>NC_051069.1:25754441-26954441 GCF_004664715.2 Peromyscus leucopus | reverse complement strand
CCAAAGGTGAGTATATGGCTTATGCATAAGAGGAGCTTTATCCCTGTGAGTATGAGAATGAGAAAAATTACAGGGGCAGGTAGGAAAGTTTTATGTGCTTTTGCTTACCCTTCCTCCCCCATGAAAAGGCACTGCTGGGGCAGGTGAGGTAAAAGCATTCTCTGCACCAGCGCACTGAAAGGAGAAAACTGACTCTGAATGTTGCCCTCTGACCTCCACATGCGGGCACCTGCACTCACAAGCACACATGCGCACTTACAGTATAATAAATAAAAATGAAAAATACTGTGTTTGTTACAGGAACTTCAGAATGAACAGAAATGTATAGACATGGGAAGGTTCTCACAAACTTATATCATTCAGACATCATCACTGTTAGTATTATAGCCAGTGCCCTTGGGGGCTTCCTGGCATACTGGGTGTAGTTGAGTCTGGCTGTGCAGAATGTAATCTTGCTTGCTTCCTCCACTCAACAAAGTTTTCCCTGGGTTATAGATATCTTTATGTTACTGTATTTTTTTTTTAATTCTTTATGTTACATAAGTTGACTTAGCCATTTCCCTAAGATTACATGCTTTGGATTACTTCTAGCTTTGCTCTTAGGATGTTTGTCAATCATCCTGTCCATATACTGTTAGAACAACTATGGATTATTTCTTATCTTAGATCCCTTGGGGTTTTTACTGATCGGTTCCTAGAAAGCTGAGCAGTTGTTTGCTAGGTCAAAATGTGTGGTTGTTGCTACGACCTGGTAGGTCAGCAGTGCACTGTCATCTAGAACAGACCTATGCAGGAAAGTTTTTTCTCCTTCATTTGTTCTAGCTACCGTTTTAATTTTTGAGATTAAATTGCTTTGTTATTCTTGAGTCTGAGGACATCAGCTTATACCCCAGACCTTCCTGACTCTGCCATACCACAGAGGGCTAACCAAGCTCTTCTGTCAGTTCTGCACAGAGTGGCAGTGGTGGACCGAAGTATAGATGAGTGTCTGAAATCTCACGTGCTTTTCAAAGTCACCAGACACTGGGGGCCAGGAAACAGAGCCACCTGACCTGTTCTTCACCTGTTCTTGTGCTTTGGTTAGTCATGTTAGTCATGCTTTTTCATAGGATGGCTAAGCAGACACTGTACCCCTGCCTGGTAATTTCTTTTAAACATTCTTCCAAGGGGGTTACTTTATTCTCCCTGGCTCTCCCCTGTGCTGGGGACCAAAACCAGGGCCTGACATCCTAGGTTCCCTTGACTCCTGAACCATCCCATCCTTAGTTCACTCTTTAATCCTTAGCTTCTCTTAGCCACAGGCTTTCATACAAGCCTTTTCCTTAGGAGACAGCAGGGTCACACTTTGACTGCTCCTTTCTGCAGGTGTCTGCCATAAAGCCTCTGACTCAGATTTGTCCCCTCCACGGCAAAAACAAAATTCAAGACACCAGGATTCTGACTCAGATCTGTCACCACCACGTAATAGACAGAGACGCCAGAGCTCTGACTCCGACCTCTCTCCACCCCGGAGAAGACAGAGGACCAAGTCTTCAGATTCTGACCTCTCTCCTCCTCGAAGGAGTCCCCATCCTGGGAAGAAGGTAGGGATTCCAGGAGTTGTGTCTTTGTCAGAGTGATTCTTCCCTTCCAGCTTTACAGACACCAAAAAGGTTGCAGCCAGAGAGTTGGGATGTGGTACAGTAAATGAGTTAAAAGCACTTCTGGAACTTTCACTCTGAAGGTATCACGGCCCTAACTCATCTGAGCTGAATTTGTAAGAAGAGACTTGAGGATGCCTTATCCAGATATTTGAAGGTTTGAAGGTGTTGCAGATACTGCACAAAATGATGCTCAGAATGTCTTGGATTATGGACTGTTGTGGATGTCCAGTTTTGGATTAGGAGTGCCTGGCTTGTACCAGAGACTCCCAAGAGGCTCCTGCCTTTTATAGCCTTGTAATGCCACAAGTCTCAGTATCTACAGAACGCCTCCCCGTTTTTTCCCTTTGTTGTTTTGAGTGTATTCCAAGGCTGGCCTTGAACTTCTGACCCACCTGCCTCCTCCTACCTGATATGAAAGGCAGGCACCACTGTTTTCTTAATAATAAGCTGAGGCTTACAGCTTACAGAGTTCATTTGGGAGCATAGAATCCCGTGAAACCAATCATAGCTTTAAATCCTACTTCTGCTACTTAATGTCTGGGAGGTTGTGCAAGGAATTTGATTTCTTTAATTTTCAGCTTCCTTTGTGAAACGTGCATGAGTGAGTTCAAGACCAGCCTGTACTGTGTGGGACACTACAAAGACAGAAAGAAGGCATGCATGTTCTTAGCCCCTTCTTCTATGTGCTGTGTGTTTGGGTTTCTGTTTACTTTAAAATTTGATATTATAAACTGTTTCATGAGATTAGATGCTTCCCCCTATGGTGTGAGTCTGTGGTCAAAATGAGACTATGAAACTAGAGGGTTTGATTTGGTTATTACTGATGATCAGACATACAAGCAGCTGGCTGCCTCCTCGTTCATTGGTGTTGGTTGTTGCCTCTTCTCTTGCACAGACTGCACACATGTGTTCCTCTTCTCCTGCAGACTGCACACATGTGTTCCTCTTCTCCTGCACAGACTGCACACATGTGTTCCTCTTCTCCTGCACAGACTGCACACATGTATGCCTCTTCTGCACAGACTGCACACACATGTATTCCTTTCTCTTGCACAGACTGCACACATGTGTTCCTCTTCTGCACAGACTGCACACATGTATTCCTTTTCTCCTGCACAGACTGCACACATGTATGCCTCTTCTCCTGCACAGACTGCACACACATGTATTCCTTTCTCTTGCACAGACTGCACACACATGTATGCCTCTTCTCTTGCACAGACTGCACACATGTATTCCGGAGCGAAAACTGGGTTGGTGACTGATGTTCAGCAGGAGCAGCAGGAACTCAGGAGACAGGACCAAGACACCACAGCCCTTGGAGGTACAAACGTGAGCGTTCAGGGCCACTTTCGGCTTGTATAGCTCTCTGTCTGTTCTGTTTGTCAGTGTGGCTTGTTGTGTTTGCTGGCTGGAACTTTTCATGGCTTCCATTCCTCTGCTCTGGGTTTTGTGCCGTTTCACCTCAGGAGTCGAGGTGCTTCTTCCCCTCCCCACGTGCGTATGTTGGTAGGAGCCACCGTGGCCTGGCTGTAGAGTTCTTACCAGCACGAAGATCCCAAGCAGCTGGTTTTGCATGCTAGAATGTTATTTGATTGTGATGTTTGGTATTTATCTTAAAAATGTGATTTCCCTTCATAGCTCAGTTTGAATTCGCTGAAACTGTATTTCGAGACAAGTCTGGTCGGAAGAGGAATCTGAAGCTGGAACGCCTGGAACAGAGGAAAAAGGCAGAGAAGGACTCAGAGCGAGATGAGCTATATGCCCAGTGGGGGAAAGGGTAAGGGCACCTCTGAGCACCAAGTTGTTACGGGGCTGAGCCTCAGGCGCTGAGTCTCCTGAGACAGTTGGGACTCAGGGCTTTTACCCTCTTAGTTAGCCTCTGCGGCTACAGAGAGCGAGTTCTCCGGAGTAGCATTGTGATCCCCCAGTGTAGAAGGAGATTGCCAACCAGGATGCTTCCTTTGGCCCAGGCTTGCCCAGAGCCGGCAACAGCAGCAGAATGTAGAGGATGCCATGAAGGAGATGCAGAAGCCTCTGGCCCGCTACATCGACGACGAAGATCTGGATCGGATGCTGAGAGAACAAGAAAGAGAGGGGGACCCGATGGCCAACTTCATTAAGAAGAATAAGGCCAAAGAGAACAAGCATAAGAAAGGTGAGTCGGGGCTGCCAGGGCCGCAGGTGGCCGAGGAGAGAGCTGTCAGAGGGCACTACTTAGCTTTCCACAGAGGAGGCTCAGCCGGAGTGCCTCCGGAAGTTTGGGTTCAAAACAGTAGGAACTGTTCAGGTGGGCGCTCCACCTCAGCCCCTGCTTTAATTTGGATTGCTGCGTTGGCGGAGAGGCCTTTAGGGTGCGAAGACTTATCAGGAACTTACATGAAGAATTTTCTCCCGTTGCCATCCAGCTCTGAGTGAAATTATGTCGGTAGCTAATTTCTTTTTTCTCATTCCTGTTTTTAGTGAGGCCTCGCTACAGTGGTCCTGCACCTCCTCCCAATAGATTCAATATCTGGCCTGGATACCGCTGGGATGGAGTGGACAGGTAGATGTGATTCCTCTGTTTTTGTTTTCTCTTCTGCCTGACTTTTGTTTTGTTTTGTTTTTCGACACGGGGTTTCTCTGCGTAGCCCTGGCTGTTCTGGAATTCGCTCTGTAGACCAGACTGGCCTTGAACTCACAGAGATCTGCTTGCTTCTGCCTCCCAAGTGCTAGGATTAAAGGCGTGTGCCGCAACTGCCCAGCCTTCTTCTGCCTGGCCTTAACCTTTCTTCTCTGTTTTTTTTTTGTTTTTTGTTTTTTGTTTTGTTTCGTTTTTTGAGACAGACTGCATGGCCAGGCAGACCTCCAACTCATGCACCGCCTCCTGAGTACTGGGAATACAGGCCTGGGAAGCACAGCTGACTCTGTCCACTGTCTTAGATCCTCCACGCTGTCCTCACTCCCTCCTGCTTTGTGTGCTTCCTTCCTGAGATCGGAGGTTCTGAGGTTGGGAGCATTTCTCCTGTTCCTTTCCATGGACTTTGAAAGGCTCAGGACAAATAACACACTTTGTTTCAAACATTGGTCATGTTTACATGGCCTACACAGAACATTAGCATTTAGTTAGAATCTTAGAGGATTCCCAAAGTTGGAGGCTGAGTGCTGGAGCCTTCTCTGTGTTGTGTCTTTAGCATTAATTCTCTTCACTGTCCTAGGTGGAGTCCCAGGTAATGTCTCAGCCCTGCCACCTCACCTGGTTACTTACTAGTATGTCACGTGTGTGCTCAAGCTTCCTGACTGTCAGGACAGCTTCCGCTTATTGTCAGTCGCAGATCCCATCTTCCCTTGTCTACACAGAACATTAGCATTTAGTTAGAATCTTAGAGGATTCTCAGAATTTTACATCTCAGGACCATGGCGTACTCTGTGCTCGTGAGATGGCTCTGTGGGAAAGGCACTTGTTGTCAGGCCTGGTGATATGAGTTCAAGTCTTGGGACCCACATGGTAGGGGAGAAGCATCTCTTGAAAATTGTTTTCTTTACTCCACACACTCATTTGAGTGTATGTGTGTATCTGTATAAACAAATACATAATTTTAAAAGAGACTATTGAGGATCCCAAGAAGCTTTTGTTTATGTGAATTACATACATATTTATAGTCACTACATTAAAATTTTAAATATATTTTAAAAGCATTTATTCACTATAAAAAATAATAGTCACTATATGCTATATAATTACTATTAGTTTTAATGAAAAACAATTATTTTCCAAACAAACCGAAAGGGCAGAATTGATTTAACTTTTTACAAATATAATTAATGTCTAGCTTATAGTGGATAGCTGTTCGAATTTGCTGTGACATGTTTAGCTGAAGTGCAGGAGGGAAGTGTAGCCTGCCGTCAGCAGCAGAAAAGGGGGGTACAATACAGAGAACAAAAGCCAGCTTCTTCAAGGCTGTTAGGTGGGTCCAAAACATGTAAAGAACTTGTGATACTTCTGCATTAAAATTTATGATCTTGTGGCTTTTTTTTTTCTTTGAGACTGAGTCTCTTTATGTAGTCCTGGTGCTCACCTGGAACTCTCTTATTATAGACCAGATTGGCCTTGAACTCAGAGATCTGCCTGCCAAGTTCTGGGATTAAAGGCATGTGCCACCATGCCTGCATACATAATTCATGGTCCCCCCCTTTAAGTTTATTTTTGTGTGTGGGTGTTTTGCCTACATGTAAGTGTGAGGGAAGAATGCAATAAGGTGCTGGTACTCAAACCCAGGTCCCCTGGAAGAGCAGCCAATGCTCTTAATCCCTGAGCCATCTCTCAGCCCGTAGTATGTTTTTATACTTTGTATCTTTTACCCATGCATCGTATTCTCTCATATATTGGCCATTTGTAACATGTAGATTTGCTGAATTTTACAGACCTGCCAAATGTTGGCATGTTTTCATTATGCATCATCAGAAAATCACTTGGGTGGTGTATTGAGAAAGTTCTCTGAAATGCAGGATGGCTTTTGTTCAGAATATTTTCCCATTCTTTTGCTTCTACCTTGTGCACTTGGTATACATTCTGCAGTTACTTGGGATGGTGGTGCTTTATACAGACCTGTTAGGCTAAGGTGCATTAGAGTTTGCAGAGCCCGTGCCCTGATGTCTTAGTTGTTTTTGTCGGTTGCTGTCAGTTGTGAGTATTTTGTCTCAGCTAGTGTGACTCCACAGTTCCCATTTGATGGCTTGTGTACCTCCACTGAGATTTCCCATCCGCTCACCCATTTAGAGACAGCTTTCTCTTTTTGGAAAAAAACATATAAATGGTGTTTTGAAGTTTCATCTGCTGATTGCAGCATTCAATTCACAGGATTGGTTTCTGTTGATAACCTATCCTCCCTCCCTCTCCCTCTCCGTTGTGGGGGTAGGAGCTCAGTCTGTAGGCCAGTCCGGTTTAGAACTGGCTATGTAGCCCAGGCTGGTCCTGAGCTCAAAATCTTCCCACTGTAGCTTCCTGAATGTTGAAATTACATTCTGGTGACACCATCACTGACTAACAGATTTTTATTTTATTTTATTTTTTTGATTATGTGTTATTTTCCTTTTGGTTTATTTGTTAGATCTTTTATTTGTGAGTGATAACATTGTAGAGATTGGGATTCTGTTACATTTCTCTGTTGGTTTTTATCTACAGATATAGTCTATATTGAACTCCTGTCTCCCCTGCAGTGGACACTTACACCCTACACCTTGCCTCTGGCTGCTGCACTTTCCCAGGGCTGGTAGGGTGTCCTCTGCACGTGTGTATAGTGACTCACTGAAGCCTGATGTGAAACTTGGTGTGCGGTTGCAGGTTAGCTGGCTGCTGGGCTCTGCTGGTCACAGAGCAGAACCTTTGGCAGGAGGATGTTCCTGAAGTCTCACTTGCTGCATACCCAGAGGTGGCTTTTGTCATAGCCACCAGATGTTGCCACCAAATACCTGCTGTACTGTTCATTTCTTTGGCTTTATTTGGACCCCAAGCTTAGAACTCTGCCTGACCTAGTTTTGTTTTTTGTTGTTTTTCTGGTTTTGGTTTTTTGAGACGGGGTTTCTCTGTGTAGCCCTGGAACTCACTTTGTAGACCAGGCTGGCTTTGAACTCACAGAGATCCGCCTGCATCTGCGTCCTGAGTGCTGGGATTAAAGGCGTGCGCCACCATGCCTGGCTAGCCTAGTTTTTTTTTTTTTTTTTTTTTTTTTTTTTTTAATGATTATTCATTCATCTTCTTTTCTGAGTACGTTTTTCAGTCTTTTTGTCTCCTAGATTTCTCATGTGTGCGTGTGTAATATTTTGTATGTGTACAAATGTTTTGTCTCAAGGGAAAAATAAATAAGGAAGGAGTGGAGTGCAGAGAGGGAGAAGGGTGGGGTGGGGAAAGGAATTTGAGATTTGTGGTCCACTCACCATTTACTTGAACGCCCCCCTGAATTGGCTTCCATAATGGCCTGTTCCTGCTTCTTTGTCATGTCTTGGCCCCTTTGTTAATGGCCCTTTCTCTGTTAGTCTTCAGTGTTTCTCATTTTTCCATCTGTAGCCCCCACTGTTCTCACTCCATCTCTTTCTGGCTGCCTCTTACTGAGTCAGGTCTTCAGCTGTCTGTCTGTACATGGTTCTGGTTCTGTAGGAACTCAGGCTGGTGTGTTCATGGTGGAGTCTTCTGCCCATGCACATTTGAAGTACAGAGCATACTCCTCTACCCCTGCTCCCCTCCTGTGCTCCCCAGCCTGTGAGGTGGCATCCTCATTTATCTGGTCACTCAGATACTGACTGATGAGGCCCGCTGACCCTCTCCTTTGGCTGTGACTAGTCAGCCAAAGTCCTACTGATTTTGCCTCTCATGTGGTCCCTGCTGCCATCCCTGGTATCATGGCCTCCATCATTGCCTTCATAGCTGCACAGGCTGCTGTGGTGTCTTCCCTACCACACATTTCTAGAGTGGTCTCTCGGAAATGCAGTCTTAACCCATCTTTCCCCGATGAAATCTTTTTTTACCATCTCCTAAGCTCACTGGGCTCTGGGCTCTGCCTGCCTTTCCAGTGTTGACTCGTGATCACGCCCTTTGTCACACTAGGCTCTGGCCACACCAGTGAGCCCTGCCTGGGCATCTATTCAGGCATAGCTTGGGGGCCGTTCCCACAAAGTGTCTTGCTCAGCCCTTCCTGATCCTTCTGCAACCCCCCACCTGTCTGTGTCACTCAGCCGTGACTTCCGTAGCACTTACTATCTAGTGAGAACTCAGTCATGGTTAACGGATGGTAAATTATGAAGCCTGTGGACATCGGCTGAGAGTGAGTTGAGTCTTTGTTTTTGTACTGTGTACTGAGCTCAGGGCCTGGCACATGCTAGGCAGGGCTCTGTCTCTACTACTGTGTTACATCCCCAGCTTCATTTTACTTTTTTTTTCGAGACAGGGTTTCTCTGTGTAGCCCTGGCTGTCCTGGAACTCACTCTGTAGACCAGGCTACAAACTCAAACTCACAGAGATCCATCTGCTTCTGCCTCCCGAGTGCTGTGATCAAGGGTGTGTGCCACCATGCCCAGCTATTTTACTATTTTTTTGAGGCAGGGCTTCATGAAGTTGTTCAGGCTGACCTTGAACTAACTCTAGCCCATGCAGTTCTTGAACGTGTGATCCTGCTTCCTCAGCCTTTGGAGTATGTGGATTTCAGGCCTAGCTGTACCAGCCTTTGTTAGAGAGTAGTGAAGGTCTGCAGCAGTTGTCTGAGTCTGAACAGGGATGATGTTTTGTTGCTTTGGTTTTATTGCATATGGTTTGGCTATTTTCCCGTACCTTTCCTTCCACTTTAAAGGAAGCATGCAGGGTTCTAGCTGACGAGAACTCTCTTTTGGTTGCAGATCCAATGGTTTTGAGCAGAAGCGCTTTGCCAGGCTCGCCAGCAAGAAGGCTGTGGAGGAGCTGGCCTACAAGTGGAGTGTGGAGGACATGTGACTCCTCCACGGCTGTGTGGTGCTGTGGCGGCGGTGGCGTAGGCTAGCCCGACATCCGGCTCTGATGGTCGTCTTGCTGATGGACACAGACCAGCTTGCTGTCAGTTCTGACCTTTGGACTAGGCGCCTAACCTTGGCTGTGTCCATGTTGTCTGTGGCTGGCTTTGGCAGGACACGGTGACTTCTTTATTCCAGGGTTTGTTCTAAACCAGTGTTTCCTTTTTACTTTAAAAAATAAACACATATTTATTTTTTGTAATCATTTCCTAACTGAGTATTCTACTTGGAAAAATGAGCTCCTTGGGGTCTTAGAAGTATTAGTGATTGGTGTTTTCGTTAATTTAGCAAGCCGTGTGAGTAAAATCTTTGGAAGTGATAATCCTTCTTCTGTGTAAATCAGAATTTAGTGTTAAAACAGGTTTAGGAATACTGGAACGTGTGTGGGATAAGGTAGTGAGTGTCACATGTTTGTGGGAAAGGTGGCTAGTGAAGCTCAGAAAATTAGCTTATTATATGAACAAAAATGAAGTGGGACCATGGCTCCTATGGCGACCCCAGCAAATAATGAAATCTGGTAGGAGCAAGTGATGGGTAGGAACAGCATGAAGACAGCTCAAACCACAAACTGTGATTGCTCTAACTGCTGCATAATGCAGGGTTCTCCCTGCAGCAGAGCTGGTCGTGTCGGAGGTGAAGATGCCTACAGATTCCGAGCAAACACTGGCCGTCTCTAACAGTGAGTGCATAACAAACGATGCATACATGAAGGATTGACCTATGAGAGAACTCTGTAGCTCAGGAAGGAAAAGACAGCTCTGAAAACAGGAGAGAGAGAGAGAAAGCTAGATAGCTAGCAAGTGGATTGCCTCACTCCCGGTTAACTAAATACAAATTACACCATTTTCTACTCTGCAGCTATTAGGGTGGCCGAAACAGCCCTTGTGGCGAATGAAGACTCAATGTCAGCCGCTGTCGGTTGAGGGATGCGGATGGGCAGCACACATGGGAAGGAAGACTGGGAAGCAGTACTGTGTTGTCTTTTAAGGGTGGGCAGTGGTGCTGTGCTGCTGGAAGCTGACTCTGGACTGTGTCCTTGGCTAGCAGTGTGACCTGTGAGCTGCTGAACCCCTGTGAGCTGCTGAACCCCTGTGCTTCGCTTCTGTGAATAGAGAGGAGTACCTACCTCGTGGGTCTCCTGTGCGTTTACAAGTGCCTGCATATAGTGAATGTCACAAAATGCTTAGCTGTTAGCATTATTGTCTTCATTAGCGTCAAGTGTGGTAGCCAGCTTCCGTGGTGGCTCTTTTGGTCCCTGCCCTCTGGTATTCAAGCCCTTGGGTAGTCCCCTCCCAGAGCAAACAGGGCTAGTTTGTGTCTCTAATAGGATATATCAGAACCGTGCAATTCCTGAAAGTTCCTAAAGGACATGGATGCACTGCCCTCTCGGATAGCTTGGTGTAAAAAAGAGGATCTCCCTGTGGACACTGTAGCAGCCCTCCAGGGGCCATGTGAACACAGGCCTTCCCCAGGCCAGCAGCAAGTGGAAGCCACCCGGGCAGGCCTTAGGTGCAGCCCTCGTCTATAACTTGACCCAGGCCTGCAAGGGCAGAGCCACCAGCTCTAGCTCTGGGACTCGGGCTGTGAGGATAGATCTGTAGTGTTTTCTGAAAAACTTATTATAGTGTAGCTTATTGAGGTGAATTACACAGGGTATGGTCCTTTCATCGTAGAATCAATGTGTTTTAACACATCATGGAGCTGGGCAGCCATCAGCACAGTGAATTTTCAAGTAGTGTTATCTTGTGGATACTGGAAACATGTCCATTCCTGGTCACTCGTCACTTCCCCGTCTACCTCTGCCCTGGGTAACTCCTGGCCTGCTTCTCACCTCCCAGGATTTGCTACTTTGACATGGATGTAATGTGAGTACAACTGTCATCTAATGTGGCCTTTTGTGTCTGGCTGCTTTCATGCCACATGTTTCCACGCTCTATCTGTGTTGTGACATCCCTTTCTCTCTTTGACTGACTATTTCTGTGTGTGTTTATCACACACATTTTAATGATGATATGATTATAAATACTGCTGCTATGAATCAATATATGAGGTTTTGGGTGGATGGTTTTCTTTTTCCTAGAGATATATGTATATATGTTGTGTGTATGTATGTGTGTGTTTCACACACACACATACATACACAGACACACAAACAGAGACTTAGGAGTGAGATCATTAAGTCATATGAACCTCCATGTTTTAACTTGCCAAATTTCTTCCCGAGAATATATGAAAGTTTTGATTTCTCTGCATCCTTGTCTGTATTTCCTGTTTTTATTACAGCTATTTTGGTGGGTGGAAGGTGGCAAATCTGTGATTTTGATTTTTGTAATGGCTAATAATGTTGAGTGTCTTTATATATCTTCATGTTTATTGAGGGACTTTGCCCGTTTTTTATGTATATATAAGGACCTTGTACATGTATATACACATATATATTATATGTGTATAAATATATGTATATGTACTGTCTTAGGGTTTCTATTGCTGTGAAGAAACACTATGACCATGGCAACTCTTATAAAGGAAAACATTTAATTGGGGTGGCTTACAGAGGTTTATCATCATGGTGGTGTGCAGGCAGACATGGTGCTGGAGAAGGAGCTGAGAGTTCTACATCTTGAACTCCACAGACAACAGAAAATAAACTGTGACAGTGGGCATATTCTGAGCATAGGAAACCTCAAAACCCACCCCCACAGTGACACACTTCCTCCAACAAGGCCACACCTACTCTAACAAGGCCACTTCTCCTAATAGTGCCATGTTCTTTGGGGGCCAATTTCTTTCAAACCACCACATATACACACTTTGTTTTTTTCTTTTTTGAGACGGTCTCACTATATAGCTCTGGCTGTCCTAGAACTCACCATGTAGACCAGGCTGGCCTTGAACTCACAAAAAATATGCCTGTCTCTGCTTTCTGAGTGCTAGGATTAAAGTTGTGTACCACCACAGGTAGCTTGTACACACTTCATGTAAAGGATTATTTCTGGAGTGTTGGGAGTGTGGCTCAGTGGTAGAATGTTTACCTAGCTTGTGCCTCGTGTAAGCCCTGGATTCAATACCCCAAACTACAGTAATAAAGAGATTTCATATTTTGATAACCAGTCCCTCACCAGATACATGTTTCTCATCTGTGAGTTATTGTTAGAAGCTGCTACATATAAGCAGAGCATGGTGGCCCGTGACTGAAATCCTAGCACTTGTGAGGTGGAGGAAGACCAGGATCATAGGCTAGCCTGGATCATGGGAGACCTTCTTTCAAAAACAAGCAGACATGTGCAGGAGAGTAGTTTCATTCCTGACTATGTCCTTCAGAGGAACTTGTATGAACTAGTTACATATAAGAATATGTGTAGTTTGGGATCAGTATGTGTAGCAGGAATCAAGAAGTAATGTGGGTACCCATTCGTAAGGGAACTGGTAGACACAAATTCTTATGCTGGAATACTGTTTTGTTTTTAAAATCGGGGCCGGTGAGATGGTCCAGTGGGTAAAAGCCTGCTATAAAGCCTGACAACCTGAGTTTGTACTCTGGGACCCGCATGGTAGAAAGAACTTCCATACAGTCACACGCATACCTGCTCACAAACACAAAAAAATGTAATTGAAAAAAAGGACATTGAAGCTGGCCAGTGGTGGCGCACACCTTTAATTCCAGCACTTAGGAGGCAGAGGCAGGTGGATCTCTGTGAGTTCAAGGCCAGCCTGGTCTACAGAGTGAGTTCCAGGAAAGGCTCCAAAGCCACACAGAGAAACCCTGTCTCGAAACAAACAAACAAAAGGAGGACATTGAGGACAGCATGAGGTGACCAGGAGTGCCCCCCATCCCCACCCCACGACACGTGCCGCTACAGAGAACAAATATGTGATGGAGAGATGGGAGAGGAAAAGCAGAGTGGTTCATTCCGTGGAGAGAGGTAGAACTGGAAACACAATGTGACCTGGGGTTGTGGCCCTACTGCCATCGGGGACCGTGTTTCCACCAAAGGCCACACGGATGTCAATCCATGGTCTGGGCCGCCACCTGAAGCCGTGTTAATGTTCAGTGCCTTGCTGAGCTGGCCCCGCCCTTGCCAGCCACAGCACTTGGGAAAGTGACTCCTACCCCTCAGCGGCTACTGTGCAGCGGTGTAGGCAGTGGCATGGGGAGGGTGTGGGGGAG
Source organism: Peromyscus leucopus (assembly GCF_004664715.2). NCBI lineage: Eukaryota > Metazoa > Chordata > Mammalia > Rodentia > Cricetidae > Peromyscus > Peromyscus leucopus. The sequence continues at coordinate 26,941,112 of NC_051069.1, read as the reverse complement.
GCCAGGGGGAGACCAGTCCTGACCAACTCAGCTACTGCCTAGGCCCAGATCCAGGGCTTCGAGTTGGCCCACCCCAACACCTACTCCATCGATGAGCTGCTGGATCCTGTGAAGGGGCCCATCCTGCAGAACCATAGCTGCAGGATCTCCATGACATGGCAATGTCAGGATATCTGAGAGGAGTCTTGGTGAGGATCCAGTATTGATGGTGTACCAGAAGCCAGAGGCCAAACCAACGACTCATTGCAATGAACATTGGCAAGTAAAGCTGTGTGGGCAAAAGGGTAGACGGCATGATGCACCCCAGCTCCCAATGCCACTGAGATGAACGACTGTGTGAGGGAAAGGCAGGAAAGATGGGGGAGCAGAGTGGTGTAAGTTCAGCAGAACTGGAGATGTGAAACTGTGACTGGTTTGAGAGATGGCGGCAATTAATATAGGAACAGGTTGTTGCCCAGAGGGGTCCGCGGCTTGATGTGTTTTGTTTTTGCAGATTTGTTCACACACACTCTGAGACTGCCAATAAAGTTAAACCTTGAATCAGAGGGTGCAGTCAACATTCTGCAGTTGGCCAGAATTAGCCATAGAGGTTTTGGAGGACTGAGCTAGGAGGGCACAGGAAGTAATAGGGAGGGGCTTAGAAAGATGCGTGATCATTTAAATCTGGAGGTGTGGAAAGGCAGGGTCAGCTGATCGATCCTATGTCCTCTTTGGATCTACCAAGTTTTTACCCCAATATTTGACTCCCAAGTGTAGATGTAACCAACCGTCTTATTAAAATAAGAAACACAGAACCAATGTAAAAGAGAAAGCTGAGAGGTCAGAGCTCAGAGTTAAAATCTTACCCTTCCTTATGCGTGCTCCTAGCTTCCCAAAAGAGAGCTACTTCCTGTGTGTCTGTCTTTAAATAGTCTTTTTGTTCTGCCTTCTCATTGGTTGTAAACCCAAACACATGACTGCCTCGTCACTGCCTGTAAGTACAGCCCTCCAGGTCTTAAAGGTGTATGTCTCCAATGCTGGCTGTATCCCTGAACACACAGAGATCTACCTAGCTCTTCTACCAAGTGCTGGGATTAAAGGCGTGTGCACCACCGCCACACTCTTGCTATGGCTCTAATAGCTCTGACCCCCGGGCAACTTTATTTATTAACATACAATGAAAATCACATTTCAGTACAAATAAAATACCACCATACCCGAGTTTTATTTAATAATACAACAATGTAAGTAACCACTTCATCTGGCGACCAACGTGTGGTGAATACTCCTCCCCACCGGGGTCACTGGCTTTTTCTGTTAGGGGATTTTCCCATTGTGGTCTATCTGCAACAGCTGCACCTGGGCTGCAAACCCTGACCACAAATGCTGCAGTCGCAGCTGCCTGCCGGCTCTGCAGCCAGAGGCTGCTGTGACCCCAGCACCCCACGTGCTAGCTTGGCTGCCTGGGCAACCCCCCACCACAGCTGAGCACCTCTGTTGGAGGTGGCTAACATCCCCCCACACACACACACTCCTCTCACAAACACAGCTCTACCGTTGCCGTAGTCGCCGCTGTGGACAGAGTCATCAGCTCTGGTCAGACACTTGGGAATTCTTAAGGAGGGATTTAGGTTTTATTTTTTTAAAAAAAGTCCTTCCCATGTTAAGAATGGGGAACAATATTATGATGCAGGAAGTTAGGATTCTGTATGATTTCACAATGGATGGTTGGAAATAGGAAAAAATAAGTGACATAGCTGGGATTGATATTATGTTGATTACAATTATTATCAGTTTGGTAATTTGTGTTTTATCCTTTAAAGGTGGTTTAATATCTGTGCAAAATATGAAAAATTGGCTGATAAGATAAGCTTAGAAAAACCTACCAATGAAACTAAGAAAAGTCTCACACAGATAGAGGAATTTAGATCAGAACCTACTGCACCATGGCATAACGAAACTGAAGAGGAGCGGTCGGTCCAAGGTTATTAGAAAACCAACCTTACTTTATCTAGTTACCATACAGGAATGACCACCAGATGATAGGCATCCCCAAGGCTATGCAGAAGTTAAATGGAATTCTGTAAAAGTTTTAGATTTGAAGAAATTTAAAGACGCAGTTGTTTCAAAAGAGCTTGAAGTAATTTTTGGGGGGAGAGAATAGCAACAAATATCCCAAAAGCAAGAGATTTCAGTTTATAAAAAGAACTAATTGAATCCTTCCTCCCTCACATTGTATGAGGAACACCAATTTCTGGAGCTCCTACATTCTATATTGAATGCAAATAAATCAGGAAAAGCAGGTTATAAGTCAGGAAAAATAAGTAAAGTGGCTCAAGGCCCTTATGATTCTGTTCAGAAGTCAGAATTATATGCCATTCTTATGGCATAATTAGATTTTCCAGAACCTCTTAATATATTACTGACTCTCAATATGCATAAAGGGTTGTTTTATATATTTAAACCGCTGAATTTATTCTAAATTATTCAGAATTAACTTTGTTATTTATTCGGCTACAACAAGTAATCAAAAATAGAAATCATTCCTTATATATAACATATAAGATCCCATACGGATCTACCAGGCCCTTTAGCAGAAGGTGATGATGAAATTGATCAGCTATCGATAGGAAATGTGCTAGAAGCCTCAGAATGTCATAAAAGTGCCATGTTAATAGCAAGGGTTTGAAGATAGAGTTTTCTATCACTTGACAACAAGCAAAGGAATTATAAGAAAATGTCCTACTTGTTTTTTGTATAACCAAACCCCACTACCTGAAGGAAGTAATCCAAAAGGTACTCAAAGAAATGAAATTTGGCAAGTGGATGTGTTTTGTTTTGTGATGTTTGGAAAATTAGGATTTCAATGGGCAACTGCTTTGAATTCTGAAAAGGCTATTTCTGTAATTAAACATTTATTAGAAGTTATGGCCATTATGGGAATACCTGTACAAATTAATACTGACAATACTCCAGCATATGTCTCTAGTAAAATGAAACAATGTTTTGCATATTACAACATAAAGCATATTACGGGTATACCACACAATCATATAGGGCAAGTAGTTATAGTAAGATCTAATTGTACTTTAAAAGATACACTTAATAAACAGAAAGGGGTAATAAAGAGCCCCAGATATAGATTACACAATACTTTAATAACCTTAAATTTTTAAAATGCTAATGAGAAAGGATTGATAGCTGTGGAGAGACATTGGATAGTAGGAAAAAGAATTAAATCAGCCTGTAGACTTCAAAGACCTCAGAATGGAAACCAGGATATGTGATATGTTGGGGAAGAGGTTTGTCTTTTGTTTCCTTAGAAGAAGAAAAGCTATGGATACCATCAAAGTTGATAAACATTAGATTCAAACACAAGAGACCTCTTGATTAGGAGAGGCAACAGTTCATTAAACAGCATGGCCGTTCAATCTAAACTAAATTATAAGAACAACAAATGCCTTTTATTTGATCAGATATAAACTGCTAAAAAGGAAACTCCCCAAAGTTAGGGTTGAGGCAGGGTTTTGTTTTTGTCTTTCCAGGAGAATAAAAGCACCCAACTAAGGAATCTGAAGACCACTGGACAAATGAGACATCGTAAGAAGGACGAATCATCAAGAGAAAATTTTCCAAGAAAAAGAGTAAATTAACCTAATGGTATATAATGGCACATTTCCAACAGGATAAAATTTCACAAATCTTTCCAAATGTTTGTTTCTGCTGTTCTCTACAGACATAAAATGCAAATAGTCTTCTTGTAGTTCCGATTCAATTAAAAATTAGAGCTGGCTTTGGAGTTGGAGCATGGCTCTCTCTTTCTCTAAACCTAAACATGCTTGTTAGAAGAAAATCCAAAATTTTTCTCTCATGTCAGAAGAGCTACCTGGTATGGGACAGAAGAAAACCAAAATTAAGGAACTATTTTATTGCCACTAATCTCATAATCCTTTGGTTTTATTTCAAATGTTTAAAACTTTTTTTTTTTTTTTTTTTTTTTTTTTTGGTTTTTCGAGACAGGGTTTCTCTTGTGTAGCTTTGCGCCTTTCCTGGAACTCACTTGGTAGCCCAGGCTGGCCTCGAACTCACAGAGATCCGCCTGGCTCTGCCTCCCGAGTGCTGGGATTAAAGGCGTGCGCCACCACCGCCCGGCTGATGTTTAAAACTTTTAAGGTATAATTATTATCTTAGAATTTTTAGGATTACTATATATATTTAAATTTTCTGTCATGATATTAATGGTCATATAGAGTACTAACTAATTCTAGAAATAGGCTTCATCTAGCTTCTTGTAAGTGCTTTCAGCTTGAGTCTGAAGCAGGTAACTAGGAACTAAGTTTCTGTACTCTGGATGTACTTAACAAATTGTGGTCCTTTAACCTCTCAGAGATCTGCTACATATGACATTTGAAATGTTTAAGTGTTCTGCAGTGACCCATGACCATTCCTGGCAGTGACCTTTGATGTCTCCAAGAAGATGATGGGCCCTGCAAAAACTAGTCCCTCTGAATTGTGTTAATGCCACCAAACTGACAAATACCACCCAAAGTTCCGCTTTGGACTACAGACTGCTCAGGACAACTTTAAAGCAGTTAGCTAAGAAGGTCCAGCCTCAAAGATTACTGCAGTTGGGACTACAGATAAACCCTGCACTTTCCCATTACACCAAGACTGGATAATAGCTAGTTCTTCCAAGACTTGACCACTATCTAAATTTTCTCAGGGTTTCCTAAAAATGCCATCTCTCCCAGACATCGGGAAGTAATTTTAAGAACATGATGCCCACATTCCCAAGAGGTAGAGTAAGTGGCTTATGGTCATTGTCTAGGGGGGTTGATTGCAAGTTGTTACTGTACATGGTCAGGGAAAAAACTAAGCAAAGGAGGTTAGATTCAGGGATTTCTTCTGAAAAGAAAATGGGGATATAGGAATGATAGGATAAAAGGGTAGATTATTGAATCTACTTTTAAACTAAACAACTGTTAATTTCAAATATTTTACATTGGTATGGATTTTTGTATATTGATACAAATTTAAGATTATTTCTGTTAGAACATATTGTATATATTGCTTCTATCTTGTTTAAGATGTTGTACTTATGTAGCTCACTTAAAAATATAAAGTTCTAGTCCTTGAAAGCTATTTAGGATAATAAGAAGTGCGAGTTAGTAGTTAGTCATCTATAACAATCAAAGTTGTGGTCATGTTAGGTATGTTTTCAAGGTGAAACATATTTTAGGTAGATAGATGGTCTTCAGACACTTCAGAGACCTACAGAATATGGCATTTAAGATTTTTTTTTTTTTTTTTGGTTTTTCGAGACAGGGTTTCTCTGTGTAGCTTTGCACCTTTTCCTGGAACTCACTTGGTAGTCCAGGCTGGCCTCGAACTCACAGAGATCCGCCTGGCTCTGCCTCCCCAATGCTGGGATCAAAGGCATGCGCCACCACCGCCTGGCTTTAAGATGTTTTAATAACCTAAGGCTTTTCATGACAGTGAGACACATCTGCTCCTGACAGCATCAATTTACTTTTTTTTTTTTTTAAAGGATGATGGGCATAGAAGAACCTTCATATAGAGTTTGCTTTTATTGTGGCAAAGTTAGCCACCGGGCAAGAAACTGCCTTGCTGCTGACAGTATGCTGTCTAAATTGGACAAGCAAAACACAAAATAAAGTAAATGCCAAGCTTTGCTAAGACAAGATAGAATGGTCCTTCAAAATTCCTGCTTCACAGAAAAGTCTGTCAAATACATATACCAGGTCTGTAGGCTGGACATGGATGCCCCAACATTGCAGAGGAAACTTGGGTGATTGTCCAGGAAGCCAGCTGTCTTTTTCATCTATATAGTTTGGGAAGTTGTTTGCTCTGCACTTCCTGTTCACTCAGGTCATATTATATTCTTCTTGGGTCTCTGATGGTGTTGAAGAATAGATAGTTATAGTGTTACAGTTTTCCTTGTTATAAAATTCAGAGGAAAAAAAAACCTATAAAGGAGATGTAAAGTTTATAAGGTTGAGAAACATAAAAGTTTAAGTTGTTTAGCTAAGAAAATGTTTTAAGTTCTAAAAAGATATATTTAGGATGATATACAAGTTATGATAGAAAGTGAATTAGGTACAAAACTTTGGACTCACCAAGATAGGATAGATAATAGAGTATTGTCTCTGAATTTGCCAAATGCAAATGGACTGGACATTGTGCATGTAATTCTTACATGATACTTGTTCTTATTGTACAGTTTTACTTTGTTAAACTTAAAACCTTTCATTTTTATTTAGACAATACCTGATGATTGTTCTTTTTTTTTTTTTGAGACAGGGTTTCTCTGTGTAGCTTTGCACCTTTCCTGGGATAATTGTTCTTATTATATATAGTTTTACTGTGTTAGAGTTAGACAAAAGGGAAAATGTTGCAAGAGATTTGTTCTCACTGACATTCGGAGACTACCAATAAAGTTAAACCTTGAATCAGGGGGCCGAGTCAGCATTCAGCTGACCAGAATTAGCCATAGAGGTTTTGGAGGACTGAGATAGGAGGGCACAGGAAGTAGTAGGGAGGGCTTAGAAAGATGTGTGATCTTTTCAATCTGGAAATGTGGAGAGGCAGGGTCAGCTGATTATTCCTCTGTCCTCTTTGGATCTATCATGTTTTTATCCCAATATCTGACTCCCAAGCTTTATTTAATAATAGAACAATATAAATAAATAATCACTTCATCAGGCACTTCACTTTGTTGTTTGTTTTGTTTTTTAATTTTAATTTTTTATTTTCTTTCCGGGGAAGTTACAAGGATGGAGTGTAGATATAGAAGGACTGGGAAATTAGTGGGATTGGGGTACATGATGTGAAATTCCCAAAGAATCAATAAAATGATTATGAAAAAAAAAGCATTGAAAACAAAAGCTGGGCATGGCGACTTGTTTGTCATCCCAGAATTTGGGAAATGGAGGCAGGAAGATCAGGAGTTCAAAGCCAGTTTCAGTACCCTCTCTTAAAAAAAAAGTTAGCACTCTACCTCCAAGGAATGAGTGAAGCCCTTCCCTGACCCTGGACCCTGGTAGGAGCTTAATTCAGGCTTCTCACAGCGGCTGTGCCGTCCTTAGAGTTCTGTTACTTCTGCAAGAAGATTATACCTGTAAATCTCCACAGCCAGCATCCTGGCACCCCAGTATTCAGGAGGCTGAGGCAGGGGCATCAGGAAGGAGTTCAAGGTCATCATCGGATTCATAGTGAGCTGGAGGCCAGTGTGGGTTACATAAGACTCAGTCTCAGAAGAAGAAGAAGAAGAAGAAATTGATTACGTATATAATCTGTATTTGTGAGATGGAAAATTCTACAAATTAAAGTGTGGCCATTGGAGCCGGAAGCTGCTGTTTTTGTTCTCTCCACCACTCTTGCTCATCTGGTCCTCTGAAAACCCGAGGGGTTAGGGTTTTCAGTTGGTAGAGTGCCCTGTGTTCAATCCCAAGCACCGTATAAACCAGACACTGTGTGTGCCTATAATCCCATCACTTGGGAGATGTAGGCAGGAGGATCAGAAGTTCATGGTTTCCTGGGAGTTGGAGGTCGGCCTGGGGCTACATGAAACCCTGTCTTAAAACAAACAAACAAAACAAAAGAAGTCAAAACAGGTCATTAATGGGAAAGCTGGTAAATCTAAGTAAGGCCTACACTTTAGTTCATAGAAATTGCCAGTGTTCCATCTCTCAGTTTGGTAATGTCTGGTAGTTACATAAGATCTTAAGATCAGAGGCACTGGGTAGACTGTCTCTACCAGATATCGAATTCTAAAATTGACCTCTACCCCAACAAAAGAAAAGACCTTTGGGGATAGGAAGATGGCTCAGTGATAAAGGCACTTGCTGCCAAGTCTGATGATTCCAGTTCGGTCCCCAGGTCCCACATGGCAGAGGGAAAGAACTGACTCCTGCAAGTTGTCCTCAGACCTCCATAGACACACCTCCATAGACACACCTCCATAGACACCCTTCATAGACACACCTCCATAGACACCCTCCATAGACACACCTCCATAGACACCCTCCATAGATACACCTCCATAGACACCCTTCATAGACACACCTCCATAGACACCCTTCATAGACACCCTTCATAGACACACCTCCATAGACACCCTTCATAGACACACCTCCATAGACAGACACACCTCCATAGACACACCTCCACACACACCTCCATAGACACACCTCCATAGACACACCTCCATAGACTCCCTAGACAGACACATCTCCATAGACACACCTCCATAGACAAACACACCTCAATAGACACCCTTCATAGACACACCTCCATACACTCCTCCATTGACACACCTCCATAGATACACCTCCATAGACACCCTCCATAGACACACCTCCATAGACAGACACACCTCCATAGACACACCTCCATAGACACATCTCCATAGACACACCTCCATAGACTCCCTAGACAGACACATCTCCATAGACACACCTCCATAGACAAACACACCTCCATAGATACCCTCTATACACTCCTCCATAGACTCACCTCTATAGACAGACACACCTCCATAGACACACCTCTATAGACACCCTCCATAGACACACCTCCATAGACACACACCATGGCATGCATCCACCTGCCTACACACAAAAAGGAAATAAAAATATAATTTTAAAATTTGTTTTAAAAGCCTTTAAAATGCCTCCAAGGAATCCAGGCTCTAGACCCAGGCTTCTGAGGCTCTTCTTCAGGAAGCAAGTCAGACGCTTGCCTTGGATCCAGGTGGCGGTGAGCGCATTCAGGTCCTAGTCCATCGTCACAGCCCTTTTGTGCAGTGGTCTTCTAGATACACTGGTTCATGTTCTAACTGCAGTTTTAAAGGTCTCACAGCTTCTCAGGGACAATGTTTGTCTTAGACTCAGGTGCTTTAGAAATCCTTAATCTGTTTTCCCTTACCACAGAGGAGTTTATTATGTTTTAAAGCAGAGACTGAAATGTAGGAAGAGAATAAAGATTCTGTTCCGGGTAGGCTTTGCGCTTAGTTGGCCTTAATTAAGATGTATAGGGTTTCTGTGCCTTTCTCCAGAGATCCCTAGCTTGTAGCCTGCCTAGCTTGTGGCTGGCTGTCATTCCCTAGGCTGGTCACGAGAGGGCAGTGTGGCATGCCTTTTCTCAGTTGAGGCTCATAGTGTCCTGGTCTGCATACACTTGGGTGTGGTGGTGCACGTTTTTAATCCCAGTGCAGAAGCAGGTGGATCTCTTTGCGTTCGAGGCTGGTCTAGTTTACTATCCAGGACAGCTATGTTCCAGGGCTATGTAGAGAGACCCTGTCTCAATTTAAAAAAAAAAAAAAAAGTGTGTCTTGAGTAGTTCCAAGGATAAGGAAGCTTACCTTCTACTTATACCTTACTTCCCCACTACACCTAAGATCACATTTTCAAGACCGTTACCTAATAGTTAGATTTTGAATGGAATCTTTCTTGGGTTTGGGGGACCTTTCTGTACCTGGAAGACATTTAAAAATTTTATTGTTATTGTGAGGTATAGTGCGTTTGCATGTATATGGTGTGTGAGTGTGTGTGTGTGTGTGTGTGTGTGTGTGTGTGTGTGTCCAGGTATGGACATGCCATGTATACACATGGAGAGTAGAGGACAACTCTGGGACATCAGGTCTCTCCGTCCGCCATGGGTTCCAGGGACTAAACTTCGGTCAGCAGGCTTGCTCCGCAAGGCACTTTCGCCCTCTCAGTTATTTCACACATTCTCTCCCTTTTAATACAATTCAGAACCTTTTGTCCTCGACTGCGTCCTGTGCCTTCTCCTCTACTCTCAGGTCTAGGCTTAAATTTTTTTTTTTTATTTAATTTTGTTTTGTTTAAGACAGGGTTTCACTCTGTGGCTCGGGCTAGCCTTGAGGTCCCAGCAATCCCCCTGCCTCAGTCTCCAAAACACTGGAATTGTGAGTGTGTGCCACCACCACATGGATTTAATCAGTGAACAATACAGGCAGCCACGGAACTGTACATGTGCAAAGGGCAACTCTTACAGTGTGTGCAGTCTATCTCGGTTTAAAAAGGAAGTCAGGAGCAGCCCCTCAGGTGGCTTGAGCAGAATGTAAGTCATTGGCGGTGCTTTCGGGAGAAGCCCGGATGCTCGTCCATTGCCTCATGGATTAGAGAAATTACTGACCTTTCCTCTCAGGTCTTCCGGAACACACTTGCCCTTCTGGGACACAAGGAACAGCATTCCTTCCCAAAGATGACTCACCCTTACCCTGCAGCCTCGTGAGACGTCACAGGGACGGTGGGAAGAATGGCCGCAACTGGTCCCAGAGCTGAGTCTAGGATGAGGAGGGCATCTTAGAAATCTTTGGGGTTGTTTTCTTTGTTTATTTGTTTGCTTGTTTTTCTTTCTTTCTTTCTTCTCTCTCTCTCTCTCTCTCTCTCTCTCTCTCTCTCTCTCTCTCTCTCTCTCTCTCTCTTTTAGACATGGTCTCATGTAGCCCAGGCTATCCTCAAACTCCTTGAGTAGTACAGGGATCCTTGCACCTCCACCTCCCAAGTGCTATGATTAGAGCTGTGTACCATCATGCCTGGGACATGTGTGACAGGGTCTCACACTACAACCCAAGCTGGCCTGGAACTTACATCAGTCTTAGCTCGGCTGCGTGCTGGGATTACAGCCACGGCTTCCGTGGGGTTTTTCCAGAAGTTACTCAGGCAGTCTGGTTTTCCACAGGTTCTGTTTTTGAGGCCGAAATTCTGGAGCTGGCCCGGGAAAGCAGGCAGAGAGATTATGGGTCCAAGCTGGAGCCGAGTCACGTCTGTCCTTTGACTGACACAGGCCTCGGTTGCCGGTGCAGACTAAGGTACTGTGCCTGGGAACGACGGGTCTCACCCTCATACCTGATGGATTTTCCCTGCTCAGCGGAGGAAGCATTTGTCTCATGCTTGATGCCGTTGGCCTTGGGCTTGTACAGCTTCACTCTTTGAGTAAACAAGGGCATGTAGGTGAGCCTGGGGTTGACTTGATCCTCAGATGGCACCTGTGAGCCCGGAGCATGGGGGGCAAACAGGACAGTCAGCTGACAAAGGACTGAAGTCCCGTCCTCTGCATATTACAGTCTGAGCCCTTGGTCAGTTAAGGAATCACAAGGAATATGATTTTGTTTTGCCTCAGGTAAGAATGGAATCTCTAGGGGCTGGAGAGATGGCTCAGTGGTTGAGAACATGTACTGCTTTTTGCGGAGGACATGAGTTGGGTCCCCAGCACCCAAGTTGAATAGCTCACATAACCATCTCTAACTCCAGCTCCAGGGGACCAGACGTCTCTGGCTTGAGGTCACCTGCCTTCAAATGTGTATACCCACATCCAGACACAGACATACACACGTGCATGTATATAACAACAATAATAGTATAATAGACATAAAAATGGAGTCCTTACTGCTCAGTAAGCAGGGTTGGCAACTATTCTTGTTCAAAATCTCTCTGAAGGCAGGTGAGTCACTGGCTCAGTGGGTAAAGTCACCCACTAGGAGGTGGCTCAGTGGTTAAGAGCACTGGCGGCCAGCTCACAACCCTCTGGAACTCCAGTTCCTGGGGATCTGATGCCCTCTTCTGGTCTCCACAGGCACCAGGTGCGTTTGTGGTGCACAGAGGTGCATGCAGGCAAAACACCCATACACAGAAAATAAAATAATAATACCAAAAGGGGGTTGCTTGGTTTGGTTTGTTTTTCTAAGATAAACTGCTCTGCAGTTCCTACCAGGGGTTTTTCATGGCTTCCATAGCGCCCTTGGGGCTGAGCCCTCCAGTCTTGGAAGAAGTGCCTGCCGGTCAGGTCTGTTTGGAATTTGACTTGGAGGATTCCAGGTGTGTTGGGGGGGCACTTACTCTTGACTCTTCTCGACAGGAGCTTGAGAGGTGGCAGACAGGACATCTGGGAAAGAAGGGCAGCTTTAACTGTCTTGTGCTTCGGCAGCAGGAAGTGCTCAGAGTCTGGGAGAGGTTGTGGGGTAGGGAAAGCCACGTTTCTGGATTTCCCAAGATAATGAAAGCGGTGACAGGCTCTATTGTTCTCTGTTCCCTGAAGGAGCGATTGGGACCTTCTGACCTTTCTTTTCTAAACAGGGTATCATGTAGCTTGAGCAAGTCAATATGTAGCCAAGGATGACCTTGAACTTCCGACCCTCTGCCTTCCACATTCCCAGCACTGAGACTATAGACAGGAACCACTACCCCTAGTTTATAAGGTGCTGGAAATCCAACCTGGGGCTTCATGCATGTTAAGGCAGCACTCGGCCAAGTGGGCCACACCCTGCCCTAGTTACCTCTTGACAGGGACACTAGCGCACTTTACCCTGGATGCTGTGGCTTCATCAAACTTGGCAGCTCTCTTTGTCCCCGTAATGGCTATCCCCTGCTTGGTCTGGCTCGGCTCCTGATGTGCGTGGGTCGTGGGCCAGCCAGGTGCCACTTCCCTCGCCACACGCTGTGTGGATTGGCTGCATAGGGAAGAAAAGATTCCACTGGTGGTGACCTCTCCCTCTGAGCTGACCCGGGTGACCTAAGCAGAAGGGCCCCGTGGCATGGGCTTGCCTCCTTGCCTTTCATTGGTGGGTTTGCCTAAAGGAAACAATGTATTTTCGGGTACTTTCAAATGAAAATGTCTGTATTGCTTCTCTGGAAAGGAAATTTTAAATTTATTTTATCGGTTTCTTTTTCATATCCCTCTGTTATCATGCTGTGTCTTAGCAGAGAAGATGAGACACCTGCCACCACACGATAGGACCACAGGGAGCGTACTACAAACCTCCTCGCAGGCAGCTGGGGGCTGCCGCTTAGAGAATGGAGGCTCTGTGAAAAGAAGCTTGGACATGTATCTGCTGGCAGGGTGTATAGCTTTCTTCTGTGTCACGAGGCTGATGCATGGGTCACTTTGGGGAGCGTGTCACCTCCTCAGCCTACAGCTGTGGGCCATTTGTAAAGCACACAGTAGTGTCTCTGGGTTCAAGCCGGGCTTCCTAACTGGGTAGGGATGAGCGAGAGGGCTTTCTGGGGCCAGAGAGGGCAGGAGGAAGATACTTTGTACTTCAGTGAGATTGATAAACCTGGGCCTTCCTATCTTGCACTGGGGACTTTATGTCTCCCATGAATGCGCAGGGGACAGGGATGGCCCTGGATTTAGGACCCCCACTCCCGTACCAGTTTGCCCCTTGCTCAAATCTCAGGTGAAGTCAAAAGCCTAAGTTAAAGCTGAGCTCGAGGGAAGTCCAAGATTCACGAGGAACGCGCCCTTTGCTCTGGGGTTTGACGACTGTCTCTCTGAGGTGACAGATGGCAGACTTCTAACATTACCAGACCCTTGAGTAATAGGCTCCTCCCTGCTCTTCTCACACCCACACAGCCCTGCCTCCTGCCGCTGACAGGCTTGCTCTCAGTTCTGGCTACTCACGTGATCCCTTGACTGCTCTTATCTAGACCAGGTGAGAGAACTTGACTCCACACTGGGGCTTGGGTGTTGGTCTGGTCCTGGTTGAGGTGCTCCTCGTGGTTCAGATGTCCTCTTGGTGCTATTCTTCTGCCCTGAATGTGACCTGGAAGCGTTATGTATGGAACTGAGGATGGCCTCGACCTTCTGATCTTCTGGCTTCTACCTTGGGATTATGGGTGTGTCTCACCATGCCTGCCTTATGCAATAATGGAGCTCAAACCCAGGGCTTCATGCATGCTAGTCAGACACTCTGTGGACTAAGCTACAGCCCAGTCTCAATCCATCCCTTCGTTTTGAAAACCTGGCCTGCAGGGCTACCATCAGGCCCAACCGAAGGAGGAAGGATGGAAGGAGGAAGGATGGAAGGAGGAAGGGTGGAAGGAGGAAGGATGGAAGGAGGAAGGATGGAAGGCTGCAGTGAGGCAGGAATCATGGCACCCTCCAGAGTGCTCCCGGCCGACTTGTAGCCAGACAAAGCCTGAAGGGCTACTGAGAATCAAGCCTTTGCCCTGCACTGTCCTCCACCCCTGGGATCTGTCTGGGGCACAGGGATGCTCCTGGATAGGACTAAACAAGGTGTCTGGGAACAGAGGGTTCAGACACTGCTTTATGTCCAATGTCCTTCTCCACTCCCTCTTAGCTCCCACCCCCCATTAATTCTCACCTGGATGGGAGGGCTCGTCCTCATGTACCACATTGCCCATCTTCCAGGGCTTGAACCATTCTCTGTGGGTCTTGCTGACTGGGACCCATGCAGGCTTGTAGAACTGGTTGTGTACGCTTGAACTCTCTCTCTGCAATGGAGCCTCCTCAAGCAGCTGCAGGCGGTATTTAACATCTGTCGGGGCGATTTCCTCCTTTTCCAGCTCCTGGAGAGCAACCCCAGGCTGCTGCTGCTGCTGCTGCTGCTGCTGCTGCTGTGTCTGCTGGGAAGTTCACTTGGTCAGAGGGGTCACTGCTGGGGTTACATAGGGGAAGTGTGTGTGTGTGTGTGTGTGTGTGTGTGTGTGTGTGTGTGTGTGTGTTTGTGTGTCTCTGTGTGTGTGTATGTTTGTGTGTGTGTGTGTGTGTGTGTGTGTTCTTGGTGTCCTAGAGAAAACACTTGCCAGTGTCAACTGGAAAGTTACTTGTCTGAGCTACCATGTCATTACTTGCAAAATCAGCAAAACAGACTCCTTTCTGGGTTCCTGAGGAGATCTGAACTAAGGACTTAGCATTGTGCTTGGCATATAGTTAAGTGTATAATAGTCTCTTAAATGGTTGTGATCTTCCTAGACGGTGCTGCCATTGGTGGCATGAGTTGGGGCTTGATTTGAGTACTTAACTTTACCTGAACACCGGGGGCACTGTCCTCAAGCCCCATGGGGACAGCCAGGGGCTGTCTCTGGATAGAATTGGATGAGTCATCCAGCGGGTAGGCTCTTCTGTCCCCAGGAGAGAGAATGTCTAGAGTAGGGAAAAGAACTAAGGACCATCTTAGCTCTCCTACCTATGGGCAGCTTTCTGCAAGCCCTCTCTCACCAAGGCGAGAGGAAGGCATGGGCATTATGTCCAGACAGGTCCCAGCGTTAATTTATTTGAGACTAGATCAGTGTGAGAACTTGAGGGGAAGGGTTGGAGTGGAATGGGGATGGCTCTCAGCATTTAGGGGTCCATGGCAAAGGCAGTCTTCCTCCATCTCTTCCTCCCTCCCTCCCATCCTTCCTTCCTCCTTCCCTTTATTATTTTCTTCTGAGAGAGCCTTATGTAGCCAAGAATTACCTACATAGCTAAAGATAGCCTTGAATTTCTGATCTTCAGCTTCCACCTCCCAAGTGATGGGATTACAGGCACGCACCACCACACCCCATTTATTCAGCAAATGTAACGCAGTGCTTGGTGCACCCTAGGAAATTGCCCTGAAAACTGAGCTACACCCCAAACTGTAAAAGCAGTTGTTCTCAAAACATTTCAGGATTGTTTTGTTCTTCCTTCTGGCTTTGAATGTTGCGGCTGTTGGGAATGGGTGACTTACAGTAAAGATGGCTGACAGGGGACCCCCGGAGAGTCAAGGGAGACTCCCTTTCAATAGGCCCGAGGTAGGCACCATGGTGTCCATGTCTCCTAAGGGGTAGAGAAAGGAGAGTGTCGAGAAACGGAATAACTAGGGAGAGCCACACAGGCATTTTGCTCCTTGCTTTCATCCAAGTTGCAAGCCTACACTCCAGGACCTTGAAGAGGCCTTTCTAGCTCCACGGGGACAGAAAGGAGAGATGGGTCTGTGGGCTGATTTTTGTGGTCAGGTATCAGACCAAGTGGAAGGCCATGTGTCTAAGGTTCAAGGGAGACTGGGAAAGGACAGACGGCTTTTAGCTGGTAAAGAAGGGGGCATTTTTGACTGGTAGGTGTCAAGTGGAGTAGGCAGACGACAGGGTGAGTGTGAGAGAATCCAGCAGACCAAGCTGGATGCTTTAGGCTTTTACCTCCAGGATGTGGGCAGCTGCAGCTGTAGTAGGGGCTTGGGAATGAGGGGTTGATGGGGCCTGGACAAAAACCTGTGTCCTTCTCTGCCAGCATTAAAGGGAGGGGAGCATACAGTGAGAGGGAAGGAACTCTGGGAATAAAGAAGGGTTGAAGAGGTGGATGTCAGGTAGAGATGGCCAGAGGACAGCCACCCATGGTCACAGAGCATACATGATGGCCATCCTCTGTTCTCCAGCTCCTGAGTGACACAGAGGCATTGGCTCTGAGGTTAGTATCTTAGGTTGCCATGGACCTCCTCTATATGTAAAGACCACTGTACTGGCCTAGGGAGAGGAGCAGGAGGCAGCTGCGTCCCCAGCAATGACCTGTTACCATCAGCATTTAGGGGAATGGGAGATTGTGGAAATATCAGACCTTAAGATTGCTGGGTCTTCTCTCTGTTACTAACTCAAGTCCAGCTGTGAGTCTCTGTTGTTCTGTGCACGTGAATATGCAGTGAACTACGTATGCATGTGTGTGTGTGTGTGTGTGTGTGTGTGTGTGTGTGTGCACGCAGTGAAGTATGCATGTGTATGTGTGTATGTGACTGTCCCCCAGTGTGCATGGGTGGGTGTGAGCATGTGTGTATATGTTGTGAAATATGCATGCATGTGTGTGATTGTCCAGTGTGTGTGTGTGTGTGTGTGTGTGTGTGTGTGTGTGTGTGTGTGTGAGGGTGTACAGCATACTTAAGCTCTGACCCCTCAATGCCTTTCTTGTCCTTGTTTCCAATCCAGCCCAGCCTGCACACCCACCAGGTGTCCTGAGACAGGAGGTTGAGCTGCATTCTGCCAGCTGTGTAGGTTTGCCCGTGGCTGGCTCCTTTTCAGAACCTGCAATCACAAAATAGGAAGCGTGAAGCTGGAAGATGACAGCAGACTCCTGTTCGTCCGCCCTTTCCCACCTATGAAATCTAAAGCATTTCTTCTTTTCGAGCTCCCAGTGTCCCCAGCTGATGCATGGGATCACAGTGTTAATAACACGAGTCGCAGACACAGAGTTGGAGAGGCCTACACTGTGAGTCCTCACACCACCGCCCCAGGGCCTGTTCCTGTGTAGTGCCCCCTCCCCTCCCCCCACATCTGAACACTTCCCACTCTGTCATCCCTCTTGGGACACATGTATATTTCATTCTGGAGCAACACTAGCCATTTTTAATTGTCTTTTCCTGTGGCTTCACCATTTGTCTGAATTATCCGTCCCAAGGCTTATAAAAACGGACTAACTCTTTTTTAGCAGCACTTTCCAGCCGAGCTAATGCTTTTGTGACTCCATTGTGAGCCAGCAAGGCTGCCAGCTCAGGGGGCCTTCCTTGGTCAGAGTATGTTCTGTGTAACCTCCAACTGTGCCAGAGTTTAATCAATGTTTCTAAAACTTAAGTTTTATTTATCATTATTGTGCATGTGTGTATGACGTGGAACATGCATGCCAAGGCACATGTGTGGAGGCCAGAGGGCAGCTTTGTTGAGTTGGCTTTCTCCTTCCACCATTATGTGGGCTCCAAGGGTCAAACCTGATCGTCAGTCCTTTGCAGCAAATGCCATCTGCCTGATGATATTGCCTGCCCCATATATATATATATATATATATATATATATATATATATATATATATAAAAAACAGGATCTCTCTGTGTAGCCCTGTCTTGGGACTTGCTTTGTAGACCAGGCTCACCTGGAATACACAGAAATCTGCCTGCCTCTGCCTCCCCAGTGCTGGGATTAAAGGCATTTGCCACTATGGCCTGCCTCTCCTGCTCCTAATTTAATCAGTGTTTTTAAAACAAAATTTTATGGTGTGTGTGAGAGTGTGTGTAAGCATATGCATGATCAGAGGACAGCTTCTGGGAATCAGTTCTATGCCTCTACCATGTGGGTCCAGGGCATGGAACTCAGGTTGTCAGGCTTGGCAACAGGGGCCTTCACCTGGCCTTGAACTTGCCAAGGATGACCTTGAACCCCTGATCCCCTTGTTTCTACCCCACGTGCTAAGATTACAGGCAGGAGCCACCTTGCAGGCCAGCACTTAGCTTCTGAGTCACAGTGTGGGAAGATTCCTTGTGAATTAAAGAGAAAGTGTGACTCAGACACTCTTCAAGCAGCCACCTGGGGGGTAGTAGGGGTACCCTGTCAACCAGTTCTACTTAAGAAATTTTCGATGTTCCTGGCACAGGATCTGCTTTCTGACCGAGTCTCCTCTGAGCTTCATGGGACTTTTTATCCCATTTGGAGATGGTGAGGTCCTTGGGCTCATAACCAGCTGGGTGGGAACTCCGGGGCCGGGGCCGGGGGCGGGGTGAGGAGACCAGAGTGCATTCAGAGCTTTGCTCTCCAGCTCCTTAGAGGAGGTCTAGTTAGCTGGGCTAACCGATGGTCCTGTGTGCCGTGGGTCAGATAACTGTCATGTTAGCATGTGGAACTTTCCAATCAGATATTTATGGGGTGCCTTTGCCAGGCCCAGAGGAAGGGGGCCTGTGGCTTTTTGTGAGAGCAGAGAGGAAGACTCATGACGGCTGACACTGACAGGGACGGCCGAGGTCAGGACTGTCCTGTGGACAACAGATTCCCGATGGAGCCCTTAGGTACTGCGCACATCCAGTGTCCGCAGCCTTCTCTCTAGAGCCTTCCCGGCCTCGTGACTCCCCCATCTCCTCCTGACTCTCCCTGGGCTGCACACTGTGGCTGAGCATCACTTCCAGGCCGATACTTCCCCTCCCTCCTCCCTCTCCTTCCTCAGCCTTTGGCATCCTGCTCAAATGTCATTTCCTTCCTAGAGAGTCTCCTGGTCCCTCGCTGCTGTCACAGTGGCAGCAGGGGCCTCACTCTCGTGAAGAGCTGGACTCCCGACTCCAGTAAAGGTCTCTGTAGTACAGTGGACTTCATGTTTTCCTCTGCCTGCTGGATTTAGGAGTTTATTAGAGACAGAGGCCACAATCCCCAGCAGCCAGCACAAAACCCGGTCTATTCAAGACATTTAATAAATATTTGTTGAATTCAACTGGAGGCTAGGGTAAGATTTCTTTGTAAGAAAGAACTGGGCAAGAAAGAGCAGGCTGGCAACCTGGGTGTGGTGGCCAATGCTTCTAATCTCTGCAATTTGGGAGGCTGAGGCAGGAGGATCATTAGGAGTTTAGGTAACATTGTGAATTTGAGATCACCCTTCAATACTAGCAAGACTCTTTCTCAGAACCAACCAACCAACCAACCAACCAACCAACCAATCAACAATCAAGTGGGACGTTGCAGACTTAGAGGCTATTTCATGAATGAATGCAGATGTGGCTGACTGCCTTTGAAAAGGCATCAAATCTTCCAGGGGTTTGGAGATCTTGATTATATCTATTTTCTTAGTGATCCCATCCTGCCTGGGGAAAATAAGACTCCATCTTTTCCCCAGCCCAGGGAGTCTTGGGAGGATAGTGACTGGGTGGTCTGGGACTGGGGTGCTAGGACAGCCGCCCAGGCTACAGTTATATGCTTGTGTAGGCAGGGGGTGCCTTCGGGGACTTCCCATTGTCTGGTCACTGGGGGAAGGGACTCAGAAGAAGGTGGCGGTGCAGGAAACCTGTCGGGTAGAGCTCTATGAAATAGGAGTGTGGCCGCTGTTCCTCAATACTGCAATTCCAGATGACAGAATATGCCGACACTCTCCCAAATCCCACCAGTCTATATATACTTCTGTACTCAGAATCCCTGACCAAGGTGAGGGAGGGAAAAAGGGTTCCCAGGCACTGATGCAAGACAGAGGGATCCAGGAATCCTGCTGCCTCGGAGTTGGCAGGCCTGGCCGTTCGTTCTTCCACCTTCTCCCTCCTGGGGCTGGAAGGCATGGGGCTTATGAGATGTCTTCTTTAGTGACTTTGTAGTTTAGCCTAAGGACTCATCTGAGGGAAAGTGGACCAAGAACCAAACAAAAGGAGAGACTCTGCAGGAGGCCAGGAGCCAGGTGCAGGCTCAGGCAGTCCCTTCAAAGGGCTAACGCAGGCTGCGCCATGTTGCCACCTGCTGGACACATGTATCAATAGCATGTCGCACCCTGGGGCGCTTCCTGCCCTCTGGCTGCATCAGTCTCAGTCTTTCTGCACTCTTTCTGCTCTTCTTCAAGTCCCCTCCCTCCTACACAACATCTGCTTTCCCACTTCTCCAAGGCGGGGCTGTCAAGAAGCCTTAGTCCTGGCCCGGGACCGAGGACTCTGAGCTATCTATATCTCCTGTGTTGCTGATAGAGAGAGAGAGAGATGCGCTACCTCTGGTGTCAGAGATCTTAATGCTCAGCCTATCTCTCTGGGTTCTTGAAGGCTTTCTGGGACGCAGAACTTAGCTGTGATTGAAGGCTCCTGAGCCATGTGTGAACCCAGGTACTTCTAAGAGAGAATGCATAGCATTACTAACTATGCGGAGCCCACAGGTGTCAACCGGACCATCTCAAACATGATGGGATGGAGGGCTCCTGGCCTCTTCATCTAGGCAAGGTGTGAAAGGCAAAGGTGGCCAGCAGAGGCTGCTGCGGCACTAGCTATGGGCCTTGCCACTTCTTTTTGTTTTGTTTTGTTTTTTTGAGACAGGGTTTCTCTGTGTAGTCTTGGTGCCTGTCCTGGATCTCGCTCTGTAGCCCAGGCTGGCCTCGAACTCACAGAGATCCACCTGGCTCTGCCTCCTGCGTGCTGGGATTAAAGGCGTGTGCCACCACTGCCCGGCTAAGGGCCTTGCTACTTCTAAAAGCTCCTTTCTCATTCCAGGGTGTGAGGACACAGAAACAGGGCTCTCTCTCCTGGTTAGAGTTGACTAGATACAAACCTGGGCTTCCCTTAGTGCCGATGTACCCAGACCGGTGTCTTGGCTTACCTATGCTTCTCCTACTCTGTCTGGGGCTAAGAGTCTGAGTGCTTCACCTGGATTCCCCCGGGGACACAGTTCACAGCCCCTGGCCTGGCTTCTCACAGCTCCCCTGTCAATCCTGGTTTGGGCTGTGTCTTTCCCAAACCCTGACAGTTCTTTTCGCTATCCCTTTGGGTAGATACTAGGCATGTGGGCTTCTAGATTGACCAGCTCTGAGGCCAGTGCCTTCCTGGTGATTTAGCAGGGACCAGTAGGAAGGCAAGTGTACTTAGGGATCTCCTGAGCCAAAGGGGAGCCAAAGAAGGCTGCCTCCTCTGCCTGACCTGACCTACTGACTGCAGGTGGGGACTTCAGAGCCACTTGGAGAAGAAGGGTGTCAGCAAATCGCCAGCCCTCTTTCTTCTCGCCTACCCCCTTTCTGTCAAGACCCTCTTTACTTCTTCCCCTTCTGGGGGACACTCCCTCCCTTGGTCCCCATGTGCAGAGTCGAAAGACCTTGTTCAGTGTCGGGGGCGGGGAGCTTGGTGGCTGATTTGGAGTGTGGTATCCAGCTCCTTGACTGGGATGAGATGGCCTGACTTTGGATTGTTTGCCCAGTGTCTCGGGGAGTCCCTTTCCATCCTGACTCACCTGGATGGCCAGGCCAGTGTTGGGTTTTGCAGATCTCAAGCACACCATAGTAAAAAGGGAGATGTTCTAAACAGGCCGAGGGGAGAGCTGCCCTGCTCAAGTAGAGAATTCTGGAGCAGCAATGGGTATCCTGGGTAGCCATAGGGATCACCATGGCAACAGGAGAGGCAATCCAGCAGTTCCAAAGGGAGGCAGTGATGGAGCAGGCCCTCCTCCAGGCTGAGGCTGAATTCCTGGCGTGGTTAGAAGAAGGATCACAAAGAGATCTGTAGACCCACAGCTATCTCTAACTTGGGGGACATGTGGCCTGCCTGCTGCCCCCTGTCACTGGAAATCCCTCCCTCCCTGTTACTCATCCATGAGGCACCCAACTTGGGCAGAGGACCTGTTGGTATGTGGAGAAGTAGGGGGGGAAGAACCGGAGTCAGTCACAGAGAATTGTCTTGCACATTGAAAGACATGCAATGAATGGGTTTTAGGCCGCTCCAGCCCGCTTCTCTACCTGCAGGACTCAGAGCCATCAAAGTTAACCCAGACTAACCAGGGATCAATGGCTGGCCTCTAATGTCCCCTCTAATGTCCCCTCACAAAAAGCAGCCTATTTGGAAGAAAGAAAATAAATGAAAGCACTTTTCTTGATCTCTGGTGCCGCTGAGACCATGTGGCCCTCCTCCCTCCCTGCCACCCTCCTCCTCACTCATTACCTCGCTCAATTAGCCACGGCTGGGTTAACCCCTTCAGCGTCAGGTTTGGGGAAAGGGTGATTACTTATTGCCTTCTCCACAGGCCCTGCTCCCAGCACGGTTCTCAGGAGCGCAGAACGGGCCAAGTCCAGTGCCTGCCAACCTCCTCCGTACCCTCCCTCCCTCCGGCTGCCAAATCTGACTTTGATTAGCGTGTGGAGGGGAAGAAAGCAGGAAAATAGAATATTAAAATCTTAATTCAATTTAAAACACTGTCATTCACAGGCATGCCAAACAGTGAGATGACTAATTATTATGCAAATGAGGCAGATAGAAAAGTGATTAATAATTGCACAAATTAAAAATTATTGTAAACATCCTGTGACGAGCGATAAGTCCGATGGAGGGGCGAGGGCGGTGGGCCGGGGAGGCCATGGAGGAGCGGGCTCCTGCATCCGTTTTTCCTCATT
Source organism: Peromyscus leucopus (assembly GCF_004664715.2). Classification (NCBI taxonomy): domain Eukaryota; kingdom Metazoa; phylum Chordata; class Mammalia; order Rodentia; family Cricetidae; genus Peromyscus; species Peromyscus leucopus. The sequence continues at coordinate 26,918,525 of NC_051069.1, read as the reverse complement.
AGGGGGATTTAATTAGCACCCAATGATGGGGCTTGGGCTGCCAGGGTTGGGGAGTATGTGGCCAGCACCCCAGCTGTCTGCTGGATCCTCATTTCCTCTCCAGTTCCTCCTCGCTGCCCTGGGGTCCTCACCGGAGCCAGTTGATCAGGAAGAGGAAGAAAGACTGGCCACCATGAAGGGCAGACACGGTGCCAAGCGAAGTCTGCTGCTTTCCTCTCATCTTGACCACCTACCTCCTGTCTTTTACACCCTCTGTCTGAGTCAGGAGGGAAAGTTAAGAGGCTCCTCGACTTAGGAGTGGGGGGGGGGATATCCTAGTCCAGCTAGCATGCATTTCCTGTGAAGGGACACAGGGCATCTCCAAGCGCACGCGTGTGTGTGTGTGTGTGTGTGTGTGTGTGTGTGTGTGTGTATGTGTATACATGTGTGCATATATATGCACATGTGTGGAGGCTGGAGGACAATCTTGGTGTCCACCTCCTTTAAGACTGCATCTTTCATTGGCCTGGAACTTACCAATTAAGCTAGACAGACTGGCTAGCCAGGTCCAAGGATCCTCCTTTTTCTGTCTCTTTTTCAGTGGGATTACATGAATACATCACCATGCTTCGTGTTTTAGGATTCTGGGGATTGAACTCAGGTCCTTGTGTTTACAAGACAAGCTCTTTACTGGTCGAGCCATCCTACCAGTCCAGTTGACTTATTCTTTTTTTTTTTTTTTTGGTTTTTTTCAAGACAGGGTTTCTCTGTGTAGCTTTGCGCCTTTCCTGGAGCTCACTTGGTATCCCAGGCTGGCCTCGAACTCACAAAGATCCGCCTGCCTCTGCCTCCCAAGTGCTGACTTATTCTTATTAAAAACATTTACCGGGCTGGAGAGATGGCTCAGAGGTTAAGAGCACTGACTGCTCTTCCAGAGGTCCTGAGTTCAATTCCCAGCAACCACATGGTGGCTCACAACCATCTGTAATGAGATCTGGTGCCCTCTTCTGGCCTGCAGTCATACATGCTGTATACATAATAAATAAATAAATCTTAAAAAAAAAAAACAAAAAACATTTACCTACCAGCCACAGCTTCCTCCTGCCAGGGTCTGGTTCCCTGACCTCTGGTAGATGTGGGTGTGACTGTGTGAATGGCTGCTGGTATCAAATGCCTATTTCTGCTCTTCCCTAGAGATCCTGGGCCTTAGGGAAATGGCCCTTGGTGTCCAGAGAAGCCACAGGGAAAATTATGGAGCTCAAGGCCAGGCCCGGAGCAGTGGGGCCCTAAGCTGTTTCCTCGCAGTTGCTAGCCTTCCAGTTTTCCTTCTCTAGGCCACTGGCCACTGCTTACGCCTGCCCCCTGCTGGCTGGACTCATCCCGGGGTTCTCATTCTGTTCTTCGCTTCCGTCTTGCGTCTTCCTGGGCTCTTCTCATGCAAGTGAGGGCGATGGGATGTGGTATGTGTAGTCTCTGGGACCTTGGCCGAGTTGTCTCACCTCTTTGGCTCTGTTCCTTTTTATAATATTTGGGCTGGGGAGATAAGCCAGTGGTTTGCCTAGCCTGTGCAAAGCCCTTGGTTTGACCTGAAGCACCACAGGTAAACAAATTAAAAAAATGGGGAAGATTCTACAATGTCATGGGTTTTTTTGGTCCTGTCTCTTTCCTCATTTTCATCCATCTATTTGCTAAACAGACCCCATTTCTCTGTACCAAGTGCTAGGGGTGCAAGATGTAGATGGTGTCCAGAAGCTTGAAAGCACCGGGAAAGAGATGGAGGAGCCGCACGTGCTGAGGGCCAGGGGGCGAGAGAATGAAAGAAGTCTGGAGATGGTCAAGGGGCCGGAGAAGGTTACATGGGGGAGTAACAGGGTTGACACTTTATCCTGGGAGAGTCCGGTCCTTTGTCGAGGGACCTGAGCAGAAAAGAAAGGACTTAGTGTTGGAGGGAGGAAGGATTAGAGTTGTTTTAGAAAGCTCACAGCAGCCTCACTGTGAAGATGGGTGCAGCTGGAGGTGGGGTCCCCACACAGAGGCTGTCAGAGCCATCTGCAAGAAAGACACCAGCTGTGACCATCAAAGGCGAGAGGACAGGAAAGAAGGCATGATCTGGCATCTCAGTGATGTGTACATGAGGGTGTCGGTGACTTCCGCCCAGGAGGTGGTATTCAGGGGAAAGGGGAGATGACACCTGGTATATTCTCCTCAGGAGTGGTAGGTGCTGGATTACCATGGCAGCGAAGGGTAAGGTCTCACTTCCACACCCTCTCTATGCTCCAACTACTCTTCAGCCAGGGAGGGGCCAAGGGAGGTGAAGGGGGAAGAGATGCAAACCCTGACCATGGTGTCTCTCTGGTGGCAGTGAACTTGGGATAAAAATTTGTAAGCTAACATATGTTAGCTATGCTTAATGGTGGAATAACAATACAGCGAAGATAAAAATCCATAAGATAGGTGGTGTGAGGCCTAGGATTTGTGTCTCTCCCCTTTACATACTTTCAAAGATGAAATAAATCTCTCTCCCACTGTTGCTGAACCTCTCTCTGTCTGTGGGATTGTGGGCAGCTTGCTCCCTGGGTTTAGTTTAGTCTCAAATATCGCCCTAGACTCTCTCTCTCTCTCTCTCTCTCTCTCTCTCTCTCTCTCTCTCTCTCTCTCTCTCTCTCTCTCTCTGTGTGTGTGTGTGTGTGTGTCTGGGTGTCTGGGTGTGTGCATGTGGAGAAAGGCTGAGAGAGGAAACCTGATTGGAGCAGGGCCTTGTGAGTAGACCGGAGTCCTGTTCCTTCCATCCCCCAGGGATAGGAGGCGGGAAGGGAGGCCAAAAATGTCCGTGTACCCGTTGCTCTTTTTCAATTTCAATGTTACCTCAGGTAACCAACTGGTAATAACCATGTTAACGGAGGGTGGGTCTTCTCCAGCCACCCCAGGAAAACTGGAACACAGGGTCTAGAAGGTTTGGAGGGGGGCTCTTAGGTGCTATGGTTCTGGCAGAGCTCTGTCTGTCATGTGCCTGAAGGGGAGAAACTGCCTGAGCTTGGGATGTGAGGACATGTGAAAAAACGCTCTGATGGGCCACAGAAGTCTAGAGGCACCTGGGTCCTTTTAGCTGCTTCAGCTTTGGGGATGACGGAGAGCTCCATGTTACTCAGCCTAGGGTGTTTTCCTGCTGGGACACGCCTTTGTTGGTTCCCTGATAGCTTCAACTCCGCCGAGGGTCTCTTTCTCCGCTGTAGGATGTGACACAGATTCAGAGAGGGGGTCAACTTCTGAATGGTTGAAATATCAAGAGTCAAGGGTCTGGAACAGGTGTTTTCAACTTAAAAGATTTATTCATTTACTCATCTAGCAAACTTTTGAAGCCCAGGACTTAATGATACAGAGACATGGAAGATATGGTCTCTGTCTTCAAGGAGTGAGTTGCTTATGGTCAGAGTCAATCAATTGAAACAACAATCACAGCATATATTATCCAGAGCACGGGGAAGAATATAGCCAGCCTTGTAGGGGATGGAGATGTAGGGAGGGCAGGAGCTGAGGAAGGTTCTCCAGAGCAGGGTGGCTTCTAGACTGGGCACTGACGGATGTAGAGGAGTCTGTAGGCAGGCAAGACAGGGCAAGAAGGTCATCATAGCAGAAGGTGTAACAGAGACGTGAGAGGCTACTCAGGATGGGAAACAGAAGTACCTTGGTGTGGATGCAACCCAGGGTGAATGTGGGATGCAGAGGCCACTCCACAAGGGGAGTGGAGGCAGGTCGGGAAGGTTTGCTAGGGTTTCTTCTGAGAGTGGAGGTCCCTTGTTTATATAAACTTTGCCCATGGCAAAGGGGCATGTACGTGCTGGTGAGTTTTTTGTCTGATTTCTTCCCAACTTGACACAAGCCGGGGCCATCTGGGGAGAGGGAACAGCAATAGAGAAAATGCCTCCACCAGATTGCCCATGTGCAAGTCTGTTTTCCTGACCTGTGACCGATGCGAGAGGGCCCAGCCCACTGCGGGCAGTGTCACCCCTAGGCAGGTGTTCTTGGGGGTATTTGCACAAGAAAGCAAACAGAGCAAGGCACAGGGAGCCGACCAGGAAGAGCGTTTGTTCTTCCATGGCCTTTGCTTCAGTTCCTGCCTCCAGGTCCCTGTGTTGAGTTCCTGCCCCAACTTCCCTGACGGATGCACTGTGAAGTAGACGTTCAAGTCAAAAACCTCTTCCCTCGCCTAAGTTGGTTTTGGTCAGTGTTTATCACAGCAACAGGAAAGAACTGGGATGGGTTTGGAGAGAGGCACACCCCATGACTGGTACCCAAGGAGGATGGATTTGGAGAGAGGCACAACCCATGGCTGGTACCCAAGGAGGATAGGCTTGGAGAGAGGCACACCCCATGGCTGGTACCCAAGGAGGATGGATTTGGAGAGAGGCACAACCCATGCCTGGTACCCAAGGAGGATGGATTTGGAGAGAGGCACACCCCATGGGTGGTACCCAAGGAGGATGGGCTTGGAGGGAGGCATACCCCATGACTGGTACCCAAGGAGGATGGATTTGGAGAGAGGCACACCCCATGCCTGGTACCCAAGGAGGATGGATTTGGAGAGAGGCACACCCCATGGGTGGTACCCAAGGAGGATGGGCTTGGAGGGAGGCATACCCCATGACTGGTACCCAAGGAGGATGGATTTGGAGAGAGGCACACCCCATGGGTGGTACCCAAGGAGGATGGGCTTGGAGGGAGGCATACCCCATGACTGGTACCCAAGGAGGATGGATTTGGAGAGAGGCACAACCCATGCCTGGTACCCAAGGAGGATGGATTTGGAGAGAGGCACACCCCATGGGTGGTACCCAAGGAGGATGGGCTTGGAGAGAGGCACACCCCATGGCTGGTACCCAAGGAGGATGGATTTGGAGAGAGGTACAACCCACGGCTGGTACCCAAGGAGACTTCTAGAAGGCTTAGCAAGGAAGGAGCTGCTCAACCTTGTGCTTCCCTCGGTCGGTTTTATAGAAAAACTCAACATATGTTGAGGGAGGGACACGGGAGCTGGAGAGTTAGCTGTCCTGGTTTGAGTCTGGCTTACCTAGTGTTGTTCTCTGTCTCACGGCGCTTAGAGACCATTCTGGAATCAAGGCTTCTGCTCTTCCAGCTGTGGAGAGGACTGACTCTCCCTGGGGAAGCCAACTGCTCAGATAGATGGGGGAACTCTCCACTCCAGGGGGCGCTCTCGCTCTGCTGTCTGGGATGCCCCGCCCTTCCCACACCGAAGCCACTGAGTGAGGCCCGAGCAGAGGTAGCTTGAGCAATTCAACGGACAATCGAGGGCCCATCGTCCCTGGTGAGACGTTCTCCAGGAAAACCCATTCTAAGATTTTTGTTTGTTTGTTTGTTTGGTTTTTCGAGACAGGGTTTCTCTGCGTAGTTTTGCGTCTTTCCTGGAGCTCACTTGGTAGCCCAGGCTGGCCTCGAACGCACAGCGATCCGCCTGGCTCTGCCTCCCGAGTGCTGGGATTAAAGGCGTGTGCCACCACCGCCCTAAGATTTGAGGACCAAAGCCACCCCGGGCAACCTCTCCTGGTTGTCTCCAGTAGTCGTGGTGGGCAGCTCCTCTGGCTTCAGAGTTAGGCTTGAACAGTACTACATCCTATTCTCTGAACTGCTTCATTTTTTTTTCCCCTTCAAGACAAACAGCCGCAAAGCTCCGTCTCCTAATGAAACTGTTCGATGTTAATTAATTATACAGCTGCCTCATTTGCATGCACAGGCTGTAGCTTCCGGGCTTCCCTCCCCCATCCTCTACCAGGAACCCTGCTTGCACCCTTGGGGAAAAGCCGGAGACTTGGTACCATGGGTATGTACGTGCCTGCTGGTGGGCAGCTCTCCCTGCCGTTCGGCACATCTGGAGCAGGATGTGGAGGCTGACTTCAGAGGGAGCTGGTGAAGTCACAAGGGGGGGCATGTGTTGCAAGCCTTGAGCCAACCCAAGAAGCTGAGGCCTTTGAGTTTGATCTCATTCCTTTCCTTGGCTGACCGGTTGTTCAATGACAGATAGGTGTTGAGCTGGGCCTCAGTGGTCTCTCCTGTATAATGGGAAGAACCCCAGTATCTCAGAGGACTCAGCCTGGTCTATCTTCTTCTCTGTGTGGGTACACAGAAGGTGTAACAGGGGGCCAGGTTGAATGAGTCAAAAGGACTCTTTGGGACCCTTTAAGATGCTAACAGGATCCTGTGGGAGTCCACTTTTCCCAGGTCCCTGGTTCTGCCTGCTGGGACTACAGGCCCACTGACCTCTCACTGGTCATAGCCTTGACAATATCTACTGTGTGTAGTGTCCAGTGGTCATCAAGGATACCTGGCAAGCCCTCCTGACCACAAGCCTCTGGCTCTGTGTAGGAGGAGATGGGCTGGAAAGTAGGTGGGTCCCGGCATCATCCTCAGCTCTTGGTGGAATGAGGTGGGGGTCAGGGGAAAGGAAACTAAAGTCTTTGGTGATGGGGTGACTTCAGCGGTAAAGGTCATGTGATCCAGGGTGGAAGGTGGGGTGGGGGCTCCAGGCAGCTAGTTGTAAGCTTTTTTTTTTTTTTTTTTTTTTTTTTTTTTCCGGTTGGGGATGGGGGACAAGAATGCCTCTAGCAATGGACTGTTTTCTATCAAATGTGCCCAAGTTCTTGAAATCCCAAAACTGTGTTGAAGTCCCACTTAGGACTTTTGGATTGGAGGTAGGACTCCCTCCTGGCCTGGGTATAGCAACCAGAAGCTTTAGAAAGGCCACAAGGAAAGAAGGGACTCCAGGTACAGGGAGCCAAATGTTTGTCCGGGGTCCACGAGGCGACGACTGACTTGCCTGAGGAGAGCTTAAGCCAAGAGCTGAGGACTGAGCCTCGGTCCCAGGGCCAGCAGGCTGCTGCCTAATGAAGGCCAGTAGAAGGTACTTGACTTGGTGTGAGGCAGAGTTTAGGGACAGAACCAGGAGTTCAAGAGGAACTCTGGGCCCTTCGGAAGGTGGGAGAGGTGAGGGGTAAGGCAGGGATGTCACATGAGGTCTCTGCCACATGGGACTGTGCAAGAACCTGGTTGGTGTCCCTGTTGAAGCTGAGGCCTCAGGTTCCAGAGGAGAGAGGAACACAGGGAGTCTGGGGCTTCACTCACCATCTCACTTAACCCAGAGGGATGGGTGGTATGGGTGCCATCGGTGCATGCTGATGGGAGCCTGAGATTGAAGAGGTGGGGGCCAGGCTTCTGGGGATGCAGAGAAGGGACGGCTGGCATTGCCTCCTGATGGGCAAGCCACCCAGAGTGGGGAGGCAGGGGCCAGCTGCAGGGGGATGCTGAGATTGCTCACACGTCTGTCCGGGTGGTTCCAAGCCTATGCCATCCCCCATGGCTATCCAGAGCTACTGTGGGGCTCCTGCTGGGAGGCCACTGCCCTCTAGAAGGGGCTGCCACACCTCGAGTTCATGATCACGGATTCTGGAGACTCCATATTTTTGATGAGAGCTAAATTGGAAGGCACTTGGCTTCTGAGCTACTGGCCAAGAAGCCCATGAGGAGAGCTGGTTTGGGTATAAAGGTGCATGCTGGAGAGGTGGGTGGGTAAACTAAGACTTAGTCCTGACCTGCCTCTGGATATCTGGTTAGTTTGGGGGTAAGTCATGTTTTCTCTCTGTCTCCGTTTCTTATTTTCTTTTCTCTTTTTATTTCTTCTCTCTCTCCCTCCCTTCTCACCTCTCTCCCTCCCTTCCTCCCTCCCCCTTCCTTCTTTCTTTACATTTTAAAGGTTTACTTTGAGACAGAGCCTCTGGAGCCCCCGGCTGGCCTCAACTCCACATGAATCCTCTTGCCTTGGCCACCCAAATGTTGGGATGGCAGATGTCAGGCCTCATGCCTGGCTTACCTCAGTTTCTTGTTCTGTACAATGGGATAACCCATCCATCACCTGCCCGTTGCCCCGTTATTCGTCTGTCCTTCCGCCCACCCTCCCTGTGACTGTTTGTTGAATGCCATCTCTGTGCTGGGGGCCTGTGTGAAGTGACAAGGAAGCATGGCCGTGACAGCGCTGATACCTGCCTTCCTTAGTGGGTTTTTACGGTGACCAAGGACGAGTCCTTACACGAGGGCAAGGGTGTGATGGCCATCTGAGGACTAAACTGATGGCACCCCACGCGAAAGGCAAAACGCCCCTTCTGGCTAGAAATTTCTGTTATCACGGATGCTCAGTCCAAATGGGAGCTAGAACAGCCGGGCGGTGGTGGCGCACGCCTTTAATCCCAGCACTTGGGAGGCAGAGGCAGGCAGATCTCTGTGAGTTCGAGGCCAGCCTGGTTTACAAAGTGAGTTCCAGGACAGCTAAGGCTACACAGAGAAACCCTGCCTCAAAAACCAAATGGGAGCCAGAGAGACCTCCAGCTTGTTGAATTTATAACTCCATATTGAGTCCAACACCTCCACCCCCTCCCTACTGTCTACCTCAGCCTGCTCCCGCCCTCTGCCCCCCCCCCCCCCCCCCCGACCTGCAGCACAGCTGTGCCTTCTCTGCAGGAGGGAAAGGAAGCCTCAGAGTCCGGGTTTGGTGGAGGGGTGGGGCTGGGGGAGCTGCATTGATTGCTGCTAATTAGCGGCATTGAACCTTAGCCTAAGCTAAGGAGGTGTGGAGGAGGGGAACAGTATGTGGGTGCTCTTGTTAAGGCGTCTTAGGCCCAAGGGTGTCCATCTGTCCCCTGTCCTGGGCCATCCTCCGCCTGTGTCCAGATCACATCAGAGTAGAGGAGGAGGCAGAGCTATGGTAGAGGAAGACGAGGCAGATGGCTAAGATGGAGGCCCTGCCCGCTGCGTATTTCCTAGATCCAGGGGAGGCAGCTTCCTGTCCTTAGTGTTCTCATCTCCAGACTTCTGTTTGGGCCAGGCCATGCAGGAGACCCTCTGCCTTCATCTCTCTTCATCTTCATCAGTCCTTTCAGGCTCGGGCAGCTGCCTCCTCCACCAGTTGGCTCCATGCCTGTCTGGATTAGCCCCTCTCTAAATACCCACAGCACTGACAGACAACCCATAGGTTCAGGATCCCTCCTGCCTGGCACACACCCATATGATCTTCACATTTCTCTTATGACAAATGACTAATTCTCTCTCTCTCTCTTTTGTTTTTTGAGACAGGATTTTTGTGTATAACCTGGCTGTCCTGGAACTTGCTCTGTAGACCAGGCTGGCCTCAAACTCAGAAATCTGCCTGCCTCTGTCTCCCAAGTACTGGGATTAAAGGTGTGTGCCACTACTACCTGACTGACTAATTCTCTTTTGTATCACACCTGTTGGTCTCTCTAGTTAAGTCCTTTCTGCATACGCTACATCTCAGCTAGAGCCTGACACTTAGTGGGTGCTCTGTATTTATTAAAAGACACAAGGATGTGTCTTTGAGCCTCCTTCATGTTCATGATAATCCCTCAAAGAGCATGGAGGTGTAGTCCCATCCTACAGATGAAGAAATGGAGGATCACAGGGGCAAATGCTTTTTCTCAAAACCAGACAGACAAGTTGGAGAGATGGTTCAGTGGTTAAGAGTGCTTGCTGTTTTCCAGAGGACCTGAGTTTCATTCCTTGCACCCACCCACATCTAGCAACCACCCACATCTAGCTCCCACATTGGGTGATTCACAACTAGTTATAATTCCAGGGGATCTTATACCCTCTTCTGGTTCTAGTGAGCACCTGCATGCATGTAAGCATACATATATACATATATGCATCAATAAAAATAAATATACATACATAAAAAAATAAGCCATACCAAAAAAATCCCAAGCCAAACAGCCAATGAGAAGCAGACTGACTTCAAACTCAGGTCTGCTTCATTCAAATCTTTTATTCTGCTGGATGAAGTAGTTAATTATTTGGGGGAATTTTTGTGGACAATAGGTTCAAGCAACTAAATAATAGAGAATGATAGAAATAATTGACCACCCTCCTCCTCCAAAAAACAAAAACAAAAACAAAACAAGGGTCAGGATTTAACCCTAGCTGTTTAGGGTCATGTGAGTTCCTGCTCAGAACAGTGTTGTTTCTTACAGCATCTGTCATGCTACCCCCATGTAGAACCAGGGACACTTGGTCTCATGCATGTTGAAAAAGGAAAAAAGGGCTGATGAGGTGGCTAGGCAGATAGAGACATCTCCAAGCAGACCTGACAACCTGAGTTTGATCCTGGATCCCACAAGAGGGCAGAAGAGAATTAACTGGAGAATTGTCCTCTGAACTCCACATGTGTCCTCCACAGGCATGCATGAGCAACCTCCCCACCCTACACACAAACAATTGCACATAGTAAAAATAAACAAATAAGAATCTATAGCAATTTATATCTATATTAAAAAAAAAAAAAGACCAACCTAAGAGCCAAACTAGTATTCTTAAGGAAAGGGTGTCCATTGGATCCTGACTCATTGATTGCATGACCCATGACTAGGCTGACTCTGGGAAGGGGGAGGGGACAACAGGAGGTCATTTTGCCCAAAGGCCCCTATTCTAGAAATGTGTGTGAGCTATAGTGATTCCCATAAGGCTTTAGAATCCCCAAATAAAAAAATGTCACTGAAGAGAAATTGCTGACCACTAACTTCACCCTCAATGTCATGGCACGAGAATCTTCTGGCTTAGTGATTGGTTTTCAGTGCAGGAGAGTCTGGAGCAGGTTGGAGAACTTGCTTGTGTGTGGATCTTGTAGAGAGACCTACTCCAAGGCTCTGCCCACTAGTGAGGTTGTTGAGGGCTTACCACCACACCTCACAGCCTGAGTTAGTGTCACGGAGCTTCCTAGTGTGGGAATTCTGGGAGGTGGATGTGTAGCTGGAGTTTTCTCCAGTCCTGCCTGGCCCACAGTCAGAACAAATCTCTCTCACCCACCAGTCCTACAGCCGCTCAGACCCAACCAAGTAAACAGAAACTTATATTATTTACAAACTGTATGGCTGTGGCAGGCTTCTTGCTAACTGTTCTTATAGTTTAAATTAACCCATTTCTATTAGTCTGTAAGTTGCCATATAGCTTGTGGCTTACTGGTATCTTAACATATTACTTGTCATGACAGCGTCTCTCTGCCTCAGCCTTCCACTTCCCAGAATTCTCTTCTCTCCTTGTCCCTCCTATACTTCCAGCCTGGCGACTGGTCAGTCAGTGTTTTACTTATTAACCAATCAGAGCAACACATTTAGCATACAGAACATCCCACAGCATGGATGTTTATAGACAAAACGATCTCTTCTTTTTTCTTTGTGTGCACATATACATGTGTGTTTGTGCATGTGTGTGTGTGTGTGTGTGTGTGTGTGTGTAGCTGGAGGTCTGTTTCTCATTGCTTCCTCATTCTCCACCTTATTTTCTGAGACAGGATTTCTCTCTGGACTTGGAGCTCACCAATTAGGCGAGGTTGGCCAGCACACCCCAGGGATCCTCCTGTCTGTCTCTCCAACTGCTGGGTTTACAGGTGTGTTGCTGTACTTGGCTTTGGCTTTTTTTCTTTTTAAAACAGGGTTTCTCTATGTAGTCTTAGCTGTCCTGGAACTCGCTCTGTAGACCAGGCTGGCCTTGAACTCACAGAGATCCTCCCACCTCTGCTTCCCGAGTGCTGGGATTAAAGTCCTGGATCTTGAACTCATGATCCTCCTGCCTCTGCCTCTTTCAGCAAATCCTACCAGTGTACATTGGAGCTGGAAAGATGGCTCAGCAGTTAAGGGCACTGACTGCTTTCCCAAAGGACCTGGGTTCAAATCCCAGCACCCACATGGCAGCTAACAACTGTCTGTAACTCCAAGATCTGATACTCTCACACAGACATACCTGTAGGCAAAACACCAGTGCACATAAAATAAAATAAAATAAAATAAAGAAAAAGAAAAAAAAAAAGGCCTGGGTCATTGTGCCTGATTGTACCTGGCTCTTGTGTCCAGGGGAGCTGGGGATTGAACCCAGGTCCTCATGCTTGTATAACAAGCCCTTTACCAGCTGAGCCCTCTCCCCATCCAGGTAAAATGGTCTGTAATGCTTTCTGGTGGCTTTGACTCCCATCCCACCCTTTGAAGCACATGGAGGACTGACATCTTAGTATCATGTTATTTACTTATCTTGTTGGCATGGCCTTGCTGTGGTTTCCAGGCTGGCTTCACATGTGTGGTCCACCTAGCTCAGCCTCCTGAGTGCTGGGATTACAGGTTTATTCCACCACGCCTGACTCTGCCCAGAATCCTTTACCCCTCATTTGTAGGTGGTCACTCTACTCTCGCTAAGGTTCTGACTGTCCCTGTCTAGTGGGCAGAAGGACATAGTTATTTGGCTACAGCAGTGACACCATATAATCCAGGCTCGCTGACCTGTGTCCCCACCCACAGTGACGGGCTTTAGAGTGAGTACTCGTGGCCCAAAGGACACAACTGGGATGTCACCTGCTGGCGGGGAACAAAGTCTTGCCCCAGTGGACTTAAGCAGGGGTAATGAGTAGCTTTCAGGGATGGTCCAGGGCTCATTTCTCCCAAGTTCCCACCCAAGGAGGGGAGGAGGGCCAAACGTGATAGAAGACAGTAAGAGCCACACAGAGAGCCCAGCCTGCCACCTGCCCTTCTGGCTTTATTTCTGTTCCTTCCAGTCAGAGGACCCAGCATGTCTCCAGCTCTGCATGAACCCATCTTTTTTCATGAAAAGACGTGAGGAAATACGGGTAAGTTTACACACACATACACACACACACACACACACACACACACACACACACACACGGCGGGGGGGGGGATTTAGAATTGAGAACATCATCAGAGATGGAGTGCATTTATCTTTATGGAAAGCTTACATCACCAGGGCTGTGGAGATGGCCCAGTAGGTCCTTGCTGCCCAGCACGATGGCTTTTGCCTCCAAAGGCTGACAGCATGAGCTCATTCCCTGGGCCCCACGTAATGGAAGGAGAGAACTGGCTCTTACAAGTTGTCCTCTGACCCCCTTGTGTGTACTACTGTGGCTCTCACACACACATAAGTAAATAATGTGTAATTTTTTTTTTTAAATTACGAAAAACAAAAACACTTAACTCACCAATCTTTTTACTGGAGGAAACTTTTCTCAGGGCTAGTGTCTGATTGCAACCTCCGGCACGGGAGCCGTAGATTTACGGATGCTTTCCTAGCAGGCTGGACTGGAGGGGAAGGACTCAAGGGTCCATGATGATGCTCTGGGCTCTAGTGGCCAACTTGGTTTAATGTTTTGTTCCATGAGGCTGTCCCGTCCTAGTGACCGCTGTATAGGGCTCATGATTGAGACAGATCTAAGGTCCCCAGGCCCTTTTTTCTCTCAGTCCTCCCAGAAGAGCCAGGGTGCCTGGGAGAGCGCCCCCTGGACCCTGGGTGTGTAGGTGTGTGAGCAGAGAGTCAGCAGCAGGTTCACAGGCTTGGCCTGGTGCGAGCCACAGGGGCCTTATCTTGCCATTAATGGTTTTCTAAATTGGTGGCAGTGGAGCAAAAAACCCAATTTGCGCCTGGAGCACGCATGATTACTATTGTAATAACCTCAGCTAATAAGAATACGGTGCGGGGCTAGGCTGGGAGAGAAAACACATTTCTCATTAGCTCTTGATTAATTACTCTACATAATTCTTAGTTGTGGTGGCCAAGGGGGTGGGTGTTGCCATCTCTTTGCCTCTTTCACCCCAGCATCTAGGGGTTGTGGGGCTTCCATGGGAGCTGGTAGCCACCAGGAGGGCAATCCCTATTCCTCTCCACTCTCCTTTCATCCCTCACCTCACCTATCCTCTCTCACTGCTCCTCCCCAGCACTCCATTGCCTTGCCTCGTTTCTCTCTTTCAATCCCCCCTTCGCTCTCTTCCTCTCTCCCACCCTCCTTTTTTTGAGGTCTCCTCTACCTCAGGCTGGTTTTGAACTCACTATAGCCAAGGATGTAGCCAAGGATGGCCCTGAACTCCTGATCCTCCTCCCTCCATCTCTTTAAGTGCTGGGATCACAGGTGTGCTTCACCGGGGCCGGTTTTATTTGGTGCAAGCACTCTACTGATGGCCGAGCTACACCTGGGGTTTGTCATCACCACGCTATCCTCCTTCTCAGCCTTTCCCTTATCCTGACAGGAATCTGAGTAGGCGTCGAGGAAAAGGGTCATTTGGATGTTAACTCTGCCAAAGGGGCCTGTGGGAGCCAACAGAAATTGTGTCCAGTGCTCCTGGCGCCATCCTCCCGTGGTCACCCTGCTGTTCCACCACAGCCCTTCCCTGCCACTTCTGACATTTCACGGGCCATTGTTTGAGGCCTAATTGCCTGCCAGTGCGAGCCGCTCGCACCTCCCTCCAGCCATCTGGCCCGTGGCTCCTGCTGTTCGCAGCCACAGCTAGGCAGAGAACAAACAGCGAGCCCCGGGCGGCGCTGCAGCTCTTTGTGCGCGCGAGCGCGCCAGTCTGCAGTCGTGTGTCGTCTGGTCCGGGGACATCAGGCCCGTTACTGAGATGGGTCGGGTGGGCCGAGGGTCGCACAGAGCCCGCGAGGCGACGAGGCTGGAACGGGCTCTGCAGATGGAAGCCCGGGGATGTAGGAAAACCGGGAAGGCCAGGACTCTGCACAGTCGCCTCCCTGTCCCTCTCCATCGGGTCCCCGCAGGCCTCGCCGCTCCCATCCTCTGACTCCCTCCTCGTCCTCCTACCCCTCTGGGAAAGGGGAACTCTCGCTAGAGAGCCATGTAAAAATAGATATATTTCTGGATACGCAGCGAGCCTGAAAAACGGCTGAGCCAGAGTCTGCTCCGCTGACAGAAGATCTATGTACCGAATTCCTCTTCAAAATCTATTTCTCCGGAGATTTATTTTTGCAGGGCTCTAGCGAGCCAGGCGAAGTTCGCAGCACCAGGCCACTGGGCGGCCGCTGCTCCCCGCCTGCGCCTGGGACTTCCTTCCGGGTGACCGTTTCCTACCGGGAGCAGTGATCGAATTAGAAGGCTGCCGATGGACCCGGGCAGGAGCTGAAAAGTCAGGGCTGAAATGCAAGAGGGATTTGAATGGCAAAAAGGTCATTCTCTTGCAGTACCCTGGCGGGGTCGGAAGCCTGTGTGACACAGCGCGACACCCATCCCTGCGGCTGGGAGAATAAGTGATGGCTATATTTATGTTTCCATCTAAATGCATGGATCAAAGCAGACACTTTAATCTATTCAACAACAGCCGGAGGATTAAAAAGTTGCAGGCAAATCACACTCTTAAATTGGTAATATATTTTTGCTTGTCACTTCACAAATCATTTTACAGAGTGACTCCAGGCCTGATGGGAGATCTGAGGACTTGGACTTAGCTCATCTACCTGGAGAGACTCAAGACCCTCCCAGGTGTGACAGGAATCACCTTGATCGCTCTGGGCTCCAACTATAGTGGACAAATGTGGGTCATCAGGCCCAGGGTCACAAAGACAAATCTCTTTAAAGATTTATTTTATTTTTAATTACGTGTACTATGGGTCGGTGTACCCATAGTACACATAATTAAAATACATATGCATGCAGTTGCCTAAGGAGGCCAGAAGAGGGCATCGGATCCCCTGGAGCTGGCGTTACAGGCATTTATGAACTGCCCCTTGTGGATGTGGGGAATAGAACTCAGGTCCTCTGGAAGAGCAGCAATCATTAAGGGGCCAAGTGGCCTTTCTGTCCTCAGACAAATGGGTCTTAATTCACCCCATGGTGGCGTAGAAGCTGGGAGCCACCACCATTGTCCTTACTTTCACAGGTCAGAGGACAGACAAGTGCACAAAGCCAACGGACTCAGAACAGTGACATTCTTTCCTGCCCTTCCGCTGGAGCAGCGGAGGAGAGAGTCCAGACCCCTTCCTGTCCCCTGGAACCCATGCAGGGCAGCAGAGAGGAGCAAAGTCCCTCTGCCGCAGGCCCGGATGAAGGTCTTTGGCCCCCAGCTTCCTCTGTCCAATGGGGCTAATGAGTAGCCACCTCCTGGGGTGAGTGGTGGGAAGAAATGAGATGGTGAGGGGAGTTCAAATTTGCCCTGAACTCTGGAACACAAGAGGGAGAGGAACTCACAGCAGGACTTCAGAGGGGTTGCGGGAGGGAGGAACTTAGCCATGCTGTCTGCAAGAGAGAACGCTGCCTCCTAAGGCAGATGGGCTGTGGAAACAGAGGAAGACTTTGTGGCCCGCCCTGACCTGTACAGCCTAGCTGCCTTTCTCCTGTGCTCCATCAGTTACTTGTGTTGTGGTTGCCACAAGACTGCCTGATCCAAGCACCTTAGGAAGGAAGCGCTTGTTTGGCTTAGGGTTCTAGGGGATACAGTCCATCGTGGTAGGAAAGGCAGATCACAGGGGCAGAAGGCAACTGTCTTGTTGTGTTTACAGTCACGGAACAGAAAGGGATGAAGGCTTGTGTTTGCTAACGTTCTCATCTTTACTGAGTCCCAGGACTCACGCCACGGAATGACACCAGCCCACGGAATGGTGGTATTCCACGTTTAGGTTGGGTCTTTCACCTCACATAATCTAATGGAGATGATCCCTCACAGATGTGATCAGAGACTTGTTTCCATGGTGATTTTAAATCCCATCAAGTAGACAATCAGGATCAGCCTCCGCAGTCTCCGTGGACGAGATGCCCGCAGGCAGGACGTGCTTCTAAGGTGGCTGCCAGATAACTGAAAACTTAAGTGTGATGTCATCCTCACGCTACACAACACACTCCAGTGTCCTCACAGTTGACCACTGCTAGGATGACCACTGGGAAAAAATACCACCAAAGGAGCCCAAGGAAGTGGCCTCAGAATCCCTGGGAACCCTCTACCTGCTCTCAGAAAACCTGCCCAATTCTGTCCTTCATCAGCCTGTCACTCATCCTCATTTCTCTTTCTTGCCCTGTAGCTATAACTGCTGGGTTCCCAGCAGCCGAAGTTGATTTTAGAGTTCATCGCCTGCTTCTCCTGTTCTTGGTGAAGAATCAGTCTCCTCTGATGCTGGCATCATGCTTGGTTGTAATTCGTTCTTGAATTCTGAGAGGTGAAAAGGACCCAGTGTGGGGTCAGAAACTGGTAACGTCCCATTTGTTCTACGTAGTTCCAATAGGGACAACTTAACCATTGTATTTTTTACTTTGATGCATATATGTTTTCTGCGTGTGTTGTATATGTTTGTGATATATGCACACACATATGTGTGCTCATGCACAGGTCACACACAGGCTAAAGGTGGGTGCTGTGTATTCTCTATCATCCTCTGCTTTATTCCTTTGAGGCAGGGTTTCTCCTTGAGCCCAGAGCTCTTGTTTTTTGGTTAGTCTGGCAGCCAGCAAGCCCCAGTGAATCTCTCCTGCAGGTGTGCATGCGTGTGCATGTGCGTGCATGTGTGTGTGTGTGTGTGTGTAGGCCCCAAACAACTTGACCACACAACTGCCGTGACAGGCTTACAGGCCCAGACACAGCTTCTGTAACAGGCTTACTGGCAGGTAACACCCAGATCCAGAAAAAGCCATGAGCTGACCCCACCTAGGGAGGGCCAGCATCTAAGGGGAAAACGCCTGACATCCCAAACATTCCCAGCAATGTCATTCCAAACACAGACAAATGTCAGCCAATCAGGGTCCCGATCCCTGGAAATCCCCTCACCCCAACCTCTGCAATGATAAAAACCCCACACCCTGCCTGGGCTCAGGGCTCTCTTCTCTTATCACTGCGTTGGACAGAGGGTTCAAGCTCTAAGCCTGAAAAGAAAGACTCTTTGCTTTTACATATGGGATTCGGTCTCCGTGGTGGTCTTTTGGGGGTCCCCGTGATCTGGGCATAACACTTGCCTCTCCACTCTCACAGAGCTGGGATTGCAGGTACACAGGTCCTCAAGTCTGTACAGCAAGCGCTCTTAACTACCAAACCCTCCCTCCGGCTTCCAGCTGGATCTTTAAGGAGGCTGATAGATCAGCTATTAAGAGGCAAAGAGGAGACCATAAATTCATCTGAGCATGTTTAGATTTGTTTAATGATCCCTTCCCTTCTAAGCAGCAGAATCTAACATCCCATGAGTAGTAGAGTCAACTCACTCTTCTCTTGTGTGTGTGTGTGTGTGTGTGTGTGTGTGTGTGTGTGTGTGTACCTGTGTAAGGTTATATCGGTGGCTTTGTGGAGAGCCTGCTCCAAGGCTACCTCCAGGGTAATGCAAGAAAATCCATGAAGACCTTTTCTTTTTTTTTTAAAATGTTCTTTTTTTTTTTTTTAGATTTATTTATTTATTATGTATACAGAAGAGGGCACCCGATCTCATTACAGATGATTGTGAGCCACCATGTGGGTGCTGGGAATTGAACTCAGGACCTCTGGAAGAGCAGTTGGTGCTCTTAACCTCTGAGCCATCTCTCCAGTCCTGAAGAACTTTTCTATCTGAGGATATTTAGAAATAAATTTCTATCTTTCTGACTGGTAAAATAAGGAAACACACATGCTTTTTGATGTTAACTTTCTCTTTTTACTTCATTTTAAGAATGATTTCTGACTCTGTCTTCACACAGCTACATATCTCTACATTGCTACATTCTACACATACAGTTACATGTCTTTCTTTATGTACATACGGCCATACATCTCTGTATAGAGTTACATCTGTTTTTACATGTCCACGAGTCTATCTTTATTTTTTTTTAAAGATTTATTTATTTATTATGTACACAGAAGAGGGCGCCAGATCTCATTACAGATGGTTGTGAGCTACCATGTGGTTGCTGGGACTTGAACTCAGGACCTCTGGAGGAGCAGTCGGTGCTCTTAAGCTCTGAGCCATCTCTCCAGCCCGAGTCTATCTTTAACATGCATTTCTCTTCTACATCTCTTTTCCATACAGCTTCATCTTCCTTGTCTCCACAGTTACAAATCTCCACACAGCCACAGCTAAACATCTCGTTTACACAGCTCTCTCACCATACAGCACTTTCCACACTTCCTAGGCACAGCTTCTCTACATAGCAGCAGCTCTTTCACGTGGCTCTCTCTCACACACTCACTCTCACACACTCACTCTCACACACATAATTCTTACATGATTCACTCACTCTTTACTCACTCATTCACCCACTCACTCCTCACACCTTTCTCATGTTTCTTCATCTCTCACTCAGCACACACATACACACACACACACACACACACACACACACACACACACACACACACACACTTCAGTCACATTCTGCAGCAGCTCTCACATGGCTCCACACAGCCATCTCTCTCCACACCACCGCTGCTGCTCCCTCACAGCCAAACTCTGGACAATTATAAGCTACATTTCCAGGGCCCTGTCCATTCTCACAACACAAGTCATGTAGTTTCTCTTGGGCCGGTAATGCCCCGTTGACCCATGCACATAGCTCTAAGTTGGTGAGGGGTCCCAGACAGTAAACAATTGGTTGAACCTTGAACTGTCAGGGTACGTGCAGAAAGAGAGCTACTGCAAGGAGCCAATCTCAGGGTAAACTGCCTGGCCTTGATTTAGCAAGAAACAACACCTGGGAATTAGTCTTTGTGTATATTCTGTAGAGGCAGCTTAGTCTGTTTTGGACTAGTTCTAAGGTCTTTGCAAAATGTGTAAAAGGCTGTCTTTGAGGCTGAGAATACTGTTATTTTCCTGTGTCAGTAAAGAATATTCTGGTAATATTTCTGTTCATCAGAATTACACAGCTTAAACAGAAATCCACAGCTAAATGTGTGCCCAGAGATGTAAAGCACACCACCAGAGGGCTGTGGAAAGCACCCCACAGCTGTTCTTATTAGGGAGGTCTAATGGTGGCACATGAGAAAGCTACAGACAGAAAACAACCGGTTTCCACAGCCAGTGACCCCTCGGCTTAGCCAGGCGGGGCTCCCCATCAGGGAGTTATACGTCTGGTGGGTCGACTTGTCAAACACTAATTGTCACCTGCTGTATTCTTCCATGGCCCTCGGCAAGTTTATGTGCACTGTGTATGTACAGGTGCTTGAGGGGTGAGAAGATGGCACTGAGTCCCCTGGAATTGGGGATGTAGCTGTTGTTAGCCACCTGGTATGGGTGCTGGGAACTGAACCCTGATCCTCTATAAGAGCCCTAAGCATTCTCAACTGCTGAGCCGTCTCCCCCCACCCCCACACCACCTTGCTTTTTGAGATAGTGTGTCTCAAAGGCCTGGGACTCACCAATTAGGCCTGGGTGGCTGGCTAGTGAGTGAACCTCAGGGCTCCACCTCCCTCTGCCCTCCCCAGTGCTGGCCTTAGAAATGTGTTACCGTGCCCGGTTTTTCTACATGGGTTCTTGTTGTTGAGTGTTTCTCCTCTTTTGGGGGGCCCACTACCTAGCTCCCAAATAAATCACACACAGAGGCTTATTCTTAATTATAAATGTTCGGCCTTAGTTTGGCTTGTTGCTAGCCAGCTTTACTCCTAGGCCGACTTAACTCCTGAAAGTTTGTCTTTTCTCTTGGCGTGATTGAATTGGTGGGTGAAATTACCAGAGTCCTAGGGCTGACCCAGGCAGAGCCAAGACAGAACTGTAATTTACTTTAAATTATCCCTTCTAGCTTTTGTCTTGGGCTTTTACCTTTCTCTACCTCCTCCTCCTCCTCCTCCTCCTCCTCCTCCTCCTCCTCCTCCTTCTCCTCCTCCTCCTTCTCCTCCTCCTCCTTCTTTTTTCTGAGACGGGGGTCTTTCCACATAGTCCTGGGTGTCCTGTAACTCACTCTGTAGACCAGGCTGGCCTCACAGAGATCTGCCTGCCTCTGCCTCCTGAGTGCTGAGATTAAAGGCATGTGCCACTACAATGGGCCAGCCCTGATTTATTTATTTTCCTTCCTTCCTTGCTTCCTTCCTTTTCTTCTTTCCTTCCTTCTTTCTTTTTTCTGAGTCAAAGTTTTGGTAAATACCCTAGGCTGATTTTGAATTCATGGTAATTCTCCTGCCTCAGTCTTTACCATCATGCCAGGCCTCTTTTGAAGGTTTTTTCTTTCCTTTTTTCTTTTTTAATGGGTTCTTTGTGTATCATCATTGAATCCTGGCTTAGGCTTGACTCAGATCTCCACTGACCTTCAATTATTTGAAAGGCACAGTGTGTCCCCGCCGCCCCTGCCAACACATACACAGAGCTATGGCAACCCCCTGACCCCCAAGGAACACTTAGGTCCCTTTGCCTAGCATTACCAGTGTGGTCCTTGGAACTATTGCAGCTCTAGACAAATAGTGGACTTGAAACTTGAGTTTCTGTCTGGTTCCATCTCTTAGTACGTGCGTACCCTTTTGCAAACCATCTGATCTCTCTGAGACTCAGTTTCTCCACAAGAAAAGCAGGGGGCCGCTGTCTTCCCTGCTCGCAGTTTAGAGGGCTGGTGAGGAGCTGAAGCTGGAGGTGCTGTTCGCCTGCACTCTGGAGGGCGCACTGTGGGGCATCTTCGGGCTGGGCTCTGAGGCTCGCGCGTTGGCTGGCTACCCACTGGCGCGCGCGGGGGGTTGGGGGCGCTGCGCGTTTGTTCTCTGCAAGGCTGGCGTCGGGGAGCCAGGCGGCACCGGCAGATCGCACCATCTGCCCACTCGGAAGCGGAGCGCAGGTGTCGGGTGGGGGCGCAGGTAATTGCTGACGGCTGAGCCAGCTCTCCTCGCATCTGGTCCCGGGGCGAGGCGAGTCCCGGGCGCTGGAGGGATCGGCACGCGGGGCTTCAGCCTGGCCGAGCCCGGAGTCCTGCCGCAGCCCCGCTGCAGCTAAGCCAGGGAGGTCAGGGCATTATCGGATTCGCTTTACCAGCGTGGAAATCGACAACAGGAGAGGTTAAATCTCCGGCCGAGGTCCAGGAACCAGTCAATACCGGGCCTGAACTAGCCCTCCGGGTCACCCGACTCTTAATTCCATTTTCCTCGCGTGACCCCGCGGCACCATGCGGTTCAGGAAAACATTTATGTAGCGCCTTCTGTGGGTCAGGTTCTGAGGTACATACGGGGTGTCACCGGTTCTCAGGCTCTGTTCATGCCTGGACACAATCTACTGCCCCTGTGGACACAAGAGGTTCTTAGGTGGTACAGCTTCTGTGTCCACCAACTGGCTACCGGAGATATTTTTTTATTACTTGGTTTCCTTTCTCCCCTTAATTAATTAATTAATTAATTGATTGATTTTTGAGATAGGGTCTAATGTAGCCCAGGCTGGCCTTAAACTTGTAGCTGAGGATGTCTTTGAATTTCTGATCCTACTGTCTGCACCTTCCTGGCAGCTCATCTCAGGCCATCTCAGTTTTGGAAGTGCTGGGGATGGAGGCCAGGGCTTAAAACATGGTAGGCAAGCCCTCTACCCCCCCCCCCCCCCCAAGTTATACTCTGCGTCCAACCTGAATGTCTTCAACAATACCGTTCCTACCTATTCTTGCAGCTGCTGATTCCCTAGGTCAAAGGCCTTGGCTTTGCAGCCTTTCTGAGTCCGGCCTCAGTTTCCTGTTGCTCATACCTGCCCTCTCTCTCCTGGAGTCTAGCTGCAGAGACCCACACCCTCTGCTCTGCACTGGGTCCTTGGACTTCAGTGGCCCTTTCCAGCTGTGTGTTTGACTAAACGGACCCTTGCTTTCAGACCTAGTTCATCTGTGGTTTCCGCCCCCGAAGCCTCCTCTTTCCCTCTCCTGGGCTGTCATGGTCCAAAGCTGCCCCCCCAAACCTTCCCTGCTGGGCAGCGGCTCTTCAGGCCTGGGCCTTGCTAAACTGTGCACTGTGCCCTCCTCCTGCATCCTTCTGCCACACAGAACGTCCTCAGGGACACAAAAGAGGTGTTTGAAGTTGTGTTGTCAAGCATCCCACAATACGATTACTGATAAAACCAAGAAGTAGTTACCGAATTATGACCATTGGGCTAGACTTACCTTAACAACTCTGAGAATTAAAAAACAAAATATTTCTTTTGTTTTCTGAGATTATAATTCTCTTATTTCCCCCTTCCCTTTCCTCCCTCCATCCCACCCCCATATGCTTCTCCTTACTCTCTTTCAAATTCATGACCTCTTTTTTATTGTTGTTATGTAAGTGTGTGTGTGTGTGTGTGTGTGTGTGTGTGTGTGTGTTCCTAAACACATAAATAAAACCTGCTCAGTATTTATAATGTTACTTCTGTCTATGCTTTCAGGGCTGGCCATTTGGTATTGGGTAACAGTTAGTGTGCTCTTCCCTGGGGAAGACTTTCGCCGACTCTCGGCATCCCTTAGCTGCCTGTAGTTCTTTGCCTAGGCCTGAGGCTTCCTAGGCTCCCTGGTCCACGTTAGCAGCTGTCCTCGTTCGGCTCACGTTTAGGTAGCCGTGTTGGAGAGACTGTGGGCATAGCTTCTGATATGTCTAGGAAACACAACCCCACAGCAAACTCCCTGATCCTCTGGCTCTTACAGTCTTTCTGCTTCCTTTTCTTTTCTGCCATGGTCCCTGAGCCTTGGGGGCAGGAGTTGTCTTATGGATGGATCTGTTGGGACTGGGCTCTACACTCTCCATTCTGATGGGTTGTGGCTTTCTGTAATAGCTTCGAGAATTGTAAGTTCTAGATTATTTTCATTGCCAGTGTGAAAGCACAGGAACAACACAGCCAGGGCTGTGTATAACTCATGTTGTGAGGACACACGGCACATGTGTTACTGCCTTCTCTTTCCGTTTGCCATCGATTAACAAGTTACTGTTCCGACAAGGCCGAGACAGTGTTAGTAGCCTTCTCGTTTTCAGAGAGTTTTAATCAAATGAACCAAGTGCCCCTCCATGGTGCTTCTGTGACCTTGGGTTCCGAACGGCCTCTATGGACTGACGATTGTTGTCAGGTGTCACAGCCAGGTCAGGATGACCTATGGCCTGGGAAGCTACTCCATGCTCTGGAGCTATGCATTGCTCTCCTTTTTGAGATGGGAAGCAGCAGCAGGCCTCTCCTTGCATTGTGGAGCATGTCTGTGGACATGTGGGGTGCACTGGGTGTCTTAAAGAGGGCTATGTGGCTCTGTGAGTCTACCAGTGCACTATTATTATTATTATTATTATTATTATTATGCAGAGTCTTATTATGTAGGCCAGGCGGGCTTTGAACTCCCAGAGACCAACCTGCCCCTAACTCCTCAGTGCTGGGAGCAAAAACATGTGCCACCATACCTTGCTTCAGCGCACTTTTTATTTTTAATTCTGAACCCCAGGAGCATGCTGGGATTTTTGCCCTTTTAGCATTTCTGGAGGAAATCTGCACAGAAACACTAAGTAAACACAGGGGATTAAGGGCCTGCCTCCGTGGGAGGCGTGGCTCGTAAGGAAGAAGGAGGGTACGTGTGTTCTCCTGTCTTGTTTAACTCTGCAGTTCATCTGCAGCACTGTGGAGGACAGCAATCTTGGTCTCGAGTGGGTTCAGGAAGCATGGGCTCCTGTGCATCAGAGTGTCAGCACTTAGAGGGTGTGCCCTGTGCCTGGCTCTGTGGATCTTGGAGCGTCCTGGGAAGGGCCTAGATGATAGTGAAGCTGCTTTCTCTTGGTAAAACTGGTTTGTGTGTACTAGGATAAAGTGAACTTTCTGGGCGTGTCACCTGTGTGTGTGGGTGTGTGTGCATCTTGAGTGTGTGCCTGCATCTTTCTGTCTGTACATCTTGCCATTGGAGTGTGAGTGAGCATTTACGCAGGAGGCTGTATTTGTGTATGTGCAGGTGGGTCCAGGTAGAAGTCTGTGATGCTTTTGGTGGTGTAAGCGTATATGCCCGGTGGAGTGTAGTCCTCAGTGTGTGCCTCTGTCCAGGTGGGTGGGTGAAGGATGGTGGCAGGTGAGCTGTGCAGATAGGTCCCCAAGGACTGTGCATGCCCGTCTTCAAAGACTCCTCTTGGCTCGGTGGCTGCCGCTGGTCCCTAGCGGTTCTGCCTTGCTGGTCCACAGAGAGATCAACACCCTTCAAACCAGCTGCCTTGTTGGCTGCGGCTCACTTGGTCCGCCTCCTGATGCCTGCAGTTGTCATGGAAACCAAAGTAGGTCTGCTTCTGTCTGCCACTGGGTCCCTGGGCTAGGGCAGCTATGGGTCAAAGCCACCATGGTGAGGGCTGGCCAGGGAGAAGAGGGGGGGCAGTCTGAGGGGTCCTCTGAGCTTGTTTTTCTTTGAACTCTCCTGGGGCCTCTTTTCTGCCTCCAAACACAAGGTCAGATCACCTGCTGTCAGACAACTGGAATCAAAACAGACCTGTCAGGAAAGGGCCGGAACAAGTTGACTTTTCACACACAGACAAAATTCTTTTCCGGGGAAAAAAAAATCAAGACATATGCTAATTCCACATTACTGTGCATGTCATTTGTACGCTATTAGCTCAGTGCCTAAAATAAAGTGGCTTTCAGGAGAGAGAGAGAGAGAGAGAGAGAGAGAGAGAGAGAGAGAGAGAGAGGGTGCCGTGTGGTAGGAGGACTCTGCCTGCTTTTGTCTGACTGTCCCAGTAAGCAGCTGTGAAGGGTTCACAGCACAGGGAGGATGAGCAGAAGAGTGTCAAGCAGCGAAAAGATCACGAAGTCTGGGTGGTTCTGGAAAATGGAGTCGCAAACACACAGCCAGCTGTACAAGCGAAGGGCAAGAAATACCTTGTTAGGGAGACTCAGAAAAGATGGCGCAAACACGAAACTACAAGGCAGTGATTAACACAGAGGTAGGGATGGTGATTGACCTGGGGAGAGGTAGACTTCTGGGGTGTGGCTTGCGGCAGGTGATTGGCTGGTGTTCTTTTAACTGGGCATCTATAGCCCTACATTCTCTGCGTGTGGTACCTATGGTGACTGATCAAAGCAGAGAGTCGGGTGTGGTGGTACACCCTTGTAATATCTGTACTTGGGAGCTGGGGACAGGAAGGTCAGGAGTTTAGAGTCACCCTCAGCTGCACAGAGTTTCGACTAGTCTGAGCTACCGGAGATCCTGCCTCAAAGAAACAAAGAAAGAAACGAACAAGCAAATGGAACAAAATAGAAGCTTCCAGTCTGGAGCTTGTGGCTTCTGGCTTGATTTAGTGGTGGTAGGTAGTTAAGGGGTCAGTGAGAGAATGCAGAGGCGGGGTCACATTTTTGAATGGGCTCTGGCCTTGCCTCTGGTACTGACTGGGCGTGGCCTTGGGGGAAGCTACTCATCTTCCTCCAACTGAAGTTTCTACCTCTAGAACATGACAGCACATTGCATTTCTTCATTTGATATCAAGTTAATTTTGAGTTTTCTGTGTGCCGGGCACTGGGTCAGGAAGAGTCACGCATATATCACCCAGGCACATGTCACAACACCATGAATGCTCCCAGGGGACACCTGGGCTCTGGGTGGGTAGGAGCTAGGAGAGAGGTTTAGAGCAGAGGGCAGGGAAGAGGCCAGTTTTGGAAGCTGGCCCATAGTTGGACATGGTGGCCCACTCCTTTAATCCTAGCACTCAGGAGGCAGAGGCAGGCACTTCTCTGTGGTGCATGGACAGCCTGGTCTACAGAGTGAGTTCAGGCCACCCTCCAAAAAGATGGAATAAACTTCAATTGGATGTGCTACAGACAGAATTACAGACACCATGTGGCCAGGGTCAAGAGGTCACCCTGAACAGCAAGATCACCCATCACAGCTGGAAGATGGCGGAGTTAAAGGACAGATACGGCTCATTATTTTTGTCTTCTTGAAAATAGATTTTTTTTCTCTCATATACCATATCTGATTATGGTTTCCCCTCCCCAACTCCTCCCCACATCCCCTCCCATCCAGATCCACCCCCTTTCTGTCTCTCATTGGAAAACAGTCTTCTAAGGGGTACTAATAAGACAAAATAAGACATAGTAAGAAAACACACCAGAACAGGACAAAGAAGACAAATAGAAGGAAAAGAGCACAAGAGAAGGCACAAGAAACAGAGAGATGCAGAGACCCATTTCTTTGCACACTTAGAAATCCCTCAAAGCTGGGCAGTGGTGATGCACTCCTGTAATTCCAACACTTGGGAGGCAGAGGCAGGTGAATCTCTGTGAGTTTGAGGCTAGCCTGGTCTACAGAGTGAGATCCGGGACAGTTGTAAGGAGAAACCCTGTCTTGAAAAAGCAAAGCAAACCAAAACAAAAAGAAATCCCACAAAAACATTAAACTGGAAGTCATAATATGAAAAGGACCTGTAGTGTGAAAAAGAGAGAATATATGTATGTATGTATGTATGTATGTATGTATGTATATATATATATATATATATATATATATATATATATATATGTAAAAAGATAAAAAGATAAAAAGAAGAAGCCCTGATTCTCACGTGGGGTTGTGGCTGGCTTGGTGTTTATGTCTGTCTTCTGGTAGCACCTTCCTATTCCAAAGACACTAGAATGTAGGTGTGAAGGCTCT
This sequence comes from Peromyscus leucopus, assembly GCF_004664715.2. NCBI lineage: Eukaryota > Metazoa > Chordata > Mammalia > Rodentia > Cricetidae > Peromyscus > Peromyscus leucopus. The sequence goes on along the minus strand of NC_051069.1, from coordinate 26,891,224 downwards.
ATGTAGGCACCAGCTTGACTTCGCCGTGTTCAATGAGTTGTGTGGGTGTTGTCTTTAGCAACGGGACCTTGCCAACAGTTTGTGGAAAGCAACCTATAGTCTTGTCAAAAGCCTGGGTTGTTCAGAGGTTCTCATGGGAACTCTTTGGTCAACAACTCAATTAGCTGTGACCCAGTCCCAGTTCTGGAATCTTCATTTGGTGACAAGAGATGTCCTGTTGAAGTTCTGTCTCCTCCATTATTTGGTGATTTCATTTAGATAGCATTCATATATGTATATGTTAGGAAGCTTCTACTGTATTAGGTTTCCATACTATACCTCAAATGGTCCTTCATTTTAGCTGTCTCTCCCCATATCCCCTCCTTCATCCCCCTCTTCCTCTCCCTCCCAACTTGATCCTCCCATTCAAGTACCCCCCCCCCACCGAAACCATAACTATCATTCTATCTCCCTTTGCTAGGGAGAGCTATATGTCCCTTCAAGTCCTTTACTCTATATTTAACTCTGTGGTTCTGTGAATTGTAGCTTGGTTATCACTGATTTAACTGTTCCATCCACTGATGGATGTGATTTTCATGATTCCATTTTTTAAATGGCTGAGTAGTATTCCATTGTGTAAATGTACTACATTTTCTTTACCCATTCATCTGTTGAGGGACATCAGGGTTGTTTCTAGTTTCTGTCTACTATGAAGAAGTCAGCGATGAACATGGTTGAGCAAGTATCTCTGCAGAAGGATAAAGGAAGCATCCTTTGTGTATATGCCCAAAGGTAGCTTGCCCCCCCCCCTGTCATTTTTCAAGACAGTATTTCTCTATGTAGCTTTGGAGCCTGCCTGGGAACTCAATTTGTAGACCAGGCTGTCCTTGAACTCACAGAGATCCACCTGCCTCTGCCTCCCAAGTGCTGGGATTAAAGGCGTGTGCCACCACCACCCGGATTGTACAGCTGGCTCTTGAGGTAGATTGATTCTGATCTTCCTGAGGAACCACCACACGGATTTCCATAGTGGCTGTACAAGTTTGCACTCTTACCAGCAGTGGATGAGTGTTCTTATTCGACATCCTCGCCAGCATGAGCTGTCATTTGTGTTACTGATCTTAGCCATTCTGACAGGTGTAAGATGGAATCTCAAAGTAATTTTGATTTGCATTTCCCTGATGACTAAGGAAGTTGAACATTTTTTCCTTTCCTTTTTTTTTTTTTTTTTTAATTTTATGTGCATTGGTGTTTTGCCTGCAAGTATGTCTGTGTGAGGGTGTTGGATCCCCTGGAACCAGAGTTACAGACAGGTGTGAGCTGCCATGTGGGTGCTGGGAATTGAACCTGGGTCCTCTGGAAGAGCAACCAGTGCTCCCAAACACTGAGCCATCTCTTCAGCCCCAAACATTTCTTTAAAGTGTTTCTTAGCCATTTGTGTTTCCTCTTTTGAGAATTCTGTTTAGAACTGTACCCTATTTTTTTTTTTAATTTGGGCTATTTGTTTTCTTGATATATAGTGTTTTTTTAATTCTTTATATATTTTGAATATTAGCCCTCTATGGATATATAGATGATAACAATCTTTTCCCATTCTGTAGGCTGCCACTTTGTCCAAATGACGGTGTTCTTTGGCTTTGTGGGGTCTTGTTTATTAGCTGTTGATCCTAGTGCCTCTGCTAATAGTGTTCTGTTGAGAAAGTCTTTTCCTGTGCCAATGAGTTCAAGACTATTCCCCACTTTCTCTTCTATCAGGTTCAGTATCTGGTTTTATGTTGAAGTCCTTTATACATTTGGAGTTGAGTTTTATGCGGGTGTTGAGTATGGATCTATTTGGATTTTTCTTTATGTAGTTTGACCAGCACCATTTGTTGAAGATGATGTCTTTTTTTTTTTCTCAGTGTGTATTTCTGGCTTCTTTATCAAAAATCAGGTGTCCATAAGTATGTAGACTTATGTTTGAGTCTTCAGTTAGCTTTCATTGATTGACGGGTCTGTCTTTGTGCCAATACCATGCTGTTTTTATTACTATAGCTCTGCAGTACAGTTTGAGGTCAGGGATGCCAATCTTTCCAGAAGTTCTTTTATTCTTCAGGATTGTTTTAACTATCCTGGGGTTTTTGGTGTGTGTTTCCATTTGAATCTGAAAATTTTTCTTTCAAGATCTGTGTAAGAATTGTATTGCAATTTATGGGGATTGCTTTTGATAGGATGGCATTTTTACTATAGTAAAATCCTATCAATCTATGAACACGAGAGATCTTTCCACCTTGTGATATCTTCTTCAGTTTCTTTCTTAAATGTCTTAAAGTTTTTATCATACAAGTCTTTCACTTGCTGGGTTAGTATTACCCCCAAGATAGTTTATATTATTTGAAGCTATTGTGAAAGGTGTTGTTTCCTTGATTTCTTTCTGAGTCCATTTGTCATTTGTATGTAGGGCTGCTCATTTTTGTGAGTTAATTTTGTATCCAGTTACTTTGCTGAAAGTGTTTATCAGCTATAAGAGTTTTCTGGTGGGATTTATAGGTTCACTTATGTGTACTCTCATATCATCTCCAAATAAAGATACTTTGACTTCTTTCTTTCCAATCTCGTTGATCTCCTTCAGCTGTCTTATTGATCTAGCTAAGACTTCAAGTACCATATTGAAAAGGTACGGAGAGAGTGAACAACCTTTTCTTTTTTCTTATGTTAACGGAATTGCTTTGAGTTTCTCTCCATTTAAGTTTGTGTTAGTCATGGGTTTGCTGTAAACTGCCTTCATGACCCTTGTATCCCTAATCTCTCCAGGACTTTCACAGTGAAGGGGTGTTGGATTTTGTTAAAGGCCTTTCCTGCAGCTAATGAAATGATCATGTGACTTTTGTCTTTCAGTCTGTTTATGTGTTGAACTACATTTATCAATTTATATATGTTGAACCATCCCTCATCTCTGGGATGAAACCCACTTGATAATGGTAGATGGTGTTTTTGATGTGTTCTTGGTTTCAGTTGTAAGTATTTTATTGAGAAAATTTGCATCTATGTTCATAAGGGAAATGGCTCTGTAATTCTTTTCCTTTGTTGGGTTTTTATATGGTTTGGGTATCAGGGTAACTGTAGCCTTGTAAAATGAATTGGGAAGTGTTCCTTCTGCTTCTATTTTATTTGAGAAGTATTTTGCATTAACTCTCTTTGAAAGTCTGATAGAATTCATCACTAAAATCATCTGGCCCTGGGCTTTTGTTTTTCTTTTTTCTTTTGGTTGGGAGACTTTTAATGACAGCTTCTATTTCACTAGGGGGTTATAGGTAGGTCTGTTTGAATTGCTTGCTTGATCTTGATATAACTTCGGCAAGTGGTATGCATTGAGAAAATTATTCATTTCTTTTAGATTTTCCAATTTGGTAGAGTACAAAATTTTAAAGTATGGCCTTATGATTCCAGAATTTCTTCAGTGTCTGTTGTTATGTCTCCTTCTTTATCTATAATTTTGTTAATTTGGATCTTCTCTCTTTACCTTTTAGTTAATTTGAATAAGGATTTGTCAACCTTATTGGTTTTTTCAAAGAATCAACTCTTTGTTTCATTGATTCTTTGTATTTTTTTTTCTTTTGAAAAAAAAAGGTAGCTCTGCACCTTTCCTGGAACTCACTTGGTAGCCCAGGCTGGCCTCGAACTCACAGAGATCCACCTGCCTCTGCCTCCTGAGTGCTGGGATTGAAGGCGGGCGCTGCTGCTGCTGCTGCTGCTGCTGCCGCCACTGCCGCCACCGCCGCCGCCCCTGCTGCCACCCGACTGATTTTTTTGTATTTTTTGGTTTGTTTCTATTTTATTGATTCCAGATCTGCATTTGATTATTTCTTGCTGTCTGCTTCTTTTGGGTGTGGTTTCTTCTTTTTGTTCTTTAGAAACAACAACAAAAGCTTTATCTTTCAGGTGTGCTGTTAAGTTACTAGTATGAGATCTCTCCAATAATTTTAGGCACTTAGTGCTATGAACTTGCCTCTTAGAATTGCCTTTATTGTGCCCCATAAGTTTGAGTATGTTGTGTATTCATTTACATTCAATTATAGAAAGTAATTTCATGCCGGGCGGTGGTGGCGCACGCCTTTAATCCCAGCACTCGGGAGGCAGAGGCAGGCGGATCTCTGTGAGTTCGAGGCCAGCCTGGGCTACCAAGTGAGTTCCAGGAAAAGGCGCAAAGCTACACAAGAGAAACCCTGTCTCGAAAAACCAAAAAAAAAAAAAAAAAAAAGAAAGTAATTTCAGTCTTGAACCCATATTTTCATTCAGTAGTGAATTGTTCAGTCTCCATGAGTTTATGAAGTTTCTGCTGTTGTTGATATCCAGCTTCAATCTGTGGTGGTCAGATAGGATTCAGGGGGTTATGTCAATTTTCTTGTATCTGTTGAGGCTTGCTTTGTGTCTGAGTATATGGTCAGTTTTGGAGAAAGTTCCACGAGGTACTGAGAAGAAAGTATATTCTTTTGTGTTTGGATGAAATGATCTGTAAATTTCTGTTAGGCTTGTTCTGTTTAAATGTCAGCTCCAGTATTTCTCTGTTTATTTTTTCTCTGGATGACCTCACTATTGGTGAGAGTGAGGTATTGAAGTCTTCTACTATCAGTATGTGAGGGTCAATAAGTGAAGTAAGCTTTGGTAGTGTTTCTTTTATGAACTTGTGTGCCCTTGTGTTTGGTGCATAGATGTTAAGAATGGCAATGTTCTCTTGTAATATAATGTTTGTTATAGTATTCTTCCCTATCTCTTTTGATTAGTTTTGATTTGAAGTCTATTTTGTTAGATATTAAAATGGCTACACCAGCTTGCTTCTTAGGTCCATTTGCTTGGAATACCTTTTTCCATCCTTTTACTTTGAGGTAATATCTGTCCTTGATGTTGAGGTGTGTTTCTTGGATGCAACAGAAGGATGGATCCTGTTTTCACATCCATTCTGTTAGTCTGTATCTTTTTACTGGGGACTTGAGACCATTGTCATTGGGAGTTATCAATGAGTAGTATTTGTTGAGTCCTGTTATTTTGTTTTTGTAGTGTGTGTGTGTGTGTGTGTGTGTGTGTGTGTGTGTGTGTGTGTGTTTCCCCCTCTTTTGATTTGCTGGTCAGGAATTATTTATTCTTTGTGTTTTCTTGGGTGTGGTTAATCTCTTTAGGTTGGAGTTTTCCTTCTAGCACCTTCTTTAGGGTTGGATATGTAGATAGACAGTGCTTAATTTTTTTTTTTTTTATCATGAAATGTCTTATTTTCTCCATCTGTTGTGATTGAAAGTTTTGTTGGATGTAGTAGTCTGGTCTGGCATCTGTGGTCTCTTAGAGTCTGTAACACATCGGTCTAGGCCTCTCTGACTTTTAAAATATCAATTGAGAAGTCAGGTGCTATTCTAATAGGTCTGTCTTCATATGTTACTTGGACTTTTTCCATTGCAGCTTTTAATATTATTTATTTGTTCTGTACCTTTCGTGTTTTGATTATTATGTGCTAAGGGGAATTTCTTCTCTGGTCCAGTATATTTGGTGTTCTGTATGCTTCTTGGATCTTGATAGGCATCTGCTTCTTTAGGTTAGGGAACTTTTCTTCTATGGTTTTGTTGAAAATATTTTCTGTGCCTTTGACCTTTGTTTTCTTTTCATTACTCTACTTCTATAATTCTTTTCACTGTGTCCCAGATTTCCTGGATGTTTTGTGCCAGGATTTTTTTAGACTTAACATTTTCTTTGACTGAGGTATCCATTTCTTCCATTGTGTCTTCAATGCCTAACATTCTGTCTTCTATCTCTTTGTAATTGGTTAGTGAGGCTCACCTCTGGGGGTCCTGTTCAAATTCCTAAAATTTTCAATTCCAGATTTCCCTCAGTTTGGGTCTTCTTGTTGACTCTATTTCCACTTTCAGATCTTGAACTGTTTTATCAATTTTCTCCACTGTTTGTGTTTTCATAGATTTCTTTAAGGGGTTTATTCATTCTTCTTTAAGGACTTCTCTCATAGTCACAAAATCTATTTTAAGGTCTTTGTCTTGTGCCTAAGCCTTGTTGCATTCTCAGGGCCTGCTGGGTTGCTGGGCTCTAGTAGAGACATATATCCTGGCTGTCATTGATTATGTTTTTTATGCTGGCATCTAAGCATTTGGGCTTGTGAATATTGTAATTCTAGGTGCTGATATCTGGTCTTGTCTTCAGTGGGTGGGTGTTTTGTTCCTTGATTTCAATTGTCCTTTCTCATTCTTAGGAGGGTTTTGTGGCTGTGTGCTGCCTAGCAGGTAATTCTTCTGGGATCTTGCTAGGTCTGGCCACTGGGGGATCTGGGTAAAATATGTTTCTAGGTATAGGGTGCTGACACTTAAGAATGGGGATAGGTTTAATCCCAGCACTTGGGAGGCAAAGGCAGGTGAATCTCTGTGAGTTCAAGGCCAGCCTGGTCTACAGAGTGAGGTCCAGGACAGGCTCCGAAGCTACACAGAGAAACCCTGTCTTGAAACAACAACAACAACAACAACAACAACAACAAATAACAGGGATAGGCTGGGGTGAGGTGCTGAGGGGTCCACAGGAGGGAGGAAAGCACGGCCTTCTACCAGCCTCTACTTAGTCTCCTGGGAATGGGGCATGGGGGCAGAGAGTGAGGAGAGGCCACAGCAGCTAGTCTGCTACAGAATTGGGGGTGAGACTGGGGGACTGGGTGTGGAGGAGAGGAGGGAGAATGAAGATCTGAGTCTTGCCTCTGGTTTCACTGGCCTACTTGTTTTCCGACTGGCGTGGCTGGTGGGTTCCCAGAGAATGCCTGCCGGACTGGGGAGTGGTGGTGGTTCTGAGATAACAGCATGACTGGGGAAGAAGATTGGAGGCGAAGATCCCTGTGAGCATCTAGAGATGGGGGCAGAGTGGGGGGGGCTGCAGCAGGTGGTCGGCTTCAGAGCTGGGGATGAGACCGGCAGATTGGATTTGGAGGAGAGGAGAGGGAGAAAGACGAAGAAGATCCACAGTCGGCCCACGTGTTTCTGGCCTGTGGGTTCCCAGGGAGCAACTGCTGGTGTTGGGGCCTGAGATAATGGGGGGAGTGGGAGGAAGGAAGTGTGGAAGGGAAGCTCTGTGTGACCCACTGGAGCTGGGGGTGTCGAGGCAGCCGTTGGCTGCAGTGAATGTTCTGCCGCAGACCTGGGGGTGATCCTGGGGGATTGGATTTGGAGGAGAGGAGGGAGAGGAGGTCTACAGTTAGCCTACCTGCTTTCCTGTCCAGGGCTTCTCTTTCAATACCCAAACAGGAAACTCTCCCCAGGAAGATATATTAGCTGGGGGGATGGCATGGGATGGGGGAACAGGAAACCCCCAGAGTGTCATTGCGAATTCCCTGTCCTGAGAGCAGGTGACAGCTTGGCTTAGATGCTTAAGAGCTTGGGTTTTGACAGCCTGAGATGCCCAACTTCAGGACTAGGGGGGCCATAAAGGAGCCCACCTTCAGACGAACAAGCTGTTGCCCTCAGCTGTACCGCTCACAGAACCAGCAAATGAGCCCCAAACAACCCAGTTTGGGGATTACTTGGAGGCAACACTCCCTTGAAATTTGGTTGGTGCCAAGACAAGGCCTGGCCAGGGGTTGCTGGATGCTGATACAATGTCACTTGACATCAGGCCTGACCTCACCCTCATCTGGGCCCACCTGATCTCCCATGACAGTCAAGGAAGGGCCCCTTGACTTGGGACCCGTTAGTTAGTTTTTGTCAACTGAACACTCACATGGGAAGAGAGACCCCCCGTTGAGGAACTGGTTTCTTTGGATTGTCCTGAGGGCCTGAGGAGAGGGGTTCTTAAATTACTAATTGATGTAGGAAGGTCCAGCCTACTGCGGACAGTGCCATCTCTAGACACTAGGCATGGGCTGGGTAAGAAAAGTAGCTGAGTGTGCCAGAAAAGACAAGCCAGTACACAGGGCTCCTCCACGGCCTCCCCTTCAGTCCCTTGCTCCCAGGTTCCTGCCCTGGCTTCCCTGATGATGGACTGTAAGCTGTAAGCTGTAATAAGGCCTTTACTCCCCCAAGGTGCTTTGGGTCAGTGTTTTGTCTCAGCAACAGACAGCAAACTAGAACAGGACCCCCAAACTGTGTTCATATCCTGGCTCCATTTCTTCGGAGGTAGATCAGCCTCTAGCAGTCCCTGGAAAGTTTATCATCCTTCACCCTACAGCAGTGGTTCTCAACCTGTAGGTCACGACCCCTCTGGGGAGCAACCTATCCTATCATAGGGGTCACGTATCAGACATCCTGCATATCAGATATTTATATTACAATTCATAACAGTAGCAAAATTTCAGTTATGAAGTAGCAACAAAGATAATTTTATGGTTGCGGGGGGTGCGGGGGGGGGGTCACCACAACATGAGGAACTGTATTAAAGGGTTGTATAAAGCATTAGGGAGATTAAAGACCACGGCTCTAAAGTATGTGTGTGGAGGTGGGGGGTGGGAGGGTGGAGCAGCAGCCGTCTAGGAACTCCAGGTTGGTCTCTTGCCCCTTCCATATAGAACAACTTGCTCAGCTCTGGCCCTCACTTGCTGGGCACTATTGTTAGGAAACTATTTTTCTCTGTTTGGTGGGATGCTGTTTCTCACTGCTGAAGTGTGTGACATGGTTCTGGTTTTGCAGAAGTTTAGCATTCAACCTTCTCTCTGGGAGACTCCTGAGTCATTACTCATCTGAGAGACCCCTACACATCGAGGAAGTCTGCATTTAGTGGTTCTGGGAGTGTAGGTAGGGCCTATGGGCAGGCTAACCCTTTTTTTTTTTTTTTTTTTTTGGAGACAGGGTTTCTCTGTGTAGCTTTTGGAGCCTGTCCTGGAACTCACTTTGTAGACCAGGCTGGCCTCGAACTCACAGAGATTCACCTGCCTCCGCCTCTCGAGTGTTGGGCAATTTGTGAAGGTCTGAGGAGCACCTGTAGGCATTAAAGTTCGCTGTCACTTTAGTGGTAGGGGATGTGGATTTGAGAAAAAGGGTCTGGGTACCTGTGTACAGTACCATGGAGACTGAATGAAGTCATCCAGGTGGTGGGCTGTCAGGTGTCAGGTGTCTGCCATGGTAGCAAGTCCTGGTGTGGTTGGTGAGGCCAGAGGGTGGGAAGGTGCAGTGTGGAGATGAGTGAGTACAAAGGATTCTGGATCAGAAGGGGCTCACAGGGAAGCTTGTGTGTGAGTCACGCTGGATGGGGGCAGCAGGAAGTCTGGTATGTTCCGATGGGTCGGTGGTGTGTGGAATTGCAGGTGTGAGAGAAGAACTTGGGGGTGGCTTGCTCACACCAGGCAGGATGCTCCCTTGACCTGTTGGTCCCTTCATCCCAAAGCTCTGTGTACTGAGCACTATTCTAGCCACCAAAGGAAAATGGGGGCAAAAGTCAGAAGCCCTGTCCGCAAGGACATCTCTCTAGTGGAATCTAGTGTGTGCTAATTGTACCATTAAACAATCATGTCTGGGACACTTGCCCCTTTCATGATCTTCTAAGTTATTTGCTCTCTGTTTTCTCTTTTTCTTAATTAAAAAAAAATCTACCTTCAGGATTTTCTGACCTCATTTGGGCAGACTAATGAGAAAAGGGAAAAATACATCCATGTTGACATTAGAAAAAGATGGGGAGGTTGGGATAGATGTCATCATGGGACTAAGGGTGTGACATCACCAGGGTGCCCCTCCCCCCATGACTATTGGGTTGGGAATCCCGGAAAGATACTCAATCCTGGAATCCAGTGTCCTCCCCCTCAACTCTTCTGTTTGTTTTTGTTTTTGTTTTTGTTTTCTTGGCAGCTTTTACTGTCTGAGAGCTGATGTGTCTCATGGGCAGCATGGCTATGGCTTGGCTAATTTGAGTGCCCCCCCCCCAAGTTCTTGACCGCCACTAACCTTCTCCCCAGCCCACAGCTCTTATTCTAAGCCTTGTCCCTTCTTTTCCAGAAAGGGACAATGGGCCAGAAGGAACTCCACGTAGCCTTCTCTTCACAACCCTAGAATTGTCAGTGGGGATGAACAGCCAGGATGGTGTTCTGGTAAATTCTTGCTCTTGTCTGCGAGGAGGCTTTCTCTCCTGGGTGGCTCAGGAGCTCCAGGTGTGGTATACCCACAAGGCAGCATCAGTGACCTCCGGCAGGAGCTCCGTGTAGAGGGGCTGGGGCATGCTGGCTTCCTGTCCAGATAGAAGGTGGCAGAGTTGTGGGTCTTCTCTTTTTTCTTATGCTTGGGCCTTGATGTAGCTGGCCAGCTCCTCTCCTTCCGGCTCTATCTTCTCCCATCCCCTGCCCACCTCTGGAGCACCAGATTGGGAAGAACACAGGCTTTGGAGACAGGCAGCCCTGATGTAGCTCCCAGCTCTGGTATTTCCTTCCTTCCTTCCTTCCTTCCTTCCTTCCTTCCTTCCTTCCTTCCTTCCTTCTTTCCTTCTTTTCTTTCTTCTTCTTTTCTTTTTTAAAAAAGATTTATTTATTTATTATGTATACAGTATTCTGCCTGCATGTATGCCTGCAGGCCAGAAGAAGGCACCAGATCTCATTACAGATGGTTGTGAGCCACCATATGGTTGCTGGGAGTTGAACTCAGGACCTCTGGAAAAACAGCCAGTGCTCTTAACCTCTGGGCCATCTCTCCAGCCCCAGCTCTGGTATTTTCTAGTGGATGAATGAGAATGGGTTGCTTTGCACATCTACCGCCCAGCCTCTGTCCCTTCCAGGCTGAGGTGAAGATTATGGGTGATATGGGCATGGCTTCCAGAACCTGGCAAAAGGGACTCAGCTGGTGACCAAATTCAGCAACTTCCCCCTCCCCCAGGAAAACATCAGGGTATGTGTACCATTTTATTATTTTGGGACATCATCTCATGGAGCCTTGGCTGACCTTAAACTCACTGTGTAGCCGAAGATGATCTTAAACTTCTGATCCTTCTGAACCTTCTCAGTGCTGGCATTATAGGTACTGTGCCATACCACTGTTTTTGGGGTTCTGGGGTTGAATTTGGGGCTTTGTGCATGCTAGGTTAGCTTTCCACCGAGTTACGTTTCCAACTCTATGTACCTTATTTTAGATGTAGGTGCTAAAGCAGTCTGCTTTCTCTTTGGAGCTTCTCAGCGCTCTAACGCCCTGCCCTCCCTAGCCCTGTGTTCTCCAAAGGCTCTAGGGCCTTGGGCACAGCTCCCTGAGAGGCCAACACCTGGCAGAGAAGTGAGTCTGATGCCCGTTTGCTGGTTGGTGGGTGCCTCTGTGTGGGTGAAGAGGGTGAGCGCTGGTCTTAGGTAGTGACTTTCTGGTGTCTGTAGGATGGGGCATAGGGAGGGCTCTGAAGCCATTACCCTGACTCAATCCCCACCTCATCTGTGTCTGGGGGCTCTTAGCCCCTTCTCCCTGACCTTGTATCTCCTTGCCTCAGCCGGTCCTGCTAACGAGCTGAGCCAGCCGGCTGGCGCCTGCCTCTCCGATGTGCTGACTCAGTCCCATGCCTCCCGCTTACTCTGCCCTTGTTTGAAAACGCCAAGTTAATTGCTTCCAGCTCCAGGCTGCCCTGGTAGGGGCACAGCCCTCCTTCCCCCTCCTTCACACCCTGAAAGGAGAAGACAAGTACCCTTCAGCCCCAGACCTGCGGTCTGTCTGTGCACAGGAATAGGCTCCCAGTGACCACTAGGGGGCAGTGGGGGTGTGGAGGGGCAGACCTCCATGTTTCCCAACTCCCGATTCTGCCAGGCTGGTGATGTGCAGGGCTGTGAGCGTTGACCAATGATCTCTCAGGTCTATGGTCAGTTCCAGGGCAGGGAGAGGATGGTGTGTTGTGAGGGAGACCTGAGGCCTCAAAGAGAAAGACAGGAAGAAGGGAGGAGGAAATATGGAAGAGAAAAAATGGAGGGAAAAAAGAAAAGAAGGAAAAGCGGGGAGAAAGAGGGAGGAGATCAAGGAGGGCAGGAGGGCAAAAAGGAGCAAGAGAAGGAAGGAAAGAAAAGAATGAAAGAAGAAAGGGAGGAGGAGGGAGGAAAGGAGGGAGGCAGGGAGCCAACGGAATTTCTCACAGAGCAGTACTCATGGAATTCCCACAGGACGGGCTTACAGATGTGCTAAGGGGGTGAGAGTCAAAATATTTCACAACAGAGTGGTGCCAGCTCTCACTAATGGAATGGAAATCCAGCAGGAGCTGGGCAGGGTCCTAGAGGCCTCCTGAACTGTGTCAGGAATTAACTCTTCAGTGGCTGGGCCTGGGGGGAGAGCTGTGGACGTGACTCCCTGCCAAGATCGGGCCTGGTGTCTGGTAGGGGCTTTACCACGTGTCGAAGGAATGGTGACCGGCAGTCTGGAGTTTGGGAGTACCTGGTAAGAAACAGACTTGGAAACAGATCGGGTGCGTGGAGGCTGGAGGCTGGGCAGGGCAGTTCTGGAGAGGGCACGCTAGAGACCCTTTGAGGTGTTGGGTGCTGGAATTCCTGCCTGGAGATTGGTCCCTGGCTCCGGGTGCTGAGGGACAGGTAGGTCCCCAGGAGATGAGGGTGTAGGGTGCTGTAATGGTGCATATCTGTTCAGTTATTTTTATTGCTGTGATAAGAAGAGAGGAGGAAGGGCAGAGAAAGGTTGGGGGAGCTTTCTGTCAGGAATCATTAAGGAACAGATGCGGGGGATGGGGGAGGGCTTCTCAGCACCCCTCTGGGTCTGCAGCAGGTGGAATCTTCTGTGGGTGCTAAGCGCTTTCAGGTGGGTGGCTGGGTTTTCCTTTTTTTTTTTTTTAATTTTCTTTTTCTTTTTTTTTTTTCTTTTTCCTTCTCTCTAGTATTCTTGGAATGACCTGGAAGGGGGGGGGGGAACAGACCCTTCTGTCATGCTGTCTTTTTCTTGCTTGCTTAGGCCGGGGAGAGTTTTCTCTCTGTGAGGGAGTACAGGGCCAAGGCTGTGGGAGGAGACGGAGGTTTGCTGACCCCCTTCCAGGAGGGGTCACTCCATCTACTCACCTTCTGGCTCCTCAGGAACCCTGCCCAGCCTGCTGTCCAGTGAGCCCCAGGACAGGGTCAGCTTCAGGGCTCGCCAGGGCCCTGCCGAGCTTCCAGTGGCCTTTGCAGGCCACGTTGGCTCCCATCCTTCCACTGGGGCTCTAGTCATCACGTGTTTCTCCCTCCTTGCTTTCCTCCCTGGGTCTCCAGCCAGCCCGCCGGCTTGATGAATTAGCCCCATAGATATTCCGTCGAGAAAGCAAACACATATCATATATATCTTTGACAAGTTATTATTCTCCCTTATCAGGATTCGGGTGGATCTGTGCCCGCCATTACTCAAGCTGCACACTTGCTCTGCTTGGGACCAGGCTCCAGCCACACGAGGAGGAAGTGGTGCCCGGCCAGCCCAGCCCAGCCCCTGCCTTGCATGCAGGCTGTGCTGTGTGGGTGCGGATAAGCCGTGGACAGGGAAGCGGGGCATGGTGCCCCTGTCACGGTCCAGTGGCTGACAGACCCTTTCATTGTGGAGGCTAGGTGTGGTCAAAATGAACCAGCCTTTCATCCTTTCATCCGAGTCCAGGCCTGGAGCTGTGTCCCAAGGAATGAGGTCCCAAGGGTGGTTTGGGACTCACCCTTGTCTGCTTTGTGGGCCTGGATGGGACCTTCATTATCTATTGCGTGGGCCTTTCAGTGACCTGCTGGCAAGACAGGTCACCCTGCCACCTGCCGTCAGCGCCCGGGTTTCTCGGAGCCAAAGGGGCCCCTGGAGGCCAGCCCTTGGTCCCGTGGTAGGGGGAGGCTCGTTGGCCAGCGAGGGCTGATGAATGAGATGTAAGTGAGTACTAGCGTTCTCAGTCTGGCCGTTGGGCCGTGATTTGTCATCTCTCACCCCGCACATTCCTGTTTCCCCAGAGGCGGGCTCCATATTAACAAGTCCTCTACTTAGGAATATAAATGGTGTGTCTGGAACTGCTCCTGACAGCCTGCAGGCTCTAATGCGCTCCGGCCTGGGGGGGGGGGGCAAGTCGTATTGGCTCAGCTGGCTTCTGAAGTGGGAATGGCGGAGGGGAGGCCCCAGCGGCCTTCACTGGAGAAGGGCTGCCCATGACTCCACACTGTCCCAAGCCCGAGACCCGACAGAACGGTGAGGAGCCACCTCCTCACGTCCAGGCTTGCCCGACTTATTCTGTCCCAGGACAGCAGGACAGACCTTGTCTTCTGATGGCCCCACAGGAGTGTTCTATGCAGGGCCTTCCTCCAGATATGACATTCCATGGAAATCTCTTGTCCTGTTTTGTGACTGACAGCCAGTTTCTTAGATCCAAGGGAGAAGTCAGGAGGGAGAGAAGGCCCGATTGAAGGCAGAAGGGACATGGTTTCTGACCATGCCCTTGTTGAATCCTCAGCAGAGGGTGCAGTGTTGGGTAGGTTCCTGCTCTGGCTGGGGCAGCACTCTGCAGGTGGGTGTCGGAATCAGTTATGGCCGGTTCTCTGTCTACTGTGGGGTTGGCTGGAGGAGAGGGGAGTCTGAGTGTCCTGAGAAGTGTTCTTGGCTAGAAGGCAGGTACCCAGGTGCCCCAGCAAGCCAGGCTAGAGAGGCTGTGTGGTGGGAAGGTCAGAGAAGATCTTTTGAGTAGGAGAACATGTACTGCTGGGAGCTGGTAGGCCATGGCCACGTTTGGAGGATTGTGGACACCAGCATGGCATTCTACTCATAGCCTGAGGCCAGAACCTGCCCTAGGGAAGATCTCTCTCGCCCTCCCTCCCTCTCTGTTTTTTTTTTTTTTTAAGACAGAGTTTCTCCGTGTAGTTTTGGTGCCTGTCCTGGATCTTGCTCTGTAGACCAGGCTGGCCTCAAACTCACAGAGACCCACCTGGCTCTTCCTCCCGAGTGCTGGGATTAAAGACGTGTGCCACCGCTGCCCGTCGGGAAGATCTCTTGATTCCCACCTCCACTTCTGTATAGAGTCTCATGTAGCCCAGGCTGGCCTCCAACTTGCTATGTAGCTGAAGGTAATCTTGAACATCTGATCTTCCCATCTCTATCTCCACACTAGAATTGTAGGCATGTATTACCATGCCTCATTTTATCTGATACTGGGGATTAAACCCAGGACTTTGATCAGGATATGTAATCACTACCAACTGATCTAGCTATACATCCCTGAGATCTGATTCTGATACTCTGTCAGCTAGTGGGCTATGATTTGGCCTTTGGGCAAAGCCTAAGATTCTCGGGGGCCTGGTGGTATGGCTAACCATCTGTCCTTCCTCGAGGCTCAGGCCCTGTGTCCACGGGTGGCTGGGTGTGGAGGTGTTGGCTGTAATTATCATCACAGTCACTAGAGGGCAGCCCAGGCCCGTGTTTCTCTCTTTCCAGGGGTCAGAGGACCCAGGGAGGGATACAGAGGGATGAGGGTCCCTATACTAGTATCTAGGCTGAGGCTCTTTGCTCTGGGAATGTTTCTGTCCCCTCTCTTCTTTGGAGTCTATTAATGACAGAATTCGTCAACTCCAAGTAAAGGAAGAGAAATCTTACAAAAAATTTAAACCCATGGTGGGGGAGGGCAAGCAATTTGTTTGATTGTTTAATATGTATAACACTAATTTTACTGTCATTTAAAAAAAAAATCGGTGAGAATTTCAAAGGTTAAAAGGCTTTGAGGATGGTGTAGTTGGTGGCCAGAATCCCAGGCTTGGTCCAGAGGGTCTGGTTGGCATCCCAGTGCTTCCGTTTAGTTGCTGGGTCTCTGGGCCTCAGTTGTCTGGTCTGTAGAGTACAATTATAATACGTACCCCACAAGGCTACTGTATGGATTACATGCTGTAAGGGTTGTGTAAGTGTCCTTGTGTGACTCTTTAAAATTTATTATTATTTTTATTAATAGTGAGTGCATGCCCATGTGTGTGTTTGTGTGTGTGTGTATATGTGTGTGTGCGTACCCATGTGTGTGTGCAGGCATGTATACTCCTCCACAGAGGTCAGAGGGCAACTTCTAGAGCTGGTTTTCTCCTTCTACAGTGGGTTCTGGGGATCCGACTCGGGTGATCAGGTTTGCAGGGGAGGCAAAGTACTGAGTCCTTTTGCCAACCCAGTTTTTTTTTTTTTTTTTTTTTTTTTTAATGATAAGCAACTACATCATATTATGACGGAAGAGTAAGGGCCAAATTGAAAAGCAAACACTATTTTTCTCTTTGCATGGATATTTTAAAGACCTCTTGCCCACCAGGAAAGAAATTGAGGAAACACTCCCAACTCTGACATTTCCTAGGACTTTATACAGAATGAGCGAATGCCAGTTTGCGCATACATTTATGCTTCACATTTCTGAAGAGAGATTGCCTGCTGGGCCTGTGCCCTCTGGCATGGGGTGGGTGGCACTACACCTTCCTCAGCTATCCTCATCATGAGAGTTTGGCACCATGAGCTACCCTTGTCACAGAGCCATCGTGGAACTTTCTGGATCATGATCCTCCCCTATAGCCGGACACAAGCATGACCTGAGGAGCTGCTGAATTGGCCAGAGCTGAGCTCCACTCCCAGGTTGGCATCACTTGGCCTGGAGCTGGGGCCCATCTGTGGGGCTGACTGAAAGCTGCCTGGTGCTTTCACGGTTCCTGGCCAGTCTTCATCGTCTGACTTGACTGGATTTAGGATCTTCTAGGAGACGCACTTCTGGGCTGTATCTGGGGTAAGTGTGGGGCAATGCTTCCTGAGGTTTCACTGAGGAGGAAAAAACCTGGGCTCCCAGACTGATAAAAAAGGGAGAAAGCTAAGTCCCAGCATTCACCTCTCTGCTTCGTGACTGAGGTACAGCTTGGCCTGTCCCAGCCACAGCTTAGAGCCGCATCAGTACTGTGTCTCCCTGCCATGGTGGACTGTATCTTCAAACCATGAGACCCAATCAACCCTTCCTAAAGTTGCTTTGTCTGGCACTTTGTCACGGCAGTGAGGAAAGTAATTAATACAGGGACCTTGGGCTGGAGCTTTTCTCTGGGGACAAGGCGGGGGGGAGAGACACCCAGCTCCCCGTCCAGGGCCACAGAATCCTGCATACATTTGAGAAGAGCAGTTTGACCTGACTGTGGGAACACTCTTGACTCGTTAGTGAGGGGGGCTTTGGTTCTAGGCATGGCTCCATGAGTAACTTGGTGGACTTTTAGTAAGTGTCCCACCTCTCTGAGCCTCAGTTTCCTTTTCTGTCCAGGGGGACAAGCAGCATCCATTACGCCCAAGATGGCCTCTGATATGAGGGTCAATGAAGCAACATTATTGTGTAGCTTTGGAAGGCCTTGGAACTAGGCTGCCCTTGAGTGGTTTTCTCTCAGCTCCTCCATGGAGCGTGTGCACTGGCCCATAGGGCAGTTGAGACAGAGCACCACAAACCAGTGACTCTCCATGAGCAGTGTACTGCCTCACAGCAACAGGCACCTAGCTTAGTCAGTTGTTCTGTTGCTGTGAAGAGATGCCATGACCACAGCATCTCTTAGAAAAGAAAGCAGTTAACCGGGGCCTGTTTATAGATTCGGAGGTTTAGTCCATTATCATCAGGGCAGGAAGCATGGTGGAGAGCAGGCAGGCATGGCGTTAGAGAGGCAGCTGAGAGTTCTATATCCCGATCTTGAAGGCAGCAGGAAGAGAGCAACACTGGGCCTGGCTTGAGTACTTGGAACCCCAAAGCCCACCTCCAGTGACCCACTTCCTCCGACAAGGCCACACCTAGTCCCAGTCAAGAAGTGCCCCTCCCTAACACCCAACTTTCAAACATACGAGCCTATGGGGGCCATTCATATACAAGTCACCATAGCCCCCAAGTGCCCCGTGATCTGTTGGTGCAGTTGGTTCCTGAGGGCTGTGGAGACAGCGTGCTTAGTAAAACCTTTCTTCTTGTCTGTCCGTGATGTCTCTTGTCCTATTCCACATTGTCTTGGGCCCCAAACTTCTGCTTTTCATAAAGGTACCAGTTAGCTGATAGGATGGTCTATCAACTTAAAGCACTCCAGAATCACCCGGAAGGGAGTCTCATTGAGAGATGGTCTAGATGAGGTTGACCTGTCTGAAGTTGTCTTGATTAGTGGGAAGATCTGTCCACTGTGGGTGGCCCCATTCTCTGTGCTTCGGATCCTGGATTGCGCCAGTAGAGACACTGTGCTGAGCACTAGGACGCATGCATGGCTCTCTGCTCTGGATGTTGAATGGAATGTGTCTCGCAGACTTGAGTTCCTGCCACCTTCCCTTCCCCACAGTGGTGGACTGCAACCTGGAATTGTGAGTCAATAATTTTTGTCAGTGTGTTTTATCACAAAAACAAAAAAAATGAAACTAAGCCGGCCGGCCATGATGTTGTATACCTGTAATGCCAGGTATAAGAACTGGGAGGCTGGGATAGGAAGATTGTGAGTTCAAGGCTAGCCTGAGATCTAAACAGTTTGAGGCTGGTCTGGGTTACATAGTAAATACCCTGCTCACCTTTTTGTTTTTTTGAGTCTCACTATATAGCCTTGGGCAAGCCTGGAACTTGCTATAGAGACCAGGCTGTCCTTAAATTTCACAGAGATCTACTTGCCTCTGCCTCCCAAGTGTTAGTGTTAAAGGCTTACCCAACATGACTGGCAAGACCTTTTTAAATTTTTTTCCCTCTTAGTGACTTTTTAAATGTGTGGCTGGTTTTCCCTTGATGACCTCTGTAGGATACTCAGGGTCATATTCTTGAGTCCTGGACTTGAGACTCCTAAACAGTGTTTGGGAGGGAGTGTGGGGGGGTGCCCGACTGCTTGATTTGGAAGACAGCAACAACAATAGCAAACAAGACCACTGCAAGGAGGCACAGAGCAGAGGGCAAGGCCTGGCCCAGACTCCCTCCCCAGAGCAGCCCTCCCTGTCCTTCCCTCCTAGACACCCCCTCCCCTGGCCTCAATGGAGAGGTCATCTAGGTTATGGGATGTGTGAAAGGTTGGGGAGGCAGTGTCATGTGGACTAGCTTCAGGGGGCATCAGGTACTTTACAGTCTAAACGGGCAGGATGCCCCCAAATACAACTTTTATAGAGAATGAAAATCTGGGGGGCATCATAATGACGGGAGCGGGGTTAGGGCCTGCATGGTGGTGCCCTTCTGTGACAGCCATGGAATGCTGGAGGTTTGCCAGGTTCCTCTTTTACCTTACTATGGCTGAGGTGGCAGGGCAGGCATATACGGAAGGAAGGGTGTTGGGTACGACTCAGGCCAGAAAGAGCTCAGAGCTTGTTCCTGTAATTAACGAGAGCAGGGGGATGTTCTTCCCTTCTCTGACTGTGTCCGGGGATCCACCAGGCAGAAGATATGTGGGTACACTGGTGCGCATGAGCATGAGTATGCGGGTTGTGGCCTGCTGCTGGCCAGGTGTGCATCCATATTAATTAGGGGCGAATCCCTGGAAAGCAGCCGGATGCTGAGTTTGCCGGGCAATCTGCTTGAGCCAGCTGCTCAGTTCCTGGCCACTGGAAGGAGATTTGGATTGTTAGCTTAAGCAGTGGGACCTTGTTTGTCCTGTTTGCCAATTTCTGTGGTGTAAATAGTCCCACCGTGGCTGATCTCACGCTACCAACACGGAGCTGACAGGTGTAGACACTGTGGAGAATTTAGCACACGGTCCCTCCCCTCGTGATGGAGGACTCGGGTCCAGGAGTGGAACAGCTCCAGGTAGCACTGCGGGCTGATGAGGAGTTCAGAAGGACCATGCTGCCAGCTTGCCTTGGAGTGTCTGTCTGTCTTTCTGGTATCATCACCAGTAAGGCATTCTCTGTGATAGGGGGCTGGCCATTCAGAGGGTAGTGGTGGGTACTCTGCCATCCAGCCAAGTGCCAGCAGGATTCGCTACAGCGTGGTGTGTGGCTCACCAAGGCCCTCTCTCCTGTTGTCTTCAAACGGAATGTTCCCAGCCACCAGCAGGGGCATGTAAACCACTGCATTTCGTCACTGAGGAAGCTGAGGCTCCGAGGAATTATATAGTTGCTTTCCTGTGGCCAGGAAGCACTATACCAGCTGGATCCCAGGTTTTCTGTGACCTTTGCTGGCACAGGATATTGAGATCCAAGACTCTCCAAGTGCCTGATGCCTGCTTGCTCATGGACCCAGAGCTGGGTCTCTCTGACATCTGTCTAGCATAGAAGTCCCGCAGCAGATCCTGCCATGGGGTACCTGCCTTGGGAAATGGCTCCATGTCACCCTCTGCCTCTCTAAGGGCCGTGGATGCCGGCTGTTTCTACCCACCCATTCCCTTTTTGAATTCACTCAAGGGTGAGCTTGAGTATTGTCCTTACCATTCAGCCTTCGCCTTCCCTCACAAATTTCCCATGTCTTTCTTCCAACTGCTGCTAGATCACCCAGGACCCTTCTGCTTTGCCTGGCACCTTGTCTGGGTCCTAGGCAGAATGATAGACACACCAATAAATGGTTGGACACATCCACAGAGGGTCAAAAGGGAAGAAAAATAGCAGGGGAGTGAGACACCATGTGTTAGAAGAAATAGTGAAAAGCAGATGCCCAGCGCTGACCCATCTGTATACTTGCCATGTTCTTTTCTAGCTCTTTGGGGTGAGCACTGTTTGATTCCCATTTTAGAGAAGAGGTTCAGAGAAGTTAAGTATGTTGCTCAACATCACACAGCCAGTGAATGGTTAGGGGTGTGATTCAAATCTCTGCTCTTAATGTTGTATCACCAGGCCTCTCCATTAAGGAAGGGAGGCAGGAAAGGAGGTGACAGGAGACTGAAGGGTGAGAGAGTAGGTGAGAGGGGTCAGGTGTCCACTAGCACGCTTCTTTTTTTTTTTTTTTTTTTTTTAAGCTGAGGATTGAACTCAGGACCTTGAGTTTGCTAGGCAAGCGCTTTACCACCGAGCTAAATCCCCAACCCCCCACTAGCACCCTTCTATGCTGGGGCCAAGCTGGGCTGCCACGGTTAAGAAACGGTACAATGTGTGGGGAGATGATGTGTGAACACAGTTTCCGCCAGCGTGTGGCCTTGGGCAAGTCATCCAACTTCCCCGAGCCTTGCGTTTTTCATTTGCAGAAGAGAATAAATCCCTTGCTGCCTACCCCTCAGGCCGGTCCTGATGTACCAATGTGACTGTGCGGTTGCTCGTCTAGTAAGAGCGTCCAGCTCCTGTGGGCGTCGGGAATCAGAGGGAAGACAAGTCAGGCAGTGTCTGACCTTGCTACCTGCTTCTGATAAACACTGACCAAAACAACCTGGGGAGGAAAGGCTTATTTCATTTTACACTTCCATCATTGAGGGAAGTCAAGGCAGGACCTCAAGACAGGAACTTGGAGGCAGGAAGTAAAGCCCATTCTGCTTGCTTGCTTCCTCCCTCCCTCCCTTCCTCCCTCCCTCCCTCCCTCCCTCCCTCCTCCCTCCCTCCCTCTCTCTTTCTCTCTTTCTTTCTTTTTTGTTTTTTGAGACAGGGTTTCTCTGTGTAACAGTCCTGGTTGTCCTGGAACTCACTTTGTAGACCAGGCTGGCCTCGAACTCACAGATCTGTCTGCCTCTGCCTCCTGAGTGCTGGGATTAAAGGCATGCGCCACCACCAACCAGCCATTCTGCTTTCTTAAACACCCCAGGACCACCTGCCCAGGGATGGTCTGCCTGCAGTGGGCAGGGCTTCCCCACATTAATCATTAACCAGGAAGATGCTCACAGACACACCCACAGGCCAGTCTGATGGAGGCATCTCCTTGGTTCTCTCTTCCCAGGGGAGAACTGTGTTAAGCTGATGAAAACTAACCAGCATGTCCTGTTCTAGTTCCCTGTGAGACTTGCAGTTTAGGACTGGATATGGCTCACTGTGATAGAGAGGAGCCATAACTAAATCCAGGAAGAGATAGGACTCAAACCAGGGGCCATAGCCTAGTGTAAGAGTCAGAGAAGGAAGGCTTCCTGGAGGCAGTGGCTCTGGAGCTGAGACAAGAAGATAGTATGAATTTGTTATGTTGGGGGCTAGGGTTTGATTGAGTGGCAGGGTGATTGTCCAGCATGAGTGAAACTCTGGGTCCAACTCCTGGCACAACAAAAACAACAACAACAACATTCTTTGGGGTGAGAGGGCTCCGTGGGTAAAGTGCTTGCTGCCAAGCCTGAGGACCTGAGTTCAATCCCTGGGACCCCCGGATGGAAGGAGAGAGTGGACTCTTGCATGTTATTCTTTGACTTTTGCACATGCCATGGCACATCTGCATCTGTACACACACACACACACACACACACACACACACACACACACACACACACACACAGAGAGAGAGAGAGAGAGACAGAGACAGAGACAGAGACAGAGAGAGAATCATACATACATACACAGAGTGATAACATACACAGAGAGAGAGACAGAGAGAGAGAAATAGAGAGAGGTAGTATGAGTTGGTTACTCTGAGGGCTTGGGTTGGGAGGATGGAGGGTGTTCCAATAGCTTGTGTATAGAAAGACAGGGAATGGATTCACCTTAAACATACCCCGAGTGCTTGCCTAGTCTCTCTCTCTCCCCCTCCTCACTGTGTAGCCCAGGTTAGCACTCTAGATCTTTAGCTTCCTGAATGTTGTAATGATAAACCTGGTTCTCTGGACTCATTTTAAAGGTGATCTTGAGAGACATTGTTCAGTCTTTGTGCCTTAAAAAAAAATCTTAGCCTAGTTGAAGAACAGTTTGTTCTTGTTTCCTAGGTCTTATGTTTAGGTTTATGATTAATTTCAAATAAAAAAATTATTTATTTTTACATGTATGAGTGTTTTGTCTGTATGTCTATGTAACACATGCATGTCTGGTACCAATGGAGGCCAGAAGGGAGTGTGGGACCCTTGGGACTTTCTGGTGTACTCTGTGGATGCTGGGAATCGAACCTATGTCCTCTGGAAAGCTGCCCATGCTCTTACCCGCTAGCCTGAGCCATCTCTCCAGCCCCTCACATTAAATTGTGTGTAAAGTATTTGAAGTTTCTCCTCTCCTTTTCTTTTTTCTGGCAAGAAAATATCCAGTTGCAAACACCCCCTCCCCATTGGATTGCATTGGATCTTTTGTCTGAAATCAAATGTTGTGTTTTGGACATCCTTTCGGATGCTTCAGCCTCATTGATTGATACTTCTATCCGAACCTCAAGCCACACCCTGTGATCATGTGGCTTTGCTGCAAGACATAAAACCAAGGAGCGCAGGACCTCCACCCTCTGGTTCCATTTCCTTTAGAAGCAGATTGTCAACTTATGACAGGAGCCAACTGGTCCTTGACTAGGCTTTTATTGAGCTGTGTGTAGATCACTGGGGAGGGTCAGCACCTCAACATTGAGCCATCTGCTTTTTGGGGTGCTACACATCTCAAGTCTCTGTATCTCTCTTAGCAATGTTCTATGAGTTTTCAATGTATAGGTCTTACATACATTTTGTTAAAGGTATTTCTTCTTCTTCTTCTTATTGTACATGTGCATTTGTATGTGGTATGCATACCTACATCTGTGTGTGTGCATGTGGAGGCCTGCAGTTGATGCTGAAGGTCTTTCCTTGATTGCTCTCCACTTAATATTTTTAAC
The DNA here is from genome assembly GCF_004664715.2 of Peromyscus leucopus. NCBI lineage: Eukaryota > Metazoa > Chordata > Mammalia > Rodentia > Cricetidae > Peromyscus > Peromyscus leucopus. The sequence goes on along the minus strand of NC_051069.1, from coordinate 26,867,752 downwards.
ATTTACCCCCCCCCGTGTGTGTGTGGTTGATATATTGTGCACCCCAATAAACTGGGGGTCAGAGAACAGAAAAGCCATAATATTAAACATAGAGGTTAGGCAGTGGTAGCACATGCCTTTAATCCTAGCATTCCAGAGGCAGAGATCCACCTGGATCTCTGTGAGTTTAAAGCTACACTGGAAACAGCCAGGCATGGCAACATGAGCCTTTAATCCCAGGAAGTGATGTCAGGAAGCAGAAAGGTATATAAAGCATGGAAACCAGGAACTAGAGCTGGTTAAGCTTTTAGGTTTTTGAGCAGCACAGTTCAGCTGAGACTCATTCTGGATGAGGACTCAGAGGCATTCAGTCTGAGGAAACAGGATCAGCTGAGGAACTGGCAAGGTGAGGTGGCTGTGGCTTGTTCTGCTTCTCTGATCTTCCAGTGTTCACCCCAATAACTGGCTTCAGGTTTGATTTTATTAATAAGACCTTTAAGATTCATACTGTGTGTGTGTGTGTGTGCGCGCGCATGCCTCAGCACACGTAGAGGACAGAGAACAACTTACTTGCAGGAGCTGGTTCTCCCCTCCCACCATGTAGGTTCCGGGGACTGAACTCAGGTCATCAGCCTTGGGAACAAGTGCCTTTACCTGATGAGCAGTCTCACCAGCCTCTCCCCTTGACTTGTTGAGTGAGATGGGGGTCTCTCATTAAACCTGGGGCTTGCCAGTTCCGGTTAGGCCTGATAGCCAGCCTATCACAGGGATCCCCTGCCTCTGCCTCCCACATTGGGAATGCTAATGGCAGCTGCCAGATCTGCCTGGCTTTTTAATATGGGTTCTGGAAATCTGAACTCTGGTTTTCACACTTGCATAGCGGGGACCTTATCCACTGAGCTATTGCCTCAGCCTTAGAGCTACTGTTCTCTAGATTTTGTTTTCAACTGTTTGTTAGTATGTAGAAGTACAATTTAAAGCATTGACCTGTGTTCTGAGTCTTGGTTAGTCTCATTTTTTTAAGTTCTAGTGAGTTTTTTGAGATTTGTTGGAATTTTTCTGTAAACTTAACTTTATCTGTGATGACAATCTCATCACCTCTTTCAGGTGGTCTTAGTGTGTCTTTTCTTGTCTTATTGCATTAGCTATGTTATTATGTGGAAGAAAACAGAAATCCTTATGGTGTTCTCAATTTTAGAGAAAAGCATTCAGTCTTTGACTATTAAGAATGATATTAGCAACAGAGTTTAAAAATGCACGGTATGGGGGCTGGAGGCGTGTCTAAATGGTTAAGAGCATGTGCAGAGGATTGGAGTTCTGTTCCTTGCATCCATGTTGTGTGGCTCACAACCACATGTAATGTCAGCTCTAGGAGATCTGATGCCTCTGACCTCATCAGATATTGCACTCACATGTATATACATGCACACACACAATTAAAAAATACCCTTTATAGGGTTAAAGTTGTGTTTTAATATGCTGAGATTAAGATAAATCACACATAGGCATTAAATTTTTTCAAATGATTTTTCTGTATTTATTTGCTATATATTTCTTTGGTTTTATCCTGGGGTTTTTACATTTAGATGTTCTCTTATTGTATACAAACACATTTAGCATTACTATCCTGTTTTTTGAGTCACTGACCTCTTTGTCATTGTGAAATGTTTCTCTTTCAACATCTTTGATATTAATATATCACTGTGTCTTTTTTTGTGGTTCTAGGATTTGAACCTAGGCCCTTGTCCATACTACACAAATGCTGTGTCCATGAACTACGTTCCCAGATGTGACTGCTTTTTTTAAAATTGTGTGTGTGTGTGCATGAGTGTGCACACATGAGTGTGCACACATGAGTGTGCAGGTGAATGCGTGCTATGGAGCATACGTGTGGAGGTAAGAGGACGATGTCAGGTGCTGTTTTCCTCCTACCTGTGTGAGTTAGTCTCTTGTTCACGGCTGTGTGTGCCAGACTAGCTGGTCTGTGAGCTGCCGGGGCTCACCTGTCCCCTCCTCCCATCTCGATGTAGGTGTGCTAGGATTATTGCTGTGTGCCACCGTGTCTGGCTTTATGTGGATTCTGATCAGATCTTCATGCTTGTGTGACAAATGTTTTACCCTCTTAGCCACCTCTCCAGCCCCATTGCTTTCTTTTGAAAAGTGTTTATGTCATTTTCCATTGAAAACAAAGTATTTTATGTGTGTCTCTGTGTGTAGATGTCTGTGATGTGTGTAGGTGCCCTTGAAGGCCAGAAGAGGGCGCTAATTTCCTTGGAGTTGCAGGAGGTTGTATTCCTAATGTAGAGCAGCAAGTAATCTTAACCACTGAGCCATCTCTCCAGCCCCCAATTCAATACTTCTAATTTGTTGCCTCTTGTATATTTCAAGTATTCATTCTATCTTGCTTTTTAATCCAGTTTGATGGTCTGTGTACCATAATTAACATGTTTAGAAACGTTTTTAAAAATAATTTATTTTTTATTTTGTATGCATTGGTGTTTTGCCTGCATGTGTATCTGTGTGAAAGTGTTGGATCCTGGAGTTACAGGAAGTTGTGAGCTGCCATGTGGGTGCTGGGAATTGAACCCGGGTCCTCTGGAAGAGCAATCACTGCTCTTAGCCACTAAGCCATCTCGCCAGCCACATAGAAACATTTACATGGGATGTAATTATTAATATTATTGGTTTTAATTTAACTTTCTTGCTTTATGGTTTTTAAAATTATTTATTCTTTGACAGTTTCATACATGTATATAATACATTCTGGTTATACTCACCCTACTCCCTCTTATTGTCCCCCCTCACTACCAGTCCCCTATCCCCCAAAAACAAATCCTTCTCACTATCATGTCTTTTTGTCTTATGAGCCACTCACTGAGTTTAACCAGGGTCACCTACAGGTCATGGGGGTGAAGTTATCCATCAAACATGAGCAACTAACTAGTGACTACATCATTGAAGACCCCCCCCCTCATGTCCCCCATCGACTGCCAATAGCCTGCCTGGGAGAAGCCAGCCTCTCTAAGCCCCTCTCCTACCCATGACTGGATGCTGCTGGGCCCAGGCAGCTGCAGTTGTGAGCTTCCGGGTGCAATGGCTAAGCCATGCCCAGAAGCCAACATTTTACCCCTCCCCATCATCTGGCTCCTATAGACTTTTCATCCTTTCTCATGATGTTCCCTGACACTTGGAAGGAATAATAAAGTTTTCCCATTGTGGGCTGAGTATGCCACAGTCACTTATTCTCAGCTCCTTGCCAAGCTATAAGTCTCTGCATCAACCATCCTTCCCTGTAAGGAGAAAAAAGCTCTCCGACCAAGGCTGAAGTAAACACTAGTCTATGTGTATAAACGTAAATAGTTAGGAGTAGTTTTACAACACATCCATCTCATAAACAGAAGCATTAGATTCACCTCTAGGGTCTATGACCTCCCCAGCCCTGGGCATTTGACCAGGTCCATAACATCAGAGTGAACTCCCTTCTGTGGAATAGGCCTCAGAGCCAATCAGATCACAGTTAGAGAGCAAAACAAATCCCCAAATGAAAAAAGAAAAACAGTTGGTTACCCTCGACCAAGTCATACTGCTTGCACCAATGAACGCATCTTAGCCAGCAGGCTGGTGTTTTAATATAGAAGATCCACAGCTAAGTGAGACCATTGATGATCTTTCTCTGCTATTGCTACAGAGCATCTTCTGATACTGGAAATGCTAGCTGGCAGGGAGGGAGCTTCCAGCTCAGTGCCAGTTTGACTCTTCTGTGTCCTGCCACCAATGTAGATGGCGTCTTCAGCAGAAGGGTTTTACCATCTTGTGGGCAACTAGGAGCATTGACAAAAACATCCACTGCCCTTGGGCCTCTGGGAGCCTTCCTGGTCAGAAACTCACAGGAGGTATCCTGCACCTGGTACTGGGATTTTTGTTTAATGACCCATGACTTCCAGGATTGGCATTATCTACTTATACAGAGCACTTTTTTTTTTTTTTTTTTTTAAATATCCTTTTGGCAGGTGAATTGGTTTAGTGGGTAATGGTGCTGTAAGCCTGGTGATCTGATTCTATTCCTGAACCACATAGTGGAAAGAGAGAACTGACTTCTGCAAATTGTTCTCTGAATGCCACATGTGTGCCATGGCATGTGTGTGGATGCATGTGTGCATATGAGTGCATGCGCGCGCGCGCGCACACACACACACAGAGTAAATGAATATAACATTAAAATTATATTTTAAAACCAGCTTAAAAAGTAGTAGGTTTCCATATGACTTCATACACTTTCAACTTTTTCCAAGGACTTAATGTGCATCATTAAATTATTTGGGTTCTCAGATTTATTTTAATATAGGCACTTAAAGCACTTATTTACTTAAAAATTACTAGTTTTTATTTATTTTTTTATGTGCATGAATGCTTTGTGTGTGTGTGTACGTACATGCAGCATGTGCCTGCTCAGAGCCTCACGGAGTCAGAAGAGGGCTTTGAATCACCTGAAACTGGAGTTATGGATATCTGTGAGTCACCATGTAGGTGCTAGGAATTGAAACTGGGTCCACTGCAAGAGCAATAAGTGATAATAAATAATTACTGAGCCACTCCTCTACCCCTGCTTAGAGTGTTTATAATGATAAATACATGTGTAGCTTATGGAGTCAGCAGTACTAAGACATGGGGGCAATCAGCATGCTTAGGGACCTGAAGAGCCCTTTCATGTACCTGTGACTCTTGTCCACGACTCCGGAGGACCATTGGGCCTTGTTGACTGTCAGCCCAGCTCTAGGTTTAGTGAGAGACTCTGTTTAAGGGAATATGGCAGAGATTGATAGAAGAGGGCACCTGGTGTCCTCCTCCTGCCTCTGCATGTAGATGGGTGCACATACCTGTTTGTGCATACATCATACCCACACACCCCACATGTACATCAGACATACATGCATGCCCCCCAAGAATAAATGGATTAGTCTGGGGAAGACCATTCTTGCTGTGGGATATAGACTTCATCATGGGAATCCAGTAGAAACAACAAATAGGGAAATCTAGGCTGATGCACCTGGGTTCAAAGGTTGGGGACCTCACTGGGTCTGGTTGAGGAGAGGCAGGTTCTCAGGGAGAAGGCCCTTCCCTGGTCTGCTCTGCCCCCCACAGCAACTTTCCCTTTCTTACCTTTCAGCTTCCTCTCTTCTCACGTAAATGACTCCCGAGAACGCAGGCTAGCATCCACCTGCTGCCTCCCGACTCCATTGGTTTAGGATGCCCTGCCCTGGAGCACACTATCTGGACAGAGTACAGTGCTGTGAATGCATTAAGAGCCAGGGTGAGCTAGTTTTTAATTTAAAAAGTTATTTATTCATGGCCCTACCGCAGCCAGGGTCTGTGTTGATGTCCGTGGCTCCAGTTACCACTGAAGGCCATACAAATACCCAGGATCTGAGCTGCCACCTGAGACTATGTTGATGTCCAGGGGCCATGCTACCTCATGATCTGGGTGGTCTAGGCTGCCATCAGGACCACGGTGATGTCCAGGCCCAGGCTGTTGCTGGGGTCCATGTCTGGGTCTGTGGTCCCGCAGCAGTTGGAGTCTGTGTTGATGTCTGTCTGTGTTGCCACCAGGGGTGAGGAGTTGGGGCACAGGAACTATGCATGTTGGAAACTGGGGCCATGCTGAGCTGGTCCTACCCTTCACTGGCCCTGAGATAGCTGGATCTGCCCCTTCTTGGACACTGCAGCAGAAGAGCTGGCCCCATCCCTCAGGGGAGAGCTGCCCCCCATCACCTTGAGAGAGATGGTCCCACTCTTCATTAGGGGTGTGGGAGAGCTGGCCCCATGGCACTGGCATAGGAGAGCTAGCTCCACCCCTACCCGAGGGGGGCGGTCCCAGCATTGAGACTGACCAGCTCAGCTACCATTCAGGCTCATATCCTGGGCCTTGGGTTGGCCCATCCTAACACCTACCCCATCTATGACCTACTGGACCAGTGAAGGGACTGGTCCTGCTGAATGGTAGCCACAGGAGCTCCATGACTAGGGACAACAGCAGGAGTTTAGGTGAGGGCCCAGTGATGATGGTGTGCCAGAGGCCTTGAACCAGACCAACGACTCATTGTAATGAACATTTGTGGGTGGGGCTGATTGGACAAGGTACACTGTATGACACCCTGCAGCTCCCAGTGCCACTAGGATGAATGAAGAGGTGTTGGGAAGATGGAGGAGCAAGGTGGTTTTTTGTTTTATTTTGAATTAATTTTTTGGGGAAGGTTTCTTTTGGAGGGGATCCTACAGGAGTAAGGGCTGGATATGGAAGGGCTGGGAGGTGAGAGGGATTTGGATGCATGATGTGAAGTGTGAAATTCCCAAGGAATCAGTAAAACATTGTCTTTTTTTCCCTCCCATTTTTCAAGACAGGGTTTCTCTGTTTAACAGTCCTGGTTGTTCTAGAACTCGATTTGTAAACCAGGCTGGCCTCGAACTTATTGAGATCCACCTGCCTCTGCCTCCCAAGTGCTGGGATTAAAGGCGTGTATGGCACCACTGCCTGGCAAAGAACTATCTTATAAAAAAAGAAAAACTATTTATTTAATTGTGTATGTGTGTGTGTGTATGTGTGTGTGCGCGTGCGCGTGCACCTCAGAGGCCAGAAGAAGTTGTCTAATTCTCTCAGAATTGGAGTGCATGAGACCATGAGCTGCCTGACACGGGTCCTGGGAACTGAACTCGGACTCTCTACATTTAGCTGATGAGTTATCTTTGCAGATATGACTTTGCATAAATATGGCTTTATGCAGACTCGAAATGCGAAGGAGCCAAAGTGACAGTAACATACGTGGTTTCCCTGTTGAATAATGTGATGTGACTGCAGCTCTCTTATCTCAGAAACTCCAGAGGGGAACAAGTGCGTTCCAGGGCTTGCTGCGTAGCACAGGCTAGCCTGAAACTCCTCATGGGGCACAGATTGCTTCAGATAGCCCCCATCTGCCTCAACCTCCCAAATGCTGGGATTGCAGATGTGCACCTCACCCCAGACCAATCCATACTTCTTTTTTTTTTTTCATTTAAAAGTTATTTATTTATTTACTCTCTCTCTCTCTCTCTCTCTCTCTCTCTCTCTCTCTCTCTCTCTCTCTCCCTCTCCCTCCCTCCCTCCCTCTCTCTCTGCACATGTGCATGCCACAGTGAAGGTCACAGCCATATATGAAGGTCAGAGGACCACGTTTAGGGGTCAGTTCTCTCATTCCAGTGTTTTGGGGGCTAAAACTTAGCTCATCAGGCTTGTGCAATAAATACATTTGTCCATGGAGACATCTATTGGCTCTATACTTCTTGAGTGAATAATAGGCAATAAGCAAGAAAGCAGTGGCCTTTGTCCTAGGTCTGTGACCAGATGACATTTCCTCCAGGGTGTGCATCTGCCCACACATGGGCTGCCTCTGTGTGTTCCTTGAGGAAGAGTGGTAGGAAGATTGATGGGAAAAGGACTGGAGAAACGCCTCATGGTGGTCTGGTGAGGCATCGTGGGTGACAGTGGATCTGGGAAAACCAAAAGGGATGATGCCCAGAGGCATCTGGCTGGTCCACATGGTAGGGCTTGTTGCCATCTTGTCGTGGGACCAGAAAGGACTGGATCCAACGTATGTTACTGCCAGCATGTATGTTCTCTGGGTGAGAGGGTGGATGGTGGACTCATTCCCCATAAGGAGGAAGATACCCCAGGAAGCTGAGTGTGAGCCCTGCTGCAGAGGTGATGCTGAGCATGTGGGCAGCACATGTTAGCAATCCCAACCCCCCAGCACATAGGTCAGTGGCCATGGCAAGGCAATCCCGGGAGACGGTGCAGGTGAGTGTCCCAGGCAGAGGCAGGGTGAAGATGAAGAGAAAGGAAAAGGAGTAGATGTGCCTGATGGAGAAACAGATCATAGAGGAGTAAGGGAAGGAGCCTGTCCCGGACGAAGAGGGACAGAGAAGCGGGGACAGTGAGAGGAGCCTAGGTCAGGAAGCTGACACAGAGAGCTCTTTAGGAAGTGTACTGAGGTCAAATACTCCAGAAAGGCTAAGTAAGGAAGATGAAATCATAGCCATTGTTTTTGGCAGTGTAGTGGGCCTTGATGACCTCTAGATTTTCTAAGTGTTTGGGCTGTGAGGGACTGAGGGGGACATTTATTCACTTCTTGACAGGTGGTTTTGAGAAGGCAGTGTTTCCAGCATCTGCTGGGTCCCTGGCCATTCCTCTCCATCAGGTGGAGGTGAGGGAAAGCCAAGATGGCGTTGAGGAAGAGCCTCTTCATGAAGAACTGTATGGCACTGGTGTGAGGCTCTGTTGATATGCCTCCAAGAGGGCCACCCAGAGAGTGGAGAGAGGACAGAGGACACAGCTCCTTCCCACTCTAGCCCCTGACCACACATATGGCACGTTTTCTGACCTTTCTTACACTCACTGTGGCCATGTAACTAAGTCCTTGCCATGAATGCGGTATGAGCCGAGGAGCCATGGACTTCCAGCCATGACCTGTTAGGATATTCCTGTACAATCTTGTCACTACTCTGGGGTCCTAGAGAAGGGTGGTGTCCCAAGACAAGAGACTGGGTTTCTGAATGACTGTGAAGTAGATTCCTCATTCTGTCATGTTGTGGGAGATAAATGTTTGTTCAGTTTATCCAGATGAGATTTAGGTGTCTACAAGACAGCTAAGGTCCCTGTAATAAACACGGAAATTTTTTTCCTTGGCTGCCAGCTGTTCTGCAGATGTAGCACTTCAAGTCTCAAGAGCAGTGCCAGCTATGGATGGGTAGAGGAGGATGGTAGGGAGGTTTCCAGGAGAAATGCTTGTTCCCTGGTAGAGAGGGTGGTGGCTTCTGGATTTCTTTTCCCCCTTGAGCAGAAAGAATTCTACTCCTGGGGGTGGTCAGAAATAACACAACCCTCTGAGGGTTGTCCTGCAGTTAGCGTGGGCAGAGGGATTTTTCACTCTGTACTGTGCCTTTGATTAAAGTATGTAATAGAATAGCACCCAGTGCCCAGTAAATACCGATCCAGTGTTGATCCTTGCTCTGAGGTTGGTGTGACAGAGGAAACAGGTGATGCCATGCATTTTTTTCTGTCTTCTCTTCCTGCCTTATTCTTCTCTCCTGATTTACTGAAGGACATAGGTGTAGAGCCGTGATGGAAGCCAAGGGCATCTTTGCAGACCATTTATTTACCTTTATGTTATGTGCAGATTAGGAAATGGACAGTATAATATTAATGGTTTCAGATCTGGCTGTAGAGTTAGGCTGAGTACTGGCATGATGCTTGGTCCCAACTTAGATATTCTGCCTTCCTAACCAGGAATCTCAAAAATAAAAAAAAATCATAAAGTTATTATTTAACAAGAAAGGGGAGAAAGAAAAGATATCACCTATATTCCTAATACCCAGAGATATAATCACTTTTAAAGAGTTTATGTTTATTTTTAATTATGTATGTGTGTGCATGTCTGTGTGTGAGTTGTGACAGAGGCCAGAAGAGGGCATTTGATTCCACAGAACTGAAGTTGCATGTGGCTGTGAGTGGCCTGATGTGGGTGCCAGAAATCAAACTCAGGTCCTCTGAAAAAGCAGTAAGTGCTCTTAACTGCTGAGCCATCTCTCCAATCCAGATAACCACTTTTGGCCCTTAATTTATATCCTTCCAGTCACTTTTTTCTCTTGTGTGCATGTCCACATTGCATATCAAGGCTCAGTATTTCTAGTGCACAGAGACTTTATAGTACATACAAATATCAACATACTCCATATACATGTAGAATATACACTATGGGGCTCTGGATGTGGCTCTGTGGTTAAGAGCACTGGCTACTTCTGTAGAGGACCCTGGTTCAATTCCCAGCCACCCACACTGTGGCTCACAACCATCTGTAACTTCAGTTGCAGGGCGTCTGATGCCTTCCTCCCGCCTCTGCAAACACCAGGCATGGTGCACAGGCATGCATGCAGGCAAGACACTCATGCACATAAAATAAATAAATAGGGCTTAAAAGGGAATATATATTCCATGAAGAATATATACTACTATTTATGGATAGATCATATTCTATGCTTGTCCATAAACCACTGAAAGAAAGATAAACTCATGTTATATACATTGTTGTGCATCTTGCTTTTTCCACTGAAGTCACAAGCTCATTCCCACATGATTAGAGACTATGCCTCATCTGATATGTGATTTAACTAAAATCCCTTATTGTTGAACAAGTTCCCAGCTATTCCTTCCACTCAAGTCATTCCTGGGTCTTGCTGTTAGGTCATGTTTGCCTCTGTCCTAGATGATTTTTTTTTTAAAAATGAAGTTCTCCCATATGTAGAATTTTTGTGTCTAAAAGCAATATATTTTCTTCTGTCATGCTAGGGGTTGAACTCAAAGGCCTCTCACATGTAGGCAAGCTACACCTCCAGCCCTTTAAAAACAAAACAAAACTAACGCCCTTTTATCAGAGGCTGGAGAAATGGCTCAGCAGTTAAGAGCGCGGGCTGCTCTTCCAGAGGACTTTGGTTCAGTTCCTGGCATCCATGTTGGCAGCTCACGACTGTCTGTAACTCCAGCTCCAGGGCATCTGGCATCCTCACACAGACACACATGTAGACAAAACATCAAAGCATATAAAAGTAAATAAATCTTTTTTAAACATTTTATCTTGAGACAAGGTTTTGATAAATTGCCTAGGTTGGCCTTGAATTCACTCTGTGACCGGGAAAGACCTTGAACTGGTGATCCTCCTGCCTCAGCATTCTGAGTAGCTAGGATTTCGAACATAAGCCAATGCTTACTTCAAAGTAACAAAAATGCTAAAACTTACTATGTCCTGACAGGTGGTCTCTCAATGGCTGTGCTAATCAATGACTCCATCCTGGCTGAGGAAGGAAATACTTTTCCTCCTGTTCTTGGGTCGAACTAGTCAGTGTCATTTCCCGAGGAGGGGGTCCTTTCCTCCTGAGTTGTATCTGGGGAGTGGACAGAAGCCTGCCCAAGTCTGTGCTTGCCTGGAGTGTTCCGGGATTAGTGAGATGGGCTACGCTGGTGTGAGGGTTGGGTAGGAGCAGTTACTGGCTGGGGTGGAGGGTAACACTCTTCCCTGCCTTCGTGACTACTCTGTTGGAGTTCTGGCCTTGGCGCCCAGTGGTGTGATCGTGTGAGCCTCATTCTGGTCAGATGAATTGTCATCAATGGGGTACCAGAGATGGGTCTGGGAGATGAGGTGGCTGTGGGTGGAGCAAAGGCAGACTCCACCAGTCCGGTCTCCAGGAGCTGTAACAAAAGCAAATATTTGGAGGCTGGGATTGCTTAGCTCTCTCCTTGGAATCAGCAGACTCTCGGAGGCTGGGATTAATTTGAAGAAATTTACTAGCAGAGTTTGTGGCAGATAAAACAGTTTGCTTATTTCACACTTGTATGGCCACCTGCTAGGAACTGTTTGTTCAGTTTCGAATTCTTTAATTAAAATCAACATAAAACAGATTGAAAACATCCCAAGAAGGGGATGCTTGGTTTGCTGGAGGATATTGCAGAAAGATGGAGCAAAGTGGTTAAAAAAAATGCTTTGCCACCAAACAAGCCGGCAGGTAGGGAAGCGCAGGTTGGGAAACCGTGGGTTTGGGCTTGCACATGTGTGTATGAGCTTGAGTTGCCACCAGGAAGCACAGAGACCACTCATAAAACCTCTTTCAGCCTTAGTAGTTTCCAGGATGGCCGACGGGTGGGGTGGAAAAGTGAGGTGGCCTCTTTGCTTCAACACCTTGGGAAGGATGAACTTCGCATTTACTTTTTCAGTAAATACCCAGGGTAGCTCAGTGCCTGACATTCTGATCAGCATGCAGTCCTTGTCTTCTAGAGGTTCAGAATCCAGTAAATGAGACAGCAAGGTACCGCCACACCCAGGGTGGCCATGGTACCGCAGGAAGATAACCGAGCTAGCAGCTGTGCGAGCCAGGAGAGGGGCACTGGGCTCTGGTCAGTGGAAGAAGGGAGGGTTCGGGTCCGACTTCCACCTCAACTGAAATATGATGAACAGGTAGAAATTATTCATGTCAAACAGAAAGAGGGACGGGAGGAGGGACTAGAGCAGGTACCGAGTGGATAAATATGAGCCACGTATTATATGTGTATGCAGACATCATAATGAAACCCATTGGGTTTTTTTTTTTTTTGCTTACATTAAAAATTAATTTATCTTTATGTGTATAGGTGCTTTGCTGTTCACCACATATGTGCAGTTCCTGCAGAGGCCAGAAGGGGGAGTCAAATCCTTTGGAGCTGTAGTTATAGGTGGTTGTGAGCTTCTGAACCCCCACATGGGTGCTGGGAATTGAACTTGGGTCTCCTGGAAGAGCGACAAATACATTTTTTTTTTTTTTTTTGGTTATCTTCCTTTCTTTCTTTTTTGTTTCTTGAGACAGTGTTTCTCTGCAACAACCTTGGCTGACCTTGCTTTGTAGACCAGGCTGGCTTCGAACTCATATAGATCACCTGCCTCTTCTTTCCAAGAGCTGGGATTAAAGGCATGGACCACCACGGCCCGACCACAATCACTCTTAACCACTGATCCACCTCTCCAGCTCCTGTGGCCCAGGATTTAAGAAAATAAATAAATATTTGCCAGCCTCTCACTCTTGATATGCTAGCTTTCTAGAACAAAAAGGCCTTTGCTCTGAGGACAAACAGAGTCGCCCAAGCTGACTAAGACAGAAAAGACGGTTTTCTGTCTTGAGGCATCTTACCCATTTTGGCCTTGACTCAGTCATTGGTCCCCTGACCATCATCTTTCCCCAGGCCCTACTGGCCTCTAGGGAGGTGGAAACAGAGGCAGCTGCCCTTGTTGGGAATGGCCCAGTTCACTTGGCTTCCTCTGCTCCATTCCTTCCTTAAGCCCTGATCTTTTAGGGTCAGCTCTTGCCATGGCTGAGCACAGGGACAGCATGTTGGAGATCTTCGGTGTGTTGAGCTGTGGGGAAGCCAGCCACACGGGCTGTGCTCAGTGCCTGTGTCTGGATACCTGCTCTGAACTCCTGATTGTGAATTATACATTTGGTTTACCAAACCTATCTGCTTGATGTACTGGAAAAGGTGCTGGGCTCACAATCATCGACCTGGGATTGGTTCCGAGTTCGCTCCTTGATAATTTTAGTTTCTTGAACAAGTGCCTGGAGCTCCCTGGACCTCCGTTTCCTCATTGTTGGTGGGTCTTAACTTGTAGAGCCATTGAAGATGGTCAAAGTGTGGTTAGTCATGGGAAACCCCTCACTCTCCCTCTTGCCCAGGCATCTGGATCCTTCCTGGAAATAACAGCTGGAATTCTACGTCCTCTTCCTGGGACTTGGCATACCTTCCTGGAAGCTTTCCTTTTCCCTGGCTTGGTGGGATGAAAGCCTCTTGTTACTTCTTTGTGTCATGGAGCCCCTAGCCACCACGGAGCTGGCGGGTGATAGGTAAGCCATGCTCACACGGCCAACTTCCTATATCCCGGCAGAGTTGCTCTCTTGCCTCCTCTTCCCAAGTTCCTCCCATCCCTTCCTTCTGACTGCACTCTCTCTTTCTCACGGCCCCTGCAGCCTGCTTGAGCAGGCTTCCGCCTCTCCTCCAGCCCCTGAGGACTCCACAGCTAGTGTCCACAACCAGGCTCCTGGCCTTGAGTGTCAGGGCTTTACCGTGTTCGGAATTCCCCTCCCTCGGCTCCATTCGAGCCCCAGTCTGCGGTGGCCTTTGTAAAGCATGGGCCGCAGAACACACTGGATTGGTTGTAGGTTGGCTGGAGCCTTTGGGTCAAGACACCCTGTTGCTGCTGTTCACTGGTCGAGGGCCCAAGAACTCACTGAAGTGCTCTGAGCTTCAGTTTCCACATCTGGGAAACTGGGATGAAGCCATCAGCCCTTCCGTGGGCATCTTGTTGCTACTGTGAACATCATATTTATCATGATCACCACATGCTTGGCATTCCCTAAAGTCCCCGTGGAGCTGATATGAATGCCAGCAGCATCTCATGAACCTGCACATGTGCCTGTAAGGTCCCACACCTTGTTTTCAGGTGCTTACTTGGTGCTTCAGAGGCTGCTGTGAGGAGCTGCATGATTCAGACATGCATGTAGAAGGTTGGTTAGCCCAGAAGATGTGGAGAGCTGGAGGGACCACCATTCCACCTTACTTTAGAAAGAGCAGCTCAGATAAGAGCTTTGGATTCTGGAGTACAGGAGAGCAGGGTTGAATACCACCTTGGCTCCTCCATTCCTGTCCCTTCCTTACTTCCTGTCTCCTCTTTCTAGCTCCTTTCTTCCCCACCCATCTCCCTTCTGGTTTCAGAGGCTGGCCTCGAACTTGTGATTCCTCTTGCTTTGGCTTCCTGAGTACTGGGATTACACCAGCATGTGTGCCCAGCTCTGCTATTTCTTTTTGTTTGTTTGTTTGTTTTTTAGATTTATTTATTTATTTATTGTGTATACAGTGTTCTGCCTGCATGTATGCCTGCAGGCCAAAAGAGGGCACTAGATCTCATTACAGGTGGTTGTGAGCCACAATGTGGTTGCTGGGAATTGAACTCGGGAACTCTGGAGGAGCAGCCAGTGCTCTTAACCTCTGAGCCATCTCTCCAGCCCCTTCTTTTTGTTCTTTTAATTTGCATTTGTGTGTGTGTGTGTGTGTGTGTGTGTGTGTGTGTATGTGTACATGTTCGTGTGTGAATTTGGACATATGCACGTCACAGTGTATGTGCAGGGGTCAGAGAACAAACTCAGGTGTCAGTTCTTGCCTTCCGGCTTGTTTGAGACAGGAGCCAGGATATTCGTGACTCTACCTCCCATCTTGTCACAGGGGCACTGGAATTACACGTGTGTGCTCCTGTGCCCAGCTTTTATGTGGATTCTGGGGATCCGAACTCAGGTCCTCAGGCTTATGTGACAAGCCCTTGACCGGCTGTCTTCAGGGCCCTGCCACTTTCTGCTGTGAGATGTAAAGCGGGTCCCTGGGCTTCTCCAACCTCAGTTCCCTTCTGTGCAAAATGGGTTAAGATTCCTCACCTTGAAGACGAAATGAGAAAGGAGTACTGGGAAGCCACCAGAGCAAGCGCCGAGCATGCAGGCCACACGGCTGTACAAAATCAGCTTGGCTCCAAGGACACTGGAAAAAGTGAAACTTCATGTTCTTGAGTTTTCTCCCTCCCTCCCTCCCTCCCTCCCTCCCTCCCTCCCTCCCTCCCTCCCTCCCTCCTTCCCTCCCTCCCTTCCTTCTTCTGATTGCCATCAAATGACTTCTTGGGGGAGGCAGAGAGGGTATGGCCACCTAGAGTGGAAACTGAGGCACCCACTCTCACGTGACACCAGGGGCTCACACTGTGAGCGACTGTGTAGTAGATCCTGACCCCGGGCCTGTCTGACATGGGGTCTGGCTCACTTCTAGCCTCTTGGCCTTCTGATCCAGCCCCTGCCTCCCTAACATCTTTGTGCCTGGCTGGGACCCCGTAGCGTGGGGGCGGCTAGCCTGAGCTCTCTGTCCCAGCCCCGGCTGTCCCAGCCCCAGCCCCAGCCCCAGCTCATGGTTCCCCATTTCTGCTCCCCAGTGTCCGCTCCTTGGCCGAGGGGCTCACTCAGGAGCCCGTCTCTTTGTGGCGTTGATTAGAGGCCTCTTCCCACAACATCAAAGCTTCAATTAACGCGGGCCGCTCGCAACCCTCTTGCAAAACTCTGATAAGAATAGAATTTTCTCTTGGAAAATGGATTTTTATTTAGTTGTGTGTACTGTTGGTTAAATGACCTACTCTATACACTAGCGCTGAGATTCTGGGGACAATTAGGGGTCTCGTCAGGAAGTGGTTATCTGAAGGAAACAGGCGCGGGCTGTTTAGCTGTCTAATATCCTGATGGGGGTGGGGGGCAGAGGCAAATTAAAAACAGGCTTCCCCTCCTTTCCAGATGTGGGGATGGGGTGCTGGGCTGAGATGGGACTCTGTGGGAGGTGTATGCCGCTGGATGGTGGCTCCCCAGCCTTGTGTCTAGATGACTGCTCACATTCTCTCTCTCTCTCTCTCTCTCTCTCTCTCTCTCTCTCTCTCTCTCTCTCTCTCCCCCCCCCCCGCCTCTCCCTCTCTGTGTATAAATTCATGTGTGCTATATGGGTACTGTCCAAGAGTATAGTCTGGCTTGGAGAGGATAGGATTCAAGCATAGAACAGAAATGGAACCCTGGAGTTAGGGAGCATGGATGGTTAAGGCTGGTGGCTCCTTGACTCTTATTATTATTATTTTTTAAAAAGACTTACTCATTTTATTTTATGTATGAGTGTTTTGCATGCATGTCTGACTTCATACCACATGTATGCCTGGTGCCCATGAAGGTCAGAAGAGGGCATCAGATCTCCTGGAACTTGAGTTATGGATGGCTGTAAGGCACCCTGTGGACGCAGGGAGCACATCAAACCTGGGTCCTCTGCAGGAGTAACAAGTGTTCTTAACTGCTGAGCCGTCCCTCCAGCCCTCCCCCTACTTCTCTGAGGGCCACTCTTCAGCTTGGCCTCTCTAAAGGAAAGAATGGGATGATACCAGAATACACATGTCCTCGGTTCTGTTACTTCTGGGAAGGAAAAGAAACAGTCCTCCTTCAGCCTTCCTTCCTCACCCCACCCCCAGACCCCTACCCAGGATCCCTGCACAGGATCCTGGAGAAGTCACCAAGTAGGCACCTGGATAGACTCCTCCCTTGGGTCTGAACATGTTGTTCATAAAGTCAAATCCTCAATTCTGTATTACATTCCATCCAGCTAAGAAAGTTTTACCTATTCTCTAACCACAACATACATGTTCTTTAAGTGTGAAATGAAGCAGATACATTTGAGAAGGGTATTGGGTGACTTAGAGTCAAGGGAATAGACAGGTTGGAAGGGGGTGTCTGGGCTGGGGGTGGAGGCTGACCCTGAAGGCAAAAGGACACGAGTAGGAAGAGAGGCCGCTTACAGGCCAGCCTCTTCCTGGAGCAGAGGAGGCCTGGTGTGGCATGCCTATATTGATTCAATTATTCCCTGCAATGTAATACTCTGCATTCGTGTGATAGCAACAAACAGAGTTGAAAGACGTACAAAAATAAATGATCTGAAAGTTAACATGGCTGAATGGGCATCTATGAATTCGAGGAGTGAGGTTTTGTTTTACATTGTAAAATCAATAATGTGCAGAACAATGTCCTAACTTCCCCGGGGGACCCCAGCAAACCCGCCCGTATTGATCGCCATGCAAATTAATTGAATTCATGAAATCCACATTGCTGGGTAATTGATGCTTCTTATAATTACCTCCGAGTTATGAGCTTTTAGGGGATTGCATTGATTCCTGGGCAGTGGGGAGGGGACAGAGGCAGCTTCCTGGAACTGTGGGCAGCGCTGCCCAGGTGGCCAGTGGGCAGGTGGGGGATGGTTGAGGAGTCAAGGGAGGGCATTGCCTGCTGGTGGTGGAGGTGGAATGGGCACAATTCTTAATTCCTTTAACTAACCCAGCCTGGGAGAGACTAGAGTGAGCACACCCAGGCATTTGAAGGGACCCTAAGGAGGATGGCTGCCAGGGGGATTTGGGGTCCCCAGAGTGTCAAGGCTGTTCAGGGATTAATAATAGCAAACAACTTCCTATATTTACAAACAATGTACCCCCAAATTAGCACCCTAAAATTACTTATGAAGAGTATACTATTACTGTTTCCTTTGGCTGTTGAAGACATGAGGTTAAGCAAGTTGTTTAAGGACACACAGGGGTGGGTCTGGATTCCTTGGATGAACATTTAATCTTTAATTGGCTTCAGAGTCAACACCTCCAGATCACATGTGCCATCTGTGTGTTGACCCCAGTGAGCATTTTTCTTTTCTTTTCTTTCTTTCTTTCTTTTTTTTTGAGACAGGGTTTCTCTGTGTAGCTTTGGTGCCTTTTCTGGATCTCACTCTGTAGATCAGGCTGGTTTTGAACTCACAGAAATCCACTTGGCTCTGCATCCCAAGTGCTGAGATTAAAGGTGTGTGCCACCACTGCCCAGCCTGACGAGCATCTTTCAAATGAAGGGTCTGTGACACTCATCAGGTCATCACTGATGCAAACATCTGCTACAAAGAACATGGTTTGCACTCATAGGTTTGAATTCATGCTTTTGCATCACGTGTTGTGTGACCTTGGAGAAGTCACCCAACTTCTCGGAATCTTTTCTGCAGCTGTGACACCAGGAGGCTGGGGTGGAAGCTCTCCATGCTCCTGCAGATTCGGTATCTGAGTGTTACAGGGCACTTTTCATGTGGCTTCCCCCAAAGCCCCGTGCCAAGGGGGATGCTGAGGCATGGTAACCTTGTTTGGTAGAGGAGAAAGTTTGATGGAAAAGTTAGGTCTCTCCTGGGAGATCATGTGGTCATGTGGTGTGTCAGTGGCAGGGACATGATGGGGATAGATGTGGCTGTGAATGGTCCCCCTTCTCTGTGTCACCCTTCCCTGGGCTCAGTGTTTTCATCTGCAGGAGCTGAGTCTGGGAACCAGGGATGGATTCAGGGGTGAGGGATGCTATTGCACAGGTGCCCAGGCTGTGCTATATGGAGCACCTTCACAAAGTGTTTTTCCAGAATGCTTCTCAGAAAGGAGCTTTAGGACCCCAGCTCCCTTCTCTCGCTCCCCTGGGTTTGGCAGAAGATGAGAACTGACGCTTCTCATCATCATTCCTGTTTTCCCTGGCTCTGTGCTGGAACAGTAGAAGCCATGGTCCAGCGAGACCAGTTTCCTGATTGTCAGAGTCTACCCTGGTATAGAACTGGTGTATAACTGAAGCACCATGAGTCACACAGACCATATTGGGAGCCTGGTCTGGCTTCATGTCCGCATCAGGGCTGTCTGGAGTCCCACAGCAGTGAGAATGGGGCTCAGAGTTCAAGGTTGTGGATGAAACTGGCTGGCAGCTTGGCCCGGCCTGAAGTGGAGCTCGCACAAGGATGTTGAAGACTTGATGCAAGCAGAAGGTGGCCACAAACCCCTCACTGCACTAGAGAGTGGTGCTGACTCTTCATCTCCTGCATCAGTGGTCCTAGGAGGGACCAGGCACTACATGGAAGCTGCATGAGCAGAGGGGACATGTGGGGCATGCTCAGGGCTCCCTTAGTGCCACAGTCTCCTTGCTAACTCCAGCCCATGGTGTCGAGGCTCATGATCAGCTAGGATGTTTCTTGGCACTGCTCACAGTCTTGGGGAGGGGACCCAGGAGGCTTCCCTGCCCTATTCAAGCCCACAAGTGGCCAGCTTCTGGTGGAATTCTTTTGTCTCTCTCCCAGGGTCTAGATGACAAGATCCCAAAGGACTTTGAACACATCTCTTTATGAGTTCTTGGGAGGACTCCATGATTCTTAAGAGATGAGAGGGGTCTTATAAGATCCATCCTCATTGAATGAGGCTCAAAGAGATCATAAAACTTGTCCATGGTCACATGATCAGTAGATGTAATAGTTGACTCTTCAGTCCAGGGCTTTGACTTATCCCAGGCCTTTATATGACACCAAGATAATCTAATCATTGAGCTGTCATTTCCCCTCTGGGTATCCTGAGGTGGTGACAGGGTGGTGCTGGTGCTGGTGGAGTCTGTTGAGGAGGCTCTACACCCTGCACCATTCCATATTTATCCTAAGGTCCCTAAGACTCCATCCCTTCTAGCTACTGGGCCCCTGACTATGAAGGGCACAGGTTTTCAGATCTGGCTACATCTCCTCATTCTCCATCAGCTCAGAAAGAGCAGCCCAGCCTCCCTCATCATCTCCTAGGGTGGAGACGGTGTTAGGACAGCCTAATTAGATGAAGTTAATGAATGCATCAGGAATGGGTGTGATTCGAATGGAGAACCAACTGTAGGGTGGTTGGTGTTCCTCGCTCTCATTTCTCTGCAGGAGAGGAATTTTCTCTGTCCATGTTGAAACCCAAGAAAGGCATAGGCTGAGGCCTGGCACAGTCCCTAGAACAAAGGACACTCTCAGATCCTCCACTCAGCCTGCCATATGTCCACCCATCCCATCCAGTTATCCACCTATTCATCATCTATCTAAGTACCCACCCCATCCATCCATCCATCCATCCATCCATCCATCCATCCATCCATCCACCCATCCCTCATTCATTAATTCATCCATCTACCCCCATTCATTCCCCCATCAAGTTTTCCACCCACCACCAACCCTCCATCATCCACCCATCTATCTTCATTCATTCCCTTGTGTATCCACTTATCCATCTATCCATCCACCCACCATGTCTATATTAGTTACTTTCCTCACCGCTATGACAAACTATCTGACAAGCAATTCAAGGAAGCAGGAAGGAAGGAAGGAAGGAAGGATTTATTCTGTCTTCTAGTTCAAGGGAATGCAGTCCGTCATGGCCGGGAAGACATGGTGGCAGGATATGGCCTGGCCATATTCATCTATAGTTGGGAAACAGCGATGGATCCTTTCATTCACTCTACTTTCTCCTTTTTATTTATTTATTATCTAAAATGATGTGTCTCTGTGTAGGTATGTGCATATGAAGTGCTGTGGTGGTTTAAAAGGAAATGGTCCCCAAAGGGTGTGGCACTATGAGGAGGTGTGGCTTTGTTGGCATGGTGTGTGTGTAGGCACGTTCTTGTTGGAGGAAGTGTGCCACGGTGGGGGCAGGCTTTGAGATCTCTTTTGCTCTGGCTTCGCACAGTGTGACACTGAGTCAGTTTCCTATCGCCTGCAAGATGTTGGACTCTCAGCTACTTCTCCATCACCAGTCTACTTGCATGTGGCTATGTCCCACCATGATGACAATGGACTGAACCTCTGAACTCTAAGTGAGCCACCTCAATTAAATGTCTTCTTTATAAGAGTTGCTGTGGTCATGGTGTCTCTTCACATCAATAGAAACCCTAACTAAGGCAAGCGCAGATGCCCGTGGAGGCCAGGAGACAATGTAAGATCCCCCAGAGCTGGATTTTCAGATGTCTGCAAGCTGCCTGACATGAGAGCTGGGAACTGAACTCAGGTCTTCTGTAGGAGGAGTACACCCCTAACCCTGAGCCATCTCGACAGCCCCACTTTCTTCTCTGTATTCAGTCTGGGACTCCAGCCCTTGGAATGGTACCACTCACATCTCTACCTCAATGAACATAATCTACTAATCCCTCACAGGCATGCCCAGAGGCTTGTCTTCTAGGTGATTCTAGATTCTGTGTTTGACAGTCACTAGTAGCCATCACGGGTCCTTTCTTTCTGAGGCACGCACTTGTGTGAGCGTTTACTAGTGAATACGGAGCTGCAGAAAGCTGGAGGGAGCGAGGCAACAGATGTGCAGGGAAGAGGACAGATTGATGCCCTCCGTAAGAAGTTCTTGATATTCCTGACAAGTAATTCCCATGGAGACCTCAGCAAATGAGTGAATTACTGTGGTTTCCAGTTATTTAGAAGAAGGAATTTCAGTTGAGAAAGTGCTTCCACCTGTTTGGCCCGGGGGCAAGCCTCTGGTGCATTTTCTTTATTGATAACTTATATGGGAGGCCCAGGTCTCTGTGGACAGTGCCATCCCTGGGCTGGTGGTCCTGGGAGCTGTTAGAAAGCAAGCTGAGTAAGCCATAAGGGAGCAAGCTAGTAAGCAGCACCCCTCCATGGCCTCTGCATCAGCTCCTGCCTCCAGGTTCCTGACATGAGTTCCTGTCTTCATTTCCCTGGGTGATGGACTACACACTGTGGGCTGAAATAAACCCTCCCCATCCTAAGGTGCTTTTGGTCATGATGTTTTATCACAGCAATAACAACGCTAACAAAGACAGCTACCTTCTGTGAAAGGAGCTGAATCCCTGAGTTATTTAAAGTCTGTGCTGTGGGGCTGCAGAGATGGATCAGTGGTTAAGAACATAGATCACTCTCATAAAGGACTTGCACTTGGTTCCCAGTACTGATAGTGGGCAGCTCACACCTGCCTGCCATGCCAGCTCTGGGGGAATCTTATGCCTCTGGCCTCCACAGACACCTGCACTCACACGCACAGACCTGGACATGGACACATACACAAAGAAAAACAATAAAACTAGGTCTTTAAAAAAAATCCAGCCGGGCCGTGGTGGCGCACACCTTTAATCCCAGCACTCGGGAGGCAGAGCCAGGCGGATCTCTGTGAGTTCGAGGCCAACGTGGTCTACAAAGTGAGATCCAGGAAAGGCGCAAAGCTACACAGAGAAACCCTGTCTCAAAAAACCAAAAAAAAAAAAAAAAAAATCCGTGCGTAAAAGCACATTTTGTATTGTAGACCTGGGTGAGAATGTTGTCACTGTCATAGTCATCAGGAACGCTGAGGAAGACCCGTGAGGCCCTTGTCCCTGGTCATCCCCAAGGGTCACAGCCACTGAGGTAACCCAGCGCTATTGCTAGCACAGTTGAAGAGACTAACACTAGGAGAGGTAGCAGAGGGAGCGTGTCCCAGTGAGTGTCTTGTTTACTTTGTGGTCACTGTGACCAAGTACCTGCAAGAGCAGCTTAGGCATGAAAGGACTTGCTTTTGTCTCCTCTTGAGGTGCAGACACTGTGGCGGAGAAGCGTGCCTGGAAGAGTGGAGGCGGAGGCGCTTCTCCTCCACAAAACAGGAAGCAAGACTGGACAGGAAGTAGAGTCAGGTGTCAAACCTCTTGGTCCACCCCGCAGTGACCCACTTCCTCCAGGGAGGCGCCAGCCTTTTCAAGGTTATACGTTGTCTCGTTAGCACCACCTGCTGGGGACCCAGCATTACAACCCCTGAGCCTGTGGGGGACATTCCCCATGGAAACTATGACTGTGAGGAACCCAGGGTTGTGATGAGAATGGAAGCAATCAAGGCCAAGATCAGCTCCTTACACAAATTGGAAGATTTGGAAGAATGTTATATGACAGAAATGGCTGGAATTCCTTTTTCCTTTCTTTCCCCCTCAAAGTGCTGAGAATCAAACTCAGGGCCTCTAGCCTGCTAGGCAAGTGTTCTACCACTGAGCCACATATCCCCCCTTCTCCCTCTCCTCTCCACTCCCCTCCTCTCCCCTTTCCTCCTCTCCCCTCCTCTTCTCTCTTCTCCCTATCATCTCCTCTCCTCCACTCCTTCCTCCCCCGCCTCTCCTCCCCCCTCTCTCTCCTTCCCATCTCCCCATCTCCATCTCTCTTCTCTCTCTTCCCTTTGAAATTGGGTTCTGAGACCATGGTCTGTGGGCTACATGTGAGTGTAAAGTCAATGAAAAGCAGGAACGAGGTCTATGCTCCTGGCTTCAAGGATTGGGTGCCGAGTGTGGTGCCCAGAGGCCCAACTTTGTCCTTGATGCTGTGGTTTTTTATTTTTTCTCCTTTGACTTTTATGTAATAAGGCTCTGCAAACCATGTGGATACTACCCCACAGGACAGGTTTATCCATACCATTTTACAGCTGAGAAACTGAAGCAGAGAGATATTATGGGGAAGACACGGGTTTGAGTCCCGATGACCAAAAGCTACCATACACTCTTTTACCTTGGCTTGCCCTCTAGCCTCACAGACTTGTCTCATCTGGTATCATCCAGAACTCCATCTGTGGCAGCACTGACTGTCAGTACTACCTGGTTGTCTCTGCTTCATCTCCAGATCCCTCTGCAGTGGACACGGATCAGGCCAAGTTGTTTCAAGTCCAGGTCCATCACTGCCACTGCTGTGGGGAGGTATGGCTCCAGGCTCCCTTGCAGCCTCAGGTTAGCTGGCCATCGCTGCGTTAGCAAAGGGTCCCAGCACAAAGCATATCAACACAGCCCCTGGTGTCACCCGCATAGTCTGGGGTCAGGAACTGGCTCAGCTGGGTGGTTTGGGCACTACGGTTCTGGTGTGGTTGGAGTCAAGATGTTAGCCAGGGCTGCGGGGTCCTCTGTGGGCTTGGCTGAGAGTGGCTGTAGGATCTGCTTCCAAGATCTCTCCTTGGTTACATGTTTGTCCTGGTCAGTGATAGGAGGCTCCATTTGTTGGGACACAGACCTCTAGGATGCCTGTCTCCAGAGCATGGCTTCCTCTAGAGTGCAGGAGTCTAAGAGAGAGGACGGCAATGTCGGTTTTTAAAAATTAATTAATTATTGGTAGTGCTAGGAACACTAAATTAATTAAAGCCGGGGCCTCAGGCATGCCAGGCTAGTGCCCTATCATTGGGCTATACTCCCAGTCCTTGCCATGTCTAGTGTCTACAAGATTAGAAGCTACCTCACTTCGGCCACACCCTCTTGTGCTATAAATAAGTCACTAAGACCAGTCACATTCAATTGGAGGGGGACTAAGTGTAGCTAGAGTTTTCCTGCCTTGCCCACAGTCAGGACAAATCTTTGTCACCCGCCAGTCCCACAGCCGCTCAGACCCAACCAAGTAAACACAGAGACTTATATTGCTTACAAACTGTATGGCCGTGGCAGGCTTCTTGCTAACTCTTCTTATAGCTTAAATTAATCCATTTCCATAAGTCTATACCTTGCCACGTGGCTGGTGGCTTGCTGGCGTCTTCACATGCTGCTGGTCATGGCGGCGGCTGCAGTGTCTCTCTGCCTCAGCCTTCTGCTTCCCAGAATTCTCCTCTCTCCTTCTCCCACCTACTTCCTGCCTGGCCACTGGCCAATCAGTGTTTTATTTATTGACCAATCAGAGCAATTTGACATATAGACCGTCCCACAGCAACTAAGTTTCATGAAATCCTTTAATTACTGTATATTTTAATTGATGTGTAATAGTTGTACAAACTTCTGGGGTGGACGTGATGCTTAGATGCATGTATATATTGCACAATAGTCAGGACAGTCATCAATTCTGGGGAAGAGAACATTAAAAAACATCTAGGTATTTTGAAAAAATATATATATACATATATATATATATATATATATATATATATATATATATATTAGCTGGGGATAGCGGTATATGCCTGTGACCCCAGCACTTAGGAGGCCAAGGCAAGAAGAACACAAGTTTGAGGCCAGCCTGGGCTACATAGTGTGTTAGCCTTGGCTAGAGATTGAGACCTGCTCTCTAAAACAAACAAACAAAAATAAGCAAAATAAACTGTGGGTACAGTTTAAAACCACCAATAGTGCTGCTATGAACATAGTTGAGCATGTGTCTTTGTGGTATGAATCAGCGTTCCACCCTTTCAAATATTTTATTGGTAAAGATAAGCCAGGCAGTCACTGAGTAGGTACCAGCTTGGGGGAAGGCTCCTCTGGGCTGTAGTTCTGAGTCCACGCGGGTCAGCACCTCAGCCTGCAAGCACCCAGGCTCTGATATCATCCAGGCCTCTCCAGGTTCACCCCAGTCTCCAGGTCCTTTCTAAGCACTTCCTATTACGGTAGGCCAGTATTTTCTGCTTATTTTACTTTACACAGGGTCTCCCCACGCAGCTCCGACTCTGGCTGCAGCTCATCTATTTATTTATTTTTTATAACGACAACCATTTACCAAGAGCTCCTTATGGGGCCAGGCAAGGCACAGGTACCCACGATCCTTAAACAGTTCTGTGAAGTGAACGGAGGGAAGAGCAGAAAGTCAAGGGACCTGTGCAAGGTAACAGCTGGCCAGCCCCCTGGACTCAGACAGGCTTTTCCTGTCCTGTCTGCTGCCGGGCTCCTACCTCGCCAAACTCCTCCAGACCCCAATCTGTCCCAGTCATCAGGGTCTGGCTTGAGCCTGGTCCCCAAGAGAAGATCTCCCCTCCCTGGCCATGAGTGTCCCTTTGTTATTCTTTGTGTATACGCCCCAGCTTCCCTACTGGTCTGTGAATGTTGGAAGTTACATGCCTAATGGTCCCCACATTCCTCTCCCCTAAAACAATGGGACACCAATACATGTAAAGTTTCCTCAGCCAGGCTTCTTTTGGAGGGAGGGTCGGCGGCTCAGTGTCCCCAGCTGGGGCTGGTGGCTGCAGGAATGCATCCAAGGGCTCTCAGGCCGGCCAGCCAGCTCTCCTTGACCGTTTATTTCTCTGCCGTGTCCCTCCGCCCAGGGCTGACCCCCTGCCCCCCCTCACTTCAGCCACCTGAGCTGGCTCCTCCTGTGTTCATCGCTGAAAAACTCCCCGAGCGAGCGAGCTCTCTTCCTTAAATTGATTCTCAGTAAAAACCTCTCTTATTCTGACTGCTGGGCTTCTTTAGATTTCCTGGAATCTTTTGTCTCTCTCCCCTCCCCCAGCTCATCTAAACCACTCTCTCGGGTCTGTCTGTCACCCACCCCTCCTGGCAGAGGGAAGTACTTGTTGCTGGGCTGCAAACCCTCATCCTTTCTGTCTCCCCTCACCCATCTTCCTGGCTCTGTCTCCAAGGTTACTGCTGCCTCTGCCTCCTCTCCTGCCTCCCCTTCCTCCTTCTTCAGCTGTTGCTGCAGGGAGGCTGGGAGGACCGGGGGCTGTGGAGCGATGGAGCCTTCCCCGCTTCCCTGGTCCCGCGATCTCCCCTTCCTCTCCGGTTCCTTCCTCTCCACCCTGGTCTGTAACCTGTCCTCGGGTCCCCGTCTCTTTGTCTCTCTCGTTCTTCCCACCCTTCGTCTCCCCCGACTTCCTCTTTTTCTCCGTCTCTCTCCATTTCACCCCTCCGATTCCTTTGGACTTGCCTCGTCTCTTTTTCTCTTTTGTGATCTTCCGGTTTGAATCCCTACTTCTCCTTCAGAAACCAGAAACAAAGACTCTGTCTTAGGTTTCCTGGCCCCGCCCTCTCCAGTATGCCCATTCTTTAGGGTTTAGAGCCTCGCAACAAGTCCCAAGTTCAGAGTCCAAAGCAAGGCTCAGCTCTGGTCATGACCCGGCATGAGGTGCCAGAGAGAAGAGAGAGCAGGACACCAGGCTAGCTTGTGTACCCCACTTTCCAAAGACACGGCAGATCTAAGGATGTCCCTGTCACAGACGAGCCTGACATAGGCAGAGGCCAGTGCTGAGCGGTGAGCTGTCATGGATGAGTGGTCTGTTGTGGGAAGTACTCTGTAGCTGTCTGTGACTGTGATCTACAGGTGGCCCCGTTTGTGTCCCCCAGACAGTGAGTCTGAGGACCCCAGGCCAGGGCTTGGCATACAGGCACACAATATGGGTGTGTTTCCTTTCTGACTGTGCTCGGAGGGAGGTTTGCAGGACTTCCGGCCTCCTTGGCAGATAGCATTAGGTAATATTCCAGACAACAAAAGCTTTTCCTTTTGAGGGAATTTTCCAGACAAATTAATATTTCTCTTTCAGAAATTATTTAACTATTCCTTCTGTTGAAAAAAGATTCATTTTTTCTTTCAAGCATTGATGCCTGTAATTAAAACACAGTAGGTGGATACAATTGTTCAGTGTGGTCATTACAGCCTAATGCAGTGGTTCTCAACTTGGGGGTCACAGCCCCTTTGACAAACCTTTATCCCCAAAAATATTTACATTACTGATTCATAACAGTAGTAAAATTACAGTTATGAAGTAGCAACAAAATAATTTTATGGTTGGGGTCACCACAGCATGAAGGGTATTAAAGGGTTGTGTGCATTTGGGCCTCCTCACTGCTTCCCTTTGGCTTCACTGTTTCTAGAATTTTCTTTCAGTATGTCTCTAGATTAGGAGCCTGGGAGAGTGAGCTGTTATGACAGATATCAAAGTCTCTTCGGGACATGAGCAAGAAGGAGGCTTCAGGATGGCCCTTCTCAGCCACCCAGGCCTATTGTCCCCAGTGAATCTAGAGAAGGGTTTTCCCTGGCTTCTGTCCCATTCTCAGGATGAGACAGGGGACCAGGACCAGGAGTTGGACGTAAACTCAGAAATCTGGATACAGAGGAAGGTGATTCGCGCCGTTTTGTTGATCTCGCCTCTTGAGCACGGATATATATTGTATCAGCCCTGGGTCGTCTCAACTGCTGGTGCCATCTGGCCTCTCATCACAATGGCCGTTTCTCTTTTGTTTTTCCCTCCCCACCCCTTTCTTCAGGGTTTCATGTAGCCCAGGCTGGCCATGAACTTACTGTGTAGCCCAGGATGACCTCAAGCCTCCTGCCTTCTCCTCCTAAGTACTAAGATCATAGGTATGTGCTACCACACTGGGTTTATACCGGGCTTGTGACTGAACTGAGTACGGAGCACTGTGCATGCTGGGCAAGCATGTCCCCAGTTTGTGCCACTGCTTAAAAACAAAACAAAACAAAAAATGAATGCACACCTCACATTCTCCAGGGAGCTCTGCCCAGTTCATTCCATTCATTCATTCAGCATGTGCTCACAGACAAGTCTACCGTGTGCTATCAGAGACACCGAGACCACCTTAGCAAACGAGACTATAAGCTTCCAGTCCCTGTGACACATGGGAGTGACAGACATGGCAGAAAACCAGGTGCTGTGGGTGACAGCCCCTGCCTTAGAGTCAGGGAAGGCCCTGCCCTCCTCACAGGAGAGGCTCCTTCTCGCTGGAAGTTCTAGTTCATGTTGCCCCCAGCCACTACCGGGCACGTCCGTGAGCTGATTTCCCTCGTCTGTGCAAGAAAGTGTCCCTTTCTATTCTAAGATGATTATGCTTCCACTTAAAAGCAAATTGACCTTGAGACCGATTTACAAATAAAAATTATATTTCCAGATGGGCCTTGAGGAAAAGTAGGGAATTTCAATTACGCTTAAAGAGGAGGGAGAAGTTGGGAGACCACTTCTCAGTCACCAAAGGGCCTGCTGTGCAGACGCGAGGACCTGGGTCAGGTTTCCAGCACCCACATTAAAGCCTGGCCCAGGGCCGCAGTCACAGTCTCAGCACTGAGGAGGTGGAGACAGAGGATCCCTGCGACTCCCTGGCTAGCCAGCCTGGCCAGACACACAAACTCCAGAATCAGTGGCAGACTGTGGAGAGTGATTGAGGAAGACTTCGGAGTTGACCTCTGGCCTGAAGGAGCACGTGTACACACACACACACACACACACACACACACACACACTTTTCAGGGCAGCTTGGGTCTGAACCGGTAAGAATCCCTTCTCGAGGTCCCCGAAATGCCCTTCCAGCTGCTCTCTCTCCTACCTGTCCCCGCCTTGTGCTTCCCTGCACTGCCCACCCAGGGAACCTCAGAACCCTGAGACTTGGGGACCACACCATCTCCAAAGCCAAAAGGGACTCTCTATGGATGCCTGGGCGAGTCGGGTGTGTTGGGCAGCCATCTGTGGTCGCTGGCTGTCCCTCTGGGCGGGCCTCGTAGGACAGGTGCCCCCCCCCCCAGCCGCAGGCGGGCAGCAGGAGGGCAGCACACGCCTCCTGGGACCGGCTGGGGCAGGGTTAGCCCTACCCGGCGGCTGGGGAAGCAGTTCAGCGAGAGGCCGATAGATGGCGGCACTGCACCGCTTCAGGCCGGCGCTGCCGAGGTCGGCAGGACCCGCGGCCCGCAGGGGGACAGGTGTGTGAGCAAGGTCCAAGAAGGGTTTGTCTCTGGTTGTTCAAAGCTCTGGGCGGTGGGAGCTAAGGCTTTGGCCTGGTTTCATTGAACGTGTGGCTCTTGAGGCCACCATCCAGAGCGACAGGTAGGCCACTGCACATTGACAGTGTCCGCTCCAGACTGGAGTCCCCGCATTTCTCTCTAAACCTCCAGGATTATTTGTTGTTTCTGAGCAGAGAGCAGTGTAGGACCACAGACCCTGGCTCATCCTGCCGGGAAGGATGGAGGCAGAAGGGACAGAGATGGCAAGGATCTCTGGCGTCATTCTCACTGCCTGCCTGCCAGGCCTAGTTCTGCCACTTGCTTGCTGGGTTACCCTGGGTAAGTTACTGAACCTCTCCGATTTTTCCCATCTCTAAAGCGAGAACAGTGAGGATAATGTTAGGCTTCATCATCGCTCTTTTAATGAAAGCTCTGACCCCACCTCAATGTATTAGCCTGGTGAGAAGTACTTCTTTGTTGTTGTTGTTGTTTTGTTTTATTTTTTGTTTTTTTTGAGGCAGAGTTTCTCTGTGTAGCTTTGATGCCTGTCCTGGATCTTGCTCTGTAGACCAGGATGGCCTCGAACTCACAGAGATCTGCTTTACTCTGCCTCTGCTGGGACTAAAGGCGTGCGCCACCACTGCCAGGCAAGAAGTATTTCCTAGCTCTGATCTCCCAGCATTCCCTGGCTTCTGCCCTCCATGGGCTCTTCATCACCTGCAGGTTTGCTCTCCGTGATGCCTTTTGTTTTAGACAGAGTCGCAGGTAGTCTAAGCTGGCCTTGAACTCACTTTGTACACTTTGTAACCAAAGATGACCTCGAACTCTTGATCCTCCTGCCTCTTCCCGCCCCCCCCTTCTCCCACACACAGCTGCTGGGATTACAGACATAGACCACAGCTGGTTTATGCTGTGTTGGGCATGGAACCGGGGCCTTCATGCATTCCAGGCAAGCGCTCTATCAAATGAGCTGGTGCCACCAGCACCCATCACAGTGCTTCTTTTCGGTGTGCCCAGTGCTACACATACATCCCAGGGAGGCACCAGCTCTTAATGGGGAGACTGGGGCTGGGGAAGATGGAACACCTCACTGGAGGCCACACTGTTGCGATGGGGTCCGAACAGGTGTCCTAGCCCTGGACTGCACCTGGCAGGTCTCGCGTTTCAGGACTGGCTGCTGTTTTCTGTCCAGATGCTAGGGCTCCCACCCCTGCTCCATGCCCTGGCTGTCTTGGTGCTGCTGTCCAGTTTCTGAGCATGTGGGGCAAAGGGCGAGCCAGCCTCGGCTGCCCTGGGGTGGGTGTCCTCTGCACTGGGCAGAAGAGGGAGGGCTAACTCATGGGAGGTTGGTGTCAACACCACTGTGGTCCCCCCTTCCCCGCCCTCCCAGTACTGACTTGTTAGGCCAAAGGTGCTGGCACCCTAACAGCGCCTGTCAGACGCCAATGAGTTGATGAGGTAGAAACTGGTTATTAAATGTAATAACAGTGGTTTGGGTTTTCCCGCGGTTCTGCCTGTAAGTGCCTAAGTGACAGCTGGCTTGTGCCACCATGCTGCCTTTTAAGCAGCCTGAAGATGGGGTGTCGGGAGCGGGTGGGGCTCTTCCCAGGTTGTGGGTGGAGGGGTGCCTGGAGGGGTGTCTGAGCCTCTTTTGGGGACATTTTTCAGTCTCAATGGGACACCAGCCCTGACTCCTGGGACATGGTCAAGGCTGGATGGAATGTGTAGATTCAGAACATAAAACTATGCTGCACTGTGTCCCTAGACCTTCTGAGGCTTATGTGTACCACTTTGCTCATGGACCTGTTCCCGGGGCTGGTGGCTTAAGAACTGGGGTTTGGGGGTTCTGGAAGTTCAAGGGGAGGTCTGTACTTTTTGGGATCAGTTGCTTGTGATCCCAGGATCATGGCTCAAGTTTTTTGGGCTGCTACATCTTCATAATGGAGGACCGAACATAGTTGATTTATTTGCTTAATTAAAAATATGAAATGGTTGGATCACAGATAGAAGCTTACTGTAAGATGAAGAAAATGTAGTAAACACAATGGAATATTATTCAGCCTTGAAAAATAGGAGATCCTGTCATTTGCAGCAATGGGAGTGAACCCGGAAGACATTAGGTAAATTAAGTCAGTCCCAAGACAAGGACTACATGATTTCTTGAGTTAGTGTGTTTGTGTGCCTGTGTATGGATGTGTGTGTGTGTGTGCATGGGACTCTGGGGATGGAACCCAGAACCTTGCACATGCCAGGCTAGCCTTCCCCATCCCTGCTTTATATGAGGTGTCTGAAACAGTCAAACTAACAGAAGCTGAGAGCGCACTTGGGAGCTCAGGGTTTGGAGCAAGTTGCCAAGGGGGTTAAGAGGAAATGATGGGGTGTCACTCAGGGAGAGCACAGGTTTTGAATAAGTTCTGGAGATTGCTGTTTAACAGTTCTGAATGCTAACAGTGGGCACTGCACATTTTCTAAGAGGGTAGCCCTCATTTGAATGTTCTTATCACACACACACACACACACACACAAAACAAAGGGATGCAGGAGCACTGTGTGTGTGTGTGTGTGTGTGTGTCTGTTAGATCTGATTTTGGGATGGTCTCATGGGTGTTCGCATATGGCCAAGCTCATCCGGCTGTACTGTTAAATATGTGCAGCTTTTTGCATATCAATTATACTTCGATAAAGCTGTTAAAACAAAGAAACTCACTGCAAGACACATTTTGTTTGGCCCACGCAGTGCTTTACATTTAAATGCCAGCATTTAAAGTTCTAGAATTTCCAACGGAGATCCACATGTCTGGCCTTTCATCAAACAATGGTAAGCACTGGTAACTTGGTGCGCATGCTCGTGTGGTAGCTACTGGCTACCGCAAATCTCCCATGCTGCAGATTCTATGCTCTCCAGTTTGCCTTGGTCCCCATCACTGCTCCTGTCCCTGTCCCAGAGGCCACTTGAGATACCCAAGCTGCCCAGGTCACCTGGTTCCTGCCTGGCCCTGCCTCAGGAGTCCACTGAGGGCCTGTTCCAGGTGTGGCGACATGATGTTCCTATTGGAAATTATGGCAAAAAAAAGTGAGAGTTTGGCACGGGGAACCCAGATCAAACATGTAGAGACTGGAGACTTTTCCAGCCTTGTCTCCAGCTCTGAATGTTAGATTTGGATGCCAGAAGTTCCCAATCATCCTTCAAGACACTTCCCCGTGGTGCTCAGCCTGGAAGGAGGTTGTTTCCTCCCTGACCTCCTCAGATCTCAGTCTGTTTACAAATAGCTTAGGCCCTTCTGAGTACATGTGTATGCATCTGTACATATGTGTGAGTATAGGTGTGTGTGTGAGTGTATGTGTATGCATCTATCTGTACACGTGTGTGAGTATAGGTGTATCCATCTGTACACATGTGTGAGTGTAGGTGTATGCATCTATACACGTGTGTGGATATAGGTGTAAGTGTTTGTGAGTGTATATGTATGCATCTGCACATGTGTGTGAGTATAGGTGTGAGTGTGTGTGAGTGTATGGGTATGCATATATGCATATGCATATGTGTGCAAGCATATGCATTAATATCCATGAGTACATATGTATGTGTGTGCTTTTGTCATCATCAACCATGTGTGCTCCCTGCCTCAGTTTCTCCATCTGGGAAACAAGCTGTTGGACTGGGGAAGAATTTGAGTTTGAGGTTGTTAGGCCACCTGCTGGGGAAGTGACAGGGACAAGCCACCTGAGCCAACTCTTGCTTTTCCTCCCAGAAAGCTTGCTCTGGGAACCAGAAGCGCCATACAAATGAACAATTAGTGCTATCAGTTCTCTGTGTCTAAACAGCAGAAGCTGTTTCCCCCTCCCTGTGCCAAGGGGATGGCAGGAGAATGAAGTGGAGTGGTGTGCGTGGCAGTGCCTTGGAAGGATCTTGTTCCTGTTGCAAGGGAATCTTGCATTGTGATTATTAATATAGTTTCACCAAATGGTCTTGGCTGGGAGCCTGATGATGCAGCAGCTGCTGAGGTTCCGAGCTCTCCAGTGTGGTGGCTTCCCCGGGCTGCACCCACCTCTTCTTCTCCAGCTGCTTGCTCTCCTCTGCCCCTTAGCACTCAGCCCCTGAGCCCCAGTCTACCTGTTCCACACATGGCCCTCGCTTTCTGGGCACAACTGGCATCATGGAGGGGATTTTAGCCATCACGAGTGATTCAGTTGATGGGGAAATTGTCTGTGAGCCCCTACCATTGCCAGATGCTGTTTGGAAGCTGACATTAACGTAAGGGATTGGATGGATGAAGCCCTCGGACTTGGCAGGGCGGTGGGGCTCACGGGGAAGAGGGGATGGAAACAGTGTACAGCAAACAGATGAATACACACGCAGGTAAGTTCACAAAGAAAAGCACACAGAGCAGATGCTCCAGAGGGGTGGGGTCACAGAGGGGGATCAGGTCCAGAATGGAGGAGCTGGTGTGTGAATTAAGGTCTGAAAGATGCAGAAGAGGTGCATTCTAGGTGGAGAAAATAAGGTTGTCTTGTTCAGGCTCCTCGATTAACTGAAGAGAACAGAGAGGAGCCGTATCTTACCCATGGTTGCACAGCTAGAATTCTGTTCTCTGGGCTTCCAAGCTGGCTCTCTGTCACTTACAGACCTTATTTCTTCCTTAGGAAGTGTCAGCTCTTAGAGGGTGAGGCTGGGCTCCCCTCCTGACAGTCATCTCTCTGCACCGCAGCTAGCCCTCTGCACCCCAGCTAGCCCTCTGCACCCCAGCTAGCCCTCTGCACCCCAGCTAGCCTTCTCCTCGTGTCTGGATCTCCCATATGGGATAGCCGTGAACCCGCTTCACTCCAGCCCTCCAGAGATACAAGGGGCAAGGCAGGAACAGAAAGAAAAAGCAAAGTGGTCGAGTGCTTCTTGTCATTAGTTGCTAAGCGCAATAAACCCAGTGGAATCCCAGCCTTATAATGACCTCGTTTAATTAATGCTAAATGACTGTGGGACCCGTATGGATTTATACATTAGATCCACATTAACACCAAATCGTTTGATCACGAATCACTGTTAAAATAATGAACACGGACTTTTTACAACTGGATGAGAAGGATGTGGCAGGCTTCTGCCAGCCTGGGGGTTGAAGCACCTCCCAGGTCCTTTGCTTCTCTCTCTCTCTCTCTCTCTCTCTCTCTCTCTCTCTCTCTCTCTCTCTCTCTCTCTCTCATTCTGCAATGTTTTTCCCCCTAGAAGGCACTTATTAAGCTGTCTGTGCACTGGGTGTTGGTGGCAGGGGAGGGGTGGGGCACCACATCCCCCAGGAGCTTGCAGGCCTGCTGAGGTGGTGGGTGTGCCCTTGCAAATGTAGCACATTGAGCAAGGGCCTCCTAAGTTGCAGGCGTTAGAAATATTTAACTGGCTATCCCGCCAGCAAGGGGAGGTGCGTATCAAGACAGGGATGGCTGATGAGAGAACAATGTTCAGAGAAGATAAAAAACTTAAAGTGAGAGTGATGGCCCTCACCGTGATCCCAGGGCTTTGCAGGTGGAGGCAGGAACATCAGTAGTTCAAGGTCAACCTTGGCAGTAGGGGACGATCTCTCTAAAAGCAACAACAATAGACCCCTCCCCCTCCAACACACACACACACACACACACACACACACACACACACACACACACACCTTCAAAACATTTATGTTTTTCTCTACAGACCAGTGGGCTTGGGCCAGAGAAGCTTTCTATCTATCTATCTATCTATCTATCTATCTATCTATCTATCTATCTATCCATTCATTCACTTACTTATTTATTTATCTATCTATCTATTTATGTATGTATGTATGTATTTATTTATTTATTTACTTTGTAGTAGGTGGTAGTTATGCAGAGACTCACAACACATCATAGTGCTGAGACTAAGTGACTGTTGAGTGATAGTCCTCGATGGGACATATCACACTCTCTCTCAGGTTCAGGGGACATCACGGAATGGCTGTGGGGGGAATGGGACTGAAGACATGGAACTGAGGAAGGGGTGAGGTATTATCCTCAGGCATGATGTGACTCTTCTTGCACTCTGGAACTCTCAGCGGCTGTGATTATGAGATCCCCACAAGAACGTGCCTATCAGCATCCTGTCATGAAGGGGGACAGGCTCACAAGGCCTCTCCAGTCCCAGAAGATCTATGATCAGTTAATCATTACTGAGGGAGGGAGACTCCTGAGAGTGGAGGGGGGGCATTTGAGAAACCAAGGCTAAGTATCGTATAATGGAGTCCCTAAGTAAACAGACTAGATTGGGGAGCGTCTGGAATGTTGACCCAAGAACTTTGCAAGTATAGTTACTTAGGGTGACTATCTGGTATTATATCTTTGTTCTCCTCTGTCTCACCACTAGAGACAGAATGTTTCTGTCTTTACCAAATGTGTACATTGACACCTCTGAGGTGTTTTCGGAAGTGGGACCTTTGGGACATGGTGAGGTACTGAGGGTTGAGTCTTCATGAGTGGGGTTAGGGATTCTTGAGACCTCCCTCCCCTCTTCTGCCATAATCCAGGAAACAGGCCTTCACCACGAAGTAGGCCCCAACTTCTACATTTCATTCTTTCTGTAATGTTACCAGTTTGTGAAATCCATCAGGGGATGAATCCACCCATCAGGTCTGAGAAGCCAGGACCTAATCATCTCTAGCAATGCTGTTACAGATTTACCATGAAGTTTCCTTTACTGGGCATTTCTTAATCCATTCAAACTGATGATCAAGATTCACTTAGACACTTCAGACTCAGAATTAGACATTTGTGAATGTTGGGATGGGGTGAATGAACTCCATCGGCAGGAAGGATCTAGATTTTGAGGGGCTGGGGCACTGGGTGTAGTGGGTCAAGTACTATTCCCAAGAATTCCCGTTGACTTGGAATTTCAGAATGACCTTATTTGGGAATGTGGTCTGCAGATGTGACTAGTTAGGAATGCCAGGATGAAGTGGGGGTGGGGCCCTGAATCCAATAATTGGTGCCCTGCTAAGAAGGGAGGACAGAGAGTCATACCTCTAAGAAGGCCATGGGGATGGAGGCCGAGAATGGACTCACTCTATCACTTCTGTGTTGAACTGTGTCCCAGCCCTCGGGGATGCAGAGGCAGGTGGATCTCTGGGAGCTGGAGGCCACCACACCTAGCTAACTTCTGTTGTTTTAAATCAGCCAAGCTATGGTACTTTCCTCTATCTGCCTTAGGAAGCCAGCATGGCATTCTTTCAACTAACAGAAACCTTTAAGTCTGGCACAGACACAGCAGTCACCTTGTTTTACAGCTTTGTTCATGAAGTCCCTCCCTTCCCAAGATCACTGACGGGCTTTATTCATTTTCATCCTGTTGGGCCTGTTATTGTGCCTTTCAACTTATGGCCTTTAATCTATCTGAAATTTGCCTTTCATTTTATTTTATTCTGTTCTTGAGACAAGGTCTCACTGTGTAGCCAAGGCTGGCCTTGAGTGGGTAGCAGTCTTTCTCAGTTTCTAGAGGGCTGGAGTTGTAGGCTTGTGCTTCCATGATGAGCTTCGGAATTAATTCATCTTTGTATGAGGTAGAATTTTAACACTCTGTGTGTGAATCATAATTAAATATGTAGTCCCTTTACTCCTGATTCAGGTGCCATCTTTATCATGTATCAAGTTCTTATGTATTCATAGACCTATGTGTTTTCAGTACTGTCCCATTGGGTTGATATGTCTGTGTTTTTAAAAATTATCATTTCATTAATTTATGTGTATGATATTTTGCCTGCAATGTGTGTCTGTGCACCATGTACATGCCTGATGCCTGCTGAGTCCAGAAGAGGGCATTGGCTATCCTGGGATTGGAGTCATAGATGGTTATGAGCTACCATGTGGGTGCTGGGAATTGAACCCGGGTCCTTTGCAAGAGCAGCAAATGCTTTTAACTGCTGAGCCACCTCTCCAGCCCAGTATGTCTGTTTTTGAGTTAGTGCATGGAATTCTATAGTTCTAAAGTACACCCTAACATCTGATATAGCAAATCAACATACACTGTGCCTCTTTTTAAAAAATGAACTTAGGTTTTTGTAGACTTCGAAACTTCACTTTTCTACATATTAATTTTGGAACTTACCTTTTAATTTCTGAAAAATTATCTGCAAGAGTTTCGAGAAACTTTAAATTCAGAGGTGTAAATTTCTTGCACACACATGAAAAGCTGCAGACTTGCTTAATTTAAGCACAGCGTCTGAATCTATCCTACCTCCACAGATTGAGAGAAATCCCTACAGCTTTCACCACGGCTACCTCATCAGTGGAGTGTGTGTTCACTTCAAGAGGATGCTGGTGACAATGTTTGGTTGGACATCAGTGATTTCAGTAGCCACTATTGATGGTGACTGGATCAATGAATTCATTCATAACTGCAAAGAGTGATGTTTTAATTTGGTGCATCTTTATTTGCGTGTGTGTGTTTGTGTGTGTGTGTGTGTGTGTGTGTGTGTGTGTGTGTGTGTATGAGTCTGTGTGTGTGAGTGTGTTTGAGTATGTGTGTGTGCTCCCACACACATGTGGGCATGTGCATATGCAGAAGTCAACCTTAGGTGTTCTCTACCACACTTGGCTTTATAGATATGAATGTGGCTTCTGAGAACTGGACTCAGGTCCTTATGCTTACATAGCAAGCATTTTACCAACTGAGCTCTCTCCCGAGCCCTTTAGTCTTGATTTTATTGATTTTCACATTGTTTCATTTTATTCTTCCTTGCTTTAGGATTATTCTCCAAATTATTAAGTAAAATACTTAGTCTATTTTTCCAACTTTTTTTTTTTTGAAAAATATAGTTAAAGTCATTCGTTTTCCTTAAGTTTTGTGTTGGCTGTGTCCCTAAGGTTTTGACATGTGGTATTTTTATTGTCATTCAGTTATAAGTATTTTGTAATTTTCCTAATACTTGCTTCTTTGACACAAGTGTTATTAAGTAACTTAGGCTCTAGGTTTCTATGACTTTAGTATTAATAAGACCCTGTCTTTTCGTTATAGATTCCTATTTTTATTACAGGTTTAGGGATGGTTAAATAATCATCTTGTGAAAGTCACTTCAAAGGGAATTTGTTTGAATGTTCCAGGTGAGCTAAAATGTAATCTGTACTGCCCATAGCTGGGGTGTTGTGCTGTATTTCAGTCAAAAATTATCAATTGTGTTACTCAAATCTGTCTTTGCTCAGTTTTTTCCTCTTGATCTGAGAGGGGTATATTAAATCCCCAAACTACACTTTCCCTGTCTCTTTTCTCCACAGTACCTCAGCTATTGCTTTATGAGACATGGTTTCACTATGGAGCCATAGCTAGCCTAGAACTCACTATGATTGGTCTCAAATTCACAGAGACCAGCTGCCTCTGCCTCCTTAGTACTGGGTGTGTGCCACCATGCCCAGCCTGCTTAGTAGTCTTTGGGACTATATTACTAAACACACACACACACACACACACACACACACACACACACACACACACACACACACTCATGGTGTTGTGTCTTGCTGTTCATTGTTAGGGTTTGAATATGAAATGTTCCACCCACCCTGATGTTTTAAGAGCATTCATCCCAGCTAGTAGCACTGTCATGAAGGCTGTGGAACCTTTGGGAGGTGGAGCTTGGCTGGCAGAAGTAGGTTCCAGGAGGTGGGCCTTTGATGGTCATAGCTTGACCTTGGGTCTAGCCGTTCTCTGCTTCTTGCTCTGCTGTCATGAGAACAGTGTCCACCTCACGCTTCTGCTATGAAGAATGAATGTTTTCCTCACTACAGTGGACTGTGATTTCCTCAAACCATGAGCCAGAATAAATCTATCATCTCCTAAGTTGTTTTTGTCAGGTATTGGTCAGTGACGTAAAAGTGATGGACATAATTGCTCTTTACAGCTTTGAATTCCTTCTTTCTTTGTAGTTGGCTCTTTGGCCTAGAATTCTACTTGGTTTGAAAATGTAACTGTTGTTTCATTTCACA
This sequence comes from Peromyscus leucopus, assembly GCF_004664715.2. Taxonomy (NCBI): domain Eukaryota; kingdom Metazoa; phylum Chordata; class Mammalia; order Rodentia; family Cricetidae; genus Peromyscus; species Peromyscus leucopus. The sequence goes on along the minus strand of NC_051069.1, from coordinate 26,828,409 downwards.
TGTGCTATCTTTCACCTTTGGCCATTTGGATTCAGATTCTCTTCAGTCACAGAACCCAAATAAGATGACGTTATTTCTTTAAATGTCCTGAAGAAGCCTAGGATTGATGTGCCTTCAATATGGCAGACATTTGTTTCTTTGTAATAAGGCAAAGGCAGACAAGAGTTCATGGAAGTCCTTAAGGAGCCAGGATCCTTCCACGATCCCTTGGCTATGAATGTCCCTCATGCTCGTGGTTTGGAAGAAAGGGTAAGAAAGAAAAGTAGGGAGGGTAGTCCTTGTCTCTTTAAGAACAGTTTCTGGAAGTTGAGTACCACTACATCCCACTATGACTTAGTCATAGGCTATGCCTGGTAGGAGATGTACTCATTATTCCCAGAAGCCATGTATCCAACTGAAAATTGTTTCCTATGAAAAAATGCAAGAATGAACAGCATTGAAAATTTTTCCATCTGTGCCATACTGTCCCCTTATTTTTCAAATTTTCTATAGATTATATTTTCATTGAAAAGGTTATTGACATAGCTATAGATTTCCATGCACTGTAATAAACAATATGAAGAGATCCTGTGTACAATTTAATGAGTTTCCCCTAATGGGAACATTTGGGCAAAGCTCTAGTGTAATATCATAATGGAGATATTGACGTTGATATAACATACCAAACCCGTTAACTACTCAGATTTCCTTATTTCTTCCTTTTGCTCATGCATGCATGTGTGCATGCGAGTGTGTGTGTGTATCCAGTGCCACAGTGAAGACACTGAACAGTTCTGTGAACACAAGGATCCATGTTGCTCTCTTGCAACCACACACACATCCATTTTCTCTCTTCCACCATCCCGATCACCTGGCAAATTCTGATGATCTCTTATTTAAATATATTTATTTTAAAGTGTGTGTATGTGTGTGTGTGTGTGTGTGTGTGTGTGTGTACACACTTGTGTGACTGTGTGAGTTTATGTGCACCGCATGCATGCAGCAGCTGTAGAGACCAGAAGAGGACATCAGATCTCCTGCAACTGGAGTTACAGGCAGCTGTGAGCTGCATTGTGGGTGATGGGAACCGGATGGACCCAGGTCTTCTGCAAGAGTTGTAAACATTGTTTACCCCCTGAACTATCTCTCCAGTCCCCCAGTCACTTTAAAGTTATATAAATGTTGTCACATGGTAAGTAACATGTGGGACTGACTTGCTTTTCATTTAACATATGTCCCTAGAGAGTAGTACCCAACTATAAATACACTATATGCATGCATGAAATTCCATTATTATATATAACTAATATATGTCAACAAAAAATGAAAAAGATCAGTTGAGGAGTTGGGAATATAGCTCAGTATGTAAACCACTTCCTGCACAAGTGAGTGAGGATATGAGTTCAAATAGTCACAATTGGGGGCTGGAGAGATGGCTCAGAGGTTAAGAGCACTGACTGTTCTTCCAGAGGTCCTGAGTTCAATTCCCAGCACCAACATGGTGGCTCATAACCATCTGTAATGAGATCTGGTACTCTCTTCTGTGTACATAATAAATTAATAAATCTTTAAATAGTCACAATTGATGTAAAGCCAGGCATGCTAGTGTATATCTGTAATTCCAGCTCTCCTGTGGTAAGATAGCAGACAGAGACAGGCAAATCCTTGGAGGCCTGTGGACCAGCTAGTCCAGTGTGCACAGCGATGAACAACAAAAGAGACCCTGTCTTGAAACAAGGTGGAAGATGGAGGGCCAGCTCCTGAGGTTGTCCGACCTCTGCATTATAACATGAATCTTAAAAGGTCTTATTAATAAAACAAACCCAGAGCCAGGTATTGGGGTAAATGCTGAAAGATCAGAGAGACAGAACCAGCCACAGCTAACCTCACCTCGCCAATTCCTCAGCTGATCTCGTTTCCTCAAACTGGAAGCCTCTGTGTCCTCATCCAAATGGATCTCATCTGAACTGCTGCTCAAAAGCCTAAAAGCTTAACCAGGCTCTGGTTCCTGGTCTTTATGCCTTATATACTTTTTTGCTTCCTGCCATCACTTCCTGGGATTAAAGTCGTGTGTTACCATGGCTGGCTGTTTCCAGTGTGGCTTTGAACTCACAGAGATCCAGATGGATCTCTGCCTCCAGAATGCTAGGATTAAAGGTGTATGTGCCACCATTTTCTGGCCTCTATGTCTGTCTAGCGGCTGTTCTGTTCTCTGACCCCAGATAAGTTTATTAAGGTGCACAATATATTGGGGGACACAATATCACTACACTGTATGCATGAATTTCATATACAAACAGCACAGACATCACACATACCAATCAACCCACCAACCAGCCGATCATCCAACCAGTCAAGTAATCTTATTTGTGTGGGTCTATTTCTGTGGACCTTCATTCTTTTCCATAGAACTCTCTGCAAAAGTATGATTTTCTGATAGTCAACTTTATTATCAACAAAGGTGATTTTTTTTTCATTTCATTTCTCTTTGTCACCATTATTTTAGCTACTAAAAGGCCCGAGCCTTCCACAGAAGTTTTAGATAAGCTTGCCTGATGCAATAATTGGTTTTATGGGTCAGCTTGATTAGGCCATGGGGTGCCTGACATTTGGTTAAAAATTGTTCGGGGTGTGTTCCTGGATAAAATGAACCTTTTCTTTTCCTATTTCTTTTTCTTTTCTTCTTTGAAGTAGGGTCTCTTTGTGTAGGCCTGCTTCAAACTCACAGTGATCTGCCTGCCTCTGCCTCCCAAATGCTGGGATAAAGGCGTGCTCTGCTATGCCCAGAGAGACTAACTGTTGAACCAGGAGTCTGAGCGAGAGAAGATGGCTTTCACTGGTGTGGATGGGCAGCATTCGGTCCACTGAACAGAGCAGGAAAATCGAGGAAGGGGAGACTTGTGTGCTTTCTGGTACGTCCCACTCCTTGCCTTACATTCTCCTGGTTCTCAGGCCTTTGCACTTGGCCAAGAACTTCCAACACTGGTGTCCCTTTCTGGGCCCTGAAGTAGGCCTGGAGCTGCACTGGTCTCTAGCTTGCTGACTGCAAATACTCAGACTTCTCATTCCTTATAACCAGGAAAGCCGATTCCTTACCATAAGTCTCTGGTTATCACAACCAGAGATTGTGTTGGTTCTGTGGCTCTGGTGACCTGGTTATTGTACTCATATCTCTAAAAGCCTTGATGGAATTCTTTTTGGATAAGCTTTTAGGTCAGTTGCTGTGGGAGAAATGGCACCTTTGTTCTGCTGTACCTGGCTGCCCAGGAACACAGTAAGTATCTCCACTTACTTAGCTCTTCTTTGACCTATTTTATGATCTTTAGCAAACAGATTCCATGAATATTTTATTGAATACACCTCTAAGTACTTTATTATTTTCTTTGGCATACCATAAATGGCAAGGTGTTGCAAATGTTTCTTTCTGCATGTTTATAAACAACTATACAAGACATACTTTTACGTGTTTGCTCTCATGGAAGCTTTTGATGAACTCATTATAGAAAGCTTTCTGTGCGTTCCATGGGATTTTCAAGATAAACAATCATGCCATTGTAAAGCAAGACAGCAGTTTTATTTCTTTCATTCAAATGCATGTGTCTTTTGTGTATTTTTCTTGCTTGTGCAATAGCTGGGACTTCCAGTATTCTTTTAAGTGTGGTGAGAGTGCACATTTGTGCCTTGTCCCTGCTCTTCCCTAAGAGTCATCCCTCTCAAGTATGATGTCAGCCATAAGCTTGTGTGTGTGTGTGTGTGTGTGTGTGTGTGTGTGTGTGTGTGCGCGCGCGCGCGCGCTCCTGCTCATTGTTGAGTAATTTCCTTCTTTAGTAAGTGTTGGATTGTTGTATTTTATAAAATGCTTTTCAACATTCATTGATAAGATCACATGATTTCTCTCATTATTTTATTTTGTTTTTGAGACAGGGTTTCATGTAGTCCAGGTTTTCTATGTAGTGAATGGTGGCTTTGAACTTTTGATCTTTCTGCTTATACCTTCTGAGTGCTGGGGTTGCAGACATGTACTACTACTGCACCTGGTTAGTTCAGTGTAAGGCATTTCCACCTCTGGTGCATCTTGGGCAAGCACTCTATTAATTGATGTACATTCTCAATCCCAATGCTTTTTCTTCCTTAGTTAACAGAAATTATGGACTACACTGATTGATTTTTTAGATCTTGAAGTAGCTATCCTGAAATATTTAGAATAAAGCCCACTTGGTTACAATGTATGATTCTTTGTATACATATTGAATTCAGTTGGCTTTTTTACAATAATATTTTTCTAGCTAAGTTCATGAGACACTCTGAGCTCAAGCTTCCCTTTTCCCTACCTCTTCCATGTTTAATCTTGTTGTCAGGATGATAGAGGTCTTGTGAAGGGAGCTGGGGAATCTTCTGGAAAGCAGTGTTAGCAATTCTGTAAATGCTTGATGAACTCTGTATTTTGGGGAACTTGAATATGTTGCTGGAAGTTTTTCTTCAAGCATGAAGTATGGTTTATCATGCTCATGGAGAGGATTGTTTTCTGTGCCAGAATTCCTGAACTTTCTATTGTTCTGTCTCCTCCCCCACCACCCAGGATTCTCTCATCATCCTCTGAAGCTCTCTAACCAGTCTCTGAGTGTGGTCTGGGGGATCTCTCAGCAGGCATGTTCCCATTTCCCCATACTGTTGTTCCATAAAGAATGTTTAGTTGAGTGGTATTTCTCTCAGCACCCCATTCTTCTAGCTTCTGTAGCGACATATGAATAGCTTTTAAAAAGCTTTATTAAAATACGGAGTTTATTTCGCACATCTATTTTTGTCTCCCTTCCATTCCCACATCTGACCACCACTGTTGCTGTGTCCTATCATAACATTCCGTACATGCTTAAAACCTAGCAAAGGGTGGAGTTCTGTCCTTGAAAACTAAACAGGCCATTTTAGACAACACATTCTCGGCAATGGAGCCTGGACAACATTTATCAAACACAGTAGAGAAAGTTCTCACTTTGCATTATAAAAAGGACAGTCAGATATCAGCTGTGACAGAAATGAAGTAAGATAGAATATTTCAGACTGTTTAAACTATTTTTTTAAAAAAGAGACTTCCTCCACTGCCAGAGATCTTGAATAGCTTTGTGGTCAGTCATCCGGAAGCAATTCTTCACATAATTAATGAACTTGGCTTCCACTTTGGGAAGAGAAGCACCCTTTTCGATACTTGCTTGCATTTTTGCATTAATGTCTTCTACAGAACTAGGTCCTTTTGGTGTTACAGGAGTGTCCCCCCGACCCCACCCCCCACCCCCCACCCCCCCACCCCCCCCACCCCCCCGCCGATTTTTTAAGTCTTTTCCATTTTGGTTTAATTTTTGGGACTGTTTGTCTGGTGTATCTTGTACACATTTCTCCAGTCTCTTCATCATCTTTATCATTCTCAGCATCTTTGTCAAGTTTTACCTTTTTCTGTGGAACCTTGTTACCACCTCCGGGAGCAGATCCCTTTCTGGACCTACTTAAGAGTTTTACATCCTCCTCATCTCCCTCTTCTGACTCTGCATCTTCCTCTATAGCCACTGGGTGCTGTCCACAAATGTGCACAGGCCCTGAACCACACTTTAACCTTAAGACCACAGCTGGTGTAATCTCACAGCCCCCAGGGGGAACAGCTGGTTGTACAGACATTTTCACAGTTGCCAGTGTTACTTTAGTTGGACCACCTTCATAGTTCATTACTTTTGCCTCTACGATGTGTAATTCGTCTTTTGCCCCTGCCCCTAACTGGAGCTCATTCTCATCATTGTCCACCTATAATCTTTGCCAGCCTTTAGTTCATGACCGGAAAGTAGTTCTGAGGCTGAAGAGGGCTCATGTCCGTCGGGTCTTCCATGAGGTGGAGGCATGCACTTTGGTGTGTTGGAGGGAGAAAACTGCCTACTGCTCCTCAGAACAGACACAGAGGAAGGAATTATGCCAGGGCATATGCTTTTAATCTCCACTTCCCATTTTCAAGTGTGTGTGAGTGGTGTGCATGTGTGTATAGACATGTTTCTTGCACATGTGTGTAGGTGCCTGTGCACCTCTATGCTGGGCATGTGGAGGCCTGAGGTTGCTGTGGAGAGTCATTCCCCCGTGGCTCTTCCACCTTATTCACCGAGGCAGGTCTCTCAATCAAATCCAGAGCTCATCAATAAGGCTAGTCTGGCTAGCTGGCTTGCTTAGGGATTGTGGTGTCTGCCATCTAAAGCTGGAATTACAGGTGAGTCACTACGCTCACATGGGATTTCCCTGGGTTTCTAGAGATCCAAACTTTGGGTCCTCACACTTGTGAAGCAATCCCTTTAACCACTAAACTTCTCGTAGCCCTGGGCACAGCTTTTCTTTAATTTTAGCCTGTTTGAGGTTTGCTAGTCTTGAATCTGACGAGTTCAGCCACCATTTCTATGAATATTCTCCCAGTCTCATTTTCTCCTTTTTCTCATCCCACGGTTGCGACCGCGTGAATATTGGGTTTCTTTCATTATGTTTTAAACTCGTTTTCTTCTGTTGCTCTGACTGGGTGGGCAGAATCTGTTTGTCTGTCTTCTCATCCACTGATGTCGTCTTTTGTTATCGCCACTCTAAATTCATCCAGCTATTAAAAAAACTCTGTTATTGTGTTTTCAGGTTCTCTAATGTCCATCATAGAGTCTACTTAAAAGTTGTATGTTATGTATATGTGTATATGTGTATATGTGTACAGCTTCAGTCTTTATTAGGACTATTTTTTTCCATTTGTTTCAAGATAGCTTGTAATCTGTCATTGAAGCATTTTTAGGATAGCTTTTTAAAAAAATGATCCGTAGATAATTCCCATGTCTGATTCATCTCAGTGGGTGTTGTTGATTGCCTTTCCTCATTTGCATTCTGATTTTTCTTGATTTGGGGTATTATAGGTGGTTTTTAAATTGCATCTTGGACATTTTATGGATCACGTTAGGAGACTCAGGTCTTAGCTGAGCTTTGTGTTTTAGTGGTACTCTGTGTTCAGTGCACAGGAGTCTGGACAGTATCTTCAAAGACAGTTGATTTCAGAGCCTTTCTGATGTTGGCTGATCCACGTGGTTTATCTGATGCTGCCAGGGTCTGGTAGCTTCTGCTTGTGTTTACCAAGGGGTAAAGGCAGAATTGCCAGGTGTCTCTTGGGGAAGGAAGGGAGTCTCAGGCAGGTGAGGGTAGGCGGCTGTTTTCCTGAGTGACGTGCTGTTGGTGGATGGCTGCCGTTCCCATTGTGGTGCTGTGTTTTCTAGATGTCTCTTTGGTCTGGGAGAGGACTGAGCCAGGTCTTCTTCTGCCGAGAGGCTGGGGTTTGCTCTTGTCTGTTGTTCTGTTGGGTTGGGGTATAAGATGTTCTGTTACCTGCTCCTCTAGTCCTAGGTCACAAAACACTTTGTTTTCTTAACACAGTTCAGAGTTGTCTTCAGGTGACCTGGCATCATTTCTAGGGTTTATAGTTACATTTGAGAGAGAGAGAGACAGACAGAGAGAGAGACAGAGAGACAGAGAGAGAGACAGAGAGAGAGAGAAAGAGAGAGAGAGAGGCAGAGAGTCATTTCTTTTTTTTTTAAAAAAAGATTTATTTATTTATTATGTATACAGCATGTATGACAGCAGTCCAGAAGAGGGCACCAGATCTCATTACAGATGGTTGTGAGGCACCATGTGGTTGCTGAGAATTGAACTCAGGACCTCTGAAAGAGCAGTCAGTGCTCTTAACCTCTGAGCCATCTCTCCAGCCCAAGAGAGTCAGTTCTAAACCATCTTGCTAAGCTTGAATTCTAGATTTTTTTTAATATTTAAATATACCATTTCTAGAAAACATATTGCTTGGTATTTCTTTTTTAAGAATATTTAGCATGTCTCTCTCTCTCTCTCTCTCTCTATATATATATATGTATATATATGTATATACACATACATACTTAATGAGACATATGTGTATGTGTGTGTGTGTGTGTGTGTGTCTGTCTCATTATGTAGCCCAGGATAGCTTCACACTCATTATCTTCCCGCTTCAGCGTCCTGAGTACTGGGATGATATGTGTGCACTCCCACACTCATTTTCCTTTTCTTTATTATAACTTGGATTCATTTTAACGCTCTTTGATGTCATCTTATTTTATGCAATATAACTTTTTGCACTCCCTCCCTTTCTGATGTTAATTGATTAAAGCAAGTTTTATTTTCTTGGTTCTGGAAGATGTTCCATTCTTCATACGAGAGGGTCACACATCTTACCCTGTTTCCATGAGGTTTGCAGTACAAGCCTGTGAGGGTATTTTCTGGCCTCATTTGATATCAGGCATGGCTTGAAGGATATGAGTTGAAAAGACCTGTCCCTGATGTCAGGATAGCTTTAATGCTCATCCTGTGGTCCCAGGGCCCTTTTCTCTCTGCCGTGGGGTTGAAATAGGCCTGCCTCTCCAGCCCAGTGGTGGAATAAAAAGTTACAAGGGAAACACATCTGCCTTATCTGGCTTACAGCCAACATCTGAATGAGAAATAAACTACTGTTGGTGCAAGCCACTGAGGCGGGGCAGCTCGTTACTGTAGCATAACATCGCACATGCTGACTAGTCGAAAGTGATTCGTTCTAGTTAGAATTTTTCTGGTGATTGGCCTATTAAGACCTCTAATTGTATGCATTTTTCTTATTAACTTCTTAAACCTGTCTCTTGCCATGGAAAAGACATGGACCTCTTTCTCACCTTCATGATAGTCCCACATTGTTCCATCAAGTTGGAGTTGCTTAAAAATCTTAGTTACAGGTGGTTGTGGATCCATGTTTGATTTCGACTCACTTTTTTCTTGTTTACTCTCTTATTTTGCAGCACATTTCTTATTTTATTTATTTTCTTACCAGTATACACTGTGGGTTTTTCAAAGAGAATATTCTAAGCTGGGTATAGCTCATTGGTAAGGTACATGCTGAGGTTGTACAAGGTCTTGGGTTCTCTCCCCAGCATCACACATGCGCGCACGCGCGTGCGCGCAAACACACACACACACACACACACACACACACACAAATAAATAAGTAAAAAAAAAATCATGATATGCTCAAAGAGAATATTTTGCAGTCTCACCTCTCCTATGCTAAAATTGGGCCGGATATTTAAGTATAGGGTAGAGCTAAAGGTTTACAGGGTGTTTTCTAAACACTGAAATAATACTTTATTGCATTATTGCATTATGAAAGAGAGAGAGAGAGAGAGAGAGAGAGAGAGAGAAAATGTGTGTGTGTGTGTGTGTGTGTGTGTGTGTGTGTGTGTGTGTGTGTGCCATGGCCCACATGTGGCGGTCAGAGGATAACCAGTAGCAGTCACTTCTGTGCCTGGGGGACTGGACTCAGGTCATCAGGCTTGGTGGCAGGCACCTCCACCCCGGAGCCATCTCACAGCTGGTAGTTGATAACTGCAAACGGCTTAGCATCGGCCTGGACTGCTTCACCTCCTGTTCTTTAGCCGTGTCTGTTCTGGTCCATGCACCTTCTGACTCTTTCAACAGTCATGTTCCCTATACTGGATTCCCAACCGCCTTTTGGTTATAACTGTGTCTTCCCACTTCAGACCCCAACAGCTTCCCTCATTTCTTTGAGAATCTTTGGTATAAAACTATTTTTCACATTTATTTATGGTGCGCGCATGTGTGTGTGTGTGTGTGTGTAAGTGTGTGTGTGTGTGTGTGTGTGTGTGTGTGTGTGTATGTGTGTGTGTGAGGCCATGCCACAGCATGCATAGGTCAGGGTCAGAAGACAGCATTCAGGAGTTGGTTCTCTCCTTCCACTACATGAATTCCAGGTACCAAATTTAGGTCATCAGGCAAGGGAGCAAACACTTCTTCTCTGAGCCATCTTGCTGGCCCACAAAGTTATTTTAAATTCTTGTTCTGCCTAGTTCCCCAGTTAATGTTTAATCTGTTGCAATTTCTTCTCTTTTTTTTTCCAACAGGGGTGGCACTCCTCAGCTATTTCCTCATGTTGCCCTGTGAATACTCACTGCCAGGAGGGGTCAGTGTGACCTTTGCTGTCACAGAGACTATGAGGGACCAGATAGAGTCAAGACCCAGCCTCTGTCCCTGTGGTGGTTTAAGTGAGAGTGGTCCCCATAGGCCCCATAGGGATGGCACTGTTAGGACTGTGGCCTTGCTGGAGTAGGTGTGGCTTCGTTGGAGGTGGTGTGCCACTAGGGGGTGGGTTTTGAGGTCTCAGAAGCTGTCCAGGGTGACACTGTCACTTCCTGCTGCCTGCAGATCCAGATGTAGAACTCTCAGCTACCTCTCCTGCACGGTGTCTGCCTGCACGCTGCCTTGCTTCCCGCCATGACGATAATGGACTGAACCTCTGAACTGTGAGCCACTTCCAGTTAAGTGTTTTCTTTCATAAGAACTGCTGTGGTCCTGGTGTCTTTTCACAGCAATAAAACCCCAACTAAGACACTAGGAGTGGGTTCGAGGTTTCAAAAGCTGATGCCAGGCCCAGTCTCTCTCTCTCTCTCTCTCTCTCTCTCTCTCTCTCTCTCTCTCTCTCTCTTTCTCTCTCTGCCTACAACTTATGAATCAGCTACTGCTTCAGCACCATGCCTCCGTCTTGATCTGTGTCATGATGGTCATCCTCTGAAACTGTAAACCCCCGCCCCCCAATTCTTCCTCTTATAAGTCGCCTTGGTCATGGGGTCTGTACGACAATAGACAGTCCCTCAAGGTGACCAGAGGGTGTAGAGGGTGGGAGGGTGATTAAGTTCATCTCCCTGTGTGGAACAGTGGTATCTTCTAGCCATCAGCCATGAGACACCATCACCCCCTTCACCTCAGGGAAGCTGCCTTAAGTTCTTCTCTTAGTCCTCCTCGGGTGTCTATGTGTTAAGTTGCTGGGACACAGACGTTCTGACAGGTCTGCTGATTCTCCCTGTCTGGACTCCCGCTCACTTGCATGGAACTCTGCCGATATTGTCTGTCTGGGGCTTGAGCTGCTTTCTGCTGCCTAAGCCAATGGCGAGGTTAGCAGAGACCCATCCTGTGTCCCCTCTTTGACATCCTCGACTTTGTTTCCTCCTCTTGCTTCATACCAGCATCAGGCTTGGGTTTGGGGAGGGAGCTGTTACTATCTGACAGTTCACCCACCTTTTTGCAAGTAGAAGGGTTCTTCTGACTTTCTTTTCTACCCCCTTTTTCTAGTGACTCTTTGCTCTAAGTGGGATTGTCTTTTGCAGGTGTGGGCAGCATCTGGAGGTAGATCTATGGTTTCTGAGCCCAGAGTGTCCCCAAGTGAAGGGAGTCGGTCAGCTGAGGTTGTGTTAAGTCAGCCAGGCTAGGTCACTTCCGGGGACCAGTGCAAGAGCTGGGAGCAGGAGGCATCCTTCCCTTCATTGTCTGGTGACTGAACACGGAGCGAGGGGACCTGAGGAACACTGGTGAGTAAGGCATGGAGGAAGTGACCTTCAGAAGGACTGGGGCTGGGTTCCATGTACCTCCCGGTCATCCCTTGATGTGGAGAGAATCATGTAAGCGGCTTTAGCGATGCCAAGAAGATGAGAGACCAAGAAGGAGACTCCAAGTCCCCAAAGACAGGTGACACACGGAGTTAAGAGTTTTGAGTCTTTGATGCATCGCCCACGCACTCATCTGCTTGGTCATCCCACTGGGCTTTGTTTTAATGTCTGGAAGATTGCTGCAGAGAGGTGTCATGCAGGCCCTGCCTGGTGGGTCTGATCGTCTGATGGGGGAGGGCAGAAGCATGCAGTATTTGGAGACTCCTATGTCTCAGACATGGGCTGGCAAGAATCCTGGAGGGAAACTGAGGCACTGAGAGGCAAAGGTAGGCTGCATGAGGGCGGGGAATACAGGTGTTTAAATCTGAACACAGACTCACCAATTACTCATCTCCTAAGGCAGAAGGGCTTGACTCAGACTATGAGATGTGCCGGGTGCTTGGAAACCTAGGGTTCTGGCTCCTTTTCAGGGACTGTGAGGTCAAGGCTGCTTTTGGTCACCATTAGACATTCCTTTTTTTGGTTTTTCGAGACAGGGTTTCTCTGTGTAGCTTTGCGCCTTTCCTGGATCTCACTCTGTAGACCAGGCTGGCCTTGAACTCACAGAGATCCGCCTTCCTCTGTCTCCTGAGTGCTGGAATTAAAGGCATGCGCCACCACTGCCCGTTAGACATTCCTATCCTGGTTCACCACTTTCCAGGACTAGCCAAGCTGAACCTTCAGGCGAGACATTGCAGTCCCCAGTCTGGCGAAGATGAGGCTTTGGAGGGCAGGGGGTCAGTCCTAGTCTCCAGCCGCCAAATGTCAAAGTCATCATGTGACCTCGAGGAGCCTCTTCTTTCTCTCTAGACTAGATGGCCCCTGTTATGATTCTACCTTCGGCAATGGGATTCCCAAGTAGAGCGAGGGCCCTGTCTTCCTTCCTGTCCCACTTCTGATCCCCGGATGAAGCCCTCATCACAGTTGGGTTTGGACACACGATTGAGGAGGGCAGACTAAAGTCTCAGTTTCCCCAAGCACTGCAGCTCCGAGGGGGTCGCCTGCCAAGTCAGTAACCAGGAAGTAATAGCCCAGTGTGGGATAGGTCCCCAGAGCTGGTAGCCAAGGCTAGGAAACACCATCCATTTGCAGCCTGTGCCACTCACGACCAGGAGATCATTGTGTAAAACAGCCTGGCTCAGATCAAACTTGGCCTGCCACAGCACTGTGCAGGGCAGGACTGGCCACTCCCGGTCACTGTGGTTATTAGAACCCTGCTCTGGGGTGATGAGGCTCAGGGCGCCTGCTGGTGCGATGTGTTCAGAGTGGAGCAGATGCCGCTGTGGACCCTGCGCGGCGGACCCTGCGCGGCGGGTATCTCTATCCCTGTCCCCTTGCCCAGACACCCTGGCTCTCCTCTCAGTCTCTCATCGCCTGCTCCCTCTGCCGCCTGCCTCCCTCCTTCCATCCGATGTTGCTGAAATTCTCGCAAAGTGCTGATTTTATTGCGTGTGACAAGTGGCAGTTCATTAAAAAGTGGGAGCAGATGGGGAACGGATTGTGGAAGAAGATTAATGATGCACACAGACCACTAAATAGGGCCGGGTTTGGGAGTAAACACAGTCACCGCTGCTCCCTCTGAGTGGGTAATCCTCCGCTGTCACATTCTTCCTTGTTAGCTCTCTCCCGGGCTCCAGGCAGGGCGCTATGAGAGCGCCTACCTGAGGGGGGCGCCTTGTCTGGACAGCCTGCGGAAGGACCAGGCTGTGGAGGGGTCTGGCTAGGCAGTTTTAGAAGTGGGGAGGGGTATGGTTGCATTTTTAGAAGTGGGGTAGAGGATGGCTGCCTTTTATGTCTGGGGCTGATGTGGATGTAGAAATGGTCAGATATTGCACGAGCCCCCAGAATTGGTAGCTGAAGTTGGGAAACACTGTCTTCACATTGCTTGTCCCTAATCATGACCAGGAAAAACCCCAGGAGCGTCTCCTGATAAACCTGCGAGGTTGGATTTCCTGAAAGCCACCTGAATCTGGTTGGAGTTTCAGGGTAGGGAGACTCTTCCTGGGGCTCCATATACATATATGTTTTGTCCTTTGTGTTCCCAGGTTGTGCATGTAATTCCAGGGAAGGGATAGAGGAGGGAACCCTCTTAGAGAGATGAAGATGGGCTGCAAACCAAGAACCCTGCATGTACCGTCTCCATATCCTTCTAGGGGTCAGAGAGCAGCTCATGCCTCACTCAGAAGGGTGGAGATGGCCATGCAGAGAAAGGTCAACACCTCCTGAAATACTAACTACCTAGAACTTGTGTGCTACTTTAATATGCGCTGACATCTGTAATGTGCTGGCCAGACATGGTAATTAACTGGCGTCCCTTCCCTTCCTTTCTCTCCCCTCCCCTCCCCTCCGTCCCCTCCCCTGCCCTCCCCTTCCCTCCCCTCCCCTCCCCTCCCTCCCCTCCCCTCCCCTCCCCTCCCCTCCCTTTCCCGTTCTGTGTTTTCTGCTGCAGACATCATACCGTTACAGCACTCTGCCAAGTCACAAGGCACCCTCAGCATCCTCAGAATCCTGTTAATGGTCTGAGTGGGAAACGTCCCTCACAGGCTCAAGTGTTCGAATACCGATGGTAATACGGCGCTGGTTGGTGGCCCTGGTTACCGGCGGAAAAGTCACAGGCCACGGCAGAACCCAGTGGTTCTTTTTAGAGTTTTATTAGGAGGGAAAATGGGTGGGGGTGGAGAGAGAGAGAGAGAGAGAGAGAGAGAGAGAGAGAGAGAATAGGAGAGGAGCCAGGCCTGGCGGAGGGAGCAGAGAAGAAACAGAGAGAGAGAGAGTGTGTGTGTGTGGGGGGTCTGTGTTCAGTTTTTTTAAGGCAGGGGATTGTGTGACCACACTGTGGGTACATAGTTGCCAACGCCCCCTGATGATGTAAGATGCCAGATCCAGGAGAGTGAGGGCAGGATCCTAACAGGAACTGCTTTAAGAGGTTTTTATTTTATGTTTATGTGTGTGTGTAAACATGAACGTGTATGTAGTTGCCCTCAGAGGTCAGCCGAAGGCATCAGACTCCTGGGAGCTAGAGTTACAGGCAGTTGTAAGCTGTCTGATGTGGGTGCTGGGAACCGAACTGCGACCCTCTGGAAAAGTAGCAAGTACTCTGAACTGCTGAGCCTTCTGTCCAGCCCTGAGAACTGCGATGTCATTAGGAGGTGGAGCCTAGCTGAAAGAAGTGGACAATCTGAGGGTGGGTCTTGATGTTTATAGCCCCACCCTACTTCCTTTTCTGTCTCTGCTTCCAGTTTCCTCTCTGTTTCCTGTTCTACTGACGTGGGAGCATGCCTCGGTTATATGTTCCCGCTGCCAAGGAATGTTCTGTTGTCATGCTTTCTCTTTCAGGATGGGCTGTATCTCCTCAAACCATGAGCCTCTCTCTCCTCAAGTTGCTTCTTGTCAGGTATTTGGTCATTGGCTGATGTAATGACATCATTGGCGGATGTAATGACTGACATTGTATGACACACTGCAGGGCTGAGCAGAAGTGTTTTAAAATGAGATCTTCAGAAAAAGAAATTACTGATCCAAATAGGTGAAGAAGAAGCACCACTCACTGGAGGCTTTCGTTTTGTTTTGTTTGTTGAGATCTTCTCAAGTATTCAGGTCTGGTCCTGGAATCTCCTTGTAGCTGAAGATGGCCTGGACTTCTGATCCTCCTGCCTCCATGCCCAGAGCTAGGATTACAGGAGTACACGGCCATGCTTGGCTTCACCACGGGCATTTGTGTACCAGGAGGACACCGGCTAAGTGTGGGTCTGTGGATTCCAATTTCCTCCCTAGAGGGGAGGGAAGAGGAGGTTGCAAATGGTTACTTGGGTTTCTCCTCTCAGTCTTCACTTTTCCTTCCAGGGACGACATGGGGGGTAGGGCCACCACTCGAGGTCTTAGAAGTCCTCTTTGGTGTCCAAAGCCAGGGCCTTGCTCAGCCTGCTGGGTGGTTGCCTGGCCAGGTCCCTCTAGGGGAAGCTTCCTGGAGGTAACATGGCAAATGTTTTACTTATCATCCCATTCCGTGTCCCCGGGAGCCTGTTGTCTGTTTTCCTAGCACCATGGCGCCCTTGACATGTAATGGCAGTTTATACCATTCTCTGCTTCTCCACCACTGTGGTGAGCAAAGGTGATGTTGCTTTCCTCCTACAATGAGGAGCTCTGGGCTGCCAGATCCCTTTCCTGTCCCCTCATCTCTGCTTCTCTTTTGTGGCCCAGGGAAAACTCCAAGACTTGGCCCGGAGAGACTGATCAGATAGCAGATCAGGTGATCTGGTGAAACAGAACCCACAGCAGGCATTTTTCCTCTGGTGTCTGAGCCAGGCTTCATTTCCTCCCACCTACTCTTACCCTGGACTCTCTGCTTTTTGCTTGTGGACTCATTGTCCTCACTGGCCCTGTGCTTGTAGCCTCAAAATCCCCCCCCTTCTCTCTCTCATTGTTTAAGTTTTTCTTGAGATAGAGTCTTACTATGCAACCTTAGCTGGCCTGGAACTCACTGTGTAGAGCAGGCTAGCCCTGAACTCATAGAGATCTGCCTGCCTCTGCCTCCTGATTCTCCGCACCAGGGACCAAGTGTGGCCCTTCAGCAGCCATCTCTCTTTTCTCCTTGGCAACAATCCTGAATGTATTTAGGGTACAGTGGTTCCATCTTAAAAATTATCTTCTCTATTCTCTTTACAGCTGACATAGGCAGGAATTCCAGAAGCTATTCTAGTCCCTGAAGTGACCTTGGGATTAAAAGTCACACACTAGGACCACAGAGCAGAGGGCGGAGGTGCCTGAGTCTGTGACATCCCTGGAGCAGCTGTAGCAGCCCCAGAATGGCATCTTGACAAAGTCTTACTGGTGTGAAACACTTTATTTTTGGTTTCTGTTACATCTAACCATCCTGAGCCCTAACTGATACACTTGACTTCCTGATTTATGCTCCTTTCTTATAGGCTAGTGAAGTCCAATGTCCTCTGCCTCTCCATAACCTCTTCATTCTCCTGACCATTGTCGGTTTTAACCATATTACTACCCAAATCTAATACCATCACCAAGTTACCATTACTTTCCAAATGAACTTCAAATCCTTCCCCTGGTATCTAGAACCTTCTGTCTGGTCTCAACTTACCTTGCTCATCATACCTCCTGTGTCTTCGCATTAGCCAACTGGCTTTCCTGAAGTCCACACATACACACACACCCAAGCTTTGCTGACTCTTTCCCTTCCGGGGTTTCTCCAGCCTGAAGTACTTCATATTCTCTGTCCTGCTGTCAAAAATCAACCATGGGCTCAAGGCTCATCTCCAAGCTGCTTCCTCTATGAAGCCAGCCCTCTATCTCTGGGCCAGAAATGAAGGCTCTCTCCTCTCTGTCCTGTAGTAGGCTGTGTGCAGCTGTTGGGACCTGTATGTTGTAATAGTGTCCAGGCTGGAGCCCCTGTGGGTCTGGTCTGAGTCTTGTTCATCACTTTTTGTTGTTTTTGAGACAAGGCCTTACTGTGTAGCCCAGGCTGTCCTGGAACTTGCTATGTACACCAGGCTGGCCTTGAACTTACAGAGATGTACCAACCTCTGCCTCCTGATTGCTGGGACTAAAGGCGGGCGCCACTATGCTCGGCCCTTGTTCATTCTTCTGTTCCCCAAGGGGCCTGTCGGTAAATGGGTCCTCGGGGAATGTCGGCTTATTGGAGTGACCCTGACTTCCTGTCTTGCTTCTCCTCTGAGCAGGGTGCGTACAGTTTTGCAAAGCTCTGCCCCTGCAGCTGCAGAGGTTTGCTCCCCTTGAGTCTCCGTCTCACCGTCACACAGCCCCTTCTGTGGCACCAGCTGCGGAGACGGGTGTCGGAGGGGTCAGCGGACAGATGAGTGCTGCTGCCCAGGGAGACAGAGATGTCAGGGATGACACGAGGGAGCCAGGCTGCTCATTAGATCTGCTGAACCACTGTCACAGGCACGTTCCCCCGCAGTGACAGCGTCACCTCTCCCTACTCGGGGCTCCATCTCCTGACAGCATTGACCTGTCTGGGTGCAGGCTTCACTCACAAACCCAAAGGGCACCGAGTGTCGGTGCCTTCTCTGTGAAACACAAGGCCATTTGTCTTTCAGGGAGGACGCCTCCTCCCTCTTGGGCGAGCTTTCAGGTTTCTGTCACTCAGCGGTTATAGCTGTACACCAAGGAGTCAGGAGAGAACTCTGGCTTGGGTCAAACTTGGCCTTGGATTCTGGGGCTTTCAGACCCTCCTGTGCATGTAGCAATAAGTTCTTTCTAAGTGAAGTCTCAATTAAAACAGTAAATCATTACCAGGAAAGTGCAGTGGGGCCACAGAGGACTGGAGCCAAATTTGAATATGATAGGCCTATAAATTACGGGGACAGCATGGGGTTGCTCACTAGGGCCCCGGGGATGAAAAAGTGTGTGTACAGGCAGCTCAGGGCCAAGAGACTTGCACGGCCACTTTTGATGGACATATGTTGTTTAGGTCTTTTCCACTCAGGGTGCAATCGAGTTGCAAGGAAGCAGAGGATTTGAAGTCAATATGCCAGGCTTCAGAGTCCAGCCATCATTGAGCACGAGCATCTGTACCTTCTCTGGACCTCAGTATTCTTGTCTGTAAAAAAGAACATTAATAGTTAGACAATATGGCAGAGCACGTGGCTGAGTGTCTCAAATACGGCTAATGCTTCATATGTTATGACTACCCACCAGCATGTAAGCTCTCAGAATATGAGGTTCCCATCCACATTGACCTTCCTGACATCTGGGATCTATACAACCAGCCAGGCCTACCATGTGTACTGTGCATGCAGTGAGTACATGTGTATGTACCTCGAGTCAGGTTTGCAAATATTGAACGACATCTTTTTAATTTTTACCTGTTATGTCCACAGTGCCCGCTGCAGCATCCTACATGAAATAGATGCTTAGAAATTGAGCAATATACCCAGGCAGTGGTGGTGCACACCTTTAATCCCAGCACTTGGGGGGCAGAGGCAGGCGGGTCTCTGTGAATTCAAGGCCAGCCTGTTCTACAAAGGGAGTTCCAGGACAGTCAGGGCTGTAGACAGAGAAAGCCTGTCTCTAAAAACCGAGAGAGAGAGAGAGAGAGAGAGAGAGAGAGAGAGAGAGAGAGAGAGAGAGAGAGAGAGACGCCCTGGGCTCCACCCCAGGACTGCAAAGACAAACAGTTTGCTACTAATCTCTTTGCTCTTCCTGGTCCTAGTCACCTCTGTGCCCTGTGTGATGGGAAGCTTGATGCACAGGCAGGAATTGATGGGGAACACTCCAAATGCTTAGGATGAAGCCGAGGCTTGGACTGATGTCCCTTCTATGAGTTTCTGTTTCATCATTGGTAAGACAGTGATAGTGAGAGTCTGAAGGGTCTGGTTTACGGTCAGTGAGATCGCAAGTAGGGAAACTGTAAAGTGACTTGCATGAAATGTGTTGGAAGGGGCCGACACTGGCTGGCTAGAGGTCTGGCCTCCTGAAGGTGGGAGGCTCCCTTTGGAGTGACTGGCTTCTTCTACAGAACTTCCTAAATTGCCCAGAGCTCTGTTAGAGTGTAATCCACCTAATGAAAGAGTGCGGATCAGACAAGGGATTTATCAAAGGAGGGAAGAGGAGAGCAGAGCGGCTGTCATCCGGCTCCTCACACGCTTGTCCTTTCAAGTCCTTGTAGATAATTCTGTTTCTGCACCAGGAGCAAAACTGGGATTTTGCATGACAGGGAGAGACAGTGTGTTAGGAGACGAGAGACTAGACTGGAGGAATCTTCCGAGGCCTGAGGCTGGACTGGTGTGAGATCTCTGGCCATGCTGCCCTGAATGGACTCTTCTCAGAAGCTAAGCAGCCTCAGGCTTGGCTAATACTTAGATTGGAAAAACTGGGGGCTGTGTGTGTGTGTGTGTGTGTGTGTGTGTGTGTGTGTGTGTGTGCGCGCGCGCGCGCATGTTCAACTCTAATGTGGCATCTCCTCATGCCAGAGACTGAGAAGGCTCCAAATAGCCTGGGTCCAGCTTTTGGACACACTCCTTCCTCCATAGAAGTTAATGTATTGCTGGCTTTGATAGTTGCGGGTAGCCACGTCAGAGGAGCAGCAGATGGCAATTGAAGTTCAAGGTGTCAGCCCACCGGGAGGAAACTCTCCAATGAGTCAGTCTTGGACAGGCAAGGCCCCGAGACCATGGAACCCAGAATGTCTTTTGCTTCTGCTGTACCTTTACATGTTTGCTGCTGCCAACTTTCACTGGTATCTGGCATGGTGTGAATGGGTGTGGGGAGATCCCACTGCCTATAGTGTGATGTGTTTATCTCATGGAAACATCCCATTATACTGGGCATTTTTACCTGTGGATTATTATGAAGATGATTTCTTCCTAAACTGTACTGTCAAATTGATGATAATAATATTAGCTTAAATAGAGTTTTAATAATAAAAAATAAAACAAGGTAGTGCCACACAGCTAGAACACATGAGTTTCTATTGAGGAGCTGTATATACTGTGGCTTAGGTTCATGATTAAGAAAAACAACTGAGTCCCAGTAGCCTGGCTAGCTTAAATTCTTTTAACCTTAATGTTTGGAGATGTGTTCACAGGTTTCAGAGTGCATAATAGCTGAAACAAAGCTTTGAAAATAACTTAAAGTTAGACTAAGATGCTTTTGTCAAATAGTTTTGAGGTGAAAAACCCAAGAAGATAAAGTTTTAGAAAGGCACATAGTTGAATGCAGAACTCTTTAAGGTCAGGGAACAAGAACAAAGCAGCCCAATTATTACTAGCTGATACACTTTTCTTGCTAGGATGGGTTGATGATCAAAAGTGATGATTAATTCCTTATACCCATTTCTGCCCTCAATCTCCTGCTATAAGAAACTATTGATGAATGGGTATGCACCACAAAGATTTAAAGTAGAGCTGCCTGATTCTTTTTCATATATAAAAGTTTAGGTTTCTGATTCCTTTAATATTCCTTATAAGATTACCTTTCAAGATAAGTAATAAAGAAATTTGCCCTTTCTTTGTAATTGCAAAATGCAGCCTACCAGTAAAAGACCTGACTGGGAAGAATATTTTGCTTGCCCACATGGTTAATCTATAACAAGTTGCTTGAGTATGAATGCATGTGTGTTCTTGGGATAATTTGTTTTTCACCTACAGTACGTAAAATATTTAATCATGTAAAGGGATATGGAAAACATGCTGTTTTTTTACTGTTTGTTTTGTATTCATTGTAATCATTCACTTGAAAAGCATAGTGTAACCACATTGTAAGTTTTATATTGTCTGAAAGATTTTGCTGGGGTATATAAGCTGTAGGGAAAGAATAGAGATAGAGTTAAATAGAGTTAAAATGAGTTAGAAGGAAAACATCAGGAATGAGAGAAAGAAATCACCAGGAAAATTTAAAAAAATAGAGAATGTAAAAGAAGAATAAAGAAAAGATCTGAAGGAAACCATCAAGAGGGTGTGTGAGTGTCTTTTTCCCTAACCTCCTCAGATAGAAAAACCTTAGTATGCTCCGATGCTGTTGATCTCCTTTGCGCCCTGTGCTGCTTGGGGGCTGATCCCCAGGCAGTGATAGACAGTCTCTGAGTGTTAGTGTGCCCTCCCTAGCTCATTTACTGAAACTTAATCCCAAAGTGGTAGTATTTAAAAGTATGGCCTTTGAGAGGTGGTTAAGCCGTGAGGGTGCCACCCTTATGAAAGGATAAATATTTTTATAAAAAGAGACCTGAGGGATTGTTCCTTGCTACTTGTATCTTATAGGGCCAGAGCAAAAAAAATGATAAGGGACAGGATTTTTTCTAGACATATAATCTGTGGGCACCTTGATTTTAAATGTTCCAGCTTCCAGTACTGTGAGCTATAGATGTTTGTAGTCTTAAACTTATCTAGTTTGAGATGTTTTGTTAAAGCAGCATGACTGGTTGAAAAAAGTGACCTTCTCATAAGCCCCCTCCCCACGTCCACCTCTTTCATGAGTGTGTGTGTGTGTGTGTGTGTGTGTGTGTGTGTGTGTGTGTGTGTGTCTAGTGTGGTGTTGGATGAGGATGGTGATGTCAGAAAACTGAGTAGGAATTCTAGGAAGCTCCATTCAGGTTGGGCAGTGAAGGCAGCATCCAGGGGAATGATGTCGGGTTATGGTAACCAGAGAACAGGATGGGTGGGAAATAACAGGATCAACAGCATAGAATCATGCTGAGAGACAGTGAGTGCCACTCATGAACTAAAGTGGCCCATCTCCAAGACTCTCCCAGAGGAGGCATTAGTATTATTATTGCTGTTGTTATTATTTCATTATTTTGAGAGGGTCTTCTTGTGTAGCCCAATGCTGACCTTGAATTTGTGATCCTCCTGCTTCAAGCTCCCATGGTGCTGGGGTGATAGGCTTGCAACACTGTACCTGGCAGGGCTTTATTGCCAATCATATTTTATTATGGAGGAAACCATGGCTGAGCTTGCAGAGATGACTGATGAGTGGGCCGAGCATAGGCGGACAAGAGCCTGCAGGGGCAGAGTAAATGGAGAGGGCAGGGAAGCTGGAGTGTTGGATGAAAAAGATGGCAAAACTCTTCTCTGGGGCTGGCCTTGTGCAGTCGTGTACCCCACATGTAGAACATGAAGAGAAGTAACTGTAGCTAGAGTTTTCCCTGCCTTGCCCACAGTCAGGATAAATCTCTGTCACCCACCAGCCCCACAGCTGCTCAAACCCAACCAAGTAAACACAGAGACTTATATTGCATACAAACTGTATAGTCGTGGCAGGCTTCTTGCTAACTGTTCTTATATCTTAAATTAATCCATTTCCATAAATCTATGCCTTGCCACATGGCTCGTGGCTTACCGGCGTCTTCACATGCTGCTTGTCATGGCAGCGGCTGGCAGTATCTCCCTCTGTCTTCCTGTTCCCTTCTTTCTCCTCTCTGTTAGTCCCGCCTATACTTCCTGCCTGGCCACTGGCCAATCAGTGTTTTATTTATTGACCAATCAGAGTAATTTGACATACAGACCATCCCACAGCAAGTAACAGTTAGTGCTGCTCTTGAGGATGTTAGAGTCCAGGGAGGAGAGAGGGTGAACGATGAGGTAAAGGTAATACCATGTGGGGTGTCAGTGTTGGAAGGGACTGTATACAGACAGTGTTGAGAAATCCCCGGGAAGCTATTCATGAGTTTCCTGATGTTGGAAAGGCCTCATGGAGGAGGGAGAATTGTTCTTCTATAGTGTGGACAGATTGCCATTTAGGGTGTTGATGTTGGCCAGAGAATTCTAGAAGGAAGGAAACTCTGCCCTGTGTTTTTTTCTGTGTTCTCATACAGGTTCCCACTGTATCTAGTGTGTTTGTGCCCTCACTTTACAGAGGGGACACAGAGGCTCACACCTGAGATGACACAGAGTGTGTCTTTTCTGTCTCAGTGCAGTGGCTGAGAGCCCTCCAGATTAATGACGCCTCTTAGCCAAGGGAGATAGTGATGCCCACAATAAGGTCCTGAGTGTGTTCGTGTGAATGTGCTGGTGATCTGATCAGCTCCTTGAACATGATCAAGACGTTGGTCCAGTTCCAAGTGTCAGACAGTGTGATAGAATTCAGGGTTCTGGTTAAAAGTGCTTTCCAAGACCCAAAGCCTATTTAGTGGACCATTTGCAAGGTGATATACTTCAGGGTACAAATGAACCCTAGCTTGGACCACTTATCCAGAATGACTTTTGTGCTTAGAGACTGTTCTACTTAAGCAGAGGGGATTAATACACATGTCTTTCATGGGGTCAAGGCTATTTTGTCCCATTCATCCCAAAGACGTGTTACCTTTAGAGGCTGAGACAAACTTAATGACCTTGTAAAATACAAAGGAATTAGCAGAGAGAGGGTGTATCACAGGTCAGCTGCATCCTGATGGGAGGTGAGGCTTGGAAAGTTCTAGAGTACAGAAGAAATGGGCTAGGGGTGTGCTAGAATGAAATGCCCTGTAGCACCCAAGGGGCAGCAAGAGAAGATCAAGAATGGGACTCACTGAAGACAAACGCCATAAACTTTACTCTTGGTGGAACTAATCCTGCAGGTCAGGGCGGAGTGCAAGTCCTGACCAGTGTGTTCACTGCTCCTGCAAAATTTGTCAGCAAGAGGGCTCATATAACGACACACGTATACCCAAGGAGACATGACTGATGACGGGACGAAATACACACGTATGACACATAATTAACGTAGAATGGATTAGGGGCCAACTTGATGTTATTATCCACATGCCTGCTATTGGCTGGTCATTAATGGGTGACATTGGAAAGTCAAGATGGATGATGGTGGTGTTGATGATGGTGATGATGGTGATGAATGTCATCCCTTCTAAATTTCCTGAAAAGCAGAGAATACTCTCTCCATTTCTCAGGAGAGAAAACAGAGGCATAGAAAGGTCTGGGAAACTCTCCTCAGGTTGTACTGTTAGGACCAGTGCTGCAGCTTCAGGAACCAAGTCCTCCAGATCAAGACCCATTTCTTCTTCCCCTAAGTTGATGTTGGTAAGGACAGCAGTCCTGAGCCCATGGTTTGGAACGACCTCTGGAGGGCATGTGGAGAGTCAGGTCAATCCAACTGCATTTTTGGTTTTCTCTAAAGAGTGCAGACCCGGAGAAGGTTCAGTCTGGGCTTGCAACTGACCCCTCCTCTTCGAATTGAGTGACCTTGGGTGAATTAATCACTCCTCTAAGCCCACCTGTTGACTGAACAATGACAGCAGCCAGACCCACCTTAGAGCTCCCATGGGACTAAAGAAGATACAGCAAAAGATCCCAACACGGTGCCTGGAGTGATGGAGGACTCAGTTTACCCTGAATGCCCCGAACCTGACCTGTTCCCATATGAAGAGTTGCTCTAGTGGGCACCAGGCAGGTGATGTTGAGGGGCACTGGCGCATCCTTTCTTGAAGCAGTATCCGTGGAGGCAGGATAGGAAGGGGCTTAGGAGGGCTTTCTTGACCTAGGAGCCTGACCTCATTCAGATTCTGAGGACCTTATTCCAAGAGACACAAAGCAAGACCCCCTGGAGGCGTTCCTTCCATCAGAGACTGGCTTCTCTGGCCTGATGGTGTCTTATACTCAGAACTCCATGGGAGAGGAAGAGACCCTCCTCCTCCTAGCCTCTGTCTGGGGCTCTGGCTACAGTTCCCTGCCATCAGCAGGAAAGACAGGTTGGCCTCGTGGGCACTGGTGCGTGCGAGGTGATTACCCCTTTAATGTTTAATGTGCTGAAAAACCATTAGACCCCGAAATGGACAAGTTCTCAGTTGGTGACTTTAATTATTGTTAAGGCTTGGTCATGCCTGCTTATTAGCAATTATGCATGGCATCTCCCAGGGTGTTGTGGCCTTCCCTTCGGCTGCCTTCTCTTGGGGAGAGTGATTGAGGACCACTGCCTTCCTCTTCCCGGGAAAGGAGGTGCTCAGCACACAGGTGGCTAGCTTGTACTACTCTGTGCTTGGGAACCTGCTGCTTCTCAAAGAAAGGAGACAGCCGGGTCTTCCTCAGCACATGGGCAAACCCAAGGGAGTGTCACACCACCAGGCGCCCTTGGCTAGACACTTCCGCTCCCACTGTCCCCTGCCTTCTGTCACCATGTCTATTTTACAGACAAGGAGCCTGACTGAGCCTAGAGCAGTTAACTGGTAGCAGAAACCCCTCGGAATGCTACCTGCATTCCCCTCTTGAGGATCTGGGAGCTGAGGCCTTGGCAAAAGAAGCAGGAAAATCTCATGTGACTTCAACTCTGCCCTTCCTCCCACTCTATCTCCATAGCTACCTGGACCAGGATGGAGCCTCTGCCAGGCTGGGAATAGGAAAGTAGGACACAGTCGATTGAATGGTGGACTTGGGAGATGATATAGAAGTTAATGAGGGAGAGGGGGAGGGGGAGGGGGAGGAGAAGAGCGTAGCAAACAGTCCTGGCTGCAAATTCTCCACTCCCCTGGAAGAGCTGGCTGTACACATACACATCCTGTCCTTTCAGGTTCCAAGAGCTATTCCCTCATCCTGTCCGGTGCCTACTTGCTTAAGATGGGTTCCTATCCTAGGATCCTTAGTAGTGCTCACCCTTAACCACGGGAGGCCAGTCCTGATGGCCATCAGGATTCCCTGGATTCTGGTGTTGTTTGTTCATACTTCAGGGGACTGGTAGATATAGCAGGAGGATTCCATCCTGGGAAAATGAGGACACCCCTCACTACAGACCACCAGAAATATTCATGTCTCTTTGAGGATCTTCCTGAGGGGGCCACCTCTCTCCCCTTCTATCCCTCCCCTGATTTAGGAACCCCTAACATTGGCCATGCAAGATGAATGGCTGAGGAATGCCGGGAGCCAGCAGACCTACCTCTGGCCCTGATTTTTAAGAAGGGGGGGGGGGAGGAAAAAGTGAACATGAGTAATGGGCCTGGGATGAGGCGTGCGAGATAACACTGAATAATAACGCGTCAGAAACTACAAGATGTATTTTTTTTATTTCCCAGTGGAGTTTCCATTGCGCTAATCCATCACTGTAGAGCAGGCAAGATTATGCATCCCAGGCAAAAAAAAACTCTGGGAGATAAATGTGAGTAAATTAGGGTTTATTATATTATTTGGGGTGATATAATTTCCAAGCGGGCCCTTATTAAATTACTTCCTCCGGTGCTGACACATCCCGCCTCATGGTCTCTGCACCCTCACTCCACGTTGCCTGTCCGCTGTAGCTGCTGCTTTGGGAGCGGGGATGGGTGCCATAGAAAGAGCTGGAAGGAAGTGCTGAGTCACAGCTGGCCTCTGGGATGAGCTATTTCTTTCCCCAGCCTTCCTGGGATCACAGACCCACACAATGCCAAGGCTGGAAAGGAATAGGGAGTAGGCTGATCTCCACCTGCATGGATGGGGAGGCTGAGACCCAAGGGAGAAACATGACTTGCCTTCCTGTTCTTCGGAACAGATGGGTGGAAGCCAGAGGGGACTGGCGGACGTTCCGTGTGCTTCCTGCTAGGTCATTCTGTGCGCTCTGTGTGGGCTCTCTCTGTTTGGCAGTCTTCTTGGCTTCAGGTTACGGCTAAATCTAATAGCAGAGAGTGGCCTGCAGAGTTTTAAGGCCTTAGCCACCTAATATTAGATCTGACCAGCCACCCAGAGTTAAGTATGAGTTAAGCCCTGTGGTCAAGCCTTGGCTCGATCGTAAAGGTCTTTGTGAGTTTATGTAAGTGACTTTACCTCTCCGAGCTTTTCTAGTAATTATGTTATCTTTGTGAAAAAAAACTTTGAGGCGCGTTGATGACTTCTAGATTGTGGTTTTTGTTTGCCTTGGCAATAGACCTCTTCTTCCTCCTTGTCTCCCTCTTCCCTTCTCCTTCCTTCCCTCTCCTTCTTCCCCCAGCTATCCCCCTCTTCCTTCATATTCAGCAGGGTCTCAATATAGCCCAGGCAGGACTGGAACTTACGTGTAGCCTGGCCTGGCAGATCTCAGGTGCGTGAGAGCTTACCAAATAAACTTTAACATATAATATATTTAACTGAGGAGTGACTCTGATTAAAAGGCTGATTGGAGCTGCAGTTGTGTGTGGGTATTGGGGGGCTGTGGTGCAGTCCCCTCCTTGGTTTACCCTTAGGCTTCATCATTCTTTCTTTACCCAATCTGAAGTGACATGCAGGACCCAGCTTAGGCATCTGTCCTGATTTGGTCTCATGTTGCTGTTCTTACGTTTTTTATCAAGAGCTGTCCTGTCTCCAAGGGTGAGCTGCAGAACGTTACCCAGCCCTGATCACATCTGAACAAGGTCTGTGAGATCCGACCACACAGCCTTGTTCCCTCTGATGGCTCCAAGGAATAGGGGTCTGTGAGCTCCACCCAGTGGGTGACCGCATGGCTTTCCTGTACAGTGGCTTGGGTTGTTTGTATGTAGTGTGTGTGTGTATGTGTGTGTGTGTGTTGTATGTGTGTGAGTGTCTATATTGGTGTGTACATTTTTGTACCTGGGTGTGCATGCACTTGGAAGCTAGAGGTTTACATCAGGAGTCTTCTCTAGTCATTCTCTACCGTGTGTGTGTGTGTGTGTGTGTGTGTGTGTGTGTCTTCTGAGGGAGTGCATTGGCCCATATGGACGTGAATGGAGGCCAGAGGTGGACATCAGTATGTCCTTCCTGGGATGTGTCTCCACCTTTTTGAGACAGGGTCTCTTACTGAACCTGAAGCTTACGTTTGAACTGCAGTGACTACCTGAACAGCCCCTGGGATTCGCTGTCTCCGTTTCTCAGCACAGGGGCTCCAGGCATGTGCTAAGCCCAGCTTTCACGTGACCTTTGAGGGCTGAACTCAGGTCCCCACATTTGTGCAGCCAGCATTCTACTGACGGGCATCTCCCACCTCGGGCTATTCCTTCTCTTCATCCTGTCCAGTAGGTTTCGTCATCTTCAAAATGTAACCATTTGACCTCATGAATTAGTGGATCTTAAGTGAGAAAGTACCAGTGGGCCCAGGGACATGGTATTCAACACACTGTAAGCTGTAATCACCATTTTCTTTGTGAATTCTACTGCCTGGGTATCTTTTGTGAGGCTTGTATTCCAGTGTACTTTCTTTCTTTCTTTTTTTTTTCCTTTTGTGGTTTTTCGAGACAGGGTTTCTCTGTGTAGCTTTGCGCCTTTCCTGGAACTCACTCGGTAGCCCAGGCTGGCCTCGAACCCACAGAGATCCGCCTGCCTCTGTCCAGTGTACTTTCAATGCTTCGTAAGCAGATGCATACATACCAACTTGTTTTATGAGCTGCAAAGGGCTCAGGGTATGATGGTGACTCCACAGAGAGCAGGTGTTTGGATTATTGAGTACTTGTCAAGGGCTATGGAGGGAGAATTTACTTGGGTGCATTTTAGCAAAATTATAAAGGTAAGAAGGAAAACAATGACGTCATCCGCAGAATCCACAGCACCTCTTGAGGAGACTCTGCAGGTTGGAGTGAGGCATGGCCAGGAGCATCCTTGAGGTTGAACACAAGATGTTAGACTGAGTTCTTCTCTGGAGGCTTTGGAGGAAAATATTCACTCCTAAGACCACCCACCGTGTTGGAAGTTATAGGGGTACAGCCCCATTTCTTTACTGGCTGTTGGCAGGGGTCACTTTCAGCTTCCAGAGGCCACTCTCAGGTCCTGACCACGTGCTCCCCACCTCACCTCCCTCCCTCATCAGAATCTGGTCCCTGGCTTCTCTCTCAACCCTTTTGTTTTTGAGACAGGGTCTAGTTAATATCAAGCATGCTGGCCTTGGACTTTCAATCCCCTGCCGTAGCTTCCCTGGAGCTGAGATTATAGGTGTGTGCCATGACACCTGGTACCCAGGCTTGTCCTTTTTGACCATCAGGGGGAAGCTCTTTTTAACTTAAGTTTAATGAATTAGTTTTTGGAACTGGGGATAGAATTCAAGGACTCTCAAGGGTTAGAATTACACTATCCCAGAAGGTCTGCTTTGAAAGGGCTCAGTGGTTAGATCAGGCCCAAGGTCACCTGATTTGGGACCTGCAAAGTTCCTTATAGCAGTTCCTAGGTCTGTGCTTTATTGGCTCCAGGGATAAGGAATCTTGGGAGCCAGTTTGGAAGTCTGCCTTCTGTTGAAAGTGTTCTTTAACATGGGGACTGAGGGGTCAGCAGGCTTTAGAGGGTAAAGCAGGATCGGCCAGGTAGAGAATCAAGGATAAACAATGGTGGATATAGGAAGGCAGGAGAAGGGTTTGGAGCCCACAGTGCTGGATGGACACTGTGGATGGAGGGATGGGGCTGGGTGGGTGCTGTGTGTGGTGGGGTAGGTGTCCATCGAGTGAGGTACTAAAGTGTTCAAGGACAGCAATGGCCACTTGGGATGGCTCAGGAGGAGAGGAATTAATACAGACTGAGAAGAGCAGCAAAGGCCTCCTTTGCTGTCCTGAAGAGACACATGCTTCCCTTCCGTCTCTACTCCATGGTTCTTATCCACTCAGCAAATAGTAACAGGGCATCTGCCATGAGTCTGCCCAAGGACAGGGTGGTAACCAAGATGGACTTCATCTGTGTTCCCCACAGGAGGCTCGGGGTTGTCTGAAGAGGAGGGAGGAGCAAAGAGGGGAACTAATGCAGAGGGCGTGCCACAAACGGGTAGCAGAGAGGGGTCTGTGGAAGCCCTGAGGAGTTTCTCTACCACCAGGGCCTGGTTTAAAGAAGGCAAACCAGGAGCCCTTTGTCCTCTCCCAGAGGCTGGGAGGGTAGAGGAGGGACAGAGGTCTGTGGAGTGCTTTCCTGGGGTACTTACCTGGGCCTTTTCTCTTTTGCTCAGTAGGAAGTCTGGGCTGGCTCTGGGGGAGTCCGAGACCATAATTCTGAGGGAATGGGGGCGTGGGGGGGGTAGAAGAAAGTACAAAACCGTTTGATCAGAGTCCGACCCCTGGAAAAGAGCTAAGTGTCTTTTTGCTGGCAGCTGCTGCAAAAGGTGCAATCATTAGAAGGTGGCATTTTGCATTAAAATTGTCCCCATCAGCCAGTGACATTTTCTTGTTCCTTCTGGTCAGGAGACCTTTTAGTGCCACAGATTCAAATGATTCAGGCGTCAGAATTTCTCTCCCTCTGGGAGAGAAATGTGGTCCAATCACCCTGGGGTGGCTGTGTGCATTAGCCAAGGTTAAAAAAGCAGGTGAACTAGTGAGTACAGCCAGGGCTGAGGGCGGAGCACGGCGACACGGACCGCAGCGGAAGCACACAGCCAAGTTTTGTGCAACAGAGCCATCTTTTCATGTGGCTAGATAATGGAGCCGACAGTCTCACGCTTTGTGATGCGTTCATCACTGTGGAGAGAAAGATCTCTCTCTTTATAGGTGTGTGTGTGTGTGTGTGTGTGTGTGTGTGTGTGCACCAAGGAGAGAAATGAGCAGGTGTGAACAAGAGTGTGTGCAGGGAGGCACCTATGTGGGCTCGTTTACAGTGTGATGCATGTAGAGACAGAATGTTTTCATCCTTAGATAATGGCTGGGGGGGGGGGCAGTGACAGCTGACCCCCAAAGATTGCCTACCTATTCTTAGGATCATCGTTATTTAGGTAAGGGGTACCACCTATGCCCAACTGTTAAGCTTAAAAACTTCAGGGTCCTTTTGTATATATATGTGTAGGTGAGCAGTATATGCGTGTGTGCATACAGGTGCTGGTGAATATGTGTGCACATGTATAGGGAAGCCAGGGGTGGATATCAGATGCCTTTATTGATAGCTCTCCACCTTGTTTTTTTTTTGAGATGGGTCTCTCACTGAGCCTAGAGTTCACTGATGTGGCCAGGCTGACCAGCCCCTGAACTCCGGGGATTCTCCATTCCCAATGCCAGGGCTAAGGACTGGTGCTGCCCTGCTGCCCAGTGTTTTCTGTGGGTGTCGTGATTATGTGATTGTGAACTCAGGTCATCATGGTTATATGGCAAGTACTTTACTGACTGAGACATCTCCCCACCTTCCCAAGAGTCCTTCTTCCTCATGTCTGAGTTTTAACGCCTCCTCTTCAGATAGGCCTTCTCTGAGCACTTGAGTTCAAATATGTTCCCTGTCCCCTCCAGGCTTTCCTTCGCTGAAGTATTTTTTTCCTGTGGGGCACCGTCTTACTATGGGTTTGTGTGTAAGAACGTTGCCCTTTTACATCCTGCAGAACACTGGGCCCTGGGACAAGGGGTTGTTCTCAGCCACTTCTCTATGGAGTAGGCACTCAGTGCATGCTCTGTCAGCTAATGGGGTGGCTTGTGTCCTTGTGCTGTCCTTGGGCTGGCTGAGATCGAGGAGGACGAGGTGTGCTGCTTCAGTGCCGGGCACTCTGGTGCTAAAGTTGGCTTGTGGGGGCATGAGCTCCTTGTCACAGAAAATAGTCAGAGACGGAAGGAACATGGCTGTCAGCCTACAGCTGGTGTGTGTGTGTGTGTGTGTGTGTGTGTGTGTGTGTGTGTGTGTGTGTGTTACCAGCCAGCGCCATGCTGGGGGTTACAGGGCTCCTCAAGGATGGGTCCCCCTGGCCCTCCCTTCCTTTCTTGTGTCTCATTCTCTCACACCCCTGTACCTGCTTTTGCATCTGCCCTTGCTGTGGGCTGAATGGCCCTTCTTTCTCCTTGTCTAGCTCCATCTTGGCCAATATTCCACCAATATTCAGAGAACAGACATAAGAATGAGTGAGGGGTCCCTAGGATAAGCATTCAGGGCAGCTTGGGCCACTTGACGGAAGGATGCCTGCCTCTGGGTAGGCTGGGCTGATGGCTGCATGTGTGTGAGGTGCTGTGGGAACCCAGAGTCAGAGCCAGGGCACCCGGTCTGGGTTTGTGACTTCCTAAACATACAACCCTGGGTGAGAGTGTCAAGTTTATCAAAACCTCAGGTCTCTTAGCTGCAGACTGCCCATTTTTCAGAAGAGGAAGCTGAGGCTTGGGCCACACAGAGTTAGCCAGTCCTAGGATTTGGATCTCAGTCCTGTGTAGCTGTGAAATCCATGGTCTCAGACCCTGTCCCATGTAGCTTTCCATGTCCCATCAGGCCCAGTTCAAAGATCAGGATGCAGATCTGAAGAGATAAAGGTTCCCTGCTGGCCTCCCACTGCTGTGGCTCACCCATGCCTCCAGCTCTCGCCAGGCTGCCCCTAGTGGACAGGTGCAGGCCGGTGCCCTCTCTGCTACGTCTAAACTTTACACTGGACTCTGTCATTAGCCCAACAAGAAGCTCCCTGTTTGACTATCCCTGTCCAAATTTGCTCGGCACGAGCAGGAGCCCATGGTAAGTAAACGGTTTTCTGTTGATATTTGAACACTAATGAAGAGGCAGCGAGCGAGGCCCATTAATAACTGAGGAGGTGATTGTGTTTGCAGAAGGCCTGTGTACAGCATGTCAGCCTGTGCAGGGCCTGGCCCGCCTCCTTATTGATTTCCCAATAAGCTGAGCGCGGCTCTTGTTCTTGTTCAGGGCTTCCTCCATGCAGTCCTAAGGTAGGGTCAGCTTCCCCCCAACCACCAGGAAAGCCAGGATCTCAGGTGAGGGCGAGGGTTTTATTTGTCATCATTCATTTACCATACATGGGTAGAGCATCTAGCATGTGGTATACATAGCTCATCACCAATAGCCAAGCCCCATCCTTACTTAGAGTTTGCCCTTCATCTTCCTGGGGGCAGTGCCCTTGGTACCTGTGGAGAACGGACTCAGTGTCTGCTTGGACATTTTTTTTTTTTTTTAATTTTAGTACAGGGTCTGAACCCAGAGCCTCACTCATGCCAGACAATTGCTCTGTCACTGAGCTGTACCCTTAGGCCTTTTCTTTTTACTTAATTTACTCAACTTTAAAAAAAAAAATGAGACAAGGTTTTATTAAGCTGCCCAGACTGGCCTGCAGCTCACACTGCAGCTCAGGCTAAACTTGAGCTTTTGTTCCTCTTCCTGCAGCCTCCCAAGCAGCTGGGATGATGGGCCTGGGCCACCAGGCTTGGCTTGCACTTCTGACCAGGTACCAGGTGATTCCTATGCCGACCATACACCAGGTGATTCCCATCAGGACCCTCTGTCACCATCTGGTGAGGCCCTGTGATGGAAGATGGCCCTCTGGCAGGCGCTGTACTTCCTGCCTGTGTCATCCTTAGCTCTCAGGTCCCACAGGCTCAGTGTGGGAGCTTTCGGTTTTATGTTGGAGGAAGGGATGCCGGGCAGAGCAAGCGGCCCACTTGCTCTCCTCATGAGAATTATTCTGGATCTTGAGCTCTCCCGAGAGATGCCACACCAGGTCTGAGGCCAGGGCTCAGTGTGAAGCTGTGGTGGGTACCAGGACTTCCAGCCTGAGACTGGTTTTGGGGTCATTTGTTTTGGCCTTGCAGAGGATTGAGGACGACCAAAATACTGACTTGTCTCATGAGCTTGCCATCCGGCAGAACAACAAATTCAAATGTACCGACAGCCATGGATCCAGGGCTGGGGAAGGAAAAAGAAGGGAGACAGGGGACTGGGGGGCACTCCCTAGAGGAGGTGGCACTTGGGTTGGCTCTTAAGGCTGGTTATGAGCCCACAGGAACATAATTTTTGCTTCCCTGGCAGAGAAAGCAGGAGTAGACTGCCACTGGCTGAAGACTTGTGCAGAGACCCAGATTTGCCTCCTAGACTGGATGGGGTGGGTTATTTTTTGGGTGAGGGCTTTGTCAGAAAGGTCCTTTCAGTGGGCCTGGAGTCTAATGTTTAGGGCTGGGGCCAGAGGCCTTGAAGACAGCATCTTCATGAGTCTATGTATATCTATGTGTCTATGCTTATGTCTATATTTTATCTATATATGCTTGTGTTTGCAAGTAAGTACATACGTGTGGTGTGCTCAGTGGAGACCCAAGGTTAATGTTGGGAGCCTTCCTTGACCACCTCTCCACTTTTTTCTGCCTCAATGAATCTCTCAGTAGAGCCCTAGAGCTTGCTGATCCTAGCTAGCCAGCTTGTTTTAGGGATCCTCTGTCTCCACCCTGAGTGCTGGAATTGTAAGTGTGTTGCCATGCTTACCTGACACTTACGTGGGATTGGTTGATCTGAACTCCAGTCATCATGGTTGCATGGCAACTACTTTATCCATCAAGCCATCATTACAGCCCCAGCATCTTCGCTGATGGGGTGTTGGTGTTCACAGATCTTTCCCATTGAATATTCTAGGGAAAGGATAAAAAAGGCTCTGACTCTTATCTTAGCTTGGCTGCTGACTGGAAGACTCACTTTCTTTCCTGGAACTCCCATGTACTTGTCTCTAGAATAGAGCCAGGGAGATCTGCCTCGGTACATTCTGGGAGAATCACGTGGGGGAAAGAGAATACACAGAGTGATAAATAAAAGTAATACAGCTCTGAGATCCCATCAATGCATCAAAAAACAACCCAAACATCCGAATCCAGCTTTGGTCCCTAACTAGAGACTTGTACATCTCACAGATGCTGGACTCTTTTGTTCTGGCATCTTGTTACAGCCTTGAGGTCAAGGGCAAGGAGTTAGATAATAGAGAATAAAAATGGGGTTCAGGAACTGGGGGGCTGATAACAATGTTGGGGACCAAGAGAGTGAGAGAAGCCGGGTGATGGTGGTGCATGCCTTTAATCTCAGCACTTGGGAGGCAGAGCCAGGCGGATCTCTGTGAGTTTGAGGCAGCCTGGTCTATAGAGCGAGATCCAGAATGGGCACCAAAACTACACGGAGAAACCTTGTCTTGAAAAACAAAACAGCAAAAAATAAACAAAAAGGAATGAATGAACGAAAGAAAGGAAGGAAGGAAGGAAGGAAGGAAGGAAGGAAGGAAGGAAGGGAGAGAGAAAGTTCAAACTAGACTCTTGAGTCAGTACTAAGGAAGTTGACTTGGCTGGTGTCCTTTCTCTCAGGATACAGGGGCCCTGACCAGGCTTCTGGCTTCAAGGCCCCCTCTCTGTTAGTACCTGAGCCAGGGCCACAAAGAATAGGCAGATGACTCGGGAGGAAGAAGAGACCCAAATCCCAGAACAATGAGATGCTTAGCTATCAGCTGAGGTGACTTGACGTGGAGAAGTGGAGAACAGGCCTGTGCCCTCCTCTGTTCTGGTGATTCTCTGTCTGATGAGAAGATTTACCTCTGATAATGCATTGGCCTTTTTTCTTCTGGCTTTAAGAGCAGAGTTAGTGGGGGATCAGTTGGGAAAGACTCTCTAGCATGCTGCATCTCAAATGTGGGGCCCAGCCACACTGCAGACTCCTCTGCTCTGCTGAGATTCTGATTCCGTTGAGACTGGATACATGGGGGACTTGGGGAATAGGGAGGAGGTGGAGTCAGGAGGAACTTCAGATATTATCAGAAAGCCATAGGGATATGCGGACAATCACTCTGAGACTGAGTTACAAGTTGGGAAATAAAGAATTAGATGGTGCAGGTAAACTAGACATTTGGGGCATTGCATTGAAAAATTATCAACTGGAAATTTAAAAAAAAAAAAAAAAAGAAAGCCTCAGGCTGGGTGTGGGGTCAGGAGTAGAGTACTTGCCTAGAATGTATGGGGTCCTAGGTTCAATACCCAGTAGTGCCCTCCCCCCCACAAGGCAGCCTCAGTGGACATCTGATTTCTTAAGATGTTGCCTCATTTTCTTTACTTTAAAGGGAGGGTTGGTCAGGGTGGAAACACAGGGATTCATCCTTGGCCTTTGTCCTGCATCAGTGTATGAGGCCTGGCACCTTGGGGGCTTGGCTGCTGATGTGAGACCAGATATTGGGAACTACTCCAGCTCAAGAGCCACTGCTAATAGCCACTGGTTATTTAGAACACATCTGGACACTGGAGACGTGCACTGGGAAATGCTGCTGAGAATAAGAAGAGAAGAGCTGGGCTCTGGTAGAATTGGAATAAAAATGGCTCAGGGGGCCCAGGCTGCATGAAGGGGAGAGACTGTTGGTTTTAACATACAAAGAGCTGACTAATGCCTCCCTTTAAGGGAGCTGCTTGCAGATTCAGAGCCAGATGGGTAGACATGGATGTATCCGTGCAGCGCTGGCTGCCTGCCTGGGAATGAGCATGAGGCAGCGTGGGAGGAATCAGTACTTTCCCTCATTATGCACCTGCCTTGTCCCATTATATAAGAACTGGCCTTTTGGAAATGGTAAGCAGAGCTGGTGCTCTTCTCTCCCAGTGGGTTGATGAGAGTGAAACATTCATGGAGCAGCCCAGGCACTCTTCCTCCTCTCCCACTGGGCTTCCCTGCCTGCAAGGAACTCACAGAGGACTCTCTTTCTACTCGGGGCAGTTTGTCCTTGCCTGGAAAAGACCTTTAGCTCTGAGTGTTGTAGAATATGATTTTAAGGTGTGTTGCTTTTGTTTATGTTGCATTTGTTTAACTCTGTGAAGCTGTGTTACTGTGCCTGTCTAAAACACTTGATGGTTTAATAACGATATGAATGGCCAATAGCAAGGCAGGAGAAAGGATGGGTGGGGCTGGCAGGCAGAGAGGATAAATAGAAGGAAAAGTCTGGGAGAAGAGAAAGAACCAGAGAAGGACGAGGACTCCAGGGGCCAGCCACCCAGCTACACACCAAGCCATGGAATAAGATTAAGATTTACAGAAATAAGACAACAGGAAAAGCCCAGAGGCAAAAGGTAGATGGGATAATTTAAGTTAAAGAAAGCTGGCAAGAAACAAGCCAAGCTAAGGCTGGGTATTTATAATTAAGAATAAGCCTCCATGTGTGATTTATTTGGGAGCTGGGTGGCAGGTCCCTCAAAAGATTATAAAACAAACAATGGCATCTGAGTACAAAAGCCATTGCAAGTTCACTTGGAACTTCTCAGCAATATGGATGAGGGCTCTATCTGTCTACGTGGAGGCAACTGCCCTTTGAGCCAGACAGCAGGAAATGGCTCCACTGAACTGAGGGAAAAAGAGTTCTGACAGAGGAGACCGGCACAGGCATGTGGTGGAGGTATCCAGGAAAGGAGCCATGGGAGAAGGCTGAAGGAGGCTGGAGGTGGGCCATGGGGGCCTCACATACCAAGCTGACTTTGAACTTCATTGGATAGACATAAGAGGGATCCATGGGGATTTAAATAATCCAGAAGTTTGTCTAGAAGGGAAGATCGAGCGAGGGGAGCAAGGTCATGAGCTCTGGGGTGTCACACGTTGCTGCAGGAGAGATTTGGGTGCTGTTCTCAGAAGCTGGGAGCAAAGGAAGGAGTCAAGGAGAGTGGGGAAGAGACAATGGCTTTGGTGGCAGACCAAAGATTTTATATAAAATTTTAAATGAAGATTTTATAATTTTTAATTGTGTGGATGTGTATATGTCTGTGGGTATATGTGCATATGAGTACAGGTGTCCCAAGGGGCAGAAACATCAGATTCCCTGGAGCTGGAGTTATAGGTGGTTGTGAACAATCTGATATGAGTGCTGGGCATCCGACTTGGGTCCTCTGCAAGAGCAGTATGTGCTCTTAATGGCTGAGCCATCTCCCGGTGCCTGGTGCAGGCTTTTGAGGCCTTAGCTATTGCAGGAAACTTGGAAGGGATCCAAGTCTCAGAGAGGGAGGCTGGAGGATGCAGACATCAGAGCACAAAACCAAGGAGGAATGGGGAGGGGGGGTGGTAAGGAGGAGAGGAAAGGTCATACTAACATACATACATGACTGATGACGAAACACACAAATGGACCCCAGGGACGGGGGTGGTGTGAGGGGCAGACAGGTAATGGTGTGATGGCGCCTTTCTTCAGATCATTTTTATAGGCCTGTCTTAACAAGGTGCTTAATCTAGCAGCAGGCCCCCTGACTCTGAGACCTTCAAGGCAGACCTCAGGCCATTTCCCTCTTTCCTTCCCAGTGGCTCTAAGCTTGTATAACAAGTTGAGGGTCTGTGTAGACATCAACAGGTGAGGCCAGTTTTGCTGAACTACTTAAAAACAAACAAAGCAAAACAAAACAAAAACAACCAAAAACCAAAGTACAATAAATAAACAAGTAGACCAAAACCAAAGCGCATATTTTGGTATATCTCAATTCCCTCAACAAAGAACTTCCTCCACCTCAGCTTGGCACAAGTCATGGGCACCCTGAGCAGGACAAAGAAGGCCGACTGTGCAGGGAAAGAGCCTGCAACAAGATAAGTAAACTTAAGGGCTGGAGAGATGGCTCAGAGGATAAGAGCATTGACTGTTCTTCTAGAGGTCCTGAGTTCAATTCCCAGCAATCACATGGTGGCTCACAACCATCTGTAATGAGATCTGGTGCCCTCTTCTGGCCTGCAGTCATACATGCTGTATACATAATAAACAAATATTTTTTAAAAATCTGGTTTAAAAAAAAGATAAGCGGAGAGTGATATATTCTTCCCCAGGGTTAGGTGTGGATTTGGGAGAACAGCTTCAGATATATGAGGCCTCAGCAAGCCCCCCTTCCCCACAAAATTTGTTCTTTTTTTGTTTTGTTTTGTTTTTTTGAGACAGGGTTTCTCTATGCAGTTTTGGTGCCTGTTCTAAATCTCGCTCTGTAGACCAGGCTGGCCTCGAACTCACAGAGATCCTCCTGGCTCTGCCTCCCGTGTGCTGGGATTAAAGGCGTGCGCCACCGCCGCCCGGCCCACAAAATTTTGTTCTTCAACAATTTAAGCATACAGAGATGTGAGGAGTCTTCAGTGCTCAGCCAGCACACTGCCTGAATCTCACAGTCCCCACTGCGGTCTTCATTGTCAGTCTGTCCAGTCGTCCCTCTATCATCTCATTGTCAGTCTGTCCAGTCGTCATCCCTTTATCGTCCATCAATTAGCTTTCCTGATGAACAGCTTTACTGTTCATTTTATTCATGCCGTAAAGTTCGTCCACTGTAAGTTTATAGCCGAGTAGCTTTTACTAACTTGACCCCGCGGTGCAGTCCGGTTTTCGGGCCCCACTCTTCACCCTTGCACAAGTCCTTCAGGTCCACGTGCTGTCCATGGCTGCTCCTGCCCTCACCTCGAGGCAGCCACTGCCTGCCCCAGCCCTTCTGGGTTTACCTGGTCTGGAAATACTCATGTAAATTGAAATGCGCGACCTTCGGTCTTGGGCCTGGCTTCTGGCCTCCGTATAATGTGGTTGAGGTTCCCTGTGGCTGCATCCCTACCCTCACCCCCATGCCCACCCCTCACCGCACTGAAGCTTCATTTTGTAGAGCCTCATTCCACTGTGTAGGTTTACTGTGGTGTGTAGGGACAGTCACCAGTCAGTGGACATTTCGATCGTTTCTAGTTTGGCTCACGTGAATGATGTGGCTGTGAACCTTCCCACATTAAGTGTCTGTGTAGATGGACAGGAGACCAAAATTGACCACACCCAAATAGATTTTGCCAGTAGATTTCCAGAAGGTTCTTCAGAGGTGCCACAGATGTAAGAATGGCTTTGCAGTCTTTTTTGTAAGAAAGACATTTTCTCTGAGAAGAAGCAGATAGGGCAGGGTTCTTCAAGCTGGCATCTGTGGAGGAGAGCTCTTTTTGCATGAAGAATAGACTGGGTTGACCACTGGCCTAGGCAGAGATGACCACAGGTGATGCCTACCTGTGAGACTTTATATGATAAGCTGATGGGTTTTTTTTATATAATTTTATTGATTTTTAATTTTATGTGCATTGGTGTTTTGCCTGCATGTGTGTCTATGTAACAGTGCTGGATCCCTTGGACTGGAGTTATAGACAGTTGTGAGCTGCCACTGGGAATTGAACCTGGGTCCTCTGGAAGAGCAGCCAAGGCTCTTGACTGCTGAACCCTCTCTCTAGCCTGGTAAGCTATTTAGTGAGTTAGCCTCCTACTAGCCTATCTCCATTTCTCCCTCCCGGAAGTCCCAGCTTTCTTTCTGTACAGTCCATAGGTTTCAGCTATTAGCCCTCCCGTGAGTGTTATGCTTTGTATATACTTCCTGTATATACAAAAAGTTTTGTGACCCCCCCTCCTCAGCCCCCAAATCCCAACCCCTGCAACCAAGGATTTTTGCTTTTCTTTGCAGGCTTGTAAGAGCTGAGAGGGGGCTGGCCAAGAGGCCCTGCTGGCTGGATACATGCAGAGGCTCAGAAAATGAAAGGTCATCATCTAGGCAGGGAATGTCAGCAGTTCAGGACTCTGGAGGAGAGGGACCAAGAGGGACAGGACCACAAAGCCTGGACACTAGCTTGGGAGAGGCGGTGTTAGATTCTATCTGGAAGGCTCTAGACTTGGCAGGAGCTGTATTGGCATCCACATGACTAGAGGTGCTATGCAGGAAGGTTATGGGCTGTGTGTGGAGAACAGGCTGGCTGGGAAATGATTCCAGATGTTGGATGAGTGACACAGGACCCGACATCTGCTCCTAAGTTGGAGGAGAGGTGGGCAGATCAGATAGGTGACTGGATGTGTTTGTTCATTGTTGAGGAGGGGACCCCGGATGTCAAGGAGCCCTGAGTGATTCAGTCTTGCCCACAGCCCTCAGAGCACCCCTGTTTTTAGTAACAAGGCAGCCCCCGGGTTCTCTTCTCATTGCAGACCTGTGTGTGACTCTCAAGGTTAGCTCCATGGGGGTCAGTGCTGTTTAAATGTTGATTACAGAGACGTGGGAGCTGCTCAGATTTCTAATTAAGATTAAAGAATGTACCCGGCTTATAAATGGCTCTCAGGAATGTATAATTTGATTAGCCTGTTTTCTCCAGGCGTTTTAATTTCTGGATTAGTGAACGTGGCCTCTGACTACAGGTGGGACCACTTGCTCACTACCCACAAAGTTTGGGGCCTTGCAAGGTATTATGGGGGTGTCGAGGAGGCCTCAGGGCAAGAGAAAGCGAGCAAGCCCTAGGTGGGTGGGGGCAGGCTAGACCGCTGCCTTTTTTTTTTTTTCCTTCTCCTCTCTTCAGTTGTGGGAGAGAGTGAATAATGCCCAGTACAAGATCAAAAGGGAGCCAAAACATTGATCGGAAAGCAAATGCGCTCACCTGAATCTCATTTACATTCATTTATTCCTATTCAAAGGCACGAAGGGTAGACCTTCCCCCTCCAGTGTCCAGGCCTCTTGCTTCTCCTTTCTCACTTGGTGCCCAGTTAGAGCAACTGTGGCTGGGTGTTTGTGGGGTGCTTCGTTGTCAGGCTCAGTCACTCTAACTGTGGGTTCAGTTGTTGCCTTGGCCTACTTGCCT
The DNA here is from genome assembly GCF_004664715.2 of Peromyscus leucopus. Taxonomy (NCBI): domain Eukaryota; kingdom Metazoa; phylum Chordata; class Mammalia; order Rodentia; family Cricetidae; genus Peromyscus; species Peromyscus leucopus. Next base: position 26,787,281 of record NC_051069.1, on the reverse strand, counting down.
TGGGCTTTTCCGCTGAGGGGCCAGTGTACTGTAGGCTGCCACAGGAAGTCCCCTGCTTCTGTGGGAAGCTTCCCAGTTTCCAGGACGGTTCCTCTCTTCTCCCTCATCCTTTGGTCCTGGCTACATTATGATAACTTCAAAATATATTTTTGTAACATGTATTTATTTAGAAGGGGGTGGGATGGGGCGGGGAGAACTGCACTGTGCCTGTGAAGGTCACAGGATGATTGGAGGGAGCTGGTTCTCTCCTTCGCCATGTGGGGGTATGGTAATCCGCCTCAAGTTGTCTGTCAGGCTTTGTAGCTAGTACTGTTACCTGCGAAGCCATCTTCTTGGCCTCGCATCTGACTTTTACACCCCGGGCACTTTTGCTTCCACGGGTGCCTTTCTTATGTAAATAAATAAACAGGAAGAAAAAAAAAACATGCTCTACAGATGATACATTTATATTATGTATTAAAACATTCCATTCTCTCCGAAAGGTCATTTATTTTCTTCTGATTTTAAAAGAAATTAAAGCCTTCCAGAGACCCTGACCCAGAGCCTTTGATGACTAGTGGATAAGGCAGGCAGTGCTGGCATGTGCTCTTGACAGGCATCAATCTGTCTGCCCGCTGACCCAGCAACAGGTGGCATGTCTTCTGAGTCTGGCATATTGCCTGATGTTCTCCCTACAGAGGTCCTGAGAGGAAAACTGTGAATGATGTCCTCAGGCTAGTGCTGTTTGGGGGCCGTCCCTGCCAAAGAGCAGGATGGCTTACTGCAGGTAGACCTCAGTCCCTGCAGTAGGCCTCAGTCCCTGCAGTAGGCCTCAGATCCTGCAGTAGGCCTCAGATCCTGCAGTAGGCCTCAGACCCTGAGGTAGACCTCAGTCGCTGAGGTAGCCACAGTCCGAGATATGGTAGGCCTGAGGCTCTATAGTAGGTCTCAGTCTCCTTGGCTTTGCTGCAATTTATCTCAGAAACTGAGGTACTCCTATAGGCAGGATCAAAATGTTTCCCAGTGGGCAGGCCTCCTGCGTGGCCCTCCCTCTTCCTAAGCAGGTTCTGCTTGAACCAATCTCTCCTCTTGTATTTTATGTGGCTGGGAAGGGGATGGTGGTGGGAATATTTATTTGTACAGTGCCCCCAGCTCCTGGATCTCAAAGTTCGTTTTCAAAGGAGTGGCTGGAGGACACCATCCTCTGAACTGACTGGCGTGTGTGTGTGTGTGTGTGTGTGTGTGTGTGTGTGTTCATGTGCATGCCCATGTGTGTGTGCATATATATGTGTGTGCATATGTGTGGCATATTGACACCCAGTGTGGGATATATTTCCATCGGGCCTGAGAAAGCTTTGAAAAAAAAAAAAAAACAAAAAAGGACACATTTCCTTTAAGGGTTTCTGCAGGACAGTGAGCTCTTGAGCAGCTAGTATGTCAAGTAGGAACAAAAAACTAAGTAAAAACGTCTGCCACGGTGCATGGTACTGGCACTTCATAGCTAGGAAAGTTTAATGCAGTTCTCGGTCTTGAACCTCTGACCAGCTGAGAGCTTTAGGATTGGCTTTCACAACCCAAGAAGTGGGCAGAGCCAACCACCAATTCCAGGGGGCTCCAAAGCTGCTCTAATTAGCAGTTTTTTGCTCATGTAGACAAAAAAGGCCAAAAGATATGCAGTAAAAGAGATCCAGATGGAAAAACCTGTAAACAGGTTCCAGTGTGTTTTGCAATGTACGTAGGCTTAAAAAAAGAAAAGAAAATAGATGTAGACAGTCATGGAAAAAATAGTTTAAAAAATGAAATAAAGTCTTTAAAGGGACAGTAAAAGTAATATAAAAGAAAAAAAAAACCCGTGTAAGATGGGAAACACACAGGGAGTCTGGATCCTGTATATTATTGTGTTGATTTTGAATTTTTTGAATGTTGATGAGCAAACAACAGCTGCTAGACATGAAATTGAAAGAGGGACTGATCTGATGAAATAAACCAGCCTAGGTATTTTAAGAATGCCTTAACTTTAAAATGGAAGTAAAAAAAAAAATGTATTTATAGAATGGAACTTAAAAGATGCATTGCTTTGGAGAAGTGGTTGTTTTTTTTTTCTACAGGAAACAAGAGGCTATGGACTCATTCCAGATTAATATGGATCTGGTTTTATCAAGGGAGAACTCTTGAAACTTGACAGGTGATATCTATCAACAAAGATTATAGCTGGTCTTCCCAGGACTTGGCCATTACCTCAATTTTCTCAGGAACCCCTAAAGATGCCTTCACCCATAGACAACAGGAAGCAGTCTAGAGAAAAGGAAGTCTACATTCCCAGGAGTTGGGTTGTGGGAGGCTTATGGTTATTTGGTGGGTCTTGGATGTTTCCTATATTTAGAGGAGTATAGGAGAAAAAAAACAACTATTAATCTCAGATATTTTGCATTGGCATAGATTTTGGTATATTGATACAAAATTAAAGTTAATTTTGTTATACTGCATATATGTTTCAACTCTTGTTTGGGTATTGTGCTTATGCAGTTCATTTAAAAATGCAATATATAAATAAGAAACGAGGTTAGTAGTTAATCCATAATAATCAAACTTGTAGTCACATTAGATATGTTAAATAGGTATATTTTTAGATAGATAAATGGTCTTCAAACACTTCAAAGACCTATAGAATATGGTATTTAAAATGTTTTGTTGACTTAGAGCTTTTCGTGACAATGAGACATATCTGCTCCTGGGAGTACTAATTTACTTCATAAAAGGATAATGAGCATTGAAGAAACTCTATAGGAGTTTGCTTTCATTGTGGCAAGACTAGCCATTTGGGCAAGAAACTGCTTTTGCCTTGACTGACTGCTTGACTGTGTGCTGTGCAGACTGGACATGTAGGACCCACAGGAAAGTGACTGCTGAACTTTGTCAAAACAAGGCAGGACAATCCTTTGAGATTTCTGCTTCACAGAAGAGTCTGCCAGATATTCTGCAGGACACAGAGGATAGCAACTGACGAACTTTGCCAATACAAGGCAGGGCAGTCCTTCAAATTTCCTGCCTCACAGAAGAGTGTGGCAGATTTCTACTCTAGGTCTGTAGGCTAATAGATGCCCCAATGTTGCAGAGGAGATTTGAGAGACTGTCCAGGCAGCCAAATGTCTCTGTTGTTAGGGAATATCACTTCCTTCTGGGCCTTTGATGGAGTTAAAAGACTAGATAGATATAGTTGTGGTTTTTCTTAATTGTGATAGAAGGTAAGTTAGGTATAAAACTTTGGATTCACTTAAGATAAGATAGATAATGTATTTTCTCTGAATTTGCTAAATACAAATAAACTGAATATTGTAAATTAATTCTTACTTGATAACTGTTTTTGTTGTATGTAGTTTTATTATGTTAAAGTTAAAACCTTTCATTTTTATTTAGACAAAAAGAGGAAAATGTTGTGGAATATTATTTTAAGATGTGTTACATTTGTTTATACTGTGGGACATTTGTTCAATGATGCAAAGATGTGTTGCATTCTTTTATGTTGCATTTGTTTAACTCTGTGAAGCTGTGTTTCTGTGCCTGTCTAAAACACCTGATTGGTCTAATAAAAAGCTTAACAGCCAATAACAAGGCAGGAGAAAGGATAGGCGGGGCTGGCAGGCAGAGAGAATAAATAAGAGGAGAAATCTGGGAAGAGAGATCAAGGAGCAAGAAAAGGAGGGGCCAGCCACCCAGTCACACAGCAAGCCATGGAATAAGAAGTAAAGAACGGTATTCAGAAATAGAGAAAGGTAAAAGCCCAGAGGCAAAAGATAGATGGAATAAGTTAAGAAAAGCTGGCTAGAAAAAGCCAAGCTATGGCTGGGCATTCATAAGAAAAAAAAAGTCTCCATGTATGTTTACTTGGGAGTTGGGTTATCCCCAAAAGAGTAAAGAGTAAAAAAGAAACAACCAACAACACGTGTTTGTGTGAGTATGTGTGTATGAGTGGGTATGCATGTGTATAACTCTGTGTGTGGTGTGTGTGTGTGTATGTGTGTGTGTGTGTGTGTGTGTGTGTGTGTGTGTGTGTGTGTGTATGTGTAGGGGCCATTAAAGAAGTTCTCAGGGATTTCTCACACACAGGATGTGTAATATGCTTGGTACTGTGAGTTTGGCCTCCTTGCCTCTGCTGCCTTCTCATGGACCTAAGGCTGTTCACTCACCCCTTTTACCACTGCTTGGGGACCAACCAACATTATTGAACATCATGTTTGGAGTGCAGGGCTCCAAGGGACAGGTGAAGTTCAACTCTGTTGTGAACATTATCATTTCTACAAAGGGTGGGGATTACCCCCTCCTTACCCTACTCAAGAGGCTTTTCTCCTTATGCTTCCAAGGAAGGTGTCTGGGTACTCAAACCCAGCCACCCAAAAGGCTTGCTGATGGCTGAACTCAGTTGTGGAAAAGTAGCTGTGAAGAGGGGGAGAATGAGAGAATTGCATGCATGTAAGCAAATACAATCACAGCGACTCTTGGAGGTGGACTTGAAGGTATGACAGAGGGTGGAGAAACAGCATGCCCCCTACCAACACTAAGCATGGTGTGTCCCTGGCTACACCCCCTCCTGCCTCCAAGAGTTGGTTCTTGTCTAGTTCTTATCCAGATTGTGTATATATAGATATAAACACAGCCCTCTAGTCTAAGGCTCTGCACATGGCTTTCCATTACTCCTCACTGGACAGACTCCCAAGCATTGCTGCTGTGTGCCCACCAGAGCAGCAAGGTGTGTTCACCCAGCACTGGGGGGAGCAGAAGACTTTGGCTCTGCTCTCAGCTGGCTGGGTGATGGGAGGACCCTTGGTTGGGCCCTCTGGGCCTTGTGTTCATATGTCCGATAAAGATGGGAGGAAATATTACCTGTATTATTCAGCCTCATCTTTACAACTTCCAGTATAGTCTCCTCTGAGTGCCAAGTTGTGATGTGCCAGAATTATGACCTGGGACAATCAGAATTAGGGGTATCTCAGTGTGTGCCTCCTGGACCTTCAGTCCTGGCCTGAGGCGGTACAGGAGTGCTGGTTTGTGCAACAGGGTATGTGGTCAATGGGGACAGTAGTTCTGGGGGCAGCCAGGGCAAACCCTGCAAGTAAACATCCTTCTTGGGGCCATGCCCCGAGGTACCAGGAAGCCATACTTGCCCAGTCATAGTACAGGATTTCTACTCTGGAATGAGGGCCCACCAAGGGACAGGCCGTTCTCAGCCCCTCCTATCTGGTCTGAGAATCTAAGCAGTTGAGAGTGCCTTACAACCCGCTCCTCCCCTTCCCCTAGGGGTCAGAGGGTTTGTAAACCGGGAGGGGTGTGCTGTGCCTCTGGCTGTGTCCTGGCTTCCAGCCACTGCAGCGCAGGCTGGCAGCAGGGACAGTCCAGGCTTCCCGCTCTGCTCAGGAAGTGTGTTGGGACGGGGCTAATGATAATTAACACTTGGGGCGCGTTTTGTCTTCCAAGTGCTTTACAAACACGACCTAATTAGCCCGCGGGGAGGAGCAGAGCCACCAAAACGCTCTTTATTATTCATTTCTATACAGTCTGAGCCTCCGCGCCGCACGCGTCGGTGGGAATGATGGCTGGTTGCTTCTCCCTCCTCCCAGATGCCTATACTCAGTGCGGAGGGCCCTGCAAAGCTGTCGCCAAGGCTGCTGATCCGTATTCAGGCTCACTGTAGTGGCTCATCCTCAATTTTCTCCGAAATCTACAGGGCCACCTAGGCTCTGAGCCGCGCCCAGAGAGGTTAAGCTATATGCCCAAGACCATACAGCCTTTATGGTAGTGCAGTAACTCCAATCTGGGTTCCCTCAAAGTTTCCTATCTAGGTCCTTATTCTGGGGGCCTCTCTGGGGTCCTGCACTTCGAGGCTCAGACAACTGGCTCTGAGCGCCAAGTGGCAGAGCCTGGATGAAAGCTGGCAGCGACGAAAGCGGGCTGCGGGCGGCAGTGCGCACTCCCCCCGCCGGCCGAAACTGTTGCCAGCGCAAAGCTCCTGGTTACACCTGAACGGGGGACAGATGTGCATCAATATTTATTCGGAACTCCCAGGAAACCTGGATGAAGTGTAATTATCTCAGCTCAATCAGCTCGGATTAGCATAACATCAAGTCACCCATCAGACGGAGGGTTTGATTTCGGGGATCAAAGCGCCGCGCTGTAGCCGCTGATTAATCGGGGAGAAGGGAGCGTCGAGAAGAAAAGAGACGCCGGCTCCGCGAGCCACAGCTGCGCCGCTTTGATGTGCCGATTGTGCCAAGTTAACTTTGCGGGTTGGATGCCGCTGCCGCGTCCCAGACCGCTCGCTGCTCCTCTAAGGGGGTGCTGGTCCGGTGATCGGGCAGCAGAGGCTGCGGACCCCAGCGAGCCCTTTCCATTTGCTCCTGCTACCTGGAGGTGTTCAGGGTGCTCCGGGGAGAATCATTTGGAGGCTGGTTCTGGGGCAGAGAGGGGGCGGGGACTGCTGGGGCTCAAGTTCCTCCTAGGCAGGTCCCGGCGACTTTTCTGGCTTGCTCTGCTCCATCCATTCCCACCACTCAGAATGGCGATTCCTTGCCTTCTGCATGTTATACCTTTCTTTCTGTTATCCCAACTGTGACCTGGTAGCACCTGTTCTTTTTTCTTCTCTCTTCTCTTCTTTTAATTTTTTTATTTTCTTTTCCTGATCTCCCCCCCTCCCCCGATTCTTTGTTGTTTTCTTTATTTTAAATTCATCTTTCAGCCGGGCGGTGGTGGTGCACGCCTTTAATCCCAGCACTCAGGAGGCAGAGCCAGGCAGATCTCTGTGAGTTCGAGGCCAGCCTGGGCTACCAAGTGAGTTCCAGGAAAGGTGCAAAGCTACACAGAGAAACCTTGTCTTGAAAATTAAAAAAAAAAAAAAAAAAAAAAAAAAAAAATCATCATCCCGTTCCTCCCTTCCTTCCATTCTTCCATCTTTCTTTCTCCGCCAGTATGGTCATGATTTGAGGCACACTCCTTCTTTACCACACACTGTGAGGGGCCTGGCAGCCCTTGGAACTCCAGTTTAATGGGATGTTAACATTTCCTTAGGGAAAAATGGTGGCCGCACATCAGATTTGTACTGAAAACGGCGCAGGTGTATTCTGATGTTAAGACTCCTGCAGCCAGTTTTTCAGGCTCTTCTCTCTCTTAGCTGTGTCTCCTGGGGTACTGTCCTTCACATAAAGCAGGAGGGGGTTCTAGATCTTGCCTTGGACTTGCTCTGCTTACCTGGCCAAGTTATATAGCCTTTCCAGGGCTCAGATTGTGGGTCTGCCCAGGTGTCTATGGCTACCACCTTCCTTCCTATACCACTGCTTCCTGGAGCCATCCCAGAGGAGGGCACCCCATGAGCTGTCTGAGAATACTGGATCCTTATGGTAGGACTCTCCCAGGCACCTTCACCCTCCTGACTAGTAGTCTTCATCCTCTGCTTGTGGGGGACGTGACAAGGTAGGATGAGGTCCAGAGAGTCTGCCTTGCAGTATCCACTTAAGAGCCAGAAGGCACAGAGGCTATGGTCAGGCTGGGAGGAAGAAGGTATAAGAGACCACTTCCCCTCCCACCCTCCAGTCTCACGTAGGTAACTGGACAGCCGTCTGTGCACATGGGATTGAAAATATGATGCTAATGGTGCTTTCTGTCAACCCCAAGCTTCCATCTCACGGCTTCTCCTTGAAACCCCAGACTCCAAACCAAAGCTCAGCCCTGTGAATTCCAGAGCTCCTGTTGTGCAGGTGATCCCTCACCTTCCCATCTTAAGATTCCATCAAATCACCTAGAAATTGTTTATCTCCAAAGCTTTGGTGATCCTGATGGCCGTGCCTTGAGGATACCATAAAAACAAACACATCCTTGTGTACAGTACAGGGCTATGCCCAGTCTCTCCCAGACACCCAGACACCATCTCATCTGAACCTCCCCGCAGTGATCTGGGACGAGAAACTCCGTGAGACACTGTGACATACCCAAAGTCACAGAGCCAGGTGTGGCTGCAGCTGGGCGTGAACACGTGTCTTCTGGTGACTCCTTTGGTGACTCTCTTCTCAGGCTGTGACACTGTGTGTTTTTGGTTGAGAGAAGGTCACATGACATGCAATGAGGTGAAAGGACTTGTCCAAGGACACAGGTTGAGTCACTGCCCACCACGTCATAGGCCAGTTATCGGCCGGCTTCACTACCTTGATGCCATGGCACTGCCCAGAGTGTCACACACCAGGATGCTGCTGATGGGGGACCCAGGGTATCTCAAAGCTGAGACCTGTGTGCCCATGGACATCCTCCTCTGGACTGTGGGAGTAGAGTCTTATCTGTTTTATTTTGTGCTCTACCCCAATATCAGAGCTTGGAATGTGGCACATGGTAGGTTCTCAATACATAGATAGATATAGATACTTGAAGAGAGGGAAGTAATAAAAGGAGGAGAAAGGAAGGAGGGAAGAAGGAAGGAAAAAAGAAGGAAAAAGGAAGGAATGGATGGAGGGAGATGGAAGGGTTTCAGCTCTGGCAGGGGGCCGAATCTCCAGAGTGGGTGGGCATGTGCCCAGCATCCTGGCAGAAAGATGATTTATCTCCATTCCAAATCTCTGCTATGCAACATCGTGGATTTTTCTCTCCCCTTTAATTAAGAACTAAATATAGATCTTAATTAAGACACTGATGAATTTAATTTAGAGTGGCATTAGGGCCTTAACTCGAAGCGCTCAGCGCGCGTTTGTATAATGTGGGATATAAGCTAAATGACTGCTTGCTTGTTACCACCATAAATAATTCCCCTGCTAATCCCCCTTGAAGCAGCTGACACAGTCCCCCATCTAGAGGAGGTTCCAGGACTGCCACTGCCCGGGCCCCGAATTATTTGTACACACCAAACATTCTGTCCTGCTCCCGGGCCCATCCTGTCTTCACCCTTGTGACTTGGCACATTCCAGCCTCTCTGCTGTCTGTTGGGGGTCCCCTTCACTCTCCTCAGTTCTAGACCGAGCTCTTGGCTGTGGCAGAGCCCTCTCTGCTCCCGATTCCTTCCTTCTCATCTCTAAAATCCGCTGGGCCTGGTTCCAAATTCACCTAGGATTCTGTGTATTCCGGAGTGGAATTGGCCCTTGCTGTTGTCATCATACTTGGTTTCCTTCTTGTCTTCTCTTGCTGGTCCTAATTTGGCTGTGAGTACCCAGTACAGGGTCTGAACATACCCAGTGACCAGCTTCTCCACCTCAGCCCACTCCAAAAACCATTTGTTGGGGCTATCGAAATGGCTTAGGGTGTAAAAGCACTTGCGCGTGGATGCTTGTGCCTATGCCCATTCTTGGAGGTCAGAAGAGGGTGTCGTCGACTGTTTTATTTTATCACTCTCCACCTTTTTCCTTGAGACTGGCTCTTGCACTAAACTCAAAGCTAGGCTGGGTGAGCAAGCTCCAGTGATTCCCCTTTCTCAGTTGCCCTGGCTGGGGCTACAGGCAGGAGAACTTGGGTCTTCAAGTGTGTATGGCAAGTGCTATTATCCACTTCCCAGCCCCACCCTGGTCTGTTTTCACCTAGGACAATGCAGCCACCACTACCTCTTCCTCCTCTTCCATAAGACTGCATCAGTTCAGTCCCACCCCGTGTGTCTATAGGGTTGGCACTCTGTCCTCCATAATGCCAGGCACAGCCTTTTTGTGTGACCAGCAGTGACTTGGGTGTGAAGAACTGAATTCTTTCCCTGAGCCCCCTGTTTTCTGCACTGGGCTTACGGAAGGATGCCTTGCCGTCACTACAGGTAGCAAGGCATCATCACGAAGGGCACCGCCCAGGATGCTCCTGACCAGGGGTTCTCAGTCTCAGCCCCATTGACGCTGGGGTGGGATAATCCTTTGCCGTGAGGTATGCCCTGGAAGTCGGGGTGCATCTATATCCTTGTTCTCTACCCACTAGATGTCAGGAATAGTCACCCCTAGTTGTGACACATGATGTTACACACACACACACACACACACACACACGTCACCAACTGTCTTGTAACATGGCAAACGGACCCTCTTTGGGAACTACTCTACTAAGCACAGACCATCTACGTTGTCTCATTGATCTCCCTGGCATGTTTATGACACAAACACCATGCTAGGGCAGAGTTTACATACGAGGAAACAGTGAGAGTTCGTCTGGAATGGGACATCCAGATTCAATCACTTCCAGCTTCTGTTCTTCCCTTTACTGTGAATCATGCCTTACTTACCCTTAGGGTCACAGTCAGGTTCTTCACACTGCACTCCTGACTTAGTAAGTACTTGGTAAACACAGTCATATGCTATCTAATGACATTTCCTCAGTAGAGCACACATATATGGCCGCATATACCACAGAGCCTGGGGGTGTTGTAGGTGACGCCATCTGGGGTTGTGCAGATGTAATTTCTTATGTTTTTACAGCAGCTGCCTAGTGATGCATGTCACAAAGTGGCCCATGACTCTACTGCAAATATTCTTTTGTAGGTGGACATTCAGGTACAGCCAATATGTGTCTGTGTGTGACTGTGTGTGGTATACACGTGTGCAGGTGCATGATGGTTTTTTTTTTGTGGAGTAGTTAGATAGAGATGTCAGGAGTCCTGATCAATTATTATTCACCTTAATCCCTCAAGGCAGGGTCTCTCACTCAATTTGGACTAGATTGGCAGCCAGCAAGCCCCAGGGATATTCCTCTCTTTGCCGCTGACTGCTCTGGGGTTACAGGCATGTTCAGTCATGTCCAGCCCTTTACATGTATGCCAGGATCCAAACTCAGGCCACCATCTTGTGCAGCAAGCTGTCTCTTCAGTCCTCAGTCAACAGTTTTTAATGTTTGCTAGGTGCTAGGTGCTGTCGTAACATATTAACCTGTTTGACCCTCACAGGAGGCCTATGTGGTAAATATTATTCTACTCTCCAGATAAGGAACAAAAGCCCAGAGTTAGATAATTTGTTCACAACTAGAGATATGTAAACTTGAACCCTAGACAGCATGGCTGGAAGCCCATTTTTAAAGATTTACTTATTTTATTTCTATGTATTTCATTGTTTGCTTTTGCTTGCATGTATGTGTGTGTAGTGTGTGTGTGTGTGTGTGTGTGTGTGTGTGTGTGTGTGTGTGTGTGTGTAGTGCTCACAAAGGTCAAAAGAGGGCATCCGATCCCCTGGAACTGGAGTTTTGGATTGTCGTGAATGACCACATGGGAGCTGGGAATTGAACTCAGATCTTTTGTGAGAGCAGCAAGTGCTCTTGCCTACTGAGCCATCTCCCAGCCCTGTGTGCAGGCTGTAATTATTATTCTACATTGTACAGTACACTAACAAGAGCTTTTATGCTATTTTATTTATAAGTCCCAGCACCATCTCCAGAGACACCTATTTAGAGAACTCTGCTGTCTAATTTGGTTGCTACCAGCCACATGTGACTATGTAACTTGAAATTAATTAAAAATTTAAATTCAATTCCTCAAGCATAGCAGCCACATTTGAAGTGCTAGATAGCCCACGCACTTAGTGGCTTTGCCTTGGACAGCAGCAGACACAAACTATCTCCATCACTGCAGAGCTCTGTCAGATTTCTCAGTGCTAAGGACCATGCACAATGAATCCCCTTCCCCTGAGAGCACCTTGGTGTCCCCTTAGATAATTTAAGGTGTTAGCCAATCAACATTGTGTCCAGAATTATTAGCCACTGGTCTGTTCTGTTCATTTAACACATGATGAACTTCTACTGTGTGTCTGGGGTGGTTTGCGATTGAAGAACTCAAGACAAGTAAATACAGTCCTGCTCATTCACAGGCTACAGTAGGGTGGTACGTTACTAACTTGCAGAGCTCAAAGATGCATCTGGATCATGTGACCTAGGAATTAAATGGATGTGAAAGACACTAAATTGATAGCCCGAGCACCAATATCTTGGTAGTATGTGTGTGTGTGTGTGTGTAACTAATCAAGTTTTGTATTGAGTTATAAAATCTCTGAGGAGACACCCAGGAAGGGTGCTTGGTAGCGTAGTCCTTGGGCCAGCAAAGCCTGGCAAGGTCTTCCCGGTTCTAGACAGGCTCAAAGTCTCTTTGTGAAATTTCTGCTGTGGAAACTCAGAGTGGGGAGGGTGGGGATATTGAGCATATTGCCATTACTTAAAGGAGAGTTTGCTGGCTGGTGAAGAAATTGTATTCAGAGCCAGGTGTGAGGGCATGTGCCCCAGGACTTGGGAGACAGAAGTAGCATATGTTCAAGGGCAGCCAGAGCTACACAGGGAGACCCTATTTCAATCCATCCATCCATCCATCCATCCATCCATCCATCCATCCATCCATCCATCATCAATCAATTTCATTCTATTTGAGCATACTGCATGGGATAGGACATACAGAGAGAGAAGATATCAGGGTGCAACATCTACTTGCACCCCAGCTGATCCCTGAGTCTTGTTTCCCCTTAAATCTAGGCTGAGCCCTGCCTCTCACTTCCTGGGAAGTCCTATCCCCACCTGTCAGCTGACATGGCCCAATTGTCCATCTTCCTTCTCCAGTTCAACACTCTTCTAGCTCAGAAATTGCTTGGTGATATTGGGAACAATGAAGCCTGACTCTGTTAGTTTAGAGTAAAATGGCTTGCTTTCTTCTTCTTCTTCTTCTTCTTCTTCTTCTTCTTCTTCTTCTTCTTCTTCTTCTTCTTCTTCTTCTTCTTCTTCTTCTTCTTCTTCTTCCTTCTTCTTCCTTCTTCTTCTTCCTCCTCCTCTTCTTCTTGTTCTTGTTCTTCTTCTTGTTCTTGTCCGTCCTTGTTCTTCTTCTTGCTCTTGTTCTTCTTCTTCTTGTTCTTCTTGTTGTTCTTGTTCTTCTTGTGGTTCTTGTTCTTGTCCGTTCTTGTTCTTGCTCTTGTTGTTGTTGTTGTTCTTCTTCTTCTTCCTCCTCTTCTTCTTCTCCTTCTCCTCCTCCTCCTCCTTCTTCTTCTTCTTCAAAATGTTGCACTCCTGGTGATGTATAAACATGTCAGATGAAGAAGTGGAGGGCTGGGGCTGGAGGAAAGAGGAGGAGCCAGGCTTCCAGGGCAGAGACATGGCTGCTGCTGCAGGGCCATGGGCTCCTGGTCAGCAGAGCAGGGCTGGCTGAGCCCTTGTCAGAGGACTAGGTTCGGGGATGGTGGGTGGGCGTGGTGTTTGAAGTCATCAGGCTACCAATGAGCCAGCAACTGTAGAGAGCTTTTTCCTTCTAGGAAGGCAGGAATATTTATTCATTTTAGCCCCTGCCTTGTGACTGTGATAAGAACAAGGCTACATGGTAGTCTGGAGTGAGACGCTTTCACCGGAGCCTACAGATACTGCAAGTGATTTGTTCCAGGGTCATCCACCACATTAGTGTCTGTCACCAGAACCTAGGGCTTTCTCTGTGTGAGAGTGGTTTGGATGCTGTGTTCATTTTTTAGTGCTGAGTAGTATCCTACGATGTATTAGTCAGCTTTCCATTGCTGTAACAAACACCTGAGATAATCAGCTTATAAAGAGAAAAATGGTTGCAGTTTGGGTTTATCATTTTAGAGGTTTCACTCCATGATGGATTCCTCTGATGCTTTGGACCTCTGTTGAGGCAGCATATCGTGGCAGGGAGCTTGTAATAGAGCAAAGCAGGATGTGAATAAAGAGAAGAAGCTGGAGTCCCTTAATCCCCTTTGAAGGAATACTCCCAAAGACCTAAAACCTACCACTAGGCCCTGCCTTTTTAAAAAGATGAATGTGTGTGAATGTTTTTATTATTTATTTTATGTGCATGAATATTCTGTATGCATATATGCGTGTTGTACCCCATGTGTGCTTGGTGCCCACAGAGGAGGACCTTGGATTCCCTGGAGGAACTGGAGTTATGGACGATTGTGAACCACCCTGTGGGTGCTGGGAGTGGAGAACTCGGGTCCTCTGCAAGAGCAGCAAGTGCTCTAACCACTGAGCATCTCTCCAGCCCTGAGCCCCTCCTCTGAAAGATGCCGCCTCTTCCCAATCTTGCTACAAGATAAGGTAAACCTCTAATCTCCAACCCATGAGCTTTTAGGGTTCGCTAAGATCCAAACCCCAGCTCAACACATTCAGGCAACACAGATTCTCTGTCATCTGCTCAACAAAGGGCTTGAGTTGTTTCTAAACTTTGTCTTCAAATCTGTTTCAATTAGTAGATTCTTTGAGCAGTTTCAGTTTACAGGAAAGTCCAGTGGAATCTGATGCTCCCTTGCACCCGGCCCTCACACTCAGCTGTTTTGTTCACACTCCACATTTGTGTGGCACATTTGTTACAACTGATGAGCCCATATGGACACATCAATATTCTGTAGTTTACCTTACCGGTCAGTCTAATATTGTGTGTCCCGTGAGTTTTGCCAATGTGTCACGCTGTGTGTGGGCTATGACAGTATTGTCTGATCATTCTCCGACCTTGGACTCCACTTACTCAACTCTCTCCCCTCAGAACCCTTGGCAGCCACAGATTTTTTTTTTTATTATCTCTATAGTTTCTCTAGAATATGTGTGAGCATGCATGTGCGTTTGTGCTCAGAATTTTCTAGCAGTTTTCCTCTTGGACCCTCAGGCTCAATTAGACTAAGCAGTTCTTCACTAACAGCACATCCTCAATCCGAGTTCTTCCACCTGGAAGTGGGGGGTCGCTGGCTTTTCTCATTATGGCCCTTTCACCTTCTCTCTGAGTCCCAGACTGTCCTGCCTACAAAGGTTGTTGGAGAATCAAACGGAAGTGGGATTTGCAGCCAGAGAACAGTGGGGCAAAGGCGGCATGGCTTGGGGCCTAGGATAGGAGAAAAGAGGGGTCCTTCCTGAACTCAGCGCCCTCTGGGACACCACAGGGCCCTGGTGAACTAGGCCATACTTCTCCACCCACACCTGATTATAGAGCCTCTCCAAACCCAAGCCCTGTGGACGGCTAGTTCCAGGGGTGTGCAAGCAGCTTGCAGATGAATTTGAATTCTTTCTCACTGACCCCCCTCCCTGCCCCCCACCAGCTAGCTTTTGCTCAACAAGTGCCTGATCTAGCCCCTTCCACCTGGTGAACGGTAGCCTCCAGAAGGCTTGGTGCTCCAGGCCCTGTGTGGGATGAGGGAGAGCAAAGGAGAGAAGAAGGTAGTTTTGTCACCGCGAGCCCTACTGTGGGGCTTTTTGCAGCCCCAGGCCCCAGAAATCCCAAAAGCTGGGCTCCTTTACAACCCTGCTTAGAAGCCAGCTGCGGCCCTCTCCCTCCCCGGTGCCCGCGGCTCAGCCTGGGGCTGCCTCCTGGCTTGCAGGCTCCCCTCGATGTGTGGCACTTTCATTTCTAAACAGACAGGAAAATAAGCAATTGATTTCTGGATATTACATAGGCTGGGCGAGGGAAGCTTTAATAAGGAAGAGAGCAGAGGGAGGAGTCTCAAGATCTTAAGCTAAAAACTACAAAAAGCTCGTCATTACCAACTCAAAAGAAGGCAGCCGCAAGACGGCTATGATCAGAGAGATGGTACAGGTGGCCCCAGGTCCTTGGAGAAGACTGGCCTAGTCAACCAGGGCCCTGTGTTGTCCTTCAGGGGGCTGAATCCAGGAGGGTCCTTCTTTCCTCCTCTCCTATGCTCCAGGCCGCATCTCCTTTGCACCACTATTTAAAAAAAAAATATTTAGTTTTTACTTTTTTTGAGACAAGGTTTCTCTGTGTAGCTTTGGAACCTTTCCTAGAACTTGCTCTGTAGACCAGGCTGGCCTCGAACTCACAGAGATCCGCCTGCTTCTGCCTCCCGAGTTCTGGGATTAAAGGTGTGTGCCACCACTGCCTAACCTGCACCACTATTTTCTAGCTGTGAGTCCAACTTCCATTTGCTTCTTAAACAACCTTTGTAGGCAGGACAGGCTGGGACTTCAGAGAGTCTGGGGCACACTAGGTGGGAGGGTGGGAAGACTGTAGTGAGGACAGTCAAGGACCCTCTTTTTCCAGGTAGAGGCACTTGGATTGAGGCCATGCTGTTGGTGCAGGCCGAGGTATGGTTCGGATTCCCAGCACTGGGCCAGCTGAGTGAGAGGTTGGACTCACTGGGCTCTGC
The DNA here is from genome assembly GCF_004664715.2 of Peromyscus leucopus. Classification (NCBI taxonomy): domain Eukaryota; kingdom Metazoa; phylum Chordata; class Mammalia; order Rodentia; family Cricetidae; genus Peromyscus; species Peromyscus leucopus. Next base: position 26,771,241 of record NC_051069.1, on the reverse strand, counting down.
AGTGGATCTGGCCCCATGCTGTTGGTTTTATACACACTCTACATGAGAAAACACATTTGGAGAAGGGGCTTGACCTTGCCCAGGCTTTTTACTCCTGGTCTCCTGGTTTGAGGTTCTTGACTGCTCTATGCTTTCTTTATTGTCCTGTCTGCCTTATCATTTCAGGTTGGGTAAACAGTCCAGGTGTGTGTGTGTGTGTGTGTGTGTGTGTGTGTGTGTGTGTGTGTGTGTTTATGTGTGTGTCGGGGGAGAGAGACAGATAGAGACAGAGAAACACACACACACACACACACACACACACAGAGAGAGAGAGAGAGAGAGAGAGAGAGAGAGAGAGAGAGAGAAGGGTGATTGTGGATATAAACGGTAGAGAGGCTGCCCAGATGTAAATTTGTCTCCATGGAATAGTCATAAGAAATGAGACCTCTCAGAGGAGATTAGGTCATGAGAGAGAGCTCCACCCTTCTGACTGGATTAATGGCATCACCATGTGAGTGAGTTCATTACGGAAGCAAGTTTGGAGCTCTCTTGTTCTTTCTCTCTCCTACGCTATGACCCTTCTGCCCTTTCCGTGAGATGAGCTCCTGAGAGGGCTGTCACCAAGTTCTGGTGCCCTAGCCTCCAGGACTGTGAGAAACCTTTCACATTCTTTGTAAGATACCTGGTCTGTGTCATAGTAGCAGGATACAGATCAAGACAACAGCAACAAACAGACTTGGCTGGTTAGGAATGATGACCTGTTTGGCGTCATGCGGACTTCTGGGGCTTTAAAGAGTCTCATTTACAACATACTTCAGGGAGCCCCCTGGGGACTGGCAGAGCTCTGCTCCCGCTTCTTAGACCTACTCAGTTCCAGAATCCAGAGAATGCTGATAGCCAAGTCCTTGAATTCCACCTAGCTCCTCAACTGGGTATCCTTCAAGCAGAAGCCTCAGAGACCATGGAAGGGAGGAAGGGCCAGCTGCTGACTGCATCCAGGTCCTTCATTGGGTTGAGTTTTGGGGCTACCAGAACAAGGGGGCATCCATCCTACCTCTGATGACATTGCTCTGTCCGTGGTAACCAACTAAATCCTTACTAGACTTTTGACTTTTTAATACACTATCTGGAAAGATGGCCAAGCAGAAGACTCGACCAGGGACAAAGTGTTTTGGGGGCTGTTGGTGAGGGATGAAAGGACAAGACTGAAGAGAAGGAGGTAGCTTTTGGCCCAGGTGGAACTGGTGAGCTAGAGCAGACTTGACACCCGGGAGGGTGTGGATAGAGGAGTAGAGATAAAAGAGGGGTCTCTGGCAGGCCGCAATGAGGGTCAAGGGATTGGACCATGCGAGCTGGAACCAGGCCAGACTAGACTGATTTCTAAGTTAGGTTATGTTATTAAGCCCCTGCTCTTTGGATAGTTCTGGATCTTAGACCCACTAAGGCCAACACCTTTGACAAGGCTTGCTAGGGGAGGCGAGTCATGCCGCGGTTTTGTACATATGTCACAGGGTATGTGCTGTTGAGGGGGACTTTCACTTTCCAGGCTCCCTCCTGGGCTGCTTCCTGAAAGAGGGATCAGGGCATCACACAGAACTGGGCTTCGTGATGGCTTCAGAGTTGATGTGTTCTCTATCTCAGCATCACTTCGGGAGGGGCCTTTCTTCCTCTGCCCAGGGGTTTCAAAGGCTTTCCTGCTGCCATTGGCCTGAAGCTGATCCTCAAGCGAGTTACATGCTGTTTATAGACAAGGCAGACCTCACCACTTCGCGTTGTGAAGTGCTGGTGTTTAAACCCAGACACCCTGGGATCAAATCCCAGCTCTCAGTTCAGAAACAAGGATGGGGTAGCTGTGGGTCAGGGCTCCCTGGAGTGTGGGGGGTGGGGGGGGGACTGTCAAAGCCCAGCAGAGACATGTTCTGGCTGTGGGGCAATTCTAGCAGGAGAGCAGGGGGTGGGAGGGCTGGGGGGCCGGGCAGCCTTGTGAGGCTGGGATACCTGGAGTGAAAGCATTAAGGTTCATGCAGGCCCCTGTACTGCCAGCCTTCTGGCCTTGCTCTGGACACCAGCCCAGCATTTCTGCATTCCTCACGCAACGTGGGAGATGAAAGAGCACACAAACTGCCAACCCTCTGGCCCCTGGGCCTCTGAACTGAGGAAATGGCTGAATAATGAATGAGGCCAGTGCACTTCAGAGAGGTGGCCCTGGGGACTGCGTGGGGAGTGGGGAGCTATGGACAGATGGGGAGGGGAGCCGACTTGGCATGTGGAGAGACAGATAGATACCAGAGGCACAGATAGAGTCCGTGGCTGTGGCTTCTATGGCAGGTTGCAGCCACTGACTTCAAGACGAAAGTAGCCTGAGAATTTCCAACAATGCATGGCGAGCCCTTGGCCCGATGCCTATCTGACCTTCTGGCGCTGTCTGTATTCCAGCCTACCTTTGGGGTCCCCCCACCCCGACCCCCTGGAAAAGCTTGCGGTGGACTTGGCTGTGGTGCTAGACCGAGGCTGTCTGTATGGATAGCTGTGGGATGGAGATGCAAGGCTAGCCAGCGGCGGGGCTGTGCACTTGTGAGTTACAGCAGGTGTTAGGCCAGCTGTCCCCAGAGGGAGCTGGGGTCCTCTGGGTATCACTGCTGGGCCCTTTCTCGCTGCAGGTGACAAAGAGCTGTCTTCTCTTGATACCATCCTTTTCAATTAGGAGAGCTCCAGGGATGGTTAATTTCTGTTGTAGATTTGATTAGATTGGGAGTCCCCCGAGGGCCTTCATGAGTCACACCTTGAGCTGTGTCCGTGGGGGCATTTCCAGAGGGGCTCAGTTGAGGGGTGGGAAGACACACCCTGAACGTGGGCCTTACAGTCCCTCAGGCTGGAGTTCCTTCTGCGGTCTCCTTTTCGGTTTCCTGGTCTGTGGAGATGTGAAGACTCTCAACCACAAACTCCTCTCGCCACGAACTCCTTCACCGTACCATGATGGCTGACAACCTCTCAAACCATGAGCCAAAAAGAAACTTCTCTTATCTTGTTTATTGTCAACTATTTGGTCACAGTAACGAGAAAAGTAACTAATTCATCAACTGTGCATGTGACTGAAGGACCCCCCACCCCCCAATCTCTATTGTCCTCATACTTTCTGCAAGGTCCTAGTGCGGTGGTTCTCAACCTTCCTAACGCTGCAACCCCTGAATACAGTTCCTCATGTTGGGGTGACCCCCCCCCACCATAAAATTATTTTCATTGCTCTTCCACAACTGTAATTTTGCTACTGTTATGAATCGTAATGTAAATATCTGTTTTCAGATGGTGATCTCTGTGAAAGGATTTTGACCCCCAAAAGGGTCACGATTCACAGGTCGAGAACCACTGTCCTAGGACAGACAGCTCCTAACACTTGGCCAGCAGACTCCAGGCAGCAGGCCTTTGTGGGGTGTGGCTGCTCTTCAGCCTTCCCCTGTACACTCCACGTAACAGCTCCTGTGAGTCCTGGTGAAGAGGAACCCTTTACAGGAGAGAGAAGCCTTGTGACAGACCTGGTGGGTAGGGCAGCTGCTCCAGATTCAAAGGCTGACATTCAAAGGCTAGGTAGGCCCTTTTCACAACTGGACCCCAGGAGTCTATTTTGGTCAGGTTCACTTTTCGGGTGTGCCCACCACCCTGGTCTCCACTCCGAAGCCCTTCAGCATAAGCAGCTGCTAGAGCCTATTTTGGACTGGTGGGGGCGGGGGCTGCCTCGATCTGAATCACAGGGAGCTCTTGTTTCCTTCCTGTGCAAAGCTACATGGAAACAGGGGATGTTCTGAATTGGTGGCTGCTGCCACCCGCCTCCCAACCCTTCGCTCTGATCGAACTGGCAGAGAGCTTTCCCAGTCTTGTTTTCTGCATCAAAGCAAGCTGTTGCAGGAGAATTTGGAGACCTCGCCTATCGCCTCTCAGCTCCGATAAGTCTGGGTACCATCTCGGAGCTCTGACGGGCCCAGAACCTTACTGCTTACCTCTCTCCCATGTAGGAATGGATCCTACCCTGGCTAGTTCCAATAAATACCAGCCTCAGTCAAAGCCTCTTTGCTGAAGAAGTAAATGCTATGGCTGTGCTTCTTGCTTCCTGGGCGTCTGTAAAACTCACACGAAGGACTGGAGTCAGGAGCCTCAGTACTGGCCCCGAGAAAGGAGGTTTGCCCCCGAAGTCTTCAACTTTGGGGAGAGCCATTCTGAATTGTGACAGGACTGGGGACATCTTGGGAGGTCCTTCTGTGCACATACCACCTGGCGGAGGAAGGATGAAGGGTGCCAAGCACAGTTTTAAAAGATTTATTTTGTCTATGAGAATATGTTTATGTGTGGGGATGCGCACATGAGTGCAGGTGCCCTAGTACTGGAGTTAGAGGCAGTTGTAAGCTCCCAAACGTGGGTGCTGGGAACCCAACTCTGGTCCTCGGCTTAGCCGCTGAGCCACCTCTCCAGCCCAGAAGGATGCGAAGATGGGGGGAAGCCCAAGACTGTGCTACCCCCACTCAGAGCATCACCACACTCTACTTAACTGCCCAGCCAGTCCTCAGACACTCCAAAGGCTCCTCCTCCAGGCTGTTCCTCTGGGCTATGTCCAGGCCGCTACACTCCCTTTCCTTAACAGCTTCCAGGCAGTCTGCACAGCCCAGAAGCACTTCTCAGCAAAAGCCACGGCAGAGCAATCCTCCATGGCAGCAGATCCCCTTCACCCCAAATGCACGTATCACCGCATCTCACAGCAAATTTCCCTGTCGCTCATGTTTTATTAGTATAAGTGCCTTAAAAGCAGATCAGAGATTCAACTAATTTGCTCATTAGTAAAAGGAAATTAGCCATTTGAGATCTGTTCTAATAAAATTAGCTCGGTGACAAACGCTTTGTTGCCGTGTTTATTAGATTGCCATACTCCCTGCATTTTAAAGGCCAGCGCAGTCGTCAGCGGCTCTTCAGGGTATTCTACCGTTTCTTTTTCTCTTTGTTCTTCCCTTCAGGTCCATGGAGCTAGTTTTCCCCCTTTCAAGGCTAATTGAGAAGGTCTGACTCACATCTGGGTTCCAGTTCACACAATCCCATGAGCACCAGGCTACCCTGTCCTGCTCGGGCCCACTTCCCCGGCCACTGGCTCCACCCTGGTCCCCAGCCCCATCCTTTTTAGATTTTCTGTGTCACTGACTGTCATCCCTGTGACAGAACCCACAGACTGGGTCATTTATAATGAAAAGAAATTTATTGGCTCACAATTTTGGAGGCTGGGGGTGTCCAAGAACAAGGTGACAGACTCTGGAGAGAGCTTTCTTCATGTGTCCCATAGTGGAAGAAGGATAATGGAAGAGGGGAGTGAACCCACTCTTTAATAATGGGCCCACTCCTTCTAGAACAGGGTTAGTCCATTTCTGAAGACCAACTCCATGTGCCCTAATGCCTCTTATTTACTTTCCTAAATTTTTTGTTTATTTGTGTGCGCACGCACGTGTGTGTGTGTGTGTGTGTGTGTGTGTGTGTGTGTGTGTGTGGTTGGTTGGTTGGTGTGTGAGTGTAGGAGTGAATGCCTGGGCATGCAGAAGTCAGAAGACAACTGGGAGCAGGTTCTTCCTTCAATTTTCCGGCAGCAGGGTCACTTTTGTTTCTGCCATGGTGCTCCAGGCTCTCCAGCTGGCAAGCTTCTGGATGATTCTTCGGTCTCTACCTCCCACCATAGGCATGCCGGGATTAGAGATGCTTGCCATAGTATCTTTTTTGTTTGTTTACTTGTTTTTAACATAGGCTCTGGGAAACGAACTCAGGTTATCAGACCTGTGCAGCAGGGGTTTTTATCCACTGAGCCAACTTTCGAGTCCCTAAACACCACTCAGTGTTCCTCCTTCTTCACGTTGTCACAACGGCTAGCTCAGTTTCAACAGGAGTTTTGAGTAGGACAAACCAACTGTTCCAGTTTTGTTTCCTGTTGTCCTGAAATAAAAAAAATAGCAGGAGAAAAGCAACTTGAGGGAGAAAGGGCTTATTTAGCTCATAATTCCAGGTTGTATCCAATCACTGTAGATGTCATGGAGGCTAGAACTTGGAGCAATTAGTCACATCACATTCACAGTCGAACACAGAGAGCAGTGAATTAATGCGTACATGCTAGTGTTCAGCTTGCTTTTTCAGTCTTATACAATCTAGGTCCCCTGCCCAGGGAATGGTGCTACCCAAAGTGGTCAGATTTCCCCTATGTGATAGTCTCTGTCTCTCTCTGTCTCTGTCTCTCTGTCTGTCTCTGTCTCTCTCTCGCACACACATCAGGTAAAATAAATAAAACGGTAAAAGAAAAGTTTAAGGTGAGCTCAAGGTCAGTCTGGATTATATGAGACTCTATTTACCACCTGCCCCAATCAAAAAATGCAGGGCTGATACTGAGCATGCCTGCCATGGTGGTTTGAATAGGTATGACCTCCACAGACTCATGTGTTTGAATGCTTGGTCCATAGGGAGTGGCACTATTAGGAGGTGTGGCTTTGTTGGAATAGGGATGGCCTTATTGGAGGAAGTATGTCACCGTAGGGGTGAGCTTTGAGTTCTCATATGCTCAAGCTACATCTAGTGTGGCACACAGACTTTTTTTGCTATCTGAGGATCAAGATGTAGAACTCTCAGCTCCCTTTCCAGCACCATGTCTGCCCACATGCCATTATATCCCACCATGATGATAATGAAATAAACCTCTAAAACTGTAAACCAGCCCCAATTAAATGTTTTCCTTTATAAGAGTTGCCATGGTCATGGTGTCTCTTCACAGCAGTGGAAACCCTAAGACAGAAATTGTTACCAGGACTGGGGTATTGATGTGATAGGCCTGACCATGTTTTTGTTTGTAGGAATTTGGAGTTTGGGACTTTGTGTTAGGAATCAGTTGGATGCTTTAAGCAATGCCTAATGGGCCATACTAGTAAGAGCATGGAAGACAGTAGTGCTGAGGGTGTTTTGAACTGTGGGGCCTGGCTCAAGAGGTTTCAGATGAGTAGAATGTTAGTATGTGGTCTAGCAATCATTCTTGTGATATTTTGGCAAAGAATGCAGCTGATTTTTGCCCTTGCCCAAAAAGTTTGCCTGAGGCTAAATTAAAGAGTTTGGATTAATTCTGTTGGCAGAGGAAATCTCAAAACAGCCTAGTATTGACTCTGTTGTGTGGTTATTAGTGGTACTCTTAAACAGATCTATAATGAAAAAGAACAAGCTGAGCAAGTAAAAATACAAAATGTACAATTTGAGGATAAAAAGAATATGAGGAAGTGGAATGGAGCTAAGTCCTGTGTTCAAGGAGATAAACAGATTAAGAAATGGAATAAAGGGAGTGGCGACCTCAGGGCAAGACCCCACCCAGCTAAGCTTCCAACCTGGAAAAAGAACTAGAGAAAAGCTTAGAGGCCGGTGTGGTTGTGCACACTTTAATCCCAGCACTGGGAAGGCAGAGGCTGCTGGCAGAAGGTAGAGTTTAAGGCCAGCCTGGTCTACAGAGCAAGTTCCAGGACAGCCAAGCTTAGGTAGTGAAGGAAACCACTGAAAACAGAAAGCTGGTGAAGCTGTAATCAAATGTTCCAGCCCCAGCAAGCAGCAGAACTTGGCAGAAGCTTTGATTACATGGTTCTGGCTTTGGAGTCAAGGATAGAAGAAAGAGGTTATGGAATCTCCCTCTGTGACTAAGAAAAGCTGTTGAGGCCAGGCTGCAGGGAGGCCAAGAGAGGCCATTTGTGTGAAGCTGTGAAAGTGAAACCTGGATTGCCTTGGAGACCCTGAGATGCTGGAGCTGCCAGAGTCCTGGGATACCTGTCAAGGAAAGCTGCTAACAGGAAATGGAACCAGTCCAAAAGAAAGATGTTGCAGTCAACAAAGCTGAAAGGACTTGGAAATCTGAAGAGCGTTTTGACATCAGACATAGTGATGCAGAGTTTGGAGTTTGCCCAGCTGGTTTTAGGTCTTCCTTTGGTCCAGTATTTCCTCACTATGCTCCCTTTCCTCAATTTTGGAACAGTAATATATATTCTGTACTGTTATATGTTGGAAGTAAGTGATCTGCTTTTTGATTTTGATTTTATAGGGGATTACAGTTAAGAGATTGCATGAGTCTCAGAAGAGACTTTGAACTTTGGATTTTTAAACATTGTTGAGACTGTGATAGACTATGGAGACTTTTGAAGTTGGACTAAATGAATTTTGCATTATGTTATGGCTACAAGCCTATGGGGACCAGGGAGTAGAATGTGGTGGTTTGAATAGGAATGGCCCTCATAGATTCATGTGTTTAAATGCTTGGCCTATAGGGAGTGGCACTATTAGAAGGTGCAGTCTTGTTAGAGTAGGTGTGGCCTTGTTGAAGGAAGTGTGTCACTGTGTGTGGGGAGCTTTGAGGTCTTATATGCGCAAGCCATGCCCAATGTGGCACACAGTCTCCTTCTGCTGTCTGAGGATCAAGATATAGAATTCCCAGCTACCTCTCCAACACCATGTCTGCCTGCATGCTGCCATGTCCCTCCATGATGATAATGGACTGAACTTCTGAACTGTATGCCAGCCCCAGTTAAATGTTTTCCTTTGTAAGAGTTGCTGTGGTCATGGTGTCTTTTCAGAGCAATAGGAACCCTAACAAGGTTACCCTGTATGTAAGCTGCAGAATACAAAGTAGAATCCAGATCGTGTGTCTCCAAGGTGCATGACTGTACCGACTCTAGCCACTAGAACACATAGCATGCTGGAAAAGTGCCACATTTTGGGTGGTGGGATATGAGCTTCCTGGATGTGGGGCCTGGGTTGCAATCATTTCTGGCCCCCTCCCAGGGCCAGAACAGCCTGGGCATGGAGTGATATTTCGGAAACTTCTAAGCTTTCTTGGGGAGGTGTGATCGGATGTGGAAACTGTTCTGGAGATTGGAAGCTTGTTACAGGGGCCCCAAAATGCCTGATAGAACCCGGGTGTTTTCCTAAACCTTCTCAACCTCTGCTGACTGGCAGTCCCGGGCCCAGCATCTTCCCGTCCTTCCAGGTTCCCCAATACAAATCACTGGCTCAGAACAGCAGTGAGGTATTTGTCCCATAGGATGCGACTCTGGATATTAGAATGTCAGAAACACTGCCTACCCAGCAAGTTGCTGTCAGCAAGGAAATTAAAGGAGAGTTGCAGTTACTTAATTTGGAGCCTGCTGGCAACAGGCTGGGCCTGAGGGCTGGCCTCCCTTGGACAGGGGCTGCTCACATCTTTCTTCAGCCCTAGATCTGTGGGTGTGACCTCTCCTGCCAGGGTTCTACCCCTCCAATGTCGCCCTGCCTCACGGCTCTCCCATTTCTTCTCAACACTTGCAGACCTCCTTGTGCCTGTATTATCACTCCTGCTCTGGGCCATTTTTCTGAACTTTTACTGAATTTTCTGTTGTTCTAGCCCAGTGAGTCCAATTAGTGCCACCCATATGCTCATGGGCATGGGGCTGTCCAGGCAGAATAGGGTTCCTTCCAAAAATTAGATAAAGGTTCAGATTTTAAAAGGAGGAAAATGGGTTGTTTGGTGGGGAAAACATATAGGAAAACTGCATGAATGATGTTACAAAGGGTTATATAAAAATGGGGACCCACAAACCCTGACAGGGGCTGCTTTGCCGCAGACTCACATTCTTTAGTCCACTTTATGTTGATAATTTGAGGAATGCTTCTATTTCATGAGTCACACTGTTGGAAAATAAAATTCATGCACTAGAGTTCATTGGGTCTCAGGAAGGCTAGACATTCAGGTCTTTGGACATCCCACAGATGGAAACACAAAAGGAAGCCAGGGAAAATGGTCCTGTAGCTCCCACTGGAACGTCCTGGGGTGGGGATGGGGGGACAAAATGAAGGACACTGGGGTCTCCTTAGTACTCCACTGAGCTTTTGTTCTTGGGGGGAGGGGGCCTGCCGGAATGAATTAAGTACCCTCTAAGAGGGAGGTGGGGCCTCCCTGCCTAGGAACTTTGGACCTTTGTGGCAGGTGAATCCTTTTTCTGGTTTAAAGTGCTCTGGGCTTTGGGGCACACAGTGGACAGAGCACTGGGGGTGGGGTAGGGCTCCAGGTTGGGGTGTGGGAGCTGCTTTTGTGACAGTCAGCCAGGTCCCTCTTTATGGTGTTGGGCTTCTGGAACACATGTGGTGATGGACCACAGCCCCCTCAGAAGGGGAGTGTGGGGAGACTGCTTAGAGAGCAGATGTCCCAGATAGAGAAAAGCATAGACTTTGGAGTCAGCCACATGAGTAGCCACCAGCTGTGTGATTCAGGCAAACTGACCAACCTGCTTCAGCCTCAGAGTCCTCATCTGGTACTCACCTTTCATGAGGGTGAATGGAAACATGAGAGGAGGTGGATCACCGGAGTCACAGCCTGGCTGCCAGCATGGGGAGCCGTCACTGGGCCTGGAGCCTAGCGATTTAGTGTTACATGATTTGAATGTCAAATGTCCCTCACCAGCTCATGTAGCCTTCATGAGGCAGAGCCTAAATGGAGGAAGTGGGTTACTGGGGGTGGGCCTTTGAAGAATCCAGCCTGACCCTGTATCTGGTCCATCTCTACTTCCTGATTTACCAAATCTGACTGTGGGGGCAGATACAACCCAGTACACACTAGGCACACTTTCTATTCCTCATACCTGTAGCTCACAGGGACTCTCCCCACACCTCAACAGCTGAGTGGAGTGGTATCAGGAACCTCACAGCTGGAAACTCTCTGCATCCTGAACACATTTTTTTTTTTCCTTCCCACAGCTTTTGCTCTCCTCTCCTTCTGGGTCTTTCCTTCCAGTAGGCTTGTACAACTGATATCATTTTTTCTCATGTCTGAGACTCTGCCCATTTCCCATCTGTAGTCTTTCTCTTTGCTCTTCAGATTGAACAACCTCTATTGATTTATCTCCACATTTGCTGATTCTTCTGACATCTCAGATCTACCATAGAACCATCAAATGGATCTTCCTATATTCTCAACCCTAGAATTTCCATTTGATTCTGCTTTAATTATTCAGTTTTTTATTTTATGTGTGTGTGTGTGTGCCTGGCACCCTCAGAGGCCAGAAGAGAGCATTGAATCCCCTGGAACTGGAGTTACAAACTGTTGTGAGCTGCCATGTGTGTGTGCTGGAAATCGGGGTCCTCTAGAAGAGGTTCTGTTTTTAATGTTCCTTTTCTTTATTGCGATTCTTGATTTCTTGAGTCATGTCTTCATATGGTCCTTTAATTCCTTAAGCACCATTTCCTTTAATTGTTTAAACATAGGTATAACAGCTGCTTTGGTAGTCTTTGCTGAATTCCATACCTGTTGCTGGCTCCACAGCTGGGTTCCTGCTGTCTCTGATCCTGGGGGCAGGGGTGAGCAGACTCAGAGTCAAGGACACAGACTCTAGGAGGTTTGCAAGCAATCTCTCATTTCTTGAACAAAGAGCTGAGGTTTATATATGTGGAGTTTTGGCGGGCTAGGCTCCTAGCTACTGTGGCATTTCTTGGTTGGCTCCAGGCTGCATCCCATCATCTTTTGGTTTGGAGCTTATGGGTCAGGTTTCCTCTGGCCAGAGTGCTCTCTGCACATGTCAGGGCTCTTTGTTTGCTCAAGGCGTGGCCCAGTGCTTTTGGCCTCACCTGCCTCACCTGGGCTGCTTGGAGATGGTTTCTATTGACTGTTTTGGGTCACTATCTTATTACTTTCCCTATTGTGATTTTTTTGTCAGCAATTAGACATTGTAGATGATGTGTTGTACAATCATCAGTGATTAGACATTGTAGATGATGTGTTATACAGTCTCTTGATTCTGATGGTTTTTGGCCAAGGGTTACTGCTGCTGACTTTTTCTTTTGATGATGTATTTGGACTTCCTTTGAGGAAACTGCCTCCCCAGAGGTGCTGATGATCCTACTGGACTCTTCCCCACTACATTCATTTTCAGCCTGGATTCCTAAAGGTTGTCTCTCTGTCTGCAGGCCTGATGGTAGAAGTCTGTACAAACACCTGGAGACAAAGGCCCCCTCCCTCCCTCCTGTGCACACCAAGAGCACACTCAAAGTGGTGTGCTAACATGCTTCTTGTTGTGACAAAACACCCATCAAACACAACAGAAAGAAGAGAGGGTTTCTTTTGGTCCATGGTTTGAGAGTGTGGTCCATCACGGTTGGTAGGCATGGAGGCAGGAGCATGAGGCAGGGAGTCATGTTGCATCTGCAGCCAGGAAGTGGAGAGAGACAATGCTGGTGCTCAGCTTGCTTTCTCCTTTTTATTCAGCCCAGGGCTCCAGCCCATGGGACGGTGACACTGGCATTCGGATTGGATCTTCTCTCCTCAGCTAAACCTTTCTGGAAACATCCCCACAGGCACGTTCAGAGGTGTGTCTTCATGGTTATTCTAAAACCAGTCCAGCTGACAGTGAAGTCATGTTCTAGGCTTCCTTGATCTCCCATCCCAGGTCCTTCTTGCCTGTGAGCACAGGCACCAGCAAGGGTTGCTTCTCTGGCCCCTTCATGACTCTCATTTCCAGGAGCTCCTAGACACAGTTCTGGCTGTTTCCCCTTCCACTGTTTGTCCCATGGAGCCGTGTGCCTGTCTTCCAGTTTACTTCTCTCTGGAGTCAAGCGACAAAGAACCCACTGTCTGTTAAGTGCCTCAAGAACTTTCGTTGGCTTGACCTTTTCCTGGGACAGACAGGTTTGGACTTGTGTGTTTATCATGAGCACTGCCTGCTCCTCCTCCTGTCCTTTCCATCCCCTGTCTCTTCCAGAACAGACAGCCACACACCACACCTTGGGCCAGCCACAAGTTTCTGTGACCCTAGAAACCCACTTAATTGGGTTGTCTCTTTACCTATCAGCTTTACCTGGTTCAGGCCACTGATAGGAAAGGAGGGCATGGTTTCCACTGGGACCCCTGAAACTGTGACCTTCTGTGGCTTGTCTCATGAGTTCTCATCTTTGGTTAATACATCTGTCCAAGTGGAGAAGGGATCCCAAGGAATCCTTGGCTCTCACTGCCCTTCAGGACCCTGCAGTCTGAACAGCAGCAGGCTTTGTTCTCCTAATGTGTCTTTCTGAAACATGGATTTAGGGCAGGGTGTGATGGCTTATACCTATAATCCCAGCACTCAGGAGATAGAGGCAGGAGGTTCACCACAAACTTGAGGCCAGCCTGGTCTCTATATATCAGATTCCAAAACACACACACACCACCACCACCACCACCACCACCACCACCACCACCCTCAAAACCATGGATTTAATGTTTCATGGTCTTGCCAGATTGGCACTTGTTTTTAGACATGTGAACACACAGCACCCTCAAAACCATGGATTTAATGTTTCATGGTCTTGCCAGCTTGGCACTTGTTTTTAGACATCTGAACATTTCAGCCTGGCCTTCAAAAGCCATGGTGATCTAGACCCCACTGGCTTAGCTCCCATGGCTCCCCTGGCTCCCCTCCCATGGTGCTTTGGCCTAACAGGGTCATTTGCTGCTCTTTGGATGTGCTCAACCCTTTCCCACGGGAGCAGCATCTATGCCTGGGATGCTTTTAGCACATCTCCATTTAGAAGCCCTTCCCTGGGTGACCATCTTGATTGTCCCTTTGGTTTGGTACACAGAGGTGCTGTCCCCCGCTCCAGACCTTAATGGCACCCTGCTAGTGCACACAGCTACTGGCTGCTGCTTCTGCATCTGACAGGGCTTAGTGAAGTGGCCACAGCTACTCAACTTGATGTCCTAGAGTCTGTGTTCAGTGCTCAGTAGGCTCCTTATAAGTGTGTTGACTGTCAGATGGCCTTTCTGTAACCTTTCCTGCTGGAAGTCAGCTTGCCTGATGGCAATATGTGGGTTTTGAAGTCTTTGGAGTACAATTTATAATCTGCTTATATTCAAATGTGAGATCTACATGACAACATTCAATTAGATTCTGGAATCATTTTGGGTGCATTTTAACTTACTTAATATTCATTTTCAGTGGCACAGAATCCCCTCCCCTGCAGTTTGGCTCTATTGCTTTATTTAGGTTGGTCATCTCTTGTAAATAATTCTCTTTTGAGGCTAAAGAAATAGCCCTCCCCTTGATCTCTCCTCCGCCCTTGACAGTCAGGGGTCCTAGTAGTCATTGCTGTCCTTGTGGGCTTTCCTAGACAGCAGCTGTGTATGTGCACACATACGTGTCTGTATGTGCGTGTGTTCATATGTGTGTGTACCTGTATGCCTGTGTATGCATATGTGTGTGAGTGCATGCGTGTGTGTGTGTGTGTGTGTGTGTGTGTGTGTGTGTGTGTGTGTGTACTTGCTTAGGGGGAGGGGGCATCCTCAGCTGGTGTGGGTTCCGCTTGTTATTTTATTATTTCTTCTTTTTAATAACCAGATTACTGATGCCAGCAAGTATTAGAAATTAATCCTGACAGTTCCTCTCTGAGCCATAGCAGTCCTTTCCACAGTTCTTTGGTAGAGCTGTACTGTGAAACAGAGGACTCAGATGAATCCTCTCCTTAGCACCTGTGACTTTAGCCTGTCTGCTGACACCTGTCCCATCTGGTAGCAGACGATGATGAATATTGTTTGGGCCTCTGCTCCCTTGGCCCTCCTCCAAGCCAATGGCCCCTTAGGAGAAATGGTGATGTTGCTGGCGACCACACCTACAGCTCTTGGTGAGTTGGACTGGGGACTTTTGAAGACTCCAGTAGGCAAGTCAGATATTTCCCCAAACTTCTGAAGAGGCCAAAAATCCAAGAAGTTCCTGGTGGAGAAAGTTTGTCTCTGGATGTATACGTAAGTTAAGCAAACGAAATGAAATGCTGCCTAGTTCCTTGGGCTTTTTTTTGAGGGACCAACAGTGCCCAGTGCACCCACGAAGACCCTTCCCCCCAGCACTTTGAACCCTGCCCCATCTCTACGCATGTATCTCCATCTGATTTGGGCACTGTGACATCACTGGGAGCGAGCACTTACTGCAGACTTAATGGGAGAGCAGGTAGTTCTTGTTAGGGACAGAGGGCTCTTTGCAGAGATGTGGGCAGGAGAAAGAAAACCAGCAAGGGTGGAGAAGTACCCTGGGCCTTAGAACATGGGGAGGGGCTTACCAGCCAAGCCCGAGAAGCTGGGGAGAAACGGCTGTGGCTGTAGGGCTTTCAACTTCTGTAGAGAGCTCAGAGGAGGGTGGTGTAGTGTGGTGTGGTAGTTGTAATGGTCAGTTTAACACAATCTAGGATCAGCTGGGAAGAGAGCCTTGGTATGGGATTATCTAGATTAGGTAGGCCTATGGACAGGTCTGTGGATGATTGTCTTGTTTACCTGAATTGATGTGGGAAGAACCAGCCCTCTGTGGGTGGCACCAGTCAGTATAAGAAAGAGAATGTGGGCTGGACATGAGTAAGTGTGGGTGACTTCATTTCCTCTCTGCTCTTGCTATTCAAGTTCCTGCCGCCTTGAACGTTGCTAGGATGGATGAACGCTGTTAGGATGGACTGTAGCCTGCAACTGGGAGCTAAAATCAACACTTGCTCCCCTACGTTGCTTCTCATCGGAGTATTCCATCACAGCAACAGAAGCGAAGCTAGGGCAGGCGATACAGCCCAGCGGTTCCCATTTTTCCACCTTCCAACTTCTTACTTCAGTCTCCTATGCTGAACTCCCAGGGACGCAGAGAGCAAGGGAGCTAGGTGGGCAGAACCCAGAGAGGTGGGCTTTGTGGGGCATCAGGGAAGGGTGCAGAGGGCGGGTGGGGCCAGCACACATGGCATAGGATGCTTGGAGAACATCCACTTTGGACAGTGTGTCCGCTGCTCAGGCCTCTAGCTTCAACTAGGGGTGGACTGGAAGTGGCAGGTGGGTCCTTGAGATGGTTATTTTTCTCACAGCTGTGACAAATGCCTGAGAAAAGTCACTTAAAGAAGGATTTGTTTCGACTCACGATTTGGGGGCACATCCCTCATGACAGGCAGCTGGAGCACAAGGCAGCTGGTCACATTACATCCTCAGTCAGGAAGCTGGGAGAGATGAATGCTGATGTTCAGTGATGGGGGAATGTCTTTCTGTATGCTGCGAATATGTATTGCTCTGATTGGTTGATAAGTAAAGATGTTTGGCCTATGGTAAGGCAGCTTAGAGGCAGGGGGGGAATTCAAAGAGAGAGACAGGAAGAAGGCAGGGAGAGATGCCAGGGAGCTGCCCAAGGAGCAACATGTAATGGGGCGCAGGTAAAGCCACAAAACATGTGGCGACACATAGATGAATAGTTATGGGCTAATTTAAAATATAAGAGCTAGCTAGCAAAAAGCTTGAGCCATGGCCATGCAGTTATAATTAATATAAGCCTCTATATGTTTACTTGGGGGACGGGAGTGGGAAAGATTTGTTCTGACCACTGGCAGGTCGGGACATAAGGAATCTTCCAACTATAGTTCAGCATTCTCTTTTTGGTTCATTCTGGGACCCCAGCATGCTGCTTGAAATTAGGGTGTACCTTTCTACCTCAACTAACTCAGTTTAGAAACTCCCTCACAGATATGCTTAGAAGTTTGTCTCCTAGTTGACTCTAGAGCTCGACAAATTGACAGGCAGTGTTAACTGTCATACCCGGTAAAGCAAAGTCATGATGCCATCTGGTGTGCCCGTCCAGTCTGGCCCTTTGACTGGCCTTCCTATTCCCTGACCTGGAACCAGAGGAACCCTCCCTGTTTGTATGGTGTTGGAAATGGAAGCTGGTGTCTTCTGCAAACCAAGCAAGTCCTCTATCGCTGAGCTCTACTCCCAGCCTGACTCTCTCTCTCCCTCTGTCCTTGCTGACACTTACAGAGCAGCTGGCCACGTGCTAGCTGTTTGCAGATGAGACACCCAGCCTCACTCCATCGTGGTCAATATTGTAGGGGAGAAAGAGACAATTAGAGGCGTTTTATCTTCCTAGAAGTGAGCTGTCTTTAGCACAAGGCACAGATAGAAGGCACATGCCTAGGGATATTGAAGTGCTTCATAAATCAAAAGCTAATGATTCCAGGGTCTTGTGGGATTTCAAGGCAGGGGGTCGATGGGCATTTGCAGGGGTGGTGTCTGGGTTTGATGGAGGGGCATGATCACCACGCCAAGGTCCTACTTTTGGAGTTGGCTTGTCTTGGACACGGCAGGCTTTGATGTGAGTATTTAAGTCCTGGAGTGTTAGTCGTAAGAGCCTGGAGACAAACTGTTACAGAGAGAGAAGGAAGCTTCCCATGTACAGTGACTTCCCTGGGCCTCAAAGGGTGTCCAAGCCAGTGTTACCTATTGTCGTAGGAAATCCTTCTAAAAATCTTATGAGATTTGCTTCTGCAATGTTAGGAATCGAACTCAGGGCTGAACCACGCTGAACAACTGCTCTGCCTCTGAGCTACACCCCAGCTAAAGGTATAGAGGCTCAGAGATGTCAAATAGCTGGCTTGAGGCCACACAGACAGCAAGCAGAGGTCAGCTATTTGTGACTCCCCAGTCCCTGCCCTTTATCAGCCATGCTGGGACAACCTTGCAGGACCACCCGGACGCTCTCTTCTCATATAACTCACATGAGCCTCATATGCCTCATACGCCCTCTATGTAGAGAACGGGCGCTTGGTTTTGGCAGTGTCCAAATATCCCACAGCTAATTGCCACCGTGTGCCCAGAGTGCACTGCTGTGTTTGGGGGACGATGCTTGAGGGCCATCTCAGGGACAATTAATGGCACCCATCCTCCCTTCTGCTGCTCATATGAACTCAGTTTGGGTGATTTTCATGAGTCCATTTGGAGGTTTTATCCTAGGCAGGGGTGGGGGGGCTATGGGACAGTGGCAGCCCAGGGTCGTCTGGGTCTCCCATAGCGCAGTGAGAGGACTCACAGAAGCCCTGCTGTGAGAGGCTAAACAGGCCTCCCCAGTTCTTCACAGAGCAGGCAGGATGCCTCACTGCAGCCCAGGCGCCTGTGGCCTGTGTGGAGCAGCCTGACCTCTGGCTTGCTCTGGAAGAGGCCCAGAATCTTGAAAATCAGAGGTGAAAGCGACCGGGTTGCTTTCTAATATTTGAACCTTCCTATAGCAGCTTTTCTTCCCCGAACGCCCACTCAGTCATCGCTCACATGCCGCCAGTGACAGGGAGCTCACTCCTCCTGCCCGTGAGCTTCCCCAGAGTCCTAAAATTAAGCATATTTTATGAGCTCCGCTGCAGGCCTGACACGTGGGTGGTCAGAGTCCCGGGGCTGGTCAGTTCCAGACATGGGCACTTTTGTCCATCCCTTTCCCCCTTTGAGCTATGCAGATGGGAGCGACGTTCTGTGTGAGCCCCGGCAGGAAAGCGTCACGGAATATTGCCGCTCCGTGTCTGTCAGCCTAACTGTTGCGTGAGAACCTGCTCACTGCAAAGACCCCAAAGGCCAAGCCGTTGCTGGCAGCTCCCTCGGTGTTGGATTCCGCAAGTTCCCTATAGATCGGATGGCTCCAGTTTCTACCATGTTTCTCCCATGGGGTGACTCGAAGTTCATTGTCATCCTGGCCACACTTCTGTTCTAAATTTCTCTAAAGCAGGACACTCAGCAGTGAGCCCAGCTCCCTACAGAGTCAGGTGGCATTCTTGGCATCTTTAACTTGGACATTTGAGTCTCAAGGAAACAGCTCTGCCCCAGTAGCCTGAGCTGGCAGCCCCCTCCATATGACTGACTGACTTCTCCCACCGCCACCCTTGTGGTGCTGGGATTTGAACTCAAGGACTTTTGCATGCTCTGCCACTGGACTACATCTCAAGTCCTTGGATTTTTTGGGAGGGTCAGTGGGGAGGTTGCTATGTAGCCAGTCTGACTTTGAACTCATAATCATCCTGTCTTGGCCTCTGAATGCTGGCTGGGATTATGCATGTACTAGCATGTACTAGCATGTACTAGCATGCCCAGCACAGGTTGCCTTTGACTTTGTACTGTCTGGAACCTTAAGTCCTCTTCTCAAGAACCACCTCTCTTCCCAGGACCACCATCTATATTTCAGAGACACCTGCCGGAGGCCATCACCACCCTCTAGCCTGGGTCCACTAGCAGCTGTTTGCTGTAGTCTTTAAGTGCTCTGACTTCGGCTCTGTCCCCAGGAAAGGAGGCACACAAGCAGGCCTGTGGTCACCCGAGTGTCCTGGGAAAGCACAGCTGTTTCCTGTGTCTCTTCTGCTGTTATTAGGGCCTTTCTTCCCCCTATTCCTGCAGCTCAAGGCGACTCTTCCCCCCTAGATTTGCTGACAGGAACACACCTAGCCTTGGAGGCACAGATCTGGGGAGTAAGAGGTACCTCTCATCCTGCACCCTTACAGGAGGTCAGGCTGCCCACTCTCCATCTCCCGGGGCCATGGCTTGGCCACCGAGGCCAGTAATGAGATACCAGGGAGACAGCTGTGTCTTTATCTGCCTTCAGAGACCCTTCTCAGCCCTGCTCAGTGGCTCAGGATGGAACCAGGTCCCTGCACACTGGATGCCATCTGCCGGTTCATTATTGTGGTACCATGGGCTGGAGGTAGCCGCCCCCCACCCCCCACCCCGGTACTCCCCCAGGCCTGCCCTAGGCTCCCCGCTTGCTACTGTGGAAAACTGCTCAACTTTTTCCCCTGTCCAGCCTCAGCATTCAAATCCGTAATGCGAGGATGTGATTTGCATCTGCCAGAACGGGCATGATGAGCTTGAACAAATGTCCTTGCGTGACCTGGTACTCACAGAGGCCGTGTGTGTGTTCTCGGGCCTCAGTAGTGGTTTTGCCAGAACTTTCTATGGGGGCCCCAAATCAATACTTTCTAGAGTAAGGGATTTAAGGAAAGTGGAGGAGTTGACCCGAGGTGGGGTGGTTGAGGCACAGGTCCCCCAAGGCTACCCCTCTCAGCCACCAAGCACTGGGAGCCCGAGAGTTTTCCACAGGAACTGCTGTCGCCGCCGCAGCTGCCGCCGCCGCCGCAGCCGCTGGCACTCCGGGTCCTGCAGGAGCTGTCAACTCAGGTCCCAGCTCCAGCGACATTGCAAGTAAATAGCAGTTGTCAGAGTCGATTTAACGTTGATATTTTTATCACATATCAGGGCCTGATGCCATGGCAAGAATGACAGAAGCAGAATGCTAAATAATTTCTCTAAATAATGCAAGCTCCCTGGGCTGCCTGGAGGGAGGCGGAGCTCAGGGAGAGGAGGCCTGCTGACTGGTTTTTTTGGAATCTGGGTGAGGGACACATTTGGTTCCTCGCCCCCTGGTCCTGTTCCTGACTGACAGCCTGATGGGGGCTGGTTCCTGGGGAGCGGAGGTGGTTACAGGGCAGCGGCCGGGGACCTGGCCAGGGCAAGGCCGAGAAAGCAGGGCTCGTACTCAATAAGGACTTGTTGATTTGATTGCAGAAGAGGGGATGCTGAGAGGCTGAGACAGGCAGGAGAGAGAAGAAGAGGCAGAGGCTGAGGGAGCCTGAGGAGCAGGGAGAGTGATTGGGAGGGGATGTGGGGCAGGAGGAGGCCAGAGGGAGGAAGGCTGTGCAGATGGCCCTGGCAGGAAAGGAGGGGAGGTGGGTGGGGATGAGATGGGCTGGCGGGATGGGGACCCCAGAGGGCTTCAGCAGTAGCTCCAGACCCGGTTAGGGTCCCCCAGGGCAGACTCTGTCGTTTGTAAACTTCTGCTACTGTACTGTCCCTCTCCTGGGTCCTCAGTTTACCTCTGAGAGGGAGAGTGATGCAGGTTAAAGTCGACTTGGCCACAAGCAGACTTGACCCATCAGCAGCCTAGCATTCAAAGCCCCGCCCCCACCCCCGTCGTCCTCTTCTTATTTTTTTGCAACAAGGTCTCACGTGGCCCAGGCTGCCTTCAAACTTCTATAGTGTTGAAGACAGCCTGTAACTCTTGATCCTTTGCCTGTCCCCTTAACGCTGGGGCCAGTGTCGTGCCGTGCTAGGACCAATCCCAGGGCTTTGCGCATGCTAGGTATGTTAGGAGAGCCTGCTCCCAGCTGAGAGACATCACATCTTTTCATCCTAACCCATCCTAGCAGGGACCAGAGAAGAGGATACTTCCCCCGAGAAAGGGCCGCAGGTTCGCTTTCCATCATTCTGACAAAATATCCGAGAAAATCAACTTCGGAGACAAAGTTTAATGGCTCCAGAGGCTGTAGTTGCTGGTCAGGGGCTTTGCTTATTTGGGCCTGTGGCGGCAGGCACACTATAACGGGAGGTCTAGTGTGGTAGGGAAGGATAGCACCCCTTATGGTGGCCGGGATGCAAGAGAGAGACGGACTGGGATCTCGAAATCCCTCTCGGTGCACCCTCAGTGACACAACTTTGTCCCACAGAGCCGACTGTGCTGGAGGCTTCACCGCTTCCCGACAGGACCAAGCCTTCAACACAGAGGCATCCGAGGAGCTTAGAAACTATGGCAGAATCCCTGGCTGTGGGGAACTCCAGGCAAATACGGGCCAGCACCTGAATGTTCCAGCAAGAACATCTAAGGGTATTGTGTTTCCCCAAAGCGCTTTCCCTTTTGGGGGGACTACATCAGTCAGAGGGTGGGACTGCCCTGCTTGCTGGTAATTCTAGCACCGGGCAAAGGGTCTCATGGCTCAGTGTGTGATCATGGCATGAATAAAGAATAAACTGATCATCTCGGAGGGATGGAGACATGGCTAAATGTCCCTGTTCCCACAGCAGCTTGTGGTAGACTGAGAACCACAAATCCCCCACCCCCCAACACTTTTTTTTTTTTAACTTTTTAATTTTTCAGTAATCTCTGGAGGTGGAGGAGCCCGTGGGTCAGTCCCATGTTTAGAAGTGGGCAGGTGAAGCTGGAGCCTGGCCAGCCCTGCGAGGGCTGAGTCCTTCCAATCATGTCTGAGCCTTCCAGCCTTCTTATTTTTCCTTCTTCCCTCTACCGTCCTCCCTCCTCTGCTAGCTCAGTCAGCAGAGAATTGGCTCCCATGGCAACCTTGTGCCCATCCGAGTCCCACCAAGGCTCTCACTCATGCGTCTCAGGTTGTCACACGGGCAGGCTGTGCCGCTGTATCAGCTCCAGTTCCAGTGGCTCTGCCGTTGGATGCAGGTCAGGGGGGCTCTCCATGGAAGCTCTACTTTAGGATCGGTGTGGGGATCCTTGCCCTCTCTGTCTCATGGTGCTATCATACTAAGAAGACATGGGACCTTTGCCAAGCTGGAAAGTGGCACAGACCACCTCTGCTCACATGTGTCAGCCAGGATCCAGACAGCACCCCCATGATACTGCAAGGGCAATTAGAAAATTTGGTGGTGCCTGTGTGCCCAGGGAGAGGTGGACGGCATGAAATCTGGTAAATGAATGGTATTGGTTCTGTCATAGTTCCTGAGAGGCCATCTCTGCTGTCATCTTCCCTTTCTCCCCCACCAGGCTATACTTCCTCACAGGGCCTCATACTGATGCACCCCTTTCTGCTTTCCCTCCTCATAAGCCATTCCCACTGCATTCTGGAACCCCCAGCCCACGGTACCTAGGTCTTCTTAGAGTCCCCCACATTTTCGCTGGAAGTTCCTGACTCTGGCGGTGGAAATGACTTTCTTTGTCCACGCTGTTTCCCCCGGCTGCATGCCTCGGGCTGGGTAGAGTTGGCAGTCTCCTCACACTTCAAAGCCAAGTCTGGGCCCATTAACAACGAGTTCCCCCCAGAGGCTGGTGCTGTTTGGCTCTAGCTTTCTTTTTCCTTCCTTGCTGTGGTCACCCACTGGTCTTTTGGTCACGCGTCCTCGTCCACTGAACGCATGGCATCTGTTGTGTCCTTTGTCCATATGCCAAAGCTCTGGGACCACATGGAAGACTCATCCAAAGTCCTCATCCAATCTGTCCACTCAGCTCCTCAAGCATAGGTCAGCGTCGCGCCACTTTAGGCAGCCATTCCTAAAGTGACATTGAGGTCTTGTTGTCTAGAATTGTTCCTGAAATCCTACAGTCAAACACAACACTCTATAGAACTTCTGTTCTGTTTCTTCTAAGAAGTATGCTGGTCATTCTCACGTCGGGCAGGGGTCCCCTTGATTTCTTTACCTTAGGATTTGAATATGAATGTTCCCCACGGGATCATGTGTTCAAATACTTATATCTCAGTTAGTGATACCATGGGATGCTGTTGAACCTTTGGGACTGTGGCCTGACAGAAGGGGGTCACTGGGGGCAAGCCTTGAAAGTGACAACTATTTCTGATTCTGGCCAGACTCTCTGGTTCCTGGTCCCCAAAGTAGGGGGAGCCTCTGCCACGTGCTCCCATGGCCATGCCTTCCTGGTCATGATGGTCTGGGACTGTAAGTCAAACTAAGTTCCTTCTCCTTTAAGCTGCTTCTCTCTTTGTCACAGTACCTAGGAAAGTAACTGGTAGGTCCCTCAGGTACTTACTTCCTTTCCCATCTTGTTTAAGTCCTCTGGACTGTCATTTGGTCACTGTGCTAGTAAAGACTCACCAAAGAACCAAACTAATGTGTAGTATAATAGGCACATTCATCACAAATGTATCATAAAGAATTAGATCATGTGACTATGTAAGTCGGGAAGTCCCCAGACCTGTCACTTGTAGACTGGAGATGCAGGAGAGCTGATGGTATAAATTCCAATATGAAAGCCAACAGGCCCAGGGCTCAAGAATTTCAGTATTCAAGTTCAAGTCTGAGGCCAGAAAGGCCCGATGTCCCAGTATGAAGGCCATCAGGCAAGAGGAGTTCTCCTTTTCTCACTGAAAGGTCGACTCTTTAGTATGAGTCAGGCCTTCTGGTGGTTTGACGGAACCTACTCACAGCAGAGAGAACGCTCTGCTGTGTATAGTCTCCAACACAATGGTTATCTCATCCAGAAATGCCCTCCCCGATGTCCAGAATGATGGTGGATATGTCTGGGTACCCAAAGACCCAGTCAAGTTCACACGTCCAATGAACTGTGATCACCACTCTTGCTTCCTCAGATGCTCTGCCCCGTTGTTCCTGTCTCCTAACCTGGAAAGACTAAACCCTCGACCAAGCCAACGGTCTACCTTTTCTCTTCTTCTTTTCCCTTCCCTTGCTCTGCTTCCTTCCCTTTTACTTGACAAATTGTTAAGTGAAAGTACAAGCCATCAGGACTGGGATGTGGCTCAGGTGGTAGAGTTCTTGCCTAATGTGCATAAAACCCTGGGTTTGATCCCCAGAGCAGCGTGAGTCAGGTGTGGTGACACATGCCTGTATTACCAGCATTCAGGAGGTGGAGGCAGGAGAATCAGAAGTTCAAGGTCTGAGGGAACTATTCAGTGAGAGAGATGGTACATTAAGTGACCCAGAGCCCAGGCAGGACCATGTCACCAGGCAGGTGACAAGGACACCTGTTTATTCAGCTTTCAGGAGGGGTCTCAAAGGTTCAAGAGTGAGGTCCATAGATACTTGACTTGGTTAGGTCATAGATGTCCTATTGATCCCTGGGTCAGAATGCTTGGATTCAAGTTCTGTTTCTGTCATTTCTTAACTATTCACCACGCATAAGATTCATTTAACCTCCCTATGTTCTTGTTCCTCTCATTTGTAAAAGGGGGTTATGAGTGCCAACCTCATGACCACCAGAATCAAATGAGGTTGAGACTTGTAGGAAGGGTTACTATGTACTTTACAAGTGAGATGAAGGTCTCTCCAGCATCTATGAGGGACTGGGGTGAGTGGCAACCTAGACAGGCCGGGCTTGGTCCCACACAGAGGAGAGGCAATTACCTCAGGGCAGCTGCTCCCTCCTGAGTCTGGGGTGTGGAACTGCAGGGGGGCAGAGAGTGTCAGCTGATCAAAGCTCCCTGAGCACTGCAGCAGGGGAAGCTGAGCTTGGCCTCGGCTTCTGGCCAGACTCAGGCCTCCTGCCTGGACTAGACCAAAGGTGTGTTCCTGGGAAGAAGGTATGGTTCGGGTGGTTCATGACAGAACAGGACAGCCAGGCATCATCTTCTAAACCTGGCAGCCTCCTGGACCCCTTCTGAAGCTACACTTGACCTTCTCTGATCCTGTGCCCCAAGCCCTAAGGAGCCCAGTGAGGAGAGACTCAAGCATGGACTGAGAGATTGCATGTGGCTCCCAGGTTTGGAGGAAATAGTTTTCTCTCAAGGCTCAACTCCTTCACCTGCCAACATGGGGCCTTTTCTGCACCTCACAAATGGAGACTGGGCTTTGTAAAGGCCTCCAGGGAATCCATGCACTGGTCACAGGCAGAGTCCTGGGAAACGTCTTTTATCCCAGCCTCCAACTGGGACGTGTGAGGGGTGAGTTTCAGGA
Source organism: Peromyscus leucopus (assembly GCF_004664715.2). Classification (NCBI taxonomy): domain Eukaryota; kingdom Metazoa; phylum Chordata; class Mammalia; order Rodentia; family Cricetidae; genus Peromyscus; species Peromyscus leucopus. Next base: position 26,746,025 of record NC_051069.1, on the reverse strand, counting down.
CAGTGGGTTCCAAAATAGGGACTTCTCTACTGTTGCGGGTTCCTGGGGTGGGATGAGGGGGGCAGGTTCAGGAGGGAGGTAAGGAAGCAGGAGGCCAGAGGAGAGGGTACTGGTGGCCGGGAGAGCCTAGGAGGGTAGTGGAGGAGGCTGCTGAGCAGGCTAGCTGATGCCAGGACCCAGCCATGCCAGCGCTGTAAAGCGATTGCTTATAGCTGTGTGTTTAAAGCAGTTTACTCATGGTGCCAACTGTTCTTGGATGATTTTCTCTAAATGTTTGATGTTTTGTACTTGTGCCCAGAGGCAGTTTTCTGTGGTGGGGGCTCTTCTGTCAATCTGTCATGGTGAGTGATTAGAAGCAGGAAGGAGGTACCTGATGTCCCCTTGAGGGGCTGCAGGAGGTCTGTACTCACAGACAGTTAACCAGACAGACACTCTATTGATGAGTCCACTCCCTCGACCGAGAAATCTAAACCTGTGACTGTGGGTGGGTAGGGTGCCCAACTGCCGTGGCATCTTTGTCCTCAGGATGCTTAAGAGTGGATGAGGTATTCTTTCTTTTTCTGGAAGTACATGCACAAGACATACAGACCACAGACACACAGATACACACACATAGACATACACAGAGATACACACACACACACACACACACACACACACACACACACCTCCATCCCTGACACACACGAGGCTTGAGTATCGGCTACCTAAAGGCTCTCTGGGTTGGTTTCCCATCATTAAACCTATCTGCGTCTGGTTATCCCTCACTACTTTGAATTCTTTTCTGCTGTGAGGAGCCGCTGACTTTCTTGGAATCTCAGCGGCCAGGGAGAGAGGTATGAGAGGTGGGTAGGCTGTTGGTTGCCTGGCTCCTCTCTGGTTTCTGATCTGACTGTAGGTGCTGAGTGGCAGCCACCCTGGGCTCGAGCCAGGACTCACACAGCCTCTGGACAAACCAGAGACTGAATGTCAGCTGCAGAAGGCCAAGCTTGGATCAGGTCTGGTGTGTCTAGTGCCCAAGTCTGGGCCTGGTGGAGAAGGCCTGTGAGATGAGTGAATGAGTGGAGATCTGTCAGGGTTTCAGAATCCAGCTTTTGTTTGTGAGTGGGCTCTTAACATGTAAATGCCCTGACTTGAGGCAGCCCCTGCCCCCTTATCCTGAGGCAGGGAAAATAGCCCACCTGGGGCAGACTGATCCAGGTTAGACTCTCAGTTTGTCAACCAAGAAATATGTCATCTCAGCTCCTTCACTAAGGGGTCAGGACATCTACCTAGTAGAGCTGAGGTATGGTGTAATTGTGGGACATGCAGGAAGCCTACTTGGAAGCAGTAGGTTTGGAGGGATGGAAGGAAGCTGTGTTCTAGAAAGTTCCTGCTTGTCATTGATTTGGCAGGAAATCCATGAGCTGGGACTGTCACACCACTGCTAGCTTGGGAGCCAAGTCCACCTCTGAGGTCTTGTCCTGCAACCATGGGGTGGGGACAGAGTGGAAGAGCCCTCCATCAGGACAATGGGCTTCTTCCTTCTATCAGTCAGTTTTACTTCCCTGTGTGTGACTTGGCATGCGCCCTCCTTATCCTTCTCACTCAAGGGACAGAGGTTCTGATGAAGAGATGAAGATAAAGGGGCTTGGGAAGGTGTCACAGATCCTAGGGGGTATCGGGGAAAGATCACTAAGGGGCTCTTTACCCGAGGTACCTGCTGGGGACAATCCAAACAAGTTAATTCTCCTCTGCATGGTCCAGAGCTTATATCTGCCATCTATTTCCCCAGAAACTTGGGGGATTTTTCATATGAGATATTATTTCCCCACTTTGAAGCTATCACAAGTTCAAAACAGAGACTGGGAGGAGATGTGTATACCACCTTAGTCCCCGGAACTCATATTGCTTTATGGATGGGTGGTGCAGAATATTCCTTTATATTATGTGAAATGTGCAGCACTGTGATTGGTTTAATAAAGAGCCGAATGGCCAATAGCTAGGCAGCAAGAGGTTAGGCAGGATGTCTGGGGGCGTATAGGTCTCAGGGAAGAAGAAAGGCGGAGTCGGCAGCAAGATACCGAGAGAGCAAGATATGCAGAAGGAGATGTAAAAGCCATGAGCCATGTGACAGCGTGTAGAGAAATAGAAATTTGTTAATTTAAGTTATAAGAGCTAGTTAGAAACAAGCCTAAGCTACAGGCTGGGTTTTTGTAATTAATAATAAGTCTCCTTGTCATTTTTTTGTGAGCTGGCAGCCCAAAGAAAAATCCGTCTACAAATGGGACGGTCAACAAGAAGAACCATGAGGAGCTTTGGCTCCTGCAAAGTCAGTCAGTCCTCCCACAACGTATTCCAAACACTCGAAGCAGTGGGGCTGGAGACACTGGGAACAAGCTCCCTGCTGGACTTCACTGGGGATGGGGGGGATCAGCAGATCCCTGTGGGACAGGGCACGGATCCCAGGAGATACTTGGTGAGGTTGTTGCAGAAGCAGATGCTGTCCATACGGTCACCAGGTCCAGCTGTCATGCCTTTCATGACCATGTCACCTGATAGCCCAATGGCAGGAAATCATTGCCACTCTGGGGTCAAGAGTCTGGGATAAAGGTGTATTCTGCCACTTGCTAGCAATGTAGCTGGGGTAGGAGCCTCTGGCCATCATTAGCCCTGAGCCTGTGTCAGGAAGCGTACTTGTCTAGCACATGGGAAGCTGGCTTCCATACCCAGCTGGTGCTTGCCTGGACTCAAACACTCCAGAAGTAGAGACAGGGTGATCAGAAATGCAAGGTCATTCTTGACGACATAGCCAGTTCAAGGCGAGCTTGACCTACAATGAGACCCCATTACAAACAAACAAACAAACCAACCCAAACAAACGAAGGAAAGCTGTGTGTGTAGACAATGGGTGAGGGCTAGGGAGGGCATTTTTTTTTTTTTTTTTTTTTTTGCCTGAAAGTTGCTTGGGTATTGCTTGTAAATGGGTACCCCGGAAGGTGTAGCATGTCATGCAAGTGCAGAAACTCATTGCCTGGAACATATGTGAACAATGAACAGGCTGCAGTGGTCTATAGGATTCTGCAGTCTATAATGGGGATGTAGGACCCCTTTCTCAAAAACAGTGGATCACTAACCAAAGCATGAGGCCTTCTGGGCACTGAGAGATTGCCACAGGTCATATATAGGTACACAAAGCCAGCCTTGGTCTTGGGGCAGGGGGTTGTTGCAGTTGGGGAGGGCTCCTTCCTCTCATGAGTCTTCAGGAGGCTGGGACTGGGGAAGGCTAGGGGCAGAGAAGCATGGTAATGGAGGGTCAAGGACTGCCTCGGCCCTGAGCAGACACAGAGGGACATTTCCTTACCTCCCATCCAGCGAATTCCCTTCCCACTCCAAAGCCAGCCCAAGGTAATAGTTTTTGACACATTTCATTGAAATATAATAGAATATTTGCATGGCATTATTAAATAAATAAGGGTTGACTTGAAGCAGTGCTTGTTGGGAAATGTGATATGAAAATTCATTTAATATGAAAGAATGTGGAAGCTTGAGTATATGGTAATAGACTGATTGCAGATAGTATCTGATAACTCCATACAAATACATTTCAGTCACAGTATCTGTCAGGCTGGTCCCCGGCTCCAGAAGCGTACAGGGGTGACCGTATGCAGGACCTCTCTTCTGGGCCAGATTAGAATTAATTAATTGGGAATATTGTGACATTACTTTTGTAATTAAGAAGCACCACTATTTGCAGTGGCGGTGAGAGGAAGTGTTTACTGTTGTCTCCAACGAGGCAGGAGAAAAAAACTGAGATGCGGCAAAGCCACAGCGGAGAGACATCTGGAGTGGGAAGTTCTATTATTTTTGTCTTCAGCTTTCCTGGCTTGCCTATAGCGTGTGGGGCTCCAGATAAGAGGCTGGGTCTCCGGGCCAGGCCAAGGGCAGAGCTTTCAGCACCTCCCTGAAGGTCAAGGGTAGCTTCTCTCTCAGGCTTGCAGATCCCAGGAGGCTGCCTCCCAGCCTGCAGATGGGGGAGGGTGTGTGTGTCCCCTGGGGAAGTTGACATAATGAGCAGGAAAAGCAGAGATCAAAGGTGGGTCAAGGCTGGTGAGCAGTGGCACGCCCCTTCCTCTCTTGATAAACCGTGAAATCCATTTGTCCTTGGCCGGGGTGAACTCGGCGGCGGAGGCGGACGCAGTCACTTCTGGGCATCTGCAGAGGGGCTCGAGAGGGAGGCGAGGTGCCCATATGCTGGCCTGTCTCCCAGTACCACGACCCTGGGAGTTTGCTTGTCTTTCTGCCTTTTCCTTTCCTGGGGAGAAAATGGAAATAATTTCCTTTGAAACGTGACATTTCCTAATCCGGCGCCCGGCCTGGCTGACAGCAGGATTAGTGTGCTCTGGCTGCCAAGCCTGGCTGGCCACATGCAGGCACCTCCCGTGGGGCTGCGGTGGCCAGAGCCAGCCCCCTCCCCTGGCTCTTCTCCCATCCCCAGGCTGCTCTCAGCTGTCCCATCCCCTCCATCTACACATAGGGGACGAGTGAGCTGGAAGCCAGCTCTGGGGGCCCCTTCCTAAGCAAGGGACTGAGGATCTGTGGGGTGGGTTCTTGCATCCACCTAAAACCGTTAGTGTTGTTCACCAAAGGGAAGGCGAGGAAGCCAGGTATTGGGAGGAAGAGTTCCATCTTGATTCTGCAGGGACTCATAATGGGATGTGGGGCACTTCAGGACCCCTGTTTGGGCTCCAGTCTTAGCTTCCAAAGACAATGTTGCGTAGGTAGCATTGACTCCCTTGACTCCCAGAAGTCTCTGATTGAACAATTTTTCTCAAGGCACTCTCATTAATAATATAACATTGTGTTTATTTATATATTTATTTATATATACATATATGTCTATAATAGATAATATTGAATAAATAAATAAATTGGTGGTTGTTTACTAAGCAAAGCGCTCTTCTGGCTTTGCCTTGCCTTCTCCACAACTGTCCTTTAAGGTGTTCAAAATGGGCACTTTGTCCCAGGGTCTCTCCTAGGAGATGTGCCAGCCAGACAGCACACTTACCCTTGTGCCCTGGAGCTGCTTATTAGAATGCGTGATGTCCTTGCATTGCAGCATTCTGACAGGTGGGTACCACCCTCTTCCCCCTCATAGATGAGGAAGCTGAGGACCAGAGAGGGTAAGACATTTGCTCAGGTTAGCACAAGCCAATTAGAACCCAGATGGGTCCAGTTCCCAATGTCCTGTCACTCAGCTATCTCTCTACGAATCACTCTTCCCTATTCCACATAGCCCTCTGCCCAGTCCATGAATGCCTGGATTTGTGCTAACAGTTCTAGCCAATCCAGGCTGGGTGTAAGTTTAATTAATAAAGTGTTTAAATTCCATTTATTGATTGTGTGTGTGTGTGTGTGTGTGTGTGTGTGTGTGTGTTTTCTTCACAGAGCACGTGTGGAGGTCAGAGGACAGACAACTTGAGGGAGTCATTTCTCTCTCTCCTTCTACCATACAGGACTGGGAGTCCTTGAATTCAGGTCCTTAGACTTGGCGGTCAGTGTTCTTATCGGCTGAGGCATCTTGCTGGCCTGTGTGGAGTGGTGTAGTGTGGCCCTCAGCTTCACAGCCAGGTGGCTTACCTATTGTGAGCTCCAAGACTGAGACCTTGGGAGGTCTCCCCAGACTCAGAAAGCCTGACCCGGAGGCTGTGTCCACGGGTCAAGATGAAAGCTGGAGGCAGTGTGGACAGCTGTTCAGAGGGGGCTGAGTAAGGACGTCAAGCGGTTTTGCATGAGCCTGGAAGCTTCTGTCCCAGCCTTTGAGATTAAGAGAAGAACCCCAGGGAGCCCAGGCTTTGTGCAGTGAATAAACAGCCCGCTGCAGCCAGGAGGGAACCCGGGAGGTCCAAGCCTCCTCTGCCAGGGTGTTTCTCCTATCTCTGGCCTCATTGTCTAAAGCTGCCCATCACAAACTGAGACTCCGTGGGTCTTTTAGAAGTATTTTGGGGCCCTGAGGAGGAGGGAGGGAGTCTCTGTCCCCACCTCCCTCCTTCTCCCTGCCCCCTCCTTACTAGGTGCTGTAATGGGGTTTGAAGCCACAAGCTTTCTGTGTAAGGTGGTTGGGGAGTTTGTGGGGGGTGGGGCAGGGAGTTGAGGGGGCTGGTGGAAAGAAGCCTGCAGAGTCAGTGAGGGCCCTGCCTTCCCCTTGCGTGTCCAGTGCAAAGTGCCCAGAGTGGGATTCGGAATGACAGATGGGGGGAAAAGGGTTTCTTGCGAAGGATCCGGCGATGAGAAGACAGCTTGGTCTGAGGCTGGCTTTGCCGGAAACCTGTAGATCAGGGTAGCAAAGCCAGCCGAAAGCTGGAAACAAAGTATCTAAAACTCCAGAGGACTGGAAGGGCGGGGCCCACCTGAGATCTGAGTGAGGAGAGCGTGGCCCACTGGGAACATCCATCCCAACGTCTGAGGTGTCTTGGGTGACTGTTTACAGGGAGGGACTGCTTCCCCTGGGAGCATTGTCCGGCTGCACCAAGCTGTCCCTCATGCTCTTCCTTCGCATCCAGCGCGTTCTCCTCACTGTCTCTTCACCGCCTCTTTCTTAGCATCTCTGCCCCTCCCATCTCCCTCTCTCTTTCTCTCCCTCCCCTATCGATCTCCCGACCTCTGCATTAGCATTCACAACCTCCGGCACCAGCCACTTAGGCCAGAAAGACAGCTCCTTGGAAACACAATTGAAATATTTTTATAAATGACCAGCGGAGTTTGAGTGACATGCCCTTCTTAGGCTAAATAAAATTAAAGTTAAACCCTCTAAAAAATACATGAGCCAAACATCCTCTGCACATTTCATTATGCAAATGCGGCTGTCGGGGCTGCACAAATTAGCCCGCCTTTTGAAATCGGCTGCTGCTGCCTCCTCTTCTTTTTCCATTCGTCTTTTCTCTCCCTTTGGGTTGTGAGCAAAAAGGCTTTGTGGTTTTTGGCTGACAGCTGGAGTCTAGGGGAACAGGGCGGCTGGAGGGTGGGGACCCGCAGACTCCTTATTTCTTTTTTGTCTCATTCTTTCCTTTCTTTGCAGGTGAAGGCAGTGTGTGTGTGGTGTGTGTGTGTGTGTGTGTGTGTGTGTGTGTGTGTGTGCTTGGAGGGAGGTGGGAGGGACATGAATACAGGGTGTCTCATCCTTTCTCTTTCCAAACTGCTTGGCAGGGTCTGGCCAGGAGAGGTCAGCCTGGGGTTGGGAATGGGAACTTCCAGGATTGGGAAGGGTACTCAGAAACCCCTTAGTCTGGGGGCTGTGGCTGCCGCTGGCCCTGGCAACAGATGACCCTGACCTCAGGTCCAGGCACTCCTCCCCAGGGGCTCAAGTATCCACATCATGGCTTTCTCTTTGTTTATCTAATCCCAGATGGCCCCTGAAGAACATAGGTGGGCCTCTGGGCTTGCCCCGTGTCTAGGAGGGTCACAGTTCCTCTGACCGGGACATTAGGAAGGAGGAGGATGCATATTGGGATAGACAGCTGCCCAGGCCACCAGGGACTGTGATCTGTAGAGACAGCCCTTTCTAACACTGTCCTGAAGTGGTCAGCCTGACTCAACTGCCCCACCCACTGAAGGAAGAAACACTCCAGGTTACATGAGGATCTAGAGTTTCCATGTTTAGACATGTCTAAAAGTGTTTCTAGTTACAGTCAACAGGTATAGGGACTGAGGGCAGAGTGGCCAAGGCCCCGGGTTTGATTAGAGCTTTTCAGTGCTCGGTGGTGTCCAGTGAGTGGGCTGTTACAACATAATGCTGTGATCTGGGTAACTCATAAACAGCAAAATGTACATCTCTCCATTTTGAAAGCTCAAGATTTAAGAAACAGATCCAGGTATGTGTTTATAGATGTGTATATTCATTTGTATGTTTTTTAAAAAAACCTCTTCCTAATATTTTTCTCTCAACTCTCTTACATTATTAACTGATGTCACTAAATCTGTCCATCTTCTTACTGCTGGCTGCCATAGGCTGTTTTGCCCTGGGCATCTACCAAATGCTGCTTTTGTTCCTCTATGTGGATAGACATTCATGCTTCCTGGAATTCCTTGTAGGGACAGTTTGCAATCTAAGTTCTCCTGGGTGGTATGAAGAAGTTAATCCGAGGTTGTGGGTCCCGGAAGATCTGTTGGGCCTTGGTCGGTTTCACTTAGAGCAACAGGTAGCTGTTGGGGTTGCCTCTGCCAGGGTCCCTCTCCTGCCATCTCTGTGGGCTTCTGTCTCCTCGGCATCTTTTCCAACACTTGTTGGCATGGCGGCCATGCCGATGGGCATCAGTCTGCCCTTCGCTCTCTTTGCACAGCTCTGATTACTGTGTGATTGTACAAATGTCCTTTTCAAGGACCTGCTGTGAGTCCCACCTTACATAAATCGCTGGTCATCGTTTTTTGCCCTTCCTCGGCTGTGTTTTTCTTGCTGATTTCAAAGAGTTCTTAAAATATACTGTCTCCACATGTCTTTGTTTTAGTCGTGGGTTTCGTGGGGTCACCTAGCTGCCGGCTGACTCTGTAGTGTCCTTCTGGGAACAGAAGAGCTTTGGATTTATTCTAGTCAAATACATCATTTCTTTTTTGTCTTGTAGTTTGTGCCTTTTGGGGTCTTATTAAAGAAGTCATCTAATAATAAGGTCACACAGCTACCTTTTACATTCTCTTCGTTAGCTTTATAGTTTTGCAGACCATATTTGGGGGCCTAATTGTTCTAGGGTAGTTCAAGTTTTACATGCTAGAAAGAGAGACATACGGTGCTTTATTAAAATCTGCATGGTAAATTACGTTTTCATTGAGTAAACTATGTTTTCCACCAGTGCCCGATGAACTCACCCACATTCTATATGCCATTGAAAATACCCTCTCACCCGTGTGAACTTTATACAAAGACTCCTGGGCTCCCACTTTTGTTCTGTTGGCTTATATTGGTTAGTGCCCATGTCAGTATTATAGTTTCCTAAAAAAAAAAAATAAATAATTGCAGCGGTCATTAGAGTGTCCACACTTGGTTCTTTCTTTCACTGAAGTGGTAGGCTTGCATTTCCCTGTCCACTTGGAGTCAGACACGCCTGTGTGACTCCTCAATTCAGACAGAGAAATGTGAGTGCAAGCGATACCTGTTGTCCCTTCGCAGAGGATGCTCTCCGAGCTGGTGTGTAATACGCCGTGTCCTCTTCCCTGCCGTGACAACCCATGATGCTCCCGGCCAGGTAGGATGCTGCCAGCCGGAACCTGCGGAACAGTGAGAAAACCGCAGAGTCTTCCAGCACCCATGATGGACATGGAACATGTGTGAAGAACAGGTCTCTGGTGTTTCAGTTGATTATATTTGGTGGCTCTTGTTCTTTCTTTCTTTCTTTCTTTCTTTCTTTCTTTCTTTCTTTCTTTCTTTCTTTCTTTCTTTCTTTCTCTTTTCTCTTTTTCCCTTTTCCCTTTTCCCTTCTCTCTCTCTCTCTCTCTCTCTCTCTCTCTCTCTCTCTCTCTCTTTGAGACAGGGTTTCTCTGTGTAGTTTTGGCACCTTTCCTGGAACTCACTCTGTAGCCCAGGCTGGCCTCGAACTCACAGAGATCTACCTGCTTCTGTCTCCTGAGTGCTGGGATTAAAGGCGTGAGCCACCACTGCCCAGCGGCTTTTGTTTCTGTAGCAAAATATTGCCTAACCTAACCAAAGCACTTGTCATGGTCCAGACTCATTCTAGTAGCTCATTAAGGCATGTTTCTCCTTTTAAAATAACTACTTCTTTGTGGTTTTTCTTCTTATATTTAATTAATTAATTGACAGGATCTCACATAGCCCAGGCTGGCCTTAGAACTCACTGTGTAGCTGAGGCTTTCCTTGAGCTCCTGATCCTTTTGACTAATCTCTCGAGTTCTAGATTATAGGTATGCAGCATTCTTCTATTGTGGAACTTGCTAATCCTCCAAGATATTGCAGCTGAAAGCAAAAATCCACCTACCCAAGGAATTTGGGGCAAGAGTGTTATAGAGGCAGAGACCGCTTCATGTTGCTGAAATACAAAGATTTACCTTTTACAGCAAACATTATTTAAAAACAAAAAGACGTTCTCACTGCACAGCCCAGGCTAACCTGGAACTTACTGTGTGGTCCTTCTGCCTCACTCAGCCTCCTGCATACTGGGATTACGGACCTGGGTCGCCATGCCTGGCTAAGCATCATCTTTTGAAATCTACGCAGGTGCCACCTCTCCAGGCACTGCAGTGGTCTCCAACACACTTCTTGACTCTCTTGCCGCTTTTCCGGCGATTCCCCTCTCCTCTTGATTTTCATTTTCTTTTGTCTTCCCTTTTGCATGGACAACAACAGGTTCCCTCTGAGTCCCACGTGGAGAGGGGGAGGAGGGGTTTCCCTTCTCCCCAGCTTTTGGTACCACTGCCACTGTGGCCTTCAGAAGGTTCACTCTTGTTCCACACTTGTCAAGATCATCTTCCCAGCGGTGACAGTTCTCCCCTAAGAGCAATTGTGATGCCAGCTGTGAAGACAATACAGAATCATCCACTTTGTTACATCTAAAAGAGGCCGGGAAACTGGACAGCTCTGGAGCAGGAGAAGGAAGACACCGCTCAGATAATGTGTCCTACATCACAGACCAGTACATTTCCTGTGGATAAGTGATAGAAAAGTAGAGGAAGGGACAGTCAGATGGCTCTGAGGGAAAGAGGGGCTTGCTGCCAAGCCTGACAGCAAGAGTCTGACTTCTAGAACTCACATGGCCGGAACAGAGAATCCACTTCTGAAAGCTGTCGCTGAACCTCTCTGCGCACGCGCACACTAATAGATAAATGTAAAAGTATTGGAAAAAAGAAGAACAAAAGTCCAACTTCTGTTTCCAACCTTAGTAATACAAGAAGAACACGCACATAAGCCGGCAGGCTCGATTGTGCCGGGAGGCAAGCGCTTGAGCTTCTGGTCGTAGGCAGAGTTTTAAGAGAGGGTGAGCTTTTTGTCCTTGGAACAAGACCTGAGAGAAACCAAACCTGCAAGGAAGAAAGAGATTTCTTTTGGCTCACAGTTTTATAGGTTTTGGTCCATGGTCACTTGGCCTCATTGCTTTAGGGCCTTTGGCGGTGAGATGCAGGGCATCCTGGAGGGAAGACTGGCTCACCTCATACTGGCCTGGAAGCAGGGTGGGGGGGTCCTGGTGTCCCAGTGTCCCCTTCAGGACACAGTGGTCTCCAGTTCCCCCAGTGACCTAACTGCCTTCCTCTAGTCCTCTCTCCCAAGAGTTGCTTCCTCCTGAGGGCAGCACAGGTGGAGATGACGGTTTTAGCACACAGGCCTTGGGCCGACACAGAAGATCCAAAGGCTGATCAATAAAGCTGGCGACTTTAGTGTACATGAGAGGAAGAAATTTGCAACTCTAATAAAGTGTTCAATAAATCAAGAACAACCCAGAAAGCAAACACTTGAATAAGCAAGTCCCTGAGGAGGGAAAAAATGATATACAGAAAAAGCACTCAGATTCATAAACTGAAAACTAACTTCAAAAATCATCCAGGAATTTCATTCGAATTATACTAAGTTCACAAATTAATTTGGTGATCGCTTTTTCTATGAATTTTCTTCAGCCTTACTTTTTAATAATTTATATTTTTAAAAACTGTTTGCATTTTTAGGTAGGCTAATTTCCAAGTACTTCATATACATACATACATACATACATACATACATACATACATACATACATGTGTGTGTGTGTGTGTGTGTGTGTGTGTGTGTGTGTGTGTGTATGTGTGTGTGCTGTAATTAGCTTTGTTTTTAACTGACTGCTGAGAACAGAAGACAGGCTAACTTTTTTCTTTTTCCAGCTAAGCCTCCTCTCTCTTGCTCTTGCTCTTATTGTCTTTTTGAGTGTTGGCGTCACACACAGGTGGGGTGACAAGAAAGGGAGAAAGTCCTTAGGTGACTGGTACGGCCGCAGGGGAGCTGTGGCAGCAGGGACTAGCTAGAGACCATTTCCCTAGAACCTCCTCCTATGAACGCATCTCTCAGTGCCCCACCGAGGATGGGATCATAGAGTTCAGCTAACATTGGTCCATGAGTTGGGGGTAGAACTGGAAGCAGGCAGTTTGGGCGTCTTGGTCAGTGAGTATGGTTTGGATGTCCATTGCATGTGGTTGTCAATCCTTAGACCAGGAGTTGATCTCCTTGCCCCACATACTGGCAAGCCCAGGCTGAGGTTTTCTGGGGAGTCAAGTCTTGGACTTGTGGTGATAGGGTTGGGTCTCTGCCTCTCTAAGGCGTGAATGGGTCTCTGGAACACCCCAGATCTTCTTCCCACTCTGGAAGGAATGGAGCCAGACAGCAGAGTCTCTGAGCAACATCAACTGTAGCTAGAACATTCTGTGTGGTGTTAGCCACAGGCCATGGTGTTTGGCTAAGCTTCGAGGGGCATCAGTGTTTACCACATGCATGTACCATCGCTTTTGATGTGAAAATAATTCAGAAAGGGGGGGGGGAGAGAAAGGGAGGGAGGAAGGGAGAGAGAAAGGGGGGAAAGGGAGGGAGGGCAGAAGGGAGAGAGAGTCTATATAATTGAGACTCAGTGGAAGAAACCTGCCAAGAGTCAAATATCCAGCTAGTAATAGAGAACTCCTTGGAAATAATCAAATTCTTTTTCCACCAACAAAGAGAGAACTTGAATCTCTATTTCTTCCCCCTACACGGGGTATTGAACTTCCTTATGGCAGTTGACTGGTGGAAAATGAGACCAGAGCATTAAGATTTATTTTGTTATTGAGGATAGCTGATTCTTGAGCTTCTGGAATGGCTCCTGCTTCCTGCTCCCATCGTGCCTGCTGTGAGGATGCAGGGATTACAAAAGTGTGCCATCATGCCTAGCTCTGCACGGGTTCTGGGGATCCGAACTCTGGTCCTCACACTTGCATGGCAAGTACTCTATACACCGAGCCGTGTCCCTAGCCTCCAGCTATTTTTTTAAAAATATAAATATATTTGTGTGTTTACTTTATAATCAGCCAACTTAGTAAACCTTGTTGTCATGAATAACATCAAAAAGTTGATAGTATTATGTTTTCCAAGTAAACAATCGTACGTGTTGAAAAATGCTGTGTATCAACATTGGGATAATGTCAAACGATCGTTCTGCATTAAACATTGTTGCAGTTACTACACAGACTATCTTCAGTCCTTTCCATCACTCACTGCCACTTCATAAGCGGCTTTACAAAGTCCAGTTTGTGTGTGAGCTTCTCAGACGTCCATCCAGTGCCCATGAGATGGCCTCTGAATCTCCTCATTTGATTTATCGCTGTGCTGAATCTCTAGATGGCTTAAATATATAACTGTTCTTGAATTGCTGGACATTTAATTTGGCTATTTTTTTTCATGTACTGTTAGTTTCATTCTCTAGAATGTTTTGTTGTAGTCATAAATGGTATTAGATTGTCTTTCTTTTGTGTGTTGTTATATTTTGATGTTACTATCGTGTCGCTCTCTCATCTATTGTGTGCGTGTGCGTGTGTGAGTCTGTGCATGCGTGTGCTGAGGCTGGATGGTGAGGTTGGGTATCTTGATGACCTTCTGCCTTCCTGCTTGGAGAGAGGCTCACTCACTGAACCAGAAGTTTCCCCGCTTGGCTGTGCTGGCGGACCAGCAAGCTCCCAACTTTAGTGCCGGGGCTAGAGGCACATACAACCATGTCCGACTTTTAACTCGCACCGTGGAGATTTTAACTCAGGTCCTCATACTTGCAGAGCTCTCGCTGACTGAGCCATCTCCCCAGCTTCCCCCGTTTCTTTTCCTCGAGACACGGTCTCCTGTACCCTGAGCTATGAGCTTGAACCCGACGCTAACTTTGAACCCTTGATCTTGCTTCCTTGGCCTCCTGAGTGGTGCGGTTGCAGACGTAAGGCACAGTTTCTTCTCTTCCCCTCCTCCTCCTCTTCCTCCTCTTCCTCCTCTCCTCTCCCTCTTCTCAACTTCATGTTTGTTCACAGGCAGAGTCTCAGGATGTAGCTGAGACTAGCCTTGAACTTGGGCTGCAGCCAAAGGTAACCTTGAATTTATGAGCCTCCTACCTCAGTTTCCCTGGTGCAGAAATTATAGGTGTTAGTCCTCATACCCACTTTACGCTACTTTCAGTTGTTAAAAGGTCCTTGTCCCCACCCTTGGGTGCACACTGAAGGAGTTTACTCAGCACCAGGATTCTTCGTTTCTTAGGACCTGGTTAGAATTCTTCCATGGTGTCGCATCTGGGCCTCGGGCTCTTCCAGGGAGGGCTCAAGCATTTTGGCAGCTGTTCTTGGTTTCAGTAACTTCACATCCTGTTTCACTTTCTGTCACTTCTACACTTGTTTACCCCCCAAACGCTTTATTATTTAGAGATGATTCTGTTTTCTGTCTTCGGCTGGACGAGATTAGCGAATAGTTAATAGTTATCTATTTTATTGACTGAAGAAAGCATGTAATCACCTTTTGGATTGTGTGTTAATTATGTAGCCCTCTCATTTAACTCAGCATCCAAGGAACCAAGACTTTCTTCCTAATTTTTGTAGCTTAAGTCTGTTGTCTTATTTTCTACCTTCTTGAGCTCAATGCTTATTTGTCTTCATTTATTTTAGCCTTACTTTGTAATTTTACTCTTTTAGCAGAGGTTCTGACAGAAAATATTTTTACCAGGGTTATTTTAAAAGCATTTTCAAATTTCAGTTTTGATTTCCTTTTTTCCAAGTGCTGTTTACAGAAGAGAATGAAAAGTTCTGAGTGAAAAGGTTTTATTTCAAGCTTCTATTTTTATTACATTACACCCTCAGAATATGGTCCCTCTAAGTTTCTAGTTTCTGGAGTACACTGAGGTTTTCTTTGTAGCCGAAGGGTTTCAGAGTTTGAATTTCCTATTTTGAGGGCTTTTGAGCTGAATACACACACACACACACACACACACACACACACACACACACACACTCACTCACTCTCTCTCTCTCTCTCACACATACACACACACACACACTCTCTCTCTCTCTCTCACACACACACACATACACACATACATGTGTTGTACTGGCTAGTTTTACGTCAATTTGACACAAGCTAGAGTCATCAGAGAGGAGGGAGCCTCAGTTGAGAAACACCTCCATAAGATCAAGCTGAGGCCAGCCTGTAGAACATTTTCTTAATTAGCGATCGATGTGGGAGGGCCCAGTCTATTATGGGTGGGGCCATCCCTGGGTTGGTGGTCCTGGATTCTGTAAGAAAGCAGGCTGAGCAAGCCATGAGGAGCAAGCCAGTAAGCAGCACCCCTCCATGGCCTCTGCATCAGCTCCTGTGGTGGTTTGAATGTAACTGGTCCCATGGATCGTAGGGAGTGGTACTGCTATTAGGAAGTGTGGCCTTGTTGGAGCAGGTGTGCTGTTGTCAGAGGAAGTGTGTTACTGGGGGCCAGCTTTGTAGCCTCCGATGGCCAAGACAGGCCCAGTGTGGCATTCTCTTCCTGCTGGCGCAGATCCAGATGTAGAACTCTCAGCTGCCTCTTCGGCACCAGGTCAGCCTGTGTGCTGCCATGCTTCCCACCATGATGATAATGGACTAAATCTCTGAACTGGAAGCCACCTCCAATTAAATGTTTTCTTTCATAGGACTTGCCGTGGTCATCGTGTCTCATTAGAGCATTAAAACCCTAACTAAGACAGCTCCTGCCTCCAGGTTTCTGCCCTGCTTGAGTTCCTATTCTGGTTTCTTCCTTCAGTGATGGACTATGATGTGGAAGCATAAGTCAAATAAACCCTTTCCTCCCCAACTTGGTTTTGGTCATGGTGTTTCATCATAGCAGTAACCCTGACTAGGACATATGTATTCATAAAGGTATTCTAATACACACACCCTTCTATTAATCATTTTTGTTTACTTCTGCCCTGGTCAGGTGGTCAGCTGTGATAACCCTTGACTTCTATTGTGTCCCAATTTCTCATTGAGTCTCCTGAGCTGTTACTTTAAATATGTTCATGTGCCACTATTTAAAGCATGAATATTCTTGGCCATTAAGTGCTCACTGGCTACCAGCTCCCTAACCATCCCAAGTTCAGTCTTCCAGCTCCTGAAAAATTGTGTTTCTTGATTTTTTTTGTATGTGTATGCTGTTTTTGTTCACTTATGTACAACCAGTCTCTCAAAGTAATTGTACATTTAAGATCTAGAAGAAATTTTAGCTTAATTCTGACCCAGAATGAGAGTAAATTTTTTTTGCTGATAAAATTCACATAAATTAATATAACAGCCATGTTTGTTTTTTGCTATTTTTTTTTTGGTTCAAATCGAGTTTTGTGTTATATTTTCTGGTTTTATTGCTGCCTCATTGTTTTTCAATCTTTTATTCCATTTTCTACTTGATCTGCTTGAGCTTTATATATGCATTTCTTCTACTCATTTGCAAGGCTTGAATTTCCCCTGGTAGTATCTATGTCTATATTTCCATCCATTTCTGCCTATACACCTCTTTTTCTTAATACCTTGTCTCCTTTCTGAGAGTAAATTACTGTATTTTTAACTTCCCCTCACCATTTTCTTTTAATTGATTGCATTGTCATTGTGTTTTTCTTCATTTTAAAGGGTGTACACTTCTATCCCTTACTTGACTCATTTCAAATGTCCCTAAACAATTATTTCTAAACAAAAATGTTGCTAGCCACCCACCCGTTTAAAACAAATTTTTTTTTAATGTTTTTATTTTTTGGTTTTTCCAGACCGGGTTTCTCTGTGTTGCCCTGACTGTCCTGGAACTCACTTGGTAGACCAGGCTGGCCTTGAACTCACAGAGATCTGCTTGCCTCTGCCTCCCCAGCGCTGAGATCAAAGGTATGCACTATCACCACTGCCCGGCTATCCCCAACCCATTTTTATCAGCTGTAGCATTTTTGCCTGATTAGGTTGTCACCCTTGCATTTGGTCCTGTGGCTGCCATTTCTGCCCTGATGTAGAGGTAGCCTGACTTCCAGTTCTGCTGATTTAATGTGCTCTTCTTCTTAGGCTGTTTTCTTGCATTCATCCTTCAGCATCTTGAATTTACCCCTTATGTTTCTTCGAGCTCATAGATTGGTGTTCTCACATTCTTGCATATCTACTGGAGCTGGCCTTGTGCTAGTTTGCCTGGGTACAGCATTCTTAGATTACACTTTTTATTCCTTTGCCTTGTATCATGATGTGGAGCCTTCTAAGGTGACCTTAATTTTTTTTTTTTACCTCCCTCCCATGTATAAAACTATTTGATCTAGTCTGTCCAAAGGATTCTTTGTCTTTGAAGTTTGTTCCATTATGAGATGTGATCATTTCATGCCAGTGTTTTCCTGGGACACAATAGTCCTCTTCAGTCTGTGATTCTGTTCTTTCTTGTTTTTGAAAAGTGATAATAAATTATTTTTAAATGTCTGCTTTTTCTGCAAGGCTGTAAATTGTGTGTAGGATTGTCTGCTTTTCACAACTATCACTTTCTTTCGTGTGTGTGTGTGTGTGTGTGTGTGTGTGTGTGTGTGTGTACATGTATGCACAGGTAGAAAGAAAACACTGAATGCCCTGCTCTATCGTTCTTCGACTTACTCTCTTGAAACAGAGTCCCTCCCTGGATCTGGAGCAAGCTCCAGCAACTCAGCAACTCTCTTGTTTCTTGTCTCCATAGTACTGGAGTCCTAGGTGCTTGCTTTTATATATATGGCCATGCCTAGGTTTTAGGTGGGTGCTGGGGATTTGAACTCACATCTTCATGCTTGCAGAGCAACTGCTTTTGCCCACCCAGCCATCCCCTAGCCTCTCTCTCTTAACTTCTTAAGCATTCCTACTAATTTCTCTTGCCTTTTCCAAATCTGTCCTCTGTCTTCCCCTATTTTCTCTGTTGGTTTTCTATACATTTTTTCTTGTACTTTTTTTTTCTGAAAAGTGCCATCTTATGATATATGTCATGTGCTCATCTTCTGAATTTTAAGGTACATTTATACCCTTTTTTGTACTCTTGGTTTATGGAAGAAATTATTTTTCTGGGTGCTTAAAATTCCCGCGGTATTATGTTCATCTTCTCTATGTCAACATTCTCCTCCTTGTCAAGAATATTCAAGAACTATTTATTCTTCGTCTTTCTCTCTTTTAGAAATATGTGTTTATTTGCAGTTCTGGGGATTGAGTCTAGAACTCTGTTGTAGTTGCTTTTCTGTTGCTATGAAGAGACTCCATGACCAATGCAACTTATGAAATAAAACATTCTGAGAGCTTGCTTATACACAGTTTCATAGGGTGAGTCCATGGCCATCATGACAGGGAGCATGGGAGGAGAAAAAAAGAGAGAGAGAGAGAGACTGGGCCTGGCTTCAGCTTTTGAAACCTTAAAGTCCACCCCACAGTGACACACCTCCTCCAACAAGGCCACACCTCCTAATCCTTCCTAAATAGTTCTACCAACTTGGGACCAAACATTCAAATATATGAGCCTCTAGGGGCCATTCTCATCCAAACCACCACAGGCTCTAAATATGCAAGATAACCGTTCTTTCCCTGAGCTATAGCCACAGCCTCTTCTTTAAAAAAATTATTTTTGATTATGTGTATGTGAGGACTTGTGTTTATTGGGCACAGTGCCTGCAGAGGCCAGAGGAGGGTGACAGATCCCTTGGAATAGGAGGTACAGGCAATGGTGAGCCGCTGGGTATGGGTGTTGGGAGCTGAACTCAGGTTCTCTCTAGCCCATGAGCTGTTGCGCCTCTTGTCCTATGATGGTTCTTTTGTGATCATTGATTTATCATTAAATGAGGGGAAATTTTCCGGGGTCAGCTGTTTGTATGACATTTTGGACTGGGACAGGAGGTCACGGGCCTGGGTTGTATTCCAGCCCCCAGGGCTTCCCTTACGATGACATCAGTGTGAGGTCTATCATGGTTTCCATCTCACTGGACAACTGACAACGGTCGCCACAGACAAGCCCTTCCCCATTCCACTTCCTAGATGGACTGCCTCTGGCAAAGGTGACTTTCAGTGTGACTCCTCACGCTGCACTCTCCCTGTCTCGGTCATGTCAGGACAGGCCCAGGATGGCTGCCTGGCAGACCGCATTCTTGTCCTCACTGTTTCTAACAAATGGCCCGTCACCTGACTCTGCACCCCAACCCTGCTCTCAGCCTCCTTTTGTACTCAGTTGACCTTCACAGACCTTCCCTGGCCTTTTGGCCTCAGCTCAGACATCTGCGATAACTTTATCAAAGGTAGACTTTGTTCTGGATTCTTCTGTAACTTTTAGGTACCTCGACTTCTCACAGTTTCTTCCTACCCAAACTACACTGGTAACTATTTCCTCGGTATCTCTATCCATGTATCTTTTTAGTTTAATTTTTTAAACATTCATTCACTTATTTTACATGGGCTTGTGTGTATATGTGGAAGTGTGTACAGGCCACGGTGTGCATGTGGAGGTCGGAGGGCAGCTTGCAGCCTTGTGCACTTGGTTACAGAGATGCCAAGTGGAATATAGCCTTCTGGGAATCTGCCTGGCTAGCTCCCGGCCATCTGCAAAACCTGCTCAGATATCGCCTCCTCTGGGCAGCCTTTCTGACTGCTCTGTTGGTATTGAGGGCTCATACCTCTAAGCTTCTCCCATCCCTGTTCATCTAGAGGGTAAACGTCTGGAAATCCATCCTCTCTCTTTCCCTGGGCTTGGGTTTGGCCAGTAGATACTCAATAAAATTTGAATCTGCAATGCTGTGTCTGTACCTAAGGAGATGACAAGGGCCTGGTGACAATCTGGATCCAAAAATGCCAGCGTTAGTAAGTATGTCTCATTCACGGTCTGGACATGCATCTGGCTTGGTTTGCAGGCCATGCTCATGGCCTGGTTGGTTGGATGAGTGTCTGTTTCTATGTCTGCAGGACAAAGATGTTTGTGATCCTGCTCATGTCTGCCCCAGGCTCAGCACAGGCCAGTGACAGGCACCAAGGAGTTCAAAGGATGCTTCTGGGCAGAGATCAGAGCTTGAGTGTACTGTCTCTAACATCAGAGAGGTCTGGGTTTGAGGTTCAGCTCTGACTTTGGGGTCAGTAACTTAACCCCATCAGTTCTTTTTCTCTTATCTGCTGCTTACCACCTATTGATGTTGACATAGTCAAGCTGATCCTCTATCTCTCTCTTTCTCTACCTCTGTCTATGCATCTTCTCTTTCTCTTTTCATCCATCTTTCTATTCATATATACATATTATCAATGATCAACTATGCTATCTATCTATGTATCTATGTATCTATCTATCTATCTATCTGCTCACCTATCATCTTTATAATTTCTCCTCCTCCCTTTCTCTTTCTCCTTCTGTATCTATCCATCTATCTTTTCATCTATTTACCCTCACCTTTCTAGTGCTTTTCTTCATTCCTGGCACATATCAGTGCTCAGTTGATGTTAGTTTCATAAACTTAAAATGGAATGTTTTCTTCATTTCCCTCCACCTAAATGACAGGAATCAGAGGAGGGAAGGGTCTTTTCCAAAGCTATTCAGACTCTCCCTGTTCCCCACACCCCCCACAGGCCTGGCATAACAATGATAATGAGGCTCGCAGTTGCGCACTGCATGGAACACTTGGTAGCTCATAAAATGCTTCCTTGTTCACTCTTCCATGACACACTCGGCAGTCCACTCAGCCCCATGGCAGGAAGACCCAGGCGTCAGAACAAGGGATGGTGAGCACGGTAGCAGAGCAGCCATGGCATCCTGGGGTCCAGCTGCTGCTCCCCATCCATCACATTCTACCTTTCCCTTGCCAAGAAGCTTGCATGGGTTTGACCTTGGAGCTCCCTTTTCAGGGCTTGGAGAGGGATTGGAGGTGCCTGGGACTCACTTAAGACAGAACCCACCTGCTTCACATTGGTCTTTTTTCGCTGGCAGTCGGCCCAGGCAGTCGCCCCTCCTGTGTGCCATCCCGGAGGGCCGTGTCCTCGTTCACGGACCATTGGGTGCAGGCTGCTGCTCTCTCTTGCCTAATTGCCAGTCTCCTTGTTAACACCCTCCCTCTGCCTTCCTGCTCCACATATCCACCTCTCCTGGTTCCCCCACGAATACCTCCTACTTGATGAACAAGATGTAAGTATACACGTTATTAATCTTCCTACCGAGGCAATTACAGGCCCTGCAAAGTTCCTCCTTGGCCACGTTGGCTCTTCTATGACAACCTTATCAGGTTAGCAATTTCAGATCTGCATTAAGTGTTCAGAAATCAATTTTCAGCTTATTTTGTGTTGCAAAGTTTGCCATGCCTGAAACCGCACTGCTAATTGAACAAGAGCAATTGATGTTTTAGCAGTAATTAAAGATGGTAATTATGACCAAATCTCCCCCATGGCCTACCGTGTTTGCTTTTGGACCTGTCAGAATGGCGGGCAGGCCAAATCAATCTTAATAAAGTTAGTAGTTCAGAAGTCTCCCCAGAAATGGTGTTGCCCTCCGGGTGGAGACACTGTGGTCACAGGGAGCAAGAAGCAAGGGATGGCATGCTTCGGGCTGTGTGGAGACAGTCAGCTTGACAACCGGGCAGTCGTTAGATATGGCCATCTTGGCCTGAGAGTCTGCCAGTCTTGAGCTGGCTGCAGAAGTTGGGTCAGGGCCTCCGAAGCCCTGGTGTGCATACTGTGGCCATTGATACACCTGTAGTGTATTTCGGAAGAAATGATGCCTGTGCCACAGAAGATAACTTCCGATCACTTGAGAAGGAGAACTAACAGGGTATTCAGCAGGCTATATATATGCGTAATGTGTGTGTGTACATGTATATGTATTTATATAATAGGATGTGTGTATGTATGACACATATATGATGTGTACGGATATGTATTTGAGAACTTGGCTCCCATGATAATCTCTCTGTAAGCTGAAAGACAGAGCAGGTATCAGCGTGCCACAGTCCAGCTCTGAAGAATGCAGAACCAGGAGACAGTGGCATAATTCTCAATATGAAGCTAAAGGCCTGAATGCCCTGAGGCCGCTGTGAGTTCAGAAATATAAACTATGGAGAACCTTGAGTTTTGATGGGCAAAGGCAGAAGGCTTATGAAAGGGGGGAGGAGGGAGAGAGAATAAATTTACCTTTCTCTCTGGGCCTCACAGCAGGACAGTACAGCCCGCTGATTCAGAAATGCCCTCCCTAACACATCTATGTGTGTGCAGGGAGCTGGCACACATGGTCTATGGCTGAAGGAGTAGGGGGGGGGGCAGGGCTTCATTCAGTCTCTACTTTAGTGGTGTCTGGAAGGACAGACATGACTGGGGGATGGTTTGCACTGCAGCCATATGGCAGTGCTGTGACCCGACTCTCCTGGACAGTAAGAAAGATCTCGGCCATGATAGTCCACAAGCTCCTGCTGGCCATATGGTGACGTGTGTGTGTTTCTTGCCTTGTTGTACCGCTCACACTTCACAGGGATCCACCAAGGCACATGCACCTCAGAGGGACCTGCCTGAACGGGAACATATTGAACAAAAGACTCACACATGGATACACTCATAGCCGAGGCCACATGTTAATGTGTGCTCGTGAAACCTAGCCCATAGCTCTGCCTAGGCATTTGAGGTTGGCTGTACATGCGTACTCAGACCTGATGAGAACATTTGCCTTCTGGTCCAGGTGGCATCAGTTTTTAAAACGAGGTAATTTGGGGTCTAGATGTGTCTTTAATCGGACTTAGCTCTTCTGGAGGAGGAGGTTGGGGCAGGGTGGAGTGTGTGCAGAGGAGAGGGTGGGAGACTAAGGGTCTTATCTGTGGATTTTCATCATTTTCCCCACAGCCTGGTTCTCTTTTCCTTTTCTCTTTTTGGTACCGGGGATTGAACCCCGAATTTTGTGCGTGCTAGGCTAGTATTCTAACACGAGCCAGGTCTCCTAGGCCTCGGGGACTAATTTCAACACCTGAAGGTATTGAGTCCCCTTGGGTAGGTCCTCCCTGCTGTCACACTCCAGACAGCTGGTTCCTTCCCCATCAGGGTTGGGCTAATTTAGCTGGGAGCTATGCAAGGTCCAGCAGCTGTGATGGGGGGTCGATGGATCTACCCCCACAGTGCTGGGGAAGGGAGGCTGGAGAGTGTCTAGTTCAGAGTTCGTTTTTGTCCAGACTCTGTACTGTCTGGTGAATGACAGCAGGAAGGGAAAGTGACTTGTCAAAGGTCACATGGAAAGTCACATGACACCTTACGAGGGCTCAGGCACACTTTCCAAAAACCATATGCTCAGGCTCAAGACATATACCAGCTCCAGCTCAGGCTGTGTGGGCCAGATTTAGCCTCTCCTCTGAGAATCTGTAACTTTGTGGCCAGTGGCCTGGCCAAGCTCCCACTTGGAGACACAGTGTGTTCGGCGCCTGCTTCAGAAAGCCTTGATAGAGCTTGGAAGTTGGTTGGGTTGGGAAAATGCTTGCCTTGCAAGTGTAAGAATTGAGTTTAATCCCCAAAACACAATACCAAGCATAGTGATGTGTGATAGAATCTCAAGCCTGGGGTCACAGGACAGACAAGTTCCTAGAGTCACTGACCAGTCAGCCCTATGAGGAACCCAGTCTTTCAGTACTTTACTTTATTTATTTGTTTATTTTATTTTTTATGTGTGTGTGCCTGGGTACATGTATGTGCACCATGTACATGCAGGAACCCATGGAAGTCAGAAGAAGGTGTTGGATTCCCTGGAACTGGAGTTGTAGGTTGTTTGTGTGAGATAGCACATGGGCACTATGAACTGAGCTCAGGTGATCTCCACCACTGAGGCATCTCTCCAGCCCCTGAGAGACCCTGCCTTAAGGTTGTCCTCTAGCTTTTACACATATGTGCACATGCACAGCCCCTCCCCCAGCACACTCACACCCAATCCTTGAGACCTGTGGCCCTCTTTTCCTATCCTCAGTACTGTCCTTGGGGTCTTACTTTCTCGCCAGAGCTGTCTCTGAGGGGACAGTACATCCCTTCCCAGAGCTGTCTCTGAGGGGACAGTACATCCCTTCCCAGAGCTGTCTCTGAGGGGACAGTACATCCCTTCCCAGAGCTGTCTCTGAGGGGACAGTACATCCCTTCCCAATTTGTGCGTGACAGCTTAAGTGCCTCTCCTTTGATGCTGCTTCAGGAAAAGAGAGCAGCTGGTCGTTTCTTCTTCCTGATGCTGATCCCCCAGGCTGGTCCAGCTTGCAGATCCAAGCCCTGCAAATGCCTTCTAACCTCACGCTTCTCTTGGAAACAGCATTGGACGGGGAGACACGTTGTTGTTGTTGTTGTTGTTGGTTTCTACGAAAGCATTTGTTTCTTACTCTCAGGCTTGGAGTTTTTGTTAGCACCTCCATGGGTTCCTAGCTCCTGCCTGGGGTGCCCATTTAGGTAGCTTTGGGGGTGAAGGAGGGAACCCAGAGGTTAAGAGCTCAAGGGTGGCCGGCTGCCCATCATGTGCTCAGTGCTGGTGAGCCTCTTTTGCTCCCTTGGACCACACCATCCTCCAGCTCCTCCCTCTCAGCCCTCTGCATTCCCGAAGCTCCCTGGATGGGTGATTGATTAATTGATTTACATATTTATTAAAATGTATTTTAGTAGCGTCTTTGCCTTTGATGCCAAATCTCATTTCCTATTGTGGGGCTGCTGACAGCCGGCATTGTAAATGCAAAGACACTTTACAAAACAATTTAAATAGCAATTGCCACCAGCTTAAAAATGAGCAAAACAGACAAATAAAATACTGATGAGGAAATTGGCAGCTTCAGGACAAGGAGGGCCAGGGGTTTCTAAGCAGCCAGCAGCTCCAGGGGGGCTGGGCCGGGTGAGGGCATGTAATTGTCTCTTTGGAATGGCCCAGATTTTAGGTGTGGATGAAGAGAGGTTCACAGCTGCTGCTCTCAGAGCAGAGAGTGTCGCCCTTAAAGAGCCTGTCCTCGGGGGCAGTCTGAGCCAGGGGTTACAGATGAAGGGAGCAGTCAGGGTTTGAGGCATTAGATCTCTGCCTGCACTAGTGTGTGTGTGTGTGTGTGTGTGTGTGTGTGTGTGTGTGTGTGTGTGTGTGTTGTGTATGTGAGTGTGTGTGTGAGTGTGTGTGTGTATATGTGTGTGAGTGTGTATGTGAGTGTGTGTGTGTGTATGTGAGTGTGTGTTTGTGTGTGTGTATGTAAGTGTGTGTATGTGAGTGTGTGTTTGTGTGTGTGTATAGGCCAGAGGACAATCTCAGGTGTCTTTCCTCAGGTGGCATTTGCTTTGGTTTTAAAGATAGAGTCTCTTATTGGCTTGGGACCCATGGATTAGGCTAAACTGTCAGGCCAGTGAGCCACAGGGATCTATCTGCCTGTCTCCCTCTTCCTCGCTCCTGGATTATGATCATGGGCCACCACCTGTGGCTTTTTTATGTGTGTTATGGGGCTTGAATGCAGATCTTACAAGCACTTTACTGACTGAAGCATCCCCCTAGGCCCTCTGCCTGCAGTCTAGATATGTGAGCTTGTGCCTGCCTGCTCTGAGGTGTGTCATGAGCCCGCAGGAGACTGGCTTCAGGACCAGCAGTAAGAGGGAAGAGTGTAGACAGGACATTCTGTCCCATTCTGGCCTGAATCTGGCCCAGCTGTGAATCCTGGGCAGGTCAGTCATCCTCTGCTGTCTCTGCAGAGTGACAGTGATAGAAATCAGGGAGTGCCAGTTTGGGGTTGTGGATGCCTGGCTGGCATCTGGTCTGGGTTCCCATTTCGTAGCTTTGGGACTTTCAGAGGGTTACAATCCCTCGGGGGGGGGGGGGGACATTTGTGGAAACAGAACAAGTAATGAACCCCTCTCTTTTCATCTGGGCTTTTAATCTCTGCTGCTCTGTGGTTGCAATGGTGGCAGATGGCAGTCAGGGAGAAGGGGGAAGGTAAATAGGTAAGGACCAGTAGACCAGCAGTCCAGGACCAGGCAGAATTTGGGGAGGACCTGTTCGCACTGTTTTGAGACAGTGTTGAATGCTGTTGAAAGGGTGAAAGTCCGCTGGTGAGCTGATTGGGCTCAGCCTCCTCTACCTTGTGTGTGCACAGTCCTGAGTCCCTTCCCTTCTCCCTGACTTTGCTTCCCAGGCCCACTAACTCGGTGTCAGTGGACACCCACACTGGCTGCCCCCCCCCCCACTTCGCGCTCCCTGAGGCCTCCTGGGGGGGAGGCAGCCTCCTCTGGTGCTCTATTCACTTCCTGCAGGAGCTCATTTGTAGCTATTCTCTCTTGCCCATCTTTCTCCAAGATGCTCAGATGCTCATTTCCAGCCCTGACCTCTTGCTGGACTCTAGCCTCATAAATCCAGCAGCCTGCAGGACATCTCTCCTTAAGTGCCTCGCTGTCGCCCGTAAACCGTCTAGAACCAAATTCAGAGCCTTGTCTCACAAACCACGGCTGCCCTGTCCACCCCAACCTGCTTTTATCCCCGCTCTCTCCCCCTCTCTTTCCTCCTCTCTCTCCCTCCTTTCCTTCCCCCTCTTCCTCCCTCTCCAGTCTTCTCACGTGACTGAATTCAAAGTACATTTTGTTTTGTTTTTTGTTTTGTTTTTGTCTGTCAAAAATTGTGGAGCAGATGGTTGGGACTGGAGTTCAGTTTCCAGAGCATTTGCCTAGCATGCGTGAGGCTTGGGGTCCCATCCTCAGGACCACATAAACCTGTGGCTACGGTGACACAGGCCTGCAATCCCAGCACTCTGGAGGCCGAGGCGGGACGATCAGAAGTTGAAGGTTATCTTCCATGACATCATAAGTTCAAAGTCAGCCTGGGCTACATGACGCCTTGTCTCAAAAAAAAAAAAACAAAAAGCAAAAAACAAAAAAAAAAAAAAAACAGGCAAAAAGACTTGAATGGCGGGGGGAATGTTACGGTAAGTCATAATCTTTGATATTCTATTAAGAACTAGAAGATAGCATGTGGGTTTAAGCCCCAGCATCACCCAAACAATCAAACAAAACAAAACGGGAGAGAGGAGCCGAAAGGCTCCAAGCATAAAAAAATGATAATTAGACTGAAATGCTAATGAGCCTAATTTGATCAGTACACATGTTGAAATATAGCCCTGCACCCCATCAGCATGAATGGTTATTACGCATGCATATAGAAGTGTGGGTGCACTTAGAGTCAACACAGCACTGTGCTAAATGGAGAGGTCTGGAGAGAATGCAACCATAAAAGACATAGTCTCTGCCCTACAGGCTGACTGTGATGGCGGGAAAGGCCCGGGGGGCAGGGAAATTGACTCAGTGGGTGGGGCTGATACAGCAAGGCCAGACACTGTGGGGCAGTGACAGGGGCAGGGGACAAGGAAGCCTTCTGGAACTCACTCCTGAGGAGGAGGAGGAGGAGGAGGAGGCGGCAGCTTTGGACAGCAAGCAGAAGATGGGTTGGGGAGAGGGCGCATCAGGGAACATAGAGCAATGAGTGCGTGGGAGCTTGCTCTACCCAGAGAAGAGCAGGTCAGCCAGGCTAGCCCACAGAAAGGGAGGAGAGGCACTTCTGGAGAAATGATGGAAGGTTCTGGAGAGTGGCACGCAACTGCACAGGGCCTGTGGACGTCCTGGCCTCCTGTGCTCTGGCGCTCTGGTCTGACCACCTTCATGTTTCTTTCTATTGACCCCAGAGACCTTGGCTCAAACCAAGAGGCGATGGTAACCATGGATGGGGAGTTAGGAATAGGTGGGAATCCTTGCATGCACAGCACGACTGCTGTGTAGGGACGGTGTTCGGGCATCTGTGAGAAGGCCAGCCTCCCCTGAGGGTGTGGACACGGGACATCTGGGGACTTCCACCATGAGTCACACTTGCCATCCTATCTGTCTGAGTGGGCCAGGTGGACTCTCACACCAGAATTCAGTGCGGAGTGACTGGCCCCAGCTAGGTAGGCAACTGAGGCAGTGCCTATTTTGGTTTTGGTTAACGGGCAAACTATTCAGTGAGGGAGTCATTCAGTCGTTCAGATGGTGAAGAAGAGATTGAGTCTGTCAGTGAGTGAGTCAGGTTGTCAGTTGGTCAGAGAGTGAGGAAGTGAGTTAGTGAGTGAGTGAGTCTGTTAGTCAATCAGTCAGTCAGTCAGTCAGTCAGTCAGTCAGTCAGTCAGTCGTCACTCACTCACTCACTCATCCCTCACAATTAATTACTGATAGTGCTAAGATGCTCTGGTGCAGTGGGAAATAAGTTTGTGCCTGCCATTTATATTTCCTGTCATTATTTACTTTTTGTTTTCCCTGAATATTTAGAAAAGTCTTGTTAAAATGCCAACCCACCTCAGCTGCATGGAGGGGAGGGGTGGAGATGCAGCTTTAAGGGCAGGAGCGCCAAGGGGACCAGCAGGGCTGAGGCAGGGGAATACACGGGTTGAGGAGCTCTGAAGGGTGGTGGCCCTTAGAAGGACGGATGGGGGCTGCTTCTGCAGCTGGCCCTCTCAGCCAATCCTCTGCTTCCTCGGCTCTTCCGTGGTGGGCCTCTGGGTGGATGCTTGATTCCTCACAGCATGTTCTTGTCTTGAGGCTGTGTGGTGCAGTAGTTAGCAAGCAGGATCCTACACTCACCCAGCAAGGGCCTCTTTCAATGACCCAATGACTTGTCCTCCCTGAGATGGAGCCTCCTTTGGCGGTGGGTGGGGGCACACAGCACAGGGACTGTGCGTGTGTTCTGCACTGACTCCCTCTACAGTGGGTCCTCAATGAGTCATTGTCACGGGGAAGAAACAGGAACTTGAAGGCTAAGGTCTTTAACTCACAGGTTGAGTAGGGGATCTGTGATCTTCATTGTATTCTTGGCCCATTCCCTGCCCTGAATGGTGGTGAGTGAGGGATCCTGAACACAAGGAGTCAGCTCAGTGGCCCTCCAGGGTACTGAACCCACAGCCTTGGCTTTGTCAGAGGGACAAGTCAGACTCAGGGCCACACTGGATGTGTCATGCAGTCTCACAGCCACATGGAGTATGAGAGGCCCTGAGAAACATCCCTTTCACTGTGCATCCCCCAATGAGCGGCTCCTCTTTTCGGCTTCACTGGGTGAGCTCCGCTTTCCCTCTTCCCTGGGAGTGCCATCCCCATGGAAACTGCTGGGGACCCAGTGGGGGATGAGAAGGATGAGGAGGGAGGATAATCAAGAATTATTTGTTTGGGGTTAAAAAAAAAAAAAAGGTGGAGAGGGCTAATGGGATAGAGGACCAAGAGGAGGGCATGGAGAGACGGGGGAGGCGGGAGAGGGAGTCTTTTCTTTGGGGAAAAATGGAAATTTAATCAGATCAGTTTTTATAGTGCAAATAGAAAATCAGTTTTAATAAAGCCAAAAGGAAATGCAAAGCAGCGACTTGAGCTGGAGACTGTGTTAGACTGGAGCTCTTCAGGGGTAGCGAGACGGGGGTGTTTATTGTGTGCAGGCAGAGTAAGGAATGGGTCTCCCGGCTGAATTTCAAATCGACACTGGATTTGGGCTTTGGGGTGGGCATTGTGTCCCTCCTTGCAACCCCTGGGTCCATCTGTCCAGAAACGGGGCTCTCTCAAGACCATTAGGAGAGAGAAAGGGGTAGAAGAATCACCCTTCCCTTCCTACAGCGTGGGCCCCCCAGTGCCTCCTTGTGGTGACCCCCCAACAATGGTGCCCATGGCAGCCTGCCCAAACACTTCACTGCTTTCCTCTGACACACACACCCCCATTCTCTGGGCTTGATTCTTAATTATAGTTCTGGCCCAGCTCTTGATTTTATTGCTTTCATTTATTATAAAAAGACCAGTGTCTGTTTTTTTTTGAAACGGCTATCTGGTCAAATCATGGCTGATAAGCAACACTGGCTGTCTTTTTAAGACGGGTCAAATTTATCACACTTAAAAAAAAAAAAAGCAAGCCTCTGATGGCCTATTAGGAAGCCCCCCCACCCCCACCCCCTTTCCAGAGTGACATTTTAGTAAAAAGCTTTATTTCCCCCCCTTCTGCTTTCACAAAGCCATTGCCTTAAAAGAGAAGGGGAAGGAGGAGGGGAGGACCAGGCGCTGAGTACTTTTGAGGCGGCTTCATAAAATATACGGAGGGGGCAAGGGCGCTAACAGATCTGTCCTAATGGGGCTGTTAGCTCGGAGGAACGACGGCGGCGGCGGGCACGTGTTGTCAGTGGTTAGTTTTGTAATTAGGAGGAAGCGGCACTTCACATTTCGGAGACACAGCTATTTGAAGCTCCAAGGAAGATACGGGGGTCTGGGCCAGAAAGATAGGTGGGAAGGAGGGGGCCTGGGGAAGAAGGGGGTTGGGCTGGAGCTCATCTGTCACCTCTGAAGCTGGCTGCACACGAGACAGGAGGTGGGCAGCGCCCTTAGGTGGCTACCCTGCCCTTGCTCAGCACCTGCTACCACCCTGCACTCCAGAAGGGAGACCTCAGGCAACGGGACATTATCCTGCTGCTGGGGTGGGAGAACAGGGCCCAGGTTACGTCTTCCTGTGGCCAGAGGCATCCATACTGTTCACTGGCCGTGTGACAGGGACTGCAGTGAGGCCGTTTTATTAGCCCAGCTAGAAGCAAATATTATTATGAATTGCTGTTTAGCCCTGGGGGGTCAGGGGAAGAGAGGTTCTGGAGAGAAGGGTGGCCATTGTTTCTTCTGAGTGAGAGGGGCAAGGTGTTGTTGGCCTAATAGGTCTGCAGATGTCATCTAGGAGAGGTTGAGGCTGATAGAGATTAAGACCACCTGACCTTCATGTTTCTCCCTGACTCTTCCTCCGCTTCCTCCTCTCCTGCTTTCTTCTCGAGCAAGATTTTTTTTTTACCCTTTATCCCAAACTCGGAGGCATGGCTGTTAAGAAACACCCTCCTTTTATTCATCCCAGCGAGACCGGGCTGGAGAGGAGTGTCACAAGCAGCAACAGCAGCTCCGTGCTCTGCTTCTGTCCCAGGACGGGGAGAGACACTTAGCCTCACAACCCCCTCTTTCCCTGACGGTGAGAGAACAACCCAGTGAGCATCAGTGGAACACCTAACACCTGGCTGCCACAAAGTAGCCAGAAAGTGGTGCTGGGAGCTAGGGATGTAGCTCAGTCCACAGGGCACTTACCTGGCAGCACACAGGATTCCACCGCACTGTGGACATTCAGAGTGGTGATATGTCGGGGGGGGGGGGGCACGGACGACACAAGAGGATCAGAAGCTTAAAGTCAGCCCTGGCTACTTAGAGTTTGAGGCCAGGTCAGGGTGGACTACATGAAAGAAAGAGAGAGAATAGGGAGGGGGAAAGAGGGAGGGGAGGAGAGAGAAAGAGAGGGAGGAACATAGTTACCAAAGGCCTGCAAGGGGCTAGCTAGTCTTTGGAGCCGGAGAAGGCTCCATTTGAAAGCTGGACACCAGCTGGAAGAGTGCAGCAAAATTGCTTTCTCTCTCTTCTCTGTCTCTGTCTCTCTCCTCACCCTCTCTCCCTTCTCTCCTCTTTCTCTCCTTTTCTCTCTCCCTTCTCTCTCTCCTCTCTCTCTCTTTATCTCTCTCCCTTCTCTCTCTCCTCTCTCTCTGTCTCTCCCCCTCTGTCTCTCCTCTCTGTCTGTCTCTGTCTCTGTCTCTGACTCACCTGTAAAATGATACTGCCATTTCTGGAAGGTTAAAGGATCAGTGGGAAGTTTATGCCACAGAACCAATGGCCCCATTAAGTGTTGTACTCCTTCAGGATCAAAGCTGTGGACTGGGTAGGGCAACACGTGCCACAAAAGAACCAGGACTGAAACCTCGGGACCTTCAGGCCAATGTGGCTTCTTCACTTGTTCTGTCCTTGGAACACAAGGCAGCGATGGAGCAGCTGTGGGATGTGACTTTGAAGGAAGACACCAGGGCCGGAGAAAGACTGGGATGTCTTCCCCACCTAAGGATAGAGTCGTCATTTCTACAGTGTCCAGGTTGCACCTCAACCTTCCAAGACCAATGAGAGTTTTTACAGGACCGCTCCATGCCAGGGCTGCTTGGCTCCACAGCATGGCTGGGTGCCTGGCCCATGGCTAGAGGCCAGTGGCCTAGAGCCAGGGAAGCCAGCTGGTGACAGGATAGAGTTGTCCTGGCCTTGGCCAGGCAAAGTGTTGGGTTCTGACCCAGACAGGGGTCCCTGAAGGACTGCTGCACGGGCACATTTAACTCTGTGGGAAGAGACAAAGCTCCAGTGCCACCAAGACCGTGGTCATCTGCTTAGGGACTTCTGGGACCTGGCCTCTGGAGTGAACCCGAACTAAGTGACCTGGTCAAGCCTAATTCCACCTGCATCTGGTCCTATTGGTAGAGATTGCAGAGAGTGAGAAGCCCGCTGTAGACAAGAGGGAGACCGTGAGAGCTGGCTCTTATTTGTGAATGAAGCTTGGATGGGATGGGCAATTCAATAGGGTCATGGATGGTTCAAGGCAAATCCACCTTTAGCTCCTGTAAGAGAAAAGACATAGTCTTAACAAAACAAAACAAATAAACAGACAAACAAACAAAACTCCCCACCACAACAACCAACCAATCAACTACAAAAACTTGACCAGAGGCTTCCCAGCAAAGGCCTCTCAGAAGGCACTCCAAGATACTGAATGCCTGGGAGATGAGACGTCTGGCTGTCAGTCTCAGCCCTTGTCTTTTTTTTTTTTTTTTCTTTTTGATATGGTGTGATATGCTTGGTCTTAAGGGATTTGCAGGTGTCAGCAGCTCCCCAAGTTGTTTTTTTTTTCTCCTGACCTTCATTGTTTGCCAGTGTATTTATTTCAGGGGACCCAAGGATGGCTATGAATTCACATAGCTACTGTGTGTTGTATGGACAGATGCTGGTGTGCTTGCACTTGTGTGTGCATGTGTGTGTGTGTGTGTGTGTGTGTGTGTGTGCACGTGAGGTGGGGCACAAGTCAGCATCAGGTGTCCTCCTCCATGGCACTCCACCTTTTTAATGTAGGGGACGGGTATCCAAACTCAGGTCTTCATGCTGGCACATCCGTCACTTTACCGATGGGCTGGGTCTCCAGCCCCCCCCCCACACACACACACTGGTACCTTTAAACAAGCAGATGAAATGAGGCTAGTGATGACCATGTAATAACTTGGGAGAGGACCACAAAGCTCAAAGCAGCGGAAGTTGTCTATCCTGGCTCACTTAGTTCTCAGCCTCCCTGCTGTGAAGGGGAACACTTTGTTCCTGGGCCTTTTAATATTCTGTACACTTAGTGGGTTGTCCCGACAGACTGGGTACCTTTGAGGTAAGAGGCTCCTGGATTTTTTTTTTCTTCTTCTTCTGGTCTTCCTATCCCCAGGGTCTGGTATAAAGTAGAAACTCAATAAATGTTAGTCAAATGAATGAATAAACGTTTGAATAACAAAAATACCTGCTCTACAGACCTCTCAGGATTATTGGAAGGATCAAATGAGATAATGCACATGAAAGCACTTTGTAAATTGCAGAGCACTATACAAATGCAAATCACTCCCAGCTTTGGTGGAAATTATTATTCAAATTATTATTATTATTTTCACAGTAAAGGAGGAGAGGAAGGAGAGGGCAT
Source organism: Peromyscus leucopus (assembly GCF_004664715.2). Taxonomy (NCBI): domain Eukaryota; kingdom Metazoa; phylum Chordata; class Mammalia; order Rodentia; family Cricetidae; genus Peromyscus; species Peromyscus leucopus. Next base: position 26,712,549 of record NC_051069.1, on the reverse strand, counting down.
GGCTCCCCAGCATAGGGTAGCGGACGCTCGCTCGGGCTGGAGCCTTGGTGCTCCTGGCATTCTCCAGTCTACCAGATCGCCTTCTTCTCCCTCTGCAGGCTGCTGGGTGAGGCGGGCCTGACTGCAGCTGCTCAGGGTCAGGCACTAGTTGCCATTGGAATTCTGCCCAGTGCTGGGGACGGCACACTGTCCCCTGAACAAAATGAATTAAATGCCGGGCTGTAAATGAAAAGGTTTTTGTTTTCTGAAATGTCTGGTTCTTTTTTTTTTATCAAGTTAGGAAAAGTGGCGCACTAGGAAAGGAATGGCGAGAGAGGGAGGAGAGGGAGGGAGAGAGAGAGGGAGAGAGGGAGGGAGGGAGGGAGGGAGGGAGGGGAGAAAAGTGAGAAGAAAGAGAGGAGAGGGAGGGAAGAGAACTGAGAGAGGGAGGAGAGGGAGGGATGCGTGCATACACACACACACACACACAGAGAGAGAGAGAGAGAGAGAGAGAGAGAGAGAGCAGACCTCGCCCGCAATCACATTCAGTGCTATTATCCTGCCTCTTCAACCCTTGGCCTGCAAGAGGAAGCAGGAGCCGGCTGGGCAGCCAGGAGACACTAGCAAAGGCGTGATTGATAATTGGCGACTGTAATTCTATAATTCATCTCTGCATCGCAGTGAAATTAAAAGAGTTTAGGTTCCTAAGCATAATGATCATCAATTAAATGCCGGGGAGATTTAGTGTCCTCATTTGAATTTTGTTTTATTTATTTAAATGTCTCTTTTGCTGGGTGAGGGGGGCAGTTCAGGGTGAGGGGAGCGGAGTGAAGGCTCGTCCCCAGGCAGTTTGGAGCAGCCAGGTCTCATGGGTTGCCTGGGGGTGGTGCAGGGCAGCGGGCTTTTTGAGACAGGGGATCCATCATCTCGGGCCTAATCAGTTAATACTGATAAACTGCCAGCAATAACTGCCAATTGTACCGTTTGGAGCTGCAGGTTCATTCATTTAGGGAGTACAGCGGCGCCACGTCGGGGAAGCACTCCTGTCTCCAGGAGGGAGATGATGCATTTGGTGCAGGCCAAGGGGCCACCGCAGCCCCAGGGCGGTGAGGGAAAAGCTGCCTCTAGTTAGCTCGAGAACAGTCCAGCCTGCGGGCAGTGTGATGAATCTGGCCCGAGCCTGGTCTCTGGGCCCAGATTGGCACAGAGGTGATGTGCACTTTGGTTTTAATGTGGGCTACTTTGTGAAGACATTTCCTGGCCTGGTGTTGCGCACACCTGCAAAACAAAGCCTCAGGAATCAAGAGTCCTTACAGCAGCCCCCACCTCCTCAGCTGTGACTCAGTTTCCTCCTGTGGAGAGAAGGGATTGCAATAGGTGGCCTGGAGGGGTCCTTTGTAGCTCAGTGGCTTGATTCCATCTGTCCTTGGCTGCTGACCCGGAGACAGGATGCCTAGCCCACCTTCTGCCCTCCCTGTCCGCCCCAGTTATAGCCTGGGTACCGACCGCATTCGCCTCCTCTGCCTCTTGGAGCCGTTCGACCCTCCCTATGTGGCTGTCCCTTTTCCTGGGTTGGTTATCGCTACAGTTTCCCAGCATTCTCTGATTCTAACTTCTCACTTGCAATCAAGAAACTAAAAATAGAGCATAAAGGAGGCTCTCCAAGGGGGGTGGCTGGGGGTGGGCAGAGGCCTCCAAAGTGCTCTGGTTCCCCATGGGAATGAGACCTCATCAGCCCAGTGTGGGGAAGGGGGAATCCAATCCACACCAATGACAGAGGTGGAGGCCAGGGGACAGAGCCTTCCAGATCAGCAAGAACAAGGGCTGAGCTTGAGACAACGGTGTGTGTACTCCGGAGGGAGGGCTAAGAAGCAGGGCAGGAGGCAACAGCTTTGGGGGTATTCTGGGTCCTTGCGCATGAATCCCATTGCATCCCTGGCACAAGAGACCATCTGCTTGAGGCCAGTGAGGGCTGCAGTCCTGGGACCAAGGCCCACACAGCCTGGGCAGAGGGGGCTTCGTGTATTCATCTATCTACCAGAAGAGGGCGCCCTATTATAATTTTCGCCAAGGTATGCTTTAGCACAGGGAAGCATCATGAAGAATGCTCCCGTGGTTATCTTATTGTGCTGGTAGACAAACAGGACCCACTCACCCTAATCAGGGATTTCTCCATCAGAGCCTTAGATTGTAAAGGAGTGGGCGTGATGTGATAAGATGGACCTACTTGGTGGCAACGGGGCTGTGTCGGGCAGAGACTCACAGGCCTTGGGCTAGGAATCGGGATGATCTGGGTTCTCAGACACAATCGCAAAATGCAGTCCACCTCCCTGCCCTGGAGATCTGAATAGTGCACAAACTCGTGTAAGTGACAGCTGGTATCAGGAGTACACACCTGGTTATGGAGCCTGGAGCTCAGAGCTGCAGTTCAAGTTGCTATATATACTACGTATGGCCTTGGGCACACTGTTGCTTTTTCCTCTGAGCCTCAGTTTCCTTCTCCTGTCCAATCATAGGCTATATGAGCAGGGTGGTGGGGGTCAGCACTTTGTCTCTCCTGCACAGACAGAGGCAGTGGCTGTGCCTTATCTTCTGAGGGACATTGCAGAAGGAGGACATTATCACTACCTTTGTGTGGTACTGCCTCAGAAGCTACATGTTTACATGGGGTTATCTTCAGGACCCATGATGCTTTCCCTCCTGGAGGAGGAAGGGGAACAGCTGAGACCGGAATCCCAGGGTTTGCCAGGTTTTGTACCAATGATTCAAATCAAGATAATGCTCCATCTGAACTCATTCCAGCTGTTTGATCAGGCTGGTTTCTATCACGGGACTCAGTCCTCAAAAATGTGGTTGATGTCGCCAGGGAGAGGGGGCCGTGAGGACCCGAGCCCTGCTGGGGTGGCCCCTTGCTTGCCTTTTCTCAGTCTTGTCCATGAGGCTAGCTATCTTCCTGTACTTAGCACAAGTACTTTCTTTCTCCCCTTTGGGAGGACTGAAGACCTTCTAGAGAATTGAGGGCAATCTGAAGGTGACCCCAGGTCTCCAAGAATACTCACCTCATGTCCTCATCTCTTTACATCCTGAGTCAGGACATCCATTCAGGACTGATCTGAGGTTAAGGGCTCCTCAGGATTGTCTTGGACTCTTTGGACAGCTCTGTCCCTGTATTTGAGATGAGTTTAGAGGAGGCAGGACTCTGTAATTTTCTGTGTGAAATCCACAAAAGCTACAAGCCCAAGTGGGCATGCAGCCCAACAAAGGCTTTTTAAAAATTACCATGCACTGTCCTTTCCTCTGATTACAAAAGCAATACATATTCATGGTAAAAATTTTAGAAAATACAGAAAAGCACAAAGGGAAAAAAATTCATCTGTCTTCTACGTTCCAGAAGCATCCATTATTAACTTTTGAGGTGTCCACCTTGCCCTTTTCTTACTCGTGGTCTCTGTATCGGTGTCTTTTAATGGGAGCCCCATGCAGCAATACTGTTTTGTCACCTACTTGGTGACATTTCCCCACACAACAAAAGCCATTTGATGAGTGTGGCCAAGTGTTTGGTCATGGAAATGGTGGGGTATGGGGGGCATGAGAGCAGGACTGTGAGGGAGATCTCAACGCTGTCAGATCTGGCTCTGTGGCTTCCAGTAGAGCCAGAAGAGCATCAAATCCATCAGCTGAAAGGGCAGCTCTTGAGGCAGCCAGCATGAACCCCAGTGATCTGAGGATGACGGGAAGGTGAGCTAGCCATGGAGGCTGGCTTACTCTGTTGGCTTCCTTCCTCCATAGGTTCTTGCCCTGGCCAAGCAAGCTGGAAGGAAGTGGGCAGGACATGAGGTGATAATCATTGCTAGGCTATAACAAAGTAACACTAGAAGCTGGGCATGCTAGCCTGGGAGACAGAGGCAGGAAGATTTTGAGTTTAAGGATATCCTGTGCTAAATAAAAAGACCCTACTTCAAAAAATTAAATCAAACCAAACCCAAACACCCAATAATGATAAAAGAAACCACAGCAGTGTAAATTAGGAATACAGCTAGAAATGTGAAGGTCTGTTTCACCTGCCACTTAAGGGAGCATGGATTCTGAAAACCCTTTCCAATGACACAGGCTGAATACTGTAACAGGTATAGTAGTTTGAATGAGAACGGCCCTCATAGGCTCATATGTTTGAATACTTGGTTACTAGTTGATAGAACTGTCTGGGAAGGATTAGTATGACCTTGTGTGTCGCTGGGGAAAGGCTTTGACCTTTCAAAAGACTCATATAATTTTAAGTTAGTTAGTTCCCTCTGTTTCCTGTTTGTGGTTGGAGATGTGAGCTGTCAGCTTTTCCTACCTCCATGACTTCATTCTACAACCCTGGATTCTAACCCGTTGGGACCATAAACCCAGTTAAATGCTTTCTTTTATAAGTTACCTCAGTTGTACTGTTTTGTCACAGCAGTAGAAATGGGACTACTAGACAAGGACACCTTGGGGTCAATGTGTACTGGAGAGCTTCAGTTTTGCTGAGCAGTGCATGCAGATCTGGGACCCACAGCAACTGGAAATGCTGAACAAATAACCATGGGACACAGGTCTTTCAAATTCAAGAATCCATACCCACCCCGTCAGCATAACACATTCACCTTCTTTAAAGCATTCTGATTAGGCCAGCTGATTTCTGATAAGCCCATCTCTATCTGACTATATTTTTTCTGTCTTCAAACTCAGCCCATTGTCTGTTAACAACAAATCTAAATAACCTAGTTTAAAAAAATTAACAAAAGACGGAAACATTTCTTGAATGATGTAGACTAGTGGATGACAAGCATATGAAAAGATCTTCAACATCATTCATCATCAGAGAAATGTAAATTGAAGCCATAAATGGTGGTTTGAATAGGTATGGCCCCCACAGGCTCATGTGTTTGAATGTTTGGTCCATAGGGAGTGGCACTATTACGAGGTGTGGCCTTGTTGGAGGAAGTGTGTCACTGTGAGGGGGGCTTTGAGGTCTCATATGCTCAAGCTATACCCAGTGTGGCTCCTAGACCCTTTCTGCTGTCTGTGGATCAAGATGTGGAGCTCTTAGTCCTTCTCCAGCACCATGTCTGCCTGCAAACAGCCATGTCCTGCCATGATGATAATCAATTAAACCTCTGAAACTGTAAGCCAGCCCCAATTAAATGTCTTCCTTTATAAGAGTTGCTGTGGTCATGGTGTCTCTTCACAGCAATAGAAACCCGAACTAAGACACCATGTGAGACAATATTTTATACTCAGGATGGAGGGAAGAAAGGAGAGAGAGAAGAGAAGAAGGAGTTGGTAAATTTGTAATTATGACCTTTGTGTTCCATTTGGTAAGAGTACAGAATGTAGGTCTGGTGTAGAAAACAACACCACTCTTCAAAAACACAAAATCAGAATCAGCTAGTTTCGGCAATTGCCTTGCTGGGGACACTTTCATAAGGACTGAAAACGGGATTTTGAAGGGAGATTTACATACTCAACTTACAGCAGCAGTGTTCACCAAGTGTAGGAGCAACCTTTATGTCCACAGATCGATGGATGGAAAACCAGAAGGTGACATTTTACTTAGCCCCGAGGAAGAGAATCAGCAACATGCTACAGCAAGATAGATATGCGAAGTAAGCAGCTTGCAAAAAGATAGCTCTTTTCCAGCTTTCTCTTTGCTGTGACAGGATGCTTGACATAGTTGATCTGGGCTCACAGTCTCAGAGGGCTCCATCCCTAGTCCCTGGCTCTAATTCATTCTGGGCCTGTGGTGAAGAAGAACCTCATGGCAGATGGAGTCTGGAGGAGGGGCCATCCAGAGGTAACTCATGATGGGAAGCAGAATTGCGAGGGGGTGAGGGGAGAAAGAGGGGAAGAAGAGAAAAAAATAAGTAGAAAGAGGCCAAAGGAAAAAATCTTTCTTGAAAGGCTCACTCACCTCTTTCCCCAGTGACCTACTTCGTCTTGCTAGGTTCTACCTGCAGACATTTCCAGAACTTTCCCCTATACCACTACCAGTTGGGGAGGGGAGCACAGGAGTCTTTGGGAGACAGTGTATGTTGAAACCACAGCAATGGGGGATTTAGAGAGGTTAAATTCACAGAGATTCAAAGTAGAATGGAGGGGGCGGGGACCAGGAGAGTGGAGAGAGGGAAAATGGAGACTGGTTCCACAGACATTGAGTCTCGGATTTCAACTCTGGACATGGGTTGTGTGGCAAGCATGTATGTGATACTGTTGAGTTGTACACTTAAACATGGTTAGAAGGAGAAATTTATGTCATTTTTTTTCTGAACTACAGTTAAACAAAACAAGACAAAACAACAACAACAACAACAACAACAACCCCTGCTGATGGTCTTGCCTTCTCTGGCCAGCCCAGCAGGGGAAGCAGACCTTCTTCTCAGAACTCCTGGAAGTGATTACTCTTTCCACGCCTGGGCTGATACCCCAACCGGCTTCTTCTGTGTGTGACATTCGAGATTCCTTTTTGACAAGCCGTTTGAAGGCAGGGATAAAATCTTTACCTCTTTATTTCCCCCCATGGCACCTCACACTGTCTCAAGCCTAATAACAGTTCAATTAATATCTGCTGACTGGATCGTCACTTCCCTTGATGTGTTTTGGTCTGCGAGTTGGCGGGTGATGGATGGAAGAGAGAGCAGCCGCTAAGGAGAAGGGCATGAGGGAGCGCGCCGGGCTGCCAGTTTATTTTCCACGCGTTGCCTGTGAATTGTCTGGGCAGCTACATCCCCCTGTGGTCAAACTTACACATATTCGTATTATTTTTTACTGGTACCTAGATGGAGGCGGTACCGTGAGGACGTGAGGTAGATTAGTTGTAAGAGAATGGCGGTGAGGCTGAGAAATGTCGGCGGACATGAGCCTGACCCGCCGCCGGAGACATGCACCTCCTCCGGAAAACAGGTCTGTAACTCTCCTCAGCCACCCAGCTCAGGGTCTCACAGATCTTCCGACAGATCTTCCGCGGGGAAGAAGCCATCCTCCTGACCTCTCCCTTCCCCTCCCCACTTCTCGGCTGAAATGGAGACATTCTCTTGTCGCCTTCTCCCTTGTACACTCTTTTTAAAAACTGGACTCGAACAGAATAAAGGTCCCTCCCGCAAGGTAACTGTAATTCTCCTCTTTGTAGGGTGGTTCCTCTGTTAAATTAATTGTCTGGCTCTCTTGAAAAGCAATCTTTTCCCCCAGTTCATGTTCCGTTTTTGACCTAACATGGCCATTCTTGGCCTTTTGAATGGGATTTGCTCCTGGTCGGGAATTACATTTCCATAGCAACGCCCGGCAGCCATCTTAAAAGCACTCCTCCCCTCCACCGCGCAGCCCGGTGTTAAGGTTCTGCCATCCCTCTCACACAGACAGGTGGCTTGCCTGGGCAGAAGCCATGGGTGTATTTATTCTCATTTAGGCGGGGCAGACAACAGCAATGGCTACTCAGACCCCTGACAAGCTGAAGAAAGCCCCGCAAAGGAAGAAGGCTGCTGTTCACGTTTTAGTTTCACAGCCTGCTTTACAAAACTTGGGGTGGAGGTTTTCATCTCATGCCTGAATCACCCAGGCCTTTTTCTCTAAGCAGGGCACCCCACTAAGCTAGAAGCAAGAGAATGGCCTGTATTCTAGCTTTGGGGATCTGTGTGTTTCAAGTTTGTTATTTATGGCTGTTTTTTTTTAAGTAAACCATAAGAAGTGTGAAGTTTTTAAAAAATTTAAAAATATACCCCTCCGCCCCCAATTAGTGACTCTGAAGGATCTTTGTCGTCCACGGAATTAACTTCAGACTCTGCCGCACAGCAGCAGCAAGGCCTTCAGTTTGCTGGTTCCTGCCTGTCTCAACTCACCCACACTTCCTTCCCTTCCTCCTTCGTCCTACTGGAGAGGAGATGAGCTCTCAGGAGAGATCCAACACTCCCATCCTGGGTGTCCCACCCCTGAGCCTGAGGCACCTCCCTGTACCCACCTGCCCAAGTCCTTCTCCTTCCTCAGCGTGGGTTTTCTCAGCTGGTGTGTGGGGAATACAATTGCAGAAGAAGTCATGGCCATCTGGGGCGGGGGGTGGCAAGTGGGCTTCGGACTGCTGGAAAGCCCTCCTCCAGGCCAGTCTTCCATCTACATCTGCATTGTTTATCTGTCTTAGTGAGCCACCAGTTGGGGTCATTTCCTGGGGGTGCCATGTTATAAAGAAGTTGGCGGCTCTGCTTTAGGGCCCAGCCGCCTCCTCCACTAGTCTCTCCTACCCTCCAGCTAACAGGCTTGAGCTCTCCCCGAGGTACCTTCTCCAATCCGTTTTCCCTGGCAGTCTGTGTGTCTCTCTGTGTCTTCAGTATTTACCATTTCTCCTACACATAACCCCCCCCCCCCAATCCACTTGACCCCCCTCCACTCCCCACCCCCACCTAGGGCCTGACAGCTCTTTAGCAATTTCCTTAGTATGTAGTTATACCAAACAGACTAGAACCACCTTCTCTTGTGTGAAATTGGGTCCCTTTAAATGCTTGTTGATTTGAATTCTAACCATGGATTGTCTTCCCGGAGGAATTCCCCTGACACACTGCTCTTATTCCAGTGACCCACCACTCTTCAGACCACTTCTGGAGTTTCTTTGCTGGAACTGTTTTCAGAAGATCTATGAGCTGAAGAATAAAATGAGTCTCTTTTCCTTAGCCTTGAACACCGTGTACTTAATTCTCATTTTGTTGTCATTGTTAGTCAACAAATATTTATTGAGCTCCAGGCACGAGGCTGTTTTCTTAAAAATTTAATATAAACTACTTGTCTACCTTATTGGCAAGATTTGGCTCTAAATAAGTTTGGTCTCTTTCCAGAAATCAAATCTACTCTCGGAACATTACAGATTTACTATCTTGGAGCAGATTCACAACAAGGAAAACAAAGACTGCGAAACGGCAGCAAGGGACACAGGACGGTGGCAGCCATGGAAATGGCCACAGCACCGGGAGGAGGGACTTCTCAATGTCCTCCCTGCAAGGGACAGCAAGGCCAGGGCGGTGAGCGCTGGGGTGTGCGAGTCACATCGCCCATCCCTGGGACCAAATACCCAGTGAAAGCAACGGAACGGAAAGGAGGATTTGTTTCACCCGGGGTTTGAAGAGATACAGTCCCTCATGGTGGTAAGGCACGGCAGTGGGAGAATTAGGCAGCTGGTCCCGTCGTATTCAGCCAGAAATAGATGGATGCTGTTGTTCCACTCACTTTTATCTTTTTATACACTCCAGGACCCCATGTCCTCGGGATAGTGCAACTAACATTTGGGGGCTTTCCCCTTCCGTTAAATTTCTCTGGAAACACCCTTACAGACCCACCCAGAGGTGTATCTCCTAGGTGACTCTAAATCCCTTTGGCAGAGATGTTTGTTAAGACTCATTCTCCTTGGCTTAAGTCACCTTTGCACAGGTAGGTGTCATTCAAAGGACAATGGAGCATAGTGATCTGTACCTTTCAAGAGCTTCTGTCCAAAAAAAAAAAAAAAAGGAATCTTCTCTAGGATTCTGTCGATTCTCAAGAACACATCTGACCCCGTGAATCAGTGTAGTGTGTGCTTAAGATTATGCTATTTGTATGCCATCGAATTCATCTGTGCCCTGGCTTTGCTGCTTGGCTGGGCTGTCTCGGGGCTCACTTTGCTCCCCTGTTTCATGGAAGGCTGCTGTGTACTTTACAGAGCTGCTGCAGAGGTAGTCATTGGCTCTGACACACAGCTATTCTGATTTCAAACAAAGCTTCCACAAACATATTGGATTATTATCGTTTTCCCAGGAGAATGGAGGGCGAGGTAAGAACTCCTGCCTGCCAGCTTTTGGAGACTGGGATTATAGAGTGGCGTTTGAGACGTTCCAAGTCCTCCAGAGGGAACAGTAGAGCTGGCTGGTGAAATGTCAGGGCTGCATCTCAGGAAGGATGCTGTCGGAGGCTGGTTTATCCAGCAGGATGTGTGAATGAACGAGACCAAGGAACCGTTCCTGGAGAAGGGGCCTAGCTTGGCAGAGTACACTGCTGTGACTTGGATCTTAAATGCCTCCTGAGAGCCCAGGTGTTGAAAGCTGAGTCAGCTGTGTCTCTGTTGGAAGGTGGTGGAACCTTCAGAAAGTGGGGCCCAGAGGGAGGCCTGGATAGGTCATTGAGGGCAGCCCTTGAAGGGGATGTCGAGATCCTGAATCCTCCATAGTTGCGTCCCAGCTGACATGAGGTAAGCAGCTCATTTTTGTGCTCCCTGTGACTCCAACACCATGTTCTATTTTGCTACAGGCCCCAAATCAACAGAGCCTGCTGACTATGACTGAGACTTCTGAAACAGTGACCCCAAATAAGCCATTGCCTCTGGTACAGCTTGGGTATGTTGTCACAGCAACACAAGTTTCCTGACACACACTCAAGGTATTCCTCACTCACTGCTTCCAGCTGAGTAGCTGTTTGAAAGACAGTCAGGTCCTTCTCCTCCACTTTGGGCTCTGCTTGCAAATGCACCTAACAGACCTGCTACTCCTCCAAGCACCGATTCTAACTCCTGCTGGTCTATACTCGATCCATCTGGAAAGCTTCCCGGAAGGACATGATTAGGGCCAGCAGTTGGGTAACCTCGCAGGTGTCTGGCACACATCAACTCATGCGACCCTAAGAGGCAGGTAGGCCTCCTAGTGGTCCTTGCTTTATGGATGGGGAAATCAAGGCTCAGAGAGGTGAGCAAATTGACCAGCCCCACGTGGCTGCTCAGTGCAAATGACTTGTCAAGGAAGTGGAATGGAGAACATCTCAGCGGCCTCCTCAGGCCTGGACTGCACTCAGGAGTTTGCGGATCATCAGGATACTGTGACACACACATCTGTAACCCCAGCACTCAGGAGCGGAAGGTAGGAGGGTCTTGAGATTGTGAGTTTGAGGCCAGGTTTGGCCACATAGTGAGTCCGTTCTTAGAAAAAAAGAAAAGTAAAAGGAATTTACAGATTAATCCAAATGAATTCATTACTTAATCACATTTACCATTTGTCTTCCTTCTAATGCCTGGGTTCCAGGAGGCCAAATTTTTTGCCTTTTTTTTTTTTTTTTTTTTTTTTTTTTTTTTTATTAACTGCTGAATCTCAAGTAACTAGAACTGTGGGAGCACACAGAAATGCATAATACATATTTATTGAATAAATGAAGTATCAATATTTTTTAAAGACTTTTCTCCTGTTTTTTTCTGGGTGTCTCCCTTACACACACACATTGCTTTTTAGAAATTTTGGTCTGTGAGTTGTTGGGTCTTTCCATGATCCTTTGCTGTCTGGGTGGGTTTCCATCAAAATACCGACTCTTCCCCAGAGGAAAGCACAGTTCTAGTCTGAAGTCTGTGTTCATGGATATTTTTCCTAGAGACAATTACAGTTCTTGGCAATCAGTTGCTTCTGATGGTACATTAGACCTGTAGACATGATCCTGTGGTGTGTTTCAAGTCTTTAAGCTGAATCTCTGTTGAGAATGTATGCTTCTATTTGCTACAGACTTTCACCCTCCCCATTCTACCCTGGGCAGAGTGATTCTAGTGCAACCCCAGTTTAACAGTTGAGGAAATGGAAGCTCCCCGTGAGCAGTGAGCTGCTCACAGTCATGTAGCAGGCAGGGGCTGAACGAAGCTCTCATCAACTTCCTGGTCCTGTGTGCGTTCTCTTACATCCTTACCGTGTGTCCCCTTGCAGGAATGCCCTGTTTGGCTAGGAATGAAAACTGATGTCATTAGTCCAGGGGAGGTGAGTCTGGGGTGAAGGGACAGAGGAGATGAACTGAACGGAGACAAGCACCTCTCTTTGTTCTGTTCTCAAAAAGCCATGGTGCTCATTGGCGACCCCTTCAAATGATGGCGTTTTCAGCAAATGAGAGGGGAGCAGGTCTCTCTCTCCCACCCCCATTGTAATTAGTTGTCAAAAAATTTTAGATGGAAGGGGGAATGCTCAGACCCTGATGAGATGATACAGCAAAGATTTCATTTCATCTTGAATTTGACATTAAACTTTAATAGTCTCAAGGACAAGAAGCCAAGAGATATCAGATGTAATGCGATAAAGCAAAGTTTCTCTGACAGCAAATTTGATCACAAATGGGCTCCAAGATTGCTTCTTTGATATAAATGAAACATAATTCATCTTCCAGAGCCCCGAATGGGCTTTCAGAGTGGGGACAAAGCTGGCATCTCTCTTGCCTGGTGCTGACAAGTGGCAGCCCAGGGAGGAGGTATGGGCTTGGTAGGACCCTGCTGGGGCAGCAGCCACTGTGTCTGGAAGGAGATGGGATGAACAGGCACTGGAGGCAGAGAGCATCCCGGACTGCAGCCTGTAGCCAGGAGACTCCTGCTCCGAGTCAAGTCAAGTCCAGACCAGCATGGTGCTAAGGTAGGGGTGGTGTGAGAGCGTTAGCCTCCCAGACCCCATTAGCTCCCTGTTCATTTATTAATCTCATGAATGCTTTTGGGATACTCATTACCTTCCAGTGAGACACCTGCCCTTGGGGACTGTCTTTCATAGGAGTTAGCTGGGGCTGAGGTCAAGAGGCCCCTGTCACAGACCTAGCCTCCCGATGCCCTCTCTGTCTCCAGCCTTTGTTCTCCCAACTCCTGCTTCTCCTCAGGTCCCAAACCTGTGAATACCTTAGGACAGGTGTCATAAGCTCTTTTGTGACCTGACTGTCTCTAGCATTGCCTTTCACACTCTCTCCAAGTATTCCTACTGTGGACTCAGCAGGAGGAGTACAGACCACGCCTTCTCGGTGTTTCTGTCTTTCTAAGGAAGCTCTTCTCCCCTTGGCCAGACATTAGTCACCCCACTCCAACCTCAAAGGCAATGCCTTCTGAGCCCCCTCCCTCCCCTGTTCCGCTCGAAGACAGCTGTCCTCTGTATTCCCGGACCCTTTGATGACTCAGAATCTGTCTGCTCATCTTATTGCTGTCCCTGCTCTGTGTCTTGCATCTCATTTGTCAGGCAATGTCTAGTGATCTTTGTCTCCTCCCGGACATGTCATGCCTGGCGTGGAACAGGTACCCAGAGAGGATGGACTAGACAAAGTCAAATCCTGGCCACACTGAAAGAGATGGAGCCTTTCAATTTAAAAGACAGGCTCTCCCTAAGACTTAGAGGATTCACATGCACATGCTTTGCCTCTCCATCCCATAGACTGAATGTACCAAATGCTAGAGGAAAGCTCACACTGAGGAGCTGTGTCCAAATTCTCCTGAATTTGTGAGTTTGGAATCGAAAAACTAAAACCAGTGTTGAAATAGGTCTGGTTTATTTATCAAACCTCTTTATCTTACCCGAAGACAGTCTGAATGCCTGATGGGAGAAAGGGTCCATTATTGCTCTGGACAACAAAGGATGTCGTCTGGGAGCTGTGCTGAGTAGCGCACACAACTCTACTCACAACGTGTAAGATGGGCTAAAGTCCAACCTGGGAAGAAGAATCAGAGAAGGAAGCAAAGTCAGGCAAACCGATGGAAGAAACTGATTTTGAGAGCTCTGAGTCAGGTAAAAAGTAGTTTATCTAGTTTTTGATATTGGCAGTTACACCTAGAGCCTGTGTGTGCCAGGCAAGTGCTACCACTGAGCTATCTCCAGGTCCTGGATTTTGAGGCAGGGTCTTGCTACATAGCTTGAGCTGACCTTGAATTTGCTATGAAGCTCAGGCCGACTTTGACCTCATGATCTGTCTATCTCCCAGGTGCTTGCATTAGGTGTGTGCCACCATGCCTTGTACCTGAAATGTGGATTGAGTGCATGTGTTCATAAGCAAACTGTGATGTATGTGTATCTGCAAGTGTATGCGGTATTATTCAGCCTTACAATGGAATGAAGAGCTGGTTCACACAGTGTGGATGGACCTTGAAAACATCATGAAAAGTGAAGAAGTCAAGCACAAAGTTCATACAGTCATATGGTCATGCCTAGTATAGGTAAACCCACAAAGACAGTGACTGATAGTTGCCAAGTGCTGGGAGGAAGGAGGAGTCGGGGGAGATAACTTGAGTGGATATGGAATTTCCTCTTGTTGATGATGAAAATGTTTTGAACTAGACTGAGGAGGTGGTTGGGCAACATTGTAAATGTGCTAAATATCACTGAATTCTTCATTTGAAATGATTGATTTCAGCATATGTGAATCTCACCATAATAAAATAGAAACCAACACTCACACAAACAGAACAGGGCACGTGGTATAGTCCTGGAGCATCTATGTGAAATTAATTGTGTATCTTTCCATCATCCTGAGTTCCCAAGAAGCTGCCCCCACAGATGTGTGTGTCTAGTAGGGCTCCCTCGCTGTCTATCTCCCAGGGACAGTATGATGTGATGATCCATGTGGATGGAGCTATGTGGGACCTGAAAGGAAAGGATGTCGAAGTACATGCCTTGCCTCCTTATCTGTGTCTGCTGTCTGAGGAGTCATGATGGGCTTCATTTCTCTCCCATCGAGAGGACCAGCCACTGGGCATTAAGACCTGGTGGGTGGACAGAAGGTCTCCCCTCTGTGACATCAGTTTCAGCTCCACTGAACCTCCTGTTTTCTGTTGTCAGCACTCATGAGACACAGAAAGGGAGGGGGAACTGACCCTAGGTGATGACAGAAAAGACCCAAAGTCATTAGTTTAATGGAGTGATTGGCTGGGCTTCCAGATCTCCTTATCAATGTCATTAGAATTAATTTGATTGCTTCCTTTCCCTCTTCCCTCTCTCCCCTCTCATTGCAAATGACTTTCTTGTGTCTATGTCACTCAAGGGAGGATGATTTTCCATGTGATAGGACCTTCTGAGACACTGATGACTTCTTTCCCCTCAGAGCTGATGGCAGAGATCTCCAGTGGATGGCAGTGTCTCTTGTGCTGGTGTGTTAGGGTTGAAGGGGCCCCTAAAAGGCCCTTAGCCTTTGCCTGATAGTGTATCTTTGGATAACTAAGGTATTATGTGTCCTTTTCCAATGAGTGAAGCAAAAAGAGAACCTAAGGAATCTCACTTTGCTTCTGAGTGCTGAATTCCCAAGCTCCTGTGGGATTCTCTACCCTGGTGCAAGGATCCCTCTCTCATCTCATCTAGGCTTTTAGACCAGAGGCTTGGGAGATGATCTATGGCTGTTGCTAGACAACCTGCATCCTATGGGAATATAGAGATGCCAGCGGATGTTGGAGGTGAGCAAGAAGATAACTTGGCACAGCCCAGTACATCTCCAATGGTTCTCGCCATTGCCTTCTTAGAGCTGACCTCATGGATGCTCCAGAGTGGGAGATCTCTGGAGTCTGGGTTCCCCACAAATGCTGGCTTTGTTGGTCAGCCCAAGAACCCAACCATAGGTTGCCTTTCTGAAATGGTCCGTAGGAAGGGGCCCTGGTGTATTTTCTGACTGCTAACTGGGCTCTGACAGGGGAAGAGGCCACAAATACATGGAAACTTCACATAGTTCCCACATTTAGCCTTTTGGTTTCTTCATGGTGGTCACTTGCCTGGTCCATCACATACAAATGGAGCACAGGCTTGCCCCATGTGGCAGTGTAGCCCAGTGAATGGGACCCAGGAGAGAGGAGGGAGCCCATGTTTGATCTCTGCCATCTAGCTGCATGACTTTGACCAAGTCATGGTCCTTTTTGTAGGCTGTTGTCTGGGACTGTAATAGCAAAGTGACACAAGCTGGGTGACTTAGACCAACAGAAATATGTAATTCCACAGCTCTGGAGGGTCAGTGTCTGAGGTCAAGGTGCCGGTAGGAGCTCGATCTGACTTCTCTGGAGCAAGGCAAGGGGAGCTGCCTTTGTCTCTTCCAACTTCAGGTGCTGCAGGCATCTCTCTCCTGATTTGTGACATTCTATAACTTTAATCTTTCTATGGCGTTCTCCCTGGGTCTCTTCACATTGTCCTCTCTCTGTGCATGCTTGTCTCTGGGCCCAAGTATCCCTTTTTAGGAGAACACCAGTTGTAATGGCTAAGTATCATCCTACTGACCCCATTTAACTTGATGACCACTTTCTAGAGCTTCTAAGTAAGGTCACATTCTGAGGTACAGGGATGAGGGGGAACTTGCAAGTGTTCAGTCAGGAAAGCGAACCGCAAAGAGGTGAGAAATGAAAACTCAGTTCAGGTTGACTTTGTCAACCTGGATCAGACTTAGGGAGTCTGGTGCCAGGAGGCTTCATTACCAGCTTGTATTTAAAACACAGTACGATTTGGGGAAAGTTTCCAGGTATCAGTCTTTCCAATTGCAGGTGCACATTAAAGCTTAAGGTGTGACTACATAGAAACTGGCTTACAAAGTACATGTGACCATGAAGTGGGTTCCACAGCTGAAAGGCCTAGAATCTAGTGAGGTCTCTGACTAAGAAAGCATAGAGGTCAGCAAGCTATAAAATACATGTGATATCCCCCACTAAGGATGGGTTCTATTAACTGGGAGCTAAAGATAATGGTCTAGGGAGGGATGAATCTGGGATTAACACTCCGGGGAATCAGGGAGAGGTCTGCCCCTACAGATAGCAAAAAGGCCACCAGGTCATTAACAATCCAGTCCCAGCAGTCTGCGTGGAAAACTGGTAACTCCTTTGAGGAGAGGACCCCACGTGTTTACTAGTCCTGGTTCCCTAGTGCTCTATGGACCCAAGGACCTCTGTGCCCCTGATACGGGGGATGAGGACTTCGTCATATATGTCAGGGGCAGGACATAATTCAACCTGTAGTGTGGGCCTTGGTCTCTTTACCTGCAAAATGAAATTTAGATTAGTTCCCTCCCCTCAGGACCTTTTGTGCCTTGTGTAATATACTAGAACCTAGCACCTCCTTCCACTCTTTTTTATTTATTTATTTTTTTTGGTCAGTGACAAGAAATAAGAGAGAGAGAGAGAGAGAGAGAGAGAGAGAGAGAGAGAGAGAGAGAGAGAGACTAGAGAGGTGGCTCAACAGTTAAGAGCATGGGTTGTTCTTCCAGAAGACCCAGGTTTGATTCCCAGCACTGACATGGCAGTTCACAACCATCTGTCACTCCAGTTTCATGGGATTCAATGCCCTCTTCTGACTTCTCTGGGTATTGCACACACATGGTGCGAAGACTCACATGCAGGCAAAACATCCATACATGTAAAATAAAAATTAAAAAATAAAATTTTAATTTCTGAGAAGAAGAAAGGGCAGATGGACAGGTTGTTCGCTCCAGTGATTGAGAGGCTGTACAAATCTCTTAGGGAGGGGGCCAAAGTTATGGCATTCTGATGCTACTCTCTGAGATTCAGATCCAAGTGTGGGGCCTCAGGATCTGCCTTTCTCATGATTCTCTACGCAAAATGTTTGATGGAGGTGGTCTTTGGATTCCCAGGAAAACCATACAGCTTTACCTCTTTGTTTAAGGGCTCCAGGACTGTCCCTTCCTAAGACATGGGATGCTGATGATAGAATGCAAAGTCGGAGAATAGGAGGAGCTGTGAAAGGTGAGGACCCCTCCCCCAACATACCTGCAGCCAGAGAGAAAGAGACAGAGACAGGGGCAGAGAGACAGACAGACAGACAGAGAGTGCTGTATGAGGTACAAGTAGGCAGTACTGTCACCTCAAAGCCTGTGACAAACACCTTTCATTATCACTGAGGGGAACAAGCCACATTTTGCAGGCCAAGATTCCTTTTCTTAATTGGTGAGACGGGGCTGATTTATTTGCTAATTAACAGATGGAGTCTCTCACTACAAAGCAGTTTGCTCTATTTATACTTGACAGGGGTGGGTTTCTTGAGGAATGCCTGGGGATGTGGGACTGCCCTGAGGAAGGGTTGGGCTGATGGCCTGGGATGGGGAAGTGAGTCATTTTCTCATTCCCTGGGTGGACCCCCACACTGCTTTTGACCACGACATCAGGGCCACTTCCCCCAAGAGGTTGACAAATTTGTTTGGCTGGGTGAAGAAATCAAGGTATTATATTTATGAAAAGCACAGCATGGCCATCCTTCCTTCTCTGACATCTTTCTTTCTTTCTTCCATGGAAACTGCAAGGCTGGGCACCTGGGAGTGCTTGCCGCTCTTGCAGAGGATTGGAGTTAAGTTCCCAGCACTCACACTGGGCAGCTCATAGAGGATCTGATGTCTTCTGATCTCCTTGGGCATCCTCTTGCATGTGTATATGTGTGTGTGAGCATGCGTAGACACACACACACACACACACACACACACACACACACACACACACACACTATAGATTCATTGGTGCTTTAAAAAAGAAAAGAAAATCACCTGTCTGCTGTGTACCAGGCATAGGGCTATGTGTGGGGAGCCAGCCTGTGGTGAGTGTCACAGCACAAGCTTTGTGTAAAGGGGATGCTCTCTTCACCCCATTTCTCCACACTCTTTGTGAAGGAGGTGAGAGCCCCTCACTAGAGGATACCAAGTAGAGGCTTAGCCCTCAAGCAGCCCCCAGACACATGGATTGCTTGCAAGGCACTCCCTTGAGACCTTGCAGGTCCCATGGGAACAGTGTAGTGTCCCCAGCCCTGTGGCAGAAAGCCCAGCAACCTTTCCTTGCTCGAATGGGGGGAAAGCAGCTGGGTGTTGTGGGATGTTCTCTATGCTGTGAATGTATTGCTATGATTGATTGGTAAATAAAACACTGATTGGCCAGTAGCCAGGCAGGAAGGATAGGTGGGACTAGCAGAGAGGAGAATTGGGGGAACAGGAAGACGGAGTGGGGGGTGGGGTGGGGTGGGGATGCTGCCAGCTGCCACAATGAGGAGCAGGATGTAAAGTACCAGTAAGCCACGAGTATAGATTAATAGAAATATTAATTTAAGATAGAAGAACTAGATAACAAGAAGCCTGCCACAGCCATACAGTTTGTAAGCAATATAAGTCTCTGTGTGTTTACTTGGTTGGGTCTGAGCGGCTGCGGGACTGGCGGGTGAGAGAGATTTGTCCTGACCGTGGGCCAGGCAGGACTGGAGAAAACTCTAGCTACAGCTGAGACTGCTTGTACTTATGAGGTGTTTACAGGTACCATCAGAACCATGGGCACTCCCGAGAGCTGCTTGTACTCATAGGGTATTTATAGGTACCATCAGAGAACCATGGGTACTCTCGAGAGCTGCCTGGCTTTAATTCCAAAGGTAGACTTTAGGTTTCTAAGGTGTCCCTTTTCCTCTGAGGAAAGGTAGGGAACCCTTTGGTCTATAGATCAACACTTTCTTTCTTGTTATAGCCCAGGATGGTCTAGAACTCAGTAAGCAGCCTGGAATGACCTTGAACTCCTGACCCTCCTATGCTGAGATTATAGTTGTGCACCACCATGTCCAGCCAAAGTTCAATCTGAAGACTCTGGTCACTATGTGGCCATGTCTGGGCTGAGGATGAGGTGGTCATGTGTACGTGTTTTATAATTTAAAGTGTTGATTTTCCCATTACACTGTCTGAGCATGTTTAATTCCCAGAACAACCCCTTGAGGTACTCACCTTCATTTCCCAGATGAGAATGAGGCAATGAAGATCTTCTAGAATCTGCAAGATAATGAGAGACAAGGCCAGGCTCTGTCATGCTACCTACCTGACTGCCCTCTCTCTCCACCATGGTGACCTTGGTCACTGCCAGATCAACATTCACACCCACATCAAATGTACTATCAATTCATCTTCAATCAATCATATGTCTTTCTTCTATTTGTCACATATTTATTTGTCAATCATATACCTACCTGTTGCTTTTCTACCATCTATTTATCTTTTATCTACTTATCTATTGATTTTCTATGTATCTATCATCTATCTGTGTATATGATACGTACATAGATATAATGTATATATATAATCTATATATCTCCCATTTATCTATGTATCAATCATCTATGCATCTGTCACCAACCAATCAATCTATCTAGAATCTGTAATACATCTATAATGTATTTATGACCTACCCACCAACCAGCAATAATTATCTGTCTATCTCTCATCTATTTATCTATGGTCTACCTACTTGCTCATGCTTATACTTGGATGCGCATCGGTACACAGTTTGTGTCAGGGCCCAACACATGGCCCAAACCCATGCCTGGCTGCCTGTCCTTCCCACTCTGCCTTTTTATTCTTCCTCTTCTGCATTCTGTGGACCACATTTTCAGACAAGCAGAATAAAGAAGGACAATGGGTCCCAGGGAGCAGGGGGGGAAGCAGTTGCAGACAGGGAAGACGGTGGCTGTGAAGTCAGGCTACAGTGGCCCACCCCTGCTGTGCCAGGTGCCAGCTTTATGATCCTACACCTCCTGGGTTCTTTCTGTGTTGAATGGTGGTAGCACCCGACTTAGTTATTGTTCAGAGTGAGGTAGTTGATGCTAGGATCCCATGAATGCTGTGAGTGGTCTATTGATTAATACTATTACTGACGGTGATGATGTTAATAAAGACAATGGGTGAGGAGAAAGAAGAGGAAGAAGAGAAGGAAAACAGAGGAAGAGAAAGAGGAAGTGGAGGGGAGGAAAAAGAGAAGGAACATGGAGGAAGAAGAGAAGGAAGAGAAAGAGAAGGATACCACAGGGCGAGTAAGATGGGGAGAAGGTGTCAGGGCAGGCCTGGTCTGAGGCTTGTGGACTTCACTGACTTTGGGGACAGTGTTGCATGCCTCTGGCCTATAGGAGGCTACATGATGACTACGAAGGGGTCATCCCTCAAGGAGCATTTTCACAGTTCTCTACTGGGGGAAGATTGTGCTCCCCTGTACTGTGTACACATTGGGCGTGTTTCTGCCCCAGGCCCTTTGCACTGGCCAGTTCCTCCTCTCTGAACGCTCCTGCACCCCCAAGAAACCCATGGCTCACTTCCTTATCCCTGTCTTATTTTTCAAATGATCTTGTCTGTGTGATGACCATTGTCACTTTAAGTTGTCAAGTGTTCCCCCTTTAAAAACGCTGACCTCAGACTGAAGGTCAGTGAAATGGCTGTCTCACTCTGCTTTCTCCACACTTGCAGTTTGAACACATGTTCTATGAAAGTGGACATGTCTGTGCTTTCACAACTAGTCCCAGTGCTCAGACCAGCACTTGACATGCAGTAGGAGCTCAACAGACCTTTGCTCGTGAGTAAATGGGCACCCTGTGTTTGTTCTCTTCAAGCTTACAGTAAGTCTTCTGAGGCAGGTACTCATAAGGCTTAGTTAACACCACACTACAGTAGGGAACAAGGCCCGGAGAGATAGATCAGTCTCTTCGGTGCCACAGTGTCCTGTGATGGTGGAGCTGACTTTGGAACCAGATGTCATTTTCAAGCCTGTTAGAGTGTTAATCATATCACAGTGATTTAGCCTGTCCATCATCCATCCCACCCACATATCCTCCATCTACCTTTTTAACATCCATCCTTCCTTCCTTCCATTGTTCACATGTTTAGTTCTCTTTCCTCTTCCCCATCTCTCCTTCCCTCTATCTGCCTTCTTTTCCTTCCTCTTCTCTCCCTCTCTCCTTACCTCCCTCCCTCTTCCCACCTCCTCTCCTCTTTCTCTATTATCTCCCTTCCCCTCCCTCCCTCCTTCTCTCTCTTCTTTTCCCTTTGAAGTCTGTGGGTGCAGAAAAGATGTATTTACGTCCTTCAAGTTGTACAAGGGAGGTCAGGCCTCTAAGGTTTATAAGAAAGATGATTTTAAACAAGACTAAGCTGGACATTTGGGGATGGTTTTCCTTGAGTTCTGGCTTCTCACAATATGACTCCATTTTCCTGCTGTTCATCTATCACAATATACCCACACTCTGTAGACTGTAGAAGTCTTATGTGAGTATTTCATTAGTACCCGACACACTTCTGGCCTTTGGAAATTTCTGGTAGAAATGCTGCAAGCTGGGCCATGCTGGAGACTCAAGACTATCATAATGGTGCTTCTTTGTTCAGGTAGCCCAGGCTGAACATCACGAGAAAGACACACACTCAAACTGTTCTATTCTATAAAATTCTCAAAGCCAAAAGGCAGTTTTTCAAAGTTTTCATCAGGGAGTTGTCTAAGGAATCATTAAACCTGGTTTCTTGGTATAAGATGCAATTTTTTTGAACTATTTTAAAAGTGAAATGTAAACTTAATTTCACTCATTAATAATCTTGTTATTGTTTCTAGAGATGGCTGCATTTTTTGAACACCAACACTACGCTAGACTTATACTAGTGTTTCACATATATTATTTGGTTTAATGATAGCGATATCAACAATGGGTAGGTAACTGGATCTCTACTTTACAGGGGAGGAAACTGACTTAAAGAGGTTAGTGACATTGTATGTTCCTCCCAGTTCCGTGGCTGGAATACATGGGTGCTCCAGAGAGTCCCAGCCTGTGGCTGCACTCTTCCCCCCATACACTCCGGTGCAGGAATCTCACACTTTCCTAGACACACCTGGACCCATTAGTATTTGCTTCAATGCCACCTCTTGGGTTAATGAGTTTTGTGAGTTGGCAGCCAGCTGTGCAAAGCAGTGGTTCTTCCTTTCATTTGTTTCCCACCACCTATTTCAGGCTTCAAGTGGCGCCTCTGTAGACACGGTGATTCGGGAGCTGATGAGCACATTCATGCTCGTCTTCGATAGCCTTTCATCTTGCAGCCATTTACTGTGCACCTGCTATGTGCCAGGCGGTGTGCTGACTCTCTGTGGATACAAAGAGGAAATCTTTCCTGACCCTAAGGAGCTCTTACTTAAAAGACTATGATTACCAGAGTTGGTAATACAGGTGGGTAAAAATGGACTTTGGCACCGAGTGAGCAGGGACTCTGTAAGCGTACAGGTTGTGCACTGCACAACTCCAGGTGGTGGCATCTGCGTGGCATACGGCCATGTGCTGTGGAGCTGCACATCGCACATCCTGCACACTCGAAAGTGGTGCCTCGTAGCTGGAAGGAGAAGGTGGGCAGGCAGGAGGTCACACGTAAGACACCAATATTTTCTTTGAACTCGTTTCCCTCGGTGCCGTGTGGCGGTCTCACGGCCATCCTTACTGAGCTGCCTTGAGGAGCAAATCATCTTTTATGCCAAGAGAAAGGTGCAGCATCTGGCTCCTGAGATCTGCTAGGTAACTACTGCTGGTAGCACCTTGATTTTCAAGATTCCAGAGGCTGCCTAGCCTGCAGGGAGCTCTAAGCAGCCCCACTCTTACCTGGGAAGACAAGCTATACCTGCAGTCCCCACTAAGATCAGTCACATTGTAGGTGGAGCCCTGGCCACAAGTTGGGTAGAAGTTATATTTCCCACATCACTGGGAGGTTGGACATCTACTTGGAGAAACAAGAGATAAATGGCTACACATGGTCCTTCCTGTTTCTCTCCTGCAAAGATCAGACCAAACAATAATAAAACTTGTGATATAAACCGGTGTAGACACTATGGAAGTCAGTGTGGGGGTTCCTCAGGAAACTAGACAGGTCTATCAAGTGATCCTGGGCATGCACCCAAAGGAAGCTAAGTCAATGTATATCAGATGTACCAGTCAAAACAGCCAAGATAGGGGAGCAGCTTAGAGGCTCATTGACAGATAAATGGATAAAAAAATATGGGATATATACATGATAGGGGTTTTATTCAACCATAAAGAATAATATTATGTCATTTGTCGGAAAACAGAAGTGGAGAACATCAAGTTAAGTGAAATAAGCCTGATAAGATGGATACCACATTTTCTCTCATATACAGAATTTAGTTACATATGCTATACCAAAATAGAAGGGGGAAATGAGAAGAAAGGATAGAGGTCTAAAGGGAGGGGGTCTAAGAGGGTAATGGGAGGTGGGAAAATGTCACATGTCCTCTAATACAGAATCCAGAGCAAGGCACAATGATATATATGTATGTAAAATGTCATAGTGAAACTCATTGTTTTGTGCACTAGAAAAAATAAGTAATATAAAAGTAACTTCTTTGTTAATAATTACTTTTGAGTAAATATGTAACATGTGGCTTCCCAGTGTCTGAAGGCCCTCCTTAGAGATAGTCAATTGTCTTAAGGTAGAGGACCGCAACCATGTCTTGTCTCCTTGTGCAGATCATACTGTGATTTCCCCCATATTTGAAAAAGTTCTCTCTTTATACCACATCTCCCTTTAGCAAAAGCTCTCAGAAGAATTGTCTGTAGCTGTGCATCTAATTCCTCTTGATCCATCCCTTCTTCAACCTCTTCCAATTATGCTTCCTCTTGTCTCTGAAACTGCCATTGTCCGGGTGAATGGTGGGCTCTGAATCTCTTAATCCAGCAGTCAGTTCTTCATCTAACTTCATTCATGACTGACATTACATAAGAGCTGATGACTCTTTCCTTCTCACAACATTTCCTTGACCCGACTTTCAGGACTTCTCCTCCCTGAGTTTCCCTCTTTACTCACTGGCTACCCCTGTCTCTTAATGGCTAATCCTAGCACTCCATTATGGGACCTCATCTCTCTGTCTGTGATCTCAGTCAGCTCCGTGGCTATAATTTTACCACGGGAAAGGTGACTGTGGGAGGTGCAGGTCTAGTCCATGCCTCACTTCTGAACTCCAGGCTCACTCCCACATGGTATTTGACATCTCCACCCAGATATGTAGAAATGAGCTGCAGGTCCTACTCTCCACACTTGCCGTAGTAGTTTCTTAGGGCTGCCCTAAGAATGCACCAGAACCTTGACCTTGATATCCTCCCAATGCTAATTCCCTGCCAGGTTCCACCCGCCTGAATGCTTAAGGGAAGTTCCTTTTCTGTGTATCCTGAATAATGGGCGTTAACAGCTCAGATGCAAGATTGTAAAACATCAGTAGCGAACTTCTGTCCTCCAGGGTCCTCCCATTGTGCTGTAAGCCTGTATTTAACCTCCTACCCCCTTCAAGAAATGACGTTCGACATTTAAAATTTTAATATATATATATATATATATATATATATATATATATAATTGAATGAATACTGCAAATGTAATCTATGAATACCACAAATGTGATTAATATCATGAGTGTAGGTAATGAATATCATGAGTGTAATTTAAAAAATTAAAAAAAAAGAATGCACCAGAAATATATTGTCTCACAGTTCTGAAGTTCAAGGTGCTGGCAGCCCTGCTCCGTCTGAAGGTGCAGAAAACCATCTATCTTCAGCTCCTCTACAACTTCTG
Organism: Peromyscus leucopus; assembly: GCF_004664715.2. Classification (NCBI taxonomy): domain Eukaryota; kingdom Metazoa; phylum Chordata; class Mammalia; order Rodentia; family Cricetidae; genus Peromyscus; species Peromyscus leucopus. The sequence goes on along the minus strand of NC_051069.1, from coordinate 26,687,457 downwards.
GTAGCTCCTTGACTTACTGCAACATTACTGAAGTTTGCACACGATGCTCTTGCTGGGTGGGGCTCTGTGTTTCCATCTTCGTCTAAAGACTAATCATTCTAGATGAGGGTCCACCCAAAGATCTTCCTCTTAACGTCACAAGATCACCTTGTCAAATATTAAGGGTTAGGACCTCAATGTTCCCTTAAAAATGTCTTCTGTGGGTTTGCATGTGTGTGTTCGTGAACATGCTCAGGTGTGTGAGTGGGGGTGTGTGAGCACTACATCTTATGTGTGGAGGTCAGAGGACAGCCTTGGGTGTTGGTCTTTGCCCTCTACCTTGTTTGAGGCGGGGCCTTTCATTCATGGCTAGCTGAGCCATGGAATTCCAAGGATTCTCTTGCCTCTAACGCCCATATCTTTATAGGAACCCTGGGATTACAGATGCATGTTACCGTATTCGGTTTTTATGTGGGGTCTGGGGATTTGAGCTCAGGTCGTCATGCTTGGGTAGCAACCGCTTCATCCACAGAGCTAACTCCCTAGTTCATCAACATACATCATTTTGAGGGGACATGAGTCAATGTATAACATCTGCTCCTCCCACTGTAGCCCCTTGGGACAAACTGAGTCTCCAGTCTGCCACCTGCTCAGACATGAAACCTTGGAGTCATCAGTGACTCTTCCTCTTTTTCTGAGGTGCTAGGGATTGAAGTTAAGAGTCTTACAAAGCTCTGCCATTGAGCTATAGGCCCAGCCTTTGTTTTAATTTTGAGAGACAGTCTCCTTAAATGATCCAGGCTACTTCCAAATTCACAGCACAAGCTGGCCTTGAACTCATGATCCTTCCTGAATAGCTGGATTATAGGTGTGTATGACTGGGCAAAGCCCTACTTGTTACGCACTACCAGAGAACCCAGCAGCATGCCCACAGCCTTCCATCACCTGTGTTCGTCACATTGGCCTCGTGATGGTCTCCCTGCCCTGCTCTTGCCTCCCTGTAGAAACCACAGTGACAATAAACACTGCTGGCTAGCATCACTACTCTGTTCACACCCCTCTTCACTCTCCACAGCTTGCTTCTTTATGGAGAGTCCTATTGCATGTAATACAAGCAAGGAATGAGGTGGCCCACATGCCTGCTTTTTGTCCACTCATCTTCCTCCCTCACTTCCATCTTCCTCTTTGCCTCTGTCTTTGTGCTTAGAATAGTCTTTCCCAGGATAAGGCTTGGCTCACTCCTCTTCCTCCTTAGCTCTCTCCCCAAGGATTCCCTTCTTCCCAAGACTTTCTCTGACCAGCAATGTAAAAGTGTAGCCCTCCCCACTTCTCCCCATAAATCCATCTCTTGTGTTATTTATTCCCTCTGTAACATTGTTGCATTTGACACATTGTATAACCTGCTGCTTCTTGTCCATCTCCTTCATTGGAGTACATGTATCTTGAAGGCCAAGCTTTTTATCTTTTATGGTCACTGTTGTCCCCTCAAGTCTAGAGTGGGTCTGCTACATAGTAGGCAATCAGGAAATATTTGTACAAGGAATTAAGAATAATTCTGATAATGATGTGTTAACAATGATTTACAACTTTCAGAGTGTGTTTAGCACTGATCACATGTTCTAGGAGCCCAGTGAGGTGGGTTTTACTGTCTGCACTTTGTAGATAAGGAAATGAAAGTGTGACAGTGTGGTAGGTCTCAGAGACTACTGCCTGGCCCAAGGCTGGACCTGGCTTTGGAGTCAGATCATCCAGGTTCAAATTTTCATCCCACCTCTCTCTGTGTGAGCATTCTTCAGTGTTTTCCAGACTCTCTTGCAGCTTTAAGGATAATCACAGTTTTCATATCATACAAATGACAAGAAAATTAAATGAGTTAATCCCTGAGACGGGACTGGTAAATAGTGAGCACTTAGTAAATGTTGGTTTTTTTACTGTTGTTTTTTGATTTATTGTTATTGCACCCACATCGATAAAGCAAGAAATAAAATTGCAAAGGAAAGCTTCTCTTTCAGGATCTCTATTTTCTTTTGGCATCAGCTCCTGATGTAGCATTGTTCTAAGATTGAAGAGACTAGGATTTAAAAAGAATAGCTCAGTATGGCTTGGGTCTGAACAACTGTGTGTTGGGCTGGTGCATAATGCCTTCGGGAGTGTGTTACGTGTGCTCCCGCGTCTTTATTTTCCATTTGCCCCGAAAATTGATAGATTTCCAATTTAGAGCAAGGGGGGATGCGGAGGGAGCTGGAAAATGGAGCTGCCCATCACAATTAGCAGGGAAGTGGGTAAAGGTCACTTGATCACAGCTTGGCTGCCTCGGAATTAACCTGCATAAACGGAGACTTGTTGAGTTTGCAGCTCTTTAAAGCGCATATTAACACCGGGAGGGAGGCAAGGAGACACCCAGAGAGAAGGTCAATTTGTGGTTGCTCAAATCAGCAGGGCTCCTGGAGAAACTTGGCTGGAGAAGCTAGCTCTGGGCCACTGGGGCTGGAGCCTGCTTTGTGCAGGAGGTGCATCTTGGGTGGGGTGCTTCTGGGGTCTGCTTGGTCCCGTGAGAGTTGCTGTAGCCTGGAGGGAGGGGTAGCAATGGAGAGTTAAGAAGTGAGTGCAGCATCCAGTGGCAATTGCAGATTCATTAATCGTCTTCAGGGAAAAGAATAGGAGGCATTTATATGATAAAGAAGCTGGGAAATTAGAGGCAGCAGCAGTGCTGTTTACTGTTTTTATTTTATTTTTATTATCATTAAATTGCTTCAAGTCACCTGTAATTTTCCTAGGCCGTCACAATTACAAATCTTTGAGGGTTACACAGATGCACACAATCAGAAAGAAGGCGTAATTTAAACTTTAAAGGGCTGGGAGCCTCAGCTACTTGGTATTACCACCTGGCAGCTGGTGCTGGGTGGGGGGGGGAGGGGCAGTCACTGAGGAGACCCTCAAGGCAGGTGTGAACCCCCACCCCCAGCTTCTTGGTTTTACCTCTACTTTGGGACATGAGAGATCATTAGGCATCTGTACACTAGAAGGAAGGAAGGGACATGTCCCGAGACTGTATTCCTGCAATTGTGAGGGGGGCCGTTACCCCCTCCATGTTGTGTCTCGGTCTCCCTGTCTGTAATTGTTGAAGCGCAGTTTACAGGATTGCGATGTGCTGATATGGGGCTATGGTTCCCGTGTTCTGCTCATAGTATGGACTCCAGCCTGTGGTCCTGCCCTGTAGTTCTGCCACTAGGAGTTAACATCAGATTTTGAAAGTTAAGCAAGGTCACCCACAAAAGACTCTAACCACATATCGGACACAAACGTACTCTCTGGCTGCTACAGTTTGGATCTGGAATGTTTTTCCAAAGGCCCTGTGTGTTAAAGGCTTCATCCCAGAATTGGTAGAACTGTGAAGAGGTAGACCTCATGGTTGGGAAGAAGTTAGGTCCTTGGAGCATATCCTTGACGGCAATGTGGGGATCCCAGCCACCGGGACCTCTCTTCCCTGCTGCCACACACTCCAACTATGGTAAGCTGCTCTACCACATCCACAAAGCAACAGGGCCAGCTGTTAGAATTCCTAGCCACTCCTCCAGCTACAAGACCGCACATGTGCTGTCCAGTAGCCAGGCAAGATGCTTAGTCATCCCAGGGCCCTATGTCCTACGTAATCTGTGTGCTGTGTGATCACAAAATTTGCTCACAGCATGATCATGTAATCTATGCGCATGCGTGGCCTAGCTACGTAAGCCCATATGCGCATGTGCGGGTGGAACCTATAAAAGCCGGTCCCACTTATCCCTCCGCCCTTTTTCCTACACAATCATTCCCATAGACCTCAGCACATCCCTTCTGTTCCCTTCCCTTAATAAACTCTTATAATGGGTTTTGTTGTACCTCGTGACTTTTCTCAAATGGTAAACAGTGCCGCTTAATGGATAACATAGTGCTGCTTAATAAATAACACCAATCATGGACAGAACCTCCCGAGGCTATGAGCCAACACAGAACTGGTCTTGTAACTGTTGTTTGTCTTGGGTGTCGTGTTGAGGAAAGCTAGTCAACATGCTAATACAGACAGAAAAAGGCAGTATCTTTTTGAAAGGATTGTAACAAAATAACCACTCCTTAACTTCTTTTTTTTTATTTATTTATTTTTTTATTTTTTACAGGCACTAAGAGAATTGCTTAGTCCTAGAGCGTCACGTATGCAGCAAGAGCGAAGCATCTGGGTTCAGTCCCCAGGACACCACCTCTAAATAACAGATCTGCATGTCACAGGGACTCTCAGAAACAAAGGCCCAAATCCTTAGGGAAAAGCAGATGTATTTGTGGGCAGTTGTATGGACCTGTCAGCAGAGGGTGGAAGGGTGTAACCATGGTAACCAGGGTGGCTGGGTAGCTATTCAGCTTCCTCTTGGTGTCACTGAGTGTGGCTTCTTCCATCTGGGTGGAGAGGAGGACACCTGCTGCATGAAGCCCTTCAGGGAAGGGGTGAGGCACCAGGCCAAAGCATGGCCTCCCCAGGGGCTGATGAGAGCTGCTCTTCCTTGAAACATTCCTGTCTTAAGGAATCATGGTGGAAACATCTCTGAGTGTGTGTGTGAGGATGCTTCCAGAAAGGTTTACCTGAAGAGGGAAGGGCCAACCCCAAATACGGGCAGCGCCGTCCTAAGAGCTGGGGTCCTGGATGGAATAAAAAACGAGAAAGAGAGCCGAGTGCACGCATCCGTCCATCGCTCTCTGCTCCTGACGGCAGCGTGACCAGCTGCCTCCCACTTCCGTCACCCTGACTTTCCTCATGCTGACTGCACTCCAAAACCGTGAGCCAAAAGAAACGGTCCTTCCTTTGCTTTGATCCGGTGTTTTGTCCCAGTGTGAGAAAAGTGATAATGCAGGCCTGCGCCTGGGGCCCTTCCCGAGAAGGAACGGGCGAAGGGTGTTATGGTCTCTCCTCTTCAGGATCAAGATGGCAGGAGGTCAGAGAGGACGCTTTGCTTCTATAATTTTCTCGGTTTCCTTCAGCTTAAAATACACAGCATGCCAATGTGGCGTGTTTTGGGTAGCACTTCCTACACCCTACCACTAGCCTGCTGGTATTTCTGTCTTACTTGCCTGCTGACTGGGGAATTCCGGCGAGCTTCCACATTGGGCTCAATCTTTTTTTTTTTTTTTTTTTTTTTGTTGAGACAGGCTCTCACTGTGTAGCTCTGGCTGTCCTGGAACTCACTCTACCTGTAGAACAGGGTGTTCTCGAACTCACAGAGATCTGCCTGCCTTCGCCACCCTAGTGCTGAGATTAAAGGCCTGTGCCAACACACCCCGCTCAATCTTTTTTTTTTTTTTTTTAAAGAACTCACAGAACTCATTGAAAACACATGCACATGATAATGGCTTTGTTACAGAGGCTACAGCCCAGGGGTTGCCAGATGGGCTGGCGGCTGGAGTAACCCAACTCCAGGGCTGTTCGTGCACTCTGAGCATGTCACCCTTCAAGCACATCAGCGTGCTCCGCTTGGGTGTCCAGAATTTTCATACGTGTTTCATTATCTGGACAAAACTGACTTCATCAGTGGCCTTGAGATTGAACTCGGCCTCCAATTCCTCTCCTGTCCCCAGAGGTTGGGGGTTGGGGGCTGAGTGCCAACTCTAATCCTATCCTTGGTCTTTCTGGTGTGCCAGCCTCACTTTTGAAATCAGCTACATCATTAGTATAAATAAACTTGCATGGTCGAAAGAGGTTTGTTAGGAATAACAAAGATATCCCTGTCAGGAAATTTCCATGAGCTTTCGGAGCTCTGTGCCAGGAGCTAGGGACCAAGAGCAGACACATGATTTTATCACACCAGAGTCGCTGTCTTCAGGTGTTCTCTCCAGTGGGTGTGGGCTGGTACTTAAACCTCCACTTGGACCTCACTCCCAGGTGACGTTGGTGCTGGTGGCTCATGGATCATTTGTTGAGGGATGCTGTTTTAATACAATTTGAAGTAGTATGCTTAACATTGTCTGAATCCTGGGATGTTCTCCGTAAGCATCAGGCATCATGTTGAGGACTGTCTCATTTGAGTGGGTCTGTTTGTTGTGTCTATTTTAAATGTCATTGTAATTAACGATCAGGTGAAGGAAGACTTTTTGAAGTATTTTTGGGGCTTGGGAAAGTTTGGGAAAGTCAGGTCAGAAATGAGAATGAGAAAGCCCAGTGGAGATTAGGGTTGACTCACCTGAAATGCCCCCTTCAGTGACTCTTTCTCTCTTCCCATACAATTCCCCAGTCCTCTTTGTTCATCTCAAGAGTGAATGGGCCTCACTTCCTGCCTCACCCCATTGTTTCTAGGCCCTTTGAGCCTGGGTCCTTCCTCTACAGAACTGGGATCTCAGCTGCCACCTCAAACCTCCTGCAATTTTCTAATTTGATTTCTTGAACCATGGACTTGGGATACCATCCAAAGGACGCTGAAGTGGTCTCTTTGGAGTGAGGTGGGCTGTATTAATTATTTTTCTATTGCTGTGCTAAAATACTATGACTAAGGCAGCTTATAAAACAAATAGTTTAATTGGGCTTACGCTTTTGGAGGGCTAGAGTCCATGACGGTGGAGCAAAGGCATGTTGTAAGGACCACCTGAGAGCTCACATCTCCAAACCAATACCAGGAAGCAGAGAGGCACTGGGGACAGCAGAAGACTTTTGAAACCTTGGAATTGACCCCCCAGTGACATACCTCCTCTAACAAAGCCACACCTCCTAATCCTTCTCAAACAGTTCCAATTGGGGACCAAGTATTCAGATATGTAAGACTATGGGAACTATTGTCATTCAAACTGCCACGGATGCAAGGAAATTGGCATTTTAAACAACTTCTCAACAACTCCATAACCAATTTCTCCTTCACAGATGGCCTTGTCTCTGACTTAACAGTAAATCTGGTACAAGTTAAGAAGTCTCATCTTGCTGTCTGGTAACCAGTTTGTGCTTAATAGAGAAGTATTTGGAATGAATGGGGGATATCAAATAATACATTAAAATTTCCTCCTCTCAGCCGGGGCGGTGGTGGCACACGCCTTTAATCCCAGCACTTGGGAGGCAGAGGCAGGTGGATCTCTCTGAGTTCGAGGCCAGCCTGGTCTACAGAGCGAGATCCAGGACAGCCAGAGCTGAAAAAAAAAATGTTTCTCCTCTCCTGTGGGAGTCGGTTGGAGTCCAATTCTGATCTGTCGAAGGGTTCTGGGGGGTTGGGGGGAGAGAGGAATGAGGAAGTATTAGATTGAAATATAGATAGAAGGAGATGAAGAAAGACAGAGACACACAGGATAGCTTTGGAAGAGCCCTGGGTCAATACCCAGTCACCTCAAGGTTTATGCCAAAGGACTCTTTATACAATGCCAAGGGGTGAGGCAAAAGACCTCCCCCTTTCAAGATCAAAGCACAATGCATAGCCAAGTGTAGACCCTTCCAAACACCTGGTAACCATGCCCGAGGCCAAATCATCCCGTTATGCAGCCCTGCTGGGTAAAGCAAGCTCAGATTCTCTGACCCTGAGTAAGGTCTCCCTAGAGAGCCTCTGTGGGCCCCCACACTCTCCAATGTAATTGCTGTGGTATGTGCACGACTTTCTGTCTCCACAGCTCCTGGCCCCACCCAGACGTCCTCTCTATGTTACTCTCCCTCTCGCGTCCTCAGCGTCTTTCTTCGCCGATTCTGCCCCCGCACAGGCAGCCCTGCGCAGTCCTCTATCAGGGTTCACTCCTATCTGCTAGTTCTGCTGTCTCTCACTGATGTTCATTCACTACTTCATGTCCTGCGTTTGTGATACCACGATTCTCACACTCTTTCCACACAGTTCTTCATCCCCCACATCCCATCTTGAAATCTTTCTCTTATCCACTTTTTTTCTTTCTGTCCCACACCATCCCTTGCGCTGGGAGGAAGTGGTAAGTGGGGCCTGCCTGGTCTTGGGGTTAACTCTCACTGGTCTATTGCAGTAGCTCCATGTCCTCTGAAGTCTGCCCTTCAAAACACACTGAACACCTGGCCCGATAGATCATATTCAGTCTGAGCTCGCCTACCATCACAGCACGTGTTACAAAATGTTAATTACTCTCCTCACTGCTAATTCCACAGTTCAGATCCTACCTATTTTCTCTACTTATCTTCTACCATATCCTTAACTTCCATTTTCCCCAAACCCTGTATTTCCACCCTCCAGACTGAATCCCTGTTTCATGCTCTAACTCCCTTATGTACATGCTTGCTCTTTTCTCAGCATCCTTTCTCCCTCCACCTCGCCTTTCTGCTCCTTTCAACCACAAAGATACCTGCTCTTAGAAGCGTTCCCTTAGTCTGGCATGTAACAGTGACCCTTAGTGTCTCTTAGTCACCCTCCGAGTCATACAGAGCCTCTTAGCTCTGCAGTGCTCTTTTCTGCTGCTGTATGTACCTGTTACAGCTTGCTTTCAGTTATTTATACATGTGTGTTGCCGGCTGAGATTTTTCAGACCCTTGAATACCGCTGACAATATCATCAACAGTGGGCTGATGACAGGAACTGCTGTGATTGATTGGGCACCCTCTAGAGGTACTAGGTCCTTCATACAGTGTAACTTCAAACCTTTAACCATGCTTCAACGTGGTTCTTAATGTTGGAGATGCAGATTCTGAGGCTTAGAGAGGTGAAGACTGACTTCCGGTCTTGTTCTCTTTCCATTCCACAGTATTACTTCCTGGGTGGAGTAGAAAACCCACATTTATTGAGCATTTACTATGGGGGCTGGTGTTGGCTAGGGTCCAAAACAGAATAAGACAAACCCCAGGAAATAATTGCTGTAAAATCGACCAGCATGTACCTTGCATACAATAGGTGCCGAATAAATGCTAAGTGACCAGCACCTACCTTACATACAATAGGTGCCAAATAAATGCTAAGTGAGGAATGGATGGACTCAGTGTCTACTCTGTGGTGTGCTTGCTTCCAGAGCAGAGGCTGAGTCTCCTGTTGTGAGCTGTAAAAGAGGCTTTGGGGTGACCCGAGACCTCATTCTGACTCAGCCACATGCAGCGCTGCTGACCTTGAACCAGTCTCAGACTTCACAAACAGTAAAATGAAGAAGCCAAGCCAGTTTTGTTTTGTTTTTCCTGAGATCTTGCCAACTCTGCTAGGTGAGGTGAAGAGGGTTCAATGAGTTGCAAACACACCAAGCAAACACCAGCAGAAGCGATTGTCTTAATACTTGGGACCTTTTTGTAGTAAAGCCATTTTTTTTCTGGGGTTGAAGAAGACAGGGTTATTTCATTTCAGAGCCAAGTTTCTGAGGCCCCAATCCATGATTCTCTCTACCAGCAGGGTGAACTGAGACAGAGAATAAATGGCTACTGCTCCCTGTTGGGGGACACTGCTTGGGGAGTTCCTGTTCCAATGGGGAACTGACTTCTGTGACACCCTGCCATGCTTGGCAGACAGTTAATGTCTGCAGGGTGAGTCAGCAGAAATAGAAATTGCTTTGATTAAGGGAAAGAGATTTGCTTCAAGTAAAACAGACAAAGGCTGGAGAAGTTATCCACTTGGCTCCCAGGGCCCGGGAGGCTGGCCCGGCCTGGCCCTCTTCTGTTCTGTTTTCATCTTCTTGCCCTCCAGCCTCTCCCAAGAAAATAGGACCCCTTTCCAGGTGTGCTTTAAAGGGGCCTGTTTGTTGTTATCATAGACAAAAGGATCAATCCATCAGATCACTTTGTGAATATTAATTTGGAGAAGGGTCAAAGATGAATGGGAAGAGCCCATGGGTGGCAGAGCCAGTAGATGTAGGTCCCGGCACACAGAAAGACACTCAGCATCTCACCGACTTAGTATGTCTACTCTTTTGAGGGCTGTGCCTTGGGTCCTGCTCTATGCTCTTCCTCTGTGCTTTCTTATTTAATTTACACAACTGCTTTCTGAGGAGGCCACTTGGCTTGAGAGTGATGTGAATCCTAGCAGTTTCCTACGACAGATCTGTGTTGAGCAATAAAATGATTGTCCATTCAACATGCCTTCTCCTGGGCAAGTAGCATGTGGAGAGAGAGGGCGGAAACCAGTGAGAACAGAAGAACAAAGGGGAAGGGATCGAGCCCCATTCTTAAGGTTGCCAGCTTGACTGAGGGGAGCCTCTAACGCTCCTCAGCCTTTGTTGAGTCCTGTTATAAGAGACACTGTAGGGAGCTGGAGAGAGGGTTCAGGGGTTAAGCACACTGGCTGCTCTTCCAGAGGTCCTGAGTTCAATTCCCAGCACCCATATGGTGGCTCTATCTATAATAGGGTCTGATGCCTTCTTCTGGCATGCAGGTATACATGTAGAGCACTCATACATAAAATATAAATAAATAAAATAAAAAAGAGACACAGTGGTAAGGATCATTGCACATCCTCACCAATTTCATCTTCACAATAACCACACATGATAGGTGTTCATGATGATTACTTTAAAAAAAAAAGATTTAAAAAATTTTAATTATGCATATATGTGTATGTCTGTGTGTGTGGGTGAGTGCATGTGTGGGTACGGGTACCCATGGAGTTACAGGCAGTTCTGAGCCACTGGTGTGGGTGCTGGCAATTGAACCCGGGTCCTCTGGAAGAGCAGAAGGTGCTCTGAGCCACCTCTCCAGTCCCTGTGATGGTTAGTTTTATGTGACAACTTGACTAGGCTAAGGGATGTCCAGATTTCTGGTAAAGCATGGTTTCTACACGTGTCTGTGAGGATGTTTCTTTCTAGAAGAGATTAACATCTGAGTTTGGAGACCAAGCAAAGGAGATTGTCTTCACCCGTGTTCATGGGTGGTATCCAACCCATCAGCAGTTCAGACACAATAAAAAAGTGAACATACAGAAAATTGTCCTTTTAAGCAGAGAAATGCATCTTTTATATGTCATCAGGTGTTGACAGTTCTGTCTTGGGGCCTTCAGACTCTGGAATTCATCAACGCTTTTTTATCCATTGCTCTTGACCACTTCCTCAGTTACCGGGCCTTTGAACTTGACTGAGTGACTCCACTAATATTCCTGGCTCCTAGCTTGCAGAAGACAGATCATGGGGCCTCTCAGCTTCCAAACTTACATTAGCTAATTCTCTCAGTAAGTTCTCTTCCATATGTATACAGTGTAGATCTGTCTCTTATCAGATCTTTTTTTTTTTTTTTTTTTTTTTTTTTTTTTAACCAGATTAAGGACAAACATCTTGCCAAGGTCACTCTACCAGGGAGAGCTGTAAGAATTTGAGCCCAGGTGTGATGGTTAATAAAGACTGTCATCTTGATTGGATGGAGAGTTGCCTAGAAGATATTAGTCAAGCTTGTCTCTGGGTGTGCCTTGTGAGGGGTTTCAAGAGATGATTAGATCACAAGGTCTCTGACCTAACTGATGCTTTAATCCACTGACGGATTAAGGTTTGACAGAGCAGCGTGGGAGGTGGGGCCTAGTCAGATGAGGTTGGCCCCTTGGGGTGTACCCTTGGGGGAAGATGTATCACAGCAGGTCCAGTCCTTTCCCTGCTTCCTGGCTGCCAAGAGGTGAGCAGTGTTGTTTCACCCCCCCCCCCCCCCCCGCACCCCTTGTTCTGCTTCCCCCGTAGCTCAGAAGGAATCGAGTAGGAGAAGTAGGAGACTTGAACTAAAGCTGAGACACAACTCTTTCCTCTTTGGAATCATGTCTTTTAGGCATTTGACTCAGCAAGAGAAAACCAAGACACTGGGGCTTTTCTATGCTCTTTGCAGAATGGACAAGTATTCTTTAGCATAAAGTATACCCTTCATCCCAAGCATGGAAAAATAGGAGCGAGTAGGAGAGGGAGCAGCTATGAGATGGAATATTTGTTGAATTCTTCAAAACGTCTGCCACTTGGCTAGGTACTGCATGGTTTAATCTTATTTAATTCTCACAACACCCATGTGCAAAACGTAATTGCCCACATTTTGTGGATGAGTGTATTGAGGCTTAGAAATGGCAACTGATCTGCCCAAGGTCATAGAACGAGGAAATGGTGGGTCAAGAATTCCCATCCAAATGGATCCAATTCCAAAGTCCAAGCTAATTAAAAATAAAATTTTGTGCTAAATTAAATAGCAGCTCATTCTATGACTCTATTAAAGGTAAGCTGTAGTAGAGGCCAAAAATTAAAAATAAGTTTATAGTTGAAAAACTTAAAATTAAGACAATTATCAATTAACTTCTTTTTCTGGGCCTTGAGAAAGGTATGCTATGATTGAATTTTAGCAGCAATGGACCCGTGAATCTTGCCTAAGCACCATGGAGAGCGTTGAATAAATCAGGAATTAGAGAGACCAGTGCAGAGAAGCTGACCCAGGCCGAGTGCCCAGAGAGGAGACTTGTGTGAGAGCTTTCTGGGCATGGAGAGCAGGCGGGAGGCACAGCCAGGTGGAGGCTGCCTGGAGGCCGGTCTTGGCGTCTGTTTGGGCTGTGAATGGTATCTGCCAAAAATGATCATATGTGCTCAAAAACAGGGACTAGAAGCAGATGAAATTGTCATTTCTCTTCCTTGCTCACCAACCTTCAATGACTCCCTATTGCGGCCTAAACAAACCCCAGAAGCTTCACTTAAAATGCTGTTTATTTAAATAGCCTCATTATGCAGCTTGAGCTCATCTTACATGTGAGATCCTCCTGCCTCGGCCTCTCAAGTGTTGAGATTACAGGTATGGATCACCAGACATGGCTCACTGTAAGTCTGACTTCGATAAACTTCAGCACAGCCTAGGCTCAATTTACTGTGCTAAATCTGGTGCCTACTATCACAAACCCTGTGCATAAACTTCATACCCAAACTAAACTGCTCTACATCCTATGAACTCAGTCCTGGGTTTGGGGTTATTTATTTGTCTCCTTTCCTCCATTTTCCTTACAAATGTACCCACCAAATCCCTGTTTATTCTTCAAGGACACTTCCAAAGTGCCTTTATCCATGAAAGTTTCTCTGAATGTCCACTTTCTTTCTCTTTATTTATATTGATCACATGATGCCTTTAGTTGTTGTAAAAACATGTGTATGTCTCCTTTTCTACTATGTGTATCCTCTTTGTGGGCAGAGGTGATAGTTTGTGCTTTCACAGAGAGTGTATTAACCAGTATCTCATGAACACAAAAGGCCTTATGGTCAATGACCTTATGGTCATTGTATTTAAACCATGAAGAAGGTTCAAATTCAATAATTTCAAAGAACCCTGAACTTGCTTAAAAGTTAAGATACTTGAAACATTTTAAGAACTAGACTTCTGGAATTCATAAAAAATATACATATACTCATTCACTCACTCATTCAAGATCCTCAGTGTAGGTCTGGAGATGCCACCCAGCAGCAAGGCCCTGTCTACCATGTGGATCAGCCTTGGGTTCTATCCTTGGTGCTGAAGAAGGAAGGGAGGAAGGGAGAGAGGGAGGGAGGGAAAAAGGAAGGAAAGAGTCTTAGTTTCTGTTACTATATCAAAACACCATGACCATAAGCAACTTTGGGAGGAAAGGGCTTGGCTTATGATTCTACATCACCCTCCGTCATCAAAGGAAGTCAGGACAAGAACTCAAACAGGACAAAAATCTGGAGGCAGGGACTGATTCAGAGGCCATGGAAGGGGTGCTGCTTACTGGCTTGTTCCCAGGCTTTCTCAGCCTGCTTTCTTATAGAACCCAGGACCACCAGCCCACAGTGGGCTGAGTCCTCCCACATCAACCATTAATCAAGAAAGTACACTACAGACCTTCCCACAGGCCAGTCTGGTGGGGGCATTTTTTTAATTGAAATTTCCTCTTTTAAAATGACTCTAGCTTATGTCAAAATGCTGTAAAACTAGCCAGCACAGGGAGAATGAAGAACAGGAGGGAGGGAGGGAGGAGGAAAGAGGGAAATTGTCACCTTCTTTCCTTCATTCTCTCTCTCTCTCTCTCTCTCTCTCTCTCTCTCTCTCTCTCTTTCTTCTTTCTAGAAACCTCCATTGAACCATTGGAGATATACATATTCCATTGAGATTGAGTCTATTAGAAACTGCAAATGCCACAGGTCTTTAGTTTTATTAAGGCTACCAGCTATTCATGCATATGTGCATGCATGCTTACATGTGTATGCATGTGCATGCATGCATGCATGCGCGCGCGCGCGCGCGCGCACACACACACACACACACACACACACACGCGCACGCGCGCTCGCGCGTCTAGCTGCAGAGTAGTCTTCTGAGCAAGATTTGTCATTTATTAGACATAGCTCTTCCACTGTGGTTGGCTCAAGCCAGGGAAGAGATATTGAAGGATGCTGCTATGAAAAATGGTTGGTCACAAGCCAAGTAATTTCTCCTGCTCTCCAGCCCCATATTGTACTTGCTCATGACTAGAAGGAATAGAAATTCCCGACCACAGAAAGCCACTTTCTGGTGTGCACAGCAGGCTTGGCACCTACCTTGTCTCTTAACACACTTGCAGGTTTGCGAAATTAAGTCAGCGTTTTCCCAACTTAGATCAGTCATAGACAATTAGGGAGACAATCTTTCCGATGCTGGCCGAAAGCCAAGTATTTCTCAGTGTAATCATTTTTTTTTTTTTTGCATAAATCTAGATCTACATGATGAGAAGAACTACCATGATTATCTTTCTCCTTTACTGAAAGTTAGAGAACAGTTGTTCACTTATTTATTTTTGAGATAAGGTCTCACTATGTAGCCCAGGCTGGTCTCAAACTCAAGACCCTCCTGTCTTAGCCTCCGAGATTACAGGAATATGCCACCCTACCTGGTTCAACAGTCCCGCTTTAAGTAATAAGCATGACAGCTTTCTTCCCTTTCGCTGCAAGTATGCACAGCTCGTGTGGGCTCTGGAGCAGTGCAAGGATCTCTGTTTAGTTTGGAGGTTTTGCTGTGGGGGGGGTGGGCTGCGGGGAGGGGGGGTGGCAAGAGGGGTGGGAGGACAATGGAGATTCTTGATCTTACTGTGTCTTTGTTTCCTTATCTGTAAAGCAAGATAGTACTTTGTAGTTATCTTGAGAATTAGATGAGCTAAACACATTGTCTGACAAAGAAAGCCATCAGCGCGGACAAGATCTAGTACTAGACTTGCACTTCAACCACTTCGGCTGATTTGCGATCAGCACCCCACCTCTTGTGGTAGGGTCCTCCAGAGAAACAGAAACAACAGGACTTATGGAAGAAGGAGGAGAGGAATTGGCTCCCGTCATTTTGGAGGCCCATGTCCCACGATCTGTTGCCTACAAACTAGAGAACAGGAGAGCCCATAGAGCAGTTTCCAGTCCAGGCCAGGAGGTCTGAGGACCAGAGGTATCCACAGTGTCTGAGGGTAGGAGAAGATGCTTAGCCGAGCACAAGGGAAGAGAGCAAATCTATCCTGCCTCTGCCTTTTTGTTCTGTTCAGGTCCTCAGGATCCTGGGCAATGCCCATCCACACGGGTGAGTGAGTTCATCACCAACCTGCTGATTTCAATGCTGAGTTTCTTATGGGAACATTCTCACAGATGCGCCTATAAGTCATACTCTACCAGCTCTCTGGTTCTGTCTTAGCCCAGTCAAGTTGACACATAAAATCAACATTGCATCCCCAAAGACGTCAACCTCGTTTCTTGGCTGCTGTTCTCTAAATAACCACTCTGTGAGACTTTAACCAGAACATAAAGTTGTTTTTTTTTTCTTCTTCTTAGCATTTCTTGTTGAATGTGATCCCAAGTCAAGCTTCCTTTAGCATTCAGATATGTGCAATAAAAAAATCATTCACTCCTGACTTTTGAAGAAATGCCGTGCTGTCTACGGGAAGCTTCGAGGGTAAAAAAATGTCTCATGGACATGTCTCTGACCTTACCATGTTTGGACAAAAAAAAAAAAAAAAAACAACAAAAGAGGCTCCCAGTCCCTCTAAAGCACCAAGTGTGGATGCTTAGAAATGAGATTCCAACACGATTAGGTTATTGGCATTAAACTATGTCTCTGGCCTGCCTTCTTTTAATTATGGCTTTCCTTCTTTGCTATCATCAAATTAAAAAAAAATCTTTGCCATGGTAGTCTAGCAACATTGTTAGATTGTCATTCTGCAAATTATGTGGAGAGAACAAACTGTTTCCAGGATGAGTTTCAAGTAAATTTATGAGCCTATGGACAAATTGCCCATTATTGCTTTCCAAAAAAAAAAAAAAAAATTAAATACTAAGTCAATTGACTAATTTTCAGCCTTCAAAAAGGAAGATCATCTCATGTATTTCTGGAGCTTCAAGGTTCATAAATCTTGCTGTCATGCATTTTTTTCTTTGGAATACTTACAGTGAAGACTGGAATGACAGTATTCTGTTCAGTCCAGGGTAGAGATGCAGATGCTTGTGAAGGTCAAGGGTCCTGTCTGGGCCACAGACAGTGGTGGTGGTGGGGGGTGGTAAGGTTTCAGAACCCAGGACCCCTGACTCCCCAACTCAGCCTTCTCTTTGTTACATTACTCTATAGTCAACTAGTTATGGACCATTTAACTAACATTTAATTAGCTGAATGTGGAAACAGATAACCTTGAAATTAATTCAAGTTAATGTTAAATGTTGCTAACTTTTTATTAGTTGAATGTTTCCATTAACTTTTCCAATGACTGCTTTTCTGTCCCCCCTCACAGCAGTGAACAAAATTGAGTGAGTGTTCAATACGTAGTTATCGAATAAACAAATAGCTTCGCTGGCCCCGTTTGGCTGCAGGGTGGGGTTAGAAGGTTGAATCAGTGAAGACAAAGTTGAGCATTTAATTCACCCTTTCATTCATCAAGTATTTATTAAGTCTGCGGACGGCGCTCCACGGAGTAGACTATTGCACTCACATGGCCCTTGGCAAGTTATCTAACCTCTCGGAGCCTCGGTTGCCTTGGCTTTCACAGTGAGGGATAATGGTAGTACCTAACTTGCAGGATTGTTAGGAGGCCCAAATATTTGAAGAGTATTTGAAGAGTGTTATAGAAGCTGGTGTGATGGGTATTGTAATGGGGAAGGATGATAATTAGCAATCCCTGTGCTTGATTCTCATTGTGGTTCGTACCCTAAGGATCCGGAGCCTGCTATGAAGGAGTGTAGTCAGTGGGGAAAGACACAGCTGATTTCTTTCAGGGCAGAGGAGGAGACAGAGGCAAACTATGTAGCTGCATTGCCCAAGTCTCAGCTGAAAATAGGGCTCTTCCCTTTCACGTTAGATGATGACGGGAGGTCACCAGAGAGCCTGGGGGTTGGTCATAAGCCACACTCTACTCAGGGTCTACCCAGTGTCCTTAGAGAGAATTCTGGGTCCTTAGCCCTTCAGCTAGCTGCGGGATCAGCCATGTTGTGGTTTAAATTTGTCACCACAGGCTCCTGTTTCCAGCGCTTCCAGCTGGTGGCGCCATTTTGGGAAGCTGTGGAATTTTGGAAAGAGGGGCCTGGCAGGAGGATATAGGTTGCTGGGGTGAATGTCTGAAGGTTGTACCCTGCCCCCATTTCTGCTATAGCTCCTCTGCTTCCTGAGTTTCCTCCTTGTGAACTACCCTCTGCTTCACACTCTCACCCATGTGAAATGACCTGTACCTGCTGTGACCTGCTCACCACGGTGGACTGAGACCCCTCCGAAACTGTGAGACAAAAGCAAATCAGTCTTTTTTCACTTCAGTTGTTCTAGTGAGGGCAGGATGCAGAGACCAGGCCTGCCTGGGACACAGGGATGATGCAAATGTGTGCCCTAGACGGACAAAGTAGGGCCCAGCAGAGGGCAGGGTGACCAAGTCTTCTCCTGGAGGCCCTCAGTTCCTCTCAGCAGTGGAGGGAAAGAGCTCTTCTTTCTTCTATCTCTGTACTTCACCAGAGCAGGCTGCACCTGAAGCTGAGCACTGTGGAGGGCCAGAGCCAAGCCCCCATCTTCCGCCAGACAGGGAAGGAGGAGTGTAGGGATAGAGGGAGTCTCCATTTCATGCCCCGGGGGTTGGGGAGCTACAGTCTGGATAGAAACCCCCGGACTGAGCTGCCTGAATGAAGGAAACATCTGGCAAGTTCACAATTTGACAAAATAGTCCCACTCATCCACCCCTGACCCCTGCTGGGAGAAGCATCTAGACCAGTGGTTTTTAGGCTTCCTAACTCTGTGGCCCTTTAAGACAGCTCCTCATGCAGTGGTGACCCCCAACCATAAAATTATTTCTTTGCTCCTTCACAACTGTAATTTTGCTGTTATGAATCATAATGTAAATATCTGTTTTCTGATGGTCTTAGACGACCTCTGTAAAAACATCGTTCGACCCCCAAAGGGGTTGAGAACCACTGGTCTAGGAAGACCCAGTGTAGCCTGGCCCAAATGTGCTAGCAACTGGTTTTCATTAGGAACAGGCTAGGCAGGGGCAGTAGAGGGGCAGGGTGGGCAAAAGCGCAACAGTTGTGCCCGGCTCATCCTCTCAGCTCTCCGATGTCCCCAGGATTGGGGGGTGGTCCTTGGGATTTGAGTTAACTGTGGCAGCAGGCTGCACCTCCAGAGCCTGTGGAAAGAAAGTGTGAGATGCCAGTTTCTGGTGGGATTTTATGAGGGAGTGTGGGCTTGATCACTCTTTCCTGCCTGCCTGCTGGCTTCCCCTCCTTTTCTCATTTCTGCTTGTCCTTCCTATCTCTTGCTGGTCCACGTATCTCCTGATCTCTTGTGTCTGTCCCCACAATTTCCTTCCCTAGCAGTGGTTCCCAACTAGGGAGTCACAGTGTGCACTGGGGCAGTGATGTTCGGAAATGAGTGGCATTCTTGTCATCTCAGTGACAAAGAGCCATTGTGGATGGTCATTGATCAGTGGGTAGGCAGCAAGAGTGTTCAACTTCCTTCCATGAGCAGGCTAATCCCATGTCACAAAACCCCAGTCCAACCCCAAACGCCAGCCTTGTTAGAAGTGGGGAGTGTAAGGGGTCCTCTTGATTGGCAACTTACCTGACCTGAAAGACACCTAGGAGTTTTGTCAAGCATGATTATGGGAATATCTTTGAGGGTGTTCCCAGGGATGATTGGCAGGCGAGGCAGAAACTGCAGGGGAAAGATCTGCCTTGAATATGGGCAGCACCATCTGGTAGGGATGGGGCCTGGAAGGAGAAGGAGGTGATCTGCCAATTAATGCTACCTTTCTCTCTGCTTCCTGGCTACCATGTCCTGAGCCATCTCCTCTGTCACATGCTGTTACCACCACCATGATTCTCTGCCTCCCCCAGACCCATGGTGACGGAGCCAGCTAACCAGGGATGGATGAACCCAGATAAATAGTTCTGTCTTAACTCTCTTCTCTCAGATATTTTGTTGCAATGACAAGAAGTGGCTGACACAGGGACAGCAGCATGAAGACACTTCTAGTAGGCCGTTGGGCCCAAAGGGGAGTGGCATATGCTAACCAGACTCAGGACACCAGTAAAGAATTGTCAAGATAGCTGCATGTTAATGGTGTTTCTGTTGTTGTTGTTGCTGCTGCTGCTGTTGGAAAGAGGCCCTCTGTCTAGTGTCTGGAGCACATTCTTGTACAGGACAATGGGAAAGCAAAGATTTCAAAGGCAAAGACCCCACGAACCAAGAACTCTCTCACCCCTGTTGCAAATACAACATCTGTCTGTGCTCAGGATCTTCTCGTTACCTATGTCTTTCCCTGTTGGCCATATGAACCCAGCAAGCAAAGACTGTTTGGGCTACTGCCACTGGAAGTCTAGGAATTAGTCTTTGCCCCGCGTTTGTGCTTCAGAGAGCTCCACTCTGGCCCCCTTCCTTCCTTGGACCTTGGAATCTCCCAAGCCAGTTCTGTAGCCGGGAGGTTTGTGCCGAGGCCCCAGGATGGCCCTTGTTCCGTAGGATGTGGGGAATGTGTGGCTGGCCCTCCAGGGTGGAGCCCCGGTATTGCAGTCTTGTTTTCTAAGGAACCCCAGATCTTAACTGTGATCACATTCCGTGTTCCTGGGAAATTACATACTTCCCCTTGATCAGATTTGGGACCATTCATGGTTCGCTCATCAGATCTTGGGTTTACCTCCAATGGCTTCTCGGGTTAATTACATCATGTACACTTTATTGGCTTTTTACACATGTCCACATTCCTTCTGAGGACTCTTTGTGGCAGATGGTGGTGGGGAGGGAGGTGTGAGTTCACAACAGCTTCTGTATTACAGCTGCGAGTCCTGTGGCGTCACCTGCATTGTGCATTTTTGACCTAGTGTTTCATTCATTTTTTTTTTTTTAAGAATTTCTACTTTGGGGGCTGGGTGTAGTGGTTCATACTTGTCGCCCCAGGCTTTGGGAGGCTGAGGTGGGAGATTTCACGTTTGAGGCCAGCCTGAGCTACACTGAGACCTTGTCTCTAAATAAAAACAAATTCAAACCACAACAGAACACAATTTCTGCCTTTGGGGAACCAGGGAAAGGCTCACAGTCATAAATCTATCTCATCAGTTCTAGAAGGTCAGTCGGCGCAGCTTCCACATAAACATTAGAGATTCTGATGTTTCAGGCTTTGGTTCGGGCAGTTTCTTTGATCTTTTACTGACCAGTAAATTATTTATTAGGTCTGTCATAAAGGCAAACTAAAGCCTATAAACTATATTTATAGCATCACAAAAATCCCCCCCCCCCCCCCCCCCGGCATCTCAGATGTGGACTGTGGTCCTGATGATGTGACAGAAGGCCTGGACCTTCCCTTGATTTTTAGGATTTCTTCTTCTTCTTCTTCTTCTTCTTCTTCTTCTTCTTCTTCTTCTTCTTCTTCTTCTTCTTCTTCTTCTTCTTCTTCTTCTTCCTCTTCCTCTTCTTCCTCTTCTTCCTCCTCCTCCTTCTCCTCTTCTTATTTTCCTCCTCCTCTCCCTCGTCACTCTTATTCTCCTTCTTCTGTTCATCCTCCTCCTCTTTCTTCTCCTTCTCAGCAAGGTCTCATGTAGCTTAGGCTAGTCTCACACTAGAGGTGTAGTTGAGGATGAGCTCAAACTCCTGGTCCTCCTGTTTCCACCTTCCAAGTGCTGGGTTTCAGGTGTGTACCACCACATCCAGCCCAAAACGCAGTGAGTGCTGGAGCTTTAACTCATGGCTTCCTGCACACTAAGCAAGTCCTCTGTCTGAGTTACATGTCCAGTCCCTCCTACAGACACCTGATACCCCTGGGCCCCAACTCCAAACTCAGTCCCATGGGCTCATCAGTTCCTTGCACTTACCTGTCTGGGAGACCTAGAACATCTCTGTCTACCCCTGGAAATGCAACAGTGCCCAGTCAGTAACTCATTCCAACAGGCACTGTGTTGCCAGTATTGGAGTCCGCTGCAGGGTGTGCTCAGGTGTGTGTGAGTGAGCAGCCCTGTGCCAGCCCTGTGCCAGCCCTGTGGCCTCTGCTGTCATTGGGTTTTCCCTTTCCCTTTTTAACTAGCACTTCCTCAATTAAAGCGGCAAGGCAGAGCTGACAAAGAAATCAGTGGCTCTCTTCCCGAACATCAATGAAACAAATTTCTCTCTGGGATACCTATTTGTTGTCTGGATATCAGACTGACTGTAATCTGTTTCCATTTTCCTTCTCCGTGTCCCCCGCCAGAAGCTAGAGGCTCAGCCGCGGGTGTCCTGGTGCTTCCATTTGGCTGAATGAGGGGACAGATTAGCTTCCTATTTGCTATGCGGACGCTCCCATCTGATATCCATTAGATGTGTCAGGAAAAGCCCAGAAAACGTGTCTCCCCTGGTTACTTGGGGGATAGGCGAGTGGCAGAGGGTTCTTGAAGATGTCACCAGCTGCTCTGAAGACACCAACTCCCTTTTCTCTCTGACTTTGGTAACCCAGTGTGTCCTAAGCTATTTCAGGGTCAAGGGATATGGCTGCCAGGGTGTGTGTGTGTGAGTGTGGGGGGGATGGGACTACTTTCTGTTGCTGGGGGAAGAGCAGGAGCCAAACTCTTGGTGAGAGGCAGCCATATTGCCCTTGGTGCAAGCACCCTGGAGAACTTACAGCATAAGGCACCCTGGTATATGGGGAAAACTGACATTGAAAGAAAGAAAGAAAGAAAGAAAGAAAGAAAGAAAGAAAGAAAGAAAGAAAGAAAGAAAGGAAGGAAGAAAGAAAGAAAAAGAAAAAGAAAGGAAGGAAGGAAGGAAGGAAGGAAGGAAGAAAGAAAGAAAGAAAGAAAGAAAGAAAGAAAGAAAGAAAGAAAGAAAGAAAGAAAGCCATGTTTCTTTTCTTCCCTTTGCCTGCCTCCTGCAGCCAGTTCTCTTGAGGAGTGTCTTGGAGCCTAGCCTGTCCCGCCACTCACAGTCCCTGAGAAACCCAGGCATGGATACATCAGTTCTGTGTGTGTTTGTGGCCAAGGAGGACAATGGGGGCCATGTCTACTGTCTTGGGGTATCTGACCAATCTCTTAGGTGGGGCATGAAGTGAGTTCATTGTGTGTCCAAACATTCTTACTTCAGAGCTGCCCAGGATTCCCGAGTCTCCTTCTCTACCCAGGGGCCCCTTCCTTCCGTCCTGACTTCTTTCCTGCCCGCCCCCTTTCTGTCCTACCTCTGCCGGGGATGCAGTTGCCTGGGTCAGGGTCTTGCCCCTGTCCTTCCCCGGCAGCGGCTGCCGTGTTTTGGGTCTCCCCATTTCAGGGGGATGGCTCCTTTTGAAAGAGCATGTCTCCAGTGACAGGGACAATCCTTCAGAAGTGACAAGACCTGTCTCTGCCTCTCACAGCCTGCCACCGGGCCTAAGTGACTTGTCATCCTCTCTGTCAGTTGCCGCTCCCCACCTCCTGTGCTCCCTCGCCACTGGAGCCATAATCCTCTCTTTGATAACACAATTGTCTCCATGGCACTGAGTCCCCTGCAGCTCCATGGGGCTCTCTCACCACAGAGGAGGAAGATAGAATAACAGTAACAAAGACGCCCTTAAAGAAAGGAATACCGGTCATCTCCAGGCTGCTTCCCAGTCCCCCGTCTCTTCCTCTTCCCTAGGAAAGGAAGGATTCTAGAAGGATGTTCAGGATCTGGGTGAAGGGCGTTGTTGCTCTCAGACAGAAGGCCCTGGAATCACTGCTGTTTGAAGTGGGAATATTTATGTCCCTGCTTAAGCAGCAAGCCAGAGAGCTGGGGCTCCCAGCCTTAGCCAAGGGAGAAGCGCAGGGCCCCCGAGCAGGCTGGGGACAGTGTGCAGAGGCTGCTGAGGAGCTGCTGGTCCAAGGGGTGGCCCTGTAATTCCTCCTCCTCAGATGGCATGAGGCTCAGCTGTAGGAGGAGGGATGGGAGAACAGCGCAGGGATTGGAATCCCCACCATCTGTGTGTACCGCTAACGGCTTGGCTCTGGAATACGCCCCACCTCCCTGATGTCAGAGCCTCGCGGTTTTGTTGATTGCAGGGCTTCTGTGGGATCTCCTCAGCTCTGAGCAGGGCTGCTTCTCTGGCCTCTCTGAGATTATGTGGCTTGCAGACCCAGGGCACTGAGTGGGCCCTTGAAACCTTGGGGTGACTCCTCTCTGAGTGGGAGGTTTAAAGAGGAGCTACACAACTACATATCGGTGCCTTTGCTCGGTACACAGCCTTCCTAACTTAGGTTCTGTAAATGCCTGTAAGTCTGTAAGGTGCCTGAAGGTCTGATTTCAGTGATGGTGTAAGCTACGTGAAAATCTCAGCACTGGGGAAACAGAAAGTTCTCGATGACACTGTGTCATCATGCGGCTGCTGGGGAGTCACTGTGTTTGGTCTCCTCATCTGGGAAGTGGAGGCTGCTCCTACTTGCTTGGCTGACCTCCCAGTTCACAGGGTTGTGCAAGGAAGTGGCAGCTGGGGGATGTAGCCCAGTGGTTAAGTCTTGACTGGATGCATGAGGCCCCAGGTTCGATCTCCGGTAGCGGGAAAGAATCATACAAGACAGTAGACGTGCAAGACCCCTTTGAAGTATAAATACCTCAGGGTTTTTTTTTTTTTTTAAACCTTTTTTGATGCCCAAGTGTGTCTACTACACAGTAAAAGCAGAAGAGGAAGGAATTTGCTTTAAGGGCTCAGAACTAGTCCCCTTTATGTCAGTCTTCTGGTCTCTACTTGCCTGACCTTACATAGTCTCCAAACTCTATTGCGACTATTCCCCATCCCAGGCCAAAGTAACTGCCAGGCACAGTGAACGAAGAAGGATCTTGATGGAGTCCCTTCTTCTTCTTCTTCTTTCCATTGTTCCCTTCATAGCTCTGGCCAGTTTGAATGCTGAGTTGGTAAAGATGCTGTGCTTTCTCCGACCTCTGGGCCCTTGCACATGCTGCTTCCTCTGCATGCCTGATAACTCACACTTGTCCTTCAGCTCTGGCGTTAGGTGGCGCGTGGGTGACGGAGCCCCAGCAGAGCGCTCAGCTCTCTGCTGTAATCGCTTTTGAGTTCCCACTTGTGTGAGTCAGACTTTTCTTATCAACGTGACCAAATACCTGAGAGAAAACTTACAGGGAGGAATTATTTGTTTGACTTATGGCTTCAGAAATGTCATTCCATCCTGGTGGGGGAGTCCTGGGGGGGGCCCCGAGTTCACATTATAGGAACAGGGAAGCAAAGAGAGGGAACACAAGAAGATACAGCCCCCAAGGACTCACTTCTCAGTGACCTGCTTCCCCCAGCTAGTCCCCAACTCCTGCTTTTAGATGCTCCCTAATAATGGTATCATGTGATAAACCACCTCAGGATCAATCTACTGATGAGGCCAGAGCCTCGAGAACTAACCATCCTGGAAACACATCACCGAAGACACATGGATGAGCTTCAGTACTCTCCTAGGGATCCTTGGGTCCAGTGACACTTCATCCATTAGTGCAATCTCACACGGACTGTGAACTCCACAGGGCGAGGGGCCCTTCCTGTTTTGTGTGCTGCTGTATTTCTAGCACCCAGCACAGTGCCCTGTTTATAACAGTCGTTCAGTAAACACTTGCTGCAGTAGGCATGAGGGAGCTGGTTTGGGTTAAAACAAGGAGGGGGCTCTACCTTGGCCATTTTGCTCAAAGTTGTTCCAGTTACCAATGTTATGCCCAGATCTCGGGAACCCCCAAAAGACCACCACAGAGACCGAATCCCATATGTAAAAGCAAAGAGCCTTTATTTCCAAGCTCTGGGCTTGGTCCCTCTGTCTGTCTGATGCAGTAGTGAGAACAGAGAGCCCTGAGCCCAGGCGGGGTAGAGTTTTTATCATAGCAGTGTTTGGGGTGAGGGGATTTCCAGGGTTCAGGACCCTGATTGGCTAACATTTGTCTAGAGGTATCTGTAAAACAAAAATAAGTGTGTGCTAGACTCAAGGACATCTGGCCACCTTATTTAACGGTTGGAATGTTTGGGATGTCAGGTACTTCCCCTTGGATGTAGGCCCTCCCTGGGTAGGGTCAGTTGATGGCTTTTCCTGGGTCTAGGTGTTGCCTGCCAGTAAGCCTGTCACAGAAGCTGTGCCTGGGCCTCTAAGCCTGTCATGGCAGCTGTGTGGTCAAGCTGTTTTGGGGCCCTTCCACAACCAACACTGCTATGAATGCAACCCAAGACAAAAATCAGAATTTACCTGAAACATTGTGAATTTTTTTTTAAAAAAATTGTTTTGCTAATTTCAATGTGCAGTTCTGAAAAGTGAAGTCTGTAGAACACAGATGTTGTGTTGCAAGGTCAAAGGATGACACTCTTGACCTCGAGTTCCTCCGTGAACCAAACTGTCCGGGGAGCCCAGGGAGCTCATCGGGAGCACTCTGGCAGAGCAGGGAGGGTGGGATGGGGCAGCTCTTGTGCAGACCTCCCATCCGAGGTCTGACACAGGCGCCCCAACATCTTTCCAAGTCTGGCCTTGGCCAAAGCCAATCTCACACTGGTCCCGTGAAAGCCAAAGTTACATTTAAGTTTTAATCTCTATGCCAAGGAGATCCATGAAACGAAAAGTGCCTCTGACCTGAAAGCCCCTTGCCCAAGCATTCTCGAAATGCTGGAGGCTGTTGTATATGGGAGATAACAAGCCACATGTTTTCACTTCCCTAAATAAATTTGTTTGACCCATATGAACTGGATGCGCTTGATCACATGTGGGCAGGAGGTACATGGGCAGAAAATATGTCAGGATGTATGCTTGCCCCTGATTGGATGTAAGTAGGAGGTACACAGTCAGGAAATACATCAGGATGTATGCTTGCCCCTGATTGGACCTCATGGGAAGTGTGGTGAATTACAAGTTTTCCCATGTTAAGCTCCTGTAAAACATGACTCGGGACCATTTCCTGGGAACCCAGGTATGGATCTGGCCAGAGCACACCTACTTGGCCAGTATTTAATTAAAGCTTGCTTCAAATGTGGCTTTGTGGTCTTATTCTTGACCAGTGGGATTAACAGTCCTTCCTAGCAGAAGCCTCTGCCTCCGCTCAGGCCTTTGTCTGGCTTCCATTTCTGCTTCACCTGTGCCTTTCTCTTGCTGGGTATTATCAGTGTGGGTGTGGCTGGGCAGGATGGCAGCCGGAGAATCCAGCAGGGCTCCCTGCCCTGGGGAATCCTATTGGAGTATTAATATTCTGAGGAGGAAGTCAGTGATTGCATTTTAGACTTGCAAATGCATTTGGTAAATAGGCTTTGCTGAGAGGCGGGACAGACAGCTGGACCGAGCAGGCGATGGATGACAGTGAGTATGCGCACATGGTGATTAAAAGAGATATTTGCTCCCTCAGAAAGAGGGTCTCTGGGGACCAATTCCTGGTGAGGCATCTTTTCAGCAAATTCAGTCAGCAGTCCTTGCACTCTACAGTAGAACTCTCTGTCCCTACCCACGTCCCTCAGAGGAAGGATGCACCCAATGACAGGAAGAGCTGGGCTTCCTTTTGCCTCTTGAGAATTCATTTATTCACCCATGTAACATTCATTCCCTGGGTAGCGTGTGCTGGATACACTTTCTGTGACATTGCCCTTGGTTCTGGGGCCACAACTCTGTAGAAGATGTTCAGTTCGTGCCTTCCTCTACCCTAGAATACGGTCTCTGCTCAGGATGGAGGTCACTGCATGCCTGCATATTCAGTTGGCTTTGTCAGACCCCGGCCACTTGTCCCCAAACCTAGAGCAGCACAGTGGAAGTGTCACACAGACACAGCTGGAGGTGATCTGTGTCTGCTCTAAGCACTGTTTCTCTAAGGAAAAGAACTTTAGGCCACCCAGGTGTACCTGCCATTCTGGACGGGACAAGTGTTCCTAGCTCGTCTGGTGCTGGTGCAAATCAGAGAGGATGAGTTCTTCCTCAAGACCTGCCACTGCCATCTGCTGGAAACTGTCACCGGGAGTGTGCAGCTTCACAAGACACCATGTGAAGGGTGTCCTTGAATTTGTTTAGTGCATGCCTGCACACACGTGTTGTACTGTCTCGCCCAGTTGTTCAGTGTGACCAGTCCTGTAGCCTAGAGGGTGAGGGCTACTGTCCAACAGCTCGAGAGAAGGGTGCGGTGTGAAGCTTTGTCCCAAATGCCCGTGAAGCCCAGATCCAACTTCATTTACTATTGGTGTGTGCTTGTGGAGTCCTGTTAGATTGGAAGTGAGGAAGGGGAGATGTTTATGTGAGACTCTGACTCCAGAGAAGGTTGAAACGTATCTTTAAAAGTCTGATTTTCCTTTCCATCTTCCTGTCAATACTTTCCTCTGTTCTGTACTGGGGACGGAATGTCATCACTCAGACAAAGGCAAAACCCAAAATACTTGATCCAGAACCATTTCTAGCTCCTTGACTCCCAATACTACTCAGTCTTTGGAAGAGCTTTTGAAGTTTCTGTTTAATATCCATTGCCTAGAGTTTGAAGGAGAAACCTCTGGCCTGAAAGCCTTTTACCCATTTAGGAGGTTATAAGCAAAACAATGCATTTATTGATAAGAAATAGAAACTTAGGTTTGCTTTAAAAAAATACTTAGTTCTCCTATGGATTGGTTGAAGTATTTATGTGCATGGACTGTTTATGTGCATCTGTAAAACACACACACACACACACACACACACCTACCTGACTGCATTTATGTGTGTGTGTGTGTGGGGGGGTGGAGTATGTGAGCCATGCTTCCCCTGCTGCCTTTGTCCCATTGGTCAATAAATGTTGGCCAATGAAAGTGGTGGCGGTGTCACCAATGACAGCGATCCCTTTCTTCGTGTTGGAAAATGTTGGCTGATGAAAATGAAGGTGTGTTCACCTATGATGGGAACTTCTTCCTGTGGGCTCCTTGTGGCAAAATAAAATTGCTAGCTCTGTATCATGTCATTGTTTCCCAATCCCCATGATTTTGCAAGATGATGATTGTCCAAGAACATATTCCTGGTGGCCGTTGTCTCCAGCTGAGCATGGACTCATCAAGAGGCCCTCAGGGGGAAGGACAGGACTTATGCAGAAGGCTGAATCAGGCATAGGCACCACATTACCTGACTGAGCATCTTTGATAAATGATGCTTCTGCTTTCTCCCTAAATTTTCCACTCTTGTTGCTCACATCACCTTCTCAGCACAGCCCACTCTCCAAGTTAGAACAGCTCTGAACAAACATGCTGAGCCCGACCACGGGTATCCAGTAAAGTCAATATTGCTCTGGGGCACCTGGGCTGTGAAACATGCCAGGTCCTGGGATCAAGGGACTTGGGAGGACCAGTGGACCACAGTGCTGGAAGGCAGAGTATGGTCACTTGGGTACTGGCTTGTGTCCGTTCATTGATCCACCCAGGCATTGACTAAACACACGCTAATCCTCTGTGTGTGGGCTCTGGGGTGTGGACTGTGGCGGCTGCACAGACAAATGAGACATGATTCCAGCCTGGAAAGCTTTCACAAACCAACTGTATCAGTTACTTTTCTCTTTGTTGTGACCAAATGCCTAATGAGAAGTAATTAAGGGAGGAGAGGTTTATTTCGTCTCCTGGTTTAAGAGGGCACAGCCCACCAAGGTGGGGAAGGTATGATCAATTTCATGATAGTGGGAGCATGTGGCTGAGACTCCTCACATCTCAACAGACCAGAAAGTAGATACGGGACAGGAAGTGGGTTTGAGCCTTAAAGCTTCAAGGTCCACTCATCAGTGACCCACTTCCTCTAGTCAGCCTTCACTTCCTATAGGTTCTACAACTTCCCCAACATTAGCTGTACCACCAGCTGCAGACTCAGTGTGAAATACATGAGCCTCTGTGGGACATTTCAAGTTGAATGCAACTTCCCGATCATCTGGCATTCTGGGGGAATAGGGAGCATTCCAGGGAATGGGGAGGACTCCTTAGCCACACACAAGGAAAGGCTTCACAGGGGGAGAGGCTGCCTTGTGAGCTGGTGGGTAGAGGAAGACAGGAGTTTCAGTAGATTTGGAGGCACTGTGAGGGACCGTCCAGCAGAGGGCAGCTACCAGGAGGAAGACAGAGAAAGCACAGTGGCCTGGAGTGAGTCCTGAGGTCTAGCTGCAATGAGAAATGATGAGGGGAGAGAGAGAAGAGAGACTGGGGACTGATCAGGGATCAAAGTGGTCCCATCAACCAGGGTGGGTGTTCAGATAGAATAACGGAGAATCGCAATGGCCTCTGGAGCTGTGCTCGTGTTGATCACCGTTTTAAGAGGTCTTGCAGCTAGGTTTCCGTGAGCCTTGCTGTGGGTGACATCTTTGCTGTAGCAGTCGTAGTGGCGACAGTCACCGACGACGCTCTTCTTCAGGAATTCCGTCGGAGCCACGGGCCCTTCTCTTGGCGCTATGCTAGGCTATGCAACCATCTGTTGGGTGACCTTTTGATGCCAGAGGGCTCCGAACTGCCTCCCCAGAGCACCCAAAGCCTCCGTCTTTGCACTATGCTAACGCCGTCACACTCAACATTTGTCCTGTGAAAACCCACGAGGTTTGATGGTGCATGGGCACACCATCTATTGCTTCACTTTTCCTTCTCTCCAGTCCCGTTCTGTTTCTCAGACTGTGACAAAACACAGTGGATTCACATCCTGGTGAGTGTGACAAAACAGAGTGGATTCACGTCCTGGTGAGTGTGACAAAACAGAGTGGATTCACATCCTGGTGAGTGTAACAAAACAGAGTGGATTCACATCCTGGTGAGTGTGACAAAACAGAGTGGATTCACACCCTGGTGAGTGCGACAAAACACAGTGGATTCACATCCTGGTGAGTGTGACAAAACACAGTGGATTCACATCCTGGTGAGTGTGACAAAACACAGTGGATTCACACCCTGGTGAGTGTGACAAAACAGAGTGGATTCACGTCCTGGTGAGTGTGACAAAACAGAGTGGATTCACATCCTGGTGAGTGTGACAAAACAGAGTGGATTCATATCCTGGTGAGTGTGACAAAACAGAGTGGATTCACATCCTGGTGAGTGTGACAAAACAGAGTGGATTCACATCCTGGTGAGTGTGACAAAACAGAGTGGATTCACATCCTGGTGAGTGTGACAAAACAGAGTGGATTCACATCCTGGTGAGTGTGACAAAACAGAGTGATTCACATCCTGGTGAGGAGTGGATTCACATCCTGGTGAGTGTGACAAAACAGAGTGGATTCACATCCTGGTGAGTGTGACAAAACAGAGTGGATTCACATCCTGGTGAGTGTGACAAAACAGAGTGGATTCACATCCTGGTGGGTGCAAAGCCCCAAATAAACAAACCAAGCACAGCCAAGCAAAGAGAGTGGAGAAAGGCTGGCTCCCTGTGGCAGGTGAGGAGAAGCAGAGAGTTACTTCCATGGCAATATGGCAATGCTTTCCTGGAACAAAGAAGGCCGGGGGTTTTATTTGGGGCCATGTTATATTTATATAGGAAAGCACTGGAGGGGGGAGGGGCAGGTACATGTATGAGCATGCTCAATTAAGGGACACATTCCTGAACATGCTCAGTTTAAGGTCGTAGTTCAAGGAGAGGAGTTAGACACATTTTGAAGTGTGCTTGGTCCAAGGTCATCTAGCACATGTTCCAAAGGTTAAATGGCAGCTAGGAAGACTGTTGGGAATGATCAGTGTGTGCCATAAAGAGGGAAGGCTGGGATGCCTCTGCGTGCTCGGAAAGGACACTCTGAAGGTCAGCTGATACAGGCGGTTGTCACTAATGGTGCTGGCCTCACTCAGTCACTAAGAAGCCACATTCATATGATGTAAGCCCTGGAATATGGACGGCGGGTTAGAATCTTGAAGCACCCACCACCTCAATATCGACCGCTTCATGAATAAACTACCTTTTGCAAATCTTTTTCTATGATTGACATACTGTATGGTGAGAAGACAGACCTTGTTTGGGAGCTGTGTGTAGAACTGATACCCCAAGGTATCAACACTTCTGAATCAAAGGAAATAAGAGGGCCCGAGGAGCTGCCTCAAAACCAAAGAAGACTTTTTAACCTCCACTTGCCCTCCCAGGGAAGTTTTCCTGTCTGGCTGAAGAAACTTCTCCCCAATTGCAATGAAGTCACAGTGAGCTCTATTATGCTTGCATCTAAGCTGCCCCCCTCAGGCTTGTGCCTCAGCTTGTGGCCCTGGAGCCTTCAGAGGTGAGACCTCCCTGGCAGGTTAGCCTCCAGAGCAGGCCTTTGGAGTTAGAGGCTGGCCCCTAGTTCTGGCCCCTCTCTGTTTCCTGGCCCATCATGATGTGAATGAACAGCTTCTGCCATTGTGAACGCCGCCATGCCTTCCACACTGTGATGAAGTGTACCTTCTGAAACCGTGTGTCAAGATGAGGCCCCACTCCCTTCAGTTGTTTTTGTCAGATGTTTTGGGCACAGTTGCAGGAAGGTAAAGACTGTTCTGTCTTTAGAGACCTCACCAAGCAACCAGGAAAAGAAGAACCGGAAAAGCACCTCCCACTAGAGCAGACTTCATACCTGTTCTCTTGAGGGCAGCTCTGTGGAGTCACCTGGGAGATTTGCTTGGACAGCAAAGCTGCAGGTTTTGAATGGAGATCATACCCCCACCCCTGACCACCTTGTTCGACATTTTGCCATTCCTTCCAGAACCTAGAGGAGCTTTGTCTCAGGCCATTGTATGCTCTTTGGGCTCAGTCACCTCTCCCAAAAATCTTTTACAACCCTTTGGAAATTACCTGCCAACCTCTCCCTCTTCCCTTATGAAAAAGAGATTTAACTTTTAGTCAATTGAACACTGAGTTTCATACTTTATATGTAAAATTGTACACATATGCACATTAAATAAATGTATGCCTTTCCCCCTATAATTTAGTATATTTAATGTCTATTGTTAGTTCAATTTATCCAATCATCATCACCAAGGGCAAATTTCCTCTTGTCCCAAAAGTCTCCTCAAAGAATATCTGTTCTTAGGGTTGGAGAGATGGCTCAGAGGTAAAAAGAGCAATGGCTGCTCTTCCAGAGGTCCCAGGTTCAATTCCCAGCACCCACAAAGCAGCTCACAACTGTCTGCAACTCTAGTTCCAGAGGATTCAACACCCTCACACATACATACACACAGGCAAAACACACATAAAATAAATAAATCTTAAAAAAAAAAAGAAGCATCGGGCGGTGGTAGCACATGCCTTTAATCCCAGCACTTGGGAAGCAGAGGTAGGCGAATCTCTGTGAGTTCAAGACCCACCTAGGCTACAGAGTGAGTTCCAGGAAAGGTGCAAAGCTACACAGAGAAACCCTGTCTCGAAAAACCTAAAAAGAAAAAAAAAAGTATCTGTTGTGACCCCCAGTAACTGTCAATATGTTACTTTTCATGCTCAAATGAACTTTTTGCATGTGATTAAAGGGTGCATATGATTTGAGATGGTTGGTAGCTCTGAATTATTCACGTAGGTCCTATTTGATCACAAAATTTCTCCTAAGAGTGAAACAGGAGAGACAGGAAAGAGTAGAAGTCTGTGTGACAATGAATACAGAAATTGGAATGATGTGGCCACCAGCCAAGGAGTGCTGGCAGGTTGTAGAAGCTTGAAGAAGCCAAGAATGAATTCTTTCTTGGAGCCCTAAGCTGCTGTGCTGCTGACCCGTTGATTTTAGCTATGTGGGGCTCGTCTGAGACCGAGAATTTTGAGAACAAACCTGTGCTGTTCTAAGCCACTTTGTTAGGGGGAAGACCGTCCTGTTTATAACTGTGGCATCCAATCTAAGGCCAAGGCATCTAAATTTTCTGTCATTTGTCATTTTCTAAGGGGTTCCGGTGTTCAGTGTTAGACCTCTGATGACTTTACTGATGAACTCAGAACTTGTTTACAGGGTGACAGGTCTCAACACCATCTCAACTCCCCGGTCTGGCCTCCTCATTTTGCCTGAAGCTTAGTTTCTTGATTCACTTAGGCCATCAGAGTCTCCTGAGATGATGATTCAGGGAGCATCTCTCAGATGACGGATACCTGAAGCATAGTAGGAGAGGGCTGAGAGCATGGCTCTGTGTGGAACTGCTTGCCTAGGGTGTGCAGGGCCCTGGGTTCAATGCCAACACTCCAACCTCAACCCTAAATGAGCACAGAGTGAGAGACTTTTATAGCCACAGATTTTAATAGCTATTGATTAGACATTAACATTTAAAAGCTAGTTATGCATTCTAAGTACAAATAAACACGCTCATTTTAAGTACAGCATTAAATGAGGGTAACAAGCAAATCTCTGAGCGATCCACATGTAGTTCATGTGACTAAACTCAGTTTCAGAAGGTACACACAGATTGTGTTAGAAGCCTGTCCCCATGACAGACCCAGTACCACATGCCATCTTTGTAAACACACCTTCCTCACAGCTTTGTTGATGTATACTTGCCATGCAATAAGCTGTGTGTACCAACACACACCATTTGGTAAACTTTGACATTTCTGTCTTTAAGATTATCTCCATAATTAAATAATAATAATAAATAATACTCATCTCCTTCTGTGGTTTGTAACTTGTCCTTCCTTCTGTTTCCTAGTGTCCCCTCTTGCCTACTGTCCCTACAGGCAACTACTGATGTATTTCCTGTCACAACAGGCCAATTTGTGTTTTCTAAAACTTTATGTAAGTGGAACTGTAGAGTATGCATCTTTTCTGCCTGGCATCTTTCCCTCCCCACAAATAAGCCCTCCATGTTAACCTGCAGATCAACAGTAGGTTTCCTCTTGTTGCCCAGTGCTGTTCTAGGATATGTGTTTACTATACTTTGCTTATCTATTTTCCAGTTGATGGACATCCGCATTGTTTTCAGATTGGGACTATTGCAAATACAGCTTTTACAGATAGTCATGTGAAAGTATCTGCAAGGCTGGAGAGATGGCTTAGAGGTTAAGGGCACATACTGCTCTTGCAGAGGATCTGAGTTTAGTTCCCAGCACCTAAGTCAGGCGGCTTACAACCACTTGTAACTCCAGCCTTAGGGGAATCCAATGCCTTTAGCTTCCATGGGCACTGCACCCATGCATACATACCCACACACAGACACGTGATTGAAAATGATGACAATGAATCTTAGAAAGTCTCTGTATGGGCACACAGAAGTCACTGGTTGGACCAAGTTTTTAAGGCATGAGGGCCAGCTGGAAAAACTGAAACAGGAGTCTTTATGTCGAGGTTCCGGCCACAGAGATGGAAGGAAGCAAACTGTTAATCTGCTTTTGGAGAAATCAGGAAAGTGAGCATGGTCGGGGCCTTCCTTTGGCTTGAAGGCTCTGAGGTCTCGACACCTCGTCCATGACAACTCACCCCAAGCCCTCAGTGTGCTTTTACAAAAGGATGGTCACTTTGACACAACCAAACAACCAGCTGGTTTCTGCATCCCTCAGTCTTCTCGTTTAATGAAGATGTCTCCTTTGTCCGGCTCATTAGAACCTCCTTCTAGCTGATGTTGTCCGACTCAAGAATTGTAGATAAGATCAATGGAGACCTTTAAATTCATTTTGATTTGTCTTTTGATGGTCTAGCAGTTGACAAAGGGACCAGAAGGGCAACGCTGACAACCATGAAGATCTGATTAGAAATGCAAGGGGGGGATGCTGACCTTCTGAGGCCTTCTGTCTTCTTGACAGAGCTTCGGGGTGGGAGACAAGTTCCTCTTGACTGGACTCTGCTCTGTTGCATTGAGTGTCTGGTATTCTGACTGTGGAATTCAGGGTCCATTTGTCTTTTGGGAAGGTTCTTGGCCATTGGGTTTGGAGCCGCCGAGGCACTCCTGGCAGGCTGCATTCTAAAGGGAATTGTGGTTGCGTGAAGTGGTTGTGGCTGTACAGCCTGTATTCCAGGCTTGGGAGGTCACATGCGTCAACCCCTTTGTGTCTTTTCCTTGAGATCTTAGGTCAGGGAGGCCTCAGGTGCCTGACTCGGTCAGACAGAAATTGGAAAATGGTTCTCAGAGAGTCAAGTTGGGGGGTCTGAGACACAGCTTGATGGTGGGCTTACTTGTAGGTGAAATTCTAAACGTTCTTAGTAAATAAGAAACAGAGCCAAATACAGAGTTAAAGTCTAAGAGATCAGATCAAGAGCCACGACTCCCTTTAGCTTACCACTCGCTGCTGCCGTCCTTCCCCTGAGAGAGAGACACCTTCCTGTGACCTGTCTTTTTATTGCCTTTCTGTTCTACCTTCTCATTGGCTCTAAACCCAACCACATGACTTCCTCGTCACTGCCTGTCTATACAGACCTCCAGGTCTCTATGGTTGGTACAGGGATTAAAAGCGTGTGTCACCATGCTTGGCTGTGTCCTTGACCACACAGAGACTCTGCCTGCCATGAGATCGGATTAAGGGCATGTGCTACCACTGCCAGACTTCTGCTTAATGGCTATTGTTGGTTTTTTGTGGCGCTCTTACCCTGAGAGGAAAATTCAGGAAACATGACAGAATCCACTAACAAGAGTTTTATTAAGATAAGGGAGAGGGACAGATGTGCACAGGCCTGCGGAAAGACACATGAGTGAAGGGGGCCTGCAAATCATGATGCTAGCTTACAGAGGCTAGGCTGCGCCTGCGCACACAGGCCCATGTGGCTATTCTATGCATTCGCATAGATCACGTGGTTGTGTTGAGCGCTTTACACAACCCCATAAAGCCATGGTCCTGGGTCACACCAGACGTTTGACCCAGAAATGACGATGTGGAAGTGACTAGGTCGGGCATGCGAGACCCTGCCCAACCATGGGGGCGTGTTGTGAATTCATATCGGCTATGACCTCTGATCTCCAGGCAACTCTATTTATTAACATACAAATAAAACCACATTTCAGCACAAATAAAATATCACCATACTTACTCCCAGCACTGTGGTGGTATTGTGTTCCCCAAAATATTGTGCACTCTAATAAATTTATCTGGGGTCAGAGAACAGACAGCCACTAGATACAAAGGCTAGGAATTGGTGGCACTCACACCTTTAATCCTAGCATTCCAGAGATAGAAATCCCTCTGGATCTCTGTGAGTTCAAGGCCACATTGGAAATAGCCAAACATGGTGACACACGCCTTTAATCCCAGAAAGCCAGCCTTTAATCCCAGGAAGCAAGTCTTTAATCCTAGGGAGTGATGGTAGAAAGCAGAAAGGTATATAAGACTTGAGGACCAGAAACTAGAGGCATTTGGCTGGTTAAGCATTTGGCTGGTTAAGCATGTGGCTGGTTAAGCATTCAGGCTTTTAAGCAGCAGTTCAGCTGAGAGCCATTGGGATGAGGACACAGAAGCTTCCAGTCTGAGGAAACAAGACCAGCTGAGGATCCGGCGAGGTGAGATAGCTGTGGCTTGTTCTGTCTCTCTGATCTACCAGCATGGACCCCAATAACTCGCCTCAGGTTTGATTTTATTAATAAGAACTTTTAAGATTCATGCTACACAGCACTTAAGAGCAGAGAGAGCAAGCAAAGCTCTTGCAAGCATGCATTTGTTCTTCTCTGCCCTGCAGTGTGTCGGGACCCTCAGTCTTCTGTGACTGCCCTGCAACAAGGGACAGCAACCTGCTGAGCCAAGAGAAACCTCTGTTCCCTTAAGCTGCATTTGTCAGGGAACTTTATCATTAACAGCGAAAGAAACCAAGATGGGACTGTGGGACAAAATGAGGGTTGCCGAAGGATACACGTGAGGTAAAAGAAGGGAAGAGACAGGTGAGTGGCTGGGTTGGGGGAGGAGACTCAACTAAACAAATTCTGCTTGAAAATACCATGATGATGCCCAATATTTTGTATGCTAATTTTAAAAAGGACAAATGGCCAGAGAGAAATGTGGATGGTACTGGGATTGCCAAGCCTTCCTTTCTCCTGACTCTTTGGGAATTACTTTGGATTGGTAGATTCGTGGAGTTGTCCACACATCCCTCCTTGGAGCATATCAGTTTTGATCTTGAATCACTTGTTAAACATACTTCCTACTTGGAGCATGGTGGAATCTTTCCCTTGATTTGGTATTCATGTATGTATGTATATATGTATTTAAGTTTTTTCTCATAACTGAAATGAAATTAATATTTAGGGGAGAAGGAAGAAGTTGTCAGGGATACTTGCTGTTTGTCCAGCTGGGACTTGACAGTAAGATAGTTGAAGATTCTTTTATTCTTTTTCAGTGTTAGGGTTAAACCCAGGGCCTCTCTCTACCTCTGGACTTGTAGGCCAGCCCCGAGGGGTTCTGAAGGTAGCTCATAGTCATCAGTTTAACTAGGTGCTGTATGTAGGATAAGACATCTCTGTTCCCTTTGGTTGGTCCTGTTTCTCCTATAGCAGTCTCATAGTTAACCAAATCCTCTGAGTCCACCCCCTGCTAACCCTTTATCTGTCTCTCTGTCCACTTCATTTCTTTGACATGACTTCTTAAAAATTACATTTAAGGGGCTGGAAAGATGGCTCAGTGGTGAAGAGCAGTGGATGGTCTTCCAGAGATCCTGAATTCAATTTCTACCAACCACATGGCAGCTCATAACTATCTATAAGGGGGTCTGGCACTTTCTTCTGGCATGCAGATAGAGTATTCATGCATAACATACATAAATAAATAAATTTAAAAAATATATAATTTAAAAACTGAGCAAATAAACCCTTTTAAGTGTCTAAGAATATTGGCAAGAACCAGCCGAGTGGGTTGGCGCACATCTTTCATTCTTAGCATTCAGGAGGCAGAGGCAGGTAAATCTCTGTAACTTTGAGGTCAGCTTGGTCAACATAGTGAGTTCCAGGTTGGCAAAGGATGTATAGCAAGATCTTGTCTGAAAACAAACAAACAAAACAAAAACCAAATATTGGCAAGAGACTTAATTTATACTGGTGCAGTGATAAACGAACATTCTTGAAACTGCTAAGAAAAATGGGAACTGATTCCAAATTCCTTTCAAGATCACATGACTTGGATAAGCCCTTTGTAAAAAAGACCACTTTAATAATTTTCACTTAATGAAGCATAGCCAAGAGTTATCACAACAACACAAAACAACAACAACAACAACAACAACACACACACACACACACACACACACACACACACACACACACAAAGCATGCTGCAAATCTGGGTCCTTGCTTTGGTGAAGGCTCAACTCCATGCTGTAAAAATGATTACAAGGGAAATAACTCAAGATGGTGCCTAGTGCTGCTGAGAAACACAGGATATTTTCATGGGTAATTGTTAAAACATGAGCAAAAGTTCTCCATGTTTCTTTACAAACTACACCGTGGAGTTTTGCTCATTTAAATTAACTAATGGGTATTCATGGATATGTAGATCATGTTTAAATAAGATAAATAATAATGAAACATTCATTGCTGAAGTATATTTACTTTAGCATCTTAAAAAAGTTATTTATATGTATGAGTGGTTTGCCTATATGTGTGTATGTGCACTGTGTAAATGCCTAGTGTTTTGGGAGGTCAGAGGGGCCCCTGGAACTGGAGTTATGGATGGTTATGTGAGTGCTGGGAACTGAACTCTACAAGAGCAGCATGGACTCATAACCACTGAGCTATCTCCCAGTGTCCTGATTTTATTTTTTGAAGTTGATGTCACTATAGAGTCCAGGCTGCCCTTGAACCTGAGATCCTTCTGCCTCAGCCCCCCGAGTGCTAGGATTATAGGCATGGATTCACTACGCCTGATGGCTAGCATCTTGTTCTTTGGTATATGGAAGCTAAATATACTTGGGCCTGCTACTAAACATGGATACTTTACTCTGTGAGGAAGCACACGCTGTTTGAAATTATTAAACACATGGTCCTGAAATTTTGGTAGAAGGCAGTTCAAAAATGGCTCCTTTCTTAGTTTTCAATAGGCTTAGTTTGTCCCTCAAAGTTTATATGGCAGAAGCTTGGTCCCCAGTATGACAGTGTGGAGATGATGGAGACTTAAAGAGTAGGACCCAAAGGTGGCACATGTTTGTCATCTCAGAACTCAGAAGGCAGGGCCAGGAGGATTGCTATGAGTCTGAAGCCTGTCTACATAGGCCAGATAGTGAGATCCTTGTCTACAAACAGAAAGAGTCAAAATGGGTCCACCTCAAGGAAACTAAATCACAGGCTGATGTCGTTGGAAGGGCCTAAGTGCTGCACTTGAGGACTGAGTTAATTTTGGTAAGGTCAAGTTGCTGTGTGAAGAGGAAGGCCACCCTGTCTTCCTCTCTGGGTTCCTGTGTTACCTCTGCTCTATTCTTTAGGGAGTCCATCTTCCACGACACCTCAGCAGAGACTGAAACAGATATGTCTACCAGGCATGGGCTTCCAGCCTCAGGAACTAGGAGCTGGATAAACCTCTTCTCTTTATAAAGTATAGAACCCCAGATAGTTTGTTACAGCAAGACAGTTACTAAGCTAAAGTGATTCTAGTCAATGTTTAGTAACCAAAACTCAAGTCAAAAGAGAAGAGACAGGACAAATATCCAAAGAAATACTACAGAGTTGAAGAAGGCTCCTGGAAGAATCTTGAAAAAGGAAACTACATGTGTCAAAGCTGACTAAAATTAGAAGGGAATTATTTATAAGCTATTCTAAAAATTGAGCATTAATATCAAAAGAATGCTAACACAAAATTAGAATGTGTTCTGTGCTATGGCAATGGCAAGATTTTCTTGGAGTGTTGATTTGTTCTCAGAGGGAAATAGTGAAAGTATTTTGTCTTTTAGGTAGCAAACCTAGGAAACAAAGATAATTGTTTCTGGTGCTTTGTGTTTTTATTAGCTCTTTGATTACTTAAGAAAAACGAGTCTTCTCACGGCTAGGAGTTGAGACCTGTCCATATCTGTGCTACTTTTCCTGTACTTGCTCTTGAAGTCTTTTGTCCCTTTGGTTTGGTTTCATAATGCTCTGGGATCCTATTTTGATTGTTTCAAATCCTTAAGAAAAATGTTCTGGGGTTGGAGACAGCTCGATGGTTAAGAGCTCTTGCTGCTTTTCCAGAAGAGCTGAGTTCGGTTCCAGGCACCCATATCAGGTGTGACTCACAACTGCCTGTGACTTCAGCTCCAGAGGATCTGGTGCCATACTCTGGCTTCTTTTTTTTTTTCATACCTGGCTTCTATGGGTGCTCCCTCTCCCCATCCTCTCATTTCCCCACATCCCTACCAGCTCTCACCCCCTACAAATTCCTTACCCCTATTTACTAGTTTTTGGTTGTGTTTCGTGTCCACAACATTAACCAGAACCATCTGTATGGTCTTGAGTTTAAAACAACACCACAGCCTGCTAGGCTCACCAGTTGGTAAAAACAACTGGATATCATGCCTTCCCCTTTCTCAGAACCTGTTGGCCACCGCTAGACCTGTAGTATGTGGTACTACATGAGTACACTCCACCCCCACTTTCTTTGTTTTCTTTATTTTGTTAAGACACGTGTGTATGTGTTTGTGTGTATGCGTGTGTGTATAAGTATATTTCTGCATGTATATGCCTGTGCACAGAAGTGGGTGTTGTATTCCTTCTAGCTGGAGTTGCTCATAAGATGCCCTCTTGTTGCATGGGTGCTGATATCTGCACAATGTCAGCATGATTGCCCAACAAGCACACTTAGCTACTGAGCCATAGCTCCAGCCCCTCTCTATGTATGTGTTAGGGATGGAACCCATGGCCTTGGGCACACTGATGAAGTATTTACCTATTGAGCTACATCTCCATCCCTACTTACTGATTTTAAGATTTTTAAATTATTAGTATTATTATCCAC
Source organism: Peromyscus leucopus (assembly GCF_004664715.2). Taxonomy (NCBI): domain Eukaryota; kingdom Metazoa; phylum Chordata; class Mammalia; order Rodentia; family Cricetidae; genus Peromyscus; species Peromyscus leucopus. Next base: position 26,646,468 of record NC_051069.1, on the reverse strand, counting down.
CTTTGTACTGGACCAGATGGTGTATTCTATATTCCTACAAACTTCCCCCATGAACCCCTAAGAACAAAAACTGCTCTGTCCCTGAAGTCCTACGGGTCAAATCTGTACAACTTGCATAGGTTTCCGGGAACCAAAGGATAAGCATCACGTCTGATGTGTAGACAGAGACATTACCAAACCAGCCAATTCCATAGTCAGATACTCAAGCTATAAACCAGGAACAGAAGCTGCCAGCTCCCTGCCACCGATGCTCTCCCTAAGATGTTGGAATTGGGATAGGGAGACCTGCCTCCCACCCTCTCCTTGCGTATGCTTGCTCCCTCCTTCGTCAGAACAATGCTGTAGTTAGACTTTCATAATCAGTAGCCTTTAGGGGATACATGAAATATTGAGAATGCAACTTCCAGTCAAATTCTCCTAGTAGTCGCTAGTAACAGCGTCAGACTGCTCTCTCGGCCTGCTTTGTTTGAACCTAGCCATGCATGGCATCTGAGGTAACCTACTGTTTGAATGAAGAGAACACTTGGAAGCTGCTGACAGTTCTTGTTGCACAGAGATAAATACACCAGGTGAGCTGGAGATGCAGCTCAGTTGGTAGGGTGTTTGTCCGGCATGTGTGAGGTCCTGGGTTTGATCTCCAGCACTGTGTAAAACTGGGCATGATGGTGCCTGTCTGTATTCCCAGCAGGCAGACCAGAAGTTTAATGTCACCTTCAGCTAAATAGCGTTGGATACAATACACAAGGCTCATCTTAAAACATAAACAAAATTAAAGATAAGAAGAAAAGAAAAAAATTAAACAAACAAAACCCCTTCAGATACTCTAGACTCAGTTGCAAAGCATCTACTTGGGTAAGTGGGTAAACTCCTCACCCAGCTTATCTTTTGATCTATTTGATTTGGGTTGGTTTGATTCAGACACCCTGGGTACGAAGCAAATGCCAATCTCTTGGTATTTTCCTCCAGACACTCATGAGAATATTATCTCTGGAGTGCTGCATTCTCTCAACAGTTTTAAATGTCTGCATGCAGCCATCTGTCAAATGTCAAATGGTCACTCTTTGTCTGGACTGACAAAAACTCAAACAAATGTCTGATCAGAAAGACCCCACCACCTGTGATTGACATGTCGAGAGCAGAAACTCAAAGTGAGCCTAAGTGTCCATGTCCGAAGTTTTAGTCTCTCAGGCAAGAACCAGACCACAAGAGATGACCTGGTACGTAAGATCTCTAGGAGGCCATTGACTGGGCTGGACTTTTATACCAGACCACACTGACCAGGCCAAAAAAGTCCCTGGGGCTGAAGTCCTAGCCAAAGAGCTGAAATTAAATTACCTGATTCCAGACAAACTAGGAAAGTGATAGGTAACAGCTAAATCCCCAAACAAGCTCCCTTTGATTGGCATACTAAGGCAGTTCTCTGTGTTCGCCCAGTTCTAGAATTGCAAATAAGGTCAACTCAGACCTTTATGTGTGGTGTCATCCCCCCCCCCATTCCACCTCCCATCGCCACTATGTTATCCCACCAGCTATTCAGTCTGGGCATCTGCCTGTCTCTGCCTCCTGAGTGCTGGATTGGAGGAGTGCTCTGGCCCTCCCTCCTGCAACACTGTCTTCTGAGACAGGGAGAGGATGGCTGGACCCCTGGCAGGTGCATATTGGTTTCTTTGGAAACTGCTTTGCTCTTTTCCAAAGGGTGTGTATCCTTTTACCCCCACCATCCATTCACCAGAGTTCTTTGCCAACACTCCCATTCAGCATTCTCATAGTTGGTATTTTCATATTACTCATTCTAGTAAATCTAAAAGGGGCATTGCCAGGGTTTTTGGGCAAAAGCCCCAAGAGTGTCGAAGGACTAGACCCAGCTGCCCATCTCTGTGGAGCCACTAGAGATGAGGAGTGAAGGAAAGCAACGATTTAATCAACAGGATCATACTGGGAGACAGAGAAAGGCTTGCAGCTGCTTCATCTTCTGACAATGCCAGGCTTTCATTATGTGTTTAGCTACTTTGTGCTCTCAAGGAATCGATTTCTTTTTATCAGAAGTTACTAAATGCCTTTGGTGTTCTATGGTGAGATATGGTAGCATCTCATTATAGTTTTAATTACATTTCAGTAATGAACATCTTATCATGTGCTTGCTTGCCATTCACATATCTCCTTCATGGGGTGTCTTCAAATTTGCTCATTTGGAAAGCTAGGTGGCACATACCTTAGGAGGCTGAGACAAGAGGATCATGGGTAAAGGAGGACCTGGTTTCACAGAAAGTTCCAGGGTAGCCTTAACTACAAAGTGATACTCTGTCTGAAAAAAATAAAAACAGAAACAAACACAAACAAACAAACAAGAAAACAAAAAACAAAAAAAGAACAAACAACAACAAAAAAGCCTTTTTGCTTATTTGAAAATAAACTGTTGTTTACCATGTTTTTAAAGCTCTAACTTAGCCTGAATTAAGTCTTTACAGTTATCGTCGTGATTTTTCTCCTTATCCACTGATGGCTTTTTATTTGAAAATGTATTTTAAATTATTTTGTTATATTACTTCATTAACTTTTCTTCCTAGGGTGGAGTTACAGGTGGCTGGGAGCCACCTGACCTGGGTACTGGGAACTAAGTTTGGGTCCTCTCTAAGAGGAGTCCATGCTCTTAAGTGCTGACTCATCTCTCCAGCTCCAATCCCCTGGGATACAGAGGTGTCAGTGTCCTTTTTCATCTTTAATTTTGTTAGTGTGGCTGTTCTGTCTCTTTCTTTTGTCTAGTTTGGCTTCAGGTTTATTCCTGATGTTATCATTCCCGAGATCCAACTCTTTTGTTTCATTGATTCTTTGTATTGTTCTTTTAGTCTTTAGTTCATTAATAGCTGCCCTGATCCTTACTCTTTCTTTTGATAGACCCCAGACCTAGGGTATTACCTTCTAGAGAGGGCGCCCCAAGAACCCAGACTCCAGTCCAGTTGATGCAACAGCATGAAGTTTTTACTGAAGCATCTGTACAGACGGGCAAACCCTTGTCCTAAGAGCAAGAGTCGCATCTTACTGCAGCCACATAGGGGTTTTTAAAGGAAAAACCCACAAAAGCCATAAGGTTACAATTCCCATATAATTTCATTTCACAAGATCATGGTCTGATCACAGAGTGGGTACAGTCACGTCCGCATGTACATTCTTCCTGAAACCTCAAGGGGGGTATCAGGGCGGTAGTGGAGTTTACACAAAGGTCACAGTGGTCCTTCCTGGAACACTTGCAACTATCCCAGTAACAGTTGAGCACATCTCTTAACAGAAATCTTTTTACATTGTTACATTGTTACAGGGGAGGTTGAGTAATGATTGAATCAGGTTGCCCTTGGAACTAGTTTTCTTTTTAGTTCCTTATTCTCCTGGGGCTTGTGGGGTGTACGCCTGAAGGGTTAGGGTCTTTCACTTTCAATCTACTGATTTTGAACTTGTTTTTGGTAGACACTGAGATGCACTCTTAAGTTATTTATTAGAGGCCAGTCTAATTAGTTTTAGTGTAAGCACGCATAGCCGTTAACTTACGTCATAGGATGGCCTTTGCCATATTCCAAAGTTTCAGATGAGGCATGGTTTCATTTCCTTTAATTCTAGGAATTTAAACCCCCCCCCCCCCCCCCCCCCCGCTTTCTTAGTGGCCTACTGGTCATTTGATTAATCTCAGGAGTCTATTGCTTAATCTCCATGTGTTTGTGCAGTTCCTGTATTTTCTCTTGGTATGTATCTCTACCTTTATTTCAATATGCTCTGACAAGATACAATAAATGATTTTTATTTTTTTTTGTGTGTGTTTGTTAAGATTTGCTTTTTAGCCTAAAATGTGTTCTATTTTAGAGACCGTTCCATGCATTCCTAGTACGATTATAACATTCTGGGGCTTCTTATTGATTTTTTTTTATAAATAATCTATTTATTAATGGGAATGAAATATTGAAGTAATTATTATATTGTATCTGGACCTATCTGTCTGCTTATAACCAATGGTGTTTCTTTTATGAAATTGGGTGCCCCTGCACTTGGTGCATATGCATTGATAACGGTTGTATCTTATTGATACATATTTTCTTACTTTTTTGATGACCCTTCTGCCCCCCAACCCCCGCCATGTGCAGCTGGATCTATCTATGTGTAGCATCTTCTGTTTTTCAGCTGTTTGATTTTTCCCTTGGTGATTCACAATGTTCTTCTAGTCTTTCTCTTTGGAACAGAGTCCATCATCCACTCTATCATACGGAGACAACTTCTAGTCCACTAACCTACCCCAGGGGCTTCAAAAATGTTTTCTAAAGAACAGAAGATTCAGTTCTGAGGAAGTTCAACTTATTAATTTGCTCTTCTGTGGATTGTATTTTTGGTGTCATAGCTAAGAAATCTTTACCCATTTTCAGGTCACAAGATTTCTACTGTTTTCTTCTAGGTGTTTTATTGGGTTTGTTTTTGCATTTATGACCATGATTTACTCCGAGTTATTTTTGTGCTTGTTTGGATGTGTGGATCAAAGTTAAATTTTTTTGAGTATGGACATCCAGCTGCTCAAGCACTGTTTGTTGAAAATTCTATCCTTTCCCTAAGGAATTACTTTTACACCTTTGCGAATGTGGGGGAGAAAACAGCAATATCTTTTTCTCACTCATTGTTAGGTTCACAGCTGTGGCACCTATAGTAAAAGACAGATTAACAAGGGAAAAACATGGAAACTTGCTTTTTATAGCTGAGTATGTCACACGGCACAGGAGCCTTCCAAAATGAAAACCATGTGACAAAGGAACAAAATTCGGTTTTATTTTGTTTTTTAACTGAGTTTCGAACATTTATTATTGTGCAGTACTAGGGCTTGAACCCAGGGCCTGGTCTATTCTTGGCAAGCATGTTAGTACTGAGGCCAAACTTGCACATTTTTTTTTTTTTTTTTTGTGCTTCTGTCTGTGAGGCACGGTCTGTGCACAGAAGTATGTGGACAAAGAGGATCTGAGAAACATAGTAAACATAATAAAGTAGAGGGGCCCCAGCAAGGCTGCTTTTTCTCCATGTTCTTCCTTGTGTCCTTGTGTCTTCAGAAAGAAGGAGATTTCTGTCCTCCATCATAGTGCAGTATATTTCTTCGTTATAGGATGAAGGTCCTGTTGGTAATGGTGAGGGCCTGTGTTTGGTTGGAACCTCCAGCGCCCCCTGCATGACCCAGAAATCCCCATTTCAGTCTCTCTTTCTCCAAACCCCGCCCTCTCAGAGAATCTCCAACAAAGAAAATGTGCCAAAAAGCACAGTTCTGCATTCTCGGTGACCATTGCAACTTTGTCCTCTGCTGCCAGGAGCCCAAGTCCCCACCTAAGCGTTCAGCTGTTGCCCATACTTGGGCACAAACCCAGCTTGTGGCAGACAGCTCATCACCCCTCACCTGCAACCTATATAATGTCCCTGCTTTAGTTCTGGTGTGTGGCTTCTCTGGCCTGGATCTCTGGGACTGGAGAACCCACCCGGGAGTTGCTTTGCTCAAATAAACCTGTTCTTCTACTTTTTCAGTTTAGTTTCATCTGGCTTTCTGTGTTGGTAGAGAAACCTATTAAGGGGTGGGGGGCAGAAAATCTATTAGCCTGCAGAGGTCTTAAACATAGACCAGGTTTTAATATACCTATGTTAAGTATGTCCAATATATCTCAGTAAGTTTATAGATGATACCCTTTTGTACTTTTTAAGAATAAATTATCAGTCAGGTGGTGGGGGTTGGGGCACGCTTTTAATCCCAGCACTAGGGAGGCAGAGGCAGAGGCAGATGGATATCTGTGAGTTTGAGACCAGCCTGGTCTACACAGTGAGTTCCAAGGCTACACAGAGAAACCACGTCTTGAAAAACCAAAACCAAAACTAAAAAAGAATAAAATTTTCAGTCTGTGCTTCATGGGTGGTGCTAAATGGGTAGTGTTTATGTGCACAAGGAGGTGCTGAGTTCATCCTGCCTGTGAATTTGCACCAAATGCTACTAGGTAAAATGAAACCACCCAAAGCAGCCTAAAAGCCATTGTTTTTTATATAACGTGGAGTAACTGCTGGCATTCTGGGCCGCTCCTTGGGGACCTGCCTTGTATCCTGACATAAAGCCTCCTTTAAGAAAAAATCTGCAGTGATATTGTGTTCCCTAAAATATTGTGCACCCTAATAAAATTATCTGGGGTCAGAGAGCAGAACAGCCACTAGATACAGGGGTTAGAAATTGGTGGCACACACACCTTTAATCCTAGCATTCCTAAGGCAGAGATCCATTTGGATCTCTGTGAGTTTAAAGCCACACTGGAAACAGCCAGGCATGATGACACACACCTTTAATCCCAGGAAGTGATGGCAGAAAGCAGAAAAGTATGTAAGGCATGAAAACCAGGAACTAGAGCCTGGTTAAGCTTTTAGGCTTTTAGCAGCAGTTCAGCTGAGATTCATTCTGGATGAGGAATCAGAGACTTCCAGTCTGAGGAAACAGGATCAGCTGAGGAATTGGCAAGGAGAGGTGGCTGTGGCTTGTTCTGCTTCTCTGATCTTCCATGTTGACCCCAGTACCTGGCTCTGGGTTTGTTTTTTATTAATAAGACCTTTTAAGATTCATGCTACAAAAATCTCTTCCTTTCCCCGCTCCTGTCTTTCCATTCCCATGAGGTGTACACCCTCTTTGCCTTTCTCTCTCTCTCTTTCCCCCTTTCCTCTCTCTCTCTCCCCCCAACCAAATAAAACCATTCGCTGAGTGCTGCCTGCATGGTGTCTCTGTGCCTCACCCACCGTGGGGCACCTTGGCTCTAAACCCACCAAGGTCTCTCTTGTCTCCGGATCATTACAGTAATGGATCAAGACAGCCCCCACAGCAGATGATATGATGCAGAAATGCCGTTATAGTAAAGCAAAGGACAGCTCATGATCATCTTAGTTTGGTTGGCCATGTTGGTCCCAGCTAGTTCTGGGCGGCCTTACATATTTAGCATTCCAGATGTCACATGATATCATGCTGTGACACAACTCTGTGGCTACCATGAGAATCATTAAGTTTGCCTTTGTTTTATGACCCAATTGAAGGGCAGCTAAATTTATGGATGTTTCAGAGAAGAAGGAATTAAGGGGGAAGTTTTAGGTTTGTGGGGAGATAGAGGAGAGGGAGGAGGGGGACCTGAGTCAAGTTGTCCATCAGGCAAGAGATTTATTACTTCCAGCACAAACAGTATAGCAGGGCCAAGAAGCTTCGGTCCTGGCAGACAAAGCAAGGTGTCCACTCTTAGAGGTTTCTCAGGGAAAGTGAGGAAGCAGGGTTAGTTAAGATGTGAGCTATGCTACAATACTGATGCAGGAGAGTGGGATATTGGTGACTTAGGCTATTGTTAGAGAAAAACAAAGAACCATGGCAAGCAGGTTCATATAAAGGAGCTGACACAAAATTATCCTTCAGGCCTGCTTCATTGGGGGCGTGGAGAGAGGAAGGGAGGGAGGCTGGGCCATGATGGTGCATGCACTTGGGAGGCAGAGGCAGGTGGATCTCTGTAAATTTGAGGTCAGCCTGGTCTACAGAGAGAGTTCTAGGACAGCCAGGATTACACAGAGAAACCCTGTCTCGAAAAACTGAGAGAGAGAGAGAGAGAGAGAGAGAGAGAGAGAGAGAGAGAGAGAGAGCTCATGATCACAATGGCCATGATTAGGATTTGGAGAAGGAGGGAGAGAACATGATACTATAGGTAGCAAGAGAGGCTTCCCTTCAGATCCAGAGAGGAGCTGTGTTCAGGGACAGCTGCTATCTATACGAAGCGCTTTAATTCCAGAAGAAAAAAAAAGGTGGGGGGGGGGCTTCTGACTCTTAAAGGTTTTCAGGGATAGGACAATCTTTGTACCACATGCTCTAGTCCGACCTGTATTATTAGAGTTCTTAAGGCAGCTGCTGACAGGAAGGAGGAGGAAGGCAAGAAAGGCTTGGTCTGCTCTTAGTTGGGGCCATGGATATTCACAGCAAGGGGACCTATTGTCACCCACCTATACAAATGAAAAAAATGCCAACAGACAAAATGGCTCTGTATGTTTTTATAGGAGTGTGAAGGACTACCACCCATATATTATGTTCTCTCCCTGTAGACCCTTTCAGAGCTGCTTTGCTGGCTGTAAGGGAAGCTAGGAAGTGTAGTCTTTTAGCAGAAAACCATCAACCCCCACCTAAGCACCAAAGGCCACACAGGCAGAATCATAAACTTATCTTGTAAGGTGTGTGTGTGGTGGTTGGTGCTGCATGGACACAACACAGCATGCTTTCTTATCAACTCTGTCAGCAAGAGAGAGAGAGCTAGCTGCAAGGGAGCCTGGTGTGTCTGGGAGAGACAGGCAGCTAGAGGGTCTGGGATGTAACAAAGATAGGAGTCACTCATTTTCTATGTAGGGGAGTGGCCAGTGCGACTTGTGGGCTGCCTTTTGACTCTCCAGCAGCAGTGGGCCTGGGGTATTTCTGGCCTCTTACACCTCTGTTTAGGTCCTGGGGTCTCTAACGTTAAGGTCAGAGGGATCTCAGCCTCTGCTGTTGTCTCAAATGCCAAGGTGCCTTAGTTTGGTATAGTGTCTTGAATCTCATCAATGTGTGTGTGTGTGTGTGTGTAGTGTTTCAAATTTTTAAATGTCTTTGTTCCATGATTCAGTCAAGAACCTCACACCTATGAACATACAAGCAACCCTAATTAAACTCAGTAAGTTTAAAAAAAAATCATGAAAGTAGGAGGGATGTGTTGTGAAGAAAGATTCTGTAGGGAGGGTGAAAAGAATAAGAACTGGGGAGGTGGGTAAATACAATAAAATACATTATATATATATATATGTATATATATATATATATATATATAAAATCAAGGGATAAATAAAAATTGTTAAAAATGTCCTTTTTCAAGTATAAATGATTTTCTGAAAATCTCCGATTGCAGACATTCTAAGACTTTTTTTAAGTTTCAGTCAACAAATGATTATAAATAAGCATAATAAAGTTACCTGTCAACTCTTTGTGTCAATATTTATGAACTCACAATTGTTTGCTTTTATTAGTACCTTGGCTAGAATGAGTCCTGAACACCACAGTCAGCTGAGCCTTGGGGGAAACTTACCTCAGCATTTTATAAATGCTTCCAGTGAAGTTTTGATATTAAACTCTCTAGTCTTTTCCATCTCTTTAACCCTCTCACTTCTCCACCTCACAATTTGAGCCACGACTGGGCTTTCTCCATGCACTGCCCCGAGGGCAGGGACCATACAGAGAGAACAAAGCGTCCCTTTCTTGCCTTCTGAGCCCTTAAGTAGCCTTTTGTAAATCTATTGTAGAGGCAATGGTATTGAGAGCCACAGATTTCAATTCTAAGGGCAAGGTGCTTGAGAGAAAAAAGGGTATTTTTGAATTTCAAAAGCATAGCTTTAAATATCAAAAGCCAAAGCCGGAGGGCTCAGAGCACAGATTTTATACTGTAAACCCGACTGTGCTGGAGAACCGTGTGTCTCTCAGTCCCCAAACAGATAAGCTATCTGCCGAGAGAGTGAAGAGTGATGTAGGAGGGAGAATTGAACTTGAGTCCAGTTTTAACTGGTAAGTCCTTGGGGAGGGGATGGAGGCACCATGCCGCTGGGCTGCAGCTGTAGGACTTATGGAAACCCGTGGATTTGGTGCAAGGGGGTCCTTAACGAGAAGGGCTGTTGATTGACTTCTACCCAGAATGCAGGCCTGATCCACCAGGCCCCTTCCTCACTGGTAGCTTGAAAGCAGTTTAATGTAGGCCTGAAGAGTCTGCGGTACCTTCCTGGCACCCTCAGTCCATAATAGGTGGTGGGAAGAGGTCAAAATTTCTGCATCTATCGCAGCCAAGAAGGACCTGGCTGTGAGCACTGGTTGCCCCTAAGCGGTGTTCTTATTGAGATGTGAAGAATGTGGGGTCTGATAATTTAAAGGGAGAACATTGTCTTTCTCTCCTACTGTAAGCATTCCTGAGGTGGGGACAGGGGATAGAAACAGTGAGGCAGTTTGAGCCTTGGAAATAGTTCCAATTCTTGTCCTTGGGCAGAAGCTGGGAATATTCTTGGTCCTTTCTGAAGGTCAGAAATGCCGGAAGTACTGGCCTTGGTGTTTGTTACATTTTTCTCTTTTGGTCGACTGTCTTGGAAGCTGTTTGTGAGAATGTGGTTGAAGCTTGCACATGGGCAAGCTCATGAGTGGACCAACTGAACAGTCCAGTTCACTCTGTATGCCTCAGCCCAGCAGAGCCTATTAACCCTTAGGTGGGATCCTTGCTGACAAGCCATTTCCTAGGATCCACTCTTGCTATACAAGAGCCCTGCCTACTTCCTATCTCTTAAGGTCTCTTGTGAGTCCGTAGCAAACTCCTTTCTAAAAGCTCACCCTTGCCATTGTCCATGACATTCGTTACTCAGGGACCTTGAAGTCTCTGCCCCTCCACCCTTTAGCTATTTCCTGCCAGAGGCAAAAACAGTTCTATCATTCTCCACACCCCGCATCCACAGGATCCCAGGGGAGTTAGAGAGGAGTTTTGACATCAAATCAAATGGAATTGTGGTTATTGCCTGTGGTGGTTTGTAACCTAAACAGGAACCACATTGTTGTTAAGGAGCCACATTGTTATACATTGTTATTAAGTTTCCACACTTTACAATAATAAGTTTCCATTTCCTAAATTTAACGTATCCTGCAAATCATATTTTTCCACCTATGCTAAACTTGTGACCCCATGATGTATATGCACCCCTTTGCCTTGTTAACTGGCCAGTTCTAAATACAACGTGCTTTAATCAGACAATGGTGAATTTTTTTTCCTCAGGTCTGACAGTGATTTCAGTAAGGATGGCTCCCATAGAATCATAGATTTGAATGCTTGGTCACCAGGGAGTGGAACTATTTGAAAGGATTAGGAGGTGTGGCCTTGTTGAGGTAGGTGTGGCCTTGTTAGAGGAAGCATGCCACTGGGGTTGAGCTTTGAAGTTTCAGAGGCCCAAGCCTGGCCCAGAGCCTCTCATTCTTCCTGCTGCCTTCAGATCTGGATATAGAACTTTCAGGTAGTATGTCTACCTGCATGCCGCCATGCTCCCTGCCATGAGTATAATGGACTAAACCTCTGAAACTATAAGCAAGCCCAATTAAATTATTTCTTTTTATTAGAGTTGCCTTGGTCATGATGCCTCTTCACAGCAATAGAACTCTAAGACATTTTTAAACACCTCATATTTTAGAGGGAAGACTGCATTTGTGGCTTAACTTGCTAGTAGAGTATTCTCTTGGTTACTTTTTGATTGCTGTGCTAAACACCATGGTCAAGGCAACTTATAGAAGGAAGAGTTTATTGGGGACTACAGTTTCAGAGGGTGAGTCCATGACCATCATGGTGTGGAGTGTGGCAGCAGGCAGGCAGGCAGGCATGGTGCTAGAGCAGTAGCTGAGAGCTTGCATGTTGAGACAACAACCATGAGGCAGATTGAGAGAGAGAGAGAGAGAGAGAGAGAGAGAGAGAGAGAGAGAGAGAGAGAGAGAGAGAGAACAATAACTGGTAATGTCATGGGCTTTGGAAATCTCCATGCCTACCCGCAGTGACATACCTCCTCCAACAAGGCCACACCTCCTAATCTTTCCTAAACAGTTCCACCAACTGGGCCCAATCATTCAAATATATGAGCCTATGGGGACCATTTTCATTGAAATCTATCACAGATATCCTATTTAGCTTCTTCATAGACTGGACCCTTTGTGGTGGCAAAGTGTGGTCTGGGAGATGTCACAGCCCTGGTGGCCCCTATCCCTGATCACATCTGTGTAGCATCTAGCTCTTATTGTTTCCTATTTGAGCTTTGAACGTTGTAGAAAAAAAAATAACTTTTCTGTTTTCTAATTGCTGTGTAACAAGTTAGTACAAGCTCACTGACTTAAACAATACCCATTTCCTTCTCCCAATTTCCATGGACCAGGAGTCGGGCTTTCTGTTCTTTTCTGAGATGTCTGTGAGGTGAGTTCAAAGCTGGAGCCCAGAGAGTTCTCTTCTGAACTGTTGAGGGAATTCAGTTCTCGGGGTAGTAGGACTGACAACCCCATTTTCTTGTTGGCAGCCACCCCATATGTCTGCTTACCGAAAAGGAGTTTTATGCAATGTTACCAAACTCAGGTCCTGGCTGCTGACTGCTCAAAGGCTGATATTTGAAGATTGGAGTTGTCAAGAAGGGATCAAGCTCATTCAAGAAAAGGTTGGTATCTTGAGAAAACGGAGGGCTGTTGGCTCCCAAGTTCCCAGTTGGAGAACTTAGGGGTGCAGAGAACTTTTTACAATGGGCAGGAAGGCTTGTGGAGAAGAGGGTCTTTATCATCCAAGGTATCTCTATTTTGTCTCTCAGAACAAAACATTCTCAGGAAGAGTCCCTCTGTTCCTCTCTTCCTCCCTTTCGTCCTTTTCTTCTCTCCCTTCCTTTCTTTCTGAGTATATGTGTATATGTATATGTGTTTGTTTGTATGTGTGTCCAGGTGTACATGTACATGTCTGCTCATGCGTATAGAGGTTGAAGTCAGATGTCAAGGTCTTGCAATGAACTTGGAACTCACTGATTGTTTAGACTGGCTGTGCAGTGAACTCCACGGATCCCGTCTGCACTCCCCCAGTGCTGGGAATATAGCTGTGTACCACTGCACCTGACTTTTCTATTGCTGTGAAGAACCTGAACTCGGGCCTCATATTTGCATGGCAAATACTCTACTGACCGAACCATTTCCCGGCTCCCACTCCCATGTTTCTTAAAACAGATACTCTGCTTTTCTGTCAGTTAAACCTCACAGCAGTTTATACACTTTGCATCAACTGATGCCCAGGATTGAAGGCTAAGGCATTACAAAGGTCACCAGATGTTCTGGGCCCTGCACATATAAAGAAAGATTATTTAAAAATTAACATCTTTACTATTTAGGTGGGGCTTCTCTTCAGAATTTAGAATGCTGAGCAAAAGGGAAAGGATGGGGAGTTGGGAGGGGATGCAGTCTTTTAGAAAAAGGACCTGTCAAGGACTAGTCCCAAAGCCCTGGTTCAATACCCATGTAGGAATGACTATCTCCTCATATTTAAAGTCTTTCTCATTAGGAGACCTCATAGGGGTATGTACAGCAGGATATAGAGTTGTGGGGCTTAGAACTCTACCTGTCAAGGACATCAAGCTATGGAGTATTTCCAGGACCAAGAGTATATAATCACAGACAAAGGGAAACAATAATAAATTGTTATGATTGCATCCCATGCATTACTCCTCTTCAGTGATGTAATTATACTCACCATAACTATGTGTACTTGGGCTTGAGTTTTATGAGATTTCTGGATCTAGTAGATCACAAGAACTCAATGATCCTGCACAAACAGGGGGAGCTTTGGTACTCACTTTGGGTTGATGTGATCCCCAATTTTAACAGTTAACTTGAATGGATTAGCACAGCTAGGAAGTTAGTGATGAGTGTCTTCGTGTGTGCCTGTGAGGGTGCTTCCAGACAGTTAGATCACGGGGACTCTCATCTAAACAATGGATTCATCCCCTGATGGATTCATAATTTGGTAGCGTTATTGGTAGGTGGCAAATGTGGGAGGAGGGGCTGAGTTAAAGGAAATATATCAGTTAAAAGTGTGTCTTAGGGGACTGTATCTCTCCCTGGCCTCTTCTTGTATCTCCTTTTCCCTGTTTTCTGGCTGCCATGTTATGAGTCATTCCCTCCCTGTCACAATAGGTTGGACCTTCTGAGACCAGGAACAAAGTCAATCTTCCTGCATGTCACTTTTCTCAAATATTTGGCCCAGCAACACTAAAAATTGATGAACAGAGTTGGACTTTAGGGAACTACTTTGGGTGAAGAGAATGGATAACTTTTCTTAAATTGCAATCTATGTGGACCTGGAGTGTATCTCGACTTCAAGCCTTAAATCTGCCTCTATGTCACGTTTTGTATGTCTTGTTTCTCTCCCAACAAGTGTATCAGCTGTACTTTGGAGAAGAATCACCAACCCTTCTGGATATGCAGATTGATTTCTGGGTCCTCTGGCACTTGGCATTGCCAAGGTGATATACAACTTACCAACAAGTGTATCAGAATCCTATGTCCTAAATCCAGTTAGCATTTAGTTCTACATCTATCTGTTCATGGTTGGTATGACTCCCTCTCCAAGTCTCTGGAAAATAGGGAGGTAGAGGCCAAGTGTTTTCCAAAGGTCCTGCAGATGCTTCCTGTTGTCCGTTATCAAAGGACATCTTAGATTTTACAAAGACCTGAAATACTCAAAAACAAGAAGTCCCTCAATATGGCAGACCATTTCAGAGAGAATTTGTCCTTAGACAGATGGATATGTGGCCCTGTCACAAGCAGATGGATTCTCCTGTTTCTGAGGCCACAATTTCTAATCTTCTCATATATTTCACCATGACCTGCCCACTCTCACCATTCCTACACTCTTGTGGTACGTGTTAGTGTTTCACCACTAAGACAAAATGCCTGAGAAACATAACTTAAAGAGAGGGAATATTTGCTTTAGTCCACAATTTTAGACATTTCCATCTATGGCAGCTTAGCTTCATGGTTCTGGGCCTGTGGCAAGGCAGATCATCACACTAGAGAGGGTTCAGGGGTACACATGTGCCCAACTCATGGTGACCAGAGAGAGGGAAGGGGGGTAGGGAAGGAAGGCCCCTAAGCAAGATATAGTCTCCCAGGACACATTTCCAGTGGTCTATTTCCCCCCAGCTAGCTTTCCTCCAAATTGCCTACATTTTACCACCTTCCAATAATGCTATCAGATTGTGAACCCATAATTGAATCAATCAATTGATTATGTTAGAGTCCTCACCATCTAATAACCTCCCAGTTTATCTACTAGTGGGAGTCCAGGTATTTGGGGGCAATACTTATATCCAAACCGTAACAGTCACCAAGGCTTCCTGGTTAGCTAGGATATTGCAACAAGATAGGAGTTTGTGGTGGACTGAAAGAAAATGGCCCCCAAAGGAATGGCACTATTGGGAGGTACATGCTGCTGTAATCATAGCCGCCATGCTCCCCATCATGATCATAATGGACTGAACCTCTGAAACTGTAAGTCACCACCCCAATTAAGTGTTTTACTTCATAAGAGTTGCTGTAGTCATGGTGTCTCTTTACAACAATAAAACCCTTAAAAAGATAGAAATTGGTACCAGGGACTGGGGTATTGGTGTGACAGGCCTGACGGTGTGTTTGTTTGGAGGAATTTAGACTTTGGTACTTTGGGTTAAGAAAGCAGTGGCATGCTTTAAACATTGCTTAATGAGCCATACTAGTAGGAACATGGAAGATAGAGGTGCTAAGAGTTGTTTGAACTATGGGAGCTCCATCAAGAGGTTTCAAAGAAGAATAATTTCAGTATGTTGCCTAGAGATCGTTCTTGTGATGCTTTGGTAAAGAAAGTAGCTGCCTTTTGCCCTTGTCCAAAGAGTCTGCCTGAAACTAAAGTGGAGAGTTTTAAATAAAATCTGTTGGCAGAAAAAAATCTCAAAACAGCCTAGTACAGACTCTGTTGTGTGGTTATTAGTGGTAACTCTAATGAAGATTTATAATGAAAAGAAGCAAGCTGAGCAGGGCAAATTACAAAATGTAAATTCTGAGGAGAAAAAGAGCACAGGAAGTAGAATGGAGTTAAATCCTATGTTCAAGGAGATAAATGGATTAAGAAATGGAATAAAGGGAGTGGTGACCTCAGGGCAAGATCCCACCCAGCTAAGTTTCCAACTTGTGAAAAGGAACTAGAGAAAAGCCCAGAGCCAGGTTGGAGCACACCTTTAATCCCAGCACTGGGAAGCCAATCTCTGAGTTTGAGCCCAGCCTGGTCTAAAGAGCAAGTTCAAGGACAGCCAAGTGTAGGCAGGGAGGGAAACCATGGGAAACAGAAAGTTGTTGAAGATGTAATTAAACAAGGGGGCATGTTCCAGTCCCAGTAAGTAGCAGAACTTGTCAGCTTCAGCCAAGTGGTTCTGGGTTTAGAGTTAAGGATAGAAGAAAGGAATTATGCAATAAAGCTGCTGAGGCCAGGCATGTGTCAGGGGTGTCCCTGAATGGAGGCTTAGTAGAGAGGGCCATTGTGTGAAGCTATGAAGTGGAAGCCTGGATGGCCATGGAGAACCCAAGATGTTAGAGATGACAGAGTTGTGGGATAACCTGCTGAGGAGAGATGCTAACAGGGAGTGGAACCAGACCAAGAGAAAGAAGTATGTTGCAGTCAACGAAGCTGAACACAATTGGAGATCTGATGAGCATTTTGACATCAGACATGGAGCTGCTGAGTTTGGAGTTTGCCTAGCTGATTTTCGGTCTTGCTTTTTGTCATTTATTAAGCGGTGCTGTTACCGTGCAAGAAAAGCCACAAGGTACAATAAAACCCACTATAAGAGTTTATTATGGGAAGGAAAGAATGACCGTGCATGAAGAGAGGGGAGGAATAGGTGGAACCCACTTTTATAGCCCCCCCAACCCTGGTACATGTGCATATGGGCTTACATAGCTACATCGTGCATGCACACAGATTATGTGATCACACAGCGCACAGATACTGGACTGGGAGAGTGGCTAGGAATTCTAACACTTTTGTCCAGCATTTCCTTGCTATGCTCCCTTCCCTGTGTTTTGGAATGGTAATGTATATCCTATGCCATTATAATTTGGAAGTATGTGAATCTGCTTTTGGTGCTGTGGGATGGTCTTTCTGTATGCTGTGAATATGTGTTGCTCTCATTGGTTGATAAACAAAGCTGCTTGGCCAAAGGCGAGACAGAATAAGTTTAGGTGATACATTCAAACTGAAGATGGAGATGAAGAAGGGCAGAGTCAGAGCAGACGCTGAGAGCTGTCCAAGAAGCAAGATATGAAAGAACCAGTAAGCCACGGGCCATGTGGATAGATTAATAGAAATGGGTTAATTTAAATGCAAGAACTAGCTAGTAATAAGCCTGAGCCATTGGCCAAGCATTTATAGTCAATATAAGCCTCTGAGTGATTATTTAAAAGCAGCTGTGGGATGGGGTGGGACAGAGAAAAGTCTTCATTTACATTTTGGAATTTGATTTTTATAGGGGGATTACAGATAAGAGATTGCCGTAAGTCTCAGAAGAGACTTTGGACTTTGAAACAGGTTTGAGGTTGTTATGATTGTTTTGGTTGCATGTATACATATACACCATGTGTGCCTGGTTCCCCAAGAAGGCTAGAAGAGGGCATCAGATCACTTCAAGCTGGACCTATAGATGGTTATAAGAACAGAACTCAGGTCTTTTGCAAGAGCAACAAATGATCTTAGTCACTGATGTCTCTCTCCAGCTCCTTGATTGAATTGTGGCTAATATGGCTTTTGCTACCAGAAATAGGGTGAATCTATTTGCATTTTTCTTGTGGTGTGGACATGTTTTTTTGAGGAGCAGAATATGGAGTCATAGGCAGATCAGTGTTCCCCTAAAGATGTCTCCATTCTGCTTCCTGAGACCCGTGAATATGTTTCTTCACACGGCAAAGGAGAGTTAAGGCTCACAATGGAATTAAGACTATTGATTGGCTGATCTTAAAATAGGGAATTTTCTGTATTCTAGTACGCCCACTGTCATCAGAAGGACCCTTAAAGGCAGAAGAAAGAGGCAAAGAAGACCAGAGGAGAGATGGCTGTGTGGGGAAAATGTGACCCAGCGCTGCTGGCTTTGAAAATACAGGAACCAAGACTAGTGTGGCACCTCTAGCAGCTGTAAAAGACCAGGGAACGGGTTCTGTCTTTGAATATTAGAGGGAGAACATCAGGCTGGCACCTGCATTTGAATCTAATAAGACACATTTTGAACTTCTGACCCTTGGAACTGTAAGATTAAAAAAAAATGTGTCATTGTGAGCCACTAAATTCATGATCCCTTGCTGCAGTAACACAGAAAAGAAGTACAAGCCATAATCCTGTGGCTCCTAGTGCGTCATCGTGGTTGGGCACGGGATGGGATTTGCTTCTTCTCTGCCTCCTTCTCAGCAGGCTGGCCTCCCACCTCTGCCTGCTTTCAGCCCCGCAGCCTCCTTCCCAAGGTGCTGAGAGCAGCCCTCCATCCTTTGGTGCTGCGCCGCCCCTGCAGCCTAGATGAATTGGAAGATCCAGAGTCTGCACCCTGCTTAAGAGACCGCCCCATTCTTACTCAGCGAACCAGGTGCGCGGCCTATTTATAGGCCCCTGATGCCCAGCAGACATTTAAGAGAAATTATACAATACTGCCTTTTATACCCTTTTTACAAAAGTGCTCCGTTCTCTCTCAAGTTTATGAGTCCACAGGGATGGCTGAGCTTTAGAAGCTCGCATGATCATTTTGTCAATTGGTTTATCTGAAAGAAACGTTTCCTTAGCTCCACTCACTTCCTCTTTCAGAAGAATGTAGACAGCCCATGTTTACAGTACCTCCTGGAAGAAATCTTTTCTCTTGCTCGGGGGCCCAAACCAAACCAAACCCCTAGTAACTGTCTAGAAAGAGATGAAACAACAGAAAAGGACAAGGGCTTTTTCTTCCTTCTTTTCCTGCCGCCCCGCCTCCCTGTCCCACCCTTCTGCAAAGACTGGGGTAGCTCCAACAGCTGTAAAAGTTGGTGCTTCTATTAGCTCCCCAGGGCTGCTATAATGAAGTAGCACAAGCCAGATGGCTTAAAATAACAAACGAATTCACAGCTCTAGAGACCAGAAGCCCGACATCAAGGCACTGGCAGGGCCCTGCTCCCTCTGGGACTCCGTGGAGCCCATCTTTGCCTCTTCCTAGCTTCTGGTGGTGGTGAGCAGTTGTTGGCTTACGGCGGCATCACCCTGGTCTCCGCCCGTACTGTCCCAGGGCTGTCTGCCTGGCAGTGCTTCCTCACCCTGTCCTCCTCCCGTGCACACGTCTGTGTAAGTGTCTTTCTTCCTACGAGGCCACCAGTCAGATTGGAGAGGGGTTCTATCTAGAACGACCTCATCTTCACGTCACATGGGTAACAGCTATATGATAGCTTCATAACACTAGCGAGAGGGATTAAGAGACTAGATGAAGAGAACTGGACAGATTCTAGAATCAGGAGACAGACTGCATGTTCAGAATTTGGTGGTGGATGAGGGTAAGGAGGCAGGAGAGAAGAAAGGTCAAACGTGACCAGGTCTCCAGCCTAGGCGACTAGACAGAAGCCCAAACCAAAGGCGGCTTCCTAATTCTCTCCTTTTATACCTACTAAGTTCAGCGCTGAACACTTATCACATGTTATCTCACTCAACATGCATTTCTTCCCGAATGATAAAACTAAGCATAATGGATCTTATAATCAAAGGAATCTTCAATTTAATAATATATAAAAATCATCTTGGCTTGCACATGACGAAGCTGAGCTTCATAATAATTTGTTACATAGTTTGTCTCTCTTAGTCCTCACTATACAGGGCATCTCCTTTGCTCCTCAAGCGACACCAGAGGATGCTTATATTATCCCTTCTTCACAGATCAGCAAACAGCCTGGGCAGAATAAGAGTAGTGACGGTTATGACCTATGGATTTTCCAGTCAGGCTCTGGGCAATATGCTTTTTTGGTTAAAACTCATTGTCACCAGATGGGATACATACCCACCCAATTAGGGAGGGAAAGGAAGACTCCCAAAGGCTCCATTTTGCATCTCTTGACCCCACATCTCTCAGGACAGAGACCAATCTCCTCTGCCTGCTGGACGGTCCCCTCTAGACCCCATTTCCAGCTCTTTCCATGTGGTTGTTGTATCGTGCATAGTCCTTGCTTGCTCAATCTCTGTCCCAGCATCACTGAAATATCTATGTTCCCTCAGAAACACTGGAATAAACACTAGGCCTGGGAAGAGGTGGGTGTGGTCCCTAAAACATCACACTGAAGGAGGACCCACTCCTCAGCATCCTGTAGTTTTAAGGTTGACCTCTGAGATTGTCGTCTTTCCTCACCCTATTCCCTGTTAAGAGGTTTCTTCACCATGGCTCTTGTTTTTACTACCAGGAGTGTGGTTCATGCTAACATAACCCTTCATGGTTAGCTAGGATTTGCCTCTGAAGCCCTCCCTGGTGGCTTCCCAGGCTAGGACAGTGTCCTTCCTCCTCAGCACTCCCATAATGCTCTCTGTGCTTGCCGTTACCTTCCATAAAGGATGACGGTGTTTCCTGTTTGTCAGCTTCCCTGACTGGATGGTGATCCCCTTGAGAGGCGTCGTGATTTACCCATTTCTTCTCTTCACTTAGCACAGTACCTGGCATGCGGGAGGTGTTTGTGAAGTGCTTGTTGAATAGCTAAGTAACTGTTATGGGCTGAATTTTATCCTTGCCAAGTTCATGTTGAAGTCTTAGAGTGGCATCCTCATTAAAGAGGAGAGATTGGAATAGATACCTGTGCAGAAGAAAGACCGCATAGAGACACAGACAGAAGAGATGGCTATTTATGAGCTAAGTCAAGTGGCCTTTGAAGAAATTAACCCCAGTGGCATATTGGTCTTGGGACTTGAAGCTTTTAAAACTGTGAGGTTATAAATTTCTGTTGCTTAAACCATCCAGGCTATGGCATTTTCTTATGGCAATTCTAGCAAACAAATATACCAACCAAAGAACCAACTAACAGGTCTCTAATGCTATGCACAGGCCTCCTCCTGTTGCCTTAAATTTTCTCTGTTCTTACATCTTTTCTTCTCAATCAATCAACTCCCGGGGAAAGAAGATCCCATTTGTATCTCTCCCATGCAGAACTCAGCCTCTGGCTGTTCACATACTCGTCACTCCGCAAATGCTCCCACTGTTTGTGTGGCTGGGAAGGAGGGACTGTCCTTGTCTGTTCATGGGGCTGGCGTTCATCTTCATTAGAGACAAACCAAGCCTCCCTGCGGATGGCGGTATCTGCTAATCTCAAGAAGCCCTGACCTCAAGCTTTCACCTTGTCCACAGCTAGCAGGTCACGAAGAGGGGCAGAAGAGACTTCCCCATGTGTTCGTCACCGGGTGAGACTGCTATGTTTTAGAACCTCATCCATCTAATTATGAGTGCACTGAGAGCCTGTCATGTACCACGCTTTTCTGGGCACTGGGGATGTGGTGCTGAAGGAGAAGAA
This sequence comes from Peromyscus leucopus, assembly GCF_004664715.2. Taxonomy (NCBI): domain Eukaryota; kingdom Metazoa; phylum Chordata; class Mammalia; order Rodentia; family Cricetidae; genus Peromyscus; species Peromyscus leucopus. The sequence goes on along the minus strand of NC_051069.1, from coordinate 26,625,326 downwards.
CCAGATGGCTTCGGGCTGCCTCCTGAAGCTCACATTCTCATGCTGTCGATCGAGATCTTGACCATCCTGACACCCCGATAATAAGCACAACTCAGGCCTTCACCAAGCTCCCTGGTTTGCCAAGTGTGATGATGCTCATTAGCCCACCGGGTCGTTTCCAAAGCCTTCCTTGTGCAGCGAGAATTATTATTATCGTCTTTCGTGAATTCTCATGATTGATTCCCCCCCCCCTTTTTTAAACATCTTTGACATCAGCATTCCAATTATGGTGGATGACATAGCATAGTTTAATTGGTAGTTCCTGTTTTCTTTTTTGGTAAAAGAAAAGGGTAGGGGGAGAGAATCTCGACGTGTCAGTGATATCTTAGATTTAATACAGTATGAAATGACCCCTGTTTTTCAGATAATGACGTTGCAGTTCAGAGAGCTTCAGTGGCCTTTCAACGTCCCATGGTCTTCTATGCAGCCTGGAGGCCTGGAACAATTAGGATTATGTTAGGATCACCGCACACCCTTGACTGGAGCCTGCTTGCCCTTTGCTCTTCGGAGGTTAGTTCCCTAAGCACACACACCACTTGTTGCACCCTTCTTCCTACAGGGAATCCCACAGTTTATCCCAGGATGAACTTCAAAGGGAGCCTGGCCCTCCCCCTGCTCTCCCACACCAGGGGAGTCACAGGAGGGTGCCTGAGACCAGAGCCAAGCATAGCAAAAGAGCCCCCAACTCCCCTGTGTCCAGGGAGCTACAGTGAGCTCAGTCTCTGGGCTGCTCTGGGTAATCGTTGACAAAATACATCTGAGGAAGAAGGAGGACTCTGCGATCAGCCGTCATCTTCGATGAACACCTAGAATGCATTTTCTCTCTTCATTATCCCCGAGGAATCAACTCTTCACCTTCCTCCATCTACAGCGCGGCACACCCACTTCCTAGTGTCTGGAAGGTGGTTGGGTTCAGGAAGCGTGGGTGTAGGGAGAAGCAAGGCAAACATCCTCTCTAGAGACAAGGAAAGGGGGGGGGGAGAAAGAAGATGGCAGGTGGACGGAAAAGGAGGAGCTGGGCCAACCTTGACATTGTCTTCTCTTTATTCCGTGCATAATCCGCATAATCCGGGAGCCAAACCCCTGACCTAAAGCCAGGCGGGAGGTCGTCCAGCAGAAGGGCCACTTAAGTACTTCCCAGGGTCTTCAGCACCCTGTGCCGGTCACCTGCTGAGTCTCTCTGTTTTATCTCACCGCCCCACCCAGCCAGCAGTAACATATGGAGGTGGGGGTTGCGATTCTCTCCATGGAGTTTTCACAGAAGACACACCACTCCTGAGAGGCCACCTTATCTCTACCCATTCTCCCACCTTCATTTTATCTCTGTCTTCCCACCGGCTTTAGGATTCCCCCAGGATTCCAAAGTTCCCAAGTCTGACCCTCAACTCCTCTTACATAGCGCTGCCCATATCCCCAAATATATGAATTGGTCGTTGTGGACGGTCACACCTTTTGGCTCTCACTCTGAGCTGCTTTCCACAGTGCCCTCCCCTTTCTATGAACCCTCTGAAACTCCAGTCCCAACCGCCCTAGAAAGAGCCCCCTTCTGGTCTCAGCCGCAGTGAGGTGAGCTTCCTTAAAGGGACCGGCAGGAGAGTTGCCGCACCCTCTCGGAGGCCCTTACTTCGCTGTCACATGTTGTTGCATATGACTTTGAGGCTGTGTCTTCGTTCCTGCTTTGGCAGTGGACTCAGCCTTTGCCTCTTTTCCTAGTCTTTTTTTCGAGTCCTCCAAGGGAGCCTTCCAGGAGCCTCCCCCTTCATCTTCTTGGAACTCTAGCTTGATTACAGATCCCTGCAGCCCACTGGAATCAGCTGCTCATTAACCCCACCCTCCACTGTGCTGTCTCAGCAGCCTCTAGCCTAGGCCAGGACAGGCAGAAAGAATCGGCGCCCACCATAGCCTCCCTTCATCATCTAGCTCCCAGGAACGCCTTCCACTGGGCAGAATCCTGAGACGTGCGTGGGGGACTCCCAGCTAGCTACTGTAGTCAGCGTTCCCACACCACTCTCTTGAATCTCAAGCCACATGACAGAACATCCTCTCCCACACCCGTGAATTACTGGCTTCCTACATACTTGGTCCAAGAAATACTGTGAAGAGCGTCGTCGGGTTGACACTCTGAGGAAGGTCTTGCTGAGCAGCGCTCACTAAAGCATCAACTTTTTATAAGGGCTCATTCTGCCTTCAGCTTCTACCCAACTTTTTCTTTGTTGATATTCTTCTTCCCTTCCAAACTCTAATCATCCAGAATGTCATTTAGGATTTAACGTACCTGAGTCAGAGAGGCCACGTCTCTAGGGCAGGAACTGTGGTTTGTTCACACCTGGGTTGCTACTGTTTAACCTGTTGCCAGTTACACTCAGTGAAGAGACAGTTGCTGACTAGGGTGGTGGAATCGAGCTCAGGAAAATTCCCTTGAACTCCTGATGTGGGCAAGGCTTCATGTTAAGTACCTTAGGTCCCAGAAAGACAATAAAGTTGAACAGGGTATCTGTCCTTCAGCGAACAGGGCCAGGTAAAGGCAATAACTTTTTCCCAATTAATCGCAAATGGGAGCCATCCGAGTAGATACCCTCTTCTAGATGAAGGGGAAGGGGAAGCTGTCCCAGTCAGCTATCTGTCGCTGTGAGAAAGACCACAATTGGTGTGCCAGGTATCATGCTTTTAGAGGAAGGAGCGGCAGCGGCGGGGCGGGGCGGGGCGGGGTGGGGGCGGCTTCCTTTTGAATATTCAGACATGAACAAAAACAGGCTGTTTATTGGAGACTGTAAGCTCTTTCCTTCTCTCTTGCTCATCAATATTGGGACCAGGAGGATTGGATGATAGAAATACCAAGAGCCCTAGGCCTTGGAGGATTCTATATCCCGCTGGCCCAAGAGGGGTCAGCCCAGCTCTTTCTCGTTCCTTGGTGGTTAGTGTGGTCTCCAGTGGCCAATGACAGCCTGGCAGTGACTGCTTGAGTGGCAGCAGGCAGTCTTGTCAGCCATTATCTTGCTGGAGTAATCCTCGAACCTGTGCGGCCTCTCCATTTGATCTGCTTAAGACCGCAGGAGATAGTCAAATGCTTTTGGCTAATATCATATGCACGCATAATTAGATGGCAGCAATTACCATCTGGGTTCCTAGAGCTTGTTCCAACATTCATGCCCTGGGCAAGGAGCTGGTAGGAGTAAGGCAGGGCAGCCTCCCCCGGACTGCCTGTCCTCTGTCAGCCTCCCGGAGAGCAGATTGGAAGCCTGGAGCCCGGGAGCACAGCCCTGTGGAAGGGCAATGATACTCAATGAAGAGTGACAACAGGCAGGTGGCAGAGGGAACCGAGCCTTGCTGGTGTCTCTGCCAGCTCATGGGTTGGCATGCAGTTGTGAGCTGGGTGAGTTGCCATGGGCATGGATGATGAAGGCTCATAGACATCCCTTGTTGCAGAGAGAAAGCCAAGAGTAGGTCTGAGGGTTCTCAGAGCAGTGGCAGGGTTGATGGGATGCCATATGCCCCGCCCTGGCCCTGGGTTCTTAGCCCCCTCCTGACTGTTGGCGCTCCCTGCGGGTGCCATTGATGCAAGCATATGCTTGGCCAGGTCTGGCTGACATTTTTCTGAGGCTTGTACTCAGACTTCTTGGCTGGGAAGGGAAGGTGGGGGATACAAAGAATTGAGATTGCCTGGGGGGACGGTCTTCAGCTCAAAGGGGAGCGAACAAGCGCGGACTCAAGCTCTCAGAGCTTGTTTTGCTGTTTCCTGTCCTTTGACTTGGAGTGTCCCAGGGGCTCACAGTGGGGCTGGCACAATCTAGTACAGTGCTCCCTACCTGTGCTGCGGCTCAATCCACCAGTCATTGAGGTGCAGCCAGCGGCTGTCGGCCTGGATAGTGAGGCAGGACTAGCCAATGTTTAGCCACTCCAAGGTTTTGGAATGGGTGGAGCTGGGCTTCAATCCCAGCTCGGCATTTGCAAACCAAATGACCTAGGTGAAGTTCCTTAGCACCCCAGTTACTCCGTTAGCAAGGAAAGTAGAGGTTTGTCAGGGGATCTGGCATGTAGGTGACACTCAAAAGTCGTTTTGGCTTTCCTTTCCTTTGGTATAGGGTTGAATATGGTAGGGAGTTTGTACGTTTTCTGTTTTTATCTACTTGGCAAAGAGGTAAAATGAAGAAGGGGTGGAGCTAAAGCGATTTATATTTCTGGGGGGTCTCTGGATCCACTGATTGGCCATAGAGAAGACTGCATGAAGTGGATTTTGGCCAAAGAGGCTGTCTGTGTGTCTAGTGGTGTATTCTCCACTATTTGTCCCAAGGCGTAACCTGTCACCCTTTGTGCTGTGCAATAGCTCCTTACTTGCTGTTTGTCATGATACACTCAATACTTAGTAATTATTTGGGTTGGCTTTGTGGTTGCACCCTCAGTCTCTGTCACAATGTCTAACAAATGGTAAGGTTTTGAGAAATATTTGTGAAGTGACTGTGACTTTAATTTATATAATCTCGGCACAGGCCCGTGCTTGGCTGTCCAGACGAAGGGGGAATGATAACATACCGAGATAAGGGGGGACGAGAACCAAGAAAATTCTGGAGTCTGGTATGCTATATTAGGGTGAGCACAAGTTTTAGACAGGCTCATCAGTGTTTCCGTCTTAACTTTGTGATACAGAAGTTATATGATCTCGTGGGAAATTAATTCCTCTGAACCTGTTTCCTCATCTCCAAGATGGGTATAATACCTATCTGATAGAGCTTTTATAATAATTAAAAAGCAAAGCATATAAATGTGATCACAAAAGAGTAAGATGGTGGTTATGATTGTACTTTAAGGTATGTCCAGGGGTGGGCTATGGTGGCACAAACCTGTCGTACCAGTACTTGAAAGGCTGAGGCAGGAGAATTATAAATTTGATGTCAGGATGGGCTACATAGGGATATCAAGGCTAGCCTGATTTGGGTAGCAAGTTCTGGGCTCAAACAAACAACAAGGGCTGGGAGGGTAGCTCAGTGGTAGGGAACTTATCAGGCATGTACAATGCCCTTGGGTCCAAGCTCAGTGGTAGAGAACTTATCAGGCCTGTATGATGCCCTTGGGTCCAAGCTCAGTGGTAGAGAACTTACCTGGTATGTACAATACCCTTGGGTCCAATCCCTAGATGCTGGGAGATATAGAAAGAGTAGAAGATATGAACTTTTGACCGTTAGAAATCTAGTGAAGCTAACTTGGACTCTGATTCCGGGAGGTTCTGAAATGTGGACCTCCCATGATTTCTTGACCTCCTTTGATTAAGCCTGTGCTGATCCATTCTCAGTCCTGTGTGTATCTCCCCCTCTCTGTTTCCTTCTACTGTCTGGGTGGACCTGAGGATTTGATGAGTTTTGTGGATTTACTAGTGGTTTATGGGTGTCAGGACTCAGAGAAAAGTTTCAGTTCACTTGGTGAGGCATCTCTTCTGACCTGAACCCTTGCCTCATGCGCTGTAGTAGTTCTACTCACCTCTAGGACTATGGGGCAACTCCTATGTTGTGGAAATTCGTGGACCACTCATCTTGAGGAGAGTTATGGAAAATGAACAGCTCCCCATCTAGGTCCCTCATATGTCTGGCTCAGTAATATGGCTGATTCTCTATGAGGGCTTTGGAATCATCCCTTCCTCAGGTCCAGAGGACTTGGGGTGACCTTAGCTTAGGTGGTGTCAGGTCACTAGCCTTGGTGAGTTGGAGGCTTTGGGGTAAGGAGCATGGCCATAGGTAGAATAGGGCTGAGAGAGGTCGTTGCATGGAGTGGGCGTCTGTCTGTACGTTAAATCCAGACGGTCCATCTGGCCAGTGCAGAGACTCTGCCAGTGAACAGAAGTTCTAGGGAATAGTTTTAGGCCTCTTGGACTTCAGCAGGAAGTTGGCAAGAACCAGGCAGGGATGCATTAAGGCTCCAGCCAAGCAGGGCAGGGCATAATTGCCAAAGAGTACTGGAAAGATAAGCCAGAAGCTGAGGCTGAAGGCCAAGTCTTCAAGTGGGGGCTCAGTCCACTTGAACTAGAGAAACAACCCTCTGCTTTTGCACATGTGTCTCTCCAATGGCCATGGGGGCTAGCACACTGATACGCTCGTGGTTGGCTGCAAGGTCCTAAGATCCTTGAGGACAATACCTGGTGGGACATCTTGTCCCTTAGTTACTCAGCCAAGAGGCCCAAGCTGAGGCATAAACAACCTGAAGACAGGGATCCAGCAGTGTAGGGGAAGCCCTGCCTTAACTCACCTCACGCTGGACCTCTAGAGTCCCGGGAGATGTGGAATGAAGTAGCATTGGCAAGAAAGACCAACCTGGTTGGAAAAGTAGCTTGTGAGCCATTGGGCTGACCATGAGCTCTCAAACCCAACCATCTAGGTTAGTATTGAGCTGAGTTTCTCCTGAGAATTTAGCCAAGTTTTTACGTAAACAGTCTATCTCGATTTCAGCTCTTCTCTTCAGAGCAAAGAAAATGGCACATGCCCAGCCTGGGGACTGCAGAGTAAAGTTGGGAGAACCCTGAACCCCAAGGCTCAGTCATTTCCAAAGGTCAGAGTGCCTCAGTGCACCACGAGACATACTTTTCTGAGGACTCATCTCCGCTGCAAACTGGAGAGTCAGTTACTTGGTGGAGGAAGGTCGCCATTTTATTTATGCATTTTTTGAGATAAAGGTGTTATTATGTGCTGAGGCTGACTTGGAACTCACTGTGTTGCTCAGGCTGGCCTCAAACTTGGAACTTTATGCCTTGGCTTTCTAAGTACTGAAAGTATAGACAAGTGTGCACCACTATGCTTGGTAAAGATGACCATTTCTTGCTTTTTGGGTAGTACCAAGGCCGTGACTTAGGATCCATTGGCTCTTTGGGCACAATATTTGTTGAGTCTATAACAACTCAGCCCAATTTTAGTCTCATCCCATTTTGGTCCAGACCCATTTTTTTAGAACTTGGGGGTGAAGGTCTTCAGAGGAAGAATCTCAGGTTGCTGTGGAACAGGGCTGAGGTGTGCAGGCCACACAGACTCAGCCGCTTCTCCTTCCCTTGGATGCATAACTTTAGCTCCCAGCTAGTTAGCAGCATGGGTGATTGGAGTCCTGGGTCTGTCCTCTTGGTCTGCACCAAGTGGCCCTAGAAAGGTCGTATTGTTTTCTTGTCTGGAATATGCCCCCCCCCCCCCCCGAGTCCAATATCAGCCTAGCCTGAGTTGTCCGCGAGTGTCTGGGGCCATGGAGAAGACCTTTGCAGTGTGGAGTGCTTTTTCCAGGAATTCATCACCAGTCTGTGTCCAATTAGGGAGAGCAGGCTGGGTGAGACATCGGCCCAAACCCTTGTTAAGTAACATCCCTAATTGATGACAGGGATGGTGAAGCGGTTTGGAAGCCAGCTCAGATTGTGTTTTAAAATCCTCCTTTCTCCTGGGCTCTCTGCCAGAACTCCATGGCTTGGCTCTCCAAAAAGAACAAAGGAAGCTTTGAAAATCTTTCTACCCCCCCTCCAAATGCTTATCTGAAAGGACATCTCCACCCCCTCCCGGCTGCCGCAATCATAAAAGCACAGGTGATAAACTGCTTCTTCGGTATTCATCCATTTTGAAGGGCCTCCCACCCCCAAAGTAGGAATTGCAGCAGTAGCAAGAGACAGAGACCATCTCGGTGCCCACTTGACGCCTTGTGAACCTCTGAGAAGTGAGAGGGAAGGGCGAGAGAAAGGGCAGGGGCGATGGGACTTGGTTCAGTGACAACTTTTATCTCTGGGTCTTGGGCTGTTGAAATGTCAAGCCGGGGCTAGATAGGATCTCTGAACAGCTGCTGCTGCTGGCTGGGGCCGGGGGCAGGCCTGACGGTGGGTAGGAGGAGGGCCTAGAGGTAAATTCAACCTTTGGAATTCTGGAGGTAGAGAGGGACCTTTCCTATAGAGGAACCTGGAGGCTGCATGGAGGGGCCAACTCCTGGGCAAAGGGTGATGGCCAAGCCATTTCAGACGAGGAGCTGCTCCGTCTCTGAAGCTGCCTAGTTCTAACTGCAGAAGGGAGAGGAAATTAGACTCGGGGTCCCAATAGGACAGTGCAAGTCCGGTCAAGGTGAGGACTTTCTCCTCTCAAGGCCACACTCTGGGGCCCATCTGTCGACCTCCACTGTGCTGCTCTAGGGCACACATGCCACCCACAGCAATGTGAATGTGAATCCACAAGGATAGGATTCTGTACAGTAACAAGTGGTACTATGTGTCCAGCTTAATTCAGAAGCATTTCGGAGTTTGAAAGCTGAGAGGAGATGGCATCAGAGCTGACTACATCGTTATCTTTTAAATTCACACAGCACCGTCTATAAAGTAGATACTGTCAAGTACATCACACTTAACACGTCTTATCCCTGCAGTAGTCCTGTGCAATAGTGGAGAGAACGGAGCCTCAGGAGGGTCAAATCACTTGCCTGCAATCACACAGCAGCTAGGAGAGATAGAATTCCAGTCCAGAAACGTTGAGCTCTCAGCCTCTATGTATTGACTTCCACTCAGCTGTCTATGCCTCGCAGGATGAGTAGGAGTGTCATCAGGAAGTAGAGGACATTTGGCTGGGAGAAGAGCAGAGGTGAAGGCATTAATTGTCATAAACCAATTTGGAAATAAGAGCAATGGGGAATACTGTCTGTTGAGTATCTCCTGTCTTCCCTGCGTTGTACAACATTTCACTCAGTCATTGTCTTATCTCCAGATGAACCCTACAGAGGAAGATCAAGGGGGTTCAATTGTTCAGACTGATCATTTCCCATATTGAGTCATTTGAATATAGATGCAGACCTGAGTTAGATCTCCAGCACCCACGTGACAGACTGGGCGTGGGAGGCATGCTCTTGTAACCCCAGCACTGGGTCGGGGCAACAGAAATGGGATGGCTAGGGCTTGATCGCCAGCCAGTCTAACTGAATCGGCAAGTTCTATGTTTAATGGGTGACCCCATCTCAAAATATAAGGTGTAAAGTGATTGAAGAAGACACAGGACGTCAACATCTGGCATCCATGTGCACATGCACCCTCCTACATAGATACACATGCACACACTAATGCTTCACTGTCTCGGTCTCCAACACGAGTTAACTGACCAGTCAGTTAGCCCACGTTTTTATTTATCAAGCTTTCACCAGGTGTATTGGGACAACTGGCCTTGAACTCAAGGGGTCTCTGTTTGGAAGCTCTTCTGAGCCTGTGACTATCAGGGCTATATGCCTCATGCATTCCCTGTTCCATCTCATGCTCAGTCCTACCCTGAGTTCTGCCATTGAGGCCACGGCAGAGGACAGCAAAGCCAGGAGTGGAGAGGGGGGAGGTGGGCTACCTTGCCTTCTGGGCACATCGTCCTTTGTGGTGGGGGCTACCCTAAGGAGCAGCTACAGCCTGTGACTGTCTCTTCCCCAAATGCAACTACCTTTCCTGCCTGCTGCTTCTTCCTGGCTGCTGTCTCTGAGGCGGCGCAGCCAGCTCCCCTGTGCCCTCTGGAGGGCCCTTCTGGCACCTCAAGCATCCAGCAGAACCGGGAAAGACAAGACAGAGCTAGTTGCTAGAATGATTGCTAGAATCAAACCTGCCATTTGATTACTTTCTGTCTTCCTTCTGGTGTCTCCAGACCCTAGCTGGGGACTCTCCAGGTCCCAGAGGGATGGAGGCCCCCTCCCGGAAGTGTCTAGGCAGGGAAAGTGTCTAGAAGGGAAAGGATGGCAGAGCAGGATGCTTTGCCAGCTTATGGCTCCACAGAATTTAGAATCCTGGGATGATTTAGGAAGTGTCAGGAGTTGAGGGACATCCTCACCCTCACCTGTGAAGACCCACCTCCTATCAGACGGGTGACGTCCCTCCCTGCCACCTGCCCGCCCCCAAGAACTCACCCTCTATCCTCAGAAGGAGAAAGTCCACTCTCACTCAAGAACAAGTGAGAGCTGGGAGAGATGGCATGCTGCAGTGGGCAGTGGAGCCCAGAGCTCTAGTTCTAGCTCAGGCTCTGGCACAAACCTGCTTGTAACTTCAGGTCAGGTCTTATCACAAGTCATAATGATGCTACCTTCCTCCGCAGACTCCTGGAGTGCCCTGTGCTGCTGATATGGGGCAACCCTTGCGCTTTACCTATGCACTTTGTGCCGAACAAAGAAAGACAAGGCACCTTGGCAGCTGCTCTGTGCAGACCCATGCATGGTGCCAGGGGGCACTGGAGTGCACTGTGGCCCAGTGGGCTAGGGACCTGGCTCTGAGTAGCTCAGGCAAGTCCTGCATGCAATGGATGCTCCTCTAGGAGAGGTCACTTTGGATATCCCTAGCCACTGAGAGATTAACTGCTGTTCTCTTAGCCAAACCACTGGTGTCTATTTTCAAAAATACTAGAGGCTCATTTACATTTCATTTGCATCTCATTTGCATCCCAACTCATTTAATGTTCAGAAACCACTGAGATTTCTCCCAAGTCCCTGCTTCTTGTTTTCCCAGGTTCTCTCTCTCTCTCTCTCTCTCTCTCTCTCTCTCTCTCTCTCTCTCTCTCTCTCTCTGCAATAGTAATCTGTAGCTGGGCCAGCTGGTCTAAATTAGCCTGCCTGGGTGTACATCATTGGTCCAGCCTGGCTGAGAAGCCCACATGGGGAGCCAATAGCGGCGGTCTTAAGAAGTCGCCGGCACAGCAGAGGGGTCTTTCCTGTCCCTCCCTTCTCCAGAGCATTCTTTCTAAATATGAGACTCTAGCTGCTGCAGCTACATACCCAGAGGGGCGGGGGGTAGGTTTACTGTGCCCCAGGGAAGAAAAAGAAAATTAAAGAACTGATAGTTGTGTTCTCGTTTGCATCCTGCAGGCTCCTGGGATGGTCTGCTAGGGAAATCTGTCACTGGGCAAAAGAGACCGATCTCTTCCAGGGATCTACCAAGTACTGTGGGAGCTGCTGGGAGCATCAGCAGGAAGGACATCAATGAAAGAGGAGGTTCTCCTGTCTGGCTTTCCCTTCCTGTCTCCCTGGCTCCATCTCTGGCTTATGGAAAACGCGCAGCTCTTCCAAAACTTAGAGATGCGATTCTGGTCTGACTTGCTCATCTTGCCTTGCCTCTTCTAAGTGGGACAGGAGCTGGTTAAGACAGTTAACACTGGTGACTTAGGCTGGCCCTTGACGCAGTCAGAGTGGGCACTGACCTCCTGGTTACTCCCTTGTGAGCACTCTGACACGAGCTACCACATGGTAGACAGATTCTCTGGCTTCCCTCCTTTCCTCCCTGAAGCCTCTGCCAAGGTCCTAATTGGTCTCACCCCAGACCATTTTGCACTTCAAGGTGCATGCCCTAAAATGTGAGTATTGTACTGGGGTGTTGTAGGATGTAGCCGTGAACACATCTGTCTGTCTACTGGGTAAGCTCCCACTTCTCCTTACAGCATGGGCCTTTGCTCAGGGACCAAGCGCTTACAGCTTCTAGCTGGCTTAGGTGCCTCAGTTTCTCTGTGCGTGAAATGAGGGCCTCTCCGGGTTCTACTCATACTCACAGGGATAAGTCCCCTGTCAAATGGAGGCTTTGTTTTCCTGGGGCTCCTATGGCTGGGGGATGACAGAAGGACAAACAGAGGGAGAGATGTGCTCTCAGCCCTGTCCTAGGATAGCAGACCCCAGCAAGCTGTGTCTGGCTTAGGGTAAGGTGAGTGTGTGTGTGTGTGTGTGTGTGTGTGTGTGTGTGTGTGTGTGTGTGTGCTGTACCAGGGTGAGTGGAGCTAGGGTAGGCTGAGTGTGTGTGTGTGTGTGTGTGTGTGTGTGTGTGTGTGTGTGTACTGTACCAGGGTGAGTGGAGCTAGGGTAGGCTGAGTGTGTGTGTGTGTGTGTGTGTGTGTGTGTGTGTGTGTGTACTGTACCAGGGTGAGTGGAGCTAGGGTAGGCTGAGTGTGTGTGTGTGTGTACTGTACCAGGGTGAGTGGAGCTAGGGTAGGCTGAGTGTGTGTGTGTGTGTGTGTGTGTGTGTGTGCTGTACCAGGGTGAGTGGAGCTAGGGTAGGCTGAGTGTGTGTGTGTGTGTGTGTGTGTGTGTGTGTGTGTGTGTGTGTGTACTGTACCAGGGTGAGTGGAGCTAGGGTAGGCTGAGTGTGTGTGTGTGTGTGTGTGTGTGTGTGTGTGTGTGTACTGTACCAGGGTGAGTGGAGCTAGGGTAGGCTGAGTGTGTGTGTGTGTGTACTGTACCAGGGTGAGTGGAGCTAGGGTAGGCTGAGTGTGTGTGTGTGTGTGTGTGTGTGTGTGTGTGTGTGTGTGTGTACTGTACCAGGGTGAGTGGAGCTAGGGTAGGCTGAGTGTGTGTGTGTGTGTACTGTACCAGGGTGAGTGGAGCTAGGGTAGGCTGAGTGTGTGTGTGTGGGTACTGAACCTAGGAGAGTGGAGCCGACCAAGCAGCTGTCAGGAAGATCTCATTATGAGGGCTGATGTGAGCAGAGCAACATGGGTATCTCTTCTCTCTCCACGGTTACACTTGTTCCTCGCTTGCTCACTTCCTGTTGTAGGTGAACTAAAGGGGCTTGATTGTCGAGGATGCATCGCTCCTTAACAACCAGGCATCTGAGACCATCCAGCCGTTCTGAGCAGCCTGGCTGGAAAGCTGCTTCCCCACAAGCTTCAGGAACAGGCCTGGGAGACAACCCCAGTAGACAGGCCCTTGTCCTTCCCCAGCCAGACCACCGGGTAGGAAGGACAGTCACCTTTGTCCCAGAGAACAGAGAACAGGAGGGTGTGTAACACTTGGGGAAACATTAAAAATACTTATTTTTATTTGTGTGTCTCTGTGTGTGACTATATGCTGCATATGTGTGGGTACTATGGATGCTAGAAGAGGGTGTTAGATCCTCTGGGACTGGAGTCACACTTATGGACATGCCAGGTTTGCATGCTAGTGATCAAACTCTGGTCCTGTGGAAGAGCAAGTGCTCCAAACTGCTTGAGTCATCTCTGGAGCCTATCCTGGGAAATCCTTAATTCTACAGGTACTGGGGAATTGAACCCAGGGCCTGTTTATAGCAGACAAGCATTCTAGTAACTTAGTACTTGGAGAATCTTGATGTGGGGTCAAATCAGACACAAAGTATGGCTTCTACCATGGAGACATGTGACAGAAGGCTCCCTACCCACTCAGGAGCTGCCTGCATCTGGCTGAAGAGGCTTCTAGCTGGTTCACTATGGTGCAGAGATTTGCAAAAAGATGAGCACTTACCTCCCTTCCAGCAGGGTTCTGGAGCTGGTGGGACACAGGGGCCTGCTAATACACAGCACATGGGCTCTACCTCAGGGCTTCAAATTATTTCTCAGGGTACGGCCCACAAATCTGTGTTTTTCTCTCTCACAGAGAAGCAGCCTAAATAAAGGACTGCTGACCTGGCCTTGTTCCTGTACCCATGTTACAGATGTGGAAGCTGAGGCCAGCATAGTCAAACAGCTTATTTGATACATGTAAGAAGACACACAGAACAGTTCTGAGCAGGTAACTGAACCATGAGGCCAGGTGCTAAGCACACAAAGGGTATGAAATCAGGTGAGGATGGATGATAAATAAACAGACGCTGGTCCAGAAAGCTCTGTGACCTGGCTGGTTGGGGCATGTTGACTCTTGGCTGGGCACACAGCACACAGGTGGGATGAGGAAGACCCATAACAGGATCTATCAGTTTAAGACGAAGTGTCTTGGATCGACCTGGGTTTGTGGTTGGCTCAGGAGACAAGAAATCTTCCCCTGACAGAAAATGGACTGCAGCCAACATGGACACCAGGAACCACTGAGGTTTTCAACAGAAGCCTGAGAGGAGAGGGGTAGTTGAAGAGCCAGTGGTCTTCCTCCTCCAGACCAGAAGGGGAGCTGACCCTGAGCTGGCCGTGGGCAGATGGGAGGAGAATGGAGAGGAGAATGAAGCTAGGAGGCAGATGGGAGCTATTCCTCAATGTACTCGACCTAATCCAAAAGGCTCCAGCAGGCTGTGGGGGCACTGGTGGAGGGACTGGAGGATGGTGGGTGTTCACCTGTGTTAGTGATGTCTGCGTGCGATGACTGTGTCTCCTACAACGAAGAGAAGTTCTCCATCCCCATGCATCCAGCAGACAAGGCACAGTGAGCCATGATCCCTCATCCTGGTCCACTGCCTCTGACATCCCTCCTGTGGGAAATCAGGTTCTACAATGCCCTGGGGTCATGCTGTTGCCTTTGATGAGGGGGACCTTAGGAACAAGGTATCAATAGGACCACAGCAGAACTTACAGTGGGGGGGGGGCGGGGGGGGGTTGGGATGGCCCCTGCTCTAATTAAAGAAGCCCTTCAAAAGCTGTGTTTCCTCTAGCTGGTGGCAGAAGTGAAAAGAGCAACCAAGAACTTGTTAAAAATCCTTTGCATTTATTCCATGTTGAATATTATTCTATGGTTTCCTACTCTGTCCGTGAGGTTTCTTCTGAGATATGATTTTCTTCTATGCAAACTTATTTTTGGCTCTGAGAGAAATTTGCTCCCTTTCAGTTGGAGCAGAGCCACATACATGGCCAGGAGAGCTCACTCACGGGTTAGTCCCACCCCAAGCTCCATAAGTTCGGCAGCATCTTTCTGGTATTGTGTTTGCCTGGAGACAATGGATGATCAAAGAATCGATGCCAATATTTTATAGTTAAGAACATTTTGGGGATAAGCGGGGGTGGCGCGCCTTTAATCTAAGCACTCAGGAAGCAGAGACAGAGGCAGGTGGATCTCTGTGAGTTCGAAGCCAGCCTGGTCTACACAGAGAGATCCAGGATAGCCAGGGCTACACAGAGAAACCCTGTCTCAAAAACAAACAAACAAACAAACAAACAAACAAACAAAAAACCCAAAAAACAAAAAACCAAACAAAAACAAAACCATTTGGGGGGAGGAGGAGACAGATCTTGCTAGGTAGCCCAGGCTGGCCCTGAACTCTCCATCCCCCTGCTGTGCCTCCCAAGTGCTATGATTACAGGCATGTACCACCACACCCAGCTGAGAATCTCCATCTTAGCTTTTAAATAAGTTCAGCGATGCTCCACTGTCTGCACTTGGGGTGTGGTGCTGGCTCCTCAACCTGGAGCCTTGCACATGCTAAGCACATGCTCTCCTACTGAGTGTCAACCCCAGCCCCTCTGTGCCCTCAAGCATATACAGAAAACAATCCAGCCTTTGGGTCACTAACCTTGTGTCCAGCCCTATTGTCTGGCATTGGCACACCAATGAACTCCGCAGCTGTAAGCACAGGATGGCACGTAGTACTTCTGTAAAGTGACAGCTTTCAGATTCCTGGTGGCTCTTTTGGATCTCTTTACTCTTGATGGTATTGGTAATGTCATGAGTGTTTTTAAATTGAACACAAAAATTTCAAGCCCTTGATTTGCATGGTTTTGCGGCATCTTCTTGGTCAAGTGGACCATTTCCATGAGTCACTTTAGGCCACCGTCAAGAAGAAATCCTGGAGGGGTTTGCTGTTGCTGGCTTGAAGATGGAGATAACTACTGTGTGTGGTGGTTTGAATGAGATTGGCTCCCATAGGCTTATATATTTGAGTATTCGCTTCCCAGTCAGTGGACTGTTTAGGAAGGATTAGGAAGTGTGGCCTTGTTGGAGGAGGTATGTCACTGGGGGTGGGCTTAGAGGTTTCAAAAGCCTACAGCCATTCCCAGTCTTGATCTTTCTCTGCCTCCAGCCTACAGATATGATGTAGTTCTCACCTGCTGCTCCAGCACCATGACTACCTGCCTGTCGCCATATTTCCTTCCATGATGATCATGGACTAATTAACCCTTTGAAATTTTAAGGAAGCCTTCAATTAAATGCTTTCTCTTATAAGTTAGTTGCCTTGGTCGTGGTGTCTCTTCACAGCAATAGACAGTAACTAAGACACTGGAGGTGTGGACAGTCTGTGTGGGTGTACTGCAGCCCCACGGACTGTGTATGACTGACAGCAAGGACATTGGGGCCTCAGTCTTGCAACCAACCACACAAGCTCAAATCTGACATAACCCGAGTGACCTCAGAAGTCAGTTCTTCCTCAGCACCTCAGATAAGGGCACATTCTGGGCAACAGTTTGACTCTGGCCTTCTGAGGCTCTAAGCAGAGAATTCATTTGAACCTACCTCCTGATCTCGGCTCTGGACTGGGAAATAGTAAGTGGGTATGATTTAAGCCACCAGCTCAAAGGTTCTAGAAAGTGAACCCATGAAATCCAGTACCCCATCACCTGGCCTGGAATCAACCCCGCTTGATTTCTACCTCGCTTGGCAGATCCCATTTGCTTCCTCACTGGCGAAGGGTGGGTCAGCCCAGTGTCTCTTCCTTTCTTTCTTTCTTTCTTTCTTTCTTTCTTTCTTTCTTTCTTTTTTTTTTTTTTTTTTATAATTTTCTAGGTCCTCAGCGACTTTGTATATCCTCAGTGGGTTCCCATCTGTGACTGAGGGTCCAGTAATTCCATTTTTTCTATCTCCATGGGGCCAGTGATGACAAAGGATCTTGAATCTCAATAATGATCTATCTGGTGGATTCCAGCAAAGAGCTAGTAGCTTCCTCTACATTGTCTTAGTTGGGGTTTCTATTGCTGTGAAGAGACACTATGACCATGGCAACTCTTATAAAGGAGAACATTTCATTGGCGTGACTCGCTTACAGTTCTGAGGTTCAGTCCATTATCATCACGGCAGGGGGCATGGCAGTGTGCAGGCAGACATGGTGCTGGGCAGGTAGCTGAGAGTCCTACATCTTGCAGGTAACAGGAAATGGTCTTAGTGTCACACTGAGGGAAGCTTGAGCAAAAGAGACTGGAAAGCCTGCCCCCACAGGGGCATATTTCCTCCAATAAGGCCACGCCTACTCCCACAAGGTCATACCTCTTAATAGTGCTACTCCCTTTGGGGGGCCATTTTCTTTCAAACCACCCCGTACATTGTCTCACAGGATCATGCTACTGTGACTCCCACTTTCAGATGAAGAAACTGAGGCCTACTGAGTTAAGAGACTAGTGCAATTTATTACAAGGAGTTGTTTGCTTGTTCCAGCACTTGAATGAGTGAGCGGCTCCCGAGCCTGTGGTTTTAACAGTCACACAGTTTCTCCTTCTCTCTGAACCATGCTTCCCGTATTTTCAAAGATTTTTGTCTACCAAACAAACTGCATTTATCAAGTAATAATTTGTTTTCCCATTTTTTATTAATCAAAGCCATGTATGACTGACAATCAGGGGTTCAGATCAGCACAAGATTAGTGGTGTTATCACACTGAGTTGATGTAATTCCAGCCAAAAGCAGAGAAATGATGTCTCAGTTAGTAGTCTTGCAGCCTTATCTCTGGTAAATGTGTCATTTCTGCTAGGCATACAGAAATGTTAAAATAGCTCATGAGTCCCCATTGCTCCCTGGGGACACCTGTAGGGGTCTGAGGACTGAAGATCAGGACCACTGGCGTCCATCCTCTTGATCCTCATTATCTGTTCTGTTCAGGTGTCAGTGCCTCTGTGACCTTCCTTGGTGTCTTTCTGCCACAGAGAGGACCACACAGCAGCCCTGGCCTCAGCCACCACTGTTAGGGTCAGAGTGGGCAGCGTGACATCCTTTCTGTATACACAGATGCACAAGTACGCGCGTCCACACCCGTACTATACATGCACAGATGTGAATGTATATGAACTATTATCCTAGAACACCGACCTCTCTCCTAACAGCTATAGTTCAGCTTGTGTCTAGAGCAAAGGTTTCTAATCTCACATTGCCATAGATACAGAATGATGTGAGCTTAGACAAGTGAGGAGGGCTGTTTTTCACACCTGAACATATGTAGTCTGAATTCTGTTTCTCGAACCTGAGTACAGTAAGCCTGACTGTGTTATTCATTCATTGGAAATATATTTAGTAGCTATATATGGCAGGCAGTATGAAGGGCTCAGGAGTTCTTATAAACAAAGGGCTCTAAGACCTCTGCTCTCATGGTGCTTACAGCCTGGGGGAGCCAGGGTAATCAACAATCATTAAGTGAAATAAATATGGAGAGGTAAAGATGCGCGGGGCGGGGGGCAGGGGGATGTGAACTGGAGACTCACACCTAGAGACCTGTTAGAGAAGATCCCTGGACAGTGGAGACCTTCAGGATGAGAAGGACTTAGTCTGGTGGGAGGGTGCAGGAAGTGGAGTGTGCAAGGCAGAGGACTTCACAGCCGCAAGGACTCAGGCCTGGGGATATGGAACACAGTAGCTGGGCTAAACCCAGGAAAAGCTCCACGTCTAAGCAAGGAGGCCTGCTTAAGGGTCAGGGTGAGCTGCTGCTCTGTCAGGGCCCCCGGGGGCTGGTCAGGGCTGGCACAGGACACGGGAAGGCTGGATAAGAGAGAGATTTGGAAATGTACCTCCTCCCATACCTTGTCCACCCCAGGCTCTGCTCCCTTGACAACAGTGACTTGTGTCCAGAGACAAGGACGTACCAGGGTGCTCCACAGTGCAGTGCAACCAAACAACAAGGATTTGGGGAGCCTTATGACATCCAAGACAGTCTACAGAGAACCCGATAGGTGTTAGTTCACTATTCTCATACTGAATCTCAGAAGCTGTCCTTTCTTATTCTCATTTGGGTGCTGGAAGAAACCAAGCCTCCAGGATATCAACTCACAGATGCGAGAGGTGGTGTGAACAGGATTCTGGCTCTGGTCACACTAGAACCAAGAGCACCACTCCTGAGCCCAGCTCCGCCCATTTTACCAGCACCCATGTCATAGGGAGGAAAGAGCACTGGGGAAGAGTTGAGAAACCCCCAGAATGGAGATACAGGAGAGAGGAGCCTTCTAAGGGGCATAAAAGGGGAAGGCAGCTGAGGTGAGGCCCTCCATGTTAAAGGGCTTTGAACTCAGGCCAGCCAACCACACTCCCATCTTCCGTCTGCCTTTCCTCCAGGGCTGCGGGAGAAACGGTGTGAGTGGGAAATGAAGCTCCCACCTTCCCGCTGTTTCTGTGGGGCCTGCAGGGCCTCCCCACCCTATTTGCAAGGCCATAAATAATCGAGATGTATTACTTGGGGATTGCCATGGTAACATCTTCAGGTTACCAGGGATGTGAGATCCAAACAAAAGTATTCGATTAAATATTTCTGGCCACTAGAGGAATGCAGCCATGTAACACTGGGATGCAGGGGAGGAGGGGCAGGGAGGCTTCTCGCTTCTTTGTCCTTCCTCCTCAGAGAGAGTTACCGCGCTGCTGGGGAGGATCCTTCCTTCCTTGTCCCTTGTTCCCGGGGGCCCCTTCACCTACTCTGGAAACAGAGGCCATAGCTCTAATGTAAACTAGACTCCTGAAAGAGATGCTGCGGGCTTTCAATAAACACATCCTTTTCTAATTGGCTTAGGATTGAGTTGAGTCTCCAACTTCAAAAAGGCTTCACACATCCATCATCCTTCTCAAATGGAATCAGCAGCCCTGAAAGCCTGTCTCGCGCAAGCTCCCCGCCCCTGCCAACCAGGAGCATGATGCAGACCTGCAATTATTGTCACAGGGAGACAAAACAAGGGTAGGATTGATGTGGGCTGGGGTGACCCTCTGTGATGGTCCCTGGGGCTGGAGAAAGCTGTTCTGTAGCCAGAGTCCTCCCTGGAGACCCAGCCCGGGAATGAATCTGTTTCTACCTCTGGAGGCCCATAACCACTATAAATATATTTCTAATAACCACGAGGTGTTTATTTAACATAAACTCTCTCTGCCCTCTAAGGTGGCCGAGAAAGTGCCAAGTGCAGCAGAGTTGAGGAGGCATAATTTAAAGCCATGCTGGCAGGCCTCAGTGTGCCAGCCAGGAAGAGGCTAAATCTCTCAGCAGCCGGGTCACACTCTGGCTCCACCTGGAAGAGGTTAGAGTTAGAGGGGACCTTGGAAGTCTGAGCTTGGGCCTCCCTTTGCAGAAAAGGGAGCCGAGCAGGAAGCAAGACTCTGCTCCTTCTGATGTGAGTTCCCAGGGCCGAGGAGCACAGTACCTGCCTTGCATGTGGACCTGATTTAATCCCTAGAGCCCTGTAAAAAGCTGGGTGTGGCTGTGCACACTTGTAACCCCGACTCTGGGCCTCACTGGCTAGCCAGCCTAGCCTAATTGGCAGGCTCCAGACCAATAAGAGAGAAACCCTGTCTCAAAACACAAGGTGGATAGCTCTTGAAGAATGACACCCAAGGTGGACTTCTGGCCTACACACACACACACACACACACACACACACACACACACACACACACACACACACCCCAAAACACGGTTTCCTGATCTTTTATTTCTTTTCAGATTTGTATCTCCGGCACTAGGGCTGGGTGGGTAAAGAAGCCTGAACACAGCTTTAGAACCTGGAGGAAGGGGAAGTTGGGAGCAGGAACACTCAGCCTCCAAGCCTTCCAGAGACAGACCTCAGACCACCCCGTCTACTGCTGCCTTGGGCCTGTCCTCCATGTCAGCTTGTAAGCCAGGCCTTCCCTGTTGTCTCCAGCACACCAATGCGTGTTCCTGGAGCTGGCTGGGTCTTGGAGACTACTTATTATTGGTCTCGTCACAAAGCAAGGTTACCCTTCACTGAAGCCATCGTTCCATCCAAGTCCAGTCCACATAAGCGGGCTTTGAGATGAGACTGCCACCCAGGAAAAATAGAGAGAGGGGCTGGCCAGGGGTCAGATCATGGCTACCTTACCCAGGCACCTGCTCATTCCCACCTACCCTGGAGTTAGTTAGCATCTCATACATTGTTGATGAAACATTTGTCCTGGGCTTCAAGGTGAGCTGGGGAATCAACAGACAAATATATAAATAATTCTAAGGCCTGCCGAGAGCAGGGGCCAGGAGTGAGGGCTGCAGGGTTATTTATGGGGGGGAGTTGTAGATTGCATTGGCCTGCACTCCTGTGACCCCCACTCTCCAGCAGCCTTCTCTCCTGATGCTGCTCTGATGAGAGTTTATATTATCCAGCACCCTCGTTTGTGAGTCTATTTACAACCCAGGCATCGGTGGTTTGCGTGTGAGAGAGAGATGGCCCATCCCCAGATTAGTTAAATTGGAAATAAATTGGTTGTTAAATAAAAGTCCTCTGTGGGATGTGACAGTGATGAATGAGGGACGGATGCGCCTGGGGAAGGGAGTGGTAGATTTCTGGATGGAAACTGTGGAGCCGAACTGAACCTGGAGTTTGGGCAGGAGCCTGGATGGTCTGAGGTCAGAGAACCGAGAACATGGAGCAGCCCCGGCACCAGCATCCAACCTTAGAGTGGAGCGAGGCTAAGGATATGAGCACTCTCAAGAACCACGTATTTTCTTAAGGCTTTCCGAAGCTCTCACGTGTTTAGCTTTACATCTTTGTGACATGTTTTCCTTTCTTCTATAGAAGAGAAAACTGTGGCCAAGTGACTTCCCATCTGTGAGAAACAAACAAACAAATAAACAAACAAACCCAAAAATCCCCCCGGGGGGCTGTTAAAGTGCCTACTTTGTAAAAGACTTTTGTTTGGAGTCCAGACTCCATGTATAAAAGGGTTGGGGTGGCGTGTGCTTGTAATCCCAGTTCCTGGGGAGGCAGAGAGGACAGATCCCTGGGGCTTGGTGACCAGCCAGCCTAGCCTACCGGACAAGTTCTAGGCCAATGAGAGACCATGTTGAAAGGAAGAAGGGAAGAAAGAAAGAAAAGAAAGAAAGAAAAGGAAGAGAGAAACTATACCTGAAGAAGTATATACCAGATAACCTTCTGGCCTCCACATGTACTCACAAGACCTGTCTACTCATGTACATGTCCACACATATGCACGTGTAGGGCATTGTTTTCCAAACACAAAGGAAGGCCATATGTGTCTTAGCCTCCACCACTTTCTAGAATTACAAGGCGGGCAAAAATCAACACCATCCATCACGGAATCTGTGGTTTGCATATAGTTTTAAAGTTTCCTTTCAAAGGCTCACATATTATGGTGTCGGGACCTTTAAGAGGTAGTGTGCTTGTCTGGCATTGAAGAAGCTGTGTATTTGATCCTTAGTCACTGCATAAACAGGGTATGGTGACACTCTCTGTGATCCCAGCACTCAGACAGCAGAGGCACGAGGATTGAGAGTTCAAGGTTCTGTTCAGGTACACAGTAAGTCTGAGGCTAGCCTGTAACCCATGAGACCATCACAAAAATAAAATACAGTAGAACAAAACACTAGTGGCTAGATGATGCTCTCCGTCGGTGCCTTCCCTCCCTGGGATTGCTAGGAATGGAGCCCAGGAAGGTGTGTCTTATCTGGATTCTGATAAGGCAACGTGGGAAATGCTAGAGGTCATTGTGGGGGTCTCACAGGAAGAATGTTCCTGGATGTTCTGGCTAGCCTCAGCAGTCAGCATTCTGTTGAGTCTGCTAGAAGAGTCAGCCAAGTCTGAGGTAGTGTGGTATCCTGATCTCCCACCTGAAGAGCTGTGGGTGGGTAGGGAAGTCCTCCTTTGCTTCCTCATGTTCTTCCTCACAACATCGTAGAGACAGCCTGGGGGTGGGGAGATATTCTTCAGGGGAATTAAAGTCTCTTCCTTGAAAGGTAACAAATTCCTCACTAATTATGCTATTATTTTATTATGCAGCCATAATGAAAAAAAAAAAAAAAACACAACCCAAACCACTCAAAACCTAAAAGGAAGGTTGTAGCCAAGACTTATCCAATTTAATAAATCCTCTCCATCCTGTAATTATTTCCTTGATTCTTTTAACGCAAACCTGCGGGAGGATGGAAGAATGGTCTCTCCCTGGCTGTGGCAGGAAAGGAGGACAAGGATGTAAGGACAGGAAGACTGAAATTATTCCCACCAAGCCACCAGACAGGTGTTGTTATACCCACTGCCCCTCTCCTTCATCCTCCACCTTGCCTTCCTAAGACAGGGACAGGAGAGGATGAGACTGGCTAAGTGTCTACCCCCTTTCACTGAACTCTGACCCTGGTGTTTCCATTAGCAATATGTAGCTAGAATTTTCCGGCCTTGCCCACAGTCAGGACAAATCTTTTTCACCCACCGGTCCCACAGCCACTCAGACCCAACCAAGTAAACACAGAGACTTATATTGCTTACAAACTGTATGGCTGTGGCAGGCCTCTTGCTAACTGCTCTTATAGCTTAAATTAATCCATTCCCATAAATCTATACCTTGCCACGTGGCTGGTGGCTCACCGGCGACTTCACATGCTGCTGGTCATGGCGGTGGCTGCAGTGTCTCTCCGCCTCAGCCTCCTGCTCTTTTATTTCTCCTCTCTGTTAGTCCCGCCTATACATCCTGCCTAGCCACGACCAATCAGGTTTTATTTATTGACCAATCAGAGCAACTTGACATACAGACCATCCCCCAGTACAGCCAAGTGCAGACCATCTCAGACACCTGCACTCAGGCCCATGGTCCTAATCATCCTCTATGCGGACCTGCTGGGTAAAGCCACGAGGAACCCAAGAAGGGCTCCCACAGGACATACAGAACATCCCACAGCAGCAATAGGTATCTATCACCTGTCACCTGACCCTGCTACAGCTTGTACTCTGTTCCTTTAGCCTTTCATCTTCAGTTACAACCCCCACTTCCCAAAGGATAAGATCATAAAATGGGGATATGTCGCCTTTTCAAAATCACAGTGGTTTATTTACTTCTTGGTACTGAGGATGGAGCTCGGGACTTTGTGTGTGCCAGGCAAGCACTCTACCAATGAGCTATGTCCTCGGTCACCACTTTTGGACCAGACAGGCCCGAGTTCTATTTTAGCTTAAGTGAACAGCAGATTCTGTTTAATGGACTCTGAGCCATTGATGTCTTTATGGTTGGAGATACCCATCCTCCTTTATCTGGGATGTTGTGTGGACCAGAGAGGATTCAGGGTTATGGATGATGCAGCATAATGCTTGTCATAGCTTGTGTCCATCAACAAGTCTCCTTTCATGCCTTCCACCCACCCAAACTTTAAAACCTTAGGACGGGTATCTTAAAGGGGCATTCAGAATGCCGGAGGAAAGAGCTGGGACAATGGAGGCTTTCTTGGTGTTCATGGACCTTCCCACTTTGCCTCTCCCTCACTGTCTTGTGATGGTGTCTTAAGGGGGGCTTCAGATCTGGAACAGCATAGGGGAGTTGAGATGAGGGGACCAGGGGAATTCTGGGAAGTCTTTCTCTGCTCCGAGTGGGAGAACTGGACCATTACCACCACCGTGGAGACTGCCTGCAGATGGAATTCCTCAGCATTCTGACTAAGGCAAAGCAAGCTCTCTTTTCTTATGCAGGACACTGGGCACATCAGAGTCTTGCTGGCCCCATACCCATACTACTGCAGCATGTGGCTCCCAATGAGGCCCTTTCTGTCCAGCTGGAGCACTCTCTTATCTTCTCTGTATTCAGACATTTAAGATAACCATTAAGATAACAGGCACAGTGTCCAGGCACTGCCTTGATGTTGTGGACCCTCTGGGCAGCCTAGGGTGCTGTCAGAAGGCTGATTCTGGGATTCCCTGCTTGGATTTCAGCAACACAAGCTTCTCAGGACTCAATTTATCTGCATGTAGAATGGGGCATACAATAGAAAATGCTTATTACCTTGAGGGGTTGGAGGAAGTGATGTAAGAAGCTATGTAAGGAAGGGTTTTGTGAACTCGGCACTGGAAGGGGTCTAGCGCCACCTGAGCATCTGTCATTTGTCTGTCACGATGTGAACCTCTCGACACACAGTATTTCTTTGGGTTCTGAGCATCATATGCTACAGTTTATTGTATACCCAATGAATCAGTCTTAGAGAAGTGAGGTATATTGTGTAATTTCTACCTACTGTTGTCAGGTAAGACATTGCTGTTCATACTGATCCATAGAGGTGTGTGTGTGTGTGTGTGTGTGTGTGTGTGTGTGTGTGTGTGTGTGTGCTTATCTCACTGTGTGTCCTGGGCTGGCCTTGAACTTTCAATCCTTGTAGACTTGAGTATGTGCCCTTTATTGAGCCCTGTGCTAATCAAGAGAACAGAATAAACAGTTAATGTGTATGTGTGAAGTAGGAATTGAATCATGTGATGATGAACACCAGGAAGTTCCGAGAACTGCAAGCCGGGGAGCAGGAAGGTTGATGGAGCGTTCATTCTGAGTCCTGAGAACCAGAGGGTCAGGAGTGCTGGTGTCAGAGGGCAGGAGGTAGATGTTAGCCATTGGAGAAGTGAATTCCCATCCTGCTGTACTCTATTCAAGGTCTTCAGGATTGGATGGTGTTCTCCTCTGTGAGTCAGGGAGATCTTGTTTCCTCAGTCCACCGATTCAAGGGATAATCTCTTATGGAATGAAAGCACACAGACACACTCCAAAATACTGCTAAATGAGCAACCCTAAACTCATCATCACAACTGTTTACTTGTGGGATTCTGTAGGGGACACTAGAGTGATGGATGGCAGGGTCTTCTTATTTGACCTTGAGGGGCTGACTTTCTGCTTGTGGTAAGGAAACATGAAAACTCAGTCTGCTTTATGTAGGAAGGAAGACTATGCAGAGATAGGCAGAGAGAGGAACAGCATGTCCTTGTGGGGAGAGGGGCTTGAGTTAGATGTTACAGAATGAATAGGATTTGTAGAGGCAGAGAAGGTGGGTTGGCATTCTGGGAGGGATTTGGACCATCTGGAGAGAATCCTAGGAATATTCTGGGGGAGAGAAGGGGCCCTAGAAAGTTGGCCATTGATTATTTTTCACATGTTGCAGAGGGAAGGTTGTTTGCTTACATGAACCAATTTAGCAACAGATACGCGCGCGTGTGTCCAAACATGCATCCATACAGCATTAGCTTCCTGCAAAGGCCAACCTCTTGTCTTTGGGAGCCTGCAGCAGAGTGGACACTAAATGGCTTCTCTGTGTCACTCAGCTCCTCCTGCATCTGCTTCTTTGAAGTGGTCTAGCTGGTGGCTCCTGGCCTGTCCCTCTTGCTTATCACATGCCAGCTCAGCTTGATCAAACTTGATACCCTCCAAAGTTGGGTTCAGAAGAGGAGGCATTCACGTGGCTAGGCCTCAGTGCAGCTAAGCAGGGTTCCTGAGGGCTCCCAGAGAGCTTTGGGCCTGGCCACCTCCCAGCCATCTGAAGCCAATGGTGGAGATGAGAGGCAGGCTTGAGTATTGCAGGGGAAAACATGGGCGGACTTAGACAATTTCCAGGCCTGTGTGGTGATGAAGTTGAAGACACTGTAGGTAGGCTGTGTGTGTCTGGGAGTGGGCCAATGCATTGCATGTACCTTTAAGGATACATGTCGGACAAGACTGAGGTTGGAAAGTCTTCAGATCCTGCTTTTGTGTCCCATGTCTATGCTGCTCATGTTGGAACAGGCTACAGATCTCCATGGGGTGACTTCTGGACGCTTACATGAGTATTTTGTCTAACCGCTTTACAGTGACCATGGGCCCATGTTAGAAAATTCTCAGTGTGGCACAGTAGTGACTGCTAACTCTCGTAGCCTCTTGGTTCAGCCTGACTCCACACACACTTCAGTCGGGCTGGCTGACTTGGGATTTTTACTAGTCTGTTCTCATGCACCTGGGATGCCGGATATTTCTTGGAAAGCTCCTCCTCCTCCTCCTCTTCCTCCTCCTCCTCCTCCTCCTCCTCCTTCTTCTCCTCATTCTTGTCTTTGAATATCTGCCTGTAGCTTTGTTCTTTGTTCTCCCTTGCTTTGCACTCAGAACTTTATAGTCAAGCCTTTAGGACCACTGTGGCCCCCACACCTGGATACACTCCAGGGAGCTCTGCCTCTCCTTTCCCTCCCTCATCTAGTCGTTATCTCTAGTGAGAGATGCATGTGTCCACTCTTTCCTCTCCTCCTACCACCTTCTCATACCTGTCAGCCTTTTGTCTTCCCTGCTGGCCCTTTGTTCAGACTTCTCTCATTTTGTGGCCCAGCCAGGTCTGTCTCTTTTTTCACTCTTGAACTTTTTCTAGGTTATCTAGTTCCCCAGATCTGTGGTGGTATTGTGTTCCCCAAAATATTGTACACCCTAATAAACTTATCTGGGGTCAGAGACAGAACAGCCACAACATTAAACATGAGGATGGCAGTGGTAGCACACGCCTTGCATTCCAGAGGCAAAAATCCATGTGTTCAAGGATACAGCCAAGCATGGTGACTCACACCTTTAATTCCAGAAAGTGAGCCTTTAATCCCAGGGAGTGGTGGTAGAAAGTAGAAAGGTATATAAGGTGTGAGGACCAGAAACTGGAAGCATTTGGCTGGTTAAGCTTTTAGGTTTTGAGCAGCACAGTTCAGCTGAGAGCCATTGGGATGAGGACACAGAGGCTTCCAGTCTGAGGAAACAAGATCAGCTGAGAAGTTGGCCAGGTGAGGTTAGCTGTGGCTTGTTCTGTCTCTCTGATCTTCCAGTGTTCACCCCAATACTTGGCCCTGGGTTTTTATTAATAAGACCTTTTAAGATTCATGCTATATAGATCCTATCACATTTTCCTTGTCTGGAATGCTGCTCTTGAAAGAGTTTGATTGACAAGCCAACCCTTGCTAGAATGGATACCTTATGTCAATGGAAACGATTTGGCATGGCCTTTCTTAACCCTGTGAAATGGACAAGTTCAAAGTCATAGACTGGGACTCTAGGGGAGTATAGATCCTGACATTGCTTATCTCTCTCTCTCTGGTGTGTGTTTACACCCCCTTTCCCCCAGTGCTGGGGCTTAAACCCAGGGCCCTCACTCATGTTGGGCAAGCGAGAGCCCACTGAACAACACCCCTAACCTTTAGTTGGTCTTAATCTCAGTGGACTCACTGCTTTTTGTTCATCTGCCTTTGCCCTCCAGTTTCCTCTTGGACCTGGGACCAGGTACCAGGAGGTAGTGTACAGGAACCACAGAACCTGGAATGCACTGTGGTACTTTCCTCAGGACAAGAATAGCCAGAGTTCCTGTAAACCCAGCTGTCCTGACTTCCCTCTTTAGCAAGGACATCCTTGGCTGTTCCTGGTGGGGAGAAGGGATGGGTCTTCCTGCCTCAGATTATCCAAAATGGATAATCAGATTCATGTGACTCAGACCCCTCTGTGCCTCCAAGGTTACTCTGGCTGTCAATCTTGACTCTCTAAACTCGAATCAGTCTCTGATTCTGTGAGCCCTACCATGATTGACGCCAAAGTTCCTTTTTCCAGGAAGACCATTTGCATCTTACAGGCATTCTGTTATTGCAGTTATCAGTTCCAGTAAATTTTAAAGACATAAAAAAAAAAAAAAGAAAGAAAAACTGCCAGGATATTGTTGGGAGCCTATTTTATTGCTATGGCTTTAAAACAAACAAAAATAGCAATTCCATTAGTAGTTGGAAATCATAGTAGGTACTGTATTGTTGAGGGTAAATTTTTACTGCTACAGTAACCCTGTGCCACAAAGATAATAAACACATAATTGGAGAGTGGTTATTGGCAGGCCGGGTAGACAGCAGACAACACGTCACACTTGCAGGGTCACCTGGGAGTTGAGGTAGACAATTGTTTAGTGTTCGGAGAAAAATCTTCCCTGTAAATGGAGAGGGATGTGAGGCAGTAGAAATACCTGGGCCTGAAATCAGACACATCTGGTTTAGAATCCTGAATCCTTCCTCTGTCCCTTTCTGGGTATGGAAGGCTGAGTGATTTGCTTAACATTATCAATAAAATGAAGAGAATCCTTCCAGGTGGTGGGGATTAAAAGAGACTCGAGGTGTAAGCGAGTGCAAAGGTCCCTGTAATTGCTCCACTATAAACCCCATGAGGGGTGGGCTCTGCCCATCTTTATTCTGCATTTCACCCCCAGGGGTATCTCAGTGTCTAACATGTAATAGGTTTATTAATATAGCAATTAGTGTACTGTTTCTGTTGTTACAGTTGTTTTTCTTTTAAACCACGGGTTGTTATTTAAAAGCTTCTGATCTTGTAAATCCCTCATCTTCCAACTAAACCGATCCTCCTGGTTCAGGTCATACAGCCTGAGAGATACTGGGTAGCCAGTCGTAAAACGGGAAGAAGACTGAATAATAAGGAGAAATGGAAAGAAAGGGCCTCCCACTACCCCGTGAGATTGACGAGCTACAAGTATGGATATTTTAACCTTTTGGCAAAAGCAGTTTTGAAGCAAATTACGATACTTGATTTAATAGTAAGACTCCCGGATACAAAGCCAGTCTTAACCAGGTTGGGGATTTGTTCCTTGATTTATAGGAAATAGTTTTGGTGTAAATGTTTATTAGAGTTGGGTTCTCTTTAGAGGTGATATATGGTGTTAATACACATTAGCATGAAAAATGGTGTCTCTGGATGTCTCCAATTGCACTGGGTCAGAGCTGCGTGTCTTCCATGGCTGGGGACACTGCTTGCCATTGTTTCACCCCGAAGCCTTTATGGTTCTTTATCAACTTTATGTCCCAATTGTCACACCTGCGTGGCTCTTGCCTTGCTAGTGAGAAGGTACCTTTTAGTATTACAGATGACCTTCTCCTTTTTTCAGTCACTACATTTATTTATTTAGGAGGCAGTTAAGAACTTCAGTTTCCCTACCTTTAAAATGAGGAATATGATAATGCCCGTTATGTTTTTGTTGTTGTTTGTTTATTATTATTATTACTATTATTATTATTATTATTATTGTTATCATTATTTTCTCCCTCAAGCAGTTGTATAACATGTCACACTTGGTAATGGCCATGCACCAACTTTGGTTGGCTGAATGGGGGAGGGTACTGTACCTAGGAGAGTAATGAAGGCTCCTATGGTGTTTTTAGACATTCAGGGACAAGTTTTCCATTAATCACAATGAACCATCTGTTATGGTTTGGATATAAAATGACTCCTCCAGGCTCATATTCTGGAGTTGGTCACATGTCGTGGCACTGTTTTGGTGGTAAGCCTTGATATTCACAGTCCAATTCAGCTTCCTGTTCCTTCTCTACTTCCTTTTCCACTCAGATGTGAGGAGGTGAGGCTTCTTAACCACACACTCCGGACACCCGTGAACTCCACTCAGCTTCCCCCACCGTGATGGTCTCTAAGCTGCTTCTTGTAGGGTATGTGGTCACCGCAGTGAGAAGGGTTACTTTCTCACTTCTGTACTAAAATATCACTCCCCACAAAAGCAAGTCAGGTGAGAAAGGGGCTTACGTTCCAGGGGGCAGGATACATTTTCTCACCACAGTGAAGATGTGACAGTAGGCAAGGAAGGGTGATGACCTGAGCAGGAAGCAGGAGTGGTGGTGGGACTTGGATTGTAAAGATCAAGGGCCATTGGCTTAGAGTGATTTCCTCCAAGAGGCTCCACTTCTTAAAGGTTCTCCAACCTTCCCAAACACCACCAGCCTCAGACCAAGTGCTTAACACGTGTGCCTGTGGGGACATTTCCCATCCAACCCATAATAGCAATTAATATGTTTTCCTTTTCTCTCCTGTTCTCTTCCTAAGTCCTTTTGTCTTTGGATACATCCAACTGACTTAGCTCCTAACCCTGATGCTGCTATGAGCTTTAAACTCCTGCCCTACAACTTCCTAGGCTGCCCCTCATTGTCTGCTTTGGAACTCATTCTCTTGTGGATGGAGTTGGCAAACACTATATAATTATATTGGAAATCACAGGTTCCTAGAGACTGGGGGATAATTATGCTTAATAGGAATAAAATGAATTCCCAGTTGCCCTCTACAGGGTGGATGACAGTTCGACCCTATATTTACCTTCTAATGATATGGCAATTACCATCTAGTAATTACCCTGGTACTGGTTGGCATCTGCCCAGCCATTAATTGGTTAATGGCCATTGTACCATTCGGGGAACTAAGAATATGCCTGCTCTTTAATTTCCATATCTTAGAAATCTTCAGCTCCTTGGGAGGCTCCTAAGAAACATGTGGGGAGCAAGGGGGAGTAGTGCTGCCTGCGAAAGGATCTGAGTTCTTAGCTGAGGGTCTTGGACCGGGGAAGGCAAACCCAGCCCATAGCAAGCAGCAGCAGGTGACCGCATGGGGAGGAGTCCACAAAGGCAGGATGGTGCTCCCCATCTCCATCCTTATCCACACAGAGGGCCAGAGGTGGTCATAAGAAGATGCCACTTAAAAACCCATCACATATCCCTCAAGCTTCACTTAAACCACTTAGTTACCCCATCCATCTCTGAGCACACACATTGGGTAGCACATAGCCAGCATCCTTGGTGTGTATTGATCTAACCCTTCCCTGCTCCTCACCTTGGGGCCCTACTTGTTAGCTCTGTCTTGTGTGGTCTCTTTGTCAGTCCAAGGATCTCAGTCTTGTCTTAGAAAGCAGACTGGGAATGTTCCAAGAGGTGTATCTATCTGAACAACCCTTTATGTCCTGCACATGATGAGTCTAGAGCAGGTGTGTGAAATATTTGTTGAATGAACAGTAGTTAGCAAGATACAAATGTGGAAAACTTTAGCGTCAGCTACCTCTGGGTTCTCACCCAAGCTTGGTCACTAATTTGTGACCTTGATCCAACAAGTTACTTCCTTTTCCCTTACATTATTTCCTCATCTGAAAATGAGATTAACAATAATTGGCAGTGCTTCTCATATGATACACAGGAGATCCACAATGGTTCCTCACTCATAACTGTATGCACTGTGTGTGGAACTTCCATATTAATGCACATCACATGCACAAAAATATCTGGAAATATACTTGTGCATAGATACACAGGGATAGATAAATATACATAGAAATGTGTGCATACATGGACATATGACCTATAAGGGTCATTATGAAAAGATACATGTGCATGGGCAAAGTAAAGATAATCGGAGCAGTTAAGTGATTTACTAATATCTACCATGACCAGTTTGAAGTGGAACAGTCTGTGTACCCCAGCCCATCTGGCCCCATAGTTGCCATCTTAAAGCCAAGGTGAGAATGTTTTGTTCATTTATCATTTAATCTGATAAATATTCACTGGGGTGTTGTATATGCCAGGAACTGTTCTAGGGGCTGGGGACTTCATGTCCCGGTTGGGTAGAGAGCCACGGAACCAGTGAAACACACTGGGGACACAGTTGAAGGCGAGATGAGATGCTTCAGGGTAACATAGCAGGGGAGAGTGGGGAGAGGCAGCCTGCATGATCAGAAGAACCAGCCATGCGCACAGCTCGGAGGAGCCTCCTGCTGGCATCCAGGGAAGAAGACACAGTTATCTTCTCTGTCCACAACTAGCCCGTGGTCTGCCTCCTGCAGAGGGGCCTTCCTTTGCTTTTTGGACTGTCTGATTTTTTGTAGCACACTATGAAATATCAAAGTTGTCATGGATTGGCATTTTGCCTCCTGCTGTCAGATTATGACCCGTCCCCTCCCCTGGAGGTAAGGAATCCTAGGGTTACACGATGGGCCTAAAATCCTGCACTAGTTAAGAAAGTTAAAGTGCAAATAAAGGATGAGGTGGGGTTTAAAGTGCTTCTGGTACAAGCAGGAGGGTCGGAGTCACGCTTGCCATGTTAGTGTGGAGGAGTCAGAGACAGGCAGTTTGGGGGAGACTTAGCTGCCAGGCAGTCAGCCTACATGGTGAGTTCCAGGCCAATGAAAAACCCCACCTCAAAACACAAGGTCTCTCTACACACATGTACACACATAAAACACACACATCCAGGTATACACACACACAATGCAAGCAAAGCTTTGTGATGAGTGGGTTGAATTGCCCCTATTCCTTCTATCTTAGGTGCCAGAAACTTTAGGGCAGGGCTGTGTAAGGGAGTCCTGATGTCACTCAGAGCCACAGATGGGAGCTAGGAGATGCTCGCTATGCAGTAGTCTTTTGGGCCACTAGCTAGGAGCTATCTGCTCTGATCTGCAGCCAGCCACTATTACCCGCTATTAGCACTGCCCTCTATTAGTGGCTATTATCACTTAGCAACTATTAGGCACCATTAGGTACTATTATCATCTAGCTCCTATTATCTATTATTAGCTGCTGTTATCAACCATCTACTATTATCTACTATCAGCTTCTATTATCTTCCACCATTATCCAGAATCTTCCATTTGTTATCTGTGATCTACTATCAGCTACTATCTATTATCTGCGCTGGGCTACAATCTCTGAGCAACTTTTTATTCTCCGTTATCTACAGTTACCTACCATCTCTCTGCTACTATCTATTATTCAACATCCATCAGCTGCCATCCAGCTATCATTCTTCATCTTTTCTTCCTACCTAAACTCAGCACAGTAATTAATTGCCATTATAAACCCTGAGCCAAAATTTTTGCTTACAGATGTCTCTCTGAGACCAGAGGCTCCTCTTTGACACCTGGGTTTGAGTTTCTGTGGGAGTCCCTATACACTCTGCATGTAAGGAGGCCACAGGCTCTCCCTGCCCATTTCCGTGTCCCCAGCTCATGCATCCTTAGACTTCTGGCTGACACATCACAGATCCAGGGGCATATTTGACAGGAAGCCGCAAAAGTCCACTCCTGGGACTGGGAGAAAGACAGCTTTAATGACTCACATTTGGTTTGTCCAATTAGAACCTGCATGAGGCAGAATGTCTGCTCATTGAGAATGAAGACTCTGAAATCTGCCTGGAGACCAGACAGATCAAGAAACTCCTCACCTGTCCCTCAGCCCCAAACACATGCCTGACTCAGGTGTGCTCAGTCGACATGACAGACACACAAGGCCGTCCTGGCAGCCAGGGAAGGTGAGAAGTGCTAAGTACAGAAGGTGAGAAGCAAGAGCTGCTTCTTGGGGTGTATGCGGGTTGGGGAGTGAGGACTGAGAGGGGACCCAAGTGAGGGAAAGACTTCCTCCAGGAGGCCTGGATGCCTTCTGACCACTGACACTGTCTCAGGAAGCGAAGACAGAATAGAGAGCATAGAGGCAAGGGTGTGACCTTGAATGAGTCATTTAACCTCAGGGAGTTCACAAGGGTAGGTGCAAGTGTGCTCACGTGTAAGGCAGGTGGCCAGAAGAGGGAGGGGGCGGTGGGGCAGCCTCGTGAGCTCATCAGCTTCCAGGGTGGTAGCAGGAGCAGCCTAGATAAAGAGCCATCAAGTGGCACAGCTGGAGTGGTCATTAGAGAGCATTCTAGAAGGGGTTTTCAAATTGCAGGTCATGACCCACTGGGGTAGTGAAATCGATTAATGAGCTGTGACCAGTGTTGAAACTAACAAACATAGGAAACAGAATAAAATAGAAAAATAGTAGGATGCATCCTGTAGAGTAAGAATAACCTTTGTTTTGTAGGGAAAAAAACATATTTGCATATAAAATGGGTTATAAAAAATACAGTTCTTGCTGTGAGTTATGGTGAAATAAAGTTGAAAAGCATCTATCTGGTCTAAATTTTTAACTTGGAAATCAAGACACAGAGAGGTTCCATGCTGAGTTCATATAGAATGTACCCATAAAAGGAGTGGATAGTTGGACCAGGGACAGGATTTTCCCTGCTCCCCGCAGGGATGAGGGCTTTTGGGAGCACTCAGATGGGGACTTTCTTGCTCATAGAGGGTGTTGGTGGGTCTCCTAATGGGAAGCTTCAGATACAGAAGGAGGCATCCCATGTACCAGAATAACCTACAGATATAGAAAGTGAACCCACCCTGGTCCTGACCCCATCACAACATTCATGATCAACCTTCAGGACTCTGTGGAGTCAGATGCAAATAGACCTGGACTCACATCCTACATTACCCCTTACTGACTGGATCAGCCGTGGTTCCTGAGCCTCAGTTTCTCCAGTGGCAACTGAGGACTCCATGAAGATTTGTTTTAAAGAACTTAGTGAAGCCAAGCCCTTCGGTATAGGCTGACAATCTCAGGTTTTGGGGAGGCTGAGGCAGGAGGATCACAAGCTGAAGACCTGCCTGGTCTACAGAATGACTTCAAGGTCAGAACCAACAACTGAGTGAGAACCTGTCTCAAAACAATAGTAAAAAGAGAGCTGGGGATGTAATCCATTGGTATAGCTTTTGCCTAGTGTACGTGGGGCTCCGGGCTTGATCTCAAGAATTGAGAGTAATGTTTTCAATAATTGCTTGTGTTGTTTTCTCTCCTTCTGCCCCTCCAGCGCTACTCTGCTCACAAGGCATTGTGACACTAAGCAGCCACCTCAGCAGCAGAGCTGGTTCCTGCACCAACAGGTCAGTGAAGTGAACGTATTCACTATTTACATTATGTAGGCAAAGAGGCCTGAGTGCTTCCCCCCCCCCCAGACAAGAATGGCATAGATCATAGACTTAGAAGCCATAGGTTTTCCCAGAAACTTCTAGAACCTCTTGTCATAAGCAAGGGATATCCTTGGGTCACCCCCCAAGGAGCTTTGAGTTGGGCAGCAGCAGAGGTTTAGTTTACTGTGGTACGTGCTCTTCCCCACCCATCCCCCAACCTGGCTTGTATTAAAACCACTGACCAGGCGAATACACTTCTCTCCTTGTCTGCTGGACCCCAGATGGATCTGGCCAGGAGGCCCATTAATGAGAACCATGAGCTAAGCCTGGAAAGGCTTTAATGCTCTAGAGGAAAATATTGTTTTTTTCACATTTAAAAAAAGTGTTTCTATTATCTCCCTCAAGATAAATTTCAGCTATTTACTCACAGCTTCCTCTATGAAAGAAGCATATGCATTCCCCTGGGGTGTCTTTCTTGCCTGATAACCTCATAACCAGATTGTAGACGAGTATATATCAAGATGCTTGTTACGGCACCTCCTCTCTCAGGTGTGGGGGGAGATGGATGAGGATGAGTTTCAGGTACTCAGGATGTAAGCATCTTAGGTCCTCGCTTCGAGGACAGGTTTTTCCTTCATGAATGACTTCCCTGCCTGCTCACATGGTACCATTCGTTAGGAAGTATTGTGAATGACACCCTGCCCTTTTAGAATCAGGGCTGTCTGGATTCTCTTCTTTGAACCTATGTGGGGAAGATTGCAAGACACAGCTTGATAGGGCCATACCTGTCTCATCCTGATTTCGTACGGTTCATCCTTTTGCCCTTTGAGATGTCTCCTCCTTCTCTTCCTCCTCTCCTTCTTCCTTTTAAACCTAGCACCTCACCTTTCCCCTCGTTGGCAGTCTGAAGGCAAGATGGGTCTCCAGCAGCTGTACTGGAGTCAACCCTTGCATGTTTGGCGAGGGTCCTCTCTCTTGCCATGACTGTTCAACATGCTAGCTAGGGTTTGATCTAGGAATATGGGCTGAACATGTACAGGCAGCGTTCTGTCAGTACTCAAAGGACGTGGGCTTCATTAAACTAAGCCACCTTTCTTGAGTGGATTATGGAAGATCGAGAGGTCATGCTAGCATCTACATACAAAGAAAAAAAAAAGAAAGAAAAACACTGAAACTTTAAGACCTTAAAAAACAAAGCAAAAAGCCCCAAACCCAAACAAACAAACATTCTCATGAATCCCAGGTGGGCCTTGAATTCTCTGTGTAGTGCAGATGACCTTGAACTTCTGAACTGTCTTCTTGGGTACTGGGATTTTAGACACACACCACTATGCGCAGTTTATGTACAGTGCTATGGACTGAACTTGGGGCACTGTATCGTGTAAACCACACCTCCAGTCCTCGAGTATGTTTGCATACACCCTATTTTTCCGGCTGGAAATATGGAGCTGATAGCCATATTCTTTTCTCCTGCAAACTCACCCCCCCCAACCTCATTCGCCTAGAACTCTTCCCTAAAGACTCCCTGCTCAGCCGGGCGTTGGTGGCGCACGCCTTTAATCCCAGCACTCGGGAGGCAGAGGCAGGCAGATCTCTGTGTGTTCGAGGCCAGCCTGGACTACCAAGTGAGTCCCAGGAAAGGCGCAAAGCTACACAGAGAAACCCTGTCTCGAGAAAAAAAAAAAAAAAAAAAAAAAAAAAAAAAAAAAAAAAAAAAAAGACTCCCTGCTCTTCCTGGGAAGCCCTCAGCCTGCCCAGGGCTACAGGCTTGCAGACAGAACACCTTTTGGACCCATGAGATGACTCAGCAGGCAGAAGTACTCAGTGCACAAGTCTAATGACCCAATTCCATCCCCAGAACCCAAGTAAAAGCTGTATGTGGTAGCCCACATCTACAATCCCAGTATGCCTACAGAGACAGGACGGGAGACAGGAGAGTTGCTTGGAAGCTCACGGGCCAGCGAGGCTGGGGTTTGGGGTACTGGCCTCTAATCCCTGGCGTTTGGGAGGCTGAGGCAGGAGTGCAAGTTCCAGGCTAGCTTGGGATAAAAAGTGGGTGCACGGCCAGTATGGGTGAGACCCTGGCTCAGAATTAAAAAGGAGGGGGCGGAGCGGGGGGGCAGCTGGGAATGCAGCTCTGCGGCAGAGGGCTTGCTTGGCAGGCACCAGGCCCTGGTTTCAGTCCTCAGTACTGGGGGAAAAAAAAGTAAAAGTAACACTATAGTTAAATTGGGTACAGTGATGCATACCTGTAATCTCATCCATCAGATGAGGCAAGAGGATTATGATGGGTGGCCTGCATGCCTGTTCTCTTAGCTACCCTTCCCAGGTCCAGATGACCACTTCTCCACTTTCTACCAATTTGTTAATTCTGGGCATTTTGTTTAAATGACTCTCTGTGCTTGGTTTCTTTCACTTAGTATGTTTTTGAGGTTCATCCACGCCATGGCATGTATTAGTATTTGTCCTATATTATTGTTTATTAACATTTTATCTATCCACAGTACCAGTGCTGGGGCTTATGTTCTTTCTGTATGTGCTGCAAGTACCAGAAACCTCTGAAGCATCTTAAGTGATAGCAAAGATAAGGTTGCCTAGAAAAACGTAAACTCTAGGGGAGGAGGAAGATGTCAAGCATGGCTCAACCCAAGAGCACAACACTGTCGAGTGGCGGTTTCTTTCCTTCTCTTGACCCTTGTGCGCAACACACTGCTATGAATATTCATGTACAGACCTTTGTGTGGACACACATTTTACTTTGCCATGGGTAAATACCTAGGAATGGAATTGTTGGGTCATATACTCATATTTTCTGTACTTGCACTTATTGTATAGTCTATATTAAACATTTTAAAACAAAGCATGAAGCTATTTTCCAAAGAGGAAAGTGACTATTTTGATGCCCCTGCACCTCCCCCCCCCAAAGGTATGGCCTTTTCCATTTTCTCATATCCTCAACAGCATTTCTTATTCCATGTCATTTTCCCCACTCCTGTATTGGGCCTTGAGCACAAGACCTTTCTCATGGTAGACAAGTGCTCTGCCACTGAGCTGTACCCCAGCCTGTCCCAGTTTGATGGGAAGAGACCGGAGTAGGTGTAGATTTTAGGTGGGAATCAAATTTGTGTAGCCACTCTGGAAAGCAGCTTGGCACTGTGCTAAAATGTTAATCGTGCAACACATAAGGTATGCAAATTTAGAAATCGTGCTGTACAACCCCGCAATGCATTCCTCAGGCTTCTCTGGGTTCTGTGGGTTTCCATATAAACCAGATGTCTTGTTTCTGTTCCCTTTGTCAATCACCCACAGAGAACAATTTTGGATTCATTCATGTTGTCTGTCACCTGACCCATTATAGGTTTTCAGGAAACAGGAGTCAGTCCTTTTTAGTGTAAGCCTCCAAGGAGGACCTAGAGTATCCTCAGTGGAAGGCTTGTTGCCAGAGAAGGTGGGGCTTCATCTGAGAGACAAGGAAGAGCAGCTCTGGTGTGTGTGGATTAGGACTCAGACATTATCCAAGGTCCCTCTTTTCCGACTCAAACTGGGCATCCCTTCCCTTTATTTCGAGCTCTGCGCTTTGAGTGCCGTTAACAGTGCTTGTGGTGGGATTCATTCACTCTTCTGCTCACCACATGCCAGCTGTTTCCTCAATGCCTGTTAGCACCTTACATTCTGGGAAGCGATAGGGAAGGCCAACACATTTTGTGGAGACGCAACTGTGGTCAGGAAGCCAAACTTAATCTTAGCAGATCCTTTAGCCTAGGAGTCTCTTTGGTGCAGGCCAAGGACTGTTGAATAAAGTGGGTATATTTCTCTTTGGGGCTACTAGACCAGTGTCC
Source organism: Peromyscus leucopus (assembly GCF_004664715.2). Taxonomy (NCBI): domain Eukaryota; kingdom Metazoa; phylum Chordata; class Mammalia; order Rodentia; family Cricetidae; genus Peromyscus; species Peromyscus leucopus. The sequence goes on along the minus strand of NC_051069.1, from coordinate 26,586,338 downwards.
GGATGTATCTGTTTCCAAACAACCAGGCCTGGCCTTACTCAACACAGTGCTTCCTCCCTAGCCCTCAGCAGGTTGTACTTTGGGGCAACTGAAAGCATCAGATAAGGGTGAGGCCGCACCCCCAAATCTTCTTGCTTGCAGCTATGTTTTAATCAATGGAGTGAGACATCTTTGTGCTCGCTTAACAGGTGCACTTGAGAAAGGCCTGGGGGATTAGGTGTCTCCTGGGCACTCATCTGTCTTCTGCTGGCTTCTCCACTTCCTGCCTCCACTTGCAGGAAATTCAGCTTGAAGAAGAGAAGGAGGCTTTGCCATTTCTGCAAGCCTAATTATTAATTGCCACACCTCTCGAGGGGGGTATATTGCAGAGCATAAGCTACAAAGGGCTCCTCTTTGCAAATCCATATTTTCTTCTCAAGCTGTCTTCAGGGAGGGGCCCTTGGAAGCCTTGCTGAGAGCTTTAGAAAGCAGCCTGTGCCATCTGACGTCTTGAGCCTTTTTAACAACTGGTGGCATGTGGCAACTTTGGATGGTATGTGTGTGTTGAGTGGGGGAAAGTCATCCTTTAACTAGTTGCATTGCTATCTCAAATAAAGAATAGCACCCTCCTGGCCCAAGATGGCGCTGCCTTGTGACCTTCTCAACCCAGTTAACTGTACACGGTACACTTGCTGGGGCACATTCTTTCTGTATGCGCATCAAGCACTGAAACCTCTTAAGTGATAACAAAGGTACGCCATCTAGAAAATAGGATGTTGGCCGGGTGGTGGTAGCGCACACCTTTAATCCCAGCACTCGGGAGGCAGAGGCAGGTGGATCTCTGTGAGTTCGAGGCCAGCCTGGTTTACAAAGTGATTTCTAGGAAAGGCGCAAAGCTACACAGAGAAACACTGTCTCACAAAAAAAAAAAAAAAAAAAAAAAAAAAAAAAAAAAAGATGTCCGAAGAAGGAGGACTTCAAGCATGGCTCAGCCCAAGAGCATAGCATGATTGCTAAGACCTTCTGTGTTAGTCATTTCTCTCCCGCTGGGACAAACTACTTGACAAAAACTACCTGAAGAGGGAGGGGCTTGTTCCGGCTCACAGATCAGGGGCCATCAAAGTGGGGAGGGCATGGCTGGCCGCAGGAGTGGAGGACGCTGGTCCCTTTACATCCACAGTCAGGGAAGAAGTGGGTGATGGTGCTCAGCTTGCCTTCTCTAGATTGATTCAGTCAAGGACCCTGGCCTATGGGATATGGATGCTCCCAGACAGGGTGTATCTTCTTGATGAACTTAATAGAAGCTCCGTCACAGACATGCCTAGAATCTGCTGCCTAAGTGAGTCTAGAGCCTGTCAAACTGATAATCAGTTCTAACTGTCACAGCTTCCCATTCCTCAGATCTACTGGCTATGGTATTGGTTTCTGTAGACACCCGGGTTCCCAGAAGGCTATAAGGTAGTTCTAACTATCTGAGGCTGCTGTACACCTGTGGCCGGAGTATGGTGATATTTTATTTGTACTGAAATGTAATTTTAATTTTATGTTAATAAATAAAGTTGCCCTGGGGTCAGAGCTATTAGAGCCATAGCAAGAGCGTGGTGGTTAGAAGAGCTAGGTAGATTTCTGTGTGTTCAGGGATACAGCCAGTATTGGAGACATATGCCTTTAAGACCTGGAGGGCGGTACTTACAGGCAGTGATGAGGCAGTCATGTGGTTGGGTTTAGAACCAATGAGAAGGCAGAACAGAAAGACTATTTAAACACAGACAAACAGGAAGTAGCTCTCTCTCGGGGAAGCTAGGAGCACTGCAGGAGGTGAGATTTTATCTCTGAGCTCTGACCTCTCGGCTTTCTCTCTTTTACATTGGCTCTGTGTTTTTTATTTTAAAAAGACGATTGGATACATCTACATCTGGCGCCCAACGTGGGGCTCGAACCCACGACCCTGAGATTAAGAGTCTCATGCTCTACTGACTGAGCTAGGCATGCATACTCTTCTGGTCCATATTCTGCCAAAGACAATGTTGCCATATGTTTCCCCATGCTGGGAATTGCAGTTCCCTGAACATCCACATAGAAGATTCTGTAGCAATTGACCAATCAGAAGCCCAGGCCGGGAGACGGAAGTGTTGTAGATCAGGTGCCAGACGGATCTCCGGCTAACTTCAGTCCCACTTAAAAGCCATTAATGACCAACTCCCACCAGCCCCAAACCCAAACCCGGGTCCTTTTGAAGAGATTTCCTTTCTCTTGAGTGACTAAATGCATTAATATTTGACCTTTTGTTCTATATTATGAACATTCATATAACCTCTTAATTAGAGGAGATGATAGTTCATCAACCAGCATGAACATCCAATTTAAACTAACTTGTACCAGTAACACATGCCTTTTCATTTAATCAGATAATAACTTGCCAAAAAGGAACATCCCCAAAATTAGTCTTGGGGAAAGGTTTTTGTTTTTGTCTTTTAGGAGAATGATGGTTAAGGAATCTGAAGAACACAAGACAAATGAGACAACTGAAGAAAAGGGACAAATCATCTATCCCAGGAAACAAAGTGAAATGGCGTATGGGTATATATAATCTAAAAAAATTTTATGTCTTCCTAAATGTTTGTTTCTGCTTTTCTCTAAAGATTTAACACTATTGGTCTTCTAATAGTCCCAGTTCAATTAAAATTTAAAGCTGACTTTGGAGTTGGAGAATGGCTCTCTCCTTCTTTAAACTCAAGCATGTTGTTAAAAGGAAAATGCAAACTCCCTGTATCATGCCAGAAAGAGCCATTTTCTGCTATGGGACAGGACAAAAGTCAAATTAATTAAGGGACTATTCTATTACTAATCTCAACTCTTTGATTCTATTCTGATTCTTTAAACTTTTCTTAAAGTATAAATTTTATATCAAAATTTACAAGATTAATATATACATATAAATTTTAAACTTTGTTAAGATATGAATGGTCATATAGAGTACTAACTAATTCTAGAAAAAAGGCTTCAATTAGCTGCATATATATGTCTTTGTGTTCGAGTCTCTTATCAGTTTTCTGCAGGAAATCACGGCCAGGCCTAATATCAACTGAAGTCTCCGGGAAGAAGATGGGGCCCCACCACAACAACAACAACAATTCCACGTGGACAATAATAATATCACTGAACTGACAAACATCATCTACAGATCAGCTTTGAACTACAAGGTGCTCAGAGCAATTTTGAGATGACTAGCTGAGATGATCCAGCCTCAAAGACTACTTGAATAAGGACTTGAGATAAACCCTGAACTTTGGCATTATACACAGACTGGATAATAATGAAGGATATAGTTACCTTTCCTAGAATTTGACAATTAACCTAAAATTTTTCTTTCAGGATAAAGATAACTTCGCCCATACCCAGCAGCAAGCAATTTTAAGAATATGACGCCCACATTCCCAAAGAGGTGGTGTGGGGCGGGTAGTTTTTTTGGTTCTTTTTAATGGGTTTTGGGTCTGGGATAATTTTCATTGTTTAGGGGGGTTGGTTATACGTTGTTGTCAAGGGTTAGGAAAAAGGCTAAGCAAAGGAGATTAGATTTAAGGTTCTTGTTTAAAAAAAAAGAAAAGAAAAGAAAAGAAAAAGACAATTACTAGTTTTAAATACTTTACATTATTACCAACTATTAGGACATAAAGAAATGAAAGATAGTAGTTAGACATTACAATAGAAATTACAGTCATATTAGATATGTTTTAAAAATTGAGCAGATATATTTTAGACAGGTCATCTTCAAACCCTTCAGAGATCTACCGAATATGGCATTTAAAATGTTTTAATAACTTAGAAATTTTTCTTTTTTGAGACATGTCGGCTCCTGGCAGTACCAATCTACTTCAGAGAAAATATGGGCATTGAAGAAACTGCATATGGAGTTAATTTTCATTGTGGCAAAAGTTAGCCACTGGACAACAAAGTATCCTCGAATCAACAGGAAAAAATGGACAGACAGAACACGAAACAAAGGACTACCAATTCCTGCCAAAACAAGTGTGGTTATGGCTTTATCAAAAGGCATCTTCTGAGGTCAGGACAAAATGGCACCATCCCTGAAGTGGCCTTCACAATCTGGAAAAGGTACAGTGTCCTTTTCTTCGAAGACAGCTGAACAGGCAGTGGGCCGATGGCTTCTGGTGTGCAATGGAACAACAACTGAAAGCTCACGCCTCTCAATAGTAGACTGGCATCTAATAGAGGGATGTGGAGAAAAAGGGGATGCTGAGATGAAGCCATATATACACAGCCAAGAAGAATGGACAGCTGAATTCAAAAACCATCAACAATTTCCAGAATTTAAAATCCTGAATCATGACATGACACTAGTGGAATTCAGGTGTTTCTGGTACATGGACTGCTCTCACCCAATGTGAGGTTGAACTGTTGACCTTGTGTACAACCTACTTCACAAATGAGTCTGTCAAATACAATAAGCCTATAGGCTGAAGATGATGCCCCAACACTGCGGAGAAACCTCAGGTGACTGTCCAGACAGCTGGCTGTTTCTGTCAACTCACAAAATTTTTGGAAGTTGCTTTTGTGCACTTCCTGTTTTTATTTTTGTTAGCTAATATTATTTCCTTCTTGGGTCTCTGAGGGAGTTGAAGATTAGTTAGTTATAGTTGAAGATTAATTAGGATAGAAAGTGAATTAGATACATTTTGGACTTACTAAAGTAGGATAGATAAGGGAATTATTTTCTCTGATTTGTCAAATACAAATGGACTAGACATCGTTTAGGTATTTGTTACTTGTATATATTGTATATAGTTATTGTACTTTTGTATATAGTTTTTCTTTTGTTAGTTATAACCTTTTGCTTTTTTTTTCTTTTTATTAAAATAGAAAAGGGGAAATATGGTGATATTTTATTTGTACTGAAATGTAATTTTAATTTTATGTTAATAAATAAAGTTGCCCTGGGGTCAGAGCTATTAGAGCCATAGCAAGAGCGTGGTGGTTAGAAGAGCTAGGTAGATTTCTGTGTGTTCAGGGATACAGCCAGTATTGGAGACATATGCCTTTAAGACCTGGAGGGCGGTACTTACAGGCAGTGATGAGGCAGTCATGTGGTTGGGTTTAGAACCAATGAGAAGGCAGAACAGAAAGACTATTTAAACACAGACAAACAGGAAGTAGCTCTCTCTCGGGGAAGCTAGGAGCACTGCAGGAGGTGAGATTTTATCTCTGAGCTCTGACCTCTCGGCTTTCTCTCTTTTACATTGGCTCTGTGTTTTTTATTTTAAAAAGACGATTGGATACATCTACACCGGAGACCTTTAGAATCTGTCGATACCTCAGTCTTACTGCTAGAGACTCTGGATACACAGTGAAAACTGAGAGTCAAGACTGACCTGAGTCTGGGCTTGTGGAACAGGCCTGTAATCTTAACTACTCTTGAGGCTGAGGCAGGAGAATCCTAAGTTCAGGGCCTTCCTGTGCTACAGTGCTGCAGAATGAGCCCAAGACGGAGCTTAGAAACTTAAGGAGACCTTATCTCAAAATAGAAATACAAAGAGAATATTACGGATGCAGCAGAGCTTGCCTCATGTAAGAAAAGCCCAAGTATTGAGAAAACAAAACGCAACCAACCACCACCACCACTGCCAAATCACCAACCACAAACCCACCTGGGAAGTAGAAGAACCATACTTCTAAAGCAGTGTTTGATGAGAGGTAAAGTCAAACTGGACTTAATGCATTTCATCTATTCTAAGATGCCATTGGTTAGAATGCACCATTTTTTTTATATACAGTAAGATGGGAAAAATGATGTCTGCTAAATTACAACCCTCCATCCACTGTTATCTTTGTTCTGATCCCATATTTCAGAGATGAAATGTGAAAAAGTATGTCTCTAACTCCATGAAATAAGGTTTGCATCTAAAGAACTGTCCCTTAAAGTAGTCCCTGGGGAGGAGTAATTTGCTACAGATTCCTTTGAAGTGGCTTCGTTTCTAACCTGTGGAATGTTTCTTTTGCCTTCAAAATCCATTTTCTATTTATACAAGAAAATCATAGCGTACTGGAGCTAGAGGAGACATTAGTAACCATCCAGACAGCCCCCCAGATCGATTTAATTACAGTTACACCTTGTTGCAGACTAAAAATGGTGTTTCCCAGCCTTAATTGCTCACTCTATTCACCACTCTTGGCTCTGGATAGCTTTGGGTTGCTTCCAACCTTCAAATCCACCCTCCCTGGTTGAAGATCTGCCACCAACAAGGCTAAAGTCTAACAGGTGCTTCCAGCAGCTTCCCAAGGCAGGGCTGAATAATGGGATGGGTATTGCAACCATGTGGAATAAGCCCTCAGCCTCAGTTTGAAGAGATGTTGTGTCATGAGTAGTCATTTGGCCAAGCCTTGTTTCACAGAGTGGCGCTCCTGGGAATGGGACTCCGGGGCACCTTGCAGACAGGCTTCAGTGAATCAATGGCCACTCATTACTAAAAATGAGCTGGGGGGGGGGTTACACATATATAGTGCAGTCCAATGTACACAACACAGCCTGCAGCCCTGTCAGAGAGGACATGCATGGGTCCTCGCCATGGTTTGCAGAGACAAGCTAAACCGTAGAGAGCATGTGGCTGTGCCAGGGTCATGGTAAGTGGGAACTGGGCCCAGGGTAGCATAGAGGCCTCCTGGGTCTTTGGCTACCTCCTCTCTCTTTACCATGTTCTCTAACATTTATGTAGCTGAGGACTTAAGGAGATGCTTGGGGAGAAATCAGTCAGCTCTCCAAGGAAGGGGGTCAGCCTTCTGGACTTAGAGCATGCTCAGTCTACAGTTTGTCTTTCTGCTTGGGCACAACTCTGGCTCCAGTAGGGAGCACATGCCAGGATCAAAGGGCAATAAAGTCCTTGCCCTGGCGGCTCTAGGCTCTTATTTTCCATCTGTAATATGAGGGAGACAAGGAACTTGGTGACAACTGCTTATGTAGAAGTGAGGGTAGGATGGAGGTAGGGAGGAGATAGTTGAGCCACTAATTTATGCAAAAACTGGGGGGCTGGAGACACTTTTAAGATTTTTTTTTTTTTTTTTTTTTTTTTTTTTTTTTTTTTTTTTTTTTTTTGCTAGCACACAAGGTATTTGTAGCACAAATCCTAATTGATCTTATTAAAAACCCAGAATCAGATATCAGGGTGAGAGATGAAAGATCAGAGAAGCAGAGCAGCCAGCTGCTAGTTCTTACTTCTCTGAACTCCTCAGCCGAAAGGAACCCGAGCTCCTGTCTCCTCCCACCTTATACGATGCCTCTCTCCGCCCAGCCATATCACTTCCTGTCTCCACCTCCCTAGTTCTGGGATTAAAGGTATGTGTGCCTCTGCCTGGCCTCTACCGCTAACTAGTGGCTGGCTTTGCCCTCTGATCTTCAGGCAAGCTTTAATTGTTAGAGGAAATATCACCATATTTCTCCCCTCCTTTTTTTTTGTCTAAAATAAAAAAGGTTATAACTAACATAAGAAAAACTATATACAATATGTCCAATAACTATATACAATAGTTACAGGCAATAATGACATCAGTTAGTGCTGACTCCAGTACTCTGTAAGAGCAGCGTAAGATGCTCTTACACCGAGCCATCTCTCCTGTCCCTAAACCTTCCATAGCAGTGGAGAAAGGCAAGGCAAGAGAACAGATGACTGACAGGACCTGGCCCTGCTCTCTTTTCCCTCCCACCTCTGTCCTGCACCAGTGTGGTGATACCAAGCTGGCACACCTTCTCTCACTGGACTCACCTCTGTTCCTCCACCTTCTGTCATACCTTTCTTTAATCCTGTAAAGATGCATCTTCATATTTGTAGTGTTGCTGTTGCTGCTATTTGGGGGAGCCCGATTGGAAACAGCATTGGTCTAGGATGATGGTTCTCAAAGTCCCACCCTCCGGCCATCATCAGCATCCTCGTCTGGGGACTTGTTAAAAATGGACCTATTGAGTTAGACGTTTTAAAGGCAGGATCTGTATAGTCTGTTTTCACAAGCCCTCTTGATTGTTTTGATGGAAGCTTTGGGGTGGCCATGAAATCCCAGAGCTGGTTTTTTTCAGGTCTAGCTAGACTTTTGAGCCATCTAGCAAGTCTTAAAAATACTAGCCATCCCAACTGCAACCATTTAACCTAAGAATGGCTGCACTTGCTAATACAACTTAAAAAAATCTTTCAAGTGACTTTCGTGCACCGTGGAGGTTGAAATAGAGCCAGGCAGGTGGCTTGGGGTCTTACAACAGTTTCAGAAAAGGAAGGTTGCTTACTGGGGGTCTGAAAGTTGGTGCAGGCCTTCCTTGGGCTTCCGGTCCCTCGTTGAGGCTGCTAGTGTTTGGAGCGTATGTGGGGCTCCGAAGCTCCTAGAGCACCCCGCATTTTGTTCTAGCCTCTGCCTGAGCCTGGCCTTACTATATCAGGAGTTAAACTCCCAGATTGTCTTCTTCAGCTCTGTCTTCCTGTCTATGGGGAACGCTCTGAAGAAGGAGATAATACCTGTGGGATGTTACTCTTTCCTGAGCTGTCCTGCATCTACTAGTACAAGCTGAAGGGTCATGCCTAAGTTGTAGGAAATTGGTGTCTTTATTTAAGTCAGCCTGGGAGACCATTGGCATTTCTTCCTGAGGCTGGGATGCAGCTTGCACTTGCCTTCAGGAGGTTTCAGTTTTCTCCCTGTGGCTCCATTCTTGTCCAGTGTCACTGTCCTAGCAGAATTTGTGTGGAGAGAGTAGAATAAGGAAATGGCCCAGATGTACCTAGAAGAAGCCTCCATCACCTGAAGTGAGCCTCCCAAAACCAAGTTGTTTTTGTTCAAATGGAAATGAGTAAGAGCATTGTTGGGTAATTTTTCCCCCAGTGACAGATAATTAGGAGTCTTAATTAGCTTGAACTTAGTCTAAAAGTAAAATAGTTCCCTGAGGTTGTCCAGGGCATAGGGATGGTGGCGTGTGGCATGGGAAATGACAAGGAAAAGTCAAAATGGAACTCAACATTTGCATGGGTCTCAGTGGCAAATGAGCCAGTTACATGTGGCCTATCAGGTTGGTTCTGGGTCTAGACTAAATCCACATGCATGTGTCTGCTGCAGGCCCAGGAACTGAGGGGAGGGCGCAGCTCCTAGGTCCACCAACCTGCCCCGCAGTAATATTTGGTACTTGTGCCATGAAAGCAGCTGGTTTCCTGGCACCTGCTGCCTGGCAGATGGGCCCTGACCTTTGTAGCAACTAGCAGTGTGTTAGGTAAACAAGACCCCCTGCCCCTTCCCCTCTCCTGCTCCTGCTGCCAGTGAGCTCTATTTTTGACAGCCTTGGGCCCAGGAGACTGGGAGTGTTATTGGTGGGGGCAGAAGAGCTGGCACCTGCTGAACTAGGGGTGGGAGGCAGATGGAGACTAGAAACACGGCCTTTCACCCTAGCCAGGTTTGGTCTGTCCACAGGAACCAAAGAGATCCTCCACAGCCAGCCAAGAAACTCTGAGGATGTTGTGGGGTGGCTGAGGCTGGCAGGAGAGAAGCAAGTTGAGACAGACCAGGGCTACGGCCACTTGCCTGATCTTGTCACTGAGAAATCGGAGCAGATGCTCTGTTGGGAGGGTCCAGGGCCTTGCAGCAGGGCCAGGCCCTGTCCCCAATTAGCCTGATGGATGGCTCCTGTGCTGCTAATGTGGTTAGGGCAGGCAATGGCCTGGGGAGCTGGGTGTGCAGAGGAGCTGGGTGTGTTACAGGATTTGCTGTAATCACATTTGCCTGTACACAGACAGGGTGCACAGTACTCACCCAGAAGCCCAGAGGACATTAGTTAAAGTCATTTAGAAAAAAAAAAGTATATATATATATATATATATATATATATATATATATATATAGTTATAGCTTTTTTTTTTTTTTTACCTTATTGTTATGGTTATTTTAAACAATCAGTTTACTGCCCAGGGCACACACAAAAAGAACAGATCTGAGGCAGCATTATGGAAGAACGCTCAGGCAGCTTGAATTAGGGGGTGTGGAGGTACGGGAGGGAGCCGGCTGTGGGAGGGGGTGGAGGAGAGGCTCCACTCTGCAGGTGGAGGGGGCAGCCCACGCTGTGCTGCCTGATGGAGAACACGGAGCCGTTTCCCAGGCCTCACTGGCCACTGTTTTTAAACAAGAAATTTGGGGCTGGGGATGTAGCTCATTCAGTGGAGTATTTGCCTAGCACGCACAAGGCCCTTATATTTCTGGAGGCCCTTAACTCAACTGCTAGCACAGTGTAAATCAGGTGCGGGGGTACATGTGAGTAATCCCAGCACCCAGGAGATCGGGAGTTCATAGTCATCTTTGGCTACTGAGCAAGTTCAAGGCCAGCCCAGGCTGTATGAAATAATAATAACAACAACAATAAGAAGACTTTTGTTTTACAACTTTAGTTAAAAAACAAACAAACAAAACCCTAACACACCCCCAAAACTGTGATGCTGAAGCAGAACTCCCAGAGGCCTCAGAGCAGCAGCTTCCTCTACCATCACCCTCTGATCTGAGTTGTCAATCTGGTGTATTAGTTACAGGAAGTGACCTGCTCGTTCATATAACCATTAACTAGACAGCCAAAGCTTTATTCATACTTCCTTGTTTTTTTTTTTTAACCTACTGTCCATTTTCTGTTTATGATTCCATCTGGGACAGCACACATGCTATTTCACGTCATGGTCATCATAAGGATGATTCCCTTGGCTGAGAAGACTATCAATGTGGCTTGAAAACATGATTTTTTTTAACTGGAGGAAGTTTCTAAACTACAAAACTCACCCATTCGAAACACTAAATACAAGGAGTTTTAGAATATTTGTGGCTAGTAAGCCATCCCGACTCTCTCACCCCCCCCCCCCGGAAGAAACCCCATCCTCCCAGCAGTCATTGCTCATCCCCTGCTCCCCCAGCCCCTGGCAACCACTAATCTATTCTCTGCCTCTATGGATTTGCCTCTCCTGGACTTTTCATATAAATGGAATTGTACAAGATGTGGTCTCTAGTGTCTGGCTGGGCTGGCCATTCTTCTACATGCTTTAATAACTTTGACTCTCATCCTTAGAAGAGAGAATTCTAGAGAAAACATGCACAAAAGACAGGCCAGACTGAACAGTGGAATTCTGGGTTTCTTCGGTTGCTTCTCTTTGTTTTGAGGCAGGATCTCATGATGTAGCACTGGCTGGCCTGGAACTGGATATATGATGGCTGTTCTTGGTTGCCAACTTGCTACATCTGGAATTACCTAAAACCTAAGTTTCTGGGTACACCTGTGAAGGATTTTTCTTTCTTGGAACATTTGAAGTGGGAAGACCCATCTTAAGTCTGGGCCACCCCTTCTGGTGGCAGCCTATATAAAGGACATGGAAGGAAGAAACTCATGTTCTTTATATCAGCTTGTTCTTGCTCTCGCTGGCAACTTCATTCCTTCATTGGTATTAGAGCTCATTTCTTCAAGTTTCAGTCATATACTGAAGACCAACTGAGACATCTTGCCTTGTGGACTAAACAACTATTGGATTCTGGGACTTACATCAGGAGACAGCTATTGCTGGGATGGTCAGATCACAGTCTGTAAGCCATTCTAATAAATCCCATATATATCATTCTATAAGTTCTGTTCCTCTAGAGAACCCTGAATAACACAATAGTAGGCTTGCCTCAAACTCACAGAGATCCTCCTGCCTCTGCTTCCCAGATATTGGGATATCGGGCATGTGCCACCTGCCCAATTCAACAGTGGAATTCTGAACCAAATCCAGTTTAGACTCTAAGACAGCATTTCTGTCACCTGTCTATCAAGCATTCATGCATTCAACATTCATCTACCCTTCTCTAAGGTGGGTTCCTTGAGGTCTTGGTTCAATCCCCAACATCATACAAATATGTGTAATCTCAGCCTCCATTAGGTGGAGGCAGGAAGATCAGAAGTTCAGACGATCTGGGGATACAGAGGAGACCCCACCACCACCCTAACACGTTTCAGCTTGTTAACATCTGTTAACCTTTTCTAGCCTTCTTCTGTCCAGTGTGGACACCAGCCAGGGTGATGGATTCTTTCTCAATGTTGTGCTCAGAACATTCAACTGTATGTTTGTATATGGGTGCTTGAGTCTCTCTCTCTCTCTCTCTCTCTCTCCCTCTCCCTCTCCCTCTCCCTCTCCCTCTCCCTCTCTCCCTCTCTCTCTCTCTCTGTGAGACCTGTATTTTACTGCAGTAAGCAGAGAGTTTGAAGTGCCTTTGAGGCTCCCTCTGAACCAGCTGAGCTCATCCTTTCTCTCTCTCTCTCTCTCTCTCTCTCTCTCTCTCTCTCTCTCTCTGGCTGTGCACTGGCTTTCACACCTTTCCTACATCCTGCCAGGCATGCTCCCCACCCATGGCCCTTCCATGTGCTGTTCTGATGTGCCTGTGGCATTCCTGCCATTTTTGTTTTCCTCTTGCCTGGATGAATCTTCCCTCAGATATCTGCATGGTCTACTCCCTCCACATCTTCAGACCTCTGTGAAACGTTACCTCAAAGTCTGTGTCCTGACCACCCCATTCCAAGTATCAGCCTTCCCCTGGGTCCTTTATTTTGATTTGTTTTTCTCGGTTGCACTTAGTACCATGGGACACAGAAACCCAGAGTTTCATTTCTTTCTCTTCCATCAGAGCACAAACTCCATGGGAGAAGAACTCTTGGGTATCTCTTATATTTAGGGCTATAACCTCAATACTCAGAAATGTATCTAACACATGGTATATGCTCAATAAATAACAGCTATGTGAATTGCCAACTCTTCACTCTCCATCCTTTATCTCCTCTAATGAGAAATCCCCCAAGAGCTAGCTTTTAGAATGTTCATGAATGGCACAAGATGGGAGCTGGCTGTGCAGTTTACCCAAGAGACAGAATTAGCACCGTTGATGGAGAGGTAGAAACTTCAGAAAAACAAATACTGTCATTCATTTATCATTTGCCAATTCATTCATTCATTCTTGAGGGAATTATTCTTGGTTAAGTAAGTACTGTGTTAGGTTGTTAAATAACATTAAAATAATTTGTTTGTTTATTTGGGTAAGAACTATTTCTCCCTTTTAATTCTGTGCTTTCCTAGGATTGACTGCTTTTGACTTATCTGTATACTATGTGCTGAGGAGGTTGTAGTGAAAAAAAAAAAAAAAAGGATGTGATCCCTGTCCACCTTTGACTTTTACAGTGTGGTGTGTGGCACTGACGTTGAACCACCTTTTGGCCTTGAGCTCACTGTAAGGATGGCATTGAACTTCTGGTCCTCTGCATCTAGCTCCCAAGTGCTGGGATCACAGGTGTGTGCCACCACACCTAGTCCCTGCAGTTCTTGGGACTGAACACAGGGTTTTTTGTGCATGCTAGGCAAGCGCTCTACCAACTGAGTTACACCCCCAGCTCCGCAAATAGCTTTAAAATGATAATCTATAACAGGCTTTGAAGGAGACGTATACAATGCCGTAGGAAGCGGGTAACTAGGGAAACAGATGGAGTTTGGAGGTTAGGGAAGAGAAGGGAAGCACTTTCTCAGAGGCAGAGCTGTCCAGTGCCGGCATCAGTCTCCTTAGCTGAGTTTCCTCTGATTAGAGTCTAGAGTATGAGCTTCCTATTTAAAAAGTCTAGGAACCCAGTTAAATTCCCTGGTCAAACATGAAAAAGGGTGTGTCACATCCTCTTTTGTTAGTGAATGGATGCTAGAGTACTTCTGTGGAACCAAATACTCACCCTTAGCTCATTGGAAAATGGATGTAGGAACCAGGGCTAGTTTGAGTATGTAGGGGTGTTGGAGAGACTTATGAATGACATTCCCTGGTGATAATGGACTCTTATCTTTGTGTTACTGGTTAATTCACTGCGGTGTGCTCCCAACTTAATCTCATTTAGGACTGGGCATGGTTTGTGCACTAGATTGGACAGAAATTGTCACTCAAGTTTTATAGATGATGAATTAACTCTCAGATGGAGTGAGATGCTGGAATCCATAAAACATAATCTTCTGATTAAAAAAATTCCTTGTGTGTATTATCTATGTATTGGTTAGCTATTATCAAAATGCCATGTAACAAATCTGCTTCAGACTCAGTGACTTAAATCAATAATCATTTGTTGTCACTCCCAGCTCTGGAGGTCAGCTGAGGAGAGAGGTTCATCCAGAGTGAGTTCAGGCCCTGGTTTCGTATCTCTCATCAAGTCTGTGGATAACAGGCATGGTTGTGGTGGTTTAGATAAGAATGCCTTCCATGGGCTCATACATTTGAGTGCTTTGTTACCAAGGAGTGGCACTATTTGAAAGGATCAGGAGGTGTGGCCTTGTCAGAGGAAGTGTGTCAAGGAGGGGGGGGGGATTTTGAGGTTTTAAAAGTCCCTGCCAAGTCCAGGGTCTCTTTGCCTCTGTCTGTGGATCAGGATGTAGCTCTCAGTTACTGTCCAGCACCCTGTGTGCCACCATGATGATAATGAACTAGACCCCAAATTAAATGCTTTATTTTGTAAAAGTTGCATTGGTCATGGTGTCTCTTCACAGCATAGAACATTGACTAAGACAATGGCATTACCTTAGGTTGTTCAGTTCTAGTAGCAATGCTCCAGATGGCTCTGGTTCTCTTGGGACTATGGGCGATCCACACAATTTTTTTTTCATTATGATGTAAGAGGTGGAAGCCATCATAAGGTTTATGCTTAGAACTAGCCTATCATTACTTCTGTTTCATTAGATACCCAAAGAAATGCATATGTAAATCCAAAGTCAGAGAGAAGGGGTAATTGAGAGAGTCATGAAAATAGGCATGTGGCTTCATGGAAGAACAAAAGGAAGAGACAAGGAATGCAACAAAAGAAATGCAACCCACCATGTCATGTTTACTCTCTTGTTTGCTAACTTGTTTCTTCACTCTGGTCCAAGCAATGTGATGGGCGTTGTTCACGTTGTTGTGGATTAAAAGGAAGTAATAACCTCCATGGGCAGGCAGTTTCAGCAGAACATAAGATATAACAGGAAAAAGCCAAGAGTGGAGAATGCTGGGAATAGTGACTTCCAAGGGTTGGGGGCAGGGTGGAGTCACCACGTGAGCCCGCAGAGGAAAGACACTGAGCTAAGAATCTGGAGCTGGCTCTTGTCACACCTAACCAGTGTGATCAGTTGTGGCGGACATTTAGGCTTGTTTGTGGAATGTTGCCATCCCTCTACTACTTGTTAGCTCCTGTTTGTCTTTCATTGGTAGTCAGAAGTTTGGAATGTTTGTTTTAACTTTAAAATGCCATATGGGAGAGGGGGAGGGAGAGAGTGACAACATTATTTGTACAAATAGTATTGAGCAATAGATTGAGGGTAGAATTTGTTTGGGAAGTGATCGCGAACAAAGAAGAGAGATATCGGACCGTCCCGGGGCCTGTAGAGTAACAGCACAATGGATAATAACAATAATAACAATAAATGCTAC
The DNA here is from genome assembly GCF_004664715.2 of Peromyscus leucopus. Taxonomy (NCBI): domain Eukaryota; kingdom Metazoa; phylum Chordata; class Mammalia; order Rodentia; family Cricetidae; genus Peromyscus; species Peromyscus leucopus. The sequence goes on along the minus strand of NC_051069.1, from coordinate 26,570,891 downwards.
ATGTATTGATCTCTTTGTGCTAATTGCTTTGCATGAGACAAGTACTATTAATAATCAAATTTTATTTCATTTTAATTATTTATTTCTTGGGTGTATGATTTGTGTGGGTGAGTGTGTGTGTGTGTGTGTGTGTGTGCGCGCGCGCGCGCGCGCGCGCTTGCGTGCCCACACACTTGCCAGAGGGCTCCTTCAAGTGTCCTTGCCTTCCACCTTGTTGAGGCAGGGTCTCTTTGCTGTTCGCTGCTGCACTGTGTGTGCCCTGCTAGCCGGCCTGTGAGCTTCTGGGGATTCTCACGAGCAGTGAGATTACAGACAAGCACTACTATATTCAGTTTTCTATGGGTTCTGTGGGTTTGAACGCACGTCCTCATGTTTGTGTGGCAAGCGCTTTACCCACCGCGATCTCCGCAGCCCCACCAATCCTGCTTTAGTGATGGTGGATGGAACTCAAAAGGGGATTCGGCTCCCTGACCGAAAGGGAAGTAGGAAAAGGATGAACGGCCACCGCCTGCCGGTTCAGCACCACGGACAGCAGTCAGGCCAGGCTTCTGTAGGGTGAATTCCCAATGATAGGATAGCAGAAATATTTTTCAGTGTGTTATTTTAGTACACTTCATCATCCGGAATGAGTCGTGATAACAAGGGGGCACTTTTTTTTTTTTTTAAGTACTCGATAGTGTGTGCTGGGTGAGACTGGGAACAGCTTAGAATGCAAAAGTTTGAAGACAGAATCTGGGAAAGAACTCTGATCTTATGCATAATAAAACAGTGATGGAAGAGCTGGGGACTACGTTGGCTAAGAGTGAGAGAAACTTGCAGGGAGTACGTGGGTTTTCAGAGAAAGAAAAGGTCCCTGGGGAGTGAGGAAGAGAGAAGAGAGAAAGAGGGAGGGAAGGAGGAAAGGAGGGAGAAAAAGGAGAGGGGAGCGGGAGTGGAGGGTGGGAGAGAGATAGAGCTATTTCAGCGTGCTTAGGAAGGAAACCATTTTCCTTTTCCCTATCAGTTGTTCAGCAAAGCCCACACCACCGACTATGTGGGGCTGGATGTTTTTGTAAGCTCAGCCACTGAGCTCCGTGTATGACATGTGATGAAGCACAAATCAGCAGTGACGGCTGGAGAGAATTTTTGCAGGGTGTGCTCATGGAGACCTTCTAGAATTTGAACTCCAGCATTTCTGCTTGGTTTCCCTAATCACCCTATCACCCTGGAGGACAGGCATGGGCCCGCCTTTCCCTTTCCCTCCTGTGGTCTGGCACATCGGTCACATACTCAGGACACACACATCCACACATTCACTTCTCCCTCACGTCAAGTTGATTTGTTTCCTCTGGCTGAGCCCCATTCAGAGAAGAACCATGAGCTTTCCTCTGCCTGCAGCGATCAGAGACTCCAGAGTTTCCAGGTCACTGGCAATTTCAGCCATTCTTTCCCCTTGTCACTGTACATGTACCTCAACTAGTTAGACCGGGCGTTTGAGTCTCAGACTTACAGCAACGGACACCGTGCTTTTAGGATCAATACAGGAATATGCTGCCTGAGTTTCCTCTCTGTTACTGTGGTAAAACATTCTTACCAGAAGCAGTTTAAGGGAGAAAGAAAGGGTTTACTTCCACTTCCAGGGTTATAGTCCATCGCTGATGGGAGTCAGGGCAAGAACTCAAGCAGGAACTTGAAGTAGAAACCGTAGAGGAATGTTGCTTGCTGGTTTGTGCACAGACTCATGCTCAGCTAGCTTTCTTCTGTAAGACTACTTGCCTAGGAAAGAGTATTGCTGGAGTGGGATGTGCCCTCCCACCCCACCCCTATCCCCCAGTACATACCGACAGGCAAATCTGATCTAGGCAATTCCTGGATGGGGGTCTTCCTTTCAGATGTCTCTCCACTGTTCTTATGTTGACAATTAACACCAACTAGGGCACATGCTAAAGCACAGAACCAGCTTTCTTTGTCATGCAAAATCCCAACCTCCCGATATGAGGCTCGGGAGGTCTGAGTTTGGACTTCTCACTTCCACAGGGACAGCTGTTTTTATCTTGATTCAGTCTTTAGGGAGAAGCTGGCCACATTCTATAGCTCCAGAAACTCCTTTCATTTAGATCTAAACACGTGGACCAAACTGCTGGGTGTGGGATGGGATTGATGGATGTGCTCTACTCTCTGAGTCAGGTTTAGGACCTCAATCACTATTCAACAGACACTCCTATGAGTGGTGGCTAAGGGTAATTGAAGAGCTTATTGAGGAATTTGTTGGTAAAACAGAATTGTGGCTGGATACCGTTTGGTACAGGGAGCCTGGAAAACCGATGAACTTTGGAGCCTGACATGGACTTTGGATGTGGCCCTACTACTTACTTGTACTTTGGGAACATCACGGTGACTACCTCTTTGTGCCCCTCTTTCCTCTCTCATAAAAGAGGGGTGGTTGATATGTGCTGATATATAATGAACTAGTTGGGATAGGTAGACCTTCAGTGCTGATACCCAATGATTCACTGTGGACCAGTGGAGGGGTCTAGCACTATGCAGTTGTTTGGGATCCCTGGACCCTTCCTGGTGGTGTGTTTCTACAAAGTTCGGGGGCTTTCCATTGCATCCTCTGCATGTAGCAGGCAGCTGACAGGGAAGGGGAGCTTGGAGGATTGGGCCAGCTCAGGAACTAGTGTCAATGAGTTCTACCCACATGCCACTGTCACATGCTCACATCAGTACAGGAAAGAAAGGCTGGGAAGTGACTGGGTACCTAAGAGGAAAGGGTTACTGGTGGCTGAACCAGCAGCCAGTGTCTGACACTTTCTTATTATGAATTTGTTTTGAGATTGTAATAATAATAATTTTGAAAGATGGTGCAATGTCTTGAGTCTGTCTAGCACACAAGGACTCAACATGTGTTAGTTCTGGCTGTATTTCTTACTTAGGAAAGTCAGTTCTGTCAAACCAGCAACTTAGAAAAGAGATGTCAAATCTTGAGTCATCTGTCAGATGCATGTCGCCCTGTCTGTTTGTCCTTGGCTCCTAGGACTGCTGATTACTAGGCCACCAAGAGTTAAACTACCCTGGTCTCCACGGCTGCTCAGATACTCGACAGCTGGGTGTCTTTCCAAGGGCCTTCAACACTCTCTTTCACTGCAGTAAATACATCTGGCATTCCCTATTCTGGAAATACAAGCAACTAGTCAATTGAAAAAGGCGTCTGCTGATGGTGGCATGACAAGCAATATCCATAACTGCTTGTAATCTCCTTCAGACATCCGCTTGCTCCCATCCAGCCCCACTGAGCACAAAGGGGTTCCTATTATCTCCGGAGCCTTCTGTTGCCAGAAATGCAGATGAACCCTGACCTGATATTCCACTCAACATGCCCTCTGAGCACAGGGCATTCTTCAAGTGTTTACCCTGCCAGAATAGCAGATGAGTGGGGCCCAGGGAATAGCTTCCAGGAGGCAGGCAGCTGTAGCACCATGGTAGAGAGCCCAGATTTTGTACTTTGGAATTTGAAGACTCAGATCTGTAACTCCCTAGCTCCCTAGCTTCAGAAAAGTCAATCATTCCCTTTGTCTCAGCTTCCCCTTTGGTATAGTAAACACACACACACACACACACACACACACACACACACACACACACACACACTGGCTTATTTATGTCTCAGTTGTTTGGGGGCTCAAGGAATGAACCTGAAATGTACCTGCACCTACATTCTTTATTGAATCAAAGCAAAAAATAAACAAAACTAACCAAAGAGGAGAGGCAGGGTCATGTTCTTAGCCAGGTGGGATTGGGTTTCAGAGAGGAAACTATAATCACCACACTGTATGATAACATCATCTGGACTGTTTCCTGCCTTATGATAGAAGTGACAGGAAGGACCCCACCTCTGAGTTCTCTATCCATAGTGACCTACTCTGGTCTAAGCTTGGAAAGAGGCAAGAACACACATGTCGATAGCTTGGCAAGGAACAAAAGATCCTCCTCAGTGAGAACAGGATTCATGAGAGGAGGAAAGGGAAGGCCTCCTCAGTGTTGGCAAGCACAGCAGAGCCTGAGATCCAGTTCCATCCAAACCTGGAGGTCAGAGAGTAGAGAGGTTGATTCTGTGTTTTCCTTCCTCTTCAGTTTTTGTTCTTCGGGCCCCACAGCATTGGATGATGCCCACCCACATTAGACAAGCAAGCTCTGCTCAGTGGACCGGCTCCCATGCTGACCTCACAGGGATGTTCAGAATAATGCTTTTCTACTATCTAGGGCGTGCCTTAGCCCAGCCAATGTGACCCAAATTAGCCACCATAAGAGGTGATGAGAGAGCTCAGGTTTGCCATACAAACCTGACATCCGAGTCTGACCTCCTGAACCCTAGTAAAGGTGCAAGGAGATGGACTAGTTGTCCCCAGAGTGGGTAACTGATAAAAGGGACGAGTTGAACCTCACTTTTTTTCTCTGTGTTGTGACATGATCAAAGGCTGTCTGCATATGTGATCTCTTTGTTCTTTAGCCTTTCAGCCTCCAGAACTGTGAGCCAAAACTTGTATCATTTACAAACTACCTAAGCTGTGGCACTCTGGTACAGCAACAGAAAATAGATTAAGACAGCACCCCAACTAAGTGGGAAGGGACTCACCTGCTGAAGGCATGGGGTGACCCCTCCCTGATTCTGCCAATAAAGAGGCAGGACAAAGCTTCATGCTGTGGTCTTCTTATCTCCCCTCTACCCTGAGATGCACTTCTTGTGGGGGTGGACAGGACTGCAGACCGTGGTCCTGCACAGGCAGCTGGCCCTTCAGGATTCTCAGCCCAGCCTGCCTGATGAATGTGACCTACCACGGAAACCTCATCAGCTGCCAAGGCAGAGGAGGTCAGGCCCTGCGTCTGCAGACAATGGCCTTATCGGCTGCTGCTAGTGAGGGTATAAGCAGGGGATTGGATGGTATCATTCTAATTTACACGGGATTTTGTTTCTTTCCAGGTACTTAGCATGTGGATCTAGGTGATATCAAAGGCAGAGCATTATACAATAAGTAGGCTTAACCTCCATCTCACCCCCTCTCATCCTTCTGTCTCTTCATTGAGGCCACGAGAAGCTGCAGCTGAGGTTGCCATAGTGACCAATTAGGATTACTGAGATGTTCTTGCAGAGAAAAAAGAGAGTATCGATTTAGCTTGACAGTGGGACATCTGGGGACCAGGGGAGCCCTGGGTGTTCGGCATTAATGGGGGCCACAGTGCGCCACCCTAAGGCAGTTCTGGACTGTCATTGCTTTTGAGTTGGACCTCATTTGTGGCGGGGATCATTAGCAGGCCCCTTCCTACTTGGGGATGATATGAAAGGGCTGAGAGACATGTGGTATCTGGAGCCAGATGGGTGTGGTCCTCACCACACTGGTAACAGGGACTCTCAAAAGAAATGGGGTTCCTAAGTTCCATTACCAGGAAGCTTAGGTACCCACACAGGCTTACCATAGCCATGACCTTTCTGTTGTCAAGGAGATACTTCTAGGTAGTTTGATATACTACTTTTGAGATAAATAGGGGTGGAGAGAAGAGCTGGAGAGGACATGACCTTTAGGAGTATGTGTTTTAAAGCATTGCTTATTTATTTATTTATTTATTTATTTATTTATTTATTTATTTATGAATGTGTGTGTGTGTATGTGTGTGTGTGTGTGTGTGTGTGTGTGTGTGTGTGTGTGTACAACCAGCATGTGAAGGTTAGAGGTCAACTTATGGATGTTGATTCTCTCCTACTAGGTGAGTGCTGGGGATTGAACTCAGGTCATCAGGCTTGGTGGCGGACTCCCTTACCATCTTCTCAGCCCCAGGAGCTTTAAATAGAGCAGAGCACTTGTTATCACATGCAAAATATGCTCTTTGGGGGTCATTCTGAAATAAAGAAACCAAGAGGACAGATGGGAGCTAGGAGGCTAGGATGTGGTACTTGGTATAATGCAGGGCAAGTCATGGAGCATAACTGAGCCTCCATTACCTCTCTGTAAACAAGCTGGGTAGGGGGCTGTAAAGATTAGAACTCATGCTGGTGAAGAGCTTGGCGCGTTGCAAGGGTAGGAGGCTGGTGAAAGGCACCAGAGATGAGTTAACAAGTGGGGGAAAGAAAGGGGTGGGGGCGGCATTTGGAGACACAGTGTAAGAATTTAAATGGCTTATGATAAAGAAGGGGAAGAGATTAGAAAATAGAGAGAACATGATGGTCGTTGTTTTATGTTGCTATGACAGAATACTTGAGACTGGGTAAATTATAGAGAAAAGAAGGTTTGGGCTGGGGAGGGGGTGGTTCAGTTTATAAAATGCCTGCTGTATAAGCATAAGGACCAAAGTTCAGATCCCCAGTACTCATGTCAATCAACAGCAGATGTGACTGTAACTGCATGTTTGGGGGCGGGAGAGAGAGACAGATCTCTGTAGCTCACTGGCCAGCCATGCAAGGAAGGCACTTCATGTTGACTTCTGACCTCTAGAGGAATGAGCACACGTGTTCACCTGCATGCACATGTGCACACACCCACAGGAACATGTACATATGCCATGTATATGTAATATACACATATACCATAAAAAAGGAAAGAAAATTGTATATTGTTCTACTACGGAGGCTAGGAAGCCCAAGAACACAGCTTTGGCATCTGCCCAGCTTCCGGGGAGGACTGTGTTCCGCTTCAGTGGGAAGCCGAAGAGCAAGTGGGTCCCTGGGGCAGAGATAACCCATTCCTGCAGAGGCAAGGGAGAAAGAGCGTTGAGGGCATGCTGTGGGGAGGAGGGGAGTCTGGGGAGGAGGAAATAGAGAGAGAGGCCAGAGGGTGGCCACATAGAAGGGTAGAGAGCTTCCTAGTTTTATGAGAGGGGACTTTCTCCCTTTTCCTTATTCAAAAATTACAAATAGATTTGTCTAAAGTTCCAAGGAAGTACAAAGGGAGTGGATGAGAGGACTTGGCCAGTGGGTGTCTCGACCCCAGTGTAGTCCTGACCCGGGACTGAGCGAACGAATCCTGGGTCTGTAGTCTGTGGGTCAGCTGGGCCTCAGGCCTGCCTGTGGGATAAGTCTTGGATGAGCCTTCCCTCTGTCCTGCTTTGGCTTCGAGCTTCATGGAATCAAGGCTGGATTAAGCAGCCTTGTGTCTCTCTGGGGGCAATCCTAGGCAGATCACACCCAGAGATGTCCCTACCCGGGCTCCCCACCCATGTCCCCAGGTGGACCCTGGGACTCTTAATTAGAGCTGGACTATGACTAGGGCTCCTGAAAAACGGGCTTCCCCCTCTCCCTGCCCCCATCCCCTGCCTCTGCAGGATTTAATAACTGCCCTCCTTAAAGATCAGGAGACGTGATTAATTCTGACTCGAGGATTATTAAAATGCTTCCACCGAGCATCTGGCATTAAAAGTTTTAAATCAATTAATCTGTTGTTTGTGGAAAAGCATTCTAGTTAGCACAGCTGCAAGAGACTGCTCACGTTGCTGTTGGGTTGGGAGAGGTTGTGCTGGAGGAGGAGCCCAGGCTCCCCTGGGAGCTGGAGGACACCCGCTGGGCTCCTGGCACTTTCCCTGGCTCCTAAGCCCCTGTCCTCCCAGTCTGTCTTGTCTGCCCAGTTTCTGAGCAGTCTTTTTTTTTTGTTTTTTTTTTTTTCTCCATTCCCAAACAAAACACAGGTTGCTCACTTGATTTTGAATTTGAGACAAACAATAATTTTCCATCAGCCGTGTCTGGCACACTATCTGGGACATAACTGATATTACAAAATCACTTTATTGGTTGTTTCTGTGAAATTTAAATTTAACTGGGCAATCCTGTATTGTGAGTTTCTCAGTCTGGTGACCCTGGCTGGAGTGTCTGGGCCGTTCTTAGTGTAAGAGGTGGAATTCAGAAGCATGGCATCATAACTTGGGCAAGACACCTAAGACTTTGGCCAAGACTATGAGATTCTGGCAAAAGCCAGAACTTGCATCCAGGTTTGAGCCTAGGAACCCTGGCCCTTGGTCTACGAAGTTTAAGACCAGTAGTTTTTGACTCTAGCCAATTTGCTTCCTGCCAAATGCCCAGGGTCAACCTGAATGGTCTCTTGCTTCTGTACTGGTGCTGCCTATGATGCTGCCTTGAACTCTGGGGGGCACATGAGCATTCATAGAATTCCCATGCTGCTGGGTGAGAAAAAAATTTGACTGATAAATTGTATAGAAAAATTATATTCTTGGCCTGTGATCCTGAGAATGTGGCTGGCATATTTTGTAGCAGATGGTTATTCCACCTGGAACTCACAGTCCCACAGCACCTCCGTTTATTCTGATGTGGGTGGCTAACCAGTAACCATGATAGCATGATTGTGTTTGGGCTACAAGTTCATCCCCAGTACCCAGCCAAGGCTGGCATATGGCAGAGCCTGGACAGAAGTTTTTAAAAAATGAGTTCATTAGGGCTAGATAGATTGCTTAGTGGTTAAGAGCACATACTGATCCTGTAGAGGACTAAGTTCGTTTCTTAGCACCCATGATGGGGAGTCTCATAACATCTGTTGCTGTGGGATGGTCTGTATGTCAAATAAAACACTGATTGGCCAGTGGCCAGGCAGGAAGTAGGTGGGACAAGGAGAGAGGAGAATTCTGGGAAGCGGAAGGCTGAGGCAGAGAGACACTGCCAGCTGCCACCATGACCAGCAGCATGTGAAGTCGCCGGTAAGCCATGAGCCACGTGGCAAGGTATAGATTTATGAAAATGGATTTAAGCTATAAGAACAGTTAGCAAGAAGCCTGCCACAGCCATACAGTTTGTATGCAATATAAGTCTCTGTGTTTACTTGGTTGGGTCTGAGCGGCTGTGGGACTGGCGGGTGACAGAGATTTGTCCTGACTGTGGGCAAGGCAGGAAAACTCTAGCTACAATCTGTAACTCCAGCTCCAGGGGATCTGATGTCCTTTTTGGGCCTCAACAGGCACCTAACTCATGTATATACCATCTTCACACACACACACACACACACACACACACACACACACACACACACACACTCAAAAATAAAACTTGAAAAAAGAGTTTATGAGCAAGCCAACCTGCCATATGTTCTCACCCAACATCTCAAGTATCCAGAGTTGTCACTTGTAAGTTTCAAAAGGTGGAGTGAATTGGCCAGAATCACAACCAGTCTTGAACCTACTGGACCAGGGCCCAGGACTCTTTAGGCTCAACTAGATGCTAGTTCCAGTATTAGTTAAGATCTCATATCCTTGGCTAAGTCCCTGTCCTTTCAATGTCCTCATTCGTAAATTTAGAAGATTATGTTTATGCATCGAGAGCCCACATACAGTAGCACCTTGTTGGTGTCAACCTCTGCAGCCCAGCATTGAGTGGGTTCAGTTGAATGATGCCTCCTGGGACCGTGCAAAGCCCTGGTGTCTGGGGGTGTGTGTGTCATGTGGCATAGTGAGGTTCCAGCTCAGAAACCTGGAGAAGATCTGACTATATGGTGTTTGTTCATTGCCCCTCTGGGCTTAAAATCAGCCTTGGGTTTCAGTTCTTTGCACACGGGGACCAGGCTTTAGCTCTCTTTAGCTGGGGAAAGATGAGAGGAGAGAGAGAGAGAGAGAGAGAGAGAGAGAGAGAGAGAGAGAGAGAGAGAGAGAGAGAGAGAGGAGACCTTCTCCCCAAGTTTGCATCCCATCCAAGCTTCCTTTGACCCTGGCCACACCCCAGACATTTCTTTTCAGACGCCACAGTCAGCCCAGATTTATCCCGCCTTGTGTCTCTCATGTAAAATGCATCTCCCGACACTTTGCCAGGTTAAATGATTTAACAGCCGAGGCAGAGAGAATTAGGGGTCTGGTAGCAGGAGGCGATGCTTGCTTTTCAGATGAGATTGGAAAGGAGATGGAGATTGGTGGTGGTGATAATCTCTTATTTTAATAATATAAAATAACTGTCCCACTGAATCAGAGTGAGCGATGAATTCTGTGGCCTGGGGTTAGAGACAGCCCAGCCCAGAGGAGCGAGCTGGTGGTGCAGGATGCTGCTCTGGGGAGACTGTTTTCCTTGTCTTCATTTTTGGAAGGAGATTTGTGACAACACTATGCTGTGACTGTCCTGGGATTCAGTGTCATTAAAATGTGGGGAGTCAAAGAGACTGGGGATTTTGAGAGTGCATGTGTTTATGCATGTGTGTGAGTGAGAGAATGAATGAGTGAGTGAGGATAAATTCAGGGAGACTGATGCTCATTTTCTTTTTGTGATCCATTGTCAGAAGATACTCTGATCTGTGACCCCAGAATGGGAGTCCAAAGGCAGGGGCCTGAACCGAATGTCTCCCATTAGATGTGGGACCTGTTAACTCGGGCACATGTCATAAGAGGCTTGGTCCTACTTCAGTAGATAGAGGGGACATCTCTACTCTTCAGAGATTCCATGGGCAAGCATACCTACACATATTGACCATGTTGCAGGTCTGGTCTTGCTGAAGGTTGGCTGGGCGCTTCCAAAAAGAGCCAGGTGGTGGGGAACAAAGTCTGTGGCATGTGTCAGCTCTGCAGGGCTTCCTTCTCAGCTGGCTGCTAATAGCTGAGTAGCTGCAGACCTGTCTTCCTCCCTGGGATTAATTCATTACTCCAGCCCCACTCAGATCTCGTCAGGTTCAAACGTCAGAATTTAATATGCAGCTAATGAGTCAAATGCTCTCTCTATCTCTCCCTGTCCAAGGTTTTCTCTCTTTCTCTCTTCCCTCTGCTCAGACTATTGCAAATGTCAGGTTGCACGGGGCAGAGCAGAGACTGGTACTGTGTGGGCTGATGAGGGGCTTTCTTCCCCTTCCTCAGCAAGTGGGAGATTGGCTCTATATTTACTCTACTTGTTTATCCTAAGACTGAAACGTTAGGATGATGGAAGTCCACTCCCATTGGGGCTCGCGAGTCAAGAATCATCAGAGCACATGGAGAAGTGGAGAGAACTGATAACGGAGACGGGCTGATTCTCTGCACTCGGAGTCTTTGCTCTTCATTAGGCAACTCCTGCTTATGAGAACTCATTATATGTGGAGTTCATGCAAAGCATCACCCAACACTTTGCTAAGGCTATGAAGTTGAGCAGATTGATTGCATGTGTAAGGAGACAACTGGGGTGTAGTCATTAGAAGTCTCCGGAGCCAGGCTTCCTAGTTTTGGGTCTGCTCCTCACTTGCTGTATGAAATTAGGCAAGCTAGCTAGGCTATTTGTTCTTCTTCACAATGGACATAACAAAACAGCACTCCACATGGATAAGAACATTAAATGCATTGATACAAGTAATGCTTGTAAACGCTGGGTAAACGTAGTTATTATTCCTATGTGGTAAGAACTTAAGGTCCTAGAGTGGAAAATAGAATGAGCCAACAGCCAATGGCTGCTTACTGTGTAACCAGGCAATGTGATTTATATGTGCGAACTTGCTTAATCCTCACAGCAGCTGTGCAGGGTGGGTCTCATTATCATCACTGTCTCACACAGAAAGAGGCAGAGTCCGAAGTCTGTTCTCGCCAGAGGGGCCCCAGCTAGCATATGATGGAGCTGGATTTTGATCTTTGTTTTGTCGCAACTCTGGGTTGAGCTCTTGGCCACAATTGAATGTCTTAGAAGACAAAAATATGTCATTATAGAAGTAGCATTGTCTGGTAGCACACACTCAAGTGCAGTGCTGTGTACTACCAGACCACAGAGAGTCTTGAGCTGTCACCGTCTGAAGAAGCAACCCAAGGGTTTTCTGGTGGAGGCCATGTTACACCTCGGGGTTGAATAGGCATTCTCTATACTGATGGAGGAGGGTAGGTGAGAGGCAGAGCCCAGTTGGGAAACTCCAGCTCAAATAGTTGGAGGGCAGGTATATGATTGGGGGTGTGCAGGGGTGAGGCTGGGGAAGCAGGTGAGTAAGGCATTGTGTAGAGTGCCCACTGCAATGGGTTTGCCGTGAGAAACTAGAAGTATGAAGCCGGGAAAGGGCCCAGATACGCTTCATGAAAGTCTCTGTCCCACTGAGTTGTGACATCTGGCCTGGGGGACGGGGTGGTGGGGGGAGAGGCTTGAGATTTGGAGGACAGTGAAGGTGCTGGTACCACTGTCAACTTGTGGCTTTACGTGAGGCAGTTCTACTACCCACCCCAGGAGGCCGGCCATGAGAAGAGAAGTGGTGTGTCTGATATTTGGAAGATGGTAAAATGATTCAGCCACTCATCCCATTCAAGGCCTCCAGGAGGCTGGGGTATGGAAGAACACGTGGTCCAGGAGCTGAGCTTCCCCGGGAAGAGAATACGTTTCAGCTGGTGAGCAAACGAAGCACACGTAATGAAGGAGTGGCTGGGTGGGAGAATATCTGTGTTTCATCAAGAGGGTCTTTGTGTCAGTCAGCTTTCCATTTTTATGACCAAATGCCTGAGAAGAATCAGCTTAAAGGAAGAACATTACTTTGGCTTATCATTTGAGGGGCTTCAAGGGCCTGTTACTTTGGGCCTCTGGCGTCGGACTTTATTATGACGAAATATTTGATGGAGGGAGCCTGTTTGCTTCCTGGAGGCTGGGAAGGAAGGGGATAAAAGAAGTGAGAGTTTGTCTCCACATCCTCTTCAAGGGGGCGTCTCCACATCCTAACTTTCTTCCATTAGGCTCCAAATCCAAACATTCTGTCATCTTTCAGTAGCACCATCAATTGAGGTACAAAGGTTTTGACAGGGGATATGTGTGTGTGGGGGGGTATTTAATATCAAAAACCAGGCATGCCACAGCTTGTGGGCCATATGTGCCCCAGGACAGCTATGAATGGGGCCCAACACAAAATCATAAGCATACTTGAAACACTGTGTGGTTTCTTTCCCCCGTCTTTGAAACTCCGTTGTGTGGTTCTCATGTGTGAACTTGTAGATGACGTCATGTCCTAGTGTCAGAAGACTATAAAAAAGCTTGGGCTCCAAACTGTGACTGTAGTGAATGGAATCAACGTCCCTGCCATGGTAGCAAAGGGAAGTCTAGCACGGGACTCAGGCAGAGTGCTAGCAGGACTGCAGGCATTCTGTCCATCTAACGAGAGTGGTTAGAGGGGTGTCTCTAGTCCGGTGAGTGGAGCTAGGCACCCAAATTCAGAGGCCAGGCAGACCCAACTGTACTGAGGGTCAGGTCGAACCTTCTTGGAGAGAATTCTTAGCATGTCTGAAGCATTTACAGAAGGAAAACTTGGAATGACATGAGAGACTATGGCCTGGAAGTCTGGCAGGCTGTGCCTGTCCAAGTCAATATTTTGTTAAATACTCAGGTTGCAGTCAGAAACAGACACTTGGCAAACAGGTTTCTCTTAATGGTGTATGATATTTTCCTTTAGTTTTATTAATAGAGTTTTCCCTCCCTCTGATTCCTCTGTGGTTTGCAAATCATAGCAGGAGAAAGTACGCCTAGATGGCTGGGTGGGATGAAGGTCACGACATCACTCAGAAGAGCCAATGTAAGTATCTGGAGCATGCAGAGAGATGAAGGCAGAGGTTCTATAGACAGGTCAGAGAGCCACGTTGACTGTGTCCCCATGAGCTGACCCTTCAGATAGACGGCATGATGGGAAGAGTAGTATTGGCTGAAGAAATGGAAGGCTGTGAAGGCTTCTCCAATCACCTTTTATTGAGACAGCTGTAGCTTTTAGCCAGAGAATTCTAAAAAGCTTGTGAATCACATTTGACCTTGGATTATTGTATTCTTGGGCCTGGTTTGTCTGCTGTACTGGCCTGCAAGCTCCCTGCTGGCTGTACCACTGTCCAGTTGCTATTTTCAACATGATTAGCTCCATCACGAGGATAAGCAGGGCCCCGAGACAGAGATCCAGTCCTCAGGAAGGTAGTGCTTGAGGATTACCTACCATACAGACTGGAACTGTGGTAGCACAATAGGACTCTTAGAGTAGGGTCCATCACAGAGGCTCCATGGTTGTACCTGGTACACTCAGAGGGCGGGTGGGAGAGGGTCCTGGAACAAGGGAGGGGTCTCCTTGCTAGAGCTAGACAAGAGAAAAAAATTAGTTTACTTCTCAGTCACCAGGCCACTATCACCGTATCTTTATTCTCTCCCTTTCAAGGAAAAACAATAACCAAACCATCACCACCAACAACGAAGCATCCCTTTATGCTTCCACTCGAGCTCAGAAGGGAGTCTACACTGCAAAGTCCTGATCTACTTGACTGGCTGTGCTCCCGGCTTCCTCCACTCACGCAGCAGCATTTACTCTGCAAGACTCTAGCTTCTTTCTAACTCCCTCCACTCGGACACACAGTGTGATTTCCTCCATGGACACCTTTCCAGTGTCCTGACTGCCTTGCACACACCCACACCTATGACTGCTCCCGGAGCCTAATTTAAACCCCTCCCTCTCCCAGGAAGAGGAAGCCCCCATTCCTTTTCACCTCAACAGCTGTTGGGTATGTACCACGTGTCAAGCACGCTATGTGTTTCCATCTCATTTAGACCTTCCAGGGGCTCCATGAGTTCCAGTCAGCTCTTAACTCTGTAGGTAATGCACCTGCACAGCTGCCAAATAGTGGGACCAGTACCAAACCCTAATAGTCTAGAGCCCACGGCACTGTTCTTACAAAACAGTCCACTGTTTCTTTGGTTTGTCATGCGGAGAATGTATAGTCTTGAGTCTCCTCATATGATGCAAAGGGTTATGGATATTACATGAACATTCAGATATGTGGAGGTTGGGGTTCCTAATTTAGAAGTGGAGCAGTATCACACGAGAATGATCAATTATCAGTTCTTTGGCTCTATGGCCGGACAAGTCGCTTCACATTTCTGAGCCTGTTATTTTCTTTGTTAAAAGCGAGCAATAACTCTTATGTAAGATTTGGGTCCTGGTGAGGGTCAAATTAAAGTTTATGCCAGTGCTCTGTGAACTGTAAATAAGGTAGAATTATTATTATTATTGTAATCATCTTTATTATTACTCTTCAGGGATGAATTACTTAATTATAATAGGCAGAGGGCACAAAGGGAGCCCTGTAAAGTAAAGGATATAACATGAAGGCGTATGAGCTGATACTTTGCAAATCTCACCACGTCTGTTGACGCTGGCTAGATGTGGCCAATACAGACAATCACATCAGCATGTCTTTGATAGGACATTACATATGCCAGGCTGATGGACAGAGTTCAAAGAGATGGCGAAGCAGCTGCTGCTGCTGCTCTTTCTGCTCCTTTTCCTTCTCTTCTTCTCCAGTCAGGGTCTCATTCTGTGGCCAACCCTGATTTTGAGCATACATAAGTCCTCTGTCTCAGCTTCTCAAGTTTTGGGGTTACAAGTGTGAGCTGCCACAGCTGGACTGTGAACCACTACACCTGGCCAGACGTTTCTAATATTGGACAATTCTAGGTGGAAAGACCTGTTAGTTACATTAGAGTCTTAACAGGATCTGTGCTCTTCAGAAAGCTTACGAAGGAGAGACCTCTGGCCATGAAGTCTGATACAGGTTGAGTATTAAGGAAAAAGAGGGTTCCTTAATTTAAAAAATGTAAGCAGAATACAGCAATTGTGGGAATTACCAGGAATGGAGTCTTTGTCCAGCCTGTTTGGAGCTCATGAAGGGTCTGGGATAAGATATTCTCTGGTCCAAGGCAGGGTGGTGATCTACATGGAGGTCGTCTTATGTCTACGTGTGATCAGGATTTCCCAGAGATGAGATGAGCTTCTAGCAAGCTCAGAGTTCCAGGACATCAGGGCACAAGCCTGAGTGACCCTCTGTCAGGTTTTGTGGGGCATCAGGTGGGCTGTAGCTCTGAAAGGTGGCTGTACTTCTTTACACCTCTGGATTGTTTCTTTGGTTAAGATGATGAGAAGTCCCTAGCAGAGCAGATCATACAGCTGAACACCTGGACAGTATCTAGCTTGGCCTCGCAATTCCTCAACCTGCTAGCAATTCGATTTTGTATGTGTGTCTCACAGCTCACACCTAACAAGACAACACAGAAGGGAACAGAGTTTGGGCTGGGACTCCCAGACTGCGCCTAAGAAAGAGAAAGCAGCTTTGTGGAGTTGCCGGAGCCCAGAGCTGGCTGTTCAGCAGTGTAGTGGGTTGACCCGGATGTTGGCTCTTTTGACAGAGGAAGGACTTCCGGGTCAAGTGCGGTGTTTGGCGGATGTTGTTGAAACTGAGTTAAACGATGTCTGTTTGTTTTCCTCGCCGAACCTTGTAGCTTTCCACCAAGATCATGTACAATGGCTTCTTAGGCTCTTTTGAGCATGGAGCCTTTGCTGGCCCGAGGAGCAGGGCTCATGGCTGATGCCCACAGAATATACTAATGCCGTCCAGGATGCTTCCCGTGTTTTTTGTTCCCCGTGGTTTTTGTTCCCCGTCTGTCGCTGCTTTCATTTTCTCCGAAGCCAGAATTCTGTAGGGAGACATCTGGAGCCCAGAGAAGACCCTTCCCCAGCCCAGTAGGATTTCTGCAAGTAGTGTAGGTTTAGGCGTGTAATGAATTTAGATTTAATTTGCAAGTGAAAAAGCTTGCTTTCTTTTGTAGCTTACACCAAAGCTCAAACGTCTAAGCTTCCAGGGTTTAAGTCTAATTAACTGTATTTCACAGCTTATTTAAAGAAAAGAATGGAGGCATTAAAATTGTAAAATCTAATTTTTGAGTAAATCTTTCAGTGCAAAATTAATGTCGCAGTATTAGAGCCGCCTTGGCAATATATCTCTTGTCTTCAAATTTCAAAATGAGCTTTTGCAAACATGAAATTATTCATTAGACTGTCTGGTAAAGAGATAAATAAGTGTCTCTTCAAATCCTCGATCTCCTCTTCTCTATTTAGCTGAAGACAGAGTTATTTAGATTGAAGGGCAAGTGGGTTGATGGGATTTGTTAATTTGGACAGGTAAGGAGAAGGGAAAGGGGCAAGAGTCTGTATTTGTTGACAGAGGGAGTGGGCAGAGATGGAGCCCCTTCCCTGTGCCCACTCCGGTGGGATTGACTGGGGGAGTGGGGAAATTCCTTAGCAGTGATTCTATGTCAGGGGCAGGGGTCTTCTGGACAGCTCTTATGCCTGAAACACCGAGGCTCTCCAGTACATCCAGGTGGACATTGGTCTGTTCACTCTTTTGTCCGAGTGGCCATTTTCCGGCCTGGCCCATCCCTGAAGCATCTTCACTGTCTTCCTGGTTTCTTTGCCTCCATCGTCACGGCCCTCATTTAGGTGTCCAGTCACCCACCTTTCTGTTCCCACCCCTCTTCTCTTCCTTCACAGGTCTCCAACGCAGTGTTTCTTGATGGCTGTACCTGCTTCCTCCTCAGCCACCTCCCCTGCCAGGCACTGAGTGCCTCCAGGACAATGAATACATCCAGGTCTTGGCATCCTTGATGCTCTCCGTAGTACGTAGTAAACAGCAGGTGCTTGCTAAATGCATTTGGTGGTGATGACGTTCTAGAACCCCAGACTCACGCTTACGGCCACTGGGTAACTGCTCCCTTTTACTTGTAGTAAACATTGGGAGGAGAATGTGGAAGCAACTTGCTTGGGTCACCTCAGCCTGGAGAGTGTCATTCTGAGATTCTGTGAGAGGCGGGGAAAAAGCATTGCCTTGGTGAGACGTTAGTCCCGCTTCCTGTCCCCCAAGTGAATGTGAGCAAGAGGCCTAAGTTTCCTTTCCTGACCTGCTAAATGGGAATGACCCCACCGGGGCTGCAGGCATTTGGGGAGGCCTACAGAGGATTCAGTAGTGCTATGAGTGAACTACTCAATGCACATCTGACCTTCAGAAGTTCACAGCCATTTGCTTTTTTTTTTTTTTTTAAGATGGAGTGATGAGGTGTAAGGAGGCTATAGGAGAGGATCTCTGGAACAGCATAAGCCTGAGAGGACCAGGGACACTTCAGACAGGACCTTTTTAGGAGAACAACACATAAAACAGAACAGAAACTCAGCATGGGGAGAGCTCAGGGCAAATCTAGAGACAAGCCGTGGACACCAAGCAACTTGTTGAGGACCATTCTCAGTTTCCAGATAGATGCTCTGTTTACCCACCGTCTTGACCCGTGTGAGAATTCCACAAACTCCTGTAGCTTCTGATTATCCCTTCCTCCTCTGTGTCCCACGGGTGGCTCAGCCCGGTCTTCCCTGTTCCCACTGCTTCTCTGCTCTGTGGCAGAGACCTTTCAGGATCCAGTGACCATTTCTCTTCTGGTACAGGGCAGATAGGTGCCCTCTGGAGAACTGTATCCTGGTCTAGAGTTGGAGAACATTCATGGGATAAACAGTGAGTCTGAGGCCATCCTGGGCTTCATGAGACCCTGTCTCAATACCAACAAACCAAAAATAAATAAATAAATAAATACAAAAAAAATTTCACACACACACACACACCAACAACAACAGCAAAAAAGCCACCAGCCAACCAACCAACCAACCAACCAAACAAACAAACAAACCCCCCAAAACCCACCTAACAACAATGAAAGAAGAGTGTCCAGGAATCTAACACCTCCCCCCTTTTCATGCTGAGAACAAATCCCGAGGCTTTGTGTGTGCTAAGTATCGCTCTAACACATCTTCAGCCTGAGGGATTCATAAACTTTTTATTTGAGATTTATTTACTTAATTGATGTGTATGAGTGTTTTGCCTGCATATACGTATGTACGTATGTGTGCCACGTATGTACCTCATGCCTTTGGAGTTCATCAGATCTTCTAGAACTGGAGTTACATATGGTTGTGAGCTACCATGTGGGCGCTGGGAACCAAACCTGGGTCCTCTGCAAGAGCAGCAAGTGTTCCTAGCTACTTAGCCATCTCTCCAGAGCTCCCCACCCCCCAAATTCAGAATCTTAATGAAAAACTCAACAATTAACTGTTAGACACAAGTTCAAAACACACCTTCTTGATAATTCCTTGTGGAAATTTATAGCTGTTCACGGAGGCAATTGTGATTTTTGATTCAAGTTTGCTTGGTTTCTCGAACTTCCTCTATAGCCTTGACTTCCACACCAGGAGGCCACCCCAAAACCCAAGGCCCTTCCTTAGAAGGCAGGGCAGGTACGGGGATGCCTGGGGACTGGCACGCAGTTTAATGGTATAGTGCCCCGAAACCCTGGGTTCTATCTCCGGTGTGCGTGTGCTCCTGCACACACACACTTGTGCAGCGTGCGTACACACCCTGCTCTGTAACTGTCCTTGCTCGGGTTCAGTGGTGTGAGAACCTAGAGTGCAGTGAGCCAGAACAATGTGTGTGGGAGTGGGGACAGCACATGCCTTGTCTGTGGACTCTTGACTCATCTCTGATGAGTGTGTATGACAACCCTGAAGAGGATTTGCTTCCTCCGTGGCCCTCCTGGCGTGTGCCTTTCAGCTCTAAAGCCTCCCTGAGAGGCAATTGGTTAGGAGACAGGCTGTGTGTGGTCCAGAAACCACAAGTGGCTCCACCTGTGCCACCTGTATCTTGGGACACAAGCTGGAGTTATCTGAAAGGAGGGACCCTTAATTGAGGAGTGCTTTCATAAGATCTGGCTATAGGCAAGTCCGTAAGGCATTTTCTTAATTACTGATCAATGGAGGTGGGCCCAGCCCACTGTGGGTGGTGCCACCCCTGGGCTGGTGGTCCTGGGTTCTATAAGAAAGCAGACTGAGCAAGCCATGGGAAGCAAGCCAGTAAGCAGCATCCCTCCATGGCTTCTGCATCAGCTCCTGCCTCTGGGATCCTGCCCTGTTTGAGTTCCTGTCCTGACTGCCCTCAGTGGTGAACAGTGCTGTGGAAGTGGAAGTCAAAGAAACCTTTCTTCCCCAGCTTGCTTTTGGGTCCTGGTGCTTCTTTGCATCAATAGAAACCCTAACTAAGACACCACCCCACCGCCACCTACAGGTAGGCGGAAGCCCGTTTCTGTGCTCTTAGCTCTCCAGGTGAGGGAGAGGCAGGGCTCGCTTTGTTTGTTTTTCCAAGAAATCTTGGTCCAGTGAGACCTCCTCTGAAGTAATCACTTCTCAGAGCCAATTAGTGTCTGTCTGGCCACAGTCTGTGGAATGAGCGGAGGCGGGGGGGGGGGGGGGGGGGGGGGGGGGGGGGGGGGGGGGGGGGGGGGGGGGAGGGGGGAGGGGAGGGCTGGCTGATTGTCTTACTGTAGCAAAGGTACTGCAGAGTATCTGAATGACCCCGGAGGAGGGCACCAGGTGCCAGGTCGGCTTCCTTTGGCTTTTCCCAGGTCACTGTCATTTCCCCCCACTGAATGTGAGTGCAGAGGCATCCTGGAGGAGAGCGAGAGCATCAGGAGGCAGGACCCGCTGCAGCAGCACAGTCGTCTCAACTCCTCATGTGGCTAATATTTCGGTCTTTCCCACCTTCAGTTCCCTTCCCGTGGGAACATACGGCTGCCTACCTGGAAGCCTGTGGAGAGGATGAAATGGGTACTGAGGACCTTTGCCCAAGGGAAGGCTAATTCTATTGTCCTCCCAAACTTCGGTTAGTGATTTACTCGTAAAAAAAGGTTTTGAGCAAAGTAGGCAGGACATATGGGGACAGATTCTAGCTCTCCTGGAATCACTAATGTACTGCCCACAGGCCCTGGGGTGTAGCCTGGAGGGGCAAGTTGCAAGCTTCCATGGGGAAGGGAAATACTTCAAGTTGTTCTCCTGAGGTTTCCGGCGGTGTGCGTCAGGATTAGGGTCTGCTGGCCGCTGGGATCCTAACAGAATAGATTCTTGAAAAGAGCTGCAGAGGAGAGGGGTCTGGAAGGCACTGGGCCTGTGGTGAAGCCACTGCCTGAGAGGTCCAGGGGCACTTCAGACAGGACCTTTTAGGAGAACAACACTCAAAACAGAGCAGAAACTCAGCATGGGGAGAGCTCAGGGCAAATCTAGACACAGGCTGTGGACTCCAAGCAATTTATGGAGGACCATTCTCAGTCTCTGAAGCTGTGTCCTGTCCCCCATCCCCCCCCCTCCCCCTGCCCACCCAGCTCCATGTGAGAATTCCACAAACTCCTGTAGCTTCTGATCATCCCTTCTTCCTCTGTGTCCCAAGGGTGGCTCAGCCCGGTCCTCCCTGTTCCCATTGCTTCTCTGCTCTGTGGCAGAGACCTTTCAGGATCCAATGGCCATTTCTCTTCTGGCCTGGCCAGGGCAGACAGGTGCCCTCTGGTGGACTGTATCCTAGTCTAGAGTTGGAGAAACATTTAACGGGCCTTTGAAACATCAAACTTGGAGGCTCTGGCTTTTGAGAAGCAGGATAAACAAACCTGGGCCCGAGAGGAAACTCATTCCCCTTTCTTTCCTTTGCCTTTCATACTCATCAAAGTCAAGTTCTCAGAGCTCTACTGTCTCACAAGTGCCTTCAAATAGGTCTCATTGTTTTATTTATTGTGCTTATCACAAGTGCAGGCAGCCTGGAGAGTCTCAGGCCAGCAGAGACCTCTTTCAGGGAGTGTTGACATTTCTGGAGATGTGAAAGGCCCGCAGTCTTCCCTGCCCTGGGTGGGCCTGGTTGTGAGAGGCTGAGGTCTGTGCTGGTTCCCAGTGGGGTCTTTCGGAGCCTAGCAAGCCCCTGACACTTGCCTGTTTATACTTCACAGTCCCTGAATAGCCAGGTCTGTGACCAATCCAGGTTAACATCTCTGTCAGTCTGCTCTACCTTGGGCCCTTCTGGCTGGATTTTGTTCTCCAGGGCAAGGTGAGGCAGCAGCACCAATGACATTGTGGCTCAGTGATGAATCAATGTTTAATAGCTAAATATGTACTAGATGCTTGCTCTCTCTGTGTGTCTGTTGTTTTCAGTCCTCTGTCTCTGTCTCTGTCTCTGTCTCTCTCTGTGTGTGGTCATGGGAGATAAAGAACCAAAAGGGGTCCGGTCTTTGGTTCTCTATGGCTCTCAGGCCCCTTGGGGGTGACAGAGACATCTGCCTATCAGTCTGCCACCTGGCAGACGGGGAGAGGTGTGTTGTAAGGCAGGGACAGAGTGCTGGTAGCGGGAGGGATGGATGCAGATGTGAACGGGAGAAGGAGAAAGGCCTCAACAAAGGAGACAGTGTCTGGAGGCCAGCAGAGCTCAGGAGGAGGTGTAAGGGAGGGGACTGACAGGACAAGGTCAGAGGTTCCGGGCACGGTGAACACTCTGGTACTGTGGAAGAAAAAACGTCGTATGTCAGCGTTAGAGGAGTATCTGTGGTGTGACTGTGACATTGGTGGGTACCTGCTTCAACACTGAATTAGGGCGACATATTCAGCACTCCCTGAAAAGTTTCTGACAAAATGGGATGGGTCTTCTGTTGGAAACAAACCCAGAACCTGGTTTTGGAGCAACGACTCTGTAGCCGTGGGCTTGGCTGAACATCTGGAGAATGGGTAGAAGGGCACACTGCAGAGGTTAATCCTCAGAACACATGCCTAGGTCCTCTAGATGATCTCAGAGTGGTCCCCTTGGACACGGTACGTGGCAGCAGATGGGAACCAAGTCCACCTGTATGATCTCAGTGAGTCCCTGCCTCTCTGTACCTGGGTACCATCTTTGCGGTGTGGTCAATACCACCTTTCTTGGCAGCATGAAATAATGTAAACAGAAGTGCTTTGAAAGCTGCAAAGCGTCGCACAGACACCAAGCATTATCTCCTCCCCTCTCTTTCTATTATCTTCTCATCTGCTCTCAGCGCGCCCTGTAATTGAACCAGGACCACAGACCTATCTCCCACGGTCTCCCAGGGGCTTTCTGCGGCAGAGGGCGGATGGACCACGTCTGTTAGAAATTCCAGGAAGCAGAGAGATGCAAGAGGGAGAGAAGCTGGGGCTGGGTTAGGCAGTAATGAGCAGAGCAGTGGAGTCCAGGTCTGAGAGAAGATTCTGGAAGGAGACAAGAAAAATCTCTCATGTCATTGATGCTGCTTATCCTTGTCATTACAACCACCATCATCATCATCACCCCCTCCCCCTGCCACCACCACCACTATGGTTTTCATCTTCATAACTTACGGCCCTCAAATGCTCTTCGGCCATCTTCTCTTTTGGAATTCTTTATGCCTCTGATCTTCAAGGTTCATTTCAGGAAGCATTTCCCAGTTTTCCTAGGTGGCAATGGTCTCATCTTCCACAGTCCTCCTTGTCCTTTCCATCACCACACTTCTCCCCTGTATTGTGTGTTACAGTAACTGGTGGGCATTTGTTGTTTCTCTTCTGTTGAGTTTAATCTCCTCAAGAGAAGGGACTCTGTCCCTGATTCTCTCTGTGTGCCCCTGTTACATCTTCTTGTACCCAAGAAGCTACCGTGGTTGCTGGAGTGGGGAAGAACTCCCCATTGTTTGAGAGGCACCAGGAGTTGAAAGGCATATGCTTTAGAAGCTTGTCTTTCAAGGCAGCCCCACACTCACTCAACTCTACACCATTTGGGTCCTGCAGAGTTCAAGCCCATGGGCAAAGGCCTGGACAGTCCATCGACCAGCCGTTGCTGCACTCTCTCCCTGAGCTGGAGTCTAGGTCCCTTGGTGCCTGAGTATTTCAGCCACCCGCTTCTCCTTACAGAGCTGAGAAATGAAGGCTTCCTGGATACTTCGGAGCAAGGGTCAGAAAGAATACAGGGAGGATAGAATGTAGGTGTGGGGATCCGGAGGGGGTACTCTGAGACAGTGAGGGGACCTGCTGTGCTCCATAGACACAGAGGAGTGAGTCCCCCATCCTCCTGGCTCCTAGCCCCTGGAACACCCCCAAGCTCCTTCTTTGTCCTGGTGAAATAAAGGCTTGTCAGAGAGACATGATTATTGTTAATTGCTAGATGGTTCTTGTCTTTCAAGACATTTGTTTTCAGGCAAGGCAGCCAGGGCTTATTTCTGGAGGGGCTTTGGCTCTGGATGGCCTATCCTTGAGAAGAAGCAGCCAGCACAAGAAGAATGAAGGATCCAGAAAGAGGAGCTGCCTCCTGGTATATATAGCTGGTGGCCTTTGTGGGATGCTGGCTAGGGGTCTAGGGTTGGGGCTGTGACTCATAGTCACACTGAAGACAGCACTCAATTACAAGTACATGAACTCATTCACACCCACATCAAAGTACCAGTATGTGTAGACACTGTGCTCAGAGGGTCACACATATGCATATTCTCAGTGACCAGTAACCCACAGACGACATGCTGCAGGCTCAGGTATAGTGGTTGGATACACATAGCTACCTTTTCATGAAGATATATGCAAATGTCTAGAGGTTTGAGAGTGATAATTAATTTCTTCCCTCTTCCCTTCAACTTGTGGACTAAGAAACAGACACAAGAGACAGATAGTAATGCATATAGTTCTATATTTTATCTCTCTTTAAGACATGTGCATTTTCACATTTCTGAATTGGAGTAAGTTTTACAATAGATAGCTTGTACGTAGTAAAGCATGTCCCCGTTAGCATGCTTTGCTGCTGTACCAACGTTCTAGCCAGTAGAACTGATACAGGAAAATGAAGTACCCATGCTATCTAACCTCTACCCCTCTGCTTGGCGGTGTCAATAACCCAGGAACCCAGACTCTCTGGGGGCTTCTGTTTCCTCTAAGAGCTTCTTTCAGTTAGCTCATTCACCAAGGAGTAGGGGGAAGATATGTATTCTGTCCCTAACCCTGGCCAGGCAGACACCATGACATGGGTTTCCTTAGCTGTAGCAGGTAGGTAAGGAGAGGGTCAGGGAATGGGAGACAGGGGCAGAGAAGGGCAGAGGATTTCTTCCTACCTTGTACAACTCAGAGCAGGGTCACAGAAAAAAACCCGTTTTCCCTTTAAGGTAAGATACATCTTGGCATCCACAAATGGGTCAAAACATACTCGAGACATTTACCCTTAGACAATTAGATTATTCAAGTGTGTGTTGTGTAAGGGGCTTGCATGATTGAAGGTGCATAAGTAAACAGTTAGGTGGTGCAAATAATTGAGTGTGTGCACAGAGACTAAGTAAAAACACACACAGCTTCATGTGTAGCTACATCAGTACATGCCTGTGCTTCCACTGCATCTAGGGCCTACCCTGCGTATGTACTCACTGGATCCTGGCAGTGTTTCCTGAAGGGAGCTACACACCACTTGACAGCAGAAGATGGACCACACAGATCTACTCAGAGGCCACTTTTTGGTATGCCAGAAGGCTGCTGTGGACTTTGTGTTGACAGAGTGACCAACATCTAGCCTGTCACCCAGGCTGTTTCTTACAATTCAAAGCATATCACCAGTCTAGATGTCTGCCTTTGGCTGTAATGTTCTGGAAGGTCCCTGGACAGACTTGTCTATCTTCACCGTTCCAGAAGCTTGGAAGAGAGCTCCCACCCACCATGTCTTTCCCTAGTCTCCATAAAAAGAAACTCTGCCCTCTGCAGACTGCACAATCATGTCATTCCTGGAAGGAAGTGCACCAGTGTGCCACCTTCCAAGGCATGGCAGACCATGGCTTACCTTGTAACTGTCCAGTTGAGGCAGCCAAGATCTTCCTTTTCTCTCCATCTCTGTCTCATATCAGGAATGAAACCTAGGACCTCATGCATTCAGGGCAAACACTCTACCACTGAGCGATAGCCCTAACCCTATTTTGAGTCAAAGAAAATTTGTAACCATGGCTCTCTAGTTTCTCAGACTGGCCTTGAACTTGCCATCTTTCTGCATGAGGTTCCCAAGTAGCAGAGATGATGGGCATGTACCACCGGGAAGGAAGTTCTGGGGCTATCTTTCTTTGACCTCAAACCCTGGCACCTGTGGAGGGGCCATTGCTAGCCACACTTGCTTATGCGCTTCCCAGTCATTTCATAGACTCAGCTCTTGCTTGTTCAGCCTCTGTAGTTTCCTGACAAGGGCATAGAAACCCAAAGAGATTGTGGTTTATTTAGGCTAACATATCTAACTAGGGCTTACGGCAGGCTTCCAGTCCTGTTTGTGTGAATCCGAGATCACGTGGCAAGCTGTGAGGTGTTCATTTGTGTGAATATGCCCGTGTGTGTAGTGTAGCCATGTGGAGGTGATTGCATTTGTGTGTACGGGTGTGTATTTCTGGGTGCTTTTCTGCCTGTTGGAAACTGTGAGTATACTCATGTGGACACTGAATCAGTGAATTTCCTCTGTGTTACCAAGTTTATAGAGCCATCTACTCTACCCCTTTATCCAGCCAGAGTTCTGTTCTAGCATCGAAACGCCTCTCTTGTGTATCTAAGTGCAGAGAACTGTAAACACCGAGGACTGCACATCTGTCCCTGTCTCCCTGGACAGATGTCTGTCTGTCTGTGCACATCTGTGTACACTCATGGGTTTCGATAACGTCGTATACCTGCCCGTGGGTATCCACCTATGTAGACACTGTGCAAATCCGTGGTGACAGGTGGGCTGTGTGTCCATGGCTGCGTAGTTCTGACATTTCCCACCTGTGTGCGCGTGCTTGCCTTTGTGACTAAGGCAGCATGAATCCTTCTGTCGATCCTTGTAATCTGTGGGAACAGCCCAGCTCCTGGTGCTGATTGCCTTATTGGTCACTGGCCTAGCAGCCTGTGTCTTTTAACTCAAGGAAAGGTCGCCTGGACCCCCATGCAGGCTCAAATCATATAACCTTTCATGTTTCCTCTCCTGTGGGGACTGTTCAATTCCCATCCTCTCTGGGGTCCCATTTGTATGATGTCAGGCAGAGAGTGAGACTGTGGCCTGGTACATCTTTCTAAAGCAGTGTGACTCTGTGCCTGAGGGGGGGAAGCAGCCTGCTGGGAAGCAACTTCTTACAGGCTCAGATAGCGGTTCCTTTTCTCCTGTGTGACCTCTACCTCACCAGTATGCTCAAAAAACCAAGCGGAGGCCATTGCTCCAGCCCTTCTCCCATCTTAGTGACAGAGACACTGGAGCCTGGGCATTAAGGACCTTCTGCTAGCTCACCCGGTTCGATTTTGATGGGAGCCTGAGGTGGTTTCAGTGTTGTTGGACTCCAAGTACAGAGTTCTTTTTCTCATGGATACAGCCACCTGAGGTGGATGGTTCATCAGAGATCAGTGTGTCCCTTCTGTGGTGTACAGGCATGGTGGGGGTGTCCCTTGTGGTTAGTAGGGAACATATTTTTATCACCCGTGCATCCGCATGTGCAACAGAATGGAGAAGTGTCAGACAGGCGCCATTTCGCACCTTGCTCCTAAATTTCTGTATTTGGAACCTGGGGTGGCCCTGAGGTGACCTAAGGCAATGACAGCGAAGTCTTCATCAATCTAAGATTGTGGTGGATCCCCTGAGCCAGAGCAGTGTCATACTGTGTTAAATTACTGAGATTTGGGTTTCTTTGTTATAGCACCTGCTCATTTCTTACCTTAATACACTGGCTCTTCTCTTTTGGGGAATGGTCTCTAAGAAACCAACTCAAGGGGTTGGAAAGATGGCTCAGCGGTTAAGAACACTGTTGCCCTTCTAGAGGACCCAAGTTCAGTTCCCAGCACTCATATTGGGCGGCTCACAACTGCCTGTAACTCCAGCTCCAGGGGAATCTGACTTCTTCTCCTGGCTTCCATGGGCTCCTGTACCCATGTAGCACACATCACACACACACACACACACACACACACACACACACACACACACACACACAAATAACTAGGAAACATTTTCAGACCTTTCTCACCAACCTCGTCTTCCAATCCTGGAACCACAGGTTGGGAACCCTCTTGGTCACCTGGGGCAGTCCAGTCCAGGGGAAGCAAACTTAAATCCTGCGGTGTGTAACAAGATGAATAGGTGTGCTCACCATAATACACCTGCCTGTCCTTTGAGCAAACTTCATCCTTTGAAAGGATCACTGACTTTTTATTCAGGATGCCTTGAGATCATCACTTTAGATTCTGGATGGAATCGGCTTGCCCCATGCTCATCATCACCCAGTCAGAGGCTCTGACTCTTGGAAGACCGACCAGTGTGACACCAGCGGCGGGAAGCTCGCCGTTGACTTTCCTTTCTCAAACACTTTCCCAGCTCCAGACCCCTTCCTCTTCCCAGCTCTGGATGCCAGGAAGAGTGGGACCAGGGTCTGTGTGAAGCCAGTGAGGTATCTACAAGAGGAAGCTTGAGGCCGAGGCCAAGGGATGGCTGCTGCGGTTTATGGCTTTTTTTTTTTAGAGAAGCCATGTCAATGAAGTCGAAGGTGAAGTCAGAACCAGAAGCCGGAAGGAATACGTTACAATCCCAAACAGAAGGGCCTAGCTTTCCAGATGTGCAGGAGTGAGAGGTGGCAGCAGGTTGAAGAGGATTAGAACCGGAAAGAGCCTCAGAACCCTGGGCGGGTGTGAGGTGGGAGCAAGGCCTGAGAGAGACTTAGCAGTGTTCCCTAGAGAGTGGCAGCTAAGCCAGGGTAGCATTGGGTAGAGGGTCCTTAGTAACCTGGAGCTCCCTGGTTCTTTATCCAGACTCAGATATGCAAGTTCACTGCAGGGGAGGAGGGAAAGCGTGTGCGTGTGTGTGTGTGTGTGTGTGTGTGTGTGTGTGTGTGTGTGTGTGTGTGTCGGGGGGGGGGTGTTACAGACAGCTGGAGAATGGTCTGCCTGCTCTGGGCAAGCGGCAGCTACAAAGAGATTATCCCAAACAGCCCGAGTAATGGACCCAGCCACAGATCTGTGCCTCTCTACAGAGGATGCAGACGATGGCAGGTCAGTCACCTCCAGAAGACAGTAGCAGGTCGTCTTTGGAGACAGCTCCCTGGTCAGGCTTGTGGCTCTGACAGCAGGCGTCGGCAACGGCTTGTCCTTGCTCCACATCTTCCTCTCTGTTTTTCCTTTTTAACAAATTCTGAATCATAATGAAAGATTTTCCTTGGATGTCGTGTGTGTCTGACAATCAAATCAATTCTTTGCAATCAATGTTTTTCTAATGAATTTTGCATTTCTCAGGGCAGGACCTGACATTATCTGTTTGTTTTCTCTCTTGCCCTTGGCTCCCTCCCCTGCCTCCCTGTTTTAAGCAAACTGTGCAAGAGGCTTCAAGAGCCAAATGGCAGGTCTGAAACAGCTTTTTCCTTCCAGTTTCTCCTCAATTTTTCCTTGCCCTTTTCCCCAGCACCCTTCACTGGGGAACTTAATGGGGTGTTGCTGAGCAATTAGAATGATTTAAATGGCCCTGTAACAAAGTTTGTCAGGTGAAACCCCACCACCCACCAGAGCTCACCCCTGCATCTGTTGTATCCTAGCTAAAGAAGGAGCAGGGAGGTGCCCGGGACATGAGAGAACTATTCCCCCCCCCCCAGCCTCACTCCTTCCCTCTATTCTCACAGGCTTCTGGTGCGTGCAGTAGATTAGATGCAAAATACATTTTCATTTCACCTATTCGGAAAGACTTCTGGGTGAAATAACAAATTCATTAATAAACACTGCAGGAGAGGCAGGAGAAGAGCTACCAGACCAGGTTGGCTTCTAATGTCCCAAATCCTGTATGAATGAATAAATGATTGACTGATTGAATGAATGATGGAATGCAGACAATAAGGACTTGAAGGCTGGTATTGCACAAAGGTGGCATGTAGACTTGGAACTAGGTATTTAGAGCCACTAAAGTGGGTGGCATTAGAACCCACTCCTTCATGTGTGGGATGTAGAACCTGTATGGAGGATGGAGAGAATTCAAGTGGCCAGTTAGATGTCTTGAAAACAAGACATCTTTTTGGTGGTTTTGGGCATCTGGGGTGGGGGTGCCCAATGTGCTCACAAGGGCCCCTCAGAGTGGAAGAAGGCAGAAGAGGTCAGAGTGACTTCTGTGGAAAGGACCTAGCCTGCAGTGCTGGGTTTAACAATGGGAAAATGGACCACAAGTCCAGGGATTCAGGTGACTTCTAGAAACTGGAAAAGACAAAGAAGTGGATTCTCATTCTCCCCTAGAGCCTTTGAGGAGACCACAGCCCTGCTAGCACTGTATTTCAGTAAGTGAGATTTTTATGGGAGTGCTGACCTCCAGAGCTATCGGTGATAAATCTGCATGGTTTTAACCCCAACTCATCTGTGCTTCACTTGTTACAGCAGCAACAGGAAGCTCATACAGAAGTCCTGATGTGTCTCAGCTGGCCTGGATGCGCATGACAGACCAAGGGAAGCTCAAGGAACATGATAATGGAGTCTAATAGGCTGTGGGAAATGCAGCCTTTAATTAAGCTATTTGCAAAAACATGGTGGGAGACCCTCAAAGGGACCTAGCAGGTGTGAAGACCATCTGAGCCACTCAGTGATGGACAACTTTGTTCATGGATCTTTGAGGCAAGCCTGCAGAGTCTCTTTCTGTCTTTCACTGATCTACGATAGGGAAGGGATCCTTCTCTCCTCCACCTCCTACCCTTGCCCCTGCCTTATACCCCAGCCCAGCTCAGTCCCGGGCACAGACTTTGCAGTGGGTTGGGCTAATGTTTGCATTCTGGATCCTGCCTCATCAGCCAGCTGAGCAGGGCTGTTTTCATGACTGTTTTTAGTCCTTCTTCCCAGGGTCCTTTTTTTTTTTTTTTTTTGGTTTTTCGAGACAAGGTTTCTCTATGTAGCTTTGTGCCTTTCCTGGAACTCACTTGGTAGCCCAGGCTGGCCTCGAACTCACAGAGATCTGCCTGGCTTTGCCTCCCGAGTGCTGGGATTAAAGGCGTGTGCCACCACTGCCCGGCTAGGGTCTTTGGACACTAGCCTCTGGGGGTTGTTGTGATGCGTCGCAGGCTGGGTGTCTGACATGAGGCCAAGTCTGGTGACATCATATGTCTTAACAGTCTGTCCTAACAACACCCCCAGGTTCCTCATAAAAGAACCCCCTCTTCCATCTCAGCTTGTTCACTACTTCATTGGGAATACTGC
This sequence comes from Peromyscus leucopus, assembly GCF_004664715.2. NCBI lineage: Eukaryota > Metazoa > Chordata > Mammalia > Rodentia > Cricetidae > Peromyscus > Peromyscus leucopus. The sequence goes on along the minus strand of NC_051069.1, from coordinate 26,540,148 downwards.
AGTAACCAAAGATGACCTCCACACACTTCCACCACTGTATCTAATCACATGCCAGCATCTACCCTCTGTGCTCAGCCTTCCCACACGATGCCCTGATGAACTATGTGTCTACACACAGTTCAGTGAAGTCAGGCCTCACTCTTCTGCCTCTAGCAATTCTCTCTCCCTCTCTATACTAGCTTGGCTCCATGTTCATATAAACATATTCATTAATATGCACCTATGTTAATTAATCCTTTGCCTGGTCCCATTTCTCTCAAGCTACTGCCCGTACCTTCTTCCTGATGATTACAGCAAGCTTCTCAACAGAGTTGTCATTACCTAGTGAGGTCCTCCCACCCCACCTCTCCATGGAAACTGCTCTTACCGATGCTGCTTCATCCAGGGGATGATGTTCAGCCTGTATCCTGCTTGGCCCATCAGCGATTCTTGGCTTGGCTGGTATCATTCTTCTTTTTTGACCACACAGAACAGTCTGCTTTCCCTACTCCACAGATAATGATTCTTCCTCCTGTTTCTTTCATCTCTTCTATGAGCTCTCCCTACTGTTGACCTGACTGTGACCCCTGAGGCTCACTCTATGGTTGTCTTCTTAGCGTGAGTTCACCTAGTCTGGAAATATCAGCTGTGTACTGATGGCATCAATGTTGACCTCTCTCCTGAGTCAGAGGCTTCCATGCCTTGCAGCCTGAATGCATCTGCACCTACCGGTCCAGGATCTTAAAACCTCCCTGCATTTGATGAAGTTCAGAGGGGCTTCTCAGACTCAGTGATGGTGGAGGAGAGACCAGGGCTGTGGTAGGTGCTGGTGGCCAGAAATGGAGCATGAAAGAACATGGAGCGGCAACTGCTTACACCTCTTTCCTTATTTCACATCTCCAGACTTCACTGTGACAACAAGGGAGGATTGAGGAAGAGGTGGGGGAACAGGTGACCCTAATTGAGAACCCCCTCTGGTTTAGGCAGGCTCTCCACTGATGGGCATGCTGGTCTTTTTTTTTTTTAAACCTCTTCTGCATATACAGCTAACTAGACCCCACCCAAGCCTACTAAAGATCCCCGGACTCACTTTGGGGGTCTCCTCCCAGCCGTCCTTTCCTAGCCACTTCCTAGGTTTTCCTTTTTCTCACTAAGCCCACCTTGCTTTTCTCAGACTTGCTGGCTTGGCCTGTTCTTTGTGGGCACGTGGGAAGGAGGAACAGAGAAGGAAATCGGCATCATCAACAGATCTCCAACAGAAGCCTTCCCCTCAGCCCCTTCCCCAACACGCTTTTTTCTGTACCTCCATGGGGGGCAACTCCAACTTCCCACTTGTCTAGGGGAAAATGTGGATGACGCTGCGGCCTACTCTTGTTCTCCGGTTCCTCTCAGGAGACTGGCTAGGGAATGCTCTATTTTTGCCCTACTTTAGAAAAATGCACTGGATCTGATTGATTCTCATACATTTGCTGCTCTCGCCCTGGTAGGGAGCACCTTCATCACACAGCTGAGCTGCTCCATTAGCCTCTTACCAGGTCTCCCTGATTCTACCGTCACCTTTATTTCCAGTATGGTGACCAGAAAGACACTTTTCAAGCCCAAGAAAGATGACACCACTCTTCAGAACCCTGAACTGTACTGACTTTCCCTCAGGTTCCACTGCCCATGCTCCGAGACAAGTTCTGCCCAGCACCCTCGCTCTAACTCTCCCTTGTTGGAAAAGCTTGGTGAAGACTCCCATGTTCTCCAACTCTTCCCTGAAACTTTAGAGTGAGATCATACTGACTGGTGACATTCTGAAAATCGCAAAACCTTCCCGCATCCATCACCGGCAGTCCCCGGTCCGTACTGGCTGTGTGTCACTAATTCAGTGAGTGTGTTTGGATCCATCACCCTGACACTCCTGTATAAGGCTTTCTGTGTTTATGTTTAGTGAGTGTAGGAGCAACAAGAGGTGGCAACAGGCCGGGGTAGTGCTTGCACACACGGCTGCTCTCTGTGCTGGGCTCCTCGGCCCTTTTGTAGATTGACAGGTCCACCAGATCCAGGGACTTCGTCACCATGCAGGGTGTGCTCTTCCCCTAACTGGGTGGCAGATGTCTCAAAATGAGGGAGAAGCTTTGGTAATAGACTTCTTGGCAATCTTATAACTGGGCATTTAATGTCTCCTTCAAAGGAATAAACAGTCATTGTCTCTGTCTCAGTACAGCCAAATAGGCTTGTGGAATTCCAATCTGACCCAGGCTCTCCGACAGAAATCTTGTTATTGCTACTCCCCATTTGTACCCCTGACATAGGCCCAAGGAGAGTGTCTTATTCAGCCGTGGCACCTAACACAGGCTTAGCCTGGCTGGTACACAGACCCTTCTTGCTATTGCAAGGAACCACAATTGACAGATGGTGAACCGGCCCACTGACTCTCTGGTAAGTGGAGTTCAGAAACTGGGTTTCTTAGTCTGGTTTTAATTGCTGTAATAAAATACTCAGGAGAAGGTGATTTATAAACGTTAGAGGTTTACTTGGCTTGTGGTTCTGGTCCTGGCATCTTCTTGACATCTATCATACACAACAGTGATGGGTGTCACTACAAGACAGAGTCAGTAGACCAGCCTAGTCTACTTTCTTCCTCTTGCAGAGCCACTTGTGCTGTCCCAGGGACCCCACTCTCCACCTCATAGCCTTTCCAAAGCCCAGCCTCCAAATACCATTATATACGACACTGGGGATCAAGTTTCTCACACACCCACTCTCCAAACTATAGCTATTGTCAGCGCCTTTCTACTTGCAAGAGATAAACCTATATTGTTGGTCTTTTTTTTTTTTTTTTTAGTTTTCACTTACTTTATTAACTCTTTATTCCATTTCAGTTTTGTAAAAATAGTATGCCTTTCCAGGCTGGATACAGTATACTTTCTTTTTTCCCCCATTTTTCTTTATTAAAAATTTTTCTACTCACTCTACATACCACCCACAGATCCTGCCTCCTCCCTCCTCCCACCCAACCCCCCAGCCCTCTCCCAAGCCACCCCACATCCCCCAAATCAAGGTCTCCCATGGGGAGTCAGCAGAGCCTGGCACACTGAGCCTAGGCAGGTCCAAGCCCCTCCCCACTGCACCAAGGTCTTAAGAGGTTTGTGTTTACACACAATCAGGTCTGGCTTGATCAGGACAGATCTGAAAGGGATAGAGAAGAGAAGGGAAAGCAGAAGAAACCAGGCTCTAAGATGGCAGCTTGCTGGGGCTGGCTGTGAGGAAGTGTGCCGGTGGGAAGGGAGTCAACCACTCTAAAGGACGCTGTGCCTATCGGTTGAAAGGCACAGGTGGATCTTTATAGCTGTGCTGTGGCCTCTGGTGGCCTGCCCCATGTTCCAGCTGCAGCAGCAGTCTTTGTGGACATAAACATTTGGAGCATCTTTGTATGCTGGCCTGCCTCAGAACCTCACATAACAGATATCATCACCATCCCATTTAAAATGAGAATTTATTGACCACACAGTGCGGGGCGGTCTCAGAGATGCCAGGCCGGACTTCCCTTTATTCTTGTTTGCACACACACCCCACTTACACACACCTTTCTTTTCTACTTCTCTTTGTTGGGACACGGTGTAAGGCTTTATTTCTCCATGCTTTTGGAATTCCTCCTCCAGAATTACAGAGCAACCCCTTTTCTTTTTTTCATAAAGTATCCAGCCTCAGGAATTTTGTTATAGGAACACAAAACACAATTAAAGACCTCATCTTCTAGTTAAGTGACTTTCTGCATAGCAATTCATGTGACTGCCTACTACCCCAACTCCCCAAGCCTGCTGTGGGACATTTTCACTTGCAATGTTTTCAGAATGAGCTCATCTGATCAGAGAAGGTCCACACTAAATCACCTTGCTTTTGCTTAGCTCAAAATCAGTTGATCTTTTTTTTCTAACCTAATTGTATCAGTGGTGCCCTATATTCAAGGGGAGGGGATTGTACAGAGTGCATATGCCCAACGTGGAGATCTTGGGAGGTGTTTTACAATTCCAGGTGTCACTCTAAGGCTTGGAGGGCTGTAGTGACTTGTTCTAGTCCCCATGGCTGTAAGTGGCAGAGATAGGATTGAAACTTGACTCTGGAGGTCCTGTGGTAGTTATATGAGCAATGAGAAAAACCAGCACAGTGAAGGAGGTTATGGGTGCAGATATTGAAACCTTGCCAGTTTCAGTAAGTAAATCACAAAGAAGGACTTCTGTCCCCTGCAGATGGGTTTGGTGGCCATCAAAATGTGTCATGGGGAACCAGAGAGACCATGTATGTCTTTAGCCATGCTGGTGATGTTAGCAAGGTGTAGATTGTAGGATCATAAACTGTCAGGGCTCACCAGGCATTGTAGGACCAGTTGATCCAGAGTTTTCCCAAGTGGTCCCCTGAAACCTCATTCTAATACGGCAGAAGTTATAATAAGAAAGGAATCCATACTTCGATGGGTTTGGAGACTCTTGGCTTAAACACATAATAGATGTTGCTCCAACTTTGGAGCTGTTTAGCTATGACACACTGCAGAAACCTGTGAGATAGGGCAGGTGAGATAACTCAACAGTGAGGGTGCTTGCTGCCAAACCCGACAACCCGAGTTTGATCCTAAAGACCCACATAGTGGAAGGGGATGGTGGCCGCCATATTCAGGGTGAGGCTTTCTTCTTCAGTGAAACATCTCTGGAAACACACTCATAGACACGTCCAGAGGTGTGTTCAATTAAGTTGACAATGGAGAATAACCAATATGGGAAGCACCAACCAACTATGTGTGTGTGTGTGTGTGTGCCCGTGCGCGCGCGCACACACACACACACACACACACACACACACACACACACACACACACAGAGAATTTTTAAAATTCCACGAGAAGACCTCCTTCAGTGCTCTGTGTAAATGGAAGACTGAGGCTTGAGGAGGACACTTGGTAGAGCTAGTGGTAGTTCATGATTTATTTCTCCATTTGCCTCTCTCAGCCCCACAGGCAGATTTGGTGCTTGGAATGGATGTAGGGTTCAGTTTAGGGTGACGGCATGTTGTTACCTATGAATTGTGATACCTCAGTAAAACCCCCCACTCTATCCCCTACAGACAAAGAGAAGCTTAAACCAGGATTCCTAAGTGTAGATAAGAACTTAGACTCCTTTTCCCCAGGTGGCTGTATCTGCTACAGGGACTTTGGAAAACACAGTCAGGATATTCGACCAAAAGACTAAAAAGGGAGGCAGGTTAAAATAAATTATATGGTCTGTGCCTTTAAGAACTAGCCTCACAAAGAAAGGGGAGCACTCCTTCCAACCTCCCTGCGGTGAGTGAGAGATTTGGAAGAGCCTCCCTGGAGGCTTGTAAACTTAGAAAACACCTTACTTTTGCATTCTGTACCTAAAGTCTCCAGTGGTGGCTCTGGAGATGTGATCTAGGCACAACAAGACCCTCACTCTATTGTCTCAAAAAGCGGGCCTTAGACAAAGATATCTCAATATAGATAGACCCAGGCCAGTTTCAAGTCCCCAGAAATGATGGCGCCAGCCCCAGGAACAAAAGAACAGAGTCAGGATGTCTGATGGTAACCAATTAACCACAAGATGCCCCTCTCCAGAGATAACATGACCAGACCCTGGAGATGAGTTGTAAAACTCCTGACAGGGCAAACAGATAAGCTAGAATAAGATAAAGTCCAGGCCTGGGAAAAACTGGACCAATCAAGGATGGACCCGTACTAACCCCCTCCCCTCTAAGAAATTTTATGGGTTTTGCCTATAAAAAACTAACTTCCCCAAGAAAGAGTAACTCTTCTCTGCCTCACTTGAGATGGCTTGAATTGAGTTCCCTGTCATGACTTGTAACAGATAAACCTTGCTTTTGCATTCTGGTATGCTCGTCCTTGGTGGTCTCTCTGGGGGTTACGATCTGGGCACAACATGAATAAAAGCATGAGGCCAGAAATTGGTGCCTGTGACAGTTGCCCTTTGCTGTCAGCTTGATTAAATTTGGAATCACCTAGGAGATACACCTCTGGGCATGTCTATGAGTGTGTTTCCAGGGATGTTTCATTGAAGAAGAAAGACTCAGCCTGAATATGGGTGGCACCATCCTGTGGGCTGGGGTCCCAGGCAAAATAGAAAAAAAGGAGGAAGCCAGATGAGTACCAACATCCCTCTGCTTCCTGACTGTGGTCATAATGTGACCAGCCACATCCCACTTGGAAGACATGCTTCTTTGCCTCTTAAACGGTTGCATCTTAAACTTTCTTCGTTAAGTTGCTTCTTGTTGTGTATTTGGTCACAGCCACAAGCAAAGTAACTAATACTGAAACGTGACCTGGAGGAGTGCCTGCAGCCTCTGGCAAGAACCTGGCCAGGAGAAAGAAGGAAGCCTGTCTTTGCCTTGTTAAGAGAACAAAGGAAAGGGCTGAAGCCTGACGGTTTAACAGGAAGACAACAGAGATTCCCCTGAGATAAGCCTCTCTGTGGAGGATTGGAAAAGCAGAGCCCTGGTGACTCTGCTGCAGAGAGTACAGTGACAGTCTCCTTTCTCTTTGTTCTGCTTTGTTTTGCCTCATTTTCCCTAATCTCAGGCTTCCAGGTTCCAGAGGAGTGAACGGATGAGGTTGGGAGACGTGGGAGGCTCCGAGACTCCACCCCTGACATTACAGGGGACTTGGAGAGGTTTGCAGGGAGGAGGGAGGTCTAGGCCTTTGTCTGCTGGGCTGAGGGAAGACAGGGGCAGTTTCTCACCCCAGGGTGGAGAACGGTTGTGGCTGTGCCCTGTTCCTCCCAGCTCCAAGGAAGGGTAAAGAGAATCAATTTGAATATTCAGCTCCATAAACAACACCATAAAGAAAAAAAATCACATCCATTTGCAGAGAAGGGCTGAGCTAGTGTGCTAAAGCAATGCCTCATTGCTCCCAGCACCAAACCCGGATCCATCTTTTCCCTAGGACAAGGAAGCTGACTCTTAGAAAGGATGAGATCTAGGAATCTGGAAGGAGCTGGCCCTGACTTTCAGTAGCCGGGGTCCCTTTTCTTAACTCTACATTGCTCACTAGGGTCACCACAGCAGAGAAACACTTGGGTGGGACATGTGGGTGGAGCGCTCTGTGTGGGGTGAGGAAGCCGCCTCTGGGTGGGCTACAGTACATCGGAGATCCCACAGACGTGGGCTTATGACTTTAAGTCGTTTCTCCCTTCCTTCCTTAAGAGTTCTTCTTCTATACCCCTCACCCCAATTTTGGCCTGTCAACCCTAATGGAGGGTCAGGAGAGCTAAGGGACCCACAGTTGTGAGGTTTCTTTGCCAACTGTTTTCACAGAAGAAGACATTTCAGGGCACCCAACACAACCCCTCATTTTGAAGATAAGGAATCTGAGGCTCCAAGAGATAAGACACATGCCCACGGTCACCCTGGGTGAGCATGTTAAAATGACCTTCGTTCATTTCATGCCAAGGACAAAGCAGAGCAGCGTTTCCACAGAACCTCCATTGCAGCCACCAGGGCGCTTGACCACGCCCATCTGCTCATTGGCTTCTCTGCCTTCCTTAGAAATTCAATCACTGTGTCCTGCTGGTTTGTTCTCATTGGAACCCCAGCGGTCTAAGGTGGATATCTGTTGAAATGACATGCAGGACCTCCCAAAATGTCACCCTAGCTGTGTGTGAAGCCTCCTGTCCCCAGGGGAGCTTGGTGTCTCCTGTAATTAAATCCCATTTCTATTTCTCCTCCGAGCCCAGAAGCATCTGGCCTTTACTTGTGTTCATTCATTGCTCAGGGAGCCAGTTCCAGAGCCCACTGTGCGAGCTTCCTGTATCTTGGAAGGTGCTCAGGGCACCACCCCACCCTCAAATTGTCGGCTGACTCTGTTGATGACAACCCTGAGTGACTTTATACTGGGCGTAACTCAGAACTTGGCCTCTGGAGGCGTAAAGTCTTGTGGCCCTATTGATATACCACCTCACCTCCGGCCACAGCTAGAAGCTGAACCTAAGGCCTAGCGCATGCCAGGCAAGTGCTCTATTACTTAGCTTCCTCTGCTCCATCCCTAACGATTTTTATACTCCACTTATAAAAGGAGTGAGTCGACCAGCTCCTCAGAGGAAAGGGTGGAGAGATCCTGGAGGCTCTGAGTCTTAACGGTTACAAAAAACTTCAGACAGGGACATGTCCCCAGTGGTGAGCCCTGGGCCAGGATCGCTCTCTTTTCCACCCCATGCCATCCGGGGTTTTGATTCACTGGGCTTTCAGGTTCGATGAATTCACATTACTTCCCATGCTTAGAGCTTCCTTTTCTGAACCCTCCAGAGCTCCAAGAGGCTGTGGTTCTTGAGAAGTTTTCTTTCCATCACAGAGGTGAAGTTCCTGGAAACGTCTGCACCTATACCTTAGTTGGCCTTGTGCAAGGACAACGTAGCTGTGACCTTTGTTTCTGAGGTGTTCATTCTGTACTGCTGGCAGCGCCATGCCCCAGGCAGGGGCCTGAATTGTAGAAGAGTGAAGCAAGCAAGTGAGGATACATACGTTCTCTTATGGGTGTGATGTGACCAACTGCTTAAGTTCCTGCCGTGATTTCCCTGAAATGACAGACTATGGCCTGGAATCAAAATCCAGATAAACTCTCTTTTCAAAATTGCTTCTTGTCAGAGCAACAACACAATAAAAACTCCGATAGCAGCCTGCCTCCCAAGCCTGCCTTTTAGACCAGGGCACTGCCAGAGGCATCTGAACTTGCCTCTCCTCTAAGGCAATAGCTCTCAACCTTCCTCACCCTGCGACCCCTGCACACAGTTCCTCATGTTGTGGTGACCTCCAAGCACAAAATTATTGTTGTTGCTACTTCATAACTATAACTTTGCTACAGTTATGGATTATAATGCAAATATCTGTGTTTTCTGATGATCTTAGGCGACCCATGTGAAAAGGTTTTTTGACTCCAAAAGGGGTGGAGGCCCACGGGTTGAGAACCGCTGCTCTAAGGGGTAGCGTGACTCATATTAGAGAGTAGTAGTTATTTGTTCTGGGTGAAGCATGCTCCCAGAATCCTTGCCACTGTTTCCAGGCATCCCTCTGTTCCTTCTCAGCTGAGAACGACAGCACAGGCCTCTGGTCCAGATGGACCCAGCCAAGATAAATGCAGGGGGGCTGTTGTGTCTTTCTTCTAATGGTGCCTCTTTCAGACTTCTTTTTCTTAGCCACCACACCTTCCTATTGAACTTGTGGTCATTCTCAGATTCTAAGATCTTTTATTCACAGATCTCTGGCAAGCCACAGCACCTTTATCTTGTACTAGTTCAATTGATTCTTTGACTCCAAACACTGGACTTTACACACAGTACCACTGGATTTTATCTGTGTTGTCCAGGCATGTGTTCTTGCCTGCTGAGATGGTCTGACTCTAAGGTACTATAGTTCTGTTGAGATGGATGTGCTATGCAATTAATTCCTTCCAACTCTGTCGCGTACAAACGAGGCAATCATCCTTTCTCAAACTTCATCTGTGGCATTGATAAAAACACTGATTAAAACAGAATGTGGCTCTTGGACCTCCTTTCTAGAGAAAGATTTCCCACCTAGTGATACCCCCCTAAAAAAACAAAACAAAACAACAACAACAACAAAAAAAACACCCTATTCTCTGGGAATATCCACATTGTAATTTTTTTTTACTTCCTAAGTCTATATTTAATCCTGCAATGAATGCTTAACCATGTTTCAGGCAGAGAGGAAGCCCAGGCTTGAGATCCAAAGGCCCTGCTTTCTCAGGGTTCTGTCAGAATTTTTCACACATAGCTAGAAAAACATGTTTACAGACAACTAGTGACCCCAAGTCCTCAGGCTGGGTGCACGGAGGGTCTAGTGAGCTGATGCATCCATGTTTAGACCATACTAATCCTGTTTTCCGAACACGAGTCCTGTGAGTAGCCATGAAGCTTGACTGTGCGTGGGTAGACCACTGATTACCAACCCCCACTTTATTTTTTGCCTTTCAATCCCCCTTTCCTTAGGTCACTCTTTCTCTTGTAAGTGTGTTCATGCATGTGTGTCTGAGGGTGTGTGAGAGCACTTGTGTGCACATGCGTGTGGATGCCAGAGGTTGTTGGGGGATATTCGGTCACACTGTGAACTCTGAGTTTGCATTTATATTAATTAAATAAAATGAACCTTGGGTCAGGAGGCTGCATTAGCAACTAGCTGACAGAAAGTAATCATAGAGTATCAGAAGGCATCTGGGAGAGATAGAGAGACACAGGAAGTAGTAGGTTGGGGTTGGAAGCGGTACCACATTTTATGGTTTGGCGAAGTGGAAGCGCGGGTCTTCCGTGGACACCAGCAAGGAGAGAGGGTTAGCTAGTTGCTACTCAGTGTCTCTGAGCTCACAGGTTTTCACCCCAGCCTTTGAATCTCCAGTCTTACTCATAATTGGGATGATAGAAATTTAGTGAAAGCTGCCTTGAGCAGCGGCGACAGGGCCAGGGCCTTCGGGAGCAGAATTCTCCACAGGCTGCAGCCTGAGTGGCTAGGCCACTGCTAGAGAAGCAGGCTGGTAACTGTGGAGTTGCAGTTGCTGACTGAGATAGCAGTAGATTCAGGCTCAGCCACTGTGCCGAAGTTAAAACAACACGATGTTGGGTGGCTTCCTTAATAGCCCCCTGCCTTATTTTTTGAGGCAGGGTCTGTCTTGGTTTCTTTTCTGTTGTTGCTATGGTAAAATGCCTCAACGAAAGCAACTTGCAGAAGGAAGGGGTCTGTTGCTGTGAAGAGACACCATGACCAGGGCAACTCTCATTAAAAACAAACACAACAAACAAACAAACAAAAAACATTTAATCGAGGTGGTGGCTTACAGTTTCAGAGTTTCAGTCCATTATCATCATGATGGGGAGCATGGCAGCGTGCAGGCAGACATGGTGCTGGAGAAGCAGCTGAGAGTCCTACATCTTGCAGGCAAGTTGACTGAGATCCTGGGTGGGATCCTGAGCAAAGGAAACCTCAAAGCCCTCCCCCACAGTGACACACTTCCTTTAACAAGGCCATACCCACTCCAACAAAGCCACACCTCCTAATAGTACCACTCCCTGTGGGGTTATAGGAGCCAATTACATTCAAACAACCATGGGGGTGGGGTGGGGGGAGTATTTTAGCTCACAGTTCAAGGCACAGTCCACCATGGTGGGGAAACCAAGACTGCAGGAGCTTGAAGCTTATGGTCAAATCACCCCCACTGTCAGAAGAACGGAATGATAAATGTATGCATGTTTGAACTCAGCTCCTTTTCTCCATTATACTCAGTTCAGGACCCAAGCTCAAGGAATGGACTAGCCCACCCTTAAGATGGGTTTCCCCATATCAATAAATACAGTTAACATAATTCTTCACAGGCATGCCCAGAGGCTTGCCTCCCAGCTAATTCTAGAAGTGTTCAAGTGGACAGTTAATATTAGCCATCACAAGATCTCTTTCTGAACCTAGAGCTCACTGATAAGCCTTGGCTGGCAGGCCAGTGAGTTCCAGGAATGCCCTGTCTCTGTCTTCACAGCCCTGGATTATAGGCACTCTGTCACTCCCATCTTTCTATGTGGGATTTGAACCCAGGTCCTTACATTTGCATGGCAAACACTTTACCAACTGAGCCATCTCTTCAGTCTCCAACCTGTTTCTTTATTCCATAAGTACCGCTGAACCCCTCCTTTGAGAAAGTGTATTTGAGAATCAGGGTTCCCACCTCCTCACAATTGGCATCTTGTTAATGAACTCTTCCTTGGTCATAAAACTTGCCCTTTTGGCGCTTGGCATATGCATGGTGGTGAAAATAGACCTTGTGGGATACTAGGGTGGTGCGTGGGGGTGGTACAGGTGGAGGATGGTGAGTTGGGAGAGGAGCTGGGCTGTTTTCGTCAGCCAAATGAGAGTCTACCCACAGCTCCATGGCTTCACTTAAGAGTTGTGGCCTCTCTAGTCAGTGAACACACTCCTATCACTAAAGATGGAACAAATTATGGCTAAGACAATCTGGAGTGATTTTCACATCATCTGGGCTGTGATTCCTTTGACCTCTGTTGTTAGCACTCTGCCTCCATCTCATGCTGGGGTCACCATTACCCCAGGCCACCATAGACCACATCTGGTCCAGAAAGGAACCTTGATGGGAATGCTTCGCGGCAGCTTTTGCCCTCAGCTCTGAGAGCTCAGCTGGGTGTTAGAGCGCTGTAATTCATGCCAAAGGTTGTTCCCTGCAATTTCTCTTTTCCACCCTCTCCCCCTGCCTCCCTCCCCCAGTGGGAGAGGAAAGGCAGCTATGCTTATAGAAAGATTGATTAGTTAAGCAAGTCAATTATATCTCTTGCCGAGAGCAACTGTATATTAAGTAATGCAGCAAAAATGATTGTCTGCACAGATCCATTTTGTCGAACAGCTGTTCCAGGGGCCCAGAAAGAGAAGACGGAGGTTAAAATCCCGTAATAGTCTTCACTACCCATCTCACCCCACCCCATCATGCCTGGCCCTCCGGGGGCTCCATTTATTATGAGATGGAATAAGCTTGGGTAATAAGCATGCTGGCGGCCTGCTCCATTTTGCAGGAAAACTCCCCGCCATGCTATGAGCTCCTGGGCATCCATCAATGCTGGCTCTCCTGCCCTCCTGGCCTCCTGCCCTCCTGTCCTGGGGGAGTAGACTGAGGCTGTCTTCGCCCACCAGCATCGGTGCAGTGGAAGGAGTTCTGAATGAAGTCTGGGGATCTGGGTTCAAGTCTATGCATTGAATGTGTGAGCTGAGCTGAGTCTTCCAATCTTTCCACTTTCTTGTTAGTGAAATGTCACAAAATTGAAAGGAGACCATATGCATGAATAAAAACTAGGCTTCCAGAACTGGAAGATAAAATAACAAATCAGTGCTGGATGTTGCAACACAAGGCAAGGAACAGGCAGAGCAGGGAAGTCTTGAGTTCTGTTTGCTAGGTACTAGGCAGGCCCACTAGGTGGTTCAGCCAGTACAAAACAGGACCAGGTGCTCGCACAGCCCATGCAGCCAGCCCACGTCACGGGAGCAGGTGTGTAGACTTTGCCCCCCCCTGCAACGCCCCATCCCTGGCCCTGAGTGACACGCTATTTTCAACTTTTATCCTCTAAGGCTACCTTTAGTGCTTGTTCTAGTTCAGTGTACTTTCTGCAATGCATGGTTTAGGAGACCCGTCACTCCATCCCTGTAGACTGTAGTACTAGCAATCACTGGCCCTTTGGTCCCAGGAGACAGTCCTGGGGCAGTGAGAATCTGGGGACACTTGATTTGTCCATTCCTGGGGTGTTCATACCCATGCTGGGCCTGGACTAATGGCTGCTTCTTTCTTCCTATTTATTTCTGAGACTTGGCCAAATAGTAAGGCTCAGGCCCTATTCTAGGTCAAAAATTTCACCCTTGTCAGAAGACATGTCCATCTTCAGGGGGCACAGTAAAGGCTTGTCCTCCAGTCTGAAGCCTGCCCATTGTCTCTTCATGCTCCGGGCAGAGGGTTTCTTCCCTACAAGGAGACAGCGTGATGATAGTGTGTCCTCAGCTGTGAAAGGTGATGCTTTGACCTTACCATTCACATATACATCATCCTACAGGAGACCACCAGATCCTCCCAGGATGGACATGCTATGGGAAGAGTCTTTGGGGTCCAATGAATGGGGGAACTGAGGCACAGAGAGGAGTATAGCTGAGCAAACTGTTAGATGGCTGCTAGGTCCCGCTCTTCAAGGCCCTGGCCCAACTGCTTCCATCAGATCCACTCTCCACTAGGAGAAGTGGTTTCCACAAGGAGAGGCAAGGGCAGGCTGCTGCCAGCCAGGGTCACGGTGCTCGGGTGGGGAAGGTACATCATCAGGCACAGCGCTGTTCCAAATGAGGTTAGTGATTTCCAGGGAACAGCTCTTCCCTAGCCTGATGGGTCCCCAGAATCCAGGGGCAGAGCTCAAATCCAGGTCAGCTTTAGTGGTCTAGATTCTCTCTTCCAGGCTTCAGGGCAGGGGCACTCCAAGTTCCTTGATTTCTGAGCACTTGGGACAATTTCATCTTCTACCCCTCAGATTGCTTGAGGACACTTAGCATAGAAACGGCTGTTTCCCCAGCCCACTTCCTCACCCATGTTCTTCAGTCTGTGTGTGTACTTGCAGAGGAGTGGGGTGCACGTGTGTGTGATGTTGACCGTGACCCACATGAGCACCCAGCCTTGGAAATGGGTCTTCTGTTAGGCTATCAGAGGGCCCTGAGCAGGCAAACATGTAGAGGGAATGGCTGCCATTTTGGGACAGTGACCACTTGGGGTCCTTTTTCTCATGGGGTCCCAGCACAGGGAGGACCTGACAGAAGACCTCCCATTTGCTGGCTCCCATCGCCAGCCCTTCTTCCAGGCCATCTCTGTCTGCTGTGGAAACCACAGTACAGCTGGGTCTAACTGGAAGGAAGTGAGGCAGAAGGCCAGGAGCAGGCTGGGATCTAGACATCCCTTTCCCCTCTCATCCTATCCTACAGCAGGAGGCAAACACCTCAGGGCCTCATTAGTGCTATTGGAGATACTTTGTGGTACCCAGATTCTTGTCCCCCTCCTGCCTAGATGTCTCCTAAGTACCAGAAAAAAAAGAGGGTTTTTTTTTTCCTTTCTTTCTTTTTATTTTTGGAACCTAGGGACTCAGTATGCTAAGCAAGCACTCACCACTAAGCTATATCTTTTTTGCTTTTATTTTGATAGATTCTCACTAAATTGTCCCAAACTCACTCTTTAGGCAAGTCTTGAATTTGTGATTCTCTTTCCTCAGCTTCTGGAGTAGCTGTGATTTCAGGCTGTACTACCAGGATGAGATGGACATCTGGTACAAATTTCTCAAATTATCTTCCCTTATTGTGGTGGTTTGAAAGAAAATGGCCCCCAAAGGGAGTGGCACTATTTGGAGGTGTGGCCTTGTTGGAGGAAGTATGTCACTGTGGGAGCAGGCTTTGAAGTCTCTTTTGCTCAAGCTTCACTCAGTGTGACAGCCAATGGACTTCCTGTTGTCTGCAAGACACTCTCAGCTCCAGCACTAAATCTGCCTGCATGCTGCCATGCTCCCCACCATGATGATAATGGACTGACCCTCTGAAACTGTAATCAAGCCACCCCAATTAAATGTTTTCTTTATAAGATTTGCTGTGGTCATGGTGTCTCTTCACAGCAATAAAAACCATAACTAAGACACCTGTTGAAGATGGGAATACAGATTCTCAGTATAAGAGGTATGGGGACAGCGAGGACATCCTCAGTGTAGCAGATATGGGGGGGGGGCAGGAAGGTCATCCTAAGTATAGCAGGTATGGGGGAAATGAGGATAGCTTTGCCTCCTAAATGCCTGGGCCACCTGTAGCCAGAGACCCAGGTTCCCAGGGAGACAGGAAGGAGGTGGGCTGTGTCTTACAGGTGAGTAGGCCAGTGTGAGGGGGGAAAAAGGTGACCTGGTAACTGTGGGTCAGCTGCCGTGGGGTCTGTCTATGGCTCAGTGAGGAAACTGGCTCACAGTGTACATGGTGAGTAGGTAAAAGTGACAACAGGAGAATCCTCTTACCACAGTTCAGTAAGATTTCCTGTGTAGGAGGTGGTGACAGGTATGGGAATTAGAGGAAGCAGCCTCTACCATGGACCTGAAGTATCTGGAGGAGCATCTCCTCCGACTGACTTTCTGGACAAGAATTATTGCCCCCGTGCAGCTCCTGATGCCTAGACTCCATCCATCATTTGAATTCTCTCTTTTGGTTTAAAGCCTGTCTTTGCAAGGCAACACAGATGTGGATGAGTTCATGGGATCCCTTCCCTGGCACTTTCGGGCTGGTGCTTCTGTCCGCCAGGGCCATCAGAAGATAGAACAGGAGGAAAACCTGGGGACACATGAAGATACACAGAGGGAGCCTGGAGGCTGTGAAGAGGGATGGTCTTCTTTTTTGAATATTTCCCAGGCCTCTGGGTTAGAGCTGAGGGAGGGAAGCAAGCGGGTGCTTGCTGGATCTGAGGGTATTATCCAAAGCTTCTTATCCGGACTGTCACCAAATCAGTCCTACATGGGTCCTTCTGGAAAAGCCCACTTCCGCTTCGGTGCCTTTCTCCAGCCGTTTCTGGGAGGTTGACCCCTGGACAGCTTCTGCCTCACCCTCTGCCTGTATGTTGCAAATCAACTTTCCGCTACTGTGGTCTGGGAAAGCACGGGGACAGGTTTTGATGTCATATAAAACAAGTCAGGTGGCCGATGATGATCGCAGGCTTTTCCTGCCCATGGAGAGGCTCTTGTTGTCCCCAGCATGCTTCCTCTGCAAAGTGAGCCAGAACTGGGGAAGGTCATAGTCAACCGTGGGAAGAGTGAAGCTGACTTTGCCACGTGTTTCTCAGCCTCTCATGCAGGCACCGAAACTGACTGTGGAACTGTAGGGAGCAGTGACCCTTGTGCTTGCGTTTATCGTGGGCTTCAAGATTGTACCCTGTAGGTCTGGGGGCTTTCCCCAGATGTGTGCAGGATGGCATGCCCTGACATCTCTCTACCCTGGGCAGAGGTAACATTATGACTTAATTATAAAATGTCCTCCATAGGCTTATATAAGGGAGACTTGGTTGCCAACTGAAGGGTTTCCAGGGAATGACTGGCTCATGACTCCACAAATAGATTCATTCCCTGGGGAATTCCTAATTGATGACATTGCTTGGAAGTGATTGAAACATCAGGAGGTAGAACCTGGTTAGGGAAGTATGCATTAGACGTGTGCCTTTGAGGGATGGATTGTGTCCTATTCTCCTTTGTCTTCTGGACATTAAGCAGTGAGGAGCCTCTGTCACATGATCTTGCTATCATGATTCTCTGCCTCACCTCAGGTCCACAGTAATGGAGTTGGCTAACCATTACCTGGAGCTTCTGAAACCCCGAGCCAAGGTATGTGACATCACATAGATGTCACAGAGATAAACAACTGAGTGGCACAGACAGTCTCCACAGACACACACTTTGTCGTGACTCTCAGTACCCAGCATGTAGGCAGAGCATTGTCCCATTGTCCCTTGTTCAATACTCTGCATCTCCAAATTTGGTTTCTCATCCATGGTGTAGGGAGACAGAGAAGGGACCTGTGGCAGAATCAGATTATTGTCTTTGGCAACTAGAGGCAGTCGATGGAGAAAGTTGCTTGCTTTTCTGTAGTATGAGGAAGGTAGGGAACACAGGTACATTGAAGAAGCAGGTTGCCCCCACAGCAGTACCTGTAGAGTTCTGAAGGTTTTCTGAGCCCATGCTGAGTCCTGACAGTCCAGTCTGTTCTGCTTGTCTGTGCCTATATGCTGTAGCAGTGGCTGGGGGGAGAAGTCTCTGTGAAGAGGTGCTGGGGACCCAGAGGGAGAGGACCCAGGAGCACCCTCTGAGAGAGACACTAATAATTGGATGGCAGAGCTTCTTGGGAATGTCTGGGGATGAAGCTCCCAGACCTGATCTTTCATACTATGGTTAACATGGGGGGGGGGATGAGAGAGGAGAAAGAATTATATCAAATAGTGAAGCTTTTGAACAAGGTACAGCCAGAGAGAGATTGGGTAATCAGAGCACATTTTGTGCAGAAAGGCAGAGATGGAGTGGGAGAGGGTTGCTATGTCTTGTGAGAAATGGTTAAAGGAAATGATGTCATCTACTCTGGGGTCCAAAGACTTGCAGGAGTGCTTACCACCTTCCTCAAAAGGTACTGTGAGCAAGAAAGGACACGTTTGCATGTAAGGCATGTATAGAAGCCATCAGAGGATAGCCTGTGTTCCATGCAAGGAAGCACTTGCTCAGGTTCTTAGGAGGGTTGTTCAGCTCCTGCTCACTAGTGGTAGGTGCCCAGGCACAGACTGGAAAATGCTGTGGATATTGCTCTATATAAATAAAACACTGATGGCCAGTGACCAGGCAGGAAGTAGGTTGCCAGGCAGGAAGTAGGTGGGACAAGGAGAGAGGAGAATTCTGGGAAGCAGAAGGCTGAGGAGGGAGACACTGCAGCCACCGCCAGGAGAAGCAGCATGTAAAGACTCTGGTAAGCCACCAGCCACGTGGCAAGGTAGAGATTTATAAAAAAGGGTTAATTTAAGATAAAAGAATAGTTAGCAAGAAGCCTGCCACGGCCATACAGTTTATAAGTGATATAAGTGTCTGAGTGATTATTTTATAAGTGGATTGTGGGACTGTGGGGCTTGGGGAACCTGGAGAGAAACCCTCCAGCAACAGGAAAACCTTTTAAGAGGAGAGAGAATGAAAGGCAGTTGCAGCCTGCTTGGAGATGCCTCCAACTGTAGTTGAGAAGTCGTTGACGATGATGTTGAAGGCTCTTCCTAGCTGTGACTCTCTCAGAGTTGAGGAGGCTGAGTCATGAACTAGTTAGCTTCACATATAAGTCAGGCTCATCCTCGCTGTCCCTTCATTCACGGGAATGAGTTGGCAGCTTCCAAAGGCTCCTGGGCTGATTTAGGTGATGGTCTCATAGAGATGACTCTCCCTCTGTGAGAGCCAGCCCACTAGATAGTGGACAAGAGACTTAACTAATTGAGGGTTTCAGAGGGCACAAGATACTTCCCCCAGATCTTCTCCCTAGTATGCATTCTATTGAGCTGTATGTATCTCTTGCCAGATTCTGGGAAGCGGGTAGATATTTACACAAAGTTTAGACGCTATTCACATGAGTGGAGTCAGAGAGACCTGGTTTTGAGTACAGCTCTGTCTACTCTGTGATGTGCTGATTCTCTGACCTACAGAAAATAAATTATAATTTCTTTCTCTTGGAGCTCTGCTGAGTGATAAGCTATTTAGTGCCTATGTGGTACAATAATGAGTTATACAGGACTCAGTAAAATGTACTTTTATCTCTTCTAGGATCTGGGTTGTCTTTTCTCTTGGCTGTCTTTTACTAAGGTCTCATTGGCACGATGTCCCCAGTGTCTAGTGTAGCAGTTGGTATATACTAACTCCTTGTTGATGCCCATGGGTAAGATAGAGTCCTAGGAATTTTCTTGGACTTAGAACTTTTGAGGAGGTAGTCAGGCCTGGAGAAGAAGCTCAGGGTTGTGGCCTACAGAAAGACACAGGACATCCACAGGAAGGCAGATTTCAGATATTAGCAAGGGAAAGGGATGGGAGAAAGAAGAGATCCTCTTTGTGATGTCAAGGGGACCAGAACAAAACCACGTCAGATGTTGAGGCATACACCCATCATCCTACTCCTAGGCATGCAGGAGGGTTGCCAGTTCAAAGTCGACACCAACCACTTAACAAGTTCCTGGTCTGCCTGGTATACAAAGATGCTGTTTCAAGAAAGAAATGGCCCTTGCACAGCAAACCATCATCTCTAGGTAGTGCTTAGCTCTGATAGCTCTAGTTAGACATCTGTAAACTGTCAACATATGGCAGGTGAGATGCTGTATAGTAGATGTTCTACAGAACACACTGGCTCATCAAAGCACTATGGCCCCCTAATAAGCCCTGGGAAACTTAGAACAAAAATGGTGGACATAGGTGTGGTGGTAATCTAATTGTACTGAAATATTATTTTGATTGTATGTTAATAAATAAAGTTGTCCGGGGGTCAGAGCTATTAGAGCCATAGCAAGAGTGTGGCGGTGGTGGCACACGCCTTTAATCCCATAAGATCTCTGTGTGTTCAGGGATATAGCCAGCATTGGAGACATATGCCTTTAAGACCTAGGGGGCTGTACATTCAGACAGTGACGAGGCAGTCATGTGTTTGGGTTTACAACCAATGAGAAGGCAGAACAACATACTATAAAAAAACGAACCGACAGGAAGTAGGTCTCTTTCGCGAAGCTGGGACAGCAGGAGGAAAGGTGAGATTTTAGCTCTGAGCTCTGACCTCTCGGCTTTCTCTTTTACATTGTTTCTGTGTTTCTTATTTAATAAGACGGTTGGTTACATCGACACATAGGTATCATACTTCTTCCCTTTCCTGTTTCTACATCCTGACTTTCTCTGGCTTCTTTAGCTGTTCCCCAAACCTTCCAGAAAAGTCGCCATCATCCCCTTGAGTCAAATGCTTGTCAAAATCCAGAATGATGGTGAACACACTGGATAAGGCTAAACTCTTGAGGCTAATGTGTTGCTCTTAAGACTGTAGAAGTGACTGGGACATGGGTAACAAACCCAGTCAGAGCTGAGTAGGAAGGGGCCTTTGTTTGAGAGGGCCAGCTCTCAGAATGGTTTCCATTGCTTCCGAGTCACTAATACTTCCTTGCAGAGCTTGATTTTTTTTTTTTTTGAAAGAATCTGGTACATGGTGACTGTTGAGAAAATATTGATTGCAAAAATGAAATAATGCATTTGCTCGCAGGTACTCTTGGTTAGACACTTCCTGGGCACTCTGTTTCGTCTCATTTAATCCTTACTTCAACTCAGAAGCAGACACCATTATCCCATTATAGATGAGAGAATTGAGATGAGACATCGCAGGAGTCAGTGTGGCTCTGTAGCCCATGCATCTTCGTCACCTTGCACTTCACTTGGAAACTGTAATTGATTTGCACCATGCTTTATGTTTTCCCAGATGTGTCTTTTCAGCATTTCACTCAGCTCCTCATTTGGCAGGATCTCAGTTCTGCAGATTTTAACACGTGGGAGTGTGATTAGATTTTCCTGG
Organism: Peromyscus leucopus; assembly: GCF_004664715.2. NCBI lineage: Eukaryota > Metazoa > Chordata > Mammalia > Rodentia > Cricetidae > Peromyscus > Peromyscus leucopus. Next base: position 26,519,505 of record NC_051069.1, on the reverse strand, counting down.
GAGTCCCTGCTCATTATCATCAAAAGGGTCATGTGGTTGGAGCAGTCAGACTTCCAGTGACCATGAAGAAACATTAGTACACCTCTGCATGTCAATGATGCTTCAGACACATACATTATTTAGTTTTATTGGGATAGCCAAGTATCATCATTCAAAATGCATAAAATAGGATCTGGGGACACTTTGATAACTTTTTTTCCCCTAAAACAATTCTGTAACTGTTGTTAGTTATTGCTTCAAATAGACCCAGTCTGATCTTAGAACTTGAATGGAGCAAAGTCACCAATGATATCTGCAGGGCTGAGCACAACAGTGTGTGGCAGCAAGGCCATTTCTCCCAATGCAACACTTACAAGGGGTCAGTTCTCTCCTTGACTCCCAGAGTCAATTCATTAGGCAGGCACTAGCCAGCCATATGTAGCTATAATACATTTGCACAGTAGATTTGAAGGTGTAGTAAGAAAGATGATATCAATGAGCTCATTAATATTTTTATGGTTATTATATGTTGGAATATATTTATTTGTATTTATTTGAGCAAAATACACTGCTAGTTTCAGTTTGGTCAACTATGAGAAAATTTGAAATTACAAGTGTGGTTCACATTTGTAGTTGGGTGCTTCAGCTGGATAGTGTTGTTCTGAGAATGACTTAATTTTTGTCCTTAATTAATTCTCATGCTCTGGTTTGCTCCAGATTAAAAGACCAATGTTAGGTCAGTCCAGGAAGAAGATATAATAACTGTACATACGTATGCCTGTAGCACCAGGTCATCCAGATATACAAAGCAAGTGTTAGAAGAGAAATACATTGCAATACAATGACCACTTTGTCACTCCAGGTCCAGCAGTGGGCAACCAATTCAGACAGAAAACTCGCAAAGAAGTCTTGGAGTTAAACTGTACGGCCCTCTAGATCAAATGGACACACTAGACATCTATAGAACACATCACTTGATGTTGACAAGTGTGGTGGGATTGTGTTCCCCAAAATATTGTACACTCTAATAAACTTATCTGGGGTCAGAGAACAGAACAGCCACAATATTAAACATAGAGGTTAGGTAGTGGTAGCACACACCTTTAATCCTAGCATTCCAGAGGCAGAGATCCATTTGGGTCTCTGAGTTCAAAGCCACATTGGAAAACAGCCAGGCATGGTGACTCATGCCTTTAATCCCAGGAAGTGATGGCAGAAAGGTATATAAGGCGTGAGGACTAGGAACTAGAGCTGGTTAAGCTTTTAGACTTTGAGCAGCACAGTTCTGGTAAGATTCAATTGGATGAGGACTCAGAAGCTTCCAGTCCAAGGAAACAGGATCAGCTGAGGAACTGGCAAGATGAGGTATCTGTGGCTTGTTCTGCTTCTTTAATCTTCCAGCATTTACCCCAATATCTGGCTTCAGGTTTGTTCTTATTAATAAGACTTTTAAGATTCATGCTACAGACAAGTACATGTTCTTCTTAGGACATGGGATATTCTGCAGGATGGATTGTATGCTGAACCACCAAACAATACATTTTACCAATCTCAATACATTTTAAAAAATCAAAGTTGAACCTTTTCAGATCACAGTGGATTTCACCTATGAGTCAATAACAAGATGAACTTCGGAAGTTGTACAGACACACGGAGACTAAATGGCATGTGTCTGTGTGACCAGGGACCAAGGAAGAATAAAAAAGAACATTGAAAAGTTCCTTGAAACAAATGAAAACAGAAAATTAGTAGAAGGAAATAATCACTAAGCTTAGAGCAGAAATAAAATCAAGATTAACAACAAAGAAAATATCAACAAATAATGTTTTTTAAAGGACAACAAAACTGATAAAACTTTAGTAGGATTAACCAAGAAAGATCAAAGGCTCACAGAAGTCAGAGGAGAGATGGAAACAGAATTCTAACTGGCACCACAGGAGTACAAAGACTTTTCCTATATAACTCTACTCCAACTAACTAAAAATTCTAGAAGAAGTAGATACATTCCTTGATATATGCAACCTACCAAGGCTAACTAAACAATGAAGAAATTGAAAACAGACCAATAAATAATGAGATCACATCACCACATAAATTTTTTTTTCCAACAAAGGAAAGTTCAGGACTGGATGGCTTCTCTGCCGAATTCCACCACGTGTAAGATATACTAAAACTATTTTTCTCAAACTACTCAAAAATATTGAAAGGGAGATAATTCTTCCATTAATTCGGTTTTACCATTATTCTAATACCAGGTAAGAACCCACAAAAGAAGATTGAGACAAAAATTCCCAATAAAATAGTATCAGGTAAAATCCGAGAACACAGCAAAAAGACCATCTATCCCAATCAAGGAATATTTAGTTCGATATACATAGATAAAATATGCATAACATTAACAGAATTAAGAATGAAAATACCTTAATAGGTTAAACTTGGTAAAGTTTAACATCCCTTTATGATAAAGAAAATCCAAAAAATGAAGTATCGAATAAATGTACCCTATCTCACACATATGGCATAGCTGAAAAGTTCAAAGTTGACATCATAGTCTGTGTGGGAAGCTGAAATCTTTTTCTTTGCTATCCAAAACAAGACTAAGATTTTTTTTTCATTTTTTACCACCCTTGTTTGACAAAGTACCAGGAATGCTAGCCAGAAAATAATTCAGCAAGAAAAAGAAATAAAGGGCATACAAATTGGAAAGGATGAAGTCAAATTGTCCCTGTTTGCGGATGACATGATTTATGTATCTAAGAAACCCAAATCTGTTAGAATGGATAAATTCAGTAAACTGGTAAGATACAAATTAACATAAGAAGCAGCATTTATATATGCCAGTAGAAAACTATCTGAAAGAGAAATAAAGAAAGCAATCTCATTTGCAATAGTTTCAAAAGTACTTAAGAATAAATTTGACAAGAAGGTGAAAGATATCTACCATGAAAATTATAATAGTGTTGAAAGGACTGAAGGAGGTGTATAGGTGTACACACACACACACACACACACACACACACACACACACACACACACAATGGGAAGACAGCCCATGTTCATGGATTAGGAAGAGTAATCATTTTTCAGTGCTTGCAGTCTCAGAGCCTTAACTATGCTAGACAAGCCCACTCCCCCTCAACCACCCTCTTGGCCCCAAATTACTATTGGTACAATGTCCATCCTACCCAGAGGAAGCTACAGAGTTAATGTAATTTCAATAAAAACAGCAAGGAAATTCTTCACAGAAATACAAAAGAATCTTAAAATTAGTGTGGAAATAAAAACAACCGTAAGTAGCCACAGCACTCTGGATATAAAAGAAGAAATATGGAAATAGCACACTACCTGAATTAAAGTTATATGACAAAGTTAGAGAAAATAAAATGGTATGTACTAGGATAAGAGATAAATGGATTAATAGAAAATAATTAAGAAACTAGACATAAATCCATCTATTCGCATCCAACTAACTTTTACAAAAGCACCAAGAACATATATTGGGGGAGAGATAGTCTCATCTGTAGATGGTGTGGATATTCATTCACAGAAGAGTGAAATGAGATCCATATCTCTCACCACCTACAAAACAAAGTTATAATGGACTAATTATGAAGCCATTAGAATAAAAACATACAGTGAGTACTTTTGGAAAGTGTAACTCCAAAAGCATAGGGGAAAAGACAATATAGGCAAATAGGATTACATCAGACTGAAGCATTCCTGCACAGCAAAGGAAACCATCAACAGAATGAAGAGACAACCTACACAACAGGAGAAATCTATTCACGTTATCCATCTGACAAGAGGGTCCTACCTAGAAACTATAAGGAACTTGAGCAACTCCACAGAAACACAGAAACAGTGGTCAAATGGCAGAAAGAACTCAAAAAATGTGGGCCAGCAAGATGGCTGTGTAGATGAAGGAGCTTGACGCCAAGCCTGGTGAACCGAGGGAGATTTTCGGAACCTACATGCTGGAAGGAGAGAACTGACTCTCACCTGACACACACACACACACACACACACACACACACACACACACACACACACACTAAGTAAATGTAAGTTAAGAAACTTAAACACTTTTAAAAAAACCCAAATAATCCAGCCAATAAATAGCAAATAAAATGGACACATCACTTTCAAAAGATAGAGGACAAATGGCCAATATATATATGGAAAAATGTTCAGCATCCTTAATGAGGGAAATGCAAATTTAAGGTACATTGAGATTCCATCTTACCCTGGTCAGAAGGGATGTCATTAAGAAAACAAAGAGCAAGTACTGGCAAGGATGTGAGGGAAAAGGAGCCCTTAGATATTGGTGGTGGGAATGTAAATTAGTGTATACATGTGGAAGTTCTTTAAAAACCTAAACACACGATTATAACATAACCAGCTATAGCACTTCTGAGTATATACTCAAAGGCATCTAACTCAGCATACCGTAGGGATCCTGCACACCCGTGTTAATTGTGGCACCACTCACACTGGCCAAGATATGAGTCAACCATATCTAGGCATCCACCAAGAGGTACTGATGAAGAGTATTGATGAAATGACTGAAAAAACACAATATTTCACATACATAAGTGGACTATTATTCCTCCATGCAAAGAAGTAAATCCAGTCACTCGGTGCAACATGGATTAGACCAGAGGACACTCCGGCACAGAAAGACAAATGCTGTCTCTTCTATGTGGAAGCCAAGAGGGTTGTTCATGTGGAAGTCAGGAATAGAGTAATGGTTAGTGGAGGCTGGGAAGGGTAGAGTCGGGGAGGAGGCAGGCAGCAGTTGGTAGATGGTTATGATATTATAACTAAGAGCAAGTTCTCTCATTCTGTAGCACAGTAGGGTGAGAAGAGTTAACAATTATGGGACATTTTAAATTTTAATGAGCAGAGGAGAGGATTTTGAATGTTGTCACCACAAAGGAAGGATGTGTTTTTTGAGGTGCTGTGTATGCTAATTACTCTTATTTGATCATTACACATTTTATACATGTATCAAAATACCACACTGCTACTTATAAACATGTACAATAATTACATGTCAATTAAAGAACAAACAAGCAAACAAAACACTCACACTGAACCACAGATTTTAGGTAGTAGGCTAATTTGGGTGACTGGAGAGGAGACACGATAGTCTTTCCCCACAGAGAAGGGTTCTTCCCTGCTTTTCTGATTCCTGCTGCCTAATGGCCCTCAGAAGAAATGGAGGTCTTTGACCTGTTCTTGAAGCTGTTAAAAATTCAGCAAGTGGTAATTTTATCTATTAACCAAAGAGGTTATAAAGCAGACTGTGGCACCCTAGAGTGTCAAAGTCAGTTTGGCCCCAAAGATAGTTTAAGATGTGGTCATGCTCAGATCAAGGCTGCACCAGGAGCATGTTAGGCACTGACAAAGGTCGAGAAAAGGTCAGGACTGCAGCAGACCAGGTAACATGGGAGACAGGACCTGAGAGTCACCGTTGTTTACACCCAGGACCTCATGCCTCTGGCCAGAACTCAGGGCCAAGACCATTCATTGTAGGGCAGGAAAGCTCACTCATCTCTTCGTCAATTCCTCTTCCTGACACTTTATTCCCAGGCTCAAAAGGGCAAGAAACTAATAAGGAATGTCTTGGTTCTCCAGAATAGAGATTGTCCCCGTGGAAAAGGGACAGATTTTGTTGTCTTATCTTCTGAGTCTACGTGCTTCCCACTGGGTCTTATGGTGGTGAGGTGTTGGAGCCCCATGGGGGCTTTCTTTCTTTTGGGGCAACCTTTTATCAGGTGAATTCTTGACCAAGCCTTGCTTGGAGGACCTCTTTCTGTCTGTCCATGTGTGTATGCATATATTGCATATATGTATGTATATGTGAATATGTGTATATTGTATGCACATGTGTGTAGAGACTGAAAGTTGGTGTCGGGTGTCTTCCTCAGTTTCCCTCCCCCTTATTTCTTGAGACAGGATGTCTCACTGAACCCGGAGCTCACAGAATCAGCTACATCAGCTTGGGAGCAAGGCCAGGGAGACTTCCTGCCTCCACCTCCCCAGGACCGGGTCTATAGACATGTACACTGCACGAGACTTTTTACAGAGGATCTTTAACAGGACTTACTTTTAGTTGAGTCCAGCCACTACCACCCACCAAATGTTGAAGTTTTCTTTAACAATTCCTCATAGCTCTTGCAATGGGTGATATTTGCCATGCATAAATTCCATGCTTATGAAAGGCTGTTTATTTGTTTTTCAACATTTTATTATTCAGACACATGTAGGTAGAGGAAAGAGCATAATGAATCCCCATGGACCATCACTCAGCCTTAACAATTACCAACATATGGCCATTTAAAAAGTCTATATATTCCCCACTTCTCCCTACCCCCTGCTAGACATCATATTATTTCATCTGCAAATGCTTCAATTATGCATTTCTCAAAGAAACGGACTCCTTTCTTCCTTAAACATAACCACAATAGAATTTTACCATCTAAAAAGGAGATCTTTATTTAAAGCTTTATTATTTTTAGCTTTTATGAAAGTAATACATTCTCACTGGAAATATTCAGATGATACCTAAACTATAAAGAGGAATGCAAAAGTGACTTATAAATCAGCAGCCAGAGATAATTACCACACACATATTTGCCTGTATGTAATATGTTTGGTATATGTTTCCTATACAAGTTCACATGTATAAAATCATGCTATAGTTGGTATTTGCAATTTTGTTTCATTAATTTTTTGATGTGTGCATTAGTCAGCTTTTTGTCAGGATAACAGGTTCCCAGCATAATCAGTGGCCAAGAGAAAAGGTTTTGTTTTGACTCAGTTTTGGAAATACCAGTCCATGACTAGTAGGCTTCACAGCTCTGGGCCAGTAGCAAGGCATATCATGGCGGAAGGGTGGATGGAGTAAAGTTGCTTAAATCATGGCTAGGAAGTGAAAGAGGGAGGAAGGGTGGGGTCCCACAATCCCCTTCAGGGGCCATACCACAAATGACCCAAGGACCCTAAGGACCTCCCTCTAGGCTCCATTGCCGGGAAGAGCCAAGCTCTGACCAAGCCTTTGTCATATGGGTCTTTGAAGGACATGTAAGATATAAAATATTTGCAACAATGTATTTAAAATAATAATTAAAAAACTGCACAGATTGCAAGGGTCCAGGCTGACACATGTCCAGTTGTCACGTCAAATGGGCAAAAACAAGTACCCAAACCTCTCTTGTTCCTCAGTCACCTACGCTGTCAAATACAGATGCTATTCTGACTACATCAGTACAGGCTTGTCTATGCCTTGCAGGTGTGTGTGTGTGTGTGTGTGTGTGTGTGTGTGTGTGTGTGTGTGTATGTGTGTGTGTGTGTGTGTGTGTTGGTGTGTGAACCTGTATATGTAGAAGTCAGAGGTCAACACTGTTGTCTTCCTTGATCTCTTCTCCACTCTGTTTTGAGACAGGGTCTCTCACTGAACCTCAAGTTCATTGATCTGGCTGGCTAATGAGCTCCAGGGACCCTTGGCTCCACTCACCCTCAGTGCTGGGATCACAGACACATGGTGCTGTGCCAGCTTTTTTTATGTGAGTTCTGGTTGTCTGAACTCAGGTCCTCATGCTGATGTTCCAGGTACTTTATTAACTGATCCATATTCTCTGCCTCTACATTTTAGATAACTCATACTGTGTGCTGTTCTCTAAGAGACGTCTTTTGTTCCGCATGATATTCTTTTTTTTTTTTTCCCGAGACAAGGTTTCTCTGTGTTGTTTTGGTGCCTGTCCTGGATCTCTCTCTGTAGACCAGGCTGGCCTTGAACTCATGGAGATCCACCTGGCTCTGCTTTCCGAGTGCTGGGATTAAAGGCATGCACCGCCACTGCCCGGCCTGCATGATATTCTTATTATAGCACATCTATGCTGTTATATGTACCACTAGTCCATTAATTTTCCATGTTATCTACTACTCTGCTTCATGAATAGATCACGTTTTCTTCATTCTGCTATTGATGGACACCTATCTTCAAACACCCAGGGTGCTGATATTATGAATGTCTTTGGAGGGAACACATTTACATCCACTTCTCCATACATGTCTATGTCACATCTTCTCAGGAAGGCCTTGGAGTAGTTTGGTGACTATCACTGTTTTATTTTATTTTATTTTTCTCTTCTGGTGGGTATGTGAGAATAATTCCTTGTGGCTTCAATTAGCATTTCTCAGAAGATTAACACAGCTGAGTGCTTTCCATATCCATGGGTATAATCTTTCATCAGGTAGCGGTCTCTCTCCTGTGGGGTTTCCCATACCTTTTCTTATGGAGTACAGGAGTCTTTGATATATTCTGGACATGAGCTTTTTTTTTTTTTTTTTTTTTTTTGTCAAATATGTGTACTATAAATAGCTTCTCTCACTAAATACATAGCCCTTTTACTTTTAATATATCATTAAAAAATAGATGTCTTAAATGTTAATAGAGCCCTGTTTAGGAAACACACACTGTGGGCTGGCAGGATACGTCAAGTGACAGCCCACGTGACAGTTTCCCCAGATCATCTGATTTACTTAGTTGTGCTTTGGCAACTACTATGCCAATTTCACAAGTACCGTCACTTTTAGGGTATGATATCTTACTATCTGGTGATTTAAATCATCTGAGCTACCATTTAACATACAGCACTCCTTCAGGATTATTTTGATAGTTTAATGCTTTGCATTGTCATGTGAATTTTACAGTTTGTCAATTTCTACAAAGTGAAAAAAAAAATGCTGAGATTTTTAGCCAGGCATGGTGATTTATGGAATCTACCTTCTATGGAATGTAGAAGCAGGTGGATCTCTGTGAGTTGGAGACTAGCCTGGTCTACATAGTGAGTTCCAGGCCAGCGACAACTACATAATGGGATTGTCTAAAAAAAAAAAATGTTGAGTATATTTTTAGGATGGCATTAAAATTTATATCAATTGGGAGGGAATTGACAGTCTTTAATGGTGTTTCTTCCAATCCCAAAACTCATCACTCCATCCACCTCAGTTGTCTTTCACAGGGTACAGAAGATTTTTGTCTAGAGATCCTTGCATATTTTGTATTATATTTACTTTAGGTGTTTTGTGTTGTTATTTTTAAAATGATATTTTAAAAACATTTTTGTTTCTTGGCTGTATACAGGAATACTATTCATATTTGTGCATCAAACTCTGGTTTTCTTGACTTAGCTAAATTAACAATATCCTATATCAGAGTTGCTGCTCAGTCTCTACTGTAACAACGGTATTCATGAGAACATCCCCTCTTCTCATTTGTAAGCTTCTTTTCCTTTTGATCTTAAGCATGATTGTTGTTGAATTTTATCAAATGAATTTTCTTTATCTCTTGAGGTGATCATGTAACTTCCCCCTTTTTTGTTTATTCTGTTAATTGGCAAATTATAGTCAGTTATCTTGGTAGATTTTCAAATAGTAAATTTTGCTTTCCTGGAGTCAGCCCAAGTTCATTGTGCTACGCTACTTGTTAATAACTTGTTTAGGATTTTTGCATGATGGAGATTGATTAGTAGTTTCTTTCTTATTGAAACAACCTTATCAGATTCTGCAACCAAGATTTTATTGGCTCCATAAGTAATTTTGGAGGTATCATTTCTTCTTCTATTCTTTGGACAGTTTGTGTGGGATTGGCATTGCATGTGTGGTGTCTGGGTTCATACCCAGGGCCTTTCATAGGCTAGGTAGGTGCTCTACCACTGAGCTACATCCCTAGCCCTGCTTCTCAAATGTGTGATAGGATTTGTTGGTGAAGCCACCTGGAGCTGAATTATTCCTTGAGTATTATATGAACTGAAGGCTGCTTTGAGTCCTATACTTTTCCCCCAGAATATTTATAAAGAATGGGCATTGAATTATGTCAAATAACTTTTAATTATCTCTTGACATGAATATACGATTTGTCTTTTTATTCATAGCATGGGGAGTTATATTACTTTTTTAATGTTAAACCAACCTTGCATTCCCAGCCATAATGTATTATGTGTTTTATAAGACTTGCTGAAGGTGTCCACTATTATTTGTACGTATTGAGCATTCTTTATAATTTCATTTTATTTCTTTTGCTAACTTGTTAGTTGTAACTGCATTGAATCATTTAAGTGATTTATTAAGGGCTTGTTTAGGTATACATCTTTAACTTATTGCAATCTAACTATAAGATAGAGGGCAAGGAGCGGGGTGCGAGGGAGGGGAGAGGAGAGGAGAGAGAGGGGGAAAGAGGAAAAGACAGGGGGAGAGAGGATGGGGAGAGAGAGAGAGGGAGAGACACAGAGAGGGGGAAGAGGGATGGGAGTGCCAATGGAAAACAATGCATTCCTCACCCAAGGGGTGACTAAAGCTTGCCCAGTCATGGTGGGGCCTGTGGAGGAGGTGGATACTGAGGTGTTGAATGGGAGATGGACTAGGAGACCTGGTAAATCCCTGCACATAACAGATTAGAAGCTAAATAAATGTTGAATGACCATGTGAATTGTGAGGTTCCATCTCAGAAAGACTCCACAATTTTATATATTTCCCATTAATTTATTTAGTTGTGTGTGTGTGTCGGGGGGGGGGGGAGTACCCCATGTAAAGGTCTGAGGACAACTTGTGAATCAGTTCTCCCCATTTACCACATGGGAACCAGGGGTAAACCCAGGTTGTCCGCTTGGCAGCAAGAGCCTTTACCTGCTGGGTATCTCTCTGGCTGGATTCCACAGTTTCAGAAGTGAGAAAATCAGTCTGTTGTGATATAAAACATATGGCTGGGATGCCATGTTCCCAGGGACTTTAGGGGGAAGGAACAAAGAGAATGCCTGCTTCTCACACCCCTACCTCTGGTCACACCCAGCCTTACACTCGTGTTAAATGCACACGATAAACAGAGCTGCAATACCCAGTGTGGTGGGTGCTCCTTTCTCCTGCCCCCTAGAGCTTTAAGCAGGGTCTGTCCTGAGGCAGTCAGAGCCTGCCCTGTGTGGTCTGTGCCAGCTGGGAGGTCATCCAGGTTGCTTCTCCTTCCACCTTCCTCCAGCTCTGAGGCTGAAGCCACAGCCTGCCTCCCTGAAGGCTGTAACAGGCTCATCAGTGCCCTGCCTGGGGAGCTCAAGGAGGGCACCTCCCCCCATCCCCAGGCAGTTCTGCGAGGACCGCTCCCACCAGCAGCATCCTGCAAATGGCGCTACTAAATATTTCATTCGGGCTTAACAACTCAATCTGCCTGCCATTATCCTGAGGGCTCCCGCAACCCCCACCCCCTTTCTGATTAACAAAGTAGCCGGCCGGGAAGATCTGCCGAAGCCATCATCGGAGGCTGTGTTAGCTGGTGCTCAGGGCGGGCTGGGCTGAGAGGCACAGCATTAAGCAGGAAGCATCGATTGCAGCATTAGCTGGCTTTTTACATTCCCAGGCAGACAATGCAAGTACCTTCAATTATCTTCAAAGCAACTGAAGGGAAGGAAATTGGTCTTAGATGTGGTAAATAGACTCCACAAAGTCCGCTGAAGCATGCAGAGATGTGCGCACTGGGGACAGAGGGGCCTAGCCAACAAGCCCCTGCCATGGCTGCTCAGAATTCAGACAACTATGGCAGGGGTCCCGTGCCTGGGAGAACATAAAAGGGTGCCTGGCCAGGCTGTCAAATGCCAAGGCAGCTGCAGGGAGAGATGTGACCTTGGGAGAATGACTTACCGTCTTGCAGCCTTATTTTCCATATCAGTGACTATTAGGAGTTGGCGGCAGCAACTTCATAAGGAGGTGATCTTCATTTCAGGCCTCTGCCTTGTGCAGGTTGGACCCACTCCGGGTCCCCAATTCTTATCATGATGTATTGGTGGTTTCATGTCTCCACTTTCTACTTGGCTAGAGGTTGTTGACAGTGTTGTAGGGAAGGGTCAGGACACCATTAAGACCCTCTGCCCATAGAACAGCTCACAAGGGCTGAGTGGGATCACTCAAAGGCAGGGGATAGAGGTTGGAGGCTAGCCTGGACTATATAGTCGAGACCCTGCCTCAAAAACAAACCAATCCCCAAAGACAAAACAAAAACAAACGCACAAAACACACAAAGACATAATATTCCTGTGATTTCAAAATTCCAAAGGATCTAATGAGAGTGAAGCTGGAATCCCTATGTCAGTGTTTACACCATGCACAGCGTGTGAATCACAATCAGAATATGTCTGCTGACTGCTTGAATAACTTCAAAGATGTATTCCAGCTCTGTCCTTTTAGAATTCAGCTCTATTCAAAAAGCATTTGGGGGGGGGGGCTTATTGTGTCGAAGGCTCTGGACTGGATCCTGCTGAGAATACAAGGACGGGAGTCCCACCCACAGGCCAGGGAATGAAACATGAAAACATGTGGTGGTGACTCAAGAGGTCGCAGCTCAGGTTCATCCGTTGGAAGGGTCCCTAGCTGACCTTAGAAGAAACAACTCCTGGGAGAGGGGGGTCTGCGTCCTTGCGTTCAGGCTGACCCTGGAGATTTAAGTGGATAGACATTTGGGACTGAATGTGGGGGAAGGGTAGAGTGTGTGGTAGTTGGGGGGAATAGTGGATGCAGTGTGGCCCCAAAGCTGTACTCTTCTCTCTCGGGGCTGGTGCTGCAGAGAGCGCGAGGGCCCAGCAGCTAACACCTGCGCGGTCCTGTCCAGTACCCCTGCTGGGTTAATCTATTCAGCAAGGGCGTCATTACGCACGGACAATTTACATAATTCTGCCGAGCCTCTGATTGCAGGGCGCTCAAGTGCCAATTTGGGAAGCTGGAAAGAGAGTATGCCTTTGTCTTTTCAGGCCGCTGAGAGGGTGCGATGTGGGGGGCCAGGTCTGCTCCTACAAGGGTGGCTGGGCTCCTAGAACTGGCCTTCTGGGCTGGAGTCTAAGCAAGTGAGAGGAAGCTTCCCTGGGGCTTGTTTCAGAAGTAGCCCACTCCCACTCAGCCTGTTACAGTTTCCCTGCTTGTAACAACTTCCTTTTAAAAGGATAAAGCCCCTCGTGGATGTTTTAAGGCGTTAAGTAAGTATCAGCAATGGTTCCTGTTGGGGCTGTTTGGATTTGAAAAGAAAATACTGAGATGTAAAGATATCAATATTTAATTGTTTCTTGAAGCCCGCATTTACAGGAGGCAGCAGGGAGTTGTGAGTCTTTTCTAAGCGCACGTGTGTGTGTGTGTGTGTGTGTGTGTGTGTGTGTGTGTGCGCGCGCGCGCGCGCGTGTCCCAGCATAAGCACATGTGTGCATGGAGGGGTGGGAGTTGTTTAACGGAGGAGGAGACTTTTCCAGGAGCCCTGTGCACTGTTACTGTCATTTTTTTATGTAACTCTGCTCCCCATCTCAAGAGGGAAGGGCAGACAGGGCATGCATTCCTTTTGATTAACTCAGCAAATAAGCGCAGGACGCTTGGGTGGCCCTTCCTTGCCCAAAAGATGGACTGCATCTTATAAACATAGGAGAAGCCCGTGGAGCTGCCCGGTGTGATGGCTCCCCAGCCCTCAGCTGCTGGACTCTGAGAAAGACTAGCCTAGGCAGAGCCCATCTCTCCAGTGTGACTCCTGCATGGTTCCCGGAACATGACGGATGCTCAATAAATTCGTGTCGAGTGGCTGTTGGACTCCTTAAGCATTCCCCCTAGCTTTGTGGTCATTGCTGCCCACACCGCCTCTCCCAAATGCTTGGCAGTTTCCCAGAGAAAGATACACACATCCCAGGGAAAGCAAAGAGACTCAGAGTAGCTAACAGGCCCTGAGAGTGACAGAAAACTGGAATAGGAAGGGGGTGGGGTGAGCCTAAATGGGAAGCTGTGAGACCCACGCCATGTGTCACCAGTGAATTCACCAGTGAATCTTGTGGGAGACCCTGGAAGGAGCTTTTGGTCTTCCAAGGAGGGGATTTGTGAAATGTTCCACCAAAGGAAAAAAAAAAAGGAAAATGGGGTTCTCCACAGTGGGGTCAAGGACAAGATGGCCTCCCCACCTCCTTGCAGTGTATGTTATGTAGGGCTCCTGTCTCTATCTGCCTGTTATGCCGTGTGACAAAATGTCACAGGCTGGGTAAATGGTGGCTATTTCTTTTTCATAGTCTTGTATGCTGGCAAGTCCAAAAACAAGGTGACAGGCAGCAGGCTGAATGTAGGATGTAGGTCTAGTCTTGCTTCTAAGATGGCACCGTTCGGGCATTCTCTAGAGGGGACAAAGGCTTAAGAGGCAGGTGAAGTGGAGGGACAGAAGGGGCAAACCCCCTTCCTCGGGCCCTTTCTGAAGGGCCCTAATCCCATTAATAAGTACTCTGCCTTCATAACCTACCCTCCTTCTACATGCTCCAACCCATAATACTAGTACATTGGGGATTAAGTGTGAAGACATGAATATGGATTCAAACTTAATTTCAGATCACAGCTCTCCCCATCTTGTAAAGATGCTGGATAAACATTGGTCAGGGGCCTTAGGATTTGTCTGTGGCATCAGTAAAGAACAAACTGGCATGAAAAATAGCAACAGAGAGTTCTTACAATTTGCCAACTGTGACTTCACTGGGTCAAGGACACAATCGGTTTATTTCCCTTGGTGGATCCCATTTATAACAGGGAGAAGTCAGGCAGAAGTCAGGGTAGAAGAAAGCGCTTGCTGCCCCCATGTATGTGGGTGTGGTTTCCAAATGTGAGATAATACAATGAAAAGAACAACCTGGAAGCCCTCTTCCCTTGCTCCTCTAGGAAGGAATTTTCTAGAATACTCTTTGAAAGTGAGCAGTAGCTCCCCTCTCCCTGGCTGTATAGACAGCGGTGACATCGGAACAACGTTCCTTTAATTCTTTTGCATAGATTTCCAAGGGACTTTTTATAATATCATTTGTTCAATTCAAGTCTAATGAATATAGATTCATTTTCTGCATTATAGCTATTGATCTTTGGCCATTGATCTGGGGAAGGGAGTGTTGCTGCTCATAAATCCCTCCATTTGGATTGAGGGTCCCTCTGGGGCAGAGATGGGGAGATGCAGGCAGCAAGAGATGGAAAAGCTAGAGCATTGGATGAGACTAGGGAAATGCTTTGAGGATGGAGATAGAGAGGTGAGGAACATAGTGGTCACTGCCCCATCCGATTAATCCTTTGATTCATCCCATCCAAGCCCCAAGGTCTCCATTCCCTTACTTTTCTGGTGCCTACAATTCCTCCTCCTCCTCCTCCTCCTCCTCCTCCTCCTCCTCCTCCTCCTCCTCCTCCTCTCCTCCTCCTCCTTCCTCTTCTCCCTCTTCCTCGTCCTTTCTCCTCATCCTGTTCTTCCTCCTCTTCTCTACTTTTTCAGTTCCGTTCTTTCACAAAGCCTTTTCACATTCTCTTCTCATATAGTGCTAAAAATCTTCTCACTTCCCCCTCAGCCCGCATTGTTTAACCTCTTAGGCCACTGACACTTTGCATTGTGTACACGTCTTCATTTCTGGACTGTAAAACCCATAAAACCCAGAGAGCACCCCGATTCTCTTTTAGCACTATGGACCCATCGGGCCCAGCAAGGCTCACTTGTTTAATGAATGAAAACTTTAAGGGGTAAAGAGTGGGTCTCACATGGTCTCCCTCTTCTTCTCCTTCAATCCATACTACATTCTTCCTTTAGTTAGCCATCAAGTTTCACCAGTTACTTTTTATAACGAAGTGGAGTGGATTGAGGACAAGCTTATCCCAGGAGACATTCTCTTCTTTCTCATCAGACTCACTGTATCAAGTTGCCAATCAAGTTGCTCTCAAATAAGAGAGCCATAGTATTCTGTTAGCAGAGCACCTGAACAGAATTCTCTTTCTTTTCTGTCTCTCTAGTCCAGCAGACATTAAATAATTAATTGTGTCCAGTTATTAATGAGAGCACCCTGGGCCCAACTCCCATTTCTCCTCTCATGAGCTTCCTTCTTTTCAACAATTTCTTCAGGTCTTTGCTCCTAGGAGTTTCTACTCCCCTTTTCTCAATCCTCAACTTCCTTAGCTAACTACCTCGCTTTTCTGAGGACCGAGAGATGCAATGGCAGTGACGGTAGCTGAAGTGTGGGAGTGGACAGTGTCTCCTCTGGGTGTCAGACAGAGGCAGCCTCACCGTTACAGGTGCCCTGGCGGGATGGAGAGGAAGGAAAGGCCTTATAGTTTGCGGGCATCTTTTCCTTAACAAGAATCTTAGAATGGGATAATAAAACTGATGGATGAGAGAACATTCTAATATAGTTCCTAAAGCAGTGCTATTTCCACAAGACTCCTGAGTTTAAAATCTTTCCAGGTATGTCGTCTGGATAGCATAAAGTCATATTCTTGGTGCTTCATTCAAAGCCTGGCTTCCTCCATGTCTCTGGGTTCATTTCACTGCTCACCATTGGTCGGAGAAGTCGTCTTGCTATGATGCTTGGAGTAAAACACAGAACACAGATACCAAAATGATAGGTGTGCAGAGAGCTACACTCGAAGATGCCAGAGCATCATGTGTGAGCAGGTGGACTAGGCTCAGACATGTGTAAGAGCTTGTAAAAAAGACACAGCTTAGGCCATACTCCACCTTTGTCCATTATTCAGTTTCTTCTTAAGAGTTGTGTTCATCAGGGTCTCATCAGAAGATGGGGTCCATTTTAATCACACAGGACATTTTAAATGTGCCTAGTTTACATAGAGACTGCCAAGTAGCCAAAACCTTCAAACTCCTAGTGAAGACAACAGAAAACAGTGGAGTATCACAGACATAGCTTTCAGACATCTTGGAGGGAGACCTGCCTGGCTCAAGCTGGTGTTTCTGAGTTTTCAGAATGGCCCTGTGGGGATAAGACTCAAAGCTTTCGAGGAGGTAGGGGGTCTATGTGGCTAAGGGGCATCATGGACTGTGTTGGGAAAGCTTCTAATTGTATCAGCCAATGGCTGCTGTGCAATGACTGTTGCCCAGGGTTAATTTACAGAAACAGGAAGCAGATGATAACTCAACAGGAAGCTCAAAGCCTTCTCCCCCTCTTCCTCTTTCCCCAACCTTCCACGTCTCTCTCCTCTTTTTCCTCCCCCTTCTCCTCGTCTTCTTCCTCATCCCCCTTGTCCTCCTCCTCCTCTACCTCCTCCTCTCCTTCCTCCTCTCCTTCCTCCTCCTCATTTCCCTCCCCCTCCTCTTCTTGTCTTTTTAGTCTTCTTCCTTTAGTAGCCCCAACTGAGAAGCCTCTTCTGACAGGAGCAAGGCAGACTTTAGAAGGATGTACTTCAGCCAAAAAGACAACAGTTCCACAGATTACCCCCTTTAGATGCTCAACATTCATGCACTCTTTCCACATGATTTGAATTGATCCAATTGTGTTAAAATCTGTTCTTTCACCTACCAGGATAAAATCACTGAGAAAGACATTCTCATCATTTCCTCAAAGTAAAGACATACAGAGTTTCAGCTCTCACTGTGGCCATCTCTGGGTGACAACTAGGCTATTACTAGGCCATCTTAACTCTTCTGCAAGGCAGTGCACGTCCCCCATTAGAATATTTTTATTCTTTGAAGAGTAAAAGTGAAGGTAATTTCCAACATATTATAATGCAGTAAGTGAAAGGGGCATGCAATAAAATACTCCACACACAGAAAGGAGCAAGTAGACATGGCTGCTGTCAGCCTTGTTGATGTAACTGGTCATAGAGTGAGTGTGTTTTTCTGACAAGGTGCTTTCCAAGTGTTCATTCCTGAGAGGTTTGGACCTTAGAGTTCTGGTATATTTTTGGTTGCTACACTTTCCATCAGTTTTTACTCTTATTATTAGTTGTAGAAAGTGTGGTATGCCCACAGCAAATGCCCTGAGCTCTCCAGAGTCTTTTCAGAAACCGTAGTTATTCTTTAGACCAATCACCCTGAACTAATAGAGGAATACCCATTTCTTTTCCTTTGTGTGTGCATGTGTGTAAGAGAGATTTTTGAGATAAGATCTCACTATATAGGCCAGGCTAGCCTTGAACTCCCAATCCTCTTGGCTCAGCCTCTGGAGTACTAGGATTACAGATGTGTGCCGCCATGCCTACCTAATCCCCTTTTCTTATCTGTTGATTCAGTAGCACAAGGAACATAATAAGCCAGGGAGGGGATCTCAGTTCCTGACTCAACAACACCATGATTTTGTGTTTGTTTTGATTCCATTTTTTTTCCTTCTGATGGAAGCTTTTCTTCTTTAGGATCCAAGGCCTCCAGAGGAGCAGAGCTTAAATTTCTAATGATGGGGAGCAAAATCTTAAGAGCGGAGTGAATTATTGGGGTAATGATGAGAGGATTCACTCCCACAGCTACCCTTTGGCTCTGAGATATATCGGTTCTGGCTATGAGAGAAATAACACTGTGTCTTGGTCCTTGATTCCATATACTGTATTCTGCATGACAGAGCCCCATCACTTCAGAGCACTGTCTCTCAACTGGAACCATAACTGAGACATTAGATGCTCACCCACCATTCTTTTAGACCAGTTGTTTCTGGGTGATGAGGGATATAATAAGAGGAATTCCATAGTCCTGAGCCCAGGGCCACACTTCTTTTGCTGAGAAATGAATTCCTTGATTAGAAGCAATGTTGTGAAGAATACCATGATGGTGAATAAGATGTTTCTGAGCCCACGGTGCTAGCAGGAGCATTATAAGCAAGGCCAGTGAATCCATAACCTAGAATATGCATCTATCTCAGTGAGGGCAATTCTGCTTGCTCCTTGATGGAAGAGATCCAATGTAATCAACCTGCCGCCAGATAACTGAGTGGTACCCCTTGGAAATGGTGAGTGCTGACATTTGCTTCTAGCTGGTTAGGTATCTGATGAGAGGTAGTTCAATCCCATGAATAACCTTCATCATGCAACCACGGCCTCTTTGTACTGATACTGGAGTGGGTAAGAAAAGAGTTGACCATCCAAAATTAGGTTATACTCTCCTGCTACCTATCAGGGTCTGATTTGCACTGGAAGCCCTTGGGCGAGATTCAAATGGGACATAACTAGATCTCCCATATGTCACAATTGGCGCGCAACCACGTTCAATGAAAGGTCACTGCAATGACAAATAAAGTCTGTCCCCAAGTGCAGCTTCTGAGACTGTGAGTGTTGGAAAAGCCAAGTTCAAGCTCAAGCCAGACAGGTGGGTGTTTGCTTACCTGGCCTTCCTCATGGAAGTGTTTCTTCCCCAGGAGTCCCTGCAATATGATATGACTATGATTTTCTTGGCAGTTAGTCCTGGCTTCCTCATGTTACTTTTCTTTACTTGAAAATATATGCTAAGGACAAGTTTAAATTGGTTCTTGCATGTGGCAGAGTGTGTACATTTTCACATCAATAAAAGCTAACTCCGTGGTTTTTACTCAAATTAAATAGCAAGATATGGAGGCATGGATGACTTATGAAGAGAAACTCCGGGTTTGAGACCTTCTTTTGGGTCCCTCTCTATTTTCCTTTAGACAAATCTCAGCACTTCTCCCAGCATCCCATCCCATTCAATATTCTGCCTAACAGCACACTACTGCTTGATATTTCCTGCTTCTGTGTTTCTGTTAGTGTTCCATTTTTATGAAAAGAGGTATCTTTGTCTTCCTTAGGGGGAGGTACAAGCCCAGTCAGTCAGAGTTCCCCTCAAGGTAAGAGCCTAGTTACAACTTCTGAGAATACTCAAAGCTGGAGTTAGCACAAGGTGCTTTGGTGCCCCAAGCTTCAGCTGGTCCCAATGTTCTGGTTGATAGTCATCATTGCCCTCCTCCTGAAGCATTCTGGATATTCCTCATTCTAAGATGATCATTCTCACTGGGCATGGGAGAGCATCAAGTCTAGTCTTTCACCTGCCTTAGTTAGGGATTCTATTACTGTGATAAAACACCATGACCAAAAGCAACTTGGAGGGGAAACAGTTTCTTTCATCTTATAGCTTGTAGTCCATCATCCAGGGAAGACAGGGCAGGAAGTCAAGGCAGAAACTGAGGCAGAGGCCATGGAACTCTCTTGTTAGCTGTGGCTTGCTCAGCCTGCTTTTTTTTCCTAATGGTTCTAATGCCCCCTCCAGAGTTCATACTAAAATTTAATCATTATTGTAACAGTGTTAAGAGCTAGAACCTTTCATAGGTGAGAGGACCATGAGCAAGGAGCTATAGGGAGAACTGTAAGTAGAGGGGTTAATGTTGGCATCGTTCTCTCAGACTTTCCAGCCTCTGGAATTGTGAGCCTTAGCTCAGTTTTCTGTAATTTACCCACCTTGAGATATTCTGTTACGATAGCAGAGAACGAACTGAAATGGAGGACAAGCTCCAGATCAGTGGGGAGTCCAGTCCAGTGAGGACACACTGATGTCCTTCCTGAGAGTAAGGGATCTCTAAGTGTTTGGGTGGTCCCCTTGAGAGGTTGTTCTGCAGCAGGGTGGGTTTCCACAGCTGGAATGGCAGTCACTGGTGAAAACATCTGTGTCAGTGATGGTGAGAAGGAGGATGTGCTTTGGGGGCTCCTGAGCAGCCACCCCCTTTTGACCACTGCTGCTTCCTTCATGGGATCTCTGCATCAGCACCGGAGGAGACTGGATGCCCAATTCCCCCAGGGAAACCCGTCTCCTGTAGAGATTTCCTTCAGTAGAGGGTCGTCTCTAGTGGGTGTGAGGAGAAACGAAGGTCTGCACGCTTGCCACCTACTGTCATGGGTCTGTTTACATATTTCTTCACCAGGCCTCCTTGCTGCTCAACTTTTAACTGTGTTCCTTCCTGACTTTTAATAGCCAAGCCAGTTGCCACTCAGGAGTGCCATGTATATGTAGCTCAGGCTCCTTTTCCAGTATTTCCAGTATGAGACAAAGCCCAGATGCTCCCAGTGGGCCCACCACGGATATTTAACACTAGAAATACGCTCTTCAGTCACTCCTGAGCACTCTTAACTATACTTTTCGGCTAGTATTAATGTACTGTACTTTTAATAAAGCATTCTGAGGGCTTCCATTTTCCCTCCTTGGCCATAGATACTATGAGCTTGTAAGTAATAAATGTGAATTAAGTATCAGTGAACAGGGGTATGTATGGCTGATAGAGATGTCCCACATACTGGCTAAGGTAATTGTGACATAATGAGAAATATACATTGGGCTCTTCTCTTGGTTCCTAGGATGGAGCTTCTAAGGCACTTGGAATCTCCAGAGTGATGAAGGGGCTTTATATGTTAATGAGATAATGGTACCTAAGAATCCCACTAGGTTCAGGATGAGGAAATGTTATCAGGGGAATCGAACTTTCTTAGAGAGTTAGAAATTGCCATCCTATCCCTGGCTCCCAGGGAGAGAGAAGTTGGATGTTCAGGAGAGGAGAGATAAGTTAGATATTCAATTCAATCACCAATGGGCCAATGATTCAAACAGCTGTGTTTACACAAGGAAAGTGCCACAAAACCCATAAATACAGCACTTTTGAGCTGGTGAATACATCAAGTATGAGAGTAGAGCCTGAGAAGACTAGGAGCACAGACCCTTGCCTACATGGTACTATTCCTTATCTAGCTATTTACCTGTATGTTTTATATCTTTTGTAATCACATAATGATAGTAAGTAATGAGTTTCCTGGGTTCTGTGAGGTGTTATGGTAAACTGTGTAACCCCTGGCAGTGGTGACTGTGTGAATCCCCAATGTTTAGTCAACTGAGTCAGATGTCTCAAAGCCCCGAGACTTAGACTTGACATCCCAAGTATGACAGTCTGTGGGACCGAGCCATTGACTCATGGAGTCTCATGATGTCACTCTACCGTGTTGGGCTTGAATCAAAGGAGAGAGCACTACTTTGTGTCTAAGGAGTTGGATAACCGGTTTTTGATAAGGAAGAAATGCTACACATTTAATGTCAAAAGTGTTGTGAGTAGAGAAAAAGGGAACAGTTTTTTCCCTTTAGTAATTCTCTTTAATAATCCTTCATCTGCTCTGGCTAAACCTAAACTATGACATGTCTATTGTGAGATGTCATGTCCGGCAACCCATAACTTGGTCAATCTGGCAGTACCCAGATCATTACAGATGTCTCTTGTATATTGTTCCCTGATCTCACATGAGCTCCGTCTGAAGTATGGCCCAGTGTCATGACACGAGTCACTTCCATTAGTACTTAAAAAAAAAAGAACAAAAACAAAAGCAATCTCTCCAAGACATCATTATGCACGTTGGCTCCTCTCCGCCTCTCTGTGTGGCCTGAGCAACCGATCAGCTGGCTCACACACAGCTGGGTGTGCTGAGAACCTGTTCCTGTTGAAAGCCTTCTGTGGTGGTTAGAGTCATCCACTTTATTGGACTAAGAATGTCTAGGAGATTAAAGAAGCTCCCGTCTGGATGTGTCTGTGAGGGCATTTCCAAAGGACATTAGATCATAAGGGCTATGATCTAACGGTTGGTTTAGTCCATTGATAGATTCAAGGTTTGAACACACTTTTGGGAGGTGATAAAATTGCTGCAGGTGATAGGGTCAGGTCGGAGGAAGAAGGTCACAGGGAACAAATCCTCCAGGCTCTGTCTTTCCATGGCTTCTGTTGCTACTGTTCTCTACTTCCTGTCTACCATGATGGGTGCTTCCCTGCCACACCCTCCCCGCCAGGATGCACTAAAATCTCTGAAACCAGAAGCAAAATAAACCTTCCCTATCTTCCATTGTTTCTCTCAAGTATTTGGTCCCAGGGACAACAAATCTAATATACTTTTGATTTGAGAATGGGTCAAAGCCAAGTTACCCAGTGAGATTCTCATTTCAAATGCTTTTCTCATAATGGTAGGAAGTGTGAGTAACAAGAACTTGCCTTATGTTTTAGACAGAATGTTTCTGTCTGTTGCAGGCACTGAAATCCTAAAACCTTCATCTGCATACCAGAAATCTGATTTTCATGGAATTTTTCTCAGTGCATTTGTTTCCCTTACTTTAGAAACTTTAGTAGCAATGTGACATTGTTGTGACATCTGTGTTAGTAATGACCAGTGCATTTATCTCACTTAACCAGGTTAGTTCCATCATGGTGTGTGTTTGAACTCACATGGAGAGTAGTGTGTGATACTAACTTTTGTAGGTTAGTTTGCTGTCTGTGACCTCTGAATTTATTTCCTTCATTAAAAAGAAGTCTAAAAGAAATGAAAAAAAAAGAATCTGAGTTTACTTATAAGTTTATAAGTCAGTGTATTAAGATTGACTAATGAAAAGCTGAAGAATGAATGATCCAGAAATAAAAATACTGCATGCTGTATTCTGGATTACCGTTGAAAACAAACCCTTGATCTCAAACTTGCTTCTTTTCCTTGTGAGGTTGAGATTGATTTCCTAACAGTGAGAGTATCATGTCATTAAAATAAGTCATAGAATATTACAATATTACTTGTGAATAAGATTGTTATTAGCCCAACCTAGTTTAGACAATTTTACTAAAGGGAATCAAAGGCTGTTAACTATATTTAATATGGGGAAAATCAGTATTTCACCCATAACCTTTTATTTAGTTATAAGTGAAGAATGACACAAAATCTAAGAATCAATTTGTAATAAACTGGAAAAAAATCTCTTACACTTTACAGAATGTTTGAAAAACAATTTTAAGGGTAATTTCTACTTCAGCACAGCAATGCAATCATTACAGTGGACTCCTTAACAACCTGTAGAGTGTCGAGGTCCTGTGTACAATGTAGCTCTTGGAAAAGACTGTGTGGTGCATTGCTGCCTTTACCATGTAAGTGCAAATTTTAAATCCCTTTCCTACTAACGGGATCAAAAATCTGTTGACCAGGTTTGTAGTTATATTCCAAGGTGAGTTCATAATCATGTACAGAGACTACATGGGCCTCATCAGCTGTAATCAGGGCTACCATCCAGTTAAGGTTGGAGTAGTTCATCATCACCTATCACAATCAACTAGGTTTTCATAGGACCAAGATAGGTCAACTACAAAGGAACATAGCATAGACTGTCAACTCAAACACTATAAATAATCATTGTTGTTGGTGGAAACTTTTTTAGTTCTCCTAGTTGCAGCTTTGTTTCTGGAATATAGTCATGTGACAGATGATAATCTTTAGGCCAACAAATTGTGCATATGCTGGTAGCCCCAAAAATTTATATCACCTAGTGATATCATAAACATCTTAGTTTATATAGGTATAATCTACAATATTTGAACAATACTAAGCAACCTAACAAAGTAATCTCTCTCTTTCATACCCAGTTTCAATATTTGCCTGTACCCATTATAAATTAGAAAGACATACTTATAACCATCATAATCTTTGTAAGGTCCTAAGGGCACAGCTGGTATCTACACCTACCTCCTCCTACTACCCAGTCCATATTCCTTTGCCTTCAGTGAGTATCTTCACTAGCAAGGCAACTCAAGATTTCATTTCTGAAGAGTTTGTGTCCTTAGCAACCCTCCTGAATCAAGTTGTAGTTTTGCATTGACTTAAATCATAGGGTATGAATGTTCTAAGAGAGGCCCTGTAGGCTCTCCTGTCTTCCAGATGCACTTTTTCTTATCTCTGTTGTATATCAACAACCCAGGTTCCACTTGGTAATTAAGATTGATCATTTGGGCTATGACATTTGCATATTCTCCTTCTGTTGGTTCAGAGATATGAGGTTGTGTAGCAGTTGTTAGCAATGGAATCAGTGTTTTCTTCACTTGAGAAGCCTTGTTCCCTTCCGATGTAAGACCTCTAGGCCACCAGAGCTAAAGTTACAGGGTTGAGAAACAGACATTTTGACACAGCTCAAAATGTAACAACTAATGAAAACACTCCCACTTTCACTCCCTGATTCCCACGTACATGGATCTTGATTAGAGGGAGGACACCGCCATTTATTAGGCTTTGGTTTAGAGCACAGCCTTCTGATGAACCTTGCTTGGCCCAGCTCTTCATGAAATTGCCATCTAAATGACTCCATAAACCAAACACAGATACCTGTGATGACCCATTGCCATTCTCTAAGATCCCTCCGTATATTGAATAGGTAAGTTAAACAGAACTCTGGTGGGAAGCACCTACATCCTTTGCGCCTTAGAACAAGGTAATCTAAAAAGCAGTATGTCAGAAGGAGAAAGTGCAGGCTTTGGGGGTCACCTCTGACCCTCCCTCATAGTTCTCCCCTGAAGCATGGCCATCAGGGAGTTCTCTGACTCATCTCACTTGAAGTAAGTCATAAGAACCCATTCCAGAAGGGCTTTGCTTTATACCTAGGGCCATGGTTGGTATTGTCGATTTGACAGAGTCTAAGAATCACCTCTGAGCATGCCTTTGAGGGATTGTCTTGACTGAGTTAATTGGGATGGGAAGACCTGCCTGCTGTAGATAGAATTATTCCCTGCTTGGAATCCTGGACTGGATAAATGGAAGACAGGAATTGAGCAGCAGCGAACACTGTTCTATGCTTCCAGATCATGGGTGGGATGTAAGCTTCAAGTCCAGCTGCTTTGACTGCCCTACCATGACCGGCTATTGTCCAGAATCATTCTTTTGCTCTTAAGTTCCTTCCATCAGAGTATTTCATGACAGCAGCAGGAGAAGAAAATAAGATCTGTCCCTCGTGCCCTGTTAGTACCATTAGTCTTTACCATACCTTTGTTCAATTGTCAAACTCTATTGCCTATTGCTTGTTTCATGAGATTTTACATAAACATACCCAATTTTCTCAAGGCCTTTAGATTTTTACTTCCGAGGGCTCTCGTGTTCAGTAATATTTTGGTTACATGAATTGTTAGCCTTTCTTGTTGCTCTGTTTTGTTACAGGGTGTTGGCATGACCCTTGCGATGGGTGAGAGGCATCTCTCTCCCCCCTATAGCATTAGTCTTGGACTTCC
The DNA here is from genome assembly GCF_004664715.2 of Peromyscus leucopus. Taxonomy (NCBI): domain Eukaryota; kingdom Metazoa; phylum Chordata; class Mammalia; order Rodentia; family Cricetidae; genus Peromyscus; species Peromyscus leucopus. The sequence continues at coordinate 26,493,724 of NC_051069.1, read as the reverse complement.
TCCAGAAATGCTGACGACTCTTGGTTCACTGCTTCTAAAGGGAGATGCAGTTCTAGTAGCTTCCACTTGACCTTTCCCACCATAATATTCTTCCCTCCACAAGACAGGGAAGATTGTGGGCATTCTGCCAGCTCCTGGGTATGTCTGTTTCAATTGCAAATTCCAGAACTGGGAAAATAACTATAAGACCAGTTCAGGGCTTGACTGGACCCACAGAGAGATGATCTGGCACTCAGATTTGATCAGTTATCTGGTTTCCATAAGATCCTGCCTTGACTGGTTAACTATAGTGACATTTTTGGTTCACTGAAAATGAGTGTCAGTTCAGAACCAATACTCCCAAATCCCTAAACACTGTGGTTATTTGTTTCTCTTTTCTCAGTGCACACCCCCCTTGGTAAAAGGCTGTGTATCCTTACAGGGAATGCTGGGAGAAAGATTAGCACAATGCATTTTTGGAGAACTGTAATAGGATCTTTCCTTAAAGATACCTTGGTTCTTCTCTTTCATTCAGAGTCCTGAGTCTGTAAACTGGCTCTCATGGCTCAAAAAATGAAATGATTAAGGGTCCATGACTATCTGTACAATTAAAATAAGAGATCTCCTCCCTAATCTTAAAAGTCTTCTGTCCATAGGATCATATAGGAGTTTAGTCCTACAGGTCTGTTTCTTTTCTAAGGTAATGTCATGGATCTCTGAAGTCAAACTCTGTTGCCTATTGCAGTCACCCTTTCCACCTGGTCTTTGGTAATTAAGTGGTACCGCATGGGCTGTGCCACCATGGTCCCATGATACCCATTGCACTTAGGGATCTCAGTCCAGTGGTATCAGTGTCTACTGTAATTTCAGACCTACCATAAAGAGTGACCAATGAACTCTTTGAAGAGCTGTCACTCCCATCATACACTAATTTCTCACAGTTTTAGAAATATATATTATATGTATAGAGAATCATGTATTATATATCCTTTTGGGGGTAGGTAAATAGGTCGGACATGATAAATTTCCCCATGTATTTGGATATCTTCCCCTATAATATACCAAGGCAATTTTGACATCTTACCTTCAACTGCTCTAGGCCATATTTGGATCCACATTTCAACCAGTCAACGAACCAACTGAACAACTCACCAACTCACATAATCACCTACCCAGTAAACCAACAATTAAAACCCTTTTTAGCCCATTAAGCTAAACTTGAGTCTAGACTACTTGCTTGGTGATATTACTACATCAATAAATGTAGCCTGATTCACCTTTAAATCCCTCCACCCTGCTCCCACTGTTGTAATATCTGCTTCTGCAAATATTTCCCAGACTCCTATTTGTGTATATTGGAAAATTACTATAGCTTTAAAAATGTGTAATAACTGTCCCACAACTCATTTTGTCTCTTTGGCCTTTGGGATGGGTTGAGACTTGAGTCTAGGCTATAGATCTAGAAGTAGTGTTGACAGGGATGGATATATAGGTGAGTAGGAAGCGCCGTCTTAGAGAAACCCATAATAGGACCTCTAAAAATGTGGGAGGACCCTAGTCAAGCTTAGTAGGACTCCTATAGATTCTGCACAGTGTACTAAGAAGACTACAAAGTTTAGAGGCATAAAGTCCTCAGATGAATTATGTTCTGCCTATATACCTTTATTTCTGTTCTCAGCATCATGTGTCTTCCCATCTGCTCTCCTAATCTTATCAAGAGATACCCTGAAATTTGAAAATACATTTTGTGCTATACTTTAGCCACTTGTATGAGGTTACTCTGGATTTGGATTTCAGAATTTAGTCTTGAGGATATAGGGCATGAAGCTTCCTTTCGGGAAAGGTAAACACTTCCAGGATTCCATTCTAAGGTTAAAGAGAGCTTTTGAGAGTTTTAGGACAAGTAATTACTGTATTGATATGCATTTTTTTAGCCCGGATGTTAATGGTATCTTGTGGGAGAAATTGAAGAGATTATTGTTGTGGTCCTTTTGTAAGACTATATGGCTTGGACCAGAGTGGTGGCAGTGGAGATGTAAAGGAGTGAATCCACATGTAATAACATTTGAAGATAAAGTCATTAAGGAATTGGTGGCAGGCTCTCAGGATAACAGAAAAAGTATCAACCATGACTTATAGGCATTTTGACTGAGCATTAGGTAGGTGGTGGTGACACTGGTCAATGTGGGAAATAACGATAGTTACAGGATGAAGAGTTGATTATAAGCAGGCTTCTATACATTCAAGTATAGGTGTTGAGCAGGTAGCTGTATTCTGCAACACATTCATCTAATTTACTCCAAGCATGAGTCTGTTATTATGTAGTCTATACTTAAAGTTTGCCAGACTATCCTCTAAATGTCCCGTGGTTTAAATGTGCAATGCCTCTTGTGTTTGAACTCTTGGTCCCCAGCTGTTGGCACTGTGGTGTGGAACCTTTAGGAAGCGGAGTCTCACTGGAGGGAGTGGGTCACTGGGGACAGATCCATTCCCTGGACAGGAGCCCCTGGACTGTCTAAAGTGGGGAAAATGAGTTGAGCGTTGTGCAAGCATTTATCAGTCTCTGCTCTTGGTTGTGCCCATGATGTGAGCAGCTGCTTCCACTGTCTTGACTTCCCCACCATGATGAACTGGGCTTTGAACTTGGAGCCAGAGTAAGCCTGTTCTCCTGAAGTTGTTTTGGTCAAGGTGTCTTATAACTACAATAAGAAGGTAACTAAGATGGGCAGAAAACTCTTTTCCTGATATAGGGCTTGATGTGGTGGCCTATGTTGTCTTTAGCCATGGTATCACTCCAGTCTCTTCATATGGGATAGTTTCTCAACTTTAGTCTTTGACAACGTTGATGGCTTCCCATGTCAGGGGTTATATGCCTCTCGGTGTGGTTATGTGTCAGGGTTTCCTCACAGGTAATTTCAGCTGCAGAACTGCACGGATTGTGTTATGTGCTTTGGTTTGTCACAGTGAGAAGCATGTGGAAATCAGTTCACCCCACCCCTGACCTCCTTTACTTTGACCGCTGTTTATGCATTGTCTTCCAAACTTTCTTATAAGTTTACTGTTTTCCTCTGGGTGATGAATTAGTAATCTATGGGGAGATAGTTCGACTTCTGTACTTTGTGATCGTAAATACTCTAGTCCTCATCCAATTTGCACTTAGTGGCTTTAGTGTCTATTGACTGATCTGTGCACGAATCAATGACGTTTTGATATTTTGCAAAATGACTTTTTAAAATGAATGATTCCCCCTACATGCATTGGTTGCCATACCGCTGAAAGGAAGAGCTACCACACACCACTGAACTGAACTATGCCTTACTCACCAGACGAGGAGCTCCCCGAGAGCAGACACTATATAATTCAACACTACCATAAATGCTAAGTGCAAAATTGATGCTCAGTAAATTTGTATTGAAGTGAGCTACATTAAACTCACCCTTCAAACGTGGAAGATATTGAAAATCCCTGCCTCTGTGGGGTTCTGTGAGGCCAAAGGATCTAGTGTATGAGGAAGCTTTGTAGCTGGTGATGGGCTTGGCAGTTGTTAGCTGGGGCCCTTGTGAGTTGCTTAAGTGCTGTCTGTCTTGGGCAAGATGCAGAGAAGTCCTGCTACCTAGGAGGAAGGAAGTGAGAGTGAGTGACTACGAACAGGATAACATCTGCAAAAGTGGAGAAGGCAGCAGGGCCCCCACCTTCTCCCTTTTTGACTTCATGGGTGGGTGGGGTGGGAACGCCTGCTTTGCTGATTCCATTTCCCTCCCATCATCTTTCTGCCTCAGCACTCTAGCTCTCCAGTTTTCTCCCCTCTAGAAATCTGGAAAGTTTCCTGCAGCTGTCTCTTTCCTTGAAGAATATCTCTAATCGCCCCGCCTGATTGGGTCTCGTTAGCAGGCTGGTGGCATTGATTGTACTCAATCAGCGTCCCTTCTGCCCAGCTGGGAAAATGTCCCATTTGTTCCCCCTCCTCATCTTTCTACAACTATTTTACAGTTTTTCTGCAGGGGTGGAGGGAACCCTTAATCCCAAAGGCCAATATTTTCTGCTGTCCTTGCTTGTGGGACTGTTTATGACTTTACTTTCACAAAGCCTTTCTGCTCTGTCTCAGAACGTTTCTGGAAATGTCCCATGGGGTTGCTAGGACACTTGCCACCCACCTCCCAGCTTATCAACAACAGTGACAAAGCATTTACTCACCATTACAGTTGGCAAAATATATTTGCATAGAGGAAATCTGTGAGTCAAACTCATCCTTCAGCATAATAGATACTGTTACCATGGTCACCAGTATTGGTGGATGAGAAAACCAAGGTCTAGGGCTGTCCCAGATCAGAGGTATAAGAAGTGGCAGAGATGAGATTCCAACTCAGATACATCATTGGTTAAAAAGTGGGGTTTTATTCCAATACTCCAACCCTCACCCCGAGGCCACATGAAGGATGTCTCTTCCATAGCAGAAGCTCACTCTGATTCTGGGACATGAAGGTGCCTCTGTGGCACAATCAGCAGATACCATTATGCCTCTGGGTGGAGCAGGCAGCTTCCTAGGAGCTTTGTGATGTACTTCACATCCCTTCCTTGATGATCCAACACCACAGAGAGGCAAACATTCACATAATTCCTCTAAATGAAGAGACTTGAAGGTTGGCTAGTTTTTCCATGATGGGATGATGGAAAGAAAAAAAAAAGTCTAAGCTATGACTAGACAGGTCCCATGACCAGTGGGCAGCAGAAATGACATCTCAAGACTTGGCTTCATGTCCAGGCAAGTCATAGATGGTATTTGCCTCAAGTAAATGCAGTGTGGAGACTGAGAAAGTATAACTAAAGCTTCAAAGAGAAGGCAAAAACATAAGACACACCAGACTCAAGATTTAGTATGTATCTTGGGTATAGGCCAGAGTTCTAGGTGTTTCTGCAAATATGCTGCATTCTGTGGAACCTCTGACAAGACTGGAAACAAGAATTCAAAGCCCTGTGGTGAGACTCAGCCCTTCACACTATTCTGGACAGTTCTGCCCAGGTGGCAAACAGCCTGGACTCACGTCCTGATTCCTTTGCCATGTTCCTGCTTCTGCTGTTTGCATTGTTTGCGTCGTTCCTGTGATGGTTAATTGTGGTGGTATTGTGTTCCCCAAGATATTGTGCACCCTAATAAACTTATCTGGAGTCAGAGACAGAACAGCCACAATATTAAACATAGAGGATAGGCAGTGGGTAGCACACGCCTTTAATCCTAACATTCCAGAGGCAGAAATTCTTCTGGATCTCTGTGAGTTCAAGGCCACATTGGAAACAGCCAGGCATGGTGACTCACACCTTTAATCACAGGGAGTGATGGCAGAAAGCAGAAAGATATATAAGGGGTGAGAACCAGAAACTAGAAGCATTTTGGCTGGTTAAGCTTTCAGGCTTCTAGCAGCAGTTCAGCTGAGAGCCATTCGGATGAAGACACAGAGGCTTCCAGTCTGAAGAAACAAGATCAGCTGAGAAGTAAGCCAGGTGAGGTTAGCTGTGGCTTGTTCTGCTTCTCTGATCTTCCAGCATTTCACCCCAATAACTGGCCTCAGGTTTGATTTTTATTAATAAGACCTTCTAAGATTCTTGCTACAGTTAATCTTCATTGTCAACTGGATGGGACTTGGAGTCACCTGGGAGATACACCTCTGGATGTGTCTGTGAGGGTGTTTCTAGAGAGGTTTAACTGAGGAGGAAAAACTCACCCTGAGTCCAGGTGATACCATCCCATGGGTCAGAGTTCTGGACTTAATAAAAAGGAGAAACACGTTCTGCATCAGCATGCGTTTCTCCGTTCTTCCCAAGTAATGATGTATGACCAGCTGCCTCATGCTCTTGCTTCCCATCAGGATGGACTGTATCTCTTCTTAAACTGAGAGCTAAAATGAACCCTTGCCTCCTTAAGCTGCTCTTGTGTTTTGTCACAGCAAATGAGAAATGCTAATTAGTACAGTACCTTCCCTACTTTTCCCTGTGCTCTCAACCTGTGACTGCAACTTCTTTATTGGTCACTGTGAACACTTGAAAATAACATCCAGAGAAACCTTGCACTCATCCCCCATCAATAAACTCTTCAGGGCTCCGGAGACTCTAACAACATAGGCAGTAGAATTTATTCCTATCTTTCACCAACTATGGGCATTTGGGCCATGCTGCTGATACATCATATCAGTTTTTACTAAGAGAATGATAACACACCTTGTGCAGTTGTTATGAGAATTTAGTGAGAGGCAGTGGACCTTATCAGCAGAAGATATACCTCAAGTCCCCATTGGTGTTCTAAACAACAGATAGAGACAAAAATCTAATATGCATTATGCTTTTGCTCTGCCCACAAAGCCAAACATAGCCCTTTTCATGTTCACCAAGCATTTGTCACACACAGTGCTCACAGTAGTTTGAGGTATAGTAGCCAAACTAGTACAACCTCTTTTTCTGTCCTCATTTTCCCTGAAGGGAGGTTAGTTCATACTGTAGATCTCAGGGATCACAGCTGCTCTTGTTTAATGCATGACAAGTACAGATGATAACCGAAGGACTGCTGAGTAGTTGTGGGGAGGATAGCATACACAGGTTGGGTATGTGAACTAAGCAATAAGTGATTCACATCCTGATGGTCTGGATCATGATTGCTTCAGATTTCATCATGCTACACAGAACAGAGCACAACTTAAAACATTTATTTCTAGAATTTTCCATTTAATAGTTTTGGACTGCAGTTGACTATGGGTAACTATGAGACCATGAAAAGCAAAACACTGGGTGAGAGGGACTATTGTACTGGGTATAAAAACAATGCCCCCCCCCCCCAAAGCAATCTTACAGCTTTGGGGCATTCATCATACTTCTATATACTTCCACATACGTTGTGTTTCAGAATTGTTTTATTATTCTTACTTGATTTCTCAGTAGCTAGGCAGGCAGGTCCTAGAATAGCTGTGAATATGGTCCACCACATTTGTAGAGAAATTGTCATAGTGCAATGTCAAAAGGCTGGATACTCCTGAGAGGGCCAAGAGGTCTGTCTTATTAATATCGGCATTTTCAACATGTGGCACATTTCCTAGAGCAGTTGCTGAAGAAATATGGGGTGGATGATGGGTGGATGGATAACCCAGGGCTTGAGAATTAGAAGAGAGGATACTGAAGATGAAAAAGGATATGGAATTAAACAACACAATTGTGTCTGAGTTAGGCTCTTTAGTGTTCCCTACCACTTATGAGGCAAGTATCATCATTCCTACTTAATGGATGAGGAGTTGTCAACTCAGAAAAGCTCACCAATATGAAGAGGCTGAGCTAAGATTCAAGCCAGGTCCATTTCTGTGTCCTGAGCTTTTTTTTTTCTCTGTCCTGGTAACACCTCAGCCACCTCAATCTATTCTACCGTGGACATATCTACCTCTGTTGGACCTCAGTGCTATGGTGCTATTCAGTTCTACAGTTTGATGATGCCCAGAGTTGAGCTTTGCTTGGGGTCCAAGCTGTCCTTATTCAGAGACTTGTGGGACCAAAGTGTGTGCAGGGTTCTAGTGGCTGCAGTCCAATATTGCTTTCTTCTCTGTCCTCCGTGCTGAACATCTATTCAATTGGATGGGGCTCTTGGAAAGGTCAAACCCATTTTCTGTTTCCCATTAGAGAACTGATTTTTTTTTTCTATATTGGCATGGGTAGCTGATTCCTATAAGTAGGAAGGACTGAATGTAGCCACCAGATTTGGCACCAGATTTAAGACTTTGTTCATGAAAACAATGAAGACAAGATGCCATGGAGGGGCGGGTTCTTTTTTTTTTTTTTTTTAACGGATTTAGTTCACTTTATTTTTCTTGTATAAAAACCCTTATGTGGTGGCCACAGCTGGAGCCTGGGTCGTCTGAACAGACACTCTGGTGTGAGTTTTCACAAGATGGTCAGTGAATTCCTGATAAGGAGATTTGGTGAACACAGTCTCTTTCCAGAGGTCGGGGGTCAGGTAGCTGTAGGTCTTGGAGATGGCATCAAAGGTGGCCTTGGCAAAGTTGCCCAGGGTGGCAGTGCAGCCCCTGGCTGATGTGTAGCAGTCATCAACACCGGCCATCAGCAGCAGCTTCTTAGGCACAGGAACAGAGACGATGCCAGTGCCTCTGGGGGCAGTGATGAGTCACACCAACACAGAGCCACAGTAGCCTGTCACTTTGCACGGAACAGTGTGGGACTTGCCAATCTTGTTCCCTCGGGGACAATGGACAGCTTGGCCAAGATGATGGGCCCTCGGATGGCAGTGACTACTTTCTTGGAGCACTTAATACCAAGACCAACATGACTATTGTAGTCCCCAATAGCAACCAAAGCCTGAGTCTGCTTCTGCACTGGCATGATCTTTAGAACCTCATCCTTTAGGGATGCGCCCAGGAAAAAGTCAGTGATCTCGGATTCTTTAATGGGAAGGGAGAACCGGTAGATCCCCTCCAGGGACTTGATCTTCATGTCCTTAACCAGGCGGCCCAGCTTGGTGATGGGGATCCAATCCTTGTCTTCAGCTTTACTCAACGAGCCCAGGGGCCTCAACCACGACCACGGCCCCTAAGACCGCTGCCGAATCCTCCGCGGAAGCCGCCCTGGCCTCCTAATCCTCAGGGTCCTCCCGGCCCTCCGGCTGCACTGGTGTCGTGTGGCATTTGGTGTTTCCCCGAAGGGGCGGGTTCTTTTGTTGTCCATTTGGGTCTCCAGTTCTTCCCAATTATGTAAGCCAACGCATTTGCCTTTTTGTTTATGTTCCTATGAGTTGGGACTTGTCATTGGCACCCAACAGGTGTTGACAAATACCCTTGCATTTATCCACCCTCCCGCAGAATACTCCTCACATTTCATGTTAGCACACATTTTCCCGGCTGCCAGTGCAGTGATGCTTGAGAATTGGAAATGGTGCCCTGAAAAGGAGGTGCAGAGTTCAGAAACAACAACAGGTATAATTTAGCTGCTCAAATGTACCAGTTTAATTCAATTATTTCTGTATTCTTCTGTCTACTAGTCTTGAAGGCACGGGCCACATCTTACTCCCTTCTGTGTTGTGTGTGGTCCTTGGTGCAGACCCTCCTACACCGATGGTGTGAATAAGTGTGAATAAATGATCATCAGAAACAGCTCTTTCGTTTGGGTGTTTGTCTTGATTTCCACGGGCACTTTAACAGCACCTACTATGGGCTTCAAGCTGTATGCGTGGGCTTTCCAGGGGTATCATGTCATCTCCGTTTCACCTCTCAGGTCTCAGAACAGGTGGGGCTTCATGATCTGTCTCTCTTTGTCTTTCTTCCTTTGCAAAGTACAGAGAATGCCCCTCCAGTCACTCAGCAAACACGTCGTCAGGATGTGATAAAAATACTTTGGATCTTTGTTTTAAAGTCTTGTTAAATTTTCTGTTTAAAAATGTTTTGTTCACATTGTGATAGGAGGTCTTTGGGCAATCAGTTCTGAGGAGCAGTCTTCCTCCGGCAGTCTGCATTCAAAGCAGCATGGAGAGAGCTGGTTGCTAGGGGCAACACTAACTTCTAAGTGGGGATCTCTGCATGTGGATATAAAACCAATGCCCTGGGCCCCTGCAGGAGTGGGGTCCTATCACAGAAGAAGAAATGAATTGAGAGTGATGGAGACGCCCGGGACTGGGCTGGTCACCCTTATTTGAGAATACTGAAGCTGCCTCGGCCACCGCATATGATATGAGGCCATGGCTCAAAACACAGCTGGTGACCGTCCTTCTTGTGACAAGGCTGCTAGGAAGGTACAAAGGGCTCAAGTGACCAGAGTTACTGCCCCCATGGACCCCATTCCGTGCAGCAGACCCAGTCCGAAGGAGGAGTATTGTACCATTGGCTACTTATTTTTATGATAAGCACACAGTGTGCATTCATTTATCAAACCGGCATGAAATAAAATAAACTCTTTTCTCTTGAGGTGCAGCTTCGTGCATTGTAGCACATGTATGTCCTTGGGTTGTCACCACTACAAGAAGGACACGGCACAATTTTGTCACCTCTCAGAACTCCCTGTACTCTGCCTTTGCTGTCTCCCTGCTTTTTATTTTCAAGAATGTCATACTAGAGACATCACAGTGTCAGCTTCCAGTCTTAGCTGAGTGACACAGCACAGTGCCTTGGAGGCTGTTCCAGGCTGTCACGTGTATCCAAACTTCATTCCTTTTTGTGGCTGCGTAGTACTCCATGTACTCCAAAGTCTTCAAGTACTGTTAATTGCTGTTCCCGAATTCTGTATTTGCCATTTGCCCAACTTTCTGACCTCCAAACCATGCATCTCACATTTGTAGTCTCTTGCAGACACATACAGAGTAGCACAAAATTTGAGTTGCCTGGCGCACTTGAGCAAGGTGACCCTCTGTCTCCTTCCTCCCTCTCTCACACTGAAAAACAGAGAGCAGCCTGTAATTTTTGTGATCTATTCGATGCCAGCTTGCTGTGTGTGTTTTTGCTTGGTGATTTTGTCATTTAAAATGAGCCTAAGCACAGTGATAAAGAACATTTCTACCTTGTGGAGAAAATATGTGGGTTAGAGAAGTTTGGTTTGGTCATGAATGATAGTGTTGTTGGCTTGGAGCTCAATGTTAATGGTGTGTATAAAATAAGGCGTCTTTAAGCAGAAACACAATAAAACATGCTTGTGTATTGATCAGTTAGTGGAAATGCTATGGCCAGAGCCTCCTGGAACCTAACTCTTTATTTCTCCTAGGAACAGCTCAGTATCTGCTAATTCATTCGGTGGGGCAACTCCACAAGAACATCACTACAAGAGCAATGCGAATCAGGGCTGAGATGACTCCAGGGGTCAAGAGCTTGCTGCCTGGGCACGAGGACCTGAGTTCAGATCCCCGGCACCCACCTAAGAGTCATATGTGATGGTGGGTGCCTCTAGTCCCAGTGTTGAGGAGGCAAAGACAGGGCGATTCCAGTCTCAAGAAATAGGGGGGAGAATGACAGAGGAAGGTGATATCCAAGTCAACTTACGGCCCCCACATGTGCGAACACTGGGCAACTCCCCCACACTTGTGCATACACACATGTATGCCACATACGCCAGTCCACATGGGAATGATGTGGGAAGCCATGTCTTCAAGCTCCAGATTCAATGTCATGCCCCCTCTTTTCTGAAGCTTCCAGAATGGCTCCAGGAAGAAGGCAAGGAGGCTCAGCCAGCATGAAAAACCGCTGTTTAGTTTATAAGGATACTTTGCAACGTTATTTCCACAATTCTCCGCCTTTCTTTCCAAGACAGATGGCTTTTAAATGCATGCAGATTACAGGCTCAGATAAGATTGGCAGTGGGTTGTGAGTAACCCAGTTCTACTATTCATAAAGCCCCTTTCTTACCTACGGGTACATTGAAGAAGTATATGAGAGATACTTTAAAAGGGAAGTCTTTAAAAAAGAGAGTCCACTCTCTTTTCTGTGTCTGGTCCACAGCTAATAGTGACATGGCTGTTGGCCACAGCATGGTTCTCTTGAATATTCTTGTCATCCCAACGTTGGCATCATCTCTTAGTTCTCATAATTGTGTCACAGTGACTGTCTCTCATTTTCACAGGCTCCCTGCAATCATCATGGAAGCAAGAAGGGACCACCCACACTGGCAGGTTTCTAGGTTCCTGTAGAACAAGCTTTTTATCCTGAACACTGGGTTCTCCAGGTCAATCCTCATAGGTCACGATGTCGAATTCACTAGTTGGTAAAGAAAGTTCTAGACTCCCTAACCTTCAGAAAATGAATGAGGCCATCTTCCCTACTCCTGCAACTTCTGAACCCAGAAACAGTGGAAGTGGTCCAGTGAGATGTGTAAAGGAGACTCTGGTCCCCTGTTGTGAGAACTCTGAGGGTCAGCTGGACCCCAGGGTGAGGCAGGCTTTGTAAGGAGGGGGTGCTGCTGCTATGTAGCTCCCAATTCTTTCCCAGCCACCTGGGTGCTCCATTGTGTGTGGAGAGAGGTCTTGGTTATTGCCTGGCGTCAAACCCTTCCTGCCTGGCGTCTGCTCCAAGGAAGGCAGACAGACTCTCTGGTTAGTGATCTGGAGAGTGTACTGAACACGTCCAGTGAAGCTCCCTCCTATTGGCTTCATTTTGATAAGGTCAAATGGATTTCAGAACCTAAGCTGCTTTCTGCCTATCTGTGATATTGACCACAGCAGGGGTAGCCTTGGCCATCACTATCATGATGCAGAGGTCTGCCAGGCTGTTTCTGTCACAGCATTGGGAGTGCCCTGAGTCTGGACTCAGTCACACCCACCAACTTAGCCTTTAGTAGCCACAGACGTCGCTCTCGATTACTCACTGGTCGTCATTGTCGTTCTCCTTTGTCTCCTTTGGGTCTGAAGGGAGAGGGACCTAAACTGTCTCCCTTGAGAGAGACAGAGAGCCCAGGCATCTGCCACAATCAGCCCCATCCCTCTTTTCTAAACCCGGTTTCAAACACGCCGGTTCTAGACAGCGCCTCTGGTGAAGCTGCAGGATGGGGTGCAGGTTCTGAAATAATGGGTTATTGTTGTAGATGGGGAACGTAGTGAGGCTCTGTCTGATGTCCCTGAAAGCCTGGCCATAGGAAAGAGAAGTGAGTGGCTTCAGTTTGGAGGTCCTGGTGTGGCCTGGGAAGTGCCACAGCCTCTGAGCATCAGTTACTTCCCTGGAAGAATGGAAGTCTGCCATTATGCCTGCAATGATTCTCTGAGGACCCCTGAGTTGTGCAGGAAGTCTTGTCAATTAGAAGGCCGGCGTAAACAGAACAGCAAGCTTAAATAAAAAACAAAACAAAACAAACAAAAAAAAAAACCCAAGCTTTCTTGGGATTGGGGTCCAGGTTCCTCAGGGGTTAGGGAACAGAAAGCTCTAGAAAGTGTATTTTAAACCTTGGATCTCTGACTTGGTTGCAAAGTTGTGGTGCTTGGGGTGAGGCCTCTGACATCAGCTATTCATTCCTGTGTGTCTGAGGGGAGAGTGGGACTGCACCGTGAGAGGAAGACCTGGAGAAGGAGCTTGGGGAAGGCTGCAGTTTCTGTGTTCACACACACACACACACACACACACACACACACACACACACACACACACGAGATTGCAGCATCCATTTCCTCTATCTGCACAGAGGCACCGCGGCTCTGATGGGAAGCCCACCAGTCCCCACGACCACTCCCCAAATCCTGCCGCTCACCCACCACCGGCTCAGTTCCCAGCTCTCACCAGCTCCTGGTGTGATCTGGAGTGCCTGGCAGTCCTGTGACAACCTGGACACCGTGTCTCTAGAGACGAACAGCGATAGAAAAGCCGTCACTCCTTCTTGGGTCTCCGTTTCCCTTCTCGTCTTGGCTGCACACCGTCTTCATCTCCTCCGTGGTGCCTCAGCTTGCCAGTATCACTCTCAGAAAGTTCTTACCCAAACTAATTCACACCCCGCACTCTATCGGGTGTTGAGGCTTCTGCTCCCCAGGAGTGTGCGCTCACATGCATGTGTGTGTACATGCAGGCTTTGCTCACATCAAACAAAGTTGTTAGATAAAAACCCAGGCTCACACTAATGATAAATTAGGGGACAATTATTCCCTTTATAAAAGGATTCCTGATAGGGTTCCCCTAGTGCGTTTATAATGCAATTCAATTTACACCACATTCAGCAGTGAAGGGCGGCTCTCTCTGAATAAACAAGAGCTTGTGTAGGCAGAGTTCCGAGCACCGTGGAAGGAAATAGAGATACCAAAGACATTTTTATTGCTGGTAACGATGAGTTATACTAGCGCCCAGGAACAAAGGCGACCCCACGACAATTTCTTCAACTCAGGAGCACTATGATGGCTTATAGGACTTACGGAGGAAGTGCCTCGCTGTTTATGTGTCTGCCCCAGGCTGGGAGCACTCAGGGCATCTAGGACCAGGAATGTCGGCTTTGGTGTCAGGTACAGAGAGGGAAGACTAGGAAGATACCGTTCCTGGGTTCGATTTTTTTTAGATCATTTAGGCTCAGGGTACCTGAGCTGAGGCAGTGGGGAGACACTGGCTGGAAAGGATTCCCACGCAGCTCAAGGGCCTGACATCTAGCACTTTGCAGACATCCGTTTTTCTGTATTGCCCCAGTGTCCTGTGCTAGGACTAGAGCTTGAGGTGTTCTAAAAATATTGCACTCTCAGGGGTTTGCTGGCCACAGAAGCAGACAAGAATCTCCTCTTTGAGGCTCCCCGGAAAGTGATGACCGGCCTTCTCCTCAAATGTCTCCCTGCCATTTACAAGTTTCATCACCACTAGAAGTAGGTGAATTCCAGATTCCAGATGGGAGAACATCAGGGATTCCTGACCAGAGCGGTGGGGCTGGGCTACACATGTGGCTGAGGCTGAGATGTCCCAGGGGCACACAGTGGACAAAGGCCCTGGAGTTGGGGTGGAAGGCAGTGTGTGGACAAGAGACTCTGCAAAGACACCCTGGCGGGGGAGGCCTTCAGATGCCCAGATCTTTTGACACACCAGGGAAAGCATGCCAGCCCTTAGGTTTGGCCTCAGAGGTCACCGCTATCATTCTTCATTTGTGGGCACCCTCTGACTCATTTAAAAAAAAAAAAAAAGATTTGTGTTTATTTGTGTATGTGTGCACTTGCAAAGAAGGCATGAGATTCCCCTGGATCTGGAGCCACCTAATATGTGTACCAAGGACTGAATTCCGGTTTTCTACAAGAGAGACAAGCATTCTTCACTGCGGGGCCATCTCTCCAGCCCCCTAACTTGTGATTTTCTAAGCTGTGCTCAGGTACAAGCTGTCAGCATTGGAGTACCATGCTCACAGACATGCTGAGGCCTGCAGTAAAGAGTCTGTGCCCACCCCAGAGTTCTCTGCGCCCCTGCCTCTTTGCTTTGCTACAACCTCCATTTCGCGTCAGGGTCATGAGAAGGCTACACAGCTCACCCAGGCTTGGGGCAGCCTGCCTCTGCACCCCTCTACTTGCGGCATCCTCTAAGGAATCGCTGGTGTTGAAGCCCCAGTCAGCAGGGGCAGAGAGGGAGCCTGGAGCTGATTAACTAATCTGTGGTACTTAAGTAATTTATTATATTTAAGCTGGTGCTCGCAAGCCTCAGCAGTGCCTGCATGCACTGGGAAATAAATGATGGGCTGTCCAGAGATTCGTGGATCATCTGTGTGATTGCTGGCTTCATGAGAGGAAGGTTCAAGGCTCTCTCTTCTTGCAAATTGGAAATTAGGCATTACTAGAACAGCAGACCAAAAAGCTGTGGTGGTGGCGGCGGTGAAGTAAGTGATGGTGGTAGCAGCGGTGGTGGTGGTGATGGTGGTGGTGGTGGTGATGGTGGTGGTGGTGGTGTGGTGGTGTGGTGGTGATGTGGTGGTGGGGGTGGTGGTGATGGTGGTGGTGGTGATGATGGTGGTGGTGGTGGTGTGGTGGCGGTGGTGGTGGTGTGGTGGTGGTGTGGTGATGGTGGTGGTGGTGGTGGTGGTGGTGGTGGTGATGGTGGTGGTGGTGTGGTGGTGGTGGTGGTGTGGTGATGGTGGTGGTGGTGGTGATGGTGGTGGTGGTGGTGTGGTGGCGGTGGTGGTGGTGTGGTGGTGGTGTGGTGATGGTGGTGGTGGTGATGATGGTGGTGGTGGTGGTGTGGTGGCGGTGGTGGTGGTGTGGTGGTGGTGTGGTGATGGTGGTGGTGGTGATGGTGGTGGTGGTGGTGGTGGTGGTGGTGATGGTGGTGGTGGTGTGGTGGTGGTGGTGGTGTGGTGGTGATGGTGGTGGTGGTGGTGATGCCAGCTGTGGAGGTGGCAGTGGCTTGGCTTCAGGGTAAGGGCTGGGTGAGGAGCAACTACTGGTCTAGGAGAGGGAAAAATCCCAGCCATTGTTTCCATATAATTCAGTCCAAGCGTCTCTGTGGAAGGATGGGGCTCTTTTGACCTATGTGGATAGGAGGTGAGGGTTTTTCTGCCTCCTGGAAAGGGTTAAGTGTCACGGAATGTCCAGCTGTGGCCTCAGCCTGCCATAGTCTCCAGCAGCAGTGGCTTCTGTGTTGAGTAAGACTCTTTCTCTTTCAAGTTTCGGTTCCCTCATCTGGGGTAAGATTCAGGGCTGATTTCTCTGCCAGGCACAGTAAACATACAATATTGTTTTAACTTCTTCTAAGGCCAGAAGAAGAGAAACATTTAGGTTGAGAAAAATATTCTAATATATATATGTATTAATCTTTATGTCAAATCAGTTGTAAACTATAATTTTAGGTGTGTGTGTGTGTGTGTGTGTGTGTGTGTGTGTGTGTGTAAGAGGAACAGGAAGGCACAGGTACCCAGGATATACGGGAGAGCTACCATTGGACAAGACCATTCTAATGTCTCCCAGCTGTCCACGGGCTCTCCTTGGCCTGCCTGGGCTGTAGCCTGTGGGCTTGGGATGGCCTCTTGCTTGCTTATCTGCCCTTGCTTCTGTGGAGGGGCTTTGTGTCCAAGGAAGGAGCCGACTGTCCTGCTGAAGGGCAGTAGGGAGCAGGAGTCCACTCCAGCCTCTAGCTCTTGCTTCCTTGTTCACATCCAGGAATTAACGTAAGAGCAGCCAAGAGGCACCGAGTACCTGCTCCAAACAGGTCACGTCTATGGTCCCCTGCCTCAGCCCTTTGGACCCCTCTTATCCCCACATTCTACTTGTCTGTACCTACAAACACATTCGGAGGCCCAGGGTAGGATTCTATGTTTCCTTAATGTGGCAATACTGCCTTTTGGGTGTGGGTGGATGCCTGTGCTGCTGAACCCCAAGCACTGGACAGAACGACCCTGAGAAGCCCCGGCTTGTAGTTGAATGGCCTCTCCACCAGGTGGCAGGCTTGCTCTACACAGATGCCTTGGCTGGAGTACTTACCTGGCAATGGCCAGAGGGGTCTGAGGGTGCCAAATCAGCCTGCGGTCCCAGGATTGTTCAGCTCAGCATGTGTGTGGCTTCAGAGGCAGGGCCCAGACCTCTCAAACTGTCATTGGACTCCTGCTGGGTTCCGATTTCTAGGGGACTTTGTTCGCAAAGTGCCTCGAGGCCGACGGCAGGTGTTTGAACATAGCGCCCCCTGGAGTAAGGAGGGCTGACTTGACCAGAGTGGAACCGGCTATCTTTGGTGACTTTGCACTCTGGTTCTGTAGTGAAAGGTAGCTCCTCGCTGCTGGCTCTGGCTTGGGGCACGGTGTTCGCCTGTCTATTCCGGTGGTTCCTTCATCCCTACTTACTGCCCAGACATCCAGGAGATATCCACCTACAGCTGACAACCTGAGCCACCTTATCTACCTCACAGGAGCATGGAAACAGCGTCCTTTCTCCAGCACCCCGGGATCTCTCTGAGGGACCCCCGAAAATGAGACACTGGCCAAACCTGAGCGAGCCTAGGATCCTCTCTGCATCAAGAAGAGACCCAAGCCCTGGGCAATGGAGTGCTAAGGAGAGAGGGCCATAGGCAGGGACAAGACCAGTGAGTCCTGGCCTGGTTCACTGGGAAGCAAAGGTGGGGGGCATGGGGTCCTTAGGGGCGGGGGAGGCACACCACACTGGCCCCTTGGTCTCCAGCAGCTCCAGAGGCCTCCGTCCCTGAGCCAGTATTCAGAGTTCCCTGCCCCATTGCCAGCCCAGCCCGCAGTGCCCGGGAGCCCGTGACTCATGCTACTTCCGGCAACACTTTCTGCTCTTCTCAAAAGTCAAGAGGCCCAGAAGGCCTAGCTCCGGTCATCCATCCCCCCCCCCATCCCGCCTGGACTGAATCCCAGCCCCACCCCTGTCCTGTCTCACCCCTCCCCCGATGGTTCATTTGCTCACCCGTGGGCACCCTTCCCGTGAGATTAGGAGAGCTGCACCAGCCTGGTTGGGTGGGGTGGGGGGTCCCATTAGGGCGGGATGCTTCTATGGGGTCTGAACTACAGCAGATGCAGAGGAAGGGGAGCAGAGAGGCAGAGAAAGAAGGGTTGAGATGGAGAGTAGAAAAACAGAAGAGAGAAAGTGGGGAGGGGAAAGAGAGGTGGCGATGGGGGGGGCTGTGAGATGGGGGTGGGGGAGGGGCAAGGTGGGGGAGACTCCAATGTAAATACGTTTTTCCATACCCTGATGGAAGACATGAGGGACAGGTCTGGGGAAGCCGTTGTGTGTGATGGTGTTGGGGAGACATCTGAGGGGAGACCGAAGGAGAAAAGGAAAGGAAAAAGAAAAGGAAATAGAAGACTAAATAAAAAATGACGACAAAGAGAAAGGAAAGGGAAAGGTAGAGATGAGGTGATACAAACTGAAGAAGAAGGACAAAAGGACACTGGAGTGAGGACATCCGGCCAACAGAAAGGGGTTAGGTGGTACCTCAGCCATGGGGTGAACTGCGGGGTGAACCTCCACGCGCCTGTGCACACAGGCCTGAACGCACCCGGCTCTGAGGCGTGTGTGTGTGTGTGTGTGTGTGTGGGGGGGGGTGTCTCGAGCTGCTCCGCCCTCCGAGCCCCCTGTCTTGCCTGGGCTCCTGAGGAGGGGTGGCCTCCTCAGGACGGACTCTTCTGTGCCTGTCCACTGCCCAGTCCACAAGACTTCCGCTCATGCTCAGACGTGGAGGGGCCAAAATCTTCACTCCTCACACTTGTCACCCCAAATTGGATCTAACAGCCTCTCTCCCTTCCTCTCTCTCTCCTAGTTTCCTTAGTAACTGACAGTTCCCCAGTGAATGCCAGACCCTGGGTGACAGACCGCTGTCACAGTCTCTCTCTTGACTGGCCCTCCCCAACCCACACAGACTCACAGACTTGGGCGGGGGTGTGAGGATGCCTGGGTAGGCTGGGGGTAATTAATACATGTACCATTTATTCCCCCACTGAGAGGAAGCCTTAATTACTCCACGTGAGGCTGGGGCATGCCAGAGGAGGTGGCTACTGGGGGGGGGGGAGGGATCTCGGAAGGGGAGGGCGCGGACAGGACTAACCGCTGTCTCCTTCCTTCTTCCTCTCTGTGCTGTGGGAGAGGTGTGAGGTGGGACTGTGGGAATGAGGGGGTACTTGTACGTGGTGGGGGAGGGAAGCAGAGGGTGAAACCTGATTGTGTTCATTAAGGCAACACAAAACTGGGAGCCGTAATAATAATTAAATTAATTATAAAAGCAATTTGCTTTTGAAAATTTGATTTGACAGCTTACTAGTGGCTCCACTCATCTAGCAGCCCTGGCTTAAAAATAGTCGGAACAAAAAAACCAACCAGAAGAAGAGGCAGCCAATTTTAATTAGATGCTGGGGTTGGTAAACAGCACCACCCTTTTATTGGGGCTGACTTGGCTTTAAGGGATGTCTGGATTGGTTTGGAGAAAGGCAGGGAAGGTGAGGAGCTTTTCTTCCTTCTAAGAGCAGCCAGAGGCTCTGGAGGCCCAGGCGCAGGCGGATCCATCTGGGGGGGCTCCCTTCCTCCCCCACCGCCTGTCCTAGCTGCCCAGAGAGCTTTACTGGGGTTTGCCCTGCGTGACCTTGACAAAGATGGCTCTGGGTTTTTGGGCTTGCTACACTTCATCTTCGTGCCTATGTGAGCATGCATATGTGCATGCACTTGTGTGTGTGTGTGCGTGTGTGCGTGCGTGTGTGTGTGTGTGTGTGTGTGTGTGCGCGCGCGTGTGTGTTAGAGAAAAAATATTATGTAGACCACATCTATCAAAACTCTCCCAAGGAGGAGGAAGTGAGCCTGGTTGCAGTGCTGGTCACACTCTCTAGAAAACTCTATGGTCTTGGAAGCAGAAGTTTTGGTGAAGACCAAGGAGGCCGAATCTGACAGGCAAGGCGGCTGTCTCCTTTCGGACTTTGGAGTCCAGGCACCCTGGGCTCCAGCCTCCAGGGCCTGTGCTGACATCTTTAGTGCCTCCCTTCTCTCCCAGGACAAGCATGCATTTCTCGCTCACCTGCCTGTCAGTCTCTCCCACCCCCTCCCTAAGAGGTGCCGGGATTTGATTCATTCCTGGTCCCACTGCCTGGCACAGAGCCCAGTGTATAATGGGCATCCAGTAAGTGTCATCTGAGTGGAACAAAACCCCAGTCACTGGCACCCTCTGACCACCCCTACCAGCTTCTGCTTGATTACGTGCCTGCCTCTCTCTCTCTCCTGGGCCCACACTCCTGCTTCCCATCAGTCCTCTGTGGCTGAAGCCTCTCTCCAAGGTCATCTGTGTTCCCCTGCCTCCTTCCTTCCCTCCCTCCTCTCCTCCTGGCTTCCTCGCAGCTCTGGCTGGCATTGTTGGCCACCCTTCCGTGCAGCTGCCTGTGAGGTAGGGCCCATAGGCCTGCCTTGCCCTTGGTGATCAGAAGGGGACTCTGGCCATCTTTGGGGTGTAGGGTTATCGTCACACAGATGCTATCAAGATGCAGCTATGACTTTAGCACCACAGATTTTCGCGGAGTCTGGTTCCTGGTCCGGTAATGCAGCGGAAGGGGGTAGATTTGGGTTTTCAGACAGCAGAGTTCAATGCACAAAAAGGTTCTTCATGGACCTTGTCTAAAATCTCCCTGCTCCTTCCCTCCATCACTTTATCTCTCCCCTCCCCTCCCCTTCTTTCTTCTCACCTCTCTCAATAGCCACTCCCCAGGAATCCATGTACCTGTTCTCTCTCTGGCCTTCCAAATTAGAATCCCTGGCCTTCCAAATTAGAATCTTCTGGCAAAGCCCTATGGCTTTTGGCCTTAACAATTCCTCTTCTCCCTGCTCCCTTGGGTCCCTGTCCCCCTCCCCTGCCCCTGACACCCTGCCAACACTGAAGTCCATGTTGTTGAGCTCACAGCGATACTCTCCTCGGTGCCTGTAGATTATTTGATGGAGTTCTTGGTGCAGGGTTCTAGGTGCTAATCTGTTGGCTACATAGGTCTATGATGCAAATCCTATGGGGCCGTATTCCAGAAGATATGGAGGAGGGAGGTGGAAGCCCGGGCTTGTCTGCAATGGAGGAAGTTCAAGGAGGAGCCAGCTAGAGCAACATAGGAGAAAGGAAAATGGGTGGAGGTTAGGAATGTTCCTGAATCTGGAACTGGAACTGAGAACTGGGAAAGAGCCAGAAAGGGCCCCAGTAAGCTGACAAGAATCTCTAAAACTGGGGATGTACCAGAAAGTAAGGAGAGTATTGATATCGAGGAGAGGAAGTCCAGACTCATCTCAGAGGTTGTGGGAGGGGCTCTGTACTACAGGTCTGCAACAGTGTCAGAAAGTTCTAGCTTTGGGAGCATATGGGGTATGAATGAGGGTGCTTTTGTGTGTGTGTGTGTGTGTGTGTGTGTGTGTGTGTGTGTGTGTGTGTGTGTTGATATACTGTGTACCCCAATAAAGCTTGCCTGGGGATCAGAGGACAAGCCAGCCACTATATTAAACATAGAAGTCAGGCACTAGTAGCACATGCCTTTAATCCTAGCATTCGGGAGGCAGAGATCCATCTGGATCTCTGTGAGTTCAAAACCACACAGGGAACATAGCCAGGCATGGAGGCACACGCCTTTAATCCCAGCATTAGGAAGGAAGTAAGATGGAAGGGCACAGACAGGTATGTAAAGTGTGAGTAAACAGGAAGTCTCTCTCTTGAGGTCAAGGATTTCTTAGAGGTAAGAACGTGGCTGGCTTGTTTTGTTTCTCTGATCTTTCAGCTTTCACTCCAATATCTGGTTCTGAGTTTTTTATTAATAAGACCATTTAGCAATTCGTGGTATATGTATGTGTATGTGTGTGTGTGTGTGTGTGTGTGTGTGTGTGTGTGTGTGTGTGTAGAGTGTGTTCAGAAGGTAAGGGAGAGAAGCAGATACCATATAGCTACAACTCCACTGATTACAGATTCTATGGCAATCACTTCATCTCTCTAAGCCTCAGTTGTATCATTTGGAGAATGAAGAAATTTGTAGTATCTCAAAGCTTTCTATGAGGAGCAAAGGAAAGATCACTTACAGACCCTAGCAGGGGTCCTTAAATGCAGTCAGTGTTTTATAGGGTGTTTGGGACTGTCACTGTTATTAACTCAACTTCTTGGATAAAAACAGAAACTCGTGTGATACAGCAGGAAGAGACTTTGACCTAGGCCAACAGTGTCCCTTTATAGCTGGGCCACACACATGCTGAGCACTTGGATGACTTGTGCAAGGTTGCCTGTGGGTTCACTCGGTGCTGAGGCTGGACCCAGGCCCCCTGGGCTTCTGATCTAGTGCCATGACAAGATAGTTTGGGGTTCTGAGGTCAGTTTAACATTAGACAGAAGATGATGAACCAGGCTGCCATGGGGTGGGAGTGGGACAAATTCTAACCTTGACTATGAGTAACCCAGCTCATGGGCTCATGGGATAGAAAGATGATGTTTCCTCCCTTTTTGTCTCCACTCCCAGCATTGACTGAGCAGGCCTTCCTGAAGACAAGATTCTGCAGAGAACAGTCAGGTGCGTAGTCTTCTGGCTGAAAACTCTTCGTACATTTCTGCTCATACAGTGTGTGTGTGTGTGTGTGTGTGTGTGTGTGTGTGTGTGTGTGTGCGCGCGCGCGAAGAGGGGGTGCAAAATGTCACCACCCCATTTTACCATATGCTCCAATACGATTGGCAAGAAGATACCACCACCGTGGCTCTTCCTGGATTTTGCTAAGAGAGAGGACAAGAGCTGGGCTTCCCCTGAGACACGTGAGCTCATAATTTTGTCCCTAAGTCCAAATCCAAGGCAAATCTTACTTCTGCATGATATGATGTTAGACAAGTTACTCCACCTCTTTGGATTCCATATCCCCACATGCAAATTAACAAGGACAGAGCACATCACACACCCCATGACTCTACATAGGCCCCCAGAGAAGGCTGACGTGCCTTCTGAGGGGCATCTTGATGGTTTGCTTCCCCCTTGATACCATCACACAGGAGTGTGGACAGTCCAGGCAGTGTGGCCTGGCTGGCGGTGTCAGAAAAGGAGACCCTGCCCCACCCAGGCTAGTTGCTGGTTGGTAGAGAAGTCAGGTACCAAGAAAGGTAGTCCTGGCCTTTATTTCTGTCTTTGACCCAGTGTGACCTTGGGCCACTATTTGTTACCTATAAAACGAGTCATTGTGCCCAACACACTTTACTGTGAGATCCAAAAATTTTGCAATTTATTGAAAATTTTTCAATTTTTTTTTTTTTTTTAAAAATAGCAGTCCAAACTCCACTGTGGTGGTTTGAATAAAAATGGCTCATCCATTTGCCGGGCGGTGGTGGCGCACGCCTTTAATCCCAGCACTCGGGAGGCAGAGGCAGGCAGATCTTTGTGAGTTCGAGGCCAGCCTGGGCTACCAAGTGAGTTCCAGGAAAGGCGCAAAGCTACACAGAGAAACCCTGTCTCGAAAAACCAAAAAAAAAAAAAAAAAAAAAAAAAAAAAATGGCTCATCCATTTGAATGTTTAGTGACCGGCAGTGGCATTATTTGAGAAGGACTAGGAGATGTGGCCTTGTTGGAGAAAACGTGACACTGGGGCTGGGCTTTGAAGTTTCAAAAGCCCATGCTGGGCCCAAACTCTCTCTCTCTCTCTCTCTCTCTCTCTCTCTCTCTCTCTCTCTCTCTCTCTCTTTCTCTCTCTCTCTGCAGACCTGCAGACCAGGATGTAGCTCTCAGCTGCTGCTCCAACCATGCATACTGCCATGCTCCCATTCATGATGATAGTGGACTGAACCTCTGAAACTGTAGGCCAGCCTCAATGAGATGCTTTCTTTTATGAAAGTTTGCCTTGGTCATAGTGTCTTGTCACAGCAATAGAGCAGGGACGAAGGCAACCCCTGTCCTTTGACTACTGGATGACAAGCGGGGCTGGCCCAGAGCCCTGGCTTTTCCTTTTGGGAGAAGGAATGTTAAAAGTGCTCCTGTTACTGGGACAGTGGTGGCGCACGTCTTTAATCCCAGCACACAGGAGGCAGAGGCAGGCGGATCTCTGTCAGTTTGAGGCCAGCCTGGTCTAAAGAGTGAGTTCCAGGACAGCCAGAGAAACTCTCTCTCCAAAGCAAAGCAAAGCAAAGCAAAACAAAACAGAACAGAACAGATCCTGTCATGGACTGAGCCTGGAGCTGGGTCATCCTGCTCCACTGCAAGCCCCCCAAGAACTGTCTCCTCACCTCTCTGGCCACGTAGGGAAAAGCAGCCTCCAGAGCTGGGTCTTTGCCATTGGATTAGGGGCTCCCTAGATGCCTAGGAAAGGGCAGAAGGCAGAGCGAAGTCATTCCATCTGAGCCTCTGGGACAGTCAAAAGTTTCCCTGCTGACCAGAGCCAGGGGACCACAGCAGCTTCTTGGCTCCAGGAGCATTACCAGCTATTCCTAGCTCAAGGAAAGCTGAAGTCAAGGGATAATCCACAATTAATTTCATCTTTGTTTGGAATTCACAAAATCATTAGATTGTTCTAAAGACACTGACCTGCCCTTTGATGCTTAAATGTGATGGGGATTAAATGGGCTGTTCTGCAGCCCCTGAGAATGTCCCTGAAGTCTCACTACACCGCACACGCATACACACACACACACACACACACACACACACACATGCACGCACACATGCACGCACATGCACGCATACACATACACACACACATCACGCTGGGGGCAGAGCATGCTGCTGCTGCTGCTGCTGGAACCTACATGCTGACTTCCATAGATGCCATGTGGGCAGAGACTAAAGCAGTTGTTTGTGTTTATCATTGTCTCTGGTGCCTGAGGTGGAGCCTGGCGCCCATGGCACGTGCTTGTCCTGTGTTTGTTGAGTGGAAACAAAGACCTTGGATGGTGATACAAAGTCATCAAGAGTGCAGAATCCTGCTTCAGTCACAGCCATGTCAAGAGTTCAGTCACCTCACTTGTGACAGGAGGTCAGTGATGCTCCAGGAGACAGAAGAGAAGGTAGGGTGAGCAGGGAGCAGAGGGGGACATTTCAGCAGCCCTGGGTGGGTTGTGCATGTGTGTGTGTGTGTGTGTGTGTGTGTGTGTGTGTGTGTGTGTGTGTGTGGGTAGGTAGACCCCGAGTCTGAGGTCAATGTGGGCTACTTAGTGAGACTCTGCTTAAAAAAAAACAAACAACCCTAAATCACAAACAAACAAACAAACAAAAAACCAATAAATTGAAAACCAAACAAAAAAGAAAATTCCTAAATAGTGCTCCCGAGTAGGATTGCTGTGGATGCCAATAACAGAACTTATCAAAACCAGGCACTGTTTTGCTGCTGACCCTTAGGCCAATTCCTCAGGAATTTCCTTTCAGGTTTCATCTCTCTTCTCTCTTCTAACTCATTTCCTTCCCCTCCCTTTCTCTCTTTTTTCCACCCTCCCTCCTTCCACCTCACTTCCTCTTCCTTCTTCCCTCTCCCTCCCTCCCTTGTTTCCTAGGGTCTCATTAGGTAGCCCAGGTGGCCTTAAACCCAATCCTCTGGCCTCTTCTTCCCACGCTCTCTCAGGATTACAGGTAACAGGCCCCACTTGCCTTGAATATTAAGTCTTAGAAGGACCCTGATCCTGACTTTGCACTTTCTCCCGAGGGCTGAGCTCCAGTGGGTGCACAAAGCCCTGGGGAAGGCTGGCAGCCATCTGCCTCCTGCAAACACGTCCTTGTTCCTTGTTAGGGTAGGAATGTGAATGCTCTCCCCCAGCGCCCCAGGTTCATGTTGGACAGTGAGAGTTTGAACACTCCCCAGATGGAGGTACTGTTTGGGAAGCTGTGAAACCGTTTGGACAGAAAGCCCTGGGGTAGATACAGATCTACAGGAGATGGGTGAGAGCAGTGGTTCTCAACCTTCCTGATGCTGCAACCCTTAAATACACTTCCTCATGTTGTGGTGACCCCCAACCATAAAATTATTTTCATTGCTACTTCATAACTGTAATTTTGCTGCTGTTATGAATCTTTTTTTGACTTGACTTTTTTTATTTTATTGTTTTACTTTTTTTGAATACATTTTATTTTTTGACAATTTCATTTTTTCATTTTTATTTATTTCTTTTTTTTCCATTTTACATACCAATCCCAGTTCCTCTCCCTCCCTTCTCTTGCACCCCCCAACTCCCTGTTATGAATCTTAATATGAATACCTGATATGTGACTCCTATGAAAGGGTTGTTTGATCCCCAAAGGGGCTGTGACCCACAGGTTGAGAACCTCTAGGTTAGAGGCTTATCATCATCTGAGATGTGAGAGCCACATTATAAGTTACCACCCTGAGAATGTTGTTCTGCCTTCCTCATGGTAAAACTGAGCTAAAATAAATTAACTTTTCCCCTAAGTTGCCTCTGGTTAGGCATTTGTCTATAGCCCCAGGAAAAGGCGTTTTTCTGCATGTACTTGTTTATACCCCATGTCCCACCTTGTCACGACTTCCTATGTTTTTCCAGGGTCCCCCGAGACTTTCTCTAGCTGTGGAGCTTCTTGCTCCACAGATTTCCACTTTGCTTATCTTCTAATCATTGGGCACTGGAAACCCTAGTTGGTCCTACTCATTCCAAGAAACCTACCTGCAGGGTGAGACATCTCCTTCACGAGTCACTTAGAAAACTGGTAGGAATGACCATGACTGAGTACCTACTATGTTCCATGAGCAGACCTGTGGTCTCTACTTGTAACCACTACCTGGTACATCATCTTAGGTGTGCCATGATAAGACCACGCATCCCCAGAGTCTGGACAAAGGCCTCAAGGTTGCCCATCGAGGAATGTCCACCAGAGCCAGGGTAGGCAGCCAGATGAGTATGTCTCATCCCTTAGCTTGGAGGTCTGCTTTTTGCAGCCCGGCTTGCCAGGCACTGGATCTTCCTTGGCTATCTTGCTCTGGCAGCCTTGTCTTCCTGAGCTGTGCATGGCCCTGGGAGGAGAGAAGCTGAAATCTCTCATAATTACCCAAATCATGGCTCCTAAATGGCTCCTGATTACAGCAAGAAAGCCCCTTTTTACAGTGCGGCCACAGCTCTCCTGAATAGAGCCCTGGCCACTTTGTACAGGGTGGTTTTTTTTTTCCCCCTCTTTTCCCTTTTCTTTTTCTTTTAAAGTAAAGGAGATGGCTTATCCGCATGCAAAGTAGGTCAGAACCTTAGCGAAGATCCTTTCAACCACTTGGCTGTTTTGAAGTCCTGCTACGAAACTCCTCTTGTTTCTCTAGCCTTTGCCTGTCCCCTCCCACCCTTCTCCTTTTTCCGCGAGCTCTAGGACATCAAATGGTTTTAACTGGCAGGGCCAGTGAGAGTCACACATGATAAAAGCTCCATTATAAATAATGCCCAGTTAGCGCATCGGTGCCAGGGTGTGATGATAGCCGCCAGCTTCGGGCCCTTCATTCCTGAGTTCCAAGCCACCTACGATACTGTGCATCTGCCCAGTGAGCCTGCGCTGTGAGAAGCTGTGGCCCTGGTCCTACCAACCCAGTTTGGAAGGGTTGATGGACAGGGATGGCACCTACATCTGGGAGCCAGCAGCCTGGGTACTCATCACAAACCCAAACTTGCAGAAGGCTTTGCTTGACTGGATAGCGCCCCGGCTGGACCATTTTGGGTCAGTGCGCCCCGGCTGGACCATTTTGGGTCAGTGCGTCATGGTTTGCTTCCCTGGAGGGGTGGGGTTTGTCTCTTCTTGCTTCATTAGTACCTTAGCCTTGCCGTCACCAGCCATGGGCAGAGTCAGCAGGCGCTGTGTCCACACTTAAGATGCTCTGCCACAGGAATGTGTAGATGAGGCCGGACTGGCGTGGGTGAATAGCTGGATGAGTTGCTGCATTTGACCTAGGAGTTGAGCCAGGTGACTGCTGGTGACTGAGGCTACAGGGCCTTATAGTGATGGCTCAGGAACTCGGACCTTTTTCCTCAATCCTTAGTGCTCAGAGGAAGAAACGGAGGTGTGTGTGTGTGCGTGTGCGTGTGCGTGTGCATGTGCGTATGCGTGCGTGCGTGTGTGTGTGTGTGTGTGTGTGTGTGTGTGTGTGTAATCACTATAGGAGAGACTAGTGAGCAAGGTAAATTCACTCTTGGCGATGGTGCCATCTAGGGTGAAAAAGGATCCCTGTCACTCCAGCACTCAGGAGAGGAAAGACTCACTAAAGACTGAGGAAGCCTGGGATACATCATGAGTTCCAGGACAACCAGGACTACATGTTAAGACCCTGCCTTATTTAATATATATAAAATATATATTTATTTACTACTGCTGTATGAGACATAAATAAATAAAAGATTCCCACACAGAAGTGTATTCTCACCCACCTCCCACTCTCTCTGGGGTGACAGGAGAACACCCCCATTCATATTCTGCCATCTTTTGTCTGTCTGGGCTCAGTTGGGTGCAAGGGCCTAGTCATCTTCTAGGAAGGCCTCTACTTTGAGAGATGTGTGGAAGGGACCTTGCTACATTCACTTGAGAGGAGACAGAGGGGGAGTCTTAAGGATGTCTGCTTCACTCATTCATCAACTGGTTCCCGGGCACCTGCCCGGCTTCCAGGTATGCTTCTAAGTATGAGGGTACACCAGTAGAACAAAAGTAAAGAACACAAAACCCAACCTTCACCTAATGGAGGCCCGAGTGAGCGATATGACCACCTAGGTGAGTTCCCCAAGACGGTGATAGACGTCAAGAAAAAGACAGGGGAGAAACAGGGACTTAGGAGGCTGACTGTAGTTTCAGAGAAGGTGACCTGCAGGGCTCAGTGAGAAAGTAAGGTTGAAACTCTGGCCTGAGGGATTTTGGGAGGCCTGAGACATCTGGGTGTAGTCCAGGCCCAGTGAAACAAGTGCAAAGGCCCTGAGGCCCAAGGGCATCATCGGAAGTATCGGGGATCAGGGGACAACTACTGCATCTCGCCCTGAAGCGAGAGCTCAGTAGTGAGTTCAGAAAGGCTGTGTGTGGATGGTGTGGGGCCCTGACCTGTGGGCTCTGCCCAGGAGTGGAGCAGCGCTACCACAGGGCTGGGAAGAAAGGTCAAGCGATGTCTGACTCAGGCTGTTAGTACGAGTGCTCCTCCGTGAGGTAGGTCTTGAGGCTGCCCCTCCATGCTGCCTCTCCTGCTGCTGGCCCGTGCTCACGAGCTGGAAGAAGCTAGGTTGGATTGGAAGGGAAGTTGAATTGTCCCTTTTTGTTCTAAGAGAAGGAAGAGAAAGAGCTCAGATCAGACATGAGGGGTTGGTCCACTGCCGGCCTCGGACTTTTGGAGTGCTGATAATGCCAGTCTATTTGTTTCCCTCAGGACTGTGGGACTCTGGGAGCCAGGACTGCCCCCACATAGTGCCTGTCTCTCTCAAGATGCTCAAATGCACGCCTATCAGCGGCAATCCTTCTCTTCATTTCCCACCCTTCGGGGCGTCCGGCTTCCATCCATCCTGCGGGGGTCCCTCTAATGACTGTGAGATGAGGCATCGCACACAGCGGCAAAGCCGGCAGTGTGGGCAGGTCTGAAGATGCTGGATTTCTCACCTCTTCTGCTTGCTCCCTCTCTTGGCACCACCTCCCCCACCCCTCTTCTCACCCCTTTGCAGAGGAGAACCACAATGCGTGTGCGAAGATTGCTTGCCGGCTGGGGCGTCCTCCTTTCCAAACTCAGAAGCCACAGGCTTCTCTTTCCATATCTGGCTGCAGCCCCTCCTGTTCCTGGTGCCCTGACTCCTTTGTCCTCTCTGTACTTGACCCGTCCTTGAATGGGTGGGGGTTTTCCAGGCTGCTGGGTAGGGGGCCTGACTGCACTGTGTGTTCATCACCATGATGGCATGGCGGAGTGTTTATGGGGCTGACAATACCCTAGTGTACCCAAGGGGTGTTATTTAGCCCAATATAAAGGCACCTAGCCTCTAGTCCGTAGCATAAGCTTTTGCTTTCCGAAGTTCACGGATTTCAACCTACACTCACAATAAGTACATGAGCTCCGCATGGGCAGCAGAGAAGGCTAACCATTACTAGTTTCCTCTTAGCTTCCGTCCTTCCTTCCAGACCTTTCTGCTAGAGAACCCACACCAGGCTTCTCAGAGGAGGCCAGCCACTGTAGAAGGGTGGGTTTCTGATTTCCTCTCAGGGACCGAGTGGGGTGAGCGGCGGGTATAAATTGCTTCTTCTTTTTGACTGAGAACAAACGAAGAGAGAAAATGAAACACACTTGCCACCTCCTCCTTAGCTCAGGTCCCAGGTGAGCTAGGCAGCCTCGCCGTTCCTTTTGTGTGGCTGGCTGGCAGCCTGTGCAACGTCTCCATGGTGATGGCTGGAGATCTGAGCTTGGGACCAGCCTCCCTCCACTGCCGCTTTTTTTGAGTTGCTTAGCATCAGGTCGGTGTGGCCAAGAGGTGCCCGGATGGATCAAGAGAGGTCTGAGTTGGGTTGGGTTGGGGCCTATACTGCTTTTTTGGCTCCTCGACTTCTTCAAGGCTAGCAGTAGCTGTGGGATAAGGGTTCAAACCTAGGAGCTCATTCAGAGTAGGACATTTAAGAACATTGGTTACTTTCTCTACCCAGGATCCTCTGCTATGTTTCCCCTACTGGAGCCCGGCTTGGCCTCCTCACTCCTCTGTTCTGAAATGCCGTTTGCTCCTCCTATCTCCATGCATTTGCTCCAACTGTACCTCTCTCCTGGGCACTTGAAGTTTCTTGGTATTTCTAGGAGTTGGCTCCGTAGCCACCGACTCTAGGCTGTCTTCCTTCTGCATCCACGCAGTACCCAATGCCTCTCTGGGGGAGCATACGATGCATGGTGCTGTTAAGCCATTTTGCATTTCCAGGTAAATGATAGTGGGCAAAGCATGAGCTGATGGCTCGGGCTTGAATCACGGCCCTGCCGCTTGCTAATGATCTCCAAAGGACCAGCACTGCTTGCCAGTTTTCTTACAGAGCTAACAGCGTAGGAGTCAGTGTCTTCCTTTGCAAGACGGGGCATTACTAAACTTGGGAGGCCAAGTAAATGATTGCCAATGAATGTGTCAATGCTGGTATGGATCTTGTGCACACTTGAGATATTTCTTGACCCTGTCCCCTGCCCTTCCTGACCCCTCCCTTGCTTACAGTTTAGTTGTTAATTGTTCTTTCCTATCCTGTCTTCTCACTGCAATCCTTTGCACACACACACACACACACACACACAGTTAACAGTTAGCTTCTCATGCTAATTTGCTGACTATTTTTTTCTTGAGGCAAGTTATAAGGAACGGCCTTTGTTCACCGTGTCTATCTCCTGGGCATTGTACAGAATCTGCACATATTGGGGTGGGTGGTGTCTTTTAGGGTTTTATTGCTGTGAAATGACACCAATTGGGGTGGCTCACTTACAGTTTCAGACGTTCAGTCCATTATCATCAAGGCGGGGGAATATGGCGGTGTGCAGGCAGATGTGGTGCTGGCTACATCTTGACCAGAAGACAGCAGGAAGTCAATTGACACACTGGGCAGTATCCTGAGCTTAGGAAACCTCAAAGCCCGCCCCCACAGTGACACACTTCCTCTAACAAGGCCATACCCACTCCAACAAAGCCACACCCACTCCAACAAAGCCACACCTCCTAATAGTACCACTGTCTATGAGATTATGGGGGCCAATTGCAGTCAAAGTACCACAAGCAGATACCACAAGTGTCAGTACACTGACCCTTTGAGCACGGAGAGAGCCCTCCCACCACTGAATCGAATGCTCCTAGGATGTCAAGACTGATGGTACTTTCTTGAATTGATTTGGGGCCCTGTGTTTTGCAGGTGCGTGGCGAGTGCTAAGCTAGAAGATGGTCATGGTTGGATGCCGTGTCACACGGGAAGGAATGACCCTGGAACACTCTCCCAGGAAGTTTTAGACGCCGGAGAGGGCCCCTGTGGAAAATAGCATAGTGGGAAGCTAGAGTTTGTGAGGAAGGAGGTAGATCTAGAGTCCTTCAGTATTTTTTTCTAATTCTGGAGTGTATGATTTGGAGCTGCAGGAAGCATACTCTTCTAAAACCTATTTATCAAGTTAGTAAGACCAGTCTGAGGCCAGGTGGAGAGGAGGGAGCCCTCTTGGAGAGCATGTCTAGAGTTAATTCCCATGAGTGTTGCTGAAGTAGAGACAAACTTGATTTTAAGGTAAGTGGAAATATTTTGATTTGAGTTAATGTACATTGGATCTGGTAAACACACAGAGTATATTACCACGCACTCTGGAAGTGTACAGTCCGATCAGCAAACAGATTAGTTTTAAGTGAAAAGACACTGGCAGACGTTTAAATGCATTGACTTGTTGAGAATGCCTAGATTTGGATACAAATGCACTGCGGCGCTAGATCAGTTTGGTGTCTCGGCCCATCCACACGGAGCAGCTATTGATTTTAGTTGATATGCATTGATTCCCAGAAAACAGGACGGCTTTTGAAAATGAACTTCCAGTAATTTCAGGGAGAAGCCAGAGCGTTTGTCTCCACGCGAGGCTGAGTTGTTTTGTTAAACGTGTCTCTGCGCCTGGAAGGAAGGGGACCAGCAGACAAATATCTTCGTATGAATTAAAATGCATCGATTCTCGGAGGGAAATGATGGTCTCTGTTAAAAGCTTCTTGGAGATGTTAGAGCGTGAAAGCTTGAATAAAACCTTTGTTCAGAGCCCCTTCCTTCCTAGGCCTTTTTCTTTCCCTAAATGGCCGCAGTTTTCAGTCTGTCTGAAGTTGGCATGATGCTAGATGTCGGGTAGAGCAAGGAGGAGGGCATCAGTTGCCCAGGTCTGCAGAAAGTAGGAACTCAGAAGGTCCTGATTTCCGTCTGGGAAATAAGCAGGGAAAGCAAAGGGTTAGATGACATTGCTCTTAAACCAAGGTTAAGACAGATGAGATCTGACACCTGGGTAGGAAGGGGAAACAGTTGCCATTGATGTTGAAACCTGGAACAGAAGGGACCTGGGGGGGTCAGGAGTGGGACACAGGGATGTTGAGGGTAGGTGGAGGGTTGGCTGAGGTCCTGGCCCCTGCTCCATAGCTGCTGTCTGTTGGAGGGGAAATGGCTGGGGGGTAGTATTGGAGACGATGCTGGACCGAGTTGTCTTGCTTTCTAACCATCTGAATGAGTTGGACATGAACCAGAGGTGTAATTTAGGCATTTCTCACCCTCGTTAATGAATAGCTCCCATGGGGTGCGCAGACAGCAGGGCTGGAAAAATGATTCCAGGAGCCAGGAAAGAAGCAACTGGCCTGGAACTTATTTTTCTTGTGTTGAGGCTCCCTGGATCTTTCTGGATCCCAGCCACTTAATGTAACTCTGAGGGTCCGTGGTGAAGGTAACTTTTCTTTAATCACACTTAACTAGCACATCCTCAGCCTCCAGACACACCTGGGGTGGATGACAGGATTCATTCACGGTATGTTTGTTGGCTGGTGGCGTGTGTGTGTGGGGCTTTAAATAAAGCAGCATGGTCCATGGAGGCTAGCCTTCTGCAGGAGCCGCAGAAAGGTCACAGTGTAGACAGACCTTTGAGGAGGGCCAGCTGCAAGCCATTCTCTTTGCTTATGGCCGCACTTGTTATAGATCCCAAGTACGAGATTCACAACTACGTACCCCAGGCCATAGACTCTGCCTGTCCCCTGCTTTCCACTTGTTCCTTCTCTGCTTCAGGAGCTGGATTTACACACCATTCACCATAACTGAGGTGTGGAATCCACTAAGTGGTCTCTCCGTAGGAAATGATAAAGTGGTATACACACACAGTGAACTACTGCCGTCATAGGAAAGGACGGCCTCCTATATTTCGTGACAACACGGGTAGAAATGAATAAAGGACATGCTATGTGAACTCAGACCAGTACTCCAAGTTCTCATTCCTATGTGGAAGCTAAAGAGTTACTTGCTGGAAGGAGAGACTGGAAGAGTGGTCACTAGAGGTTAGGAGGGGGAGGGAGAGAGGAGACCGATGGAGGTCAGATAACAGGTCCCGGAATACAGTGATATAGGAGTTCTGGTGTTCTGCCGCGCAGAGGGTGAGCACAGTTCATAGAAATGTGTTATATATTTTATGTAGAAGAAAAGGGAGGCATTTCAAAGTTCCTAATGCATTAATGATAAATATCTAAGGAAAAGGAAATTGCTTTGATTTGATCATTAAACATTACATATCTGCACCAAATGATCATAACACACACACACACACACACACACACACACCCGCATGCACGCACGCACGCATGCACACACGCACACATGCATACACCAACACACACAACCATTTATGTCAATTTACAACTCTGAGATAAATAAAAAAGAATTGCCTAGCTCTATGATTTGAGTGTCTGTCCCCTTGAAAACACATGTTTGCTGAGTTTTAATTCCCATTATGATGATGCTGGGAGACAGGGCCTTTAAGAGGTATTTGGATAGTGAAGACTCCACTCACATGAACGGGTGACTTTCCTTAGAGAAGGAAGGGATGATGCTCTCTCCCCTCCCCTTTCTTCTTCCCACTACT
Organism: Peromyscus leucopus; assembly: GCF_004664715.2. Taxonomy (NCBI): domain Eukaryota; kingdom Metazoa; phylum Chordata; class Mammalia; order Rodentia; family Cricetidae; genus Peromyscus; species Peromyscus leucopus. The sequence goes on along the minus strand of NC_051069.1, from coordinate 26,459,361 downwards.
GTACCATACCATGTCTTCCACCACAGCCTGAGGCAAGAAGATGGCCCTACACTCCATTGCCCACACTTTGATTGTGAACTTTCTTGCTTTCAAAATTAAGAGACTAGACTTCTCTTCAACCTGAAGCATGCGTGCTGGGTTTCTGTTGCAGTTGCACAGACCTGTTAAGACAGAGCCCAGAATCAAAGCCACGGGAGGGATATAATGACTCCTGCGGTCCAATTCCCACCCGATGCTTAGCCTCCCCCTCCACGGTACCCAACGGCAAACACGGTCCTAGTTTGAAAAGGCCTCCGCTGCCCTGCCCACCTACACTAATGCCAAACAAGTTTGTGTGAGCTTCAGAACCCGGTGGCTCTGGTTCTGTCCCCTGGGATGGTGCAGAAGGAGTCTTGTCCTTTTTCCAGATTTGAAGATTAGGGTGTCACTGCTGAGGATTCCCTTCTCCATGCCACATTCTAAGTCTTCATACATTCCTAGTGTGACATGCTTTCAAGTCCCTCCACCATATCTGAGAAGAACTACGTAGTTTATAGTACACTTCAGTGAAGGGTTAAAAATGCAGGTCCCCTCGTTGAATAATGCTTAAGAATCTCAAGACACTGACACCTTCTGGCATGAAATCAGAGGACCCTTCTAAGTGACTGCTCAGACAGGATGCCGGTGATGGCACCCTTGAACACGCCCGACTTCTTCTGCTCAAATTTCTGTCACTTACTATCTTGTGTGTGTGTGTGTGTGTGTGTGTGTGTGTGTGTGTGTGTGCAGGGGGAAGGGTTGTATGTATGTGTGGGTATGTTTGAACATGTGTGCACAAGTGTGCACAGTGTGCACAAGCATGTGGAAGCCAGAGGCTGTTGTCAGCAGCCTCCCTCGATCACTCTCTACCTTATTTTCTGAGGCAGGGTCTCTCACTGAACCCGGAACTCATCAATTAAGTTCGACGGGTTGGTCAGCCAGCAAGCCCCAGGGAGGCTCCCGTCTCTGCCTCCTCAGGGCTGGAATGAAATACGTGTATTAGTGCATCAAGTTTTCACAGGTGCTGGCACCCACTCTCAAGTCCTCAGTCTTGCGCAGCAGGCCATCTTAACGATGGGCCATTTCCCAGCCCCAGTGCGCTCTATCTAAGATGCAATTCCATGGTTAGTCGGCCCAGAGTGGTAGCACAAGACTGTCGCTTCTTTCTGGATACCTTTTTTTGCTGTTATTGAAGCAGCCAACCATCACATTAACCTTTCCAGAAGTCAGTGCAGACAGCCAACATATCCACTCTAGCACATCAGCACAGCTACTCCACCTTGAAGGTGTGACTCACACCTGCGGGAGCGGAGCCCTCTTCTCTCTCACTCTTGGATGGAGTTTCGAGAACCCACAGTGATGAGTCTTGTCTCATTTCTTAGATACCTCCCAGGGCCCAAACCTGAGAATTTCCCTTTGGACAATTCACTCATTCAATACATTGACAAATATTTACTGACGGCCTACTGTGTGTTGATCCAGGAGCCAGAATAAAATATTGAATATGACCCCACCTGTAAGTTGAGCACTCGAGAGGCAGAGACAGGCAGATCTCTGTGAGTCTGAGGCCAGCCTGGTCTACAGAGCAAGTTTCAGGACAGCCAGGACTGTTACATAGAGAAACCCTGTCTAAAAAAAAAAAAAAAAAAAAAAAAAGTAACAAAACAAAACAAATAAGGCTAAGGTTACAGGGCCATTGAGATGGTGCAGTAGGTCAAGACAGTTATCACTAAGCCCAATGACCTGAGCTCACTTCCCAAAACTCACATCCCAGGACCCACATGGTAGAAGACTGATTTCCCACAAGTTGGCCCCTGATCATACTCCCCAATAAATAAATACATGCAATAAAATTTTTAAAGGAAACTGTATGTAACAACAATTGAACAAAAAGTTACCAACTCCTCTACTAGACACATACTGTGGGAGAGAAAAGTGGGCAATTACTCTGCCGGTAAATTTGTGGGGTGGGGCCTTCAAAGAATAAATGGTATTTAAGATAATCTTGTAGGATAGTGTGTTAGCTCCTTTTCTTATTGCTCTGTCCTAAGTCCTGACAGAAGCATCCCAAGGGAGGAAGGATTTATTTGGGCTCACAGTTCAGGGGAGATAGTCCATCAAGGGTGGGAAGGTATGACAGACAGAGCCGGAGGCTGCTAATTATATCCTGTTGGCCAACAGGAAACAGGACTGCTCTGTAATGTTCAAGCCTCATCCCCAGTGACTCACTTCCTCTAGCCAGACTCTACCTCCCAAAACAGTGCCAGCAAATGATGACCCGGTATTCAAAGACATGAGCCTGTGGAGGACATTTCTCCTTCCAGCTCCAGCAGATGGTTAGGGGTTTAATGGAGAGCAGGGGGAAGAGATGGATCAGCATCTGAGAGCCCAGTTTCCTCCAGGAATCTCCCACTCACTTCTTCTGGCCATCCTCCTGCCACAGCGGGCATTTGTTTAGAACCTTGGTCCCCGGCAAGCTCCGCATGGATCTCCACAATCTCTCCCATCTCCGACCGAGGCCTTTAAGGCAGACTCCACTGCCTCAAAGAGAAGACACTGCTGAAGTTTTTGCCGCAGTTTTAATTTCTTGACATCATCTGGGTGCGTTGGGAAAAATGAGATCTAATAATGAATGATTACAACTCTCAAGTTAAGTCTAGTTGGTTGACTAATCAATTTGGTTAAGTGAAAATCCATAGCAAATGAGTCGACCGCAGTATGACATTTCTCCATCCAATTTAAATTAAAATCACCAACCATAATAATTTCACAATTACTCAGGGAGGGCACACTGGAGACTTGACCCCTGGAGCAGAGAAATTGCAAATGCCACAAAGAATGGGCTGAGAGAGGGGTGATGAGGGAGTCACTTCGGATGAACTCTTCCTGAACTGCAGAGCCTTGCAGCTTCCCGGGATGGGGCTCTGCCAAGCCTGTCGAGCTGCAGGTCTTAGCCGTGGGTGCAGCCCTGCACCTCTCCCTCCGGAGGCAAGAATTCGTTTCCTGCCTTGAAAGCCAACAGAGGGCTCTCCCTCCAGCCTTCTCCAGATGAGAGTGTGCGGAGAGAGGTGACTGTTGCTCTTCTCGGTTTCAATTCTCTCAAATTTGGGCTTTGGATGTCATGTCTATTTATCTTGAGTTATGAACGCTAAGTACGTGGAGCTGCTAATTCATGGGTTTTTGATAACGAGGATGGTAATGGCAGAGCAAAGGAAAAGATTGCCTTTGATCTAATATGACAAATGTTTATTTGCCAAGTGTTCTCTTTATGCTAGGCATGATATTGGGCACCAGGGAGAGATGAATTAAACTATAGCCCTTCCTCTAAGGAGCTCAGAGTCTCTTGTGGCTGATAGTTAAATACTGAAGATAGGTAAGATATCATTAATGTTTATTAAGTGACTTGAAAGGTAAGAATGGCTTTTGAATCTGGCATGGTGGCACAGGCCTAGCGTCCCAGTGGTTGGAGGCAGGAGGATGGCTGTGAGCTTGGACTATAAAGCAAAACTCCATCTTGAAAAAGAAGAAAGAAATACAAGGGAAGAAAGAAGAAAAGAATAGAAGACAAAAGATAAAAGAATAATTTTGATCAGGGAGTTTCACGCAAAAATTTTATGTTGGTTACCTGATCTTGTAAAGGCTTTTAAAGATAAAAGTACCTCAAAAAAGTTTCATGAAACAAATGATGTGATTGATGGTGCTGGTTGTGTCTCAGTCACCTTTCTCTTTGTCATCTACAATAATAGAAATTCCAAATGTCAGTTGGTCTTACAGTTGCTTTGAAGCCAGACTACATTTCCCAGCCTTCCTTGCAAGTGTGGCCACATGACTGAGTTGAAGCCAATGAAAAGCAAGCATTAGTAGGCGTTCCCTCCCAGAGGGAAAGGTCTTTAAGGAGAGGGAACATTTTCTTCTCATTTCCCTCCCTTTGGCAGTAGTTCAGACCTTGTGGATAGAGTTAAAACAGTCACCTTGAAGTAAGGTGACTTTGAGAGTGGTGGCCAGGCAGGAAGAATATCTACAGAGAAGCTGGTGACATGGGAACTAACCCCGGCCTGCTTAACCTCCTCGGGAAAATAAACCATTTATCTTGCTTCAACCTCTGTGATTTGGGGACTGCCACCACTCTAAGCCAAGCCAACTTCTAATTAGTTCAAATGAGTTCTTACACACAAAGCACTTAGAGCAGTCCTTGGCACAAAATACAGGCTCTGGAGATGGTGGCTAATGATAGTTTTAGCTCTTTCTCTGAAGGGCACTGAAGATAAGAATTCCGCTCAGTGAGCATCATGATGCTAGCCTTATTTCTCCATGAGCATGTGGGGCTGGTAGCCAGCATTTTGCTTTGTGGTCAAATCCAGCTGTTGAGTCTCTCTTCCCACTGCCCACTATCCACTGTCATTCTCCCCGCCCACTACCCCAACATCTCCCCCTCCTTCTCAAACCTGACTTAAATCCAACTGTCAGCCAGCTCAGCCATTACTTATAGAGAGAAGAAGCCATGGCAGTCCAGGAGAAGTATGAGCCAGGAGTCCAGTCCTGTGGATCAATTTGTAATTTTTCTTGTGGCAGCAAGAGGAGGGTGAGCGATGCCTGCTCTAAATCCTAGCAGCAGGGCAGGAGCATGTCTGGGCTTGAACTATTTATCTTTGGGTCCCTTGGCTGAAGGAATGGGAGAGGGTCCCTGGGAGGAGGGGACACAGTAAGTACATGCAAATGTTCTCCAACTTAGGCTACACTAGGAGCTGGAAGACCATGGCAGGGATGATGGCATTCATCTGGATAGCCCTCCCTCTGTGACAGAACCCATCTCCAGCAGAGACTAGAGGAATTCCCTCTCTGGGAGACAGAGGGACTTCTGTATCCAGGCAGGTGAATCAGTCACCCTCTTTCCCTGCTGAGAGACTTATTAGAAAAGTGTTGAAATTATGGACTCGGAAATAACAAGTGGCCCTTTGCCTATTGTTGGCCTGTGTGCCTGGAATGTCTGAGACCTTGTTGTGCTTCTGGTAGGAGGAAACGAGATGGAGAGAGCACTCCTGGCTGGGGAGGGCTCATGGTTTTTAAATGAGGGTATGAATTATAGACACTATCGGTGCTTGTTAGGATTTCCAGATCATTCCCTGTCCTGTTCACATGGAAGAGTCAAAACAGGTGTCTAGTGCTGGTCAGCAGAGAGTCGTGGAAATACAGATGAATGCTGAAGAGTTGGCATTATATTTCGCTTTGCACCCACCTCCTGCCGGGGACTCTAAACTGGTAATGTCATAATCTGGAAGACTCTGGGTCAGCCTGCATCCCTGGGTGAGTGTGGAGCAGAGCTACATGTAAAAGGGCTAGTAGACCATTCCACATTTGTGGAAGTCAGGGTTAACAAGACAGCAGCTGGAGTGTGGGTGGGACACTAGACCCTTGTGTGAGTGGCAGGAGCAGATGCTGACAGACGTGTAGAACCAGAGGTGGAGGAATCTGGGAGGTAGAGTAAGAGGACCAGGTAGAGTACAGTGAACTCTGACAATGTTCCTGGGTCACATGACACTATCACGATGACTAACCTTCTGTTGTGACATAGATTGTGGGACACAAAGCCATGCTTAAGATCTTATGACAAGAAGGACAATTCCAGAACTTTCTTAAGCCTTGTTCTTGGTTGGACAGTGTCTTCCTGAATTCATGCACTGAGGTCACAGTTCCAAGTCCTTCCTGGAGATAGGGTATTTATAGATAAGATGTGAAAAGAAGTCAGGAGAGTGGGCCTTGACTGGACATGGTGCTGTAGGTTTAACTGTGCCCTTCTCACTGTCCTACACTGAAGCTCAACCCCACTGTGGGACTGTGTTTGAAGATGCGGCTTACAGCAATGAAGATCAATGATGCTGTAAGGATGTAGTCTTCTTAAAAATAATGTCTCTGTGGTATGTTTGAGCATTCCTTGGGTATATGCCCAAGAGTGGTATAGCTGGGTCTTGAGGGAGGTTGATTCCCCCTAACTGTCACGATAGAAACTCTCATCCAACGATGGATGGAAACAGATGCAGAGATCCACAGCCAAATCACAGGTGGAACTCCAGGAGTCCAAATGGTGAGAGAGAGGAGGGATTATATGAGCAAGAGATATTGAGATCATGATTGGAAAAAGCACAGGGACAAATAGCCAAACTAGTGGAAACATATAAACTGTGAACCAATAGCTGAGGAGCCCCCATGGAACTGGACCAGGCCCTCTGGTTAAGTGAGACAGTTGATTAGCTTGAACTGTTTAGGAGACCCCCAGGCAATGGGAATGGGACCTGTCCTTGGTGCATGAGCTGGCTTTTTGGAACCTAGGGCCTATGCTGAGACACTTTGCTCAGCCTTGGTGCAGGGAGGAGGAGACTGGACCTGCCTTGGCTGAGTCTGCCAGGCTGGGCTGACTCCCTAGGGGAGACCTTGTCTTGGAGGAGGTGGGAATGGGGGTGGGTTGAGGGGGAAGCCTGGGGTTGGGGGGAGGCAGGACAGGGGAATCCATGGCTGATATGTAAAATTAAATTAATTATAAAATAAAAATATAAAAAAAACAGTTGACACCAAACTTGATCTGAAAAAAAATAATGTCTCTATATTTTCTTTGAGAATTTCACATATTTTGCTCATGTTCATCACCCTCCCCCAACTCCTCCCAGATCCTCCCTCACCTCCCTACTCACCCAACTTCTTGTTTTTTTTCAATCTTTCATTAACAAACAAACAAAAGCCAAAAGAGAATTGACAGAGTCCAGTTTGTGTGGGCCGACTGCTCCTGGGTGTGACGCCTGTTCTGGAGTGTGGTTGATCTATGAGGTGAACTGACTTTCCCTATCCTAGGAGCAGTCAAATGTCAATAGTTCCTCAGCTAGGGGTGGGACTTCTTACACACCCCCTCCTTCCATGCAGTCTCAATAGAAGTGGTAGCATAAAAAGGGGGTGCCCCTCCCTTTTCCTCTGTCTCTCTGGGTGTAGGTAGAGGAATGTCCCCATGAGGACACAGTGAGAAGGTGTCACCTGGAAGCTAGGAAGAGAGGCCTCACCGGAAGCAACCCCGACAGCACGCTGATCTTGGAATTCCATTGTCCAGAACCTTGTGATAATAAATTTTTTTTTGTCTAAGTAAGTCACAAAGCCAGCCTGTGGTATTTTGCTAGGGTACCCAGAGCCACTGAGGCACACATTGACCAGGACCTGCCTTCTAATATTCTTTCTTCTACTCAGAAGCTTCCAAGGTCTCTGAACCAGACTAGATAAGTCCTTGGCACAATTTCTTGTAAAGAGTGAGAGATTTTGAGCTGAAGAAGAAAAAGAAGAGAGGAAATCACGCATGAAGGTATCGATACTTCCTTGTGCTGTTAGCAAAATGCTTTTTCCTTCACGGTTTATCTAGATCTGATTACAGCCTTGAAGGAACAACACCCCAGGCTTATGGGTTTTAGTCACCGGCTCAGCAACATACTTGGAGCATCTCCTATGTGTTGGGCACCATGCTAAGGGCTGAAGGGGGAGTGCTGAGCTAAGGGCTGGGAGTGGAGAGTGTGGAGCAACTATGTGCTTCCAGATGATGGGGCAATGAGGCACCAGCTCCCCTTGACAGGGATGCTCAGGACTCCATCCTGGCTGCTAGTTCCGTGCCAAGTTCTTGGCAAAGAAGGAGGACAGCAGAAGCAGGTGGTGACAGATGCTGATAGGGCCTTGTATGCCTGCAAGCTGTCTCCCTGTTGTCCCCGTGGAAACCAGCATCACATCTGGGCAGCATGTCCAGCTATGAGCCCTCTGTATTTCAGGCAATTCCCAGATTCTTCCTTGCTGGCAGAGCTTTTACTTTGTCCAACTCTCTTAGACTCCCGTACTTCAGGGAAAGCTGGCTTCCCCTCAGGCCCAGAGGGTGAGCAATGCTCAAAGCCAGCCAAGTATACAGGGGCCGTTTTTGTTGTAATTCTAACCAATGAGACATCAAGGAGCTTGCACGAGTCCCAGAGGAGTTCTCCCCCTACAATAGGCACAAAAGGAGGACAAGTGTGTTCTTTGAGGAGTATTACCATGTGGTCACGGTGTTTAGAGTAGCTACAGCCATGTTGTCACCATGTGCAGATAAGCCTGCGGACTGTTGCCAGTACTCCGAGGACGGCAGAGTGAAGGAAAGAATCGAGTCTTGCTGTTGCTTGATGTATGGTTTGTTAGTATACCAGATAAGGAGTGTGGTCATCCTTACCCCTTTGGGGCTGGGCATTTTACTGGCAGCTAGAAGCTTCTCAATGGATGAAGATGGAACAATCAACCAGTAAGTGTATACTGGGTGGTGCCATTAGTGTGTGATCTTAGCAGGGACCCTGACTTCTGAGCCTCTGTCGTCTTCATACATTGAGGGTAGGGCTGAGGGACCATTCTGGATATCACCCTTCATATTGTTTTTAGGATTTAGACTGGAGGTGTCACTTAGGGGATCAACTACAAATGGGGTGAGCTCACTGGAGAGGGTGGTAGAAGGAAGTAGGCTAGTGAAGAAGGAGAGCAAGAGAGTCTCCCTCTTCCTGTCTAGAGGAAAGAGGTACTGTGGGAGAAAGATCCAATGAGAATGAAAGCACATGCCTTTAATCCTAGCTCTTGGGAGGCAGGGACAGTTGGATCTCTGTGAGTTTGCAGCCAGCCTGGTCTACATAGCAGTTCCAGGACAACCAGGGCTATATAGAGACCCTTTTTCCAAAAAACAAACAAAAAAACAACAGAACACAGGGTGGGGGTGAATGGAAGCCAGGGGTGTGTGCTAAGTCAAGCCCTGAGTTGCATGCCCTCACCAGCAGGCACATGTGACTCCTTCACCAACAGCCCTCCAGCCTGTGCCCCTTCTCTCCCAGTACTGTGTACTCAGAGCCTTCCTGTCTTACTGTTCATTGGTTGCTCTAGCTCTTCCTGGAGGACTGGGTGTTTTGGAGCAGATCTTGCTGGCATTCATTGTAGGAGGGGGGAGATGGGGGCTCATGAGAGCATGCTGACGCCTATCTAAGTTCAGAGCCATTGGGTGACTTTATGTACTAACTCAACTTGGCTGGGGGTGCCCAGACAGCCATCAAGGAATTGCAAGAGCTGATCTCTGTCAGATACTGGTGTTGAGTTGGTGGTGAGGAAAGAAGGTCTTCCTGTACTGTCAACATCCCTCTGTTAAGGGCTAGTTAGAATGGCAAGTTAGGCGAAGGACACGTTTTCTCTCTATGACTGACTTGGCTCCTTCTGCCTTGGATACGGACACTCCTGGTTCTGGAGTCTCCAGATTTAGAGCCCTGGGTGCCCTGGTTTGTGGCCTATAGGCTTGGATTATGTCTCACCACCCTCTTTCCTGAGCCCACAGCTTGCAGATAGGATGGTGAGACTTGTCTGTCTCTGTAATCGCATGAACTACCTCTCACAACAAACCGATCTATCTACCTGTCTCTCATCTACTTCTCTCCTCTATCATCTATCTATCTATCTATCTATCTATCTATCTATCTATCTATCTATCTATCTCTCATATCTCTTTCTTCTATAATATATCATATGTATCCATCTATACCTCATCTATTTGTTATCTTCATTTTTCATTTGTCTTTATTATCTATTTTGTATTTCATTTGTTTATGTTTATCTTTATTATCTCCCATATGCACCCATTTCCTGTGTCATCTATCATTGATATCATTACTACTACTGTTTATCAATTAGCTATTTATCATTTATTATCTATCTATCATTATTCTCTTATCTATCTTTCATCTATTTTGTTATCTATTTTCTATTTTCCATCAATTCTTTATCTTCATTAGCTATGATTTATCATCTCTCTATTATTTATGGATCATATATCATCTCTGTATCTACAATCCATCTGTATTATCTCCCTTTCTTTTTACCATCTAGAATATCTATATACCTTTGTATGTATCTATTGTCTATCTTTACTATCTGTTATCTCTCACTTATCTATTTCTATGTCTTATCTACATATCATGTATTTATCATCAATACTTATTTTCTATTACCTATTTCTCATCCATTATCTATAGATCTATCTTTTATTTTTATTACACAACATCCATCTTTCATCTATTACTTACCTCTCATCTAGTATCTATTTACATTATTATAGTCTATTTCTCATCTTTTGTTTATGTCTACCACCTTTCTATCTACCTACCGTCTATGTATCTATCCTCTATCACTTAGATATCTTTATTATCTGTCTGTATATCTGCACATATATACATACATACAGACAGACATCCTGGTGGTTTGGTTGCTATGGAGAACCTTGTTTAATACATGCCTGTGTAAGAACTGTAGGCTCTGTGCTCAAGCGGGTTCTAGCTTCCACTGACACCTCATACTTCATGTTGGTGTGGTCCTTTATGCTTCATATACGTGGCCATCTCTTCTCACCATCATGACAAGCTAGTGTCTTTTCAAGGCTGCTGCTTGCCCGTGACCATATTGTATAGAGGAGGAAGCCATCATGACTGCAGTCACACAACAGCGATGGAGCAGGAACAGGAGCACAGACCTGTCATGGTCCCCTATGTCCCTAGCCTGTCCTGAGTGAATCCTGGGTCACTGGGATGAGCTGCATCTGCAGGTCCTTCTTCTACCTTAGCACCTAAGCTTCAGCAGCCACAGGGCCGCACGTTCTCCATGCTCCCCTTGCCTCTGAGAGACAGAAGTTCTTTCAGCCCTGTAGTGGGTAGCCATTCCAACCTTGATCTGGAAGTTCCAACCCCAACTGAGGCTTCGGTAACTGTCAAACCTATAAGGTGGGGCCAAGAGAGGACCCTGAAGACCTGAGATCCGGATGCGCCATCTCTCTTGGTGAATGGACCCTGGACGCTGGAGGTAGACCAAGCAGAGTTCTCCAGAGAACACCGCTGGACTGTGTAATAATTACACCAATACAGCCCCATGCCTTCCAGTGAATCTCTGTTCTGCATTCCTCTGGGGCCAGCTCTGTGGCTTCCTTTGCTTCTAGGGCTCTGAGAACATTTGATTCTCTCCGCACCCCCCCCCCCACTAAACCAAACAAACAAATTGCTTTCCATTAAACATATAGGTCTTGGCACTCATTTCTTTTCCCCTCAATATTCATTGACTCTAATTGAGCACTTTTTATGTTCAGATGTCATCAAGTCCTGGATAGGATGAGAGTGAGCCTAAACAGACATGGTGCCAACACTCTCAGGGCGGTGGTCAAGTGCACTTCTCTCATCGAGTTTCACTTCTGCCTCTAGATAAAGTCCTGCACTTCATGAGGACCATGAGCTGAATATACAATGACGCTCCCACGGCTACCATCCAACGACCCCATTGCCATCTTAGCTTGTGTCAGTACACTCTGTGCTGTTCACACCAGGGTGGAATTACCCAACAGCGCAGTTTCTGGAGCACATCTCCACTGTTAAGCAATGCACACCTGCCTATCAATTATCTATCTATCTATCTATCTATCTATCTATCTATCTATCTATCTACCTACCTACCTATCTACCTGTCATCTGTCTGTCCATCTGTTTACTCAACCTCATGTGTGTGTGTGTGTGTGTGTGTGTGTGTGTGTGTGTGTGTGACCTTACCAGTGATGTGCAGTGATAATAAAACATGCCTTAGAATGCACAGGACAATGTCTATCATGTATTAGGCCCTCTATGGAATGAGTAAATTAGTGAGGTGGGGAGAAAGGTTATGAAGGGCTAGCAAGGCACATTTCAAGGAAGTCTGGTCACCTCATTTCTCTTGCTCTGTTTTTGGAAGAAGCTAAATTTGTCTAATAAATTGCATTTTAGCCCAGGGTTCTGGAGAGGGCAGCAGACATGCCTGAGGCCCGAGGCTTATGCCCAGCCCAAACCCATGTTGGGAAGACACATGATGAATGGAGAGGGGAGCAGGGAGAAATTACTGAACTGCAGATGGGAACAGTAAGGCTTTTCTGTGGCTGCAGAGCTGGGACCCAGACTGAAACAATGCTCTGCCGAACAGCCTATCCTGGGCCAAAGAGAAACTTTTATTCTCTATGACTTGATGTCCCTTTGGTAGCTTTTGTATGCAGCTGTGCAGGCCCTTCAGGGAGGCGAGAGAAGCTGGTGATTTGAAGCTGGCGATTTCGTGGCTGACCAGTAGACTGTCCAAAGCCAGTAAGGACATTTGTTTTTGTGCTGAAATCCTCAAAAAGTCAATTCCCACTTCCTCATTTTTATCTTTGTTTCTCTATCATTCCTTTCTCCCACTCTTTTTCGTTATGGAAACACAAAGCTTTGAGCTGTCTTTCTCCATCACTATGACTAACCCCAGTGGAACAATGGACACCATGGGGGTGGGGCGCACAATGAAAGTAGGGGACATTGGCCCAGTGTACTTGCTCTTTATTGGGGGTATCAACTTGGCTTTGAATCAATCTACACAGGTAAATTGTGCCAGCTGGGCACTATATTAGTTACTTTTCTTATTGCTACAACAGAACACCTTGCACAAGCCCCTTCAGGAAGGAAGGCTTCACTTGGGCTCACAGTTCGAGGGTGTGCTCCACTCTAGCCGTGAAAGCATAGCACAGGAGAGTGAGGTGGCTGGTCACATTGTGTCCACCATCAGGAACAGGGATAAATGCCAGTTCATTTCCATTTCTCAGCTCCGTTTCTCCTTTTCATTCAGTCCAGGACCCTAGCCCATGGCATGGGGCTGCTCCATTTGGGTGTAGCCTTGCTTGTCCTGGAACTTGCTCTGTAGTCCAGGCCTGCCTCAGTTCCCAGAGATCTGCTTGCCTCTGCCTCCCAAATGCTGGAATTAAAGATATGTGCTGCCACCGGCAGGCAGTCTTTGTATTTCAGTTACCTTAATCTAGAAACTTTTTTACAGACATGCACAGAGACGTGTGTTCTAGGTTATTCCAGGTCCTGTCAAGATGATGATATCAAGCATCCTAAGTGCCCTTGGTGAGACTAATGTTCCCAGATCCACCCACTGATTCGTGTACACACACTCCGTCATGTCTGTGCTAGGGTTGAGGATTTGTGCCTTGCCCAAGGTCAAGAGTTAGCAGACTGTGGTACTGGGATCTGCAGGAGGCTTGTCTTATTCTGAAATCTGTGGGCTTGGCTTTCCTCAACACCCCAGTGGCATCTTGCCCTGGTGGCATTTATGATGTCCCTGCTGGTGAAAAATGTCCTCATTGGTAATTTCAGAGTACAGGTCTCCACATGGCTGGTCCCAAGACACAGAACCATCTTGAAGTTTTAACAAAAGCATCTAGTTTAGAGATTGAAGGGACCTTTGAGACTCTTAATTCATTCCCTTTTCCACCTCAACTCATTTTATAGATAATGAAACTCAGACTAGAAAATTTAGAGACTGGTCCAAGGTCAGAGCCAACTCTAACAGCAGGCTCAGGAGTCTCCTGGTCTACTGTCCTGTCCATTTTACCTACAGTAACAGTTAGAACCTAGTTTGGCTCTAGCAGACACCCCAAAATTGTGACTCCACAAAGTCAGACTATATTCTGATTAAAAAAAAAATAAATGAGAAACAAGCAAATGGGGTATGAAGTAAATCAGAAGCAATGAGGAAAACCACTCTGATGTAAAATAAACTAGAAGTTATGACAGCTTCACAGGGTTAGGGACCAAGAGTCTTTCTCTCATGTCACTGTGTTATGGATGGCTTCTTTTCCGAGCTCATCTCATAGTCCAAGATGGCTTCTGAAGCGACAATCACTGAACCCAACAGCTGTAAGGAGATGGTGTTCTGATTAAGTCTCTTATGAACATTTCACATTGACCAGACTTTAGTCTACGACCCTAGTAGTTAAATTGGAGGCTGAAAAATGTGGGCTTTTATCAAGGTGCTTAGTTAAAAGTCAGGATTATGAAGTTTAAGATTAAGAAATGATAAGCGAAGCAATTGAGAAGCAACTAGCATGCGTTTCTCTGGCTCACTGGCCACCACACTGGTTGCCAATGTTATACTTCCACATCTGTAACCCTGGAAATGCCCACTCAATGAAGCAGTGAGGAAGCAGAAAACCAAGCTTTCATGGCTACATCTTCTCCAAATAAAGGAATGAGGTGTGAGGTCTTAAGGGGTCTGTGTTATGAGGTTTTTTTTTTAACCAATTAATTTAGTTAAGATTGTTTAAAGGCCCATGGGTGAGGGGTCATTTATAAAAGATTGGGCATTTTGCCCCTGGCTACACTACTGAAGAAAATGTCTCCTGTACTTTAGCAATCACTGACTCTATATCTTCAGGTAGAAGTGGGGCCTCATGAGCCCATCCCCACTCCATGACAAGATATTGATGGACTTAACATTGTGTAAGTAGTATAGCTAATTGTTAGTTCAAGAGTACAATTTCTGAATCATGGCCTGAAAACAGTGTTACACAGCTGTCTTAGTTAGGATTATCATTGCTGTGATGAAAACACCATGACCAAAGAAACTTGGGGAGGAAAGTGTAGCTTACACTTCCACATAACTGTTCACCATTGAAGGAAGTCAAGACAGGAACTCAAGCAGGGCAGGAACCTAGGGACAGGAGCTGATGCAGAGATCGTGGAAGAATGCTGCTTACTGGCTTGCTCCTCATGGCATGCTCAGTTTGCTTTCTTACGGAATCCAGGACCACCAGCCCAGGGATGGCCCCATTCATATAGACTGGTCCCTCCTATTGTGAGATATTTGTACACTGTGAAAATGTATTGCTGTGATTAGTGTGATAAACAGCTGAGTGGCCAATAGCTAGCAGGTAAGATAGGTGGGACTTCTGGGCAGAGAGAAGAGGATAGTTGAGGAGATGCCATTGAGATACAGAATGAGTTGTGCATATAGAACAGGATAAGGGTAAAAGCTACATGGTAGAACATAGGCTAATAAAAATATGGATTAATTTAAGTTAATTTAAGAACTAGTAGGACAAGCCTAAGCTAAGGCTGAGCTTTCATAATTAATAATAAGTTTCCTTGTCATTATTTGGAAGCTGGCGGCCCAAAGAAAAGTCCATTTACACCCTCCCACATCAATCTAATTAACAAAGTGCTCTGCAGGCTTGTCTGCAGCTTGATCTTATGGAGGCATTTTCTTAATTGAGGCTCCCTCCTCTCTGATGACTTAAGCTTGTGTCAAGTTGACCTAAAGCTAGCAGGCACAACAATGCTTCACCCCTTTCTCCATCTCTTACTTCAGCCTTCTCTTTGGTGATGTTTCCTGAGCTTTGTTGAGAATGACACTGAGCTCAGGGCTTTTTAGCAGACTCCGTGTAGTGTAGGTGTATTGGTCACGGCTCTCTAAAGGAACAGAGCTGATGAAATGAACATATACATCAAAAGTGGGTTTTTAGATTGGCTTTTAGATGCCATGCAGGGACCTCAAAACTATGGCCAACTCATGGCAGAGAGGCCAAGACTCCAATAGTGGTTCAGTCCATGAGGCTGGGTGTCTCTGCATTCCCAATCTGATTCTAGAGGCCTGGGAGAGATCTGCAGGATTCCCAGAGAGCTGATGGTTTTCAGTACAGATTGGAATCCAAAGAAGTGAAGGATAGATGAGCTTGTCAGTGACAGTAAGGGCAAGCAGGCCCAAAGCAAAGCTGCCTTCTTACAAGCCCCACCCCACCCCTTTCTGGACTTTGGACTTACAGCAGGAAGTGATGCTCACATTTAAGGCAGATCTTCCTGTCTCAAATAATATGACCAAGAAAATCCCCACAGGAGATTTTCTGGTTGGTTTCAGATGTAGTTCAGCTGACAACTGAGACTAACCATCACAGTAGAGTTTTGGGTTCTAGTAAAATTTGGTCCATTTCTGAGACATTATTGGTGGAACTCTGGTGACTTGGTAGATTTTGCATAGTATGATGGTAGAGAATTCATAGACAAACAGATAAGACATACACTCATGTACCAATGCTCTATGTACATATATGTATGTTTTTTAAAAGGGGGCATAGAAACCTCATGTCTTGTATCCCAGTCCTATCCTAGGTTGAAAAAGCAAGAAGCACTGATTTGGCTCCTGGCCAAAGCTTCCAGTCCTGTGGAACCAGGCTGCAGCTTTGAATGCCTTTAGGCAGTTAAAGGCTTAGAGGAAGAGAAACAGAATGTGAGCTCTGCGGATCTGCATAGAGATGGCTGACTCCAGCCACCTGCTCTTTACAGCTGAAAAGCCCCAGGCCTAGAGATATAGTACAGGTCTTCACAGCATGTGCAGGTCCAAACCCTGGGTACTGCCCTTCTAAGACTATTTTACCTCTCCGAAGTACGTACATTGTGTGCTTCTCTGTCTATTGGATTCATGTTCCTATTGTTTCTGAACCTCTGTGATGGTCAAAGAGGCATGCAAGGCTCTGGGGGAAAGGAGGATAAAAGGATGGACAAGGTACAGCCCTTCACCCTTAACTGATTCAGTCTAGAGAGAAATACAAATATATCAGCAACTAGTGAGAAGGTTGGGGCAGGGGGAGGCACCAAGGGTCACATGACATACTTGAGGGGAGCTGCTGCGGAAAGACTGATGGAAGACTGCATGGAGGAGGTCTTGAAGAAGAGAGAACCCCAGGAAAGAGGTAGTATAGATGGGAGAAATCACATATGGGGTTTGAGAGTCTTCTTGTGAGTACCTGTTTGCCTTGGGCAATATGCCTGGGATTTGAGAGGGCTCAATAGAGGAATCTCATCTGCCTCCAGGAAGGCCCTTAAGGCCTGCTGACTTGGACAGTTCTCCATGCTGTTTGGCCATTATCATGACTGAGATTAAGCAAGCTGGTGCTGGGGGAGGGCCCGAGAGGGGGAGAAGGGAAGCATGAGTGAATTCTCAAAGTCAATGAATCCAGATCTTAGCAGGTGGTACTCGGATACCCAAGCCTTTATTCCTAGCACCCTGGGTAATTCTGAGCCCCAGCTGGGCATTTTAGAGGCAAAGGAGTGGATGGTAGAGGAGGGTTGATGGGGTTGCTAGCTGAACTATGCTGCTGAAGTTTCTCAGGGGTGGTCACAGGTATGATTCCCACTATGCAGATGAGGAGATCTGGAGAAGGAGGAGTCCAGGTCCTTGCAGCTTGCTGGTGATGACATCCTCATCCTTCAAGCCTCTGCACCTCTTATCCAGGGAAGAGCCACCCCCATTTAGCACACCATGCCTGTTGTTGCTCTTCATAGAAACTATGGAGAAAAGACTTGCTCTGCCTGTGGCTGCTTCTCTCATTGGCGAGCAGGGAGGTCCTGATGTTTTGAAGAGTACCCATTAGGAAGCTGATGATGCACAGTGCTACTTGGATTTCTTCTTGCTTTGCATCAGACACATGGGGCTGGGATGCAGGGATACAATGGTGAAGGTAGAGTGGAGGTTCCCAGTCCACCATCCCTGCTTGGGGATAGGTGTGGGGGCAGATGGGCAGAACTCAACAACTAGTGGGTTAAGGGTTGGCAGGAGGGACTTTGGAGGATCATTCCAGTACGTGCCATTTGGATGTGGCCAAGGTGCTTCTAGATGGAAGGGCAGCCAGCAGCCAGCCTGCCTCATTTCTCTTTGGTTTCTGGGCTGTGGTGAAAGGCTTTGCTTGTTATTCCAGTCCTTGCCTTGGGCTCAATGGAGTCCAGGCGTATGTATTTTTTGTATACAATGCCCGAGTCTCTGTACTGCTTCTGGGAAAAAGAAATTGCCAGTATTTAATGATCTATAATAATGTGTCTGGGGCTAAGGAGATGACTCAATTAGTAAGGGCTTGCCATGCAAGCAAGAGGACCTGAGTTTGGATTCCCAGTATACACATAATGAGTCAGATATAGAGGCACATGCCTGCAGTTCCAGAGCTAGGGAGACCGGCAGTCTAGCTGAATTGGTGAGCTCTAGATTCAGTGAGAGACCCTGTCTCAGAAAATAGGACGGAAAAGCCAATATGGTGGTTTGAATAAGAATGGCCCCCAAAGGCATATATGTTTGAATGCTTAGTCATCAGGGAGTGGCATTATTTGAAATGATTTGAAGGATTAGGAGGTATGGCATTGTTGGAGTAGGTGTGGCCTTGTTGAAGGAAGTGTGTCACTGGGGGTGGGCTATGAGATTTTAAAATCCCACGCCAGGCTGAGCGTGTGTCTCTCTCTCCCTCCTTCTGTTTGTGGATCAAGATGTAACTCTGCTCTAGTGTCTGCCTGCATGCCTCCATGTTCCCCACCATGATGATAATGGGCTCTGAAACTGTAAGCAAGCCCCCAATTAAGAGGTTTCTTCTATTAGAGTTGACTTGGTCATGGCGTCTCTTCACAGCAATAGAGCAGTGAGTAAGATAGCCACTGAGGAAGACCCCACCTCAAGGATCTGATTTGTCCTGTCCTGAATCCTCAACATTTCACTCAGAACCAAGCATGCAGCAGACCCTTGGTAAATATTTGTGGACACAGAGCTCAGCTTGCTGATTGGAGAAACGCTTGGTGGGTCCTGTGAGAGGCAGGTACTTACCCGGCCCTGTCCCAGTGCTTTGGGGATCATGGACAAGCCACTTTTTTCTGTTTGCCATCTCTACAGTGATGGCAGACAGGCCAGTACTGCCGTAGACCGTGGTGCTATTTCTCAGCCTTCCAAGTTTATCAGGCCAGATGATCAACTTGGCTTTAGTCCCAGATATGTCCCTTATGAGGGTTACCACCATGGAACTCTGTGCCCCCTGGGGAACATGGCAGTCCATCCACATAGAAGGCATAACATGCTTTTGGAAGTCTTGACTTACTAAACATTCAATTGTGTTTATGAGAAGGATGACTTGCATTTGTTTTGGCTCAACAGAGAAGAAAGTCTATTCAGAGAAGATTGGAGGCATCACCAGCCCCAACTCATCCAGAGGTAGTCCACACAGACCACAGGACTGGAGGTGAAGGGAGGAAAAGGTACTGATGTAGGAAAGGAGTCATCTCATTTATGGGGCAGGGCTGGGTGTGTGTGTGGGGGGGGTGGATTAGAGCTGGTCTTTCACGGATGAAGGAACTGGGTTAGAGATCTCAGGAGGACCTATTGACTTCCAAGGTCAATGACTATGAACTTGGAGACATAGAAACGTTTTCTGCTGGCTTCCACACAGCTTGGGCGGTGTCGTTTATGAGCCTGAAGATTTCCAGTGAACGCTTGCTGGCAGTCAGTCCTGGCCTTGGGGAAGGCTCCAGCAAGATCTGGAGCATTGGGGAGAAGCCCACCTGGCTGGCAGCTCACTCTGAGCATCCTACCGCATTCCCCAGACCTCGCTACAGAGGGTCTGGAGGACCCAGCTGTCCCTTCCAAGATGTTCCATCCTGCTTAGCTACTTTCCCCACCAATGTGGGGCTCATTCCTCTCTTGGCTCTTTGTGGCTCGGGAGGGACCCAGCCCCAATCATCTCGGCTCCGAGAGAGAAGGAAGAACATCTGTTAACACAAATGCTTTTCTAATTTCTTTTTAAATCTCACTCAGCATCTGCGTTAAACAAGGCTGATCGGCTTGTACAATATTTAATTTTGGAACCATTTCAAAAGGCGCTTGTGAGAGGGGGGCAACCGGGAGATCAGCAGCCTCCCAAATCTTTAATAGCACACTGGTTAGGAGCTTCCGCTGGGCTCCGTCCTAATCACACAGAGGAGGAGAAGCAGAGACAGGATTTCTTAATAACAGATACCTTCGCAGCGCCTCATTAAATCACTGCATTTGAGACACACAGCAGGACACTCGGGTGAATAAATAGTGCAATCTCCCAGTCTCAAGCATCCTCACATCTGAGTTATTTCTCCTGCATGTGATCAGTTCTTTTTCTTTCTCTTCTTAAAAAAAAAATTCTACAGATGATTTTAGCTGATGAATTCAATTAACTAAGATGTTAGAGGCCAAGTTGCAAAGAGTCTCTTTCTTCTCCTCCCTTCCCATCCCTTCCTCCCTGCACTCTGTAGCCACAGAACCTAACCTGGGGCTCTGCTGCAATGCTGGCCTCGGCCCTACCAAATGGAAGGTGAAAGAGAGAGTGGGAGAGAGAGGGAGAAGGGAGGGAGAGGGACTGACAGAGGGGGTAGGGAGGGCTCTGAAGATTGCTGTGAAAACAAGGCCTTCCCTGGGGGTGCTGTTGGGAGGGCAGCTGAGGGAGCCTGGCTGGGAAAAGCAAGCAGAGACAAGGGTTAGAAGAAGCAGGTCCTTGGCCACTGTTCACAGCCATACCCATCTCAGTGGGGTCTGCAGCAGAGCAAGGTAGCAGGAGGGAATCATCAATCTCTTCAGATGCACTTGCATGTTTCCTGAGCACCTACTGTGTGCCAGTCTCTGGGAAATAAGCCAAGTTAATGCTCACATAAAAGAGCTAAGCCAGTACTCATGTATGGAATTCCCTAATAATAATAATAATAATAATAATAATAATAATAATGATGATGATGAAACTGGAGCTAGAGAGAAGGTTCAATAGTTAAGAACACTCACTGCTCTTGCAGAGGACCATGATTTAGTTCACAACACCCACATGGTGCCTCACAACTGTTTGTAATGCAGGTTCCAATGGATCCTATACCTCTTCTGACCTCTTTGGGACCCTACCCAAAAGTGATGTACAGACATACAGTCACACACACACACACACATACATATAAAATAAAAAATACAAACAAAAACTAAGCCAAAGCGACTGTTCCTGGTCCTACTGTCTTCTGGAGAAGTGTGCTGGTATGTTAGCCACAGTGCATATCTGTTCCTGGTCCTCCTGTACTCTGGAGAAGTGTGCTGGCATGTTAGCAACAGTGTGTATCTGTTCCTGGTCCTCCTGTACTCTGGAGAAGTGTACTGGCATGTCAACAACAGTGCATAGTCTGTTCCTGGTCCTCCTGTACTCTGGAGAAGTGTGCTGGCATGTTAGCAACAGCGCATATCTGTTCCTGGTCCTCCTGTACTCTGGAGAAGTGTGTTGGAATATCAGCAACAGTGCATCAAGCTTTGTTGAAGGGGAAACAAGCTGGACTGTGTGCAGCTCAAAGTCATCTTTTGTTTGTCCCAGTGTAGCTGGCTGCACACTCTTGCTTATTTGTAGAATCAGATACTGTGATGCAGTACTTCAGAAACTGGTTTACAACCCTGCAGTGGGTCTTGAAATCAGGTTAGAAGAGACCCCAAGTTGCACATGCTTAAAATTTGATTTGGGGAAGTATCTATTATCAAGTATTAGTGTATTTTTTCAAGTCTCTTAATACATGGGCAGTTATTTTTTCTTACTTTCATAAATAAATACCACTTGGGAAAAAACGTGGAATGGACTAAGTAAGGCAGGATAGTGTGGCAGGGGACTGATAAAAGAGAATAGGAGACATGGGAAGAAAAGCAGAGAAGAAGACAGTAGATAGGAGGGGAAGGAGGGGGAGTAGAGGAAGGGAAGAGGAGAAAATGGGGGGGAGAAGAAGGGATAGAAGAGAAGAAGGGAGGGAAAGGAGGGGAGGGGTGGCCACCAGCTTACACTGCAAGCTATTAGTGTCTTATTATAGTTTTGTATATTGGAATATGGTCTAAAATGCATCTCTCCCAGTGGGTACCACTTTGGATACAGGGATGGAGGGCGCATAGCTATGTGCCTCTACAAAGCATCCCTAGGCACACTCTTCACATTGGTAAAGAGTGCAGCACAGCTCTGAGCCTGCCTGCTGACTCTGAGGCCATGCCAGCCATGTCTCTGTATGACCTTGGTGTTGGCATTCAGTGTCTGACAGTCATGTAACCCCGAGTAGCCACTGCTGTCCCTGGGGTTTGCAAAAGGCAGGCTCTGCATCCTTCCAGCTCTACCTTTCCCTACCAATTTTG
The DNA here is from genome assembly GCF_004664715.2 of Peromyscus leucopus. Lineage (NCBI taxonomy): Eukaryota > Metazoa > Chordata > Mammalia > Rodentia > Cricetidae > Peromyscus > Peromyscus leucopus. The sequence goes on along the minus strand of NC_051069.1, from coordinate 26,437,542 downwards.
ATTTTAACCTGAGAAGGTTATTACAATAAAGAATTTCTTACCAGTCAGTTACTTTCTTTGCTGGCAACTAAGAACTCAGACTTCTGAGCTTAGCAATCAGGAGACTTCATACAAAATCTTAAACCACCAGTTTCTTTGGCAGAGAGGGATGCAATCTCTAGTCATAGGACCATTCCCCCAGGGAAAGTCCAAGATGTCTGAGAGTTTCCTGTGCCTGCTAAAGCGTTTCCCAAAAAGTGGGTAGCTTGGAACAACAGAAACAAACAAACAAAAACAAAACACAACAAAACAAAAAACCCCAACAAACCAGAAGTGAATTCTCTCTTAGGTCTGCAGGCCCAAAGTCCAAACTCTGCTAGGGCCTCGTGCTTCTTCCGAACTCTCAGGAAGAGTGCCCTCCCTGCCCTCACCCTACTTCCAGAGACTCTCAGCATACCTTGGCTTGTGGTCACATCACTCCAGTCTCTATTCCATATCCCCACAGCCTTCTCTCTTCGGCATGTTCACATCAACCCTTCTGCACCTCTCCTATAAGGCACTAAGATGGTTTTGGGGGCCACACTGACAGCCAAGTTGACCCTTCATCTCAGGATCCTTCACCTAAGGACATCGGTGAAGTCCTGTTTCCCATGAAGTTTACAGTCACAGTTCTAGATATTGGCGTGAGGACACACCTCTTGAAGAGCACCAATCAGCCCTCTGCAGACGGGTTTCTCAAGCTCCCTCAGTCTGCTGCCTCCATCATTACAACCTCCAGGGACTGCTGCTGTGGGTCTTTCTGACCTTCCCTTCGGGAGCACCAGCTCTAGGCCCAGGCCGTGGGGGAGGTGGATGCGCAAAGCTAACTTTCCACCCCTAGGCAACCCCGTCTCCCTGAACAGAGACATTCAGGAAGGTGAGACGGAGAAGGCATCCACAGGCTAACAGAATTCCTGGGGGAACTTCTGGGCTTTAGATGAGGAGGGAGGGCGTAGGCTGAGGACCAGTAGTTCCTTAGTGTGAACTTGTCATGTGTCACAGTAATGGCTGGCTCAGCAGAGAAAAAAATAAAATAAAACAACCCACACTTGTCCTAAGACCTATGGAGTTCCCATCTTATGGGGGTGGGGGTGGGGGAGCAGGGGTAGAAAATCATTCTGTCTAAGTCAGATCTCATATTCAGGATGGAGAGAAGTAGCCCAGGAGGTGGGAATGTAAATAATAGGGGGAAGTGGGTGGGCAAAGGAACTTCTCTGATTGCCACATGACTTTTGAGATTTAAGCCAGGCCCTAAAAGAAGGTAGAGAGGGATCTGTGTATGTTTTTCTGGATGGGAGTGAGCATGTACAAAGGCCCTGAGGCCATTGAAAGCTCTTTGCATCCAAGGAGTAAGCAGTAGGCCAGTGTAGTTGGGGAGGAGTAGCCTAATGGGCAAGCTGTGAAGGACAAGGTCTCTGGTGGTGGTAGAGTTTTGTTAGACTCAGGAGGAGTTCAGGGCCGAGTGTACACGCCCGAAGAAGTCTTTTAGGCAGAGGTGCATAAATAGAGATGAGGAAGAGGTTTCCTTTTGACTAATCTCTGAGTGAAGCTTCGCGTTTTAATTATGAATACAGTTTCTCTCCACAACATCTAACCCACAGCAATTTCGTGAGCAACTGTGACTTTGTCACCAATAGAAATCACGGGTATTTTTACACCGCATCACAGTTATTAAGGTTATCTTGAAATATTGTTTTCTCTCTGCACTACTTCAAAATTATGTAATTAGACCTGCCACTAGTACTTATTATTTAATGTGTTAATAAAAAGCTCATATATTACGATATCTCAAATTAGTTTTTAAAAAATATTTTCATAACTGCACTTCAATAAAATTTATTTCCTATGTAATCCTATGTATTTTATTTTATACCTTGAGAGGCAGGATTCTGGGCAGGAGTCCAAAGGCTTCTGCAGACTGCCCAAGGAGCCTGTGGTGCGCACCCCAGTGAAGGCCTTTGCCTACCGCCTTTGGAGAACTGCCCTACTTCGCCTGTTGGAGCATCTTCGGCTGCCCCTGGGCCCTGTCCAGTGTCTCTGTATATCACCCACGCTGAGCTGCAGAGAGCTCTTCTAGGCAGCACGCTCTCATGGCCATGAGCTTTTTGCAAGTGCTGTCCCCTCCGCCGCCCACACTCCTGCCCTTTCCCGAGTCCTGCTTCCTTGGAAAGTCTCAGCTTTGCTGTCTGTTCCTCCAGGAAATCTTCCTGACTGCCTCTCGACACAGTGGGACTTAATGGTGCTCAGGTGGACCCTGGGCTCCCCTGCCGTCCCCACTGGCTGGAGCGTGACCAAGGTCAGAGTGCCTTGATGAAGCAGATAGTCGGCGTTGTCGCAAAGCATGGAGTATGTCACCTCACTGGAACCTACAGCAGTCTCAGGGTGGAGTTGGGATTGGTTACATCATGTAAATGAAGAAAGATCAGGTGGGGGGTGGGCAGGAGAGTGAAAGAAGGACTTGGGGACTGGGCACCAGGGAGACCCTCTTTGGAGCAGGGACGCTAAGGGGCAGAGGCTACAGAGAGGGGGGTGGGGCCAGTGGGCGTGGAGAGTTGGTATAACCCTGTTGACAGGGATGGAGATACTTGAAGTCATATGCCCTTCCCTTTGACTGTTAGACCATCGAGACCTGATCCCAGACTGGAATTTCACCACACAGAAGAAGGCAGAGGCTGGGACCCTTGGGCCATCCGAGAGTGGGGATTGTCTACTGGGGAGAGATGTCACAGATCTGACACCTTACAGGACAGACTGGAGATGAGACAATGATGGATCAGCAATAGGCAGGACCATGCCTTGACCAGAACTGCTTAGCTACATATACTCCTTACCTTCTGTTGAAACCTGAACTTCATATCAGAACCTTGAAGATGGTGTGTGTGTGTGTGTGTGTGTGTGTGTGTGTGTGTGTGTCTGAATCTCTTTGTTCCTCTTCTCAATGTGGCCACATCATATAAATCTCCCTTTTTTTTCCTACATGTCACTATTCCTTGTATCTTTAATTGGCCTCCTGGGGATAGGGTGGCCAAGCCTGACTTCTTGGGGCTTCCAGGACCCAGGCTGTGACCCAAACAACTCTAGTTACATTAAGGGAGGGCAGAATGGAGAACTCCAAGCATCTCTCCCTGCTCTCTTAGATCCGCTCTGGACCTTCCAGAAGGATGGTGCTCTTTCCAGGCCAGCTTCTCTGGAGAGCTCACTCATTGTTCACAGCCCCCAGTGCAGATGCTAGTCTTTTTAAATGGTCTGTGGTACTGTGTGGCACCGAGGACAGTTACTTGATTTCTCTGGCCTCAGTTTCCTCATTTGCTGACACACACACACACACACACACACACACACACACACACACACACACACACACAAGAAAATATCATGGAAGTCAAATGGGCTATTAACATTAAGAGGCTTTGTGCCCAGGAGGTGCCTCCCACTGCTTCTCTTGTCCCCTCCCCAGGTGTCCCGAGAGGGCCTCCGACTGGCAGGTGTGATTGGAGCCCTGCTCATGTCTCTGTTAACATGGCCAAGTCTGTAATCACCTCTTCTTTCGGCCGTTTTGTTCCCAGGCACAGGCGCTTTCTCGCTGTTCTGCTGGCCTTCTTCTTGCTAAGTCCCACGTGGCTCTCCACCATAAATCTTGCAGCATCTTCTTCATAAGCAGTGAGGCTGCAGGCCAGGCCCTGCATCCATATCAAAGGGTTTTTTTGGGAGCTGAAGATGAAGCTATGGGTCTTTGGAGGTAGCAAAGAAGCCTCTCCATTTGCTTGTGCCTTTGGGGGCCAAGGCCTGGGGCCACCTGTCTTTATCTGAGTTGGCTCTCTGGGTAAAGAGTAAATGAGACCAAGTGGGCTGTCTATACATCCTCTGAGAAGGGGGCTTAGGATGGAGGCTGAGTGTGTACAGAGTACCATTAGAGGTGGGCATTTACCCACCTTGGCTGCACCTTGGTAGATGACCTGTTCTTCATGAGAGGTAGTGTTACCTCCCATTTCACAGACTAGAAGGCTGAGCCTCAGAAGGCTAGAAGGATTTTCTTCAGGTCCTACAGCTTGTGAGGAACACAGCTGGAAATCAACTAGGTGGAGGTCTGCCTCTAAAGCCTTCATTCTTCTCACCAATCCCCTCTGTCTGCACAGCTCCTCACCCTAGTCAGCAGGAAGGGGCAGAAAGTAGCCCACCCTGTGACTGGGGTGCAAAGAGTTTCAGGGTGGCATGTGTTCCAGGTTGCCCAAGAGAGACGGAGAAGGGATTCCAGGAAGGCTGATCCAAGGGCAAGAGTGAGGGATGATGGGGGACCCAAGCAAAGTGGTCCAGCATTAGAGAGTCCACATGCTGCTAGGGCACTAATCAGGACGTTAGGATAAAGTTAGCATCTGCTTTCTCTGACTGTTCAAGATACTGTTGAAGCCTGGTGTGCCCAGAACAGCGGGGAAGTAGCCTGTGTGTGTGTGTGTGTGTGTGTGTGTGTGTGTGTGTGTGTGTGTGATTTTTACAGGAAGCCTGGGAAAGGGCCTTGGTACATTTGGCTGGATATGCTGGTTGTCAGCACTTATCAGTGTGCTCACTCACCCCACCTCCCCAGAACCCTCCATCTTTTTATCCCAGGAGATGCTCAGGTCTCTGTAGGCTTCTTATTGGTTTGTATCCATCCCATCAGGCCCTCAGTTAGCCTGAACTCTGGGGCCAGACTCTGCCACATTCTCTTGCTGTGTGACCAGGCTGTGACTTCTCAGTTGCTTGAATCACTGTACCAGTGTCACGGCCTCTGTCCTGTGCCCTCCTGTGCGCACTGGGCTCCAGCCCCTCTGGCCTCGTCCACTCCTGATCTCTCTGTCTCTGCTTTTGCTCCGCCTGTCTTTCTCCTGGAGCATTTCCCCTGGCTTCTTATGTGCCAACCTCTTTCTCCTTTTCTTCTCCAGAGCTCCATGTGAGCAACCCGGAAAGAAACGCTGCCTCTTGCGGCATCCTGGTTCTGTGGCCCCATAACACCCGCAGGCTATTGCATGTCCTTCTCTGGTCTCCTCTTTGAGTCTGCATACGTACTGGAGACATGGCAGGAATGCAGCACTCACCTATTGAATGATGCCACAGAGCCAGGTTTTGTGGTGGAGGCCTGTCATCCTAGTTACCCAGGAGGCTGAGGCAGGAAGATGGCAAGTTCAAGGCTTGTCTGAGAGACACACCAAGTTTAAGACTGGGTCACACTGCATGACCCTGTCTCAAAATAAAGAGTACAAATTAATAAGTAACTAGACAAGAGGAAGCTGCAAAGGATAGAGCTCTGTGCTAGTGTGCTTGCTAGCAAGAATGAGGCCCCATGTTCTGTTCCTGGAAGCACACACATGTGTGCACATAGACATGCACACATAAACACACCCACACTCACACCCACATACACACAGTCACATAAGGCACACTTGCACATACACACACAAAGTGAAACTTAGGCCTTAGGACTTAATTTATTTCTTCAAGCAAGTGCTCCTTATTAAAGATTTCTTTTAGTGGCATGTCCCCTCAGATGGGACACTCTCACTGTCAACATCTAAACTCATCCTCAGAGCAGCTCAGAGAAAAGTGCTTACTAAGTTAGTTCATTTTACAGATGGAGAAAGTGACTGTGGGAGCCTGTCACATCTAGTTAAAGGGAATGTGACTACCGGTAGGAGGCAGACTTCTGATTCCGCAGGCTTCCTTCTGCTTCCTTTGGACCATGATGAGTGTCCCAGGTACACTAAGAGACCACCGGAGTGACAGGCTTGGTCTAGCTGCTGCTTGGGAAGCCTCAGCCTAGATGACCTCTTCCCTCACTTAGGGACTGCTGAACTAACTTGGGTGAAAAGAACTGCGGAGACAAACGGATGGTGGCCCTGGATTCCCAGCCCTCGAGGGCAGTTGACGGGATCCTGTCGTACAGATGCCACTCCCTCCCTCCTTCCCCTCTTCCTTTTCCCTCCCCTCTCCTCTCCTCTCTTCCCCCTCTTCCTTCCTTTTTAGGCCTCATGTGTGCCAGGCAAGCACTCCACCACTGACCTACACTCCCAACCCTCTTTTCTTACTTTAAATTTTGATACAGGAAGCTTCTCAAGCTGCCCTGGAACTCAGTCTTTAGCCTCTACAGGACTTGAACCTGCAACCTTCCTTCTGTGACCGTTGGCGTAGGAGATGAGAATACAGGTCTGCATTAGCAGACCCAGCTCAGGTGTGGCTTTCTAGCTCCTCATGGTACTTCCATCTCCACCATAACTGGGGGAGAGGTAGTTCCTCTGACCTCCTCTGGATGCTGCTGAGAATCGGTGGACGGAACTCCTGCAGTGCAGTATTGTCAACATTTGCCGAGGATTTGTTTTGCACGGGACACCATATACAACTATTCCCATGTTTATTTCATTTATTCTCCCCTATCAACCATCTGTTTAGAGAAGGGACAAGTGAGGCTCCAGACGTTACAGTTGTCAAATGTCACATTGTTTTCAATAATGCCATTAGGCTGAGTCCTTAGCCCTGTGCGCCTGCTACAGTATCCCACTCGCGGCCCAGTCAGTAGATAGAACTGTTACTTCTAGGGACTGGAGCCAGCCCAGGATGGCAGCTTTGCGCTGCTTAGCTTGTCCCTGTGGGTTGGAACTTTTGAGCTTGGAAACGCATTACTTCTGGTACGGCGTGGATGAAATGGAGGCTGGTACTGGATTGTGGGACGACCATAGCACCGGGGAGAAGAAGTTACTTTCTGTCCCTGAGTACCTGGGCTGGAGGCAGAGCCCTGGGCCACTTGTGCCTGCAGTGCCCACTCTGACATGCTGATGGATGGGATCTGACAGTGTCCTCATTCCTCCCAGCACAGGGAAGCCAACCCCCAACCAGCTAGGGACGGAGTCCAGGTGAGCTGCAGGCCTCAGGCAATAACAGATACTTTGTGCAAACAATGCCTCCTCCCCTGGGGCGCTACCTCTCTGGGCAGTCCTCAGAAATAAATGACAGCATGGTGCTCAGAGCCAGTGGGACCCACAGGAGCCATCTGCCCTAGGCGGCCCTAGCTATGGCCCCTAAGCCAGTCAGATCCAGCTGTGTCATGCTCACATCGACTCGGTGAGCCCTCTGCAGGGCTCAGTAGACCCAGGGAACGATTGGGAAACAGAGTCCTTGACAGCCCAGCTGTACTATTGAGTTGATAGAAGGCTGTCCTGGCTTTGGGTTCATTGCCCATCATACATTACCCACTCCTTCCAAGGACTTACAGACATCTCTTGGTGCAAGGGTCTCACCTCAGAGACTCTGTAGTGTAACATACTCATCGATTGCCAAGAGACTCTGCTCTGTGGACCTCAGTCCTTCCTCTGGGTAGTCACACTTTTGTGGGCTTAACCAGTAGATGACGTACAAACAAGGGTCTACTCTTGGGCGATATAGCCCTAGGTGTTAGGATAGACTTTTGAGGAACACAAAGCAGGAGATGTCAGCTTCCACTTAGCCCCTTGGCCAGGCACCCCTGCAGTGTGCAGTATTCACAACAGTGTGTAGACATCTTACACCATCTAGGCCCAAAGAGAAGTGCAAAGCCTCAACACGGTACACAAGTGATGTGATTGCTGTACGTTTCAGCAGCTCCTGGTCTCCCCTCCTCCCCATGTTAGGGCTGTGATAGATCCTTCTGGACTGTCTTGCTCCCCCGAGGCCTCTTCATCAGCAGCTCTCTCTCTGCCTGGCACACTCTTCCTGTCCTGACTGGGCAAGCTACCACTCATTTCACTGTTCTCACTGTAAATGGGGCCTCCTCACTGGCCTTCTCTGACCTCTTGGACTGGGGGCAGGGCCCCCTCCTAGACTGTCACAGCAGTCACTTGTCTATACAGTTGTCATTGATTATCTGTGCATGTCACTCTTCTTCACCTAGACTGCAAGCGCCACAGGGGCTGCGATAATTTTGTTTACCAGTGTATGTATGTGTTTATGTCTAGCATTCAAAGCAATGCCTGGCACATATAGACACTCAAGACTGAAAGGATCTCCTTTATATTGGAAACTCGGGAGAAGATTGGCAAAGTCTTCCGAAAGGATGACTTTCACGTAGGACAAAACCTACTATGGCCCCTGTGCTGTAGTGAAAACCCTACTATGGCCCCTGTGCTGTAGTGAAAACCGTACCCTGGAGTCCTGTGTTGACTGTGACTCTTCTGTTCATTCCCCTTGTCCCCAGAGTGCCCTAGTCAGATGCCACACCCTGTCTTGCACACTTTCCATCTTCCTCTAGTCCCTTGCTTTTGTCCCTCTCCCCAGCATGGTCCTGTGGAAGAATGTTCTAGCTGCCAGTGCTCTAGGCTCAGAAAGACAAAAAAACATCAGCACCACCTTGACTTTTATTTTTAACTGACAGTCGATCTTGCTTTTAGCGATTTATTTCCCTTGTAGTACTTTTGGGCCAGTGCTAATTTGCCTGCCCAACTCTGCGCTCTGGGAGCTGCAAGTCTTAGGTAATGTCTTCTACACAGAAACTTGTCTCTCTGGTCCTTCTTTTTTTTTTTTTTAAATCTCCTGTGGAGAAGTGATAGGGACTGCCTCTGCCCCACACAGGAATCAGGCCTGGGATTCCAATGGCATTCCTTGGTTGTGATCCCTGGCTCAGGAGGGTGTCCAGCCCTCATCACTTTTAACTTCATTGCCAATCTAGCTTGTACTATCAGTATTGCTACACTTTGTGCTTCATTTTATCAAATAACATTTATTGGGCATTGGCTTGGGTAAGTGCATGGTTCTAGAAGCTGGAAGTAATAGTTAAATAGGGTCTGGAATCCAAGATAAGCAGACTTTTCCTTGCCTCAAAGTCATAGTCAAGAAAGAAGAAAAGGATTATCTCTTCGGGGTGTGTGTGTGTGTGTGTGTGTGTGTGTGTGTGTGTGTGTGTGCATGCACACACATGTGTGCAGGTTTGTACATGCAGAGGCCAAGGGTCACTGTTACACATTTTCCTCTATCACTTCTCTACTTTATTATCTTGAGACAGAGTCTTCTACTGAACCCAGAGTTCCCCATTTCAGCTAGACTGGCTGACCAGCAAGTCCCCAGAATTTATCTCCTCTCCCCGGTGCTGCGGTTACAGACTTACATCACTGTGCCAAGCTTTTATGTGAGTGCCGAGGACCCAAACTCAGCTTTTCATGCTCACCTAGAAAGCATTTTATTCATTAAGTCATCTCCCCTGCTCCATGGGAAAAGATTTTGAGATACATGTTTGCAAACACAGTCTGGTCTTGAAAGGAGGGTCTGTGTTTCAACTTCTGCCCTTGCCAAGGCGTCCCAGATCCTCAGCCCAACTTATAGGACTGGGACCACAGGAGGAGCCCAGGCCTGCAGGCAAGTCCACCTGCAGCCCAGACAGATCCTCCTAGAGAGGCTGGGAAGGAAGTGTCTTTCAGCTCTGTCTAATTACAAGGTGTGTGAGTGGGCCTCCCTCATGGTTAATTTGCGTTGTGCCTTTATTGCCAGCAGAAGACAGATGATGCACGGGGGTATTCCATATAGACCTGCCAGTAATTGTCGTTATGACTGCATGAGCCTTTGATGGGCATGCTGGGAAAGGTGCTTCCCTTTTCTTTTCCTTCTCCACCTTCAGTCTCGGTAAATAACCAACGTTTGGGGAACAGAAGTATCGCCAAGTTCAGGGTCTAGGTAAGGCAGTACCAACAATGGCAGTGACTGACCATCAGCATTGAGGCTGAGCCAAAGATACCGGATGGAGGGAATGAGGACAAGGTGACTGGCCGAAGGGGACATAAAGTGGGCAATCCCCAACAGTGATTAATAGATACATCATCAAAATTTTAAGATGAATAAATGTTTCTTTTCAGCAGATTTACTTTCTCAATGATGCTTGGCTGAGATTAATGATAATGGGAGTTTCTGTTTTCAAGTTCACATGGACTGTTCTGCTGGAGGAGTTGGGGTGAGGAGGTGGGTGTGGGCGGGTAGGGAGGAGACGTATGATGGCCCAAAGGACTATTATGTGAGAGATCAGCCACAAGAACACCACATTCAGTTACCATGTGGTTCCTATACATGTAAGAACCAGATATTTGTTTAAATAGGAGAAGACTGTAGTCTGTTCCAGTGGGGCCCTGGTGCTGGCTCATACCAGCTTGCGAAAACAAATTGTTGAATTTTTTAGAAATTTGTTAGTTCCTTTACAGCATGTTACTAAGATGAAACCAGCTGGAGTGGGATTTTTACACCACAGTCATGGGCAGACCTTATACTGCAGAGCCCCACCCTCACTCCTGGCTGGTTGCTAAGCATTCAAATGCATATCATTATAGCATCCACATAGTTAAGTGTTTTGGTGGGATTAAAGGATCATTTGAGAGGATAGATAGTATTTCGTTAACCATTCACTACATACCAGGGACTGTCCAGGTGCCCTACTTCTGTCTCTTCCTAATTCTATTCTGGAGCCCAGCATTATACCCAGAAGGGGGCACACTAAGAGCCACACGGGATATTAGCTCAGATCCACATACCCTTGTTTTAGAGATTAAAAAAAAAAACAAAAACTTGAGAGCCAGAGATGGGACATGGCTTGGCTGAGGTCAGAGGCCTGGGGTCAGCAGCCTGGGACAGGTCTTCTGCATCCCCAACAGTGTCTGGTCTCAGCCTTCTGTTGTTTGGGTATGCTATTCTATACCATACCTCACCTAGAGCCAGACAAGAGCTGAATGCAAAGAAGAGAGAGTTCCCAGCCCGGTCCGGGGAGTGAGCCTCAGGGGGGCTGCATGTGCTCTTCCCTGTGGCGCTTCTGGCTGTGTGATTGGGGCTTGAATGTTCCCTGGTGCACAAGCTCCATCCAGAGATGGTGCTCCTTCTACTTCTGCCATTGTCTGAGGATCCCACTGGAAGCAATTCAGGCTTCAATCTTTCAGCAACAACCATCTGGAAGAACAAGAAAAAATAAATAAAACTAAAAACCCAAACTGGAGCTCAGCATCCTCGGTGAAGAGGGGAGGGGCAGCTGGCTGGCCTGAAACACTCACAGCCGTATCATTAACCCAGAGAGTTCACAGCTAGTTGCATGGGGATGCAGGATGAGCCCACCGTGGGCCAGGCTTAGGAAAATAGCTCTCCCAGGGAGCTGAGGCTCAGAAGTTTGCTTCGATGATTGCTTTTGGTGTGGAAAAAGGGGGCTTGAGTCAAGAAAAAGACTCCAGATGAAAATCCCCTCAACTCTTAAATATATAGGTATATTCTAATGTAGACAGCGGTCTAATATGGTAAACATTTCAGTGTAGACTATAGGATCAGACAGTCCCAAGGCTGAAAAGGCCTGCCAGATGCTTTCCCTGCTCTGGGCATCAGTTGGGTGTTGTACTAGAAGACAGGCAATGGGTACAATGTCAGTCTCCCACAACTCCTGGCACCAATAAGGTCACCTCTTAAGTCTGAGCTTTCTATTCAGCTAACAGAGGGTTTTCAGACCTTATGATCCTTTCTAACTCTGACATCTTAGATCCTAAAGGGAGCATTTCTCTCTCTCTCTCTCTCTCTCTCTCTCTCTCTCTCTCTCTCTCTCTCTCTCTCTCACACACACACACACACACACACACACACACACATGCACTACACACACTGATAAACAAGGAAAGCTTTCAAAAATCTCATTCAAATTGTTGCTGGGTTTGTCTATTAGTGAGATTTGTTTCTTTGCATGTGCTAATTGGTCTTGGCATTAATTAATCTGATTTCATTATATTCCCTTTAATTTGTCAAGATATCATTTCGTTATTGGGTGACGGAACACTTTGGAGGATTGTTAGATTCGGAATGTATTTTTTTCCCCTCTTTGAAAGTTCCTGGAGAAAAGTCGTTATCAATTAAGTTAATTTGCATACACATTAGGTTAATCGTTTTAGTTTAGCCAAATTTGTGGAAATTTACATAGCAAATTGACCCTCCACATTTCACTTAAACATATGTAGCACACAGCATAGTACATTTTGAGTTGCTAATGAAACTGAGGTTATTTTACACGCTTCTTTTAGTAAAAGAGGTCTAATTAGACCAAGTAATTTTTTATTTCATCCGTAATTGCAAAACAAATAAGCTTCTCTGCATTTTTTTTTCCCTCCTAGCGTCGGCATCACACGGACAGGGACGTTAATAGGGAAGTCATGTTTTCCTAATTAAGCCCGGTTTGATTCCTGCTCACTGTTGCGACGTCAGCCTTCCTCGCTTTCTCCTAGGTAGGTGCTCCTCTGCCAGAAGCGCGCAGCCTCCTGGTATACCTATTAATAGAAGACTCCCCCACATGGAGCCAACTGAATTAAAAAATGTAACTAGAAAGGCAGGGTGGGAATTTTGACAGATTTTTTTTATTTTTTATTTTTAATGCCAGAGAGGAGAAAGTTGAATTCAAAAAGGGGGTCTTGTTTCTTTCCATCAGGGGAAGAAAAGGAGAGAAAAATAGCTTTTGTTCTCCCCCAGAAAAGAAGTTGGCATAATACATTGGTGGTGTTTCCAAAGTGACTCCAGGGGCTAGCTCTTTCAGCGCTGGAAAACTGGCCGCGGTCCCTGCTTCGGGGCTGTGGAGCGGCAGAGAGCTTCTGGTATTTTGGGTTGATCGTGAAGTCTCGGATCTGGGATCTGAGTATTTGCTGGAGGAAGATGGAGGGGGAACACCTCAGGGGTTGTGGGTGTCGAAGATGAAGATATATTGGGGGAATCCTGCTAGAGCCCAGGGGAAGCTACGCTTTTACCAGTTATCCCGACCACACCGAGAAGACCTTGACCATTGCTGTGTTCGCTTTGTGCCTTTTTTTTTTTTTTTTTTTCAGGTACTCCTGATTTTACTGAGGTTTAGAAGATAAATGAATGAAGTAGAGAATGTTTGGGCAGTAGAAGGACTCAGCAGGGGCTCTGTGCCTTGTGTATGGAGTCAGGAGACTTGGATTCCAGCTCTGGCTTACCATAGTAAAGAGTGGCCGTAGTTCTTCACATGGCTTTGCATATCATCAAGGGGTTGAGTATATACTCATTGTCTTTGAATCTGGCTATTCTGTGACATGTGCGGTCCAACAGAATGCCCCATGATGTGATGATGTTAGTTCCAAACCTAGTCCTCAAAGGCCCACCTGCTTCTATTCACATTGGTGGAATCCTGCTGCCATCCAGACCAGCCTGCTGGATGGAATGGTGGGAAACACGTGGTCCAATTGTCCCTCATGCCTAATTGACAGCCAGTTGAACCCTAGAAGCAGAGCCACCTCAGTGACCTGCAGGTGGCCACAGATTGCACGCAGGATCCCAGCTGAGCCCAGGCTGAATTCCCAGTCTACAGATCGTGAGCTAAATAAATGGGGTTGCTTCTAGGTGCTGAGTTCTAGAGTTATTTACTAAGCAGCAGTAGCTGACTGGATCCGTCAGTACTCAGTCAGGTGTCCTTGGGAAATACCTCTCTGAATCCTAGCCCGAGCCTCCTCTGCCGTGAAACCAGTCAGCATCCAAGTATCTGAGTTTCCTTCCAGCTTCATAAGGTTCCCAGTTACCATCTTGCTAACCCAAGAGAGCCAACATTTTCCTATAAAGATCACCAGGCAGGGCTGGGTAGGCGGTGATGGGGCACTAACAAAGAGAAGAGTTATTGGCTTTTCTAGAGAAAAACAGACCTGAAAGAAGGAAGGAGAGTGTCTGTATAAGGACAGAGGACAGGAGCAGGAAACTGCTGGGTTCTACCATGGGATGTGATGACAAGGGTGGGCATGTGCACACATGTGAGCTTTGTGAAGATAAAGTTACTGAATGCCAGCAGGACTTCATCAAGGTAGGATGAAATGGGCAGGAAACCCAGAGGATGACGGCCACTGGACATGTGCTCAGTGGTCTCTGATGGACTTTCTTCACTTCATTTCAGTGCCATACATGCAAATACATATGATATTTATGACCACGTGTACAATGCCTGCAGTGGCCTTTAACCCTTTCCCAGCCAAGAGTATGCTATAAGACACCCAATGGAAACCATGCATACTGTGCAATATTATCTGCCCTTAAGAAGGACAGAAGTATTGAAAAGGATTGCAAACGCGCTAAGTGAAAGGAACCAGGACACAAAAGATCCCAAGCTGTGTGAGTCCATCATGTGAAAGTCCAGGATAGGGAACGCCATAGAAATATAAAGTAGATTCATGGTTGCTCAGGCCTGGGATCCAGGCATGGTAGCTAACCTATGTGGGGTTTCTTTTGGGGGTGATGAAATGTTTTTTTTTTTAACCAAACTTTTTAATTTGATGGTTACATAACCACTAAAAGTCATTGAGTTATATTGTATAGCCTATGAATTACTTCTCAGTAAAGCTTTTAATCTTTTCCCCCCCAACATGTTACTTCTGCCAACACCTGTGGGATGGGATTCTTCTAGAAACATCTGTATAATATGAGGTCCCTGCTGTAGGGTTCAGCTAATGAGTTGGGATCCTGGTTTTGTCAGAAATCTCAACACAGGTCTGTGCACACCCACTGTCTTGGGTTTCTCGGGACGCATGTGGTCCCAAAGTGCTTTTGCACATTCTATCCTGCCCATGCTCACGTGTGGCCCGGCCCCACCACCTGACAGCTGCGTGCTCCTTATGCTCAAGAAGAATCTGTCACTTCTCCCACTTCTCTCTCGGGTTCCCCAAAACTAATGCAGAGAGGGGTGGACAGCCACTTGAATATAGCCATACGAGTCAAGGGCCTGAGCCTGAGGCATTGCCCTTGACTCAGAAGTCCAGGCACATCCCTGTGAGGAGGGAGCAGCACAGAGCTGTGGGCCAACTGGGAGTTGTGTGTGGCTAGGAACAAGGAGACATGTTCACTTAGGTATCTGAGGTTGAGTTTTGTTTTGATGTCCTATCCTGTTCCATCCTCACCCACCATGTGGTTTCTTCCCCCCAACCCCCTTGCCCCTAGCCTACCCTGGTACATCTTGGTGCTCACTCACATCATCAGCTTTCATATACCCAGTGTGTCTGTTTTCTATAACTGTCTGCATACTCCTAGTGAGTGAGCAATTTCTCAGCAAAAGGGGTTCATGATACCATGGTGTTAACCCTCTCTGTGTGTGAATGTGGAGCTGGTCTGAGGTGGCAGAAACCTGTGTGAAGGTCACACCTGTGAGCAGACACATAGCAAGAGGGCGTGGATGCCAGGTGGAGAGCTCTCACATGCTAAGGCGCATGCCATTTACATATACATCTTTTCAAAAAAAACACTGCTAGCCAAGCAAGCTTGTCTCCACTATGTGCTTCCTGCTACAGGTGGGACCTCCACTCTCCAACTCCAGGGAAAGGTGACATTGTCTCAGATTTTCCCATTAACAGCAAGGTCAGTAGGAGAAGGTGGACGTGGACTTGGCAGATAAGAGCATTGGCCTCACCTCTCTCGTGACAAGCTGTGAGAGATCCAGAAAAGGCATTTTAGACTTTTGGGCCTGAGTTTTCACAGAAGGCAAAGGAGAGCATAAATGACAAAATGACGTGCTGTAACTGTGTGGTAGAAGGCGGAAATTTACCAGAGGAAGCAAAGCGTAAGGGTTCTTTGTAGGACCTGCCCTTTCATCATGGAGGACCAGTCAGGGTAGGGTGTCATCTCCCACTCCCATGGGACCCTGCCACTCGTCCTTCTGTTGATCTAGGAGCCAAGTAGAAAACAGCTTTTCTGAATGAGGCTGACAGTTCACCAGGCATGAAAACCTAGCCAGTTGTGACTCAGAGTTTTGGAGGCGCAGATAGAATTAAGGAAATGTTAATGTATTCCTATGGTTTTGCCTCCTGCCTACACAGGCAGAAACTGCAAGGAGGGAGGCTGGAGTGGAAGCAGGGACCAGGAGACAGGGAGATGAGCTGATGGGCTCTGCAGGTGGGAGGATGGGTGGGGACTATAGGGTCTCAAGGCTGCCTGCCTGCTGCAGCTGGGCCTGGGAACCCCAGGGGACAGGGAGGGATGTGCTGGCATCTGGTCTCTGCCAAGCGAGTCTGCCGCCCAGAATGTAGCATCAGCTTGGTCACAGGGCTAGAGCAAGCGGGGGACTCTGGGGTGCATGTGCGCCCACGTGAGAAACTGCAGAGGTAAGGGAATATGAGGCAGATAACCCAAAGCTGTCTGTTTTAGCCTCGGTGATGTGGCTTGTCAATGGCAAACAGCCACTTAGAATCAATGTCTTTCCCAAACGAGGTCCCTCAATGTTGTATGCTTAATATGTTCTATCTGTCTATCTGGGCGTTTAGGCAGAGAGCTGGCTCCCCAGGGCACAGCAGCCAGGATGCTACCTCAGCATGGAATAATTCTCCTGGGAGGCTGCCTCCTTCCCCTCTTCCTGCAGGGGCTCTAGGACTGAGCCCCGAGGGGCTGGGATGACTGGCTGCCAGTTTGATGGGTGTCCCGTGGCGGTACCTTGAATCATTGCTGCTGTTACTTCTCTTTTTGTCCCTGAATGCAGTATCTGTTGCAGCAACCAGATTGTCACGAATGATGGAGACCCAACATGGAGACCCGAGAGGTAAAAGGTGCTTATTCTCATCCCTCAGGTTCACAGGTCACTTTCGATCTAAGTCTAGGACCCTTCCCCAAAGTCCCCTCCTTCCGTCCCTTTGGGATGTGGGAGGTACTCAGTAAATGTCCTGATAGAAAAAGCTGCTGATCATAATAGCCAGTCAAGATTCAGGGATGGTATCTGTTCAGTTCAGTTACTTCAGGGTGACACGTTGTCCCCTTGAACTTGGCTGGTAACGTATGGTACCTGCATTTTTTGGAATGGAGGAAGCAAGGGCGGCTTCCCGGCGGGCGGTATGTATGTGGGCAGCACTGGGGACACTGTGTCAGGTTTGCTTTAAGGAGAACCCTCTTATTCTCCCTCTCCTCTGATACCCCCAGGTTCATCCCACATGTCACATGAGGGCTTAATACAGAGTCAGTGTATTTTGCCTTCCTCTGTCGCTGCGGTCAAACACTCACCGAGAAGCAACCTAAGGAAGGAAGTGTTTACGTTGGCTTCAGTGTGATGGGATATAGTCTATCACGGTGGAAAGCCATGGGGCGGGAGTGCTAGGTGGATGGTCACATGACCTTTAAAGACAGGAAGTGGAGTGCAGGAGAGCCAGGCTATACGAGCTCAAGGCTTTCTCCCAGCAACCACTTCCTTCAGTGAGGCTTCACTTCCTCAAGGTTCCACAACCTTCCAAAAACAGTGCCACCAGCCAGGGACCAAATGTTCTACGTCTATGTGTCCCTGTGGCAGACATTTCACATTCAAACCACTCGTGGTCAGTGATTCTACAAAAGAAGTGGAAAAAAAAAATCAGTGAGGAAGTTGGAAGCCTGAGTGAGGAGGCCCAGCCAGGAGCATTGGGCCAGGCTTTGAGAAGTCTGGGGTTGGGGAGATGTTCTTCCCTGCTTCGGTGGGCTGGAAAGCTTTTTGAACATGACTTGCCAGGAAAAGCAGTGGCTCTCTCCTGCTTCCTCTGCCCTCTCCTCCCCTTCTCAGGTCTTGAATGTTTTTAAATGCCAGTCTTCATGGTTTGATGGAGAATTTTACACTAATGCAGAGTATTACCTAGTTAATTTGACTAGAATAGACTGTGATTTTACACGGTGAAGCTGTGGCCTCCTGAGCTAACAGTTCCATTATCGTGGGCCAGGCAGCCTGCTCTCCTGGAATCTGAGGACTCAGAGTATCAGCAAATGGGATTCCGAGAACACTCAGGGAGGCTGCAGAACAAGGGGGCGGGGGAGTCGGGACCAGAAGCATTCATTCTTCAGCAGCACGTTCCTCATGTCATTCATTATTTCTTAAGCTCACCCACTTCATTATTTCACCCAATAAATGTTTATCATGGGCCCAAGAGATGCCAGACCCAGTACTGGATCCTAGGTGACGAGATGCTTAGGCTTGGGATGTTGGTCTTTAAGCACTGGGATCCCTGCCAGGGAAGAGTTGCAAACAGGTCAGCAAACCACAGTGAGCCAAACGTGCATGCAAAGCACCACTCAGGGACCACAGAGGAGGGCCTAGTTACATAAGAGGCTAACAGTGGCCTCCTGGGAGGGACCTGACTGACCCTTCAAGGGCGCCCAGAAGGACCAACAGCTATATACATTATCCTAGAGAGAAACCAACTAGGGGTTTCTTGGGTATAGGGCGGAGCTCTGCCTTGCTTCTCCTCCCACTTTCTTAGTGCTCATCACTCCAGTCAATGGATGTCGGGAAAGCAAAGCATGGCTTGTAGTGAGAGCTTTTTCTCTCTCCCTTCCAAAGCCAGGTGAAGCAGCGGGACTCTGAGGAGATTATTTATGGGGATCAGGAATGCCTAAAGAAGGAAGGGTGACATTTCACTTTAGAGCCAAACGCTCCTGCGACGACTACAGTTGAGGACAGTGTGGGGTGGGGAGCCTGGCTTGTGTCTCCTGTTTGCTTCTTCCTTGGCAGTTTCCAAAGTGGGAGAAAGGGTGATGGGAAAAGGACTTGTTGAAACGGCTTGGACCAAGGTAGTAGAATGTAGTGAGTCTGGAAAGAAGGTAGAGTAATGTCCTTTCAATCCCGATTTTCTCCAGTTTTGAGTAGCACAGGAAACCCAGATATCTCTTGAATCTGAAACAGCAAAAGAGCCTAATGTGAGGGACAGCTGTGGGGCTGTCCAGCAGAGCACATCTAAGCAGGAAGTCTCTCCATCTGGGGGACTGACCTGTGATGACATTATCCTCACTGTCACATAGGACAAGAGCGGCTGAACACATATTTAAGACTCTTTACATGTGTATTCCATTCACAGAGATTGTCATGTGGGCAGAGCTACCTTCAGGAAGTGGGACCAGGCTAGACCCACTGGAGGCTTCTGCAGGCAACCAGGTCATCATTTACCTACAATGTCTCCAGTCATCTCTCATCCTTGCTCTCGCAACCCGAGCGGATCCAGAGGCAGGAAAGTGACTCCTAGAGTGTTGAGAAAGCTGGAGTGCCTGCCTAGGAGGCTGTTATAAGGTTCTCAAAGATGTGCCACTAGAAAAATACACTTTTCAGTCCCACTGAATAAGAGCCGTGCTAGTCAGTTTTCCATTGCCATGAGAAATATGTCAAGGACACATTGTGAAAGGAGGAGAGATTTGCTTTGGCTCACAGTATCAGAGGTTTCAATCCATGTCTGGCTTGTTCTCCTGCTGTCTTGGTCTTGCAATAATGCAGAATAATATGGTGGCGAGAAACATGATGGAGAAAGTTGTGTACTTCTTTATAGCCAGGAAGGGGGGAGAGAGAGAGAGAGAGAGAGAGAGAGAGAGAGAGAGAGAGAGACTGGGATAAGACAATGCTTAAATCAGTGGTTTTCAACCTGTGCATGGGTCATGAAGCTTTGGGGGGGGGGGTGTCAAATGACCCTTTCATAGGGGTCGCCCAAGACTATTGGAAAACACAGGTATTTACATTACGATTCATAACACTGGCAAAATTATGGTTATGAAGAACCAATGAAAATAATGTTATGATTGGGGGGTCACCACAGCAAGAGGAACTGTGTTAAAGGATCACAGCACTAGGAAGGTTGAGAACCACTGACTTAAAGGAATACCCTTAAAGACCCAGGAATTCCTCCAACAAGGCCCTGCTTCCCACGGTCTCCTAACAAGGCCATCAAATGGTGAATCCATGAAGAGATGAACCCACTGATAAGACCATAGCCTTCATGATCCAATCACCACTCAGTGGTTGAACCCACTAGCTAGGGACTAAGCCTGCCACACATAACCAAATGGGGGCATACTTCATATCTTAGTCATAACAAACTGTTTAATAAATGAACCTTTTGGAGAAAAGGGCAGGGCATTACAGGCTCAGGTGGTCACATGAACAGGATCACTGAATGTCGAGGCCCCGTGGTGGAGAAGTGGGTGGATTGTGAAGGTGGTGGGCGACTGCACGTGGCTGAGGGAGGTGGGGTATAAGGGCCAACACATACTTTCAGGGAGGTCTGGGAGCACTTGCCAGGGTCCTGCACTTTAGAAAGCTCCAGGCGATCCCACACTTTCCACTCATACAACTGTCAAAGCACACATAGATCCTTCTGTGTGAAGCACGGACTTAGATCTATAACCCAAACACCCACTCCCGTGAGCCCTGCTCAGGCCCCAGGGAAAAGCTTCTCCATGTCTCCTTCCCCAAGTTCTGGAGACAAAGGTTCGTTGAGCTAGAAATGCCATGAAGCTTTGTGGATTACGCCACTGCCCACATCAGGGACATGGTGCTATGGAGTGGGTAGTGGGGGCCTGGGGATTTAAGCAGTGGAAATGCTTAGATATAAGACCAATTAATTAACTTGTCAAATCCTTCTCCTTAAAGCGGGTGCAGTGGGTTCTCTCATAATGAAGTATCCACAGCTCTGAGCATCCATTTTCCTGTTTTCTTTGTGTTCAAATTCATAGTTCTGGAAGTACTCACTAATTAGCATGGTATTTGCAGTAGCTGAGTGTAAAAACTGAGAAACATTTTGCAATATTAAACAACTCATTTCTCTCTTAAGGTTGTATATAGCTAGTCCTCCCTCAGTATTTTCAGGGGATGGTTCCAGGACCCCCCCCCCCACAGATACCCAAACCCACAGATGCTCAAATCACAGATGAAAAATTTCATGGTGTTTGCATGTAAGCTACACACATTTCCTGTATACTTTAAATCATATTTAGATTACTGACGCTTCTTAACACAACATGCACAATATATGTAAATACTCATTACATTGTATTATTCAGGGATCGATGACTGTACAAGTTCAGTGCAGATGCAAGCTTTTCAAGAAATCCTTTCAATATGAGTTTGGTTGACTCCACAGATGCAGAAGCCATGAGTGTGAAGGGCTGACTGCATCAAGGTTTATATCTAGTGTGCATAATGAGTGATGCAGATTCAGTGATTGGAAATGAGCTACTTATGTCTGCCGAATTGATAATTTATTGGAGGTGACCACATTGTTGCATTTAAAAGCAAGCAAAATTTAATGTTGTCTTCTGAACACTTAGAAGTATGGCTTGAAGACTTTTATTGTCACTTCTTATTTCTATAACTGCAGCATAGAAGTTTCTCCACATTGAAATTAGTAGGGAAAAAAAACCCCTAAGAAATACAGTGACTCGAGAGATGGCTTCAGTGTTGGTATTACTTGTAACAGGACAATGATTGGGTAAATACCTTGATTATAGCAACACAATCAGGGGTTCTGTTTAAATAGAAGCAAGACAAATTTTTTTGAGTAAATCTATAATAATTTTTTTAATGGTTAAATCTTCGTTTTCACATCCATCCAATCATTGTTAACACTTAGACAGACATGTGTAAAAATACATTCATCTAGCTTTGGTATTTGCTGAATTTCATTCATAGTAAAAGGACCCACGGCTGACACTTATGTTCTGATGTTATCCTCATGAAGATGTTTTCATTAAGGTAGGAAGAAGCCTTGGTCCATTTAGACTGCTTCAGTAAAACACCACAAATGGGGTAAGTTACAAAGCAGGAATGTATTCCCTCCAGTTTTGGAAGCTGGGAAATCCAAAGCCAAGGGCTGCCAGACTGTCTGGTGAAGATCTGCTTGCTGGGTTTGTAGGTAGCGCCTTCTCTGTGTCCTCAGGCAGTGAAAGGAAGAAGGGAGCTGCCTAGGCTGCCTCCATAAGGACACTGATCCCAACCTGAGGGCTGCATTCTCATTGTTAAGTCAACTCCCAACGGCCCAACCTGCCAACACCGTCATGTCAGGGGCTACGATTTCAATATATGAACTTGGAGGGGTATACAAATTTCCAATTTACAACCAAAGATAAGTACTTTTATTAAATAGCTTTTCAATCTTATTTTGAACCTTTTACGTATTTGGACATGTGGCTTCTGTTGTTCTCCTTGCTCTGAGCTCTGTCAGTGTTGGAGTCAACATGCTCTGTTGAAACCCTGCTACAGTCTTGGTCAACTCCCTCAGCCTCCTTACTCACATCGGGACCTTTGGTGAACAGGAGGGACGCTAAGGCACTGATGAAGGATTTAACACCTCTATAAGCATAGCCACAGGGACTTGAGGGTGTCCTTGTCTCCCTCATTTGTAGGAGATATTCTGGGGATTGATGTTAGGGCCCCAGGAATGCCAGGCAAGTGTTCTACAACTGAACAATATCCCCGGCTCCATTGCTCCTCATTTTATAAACAAAGAAACTGAGTTACAAAAGGCGGAGTATCCTGCCAGGGCCACACAGCTACTGAAGCATTTGGAGGCCCTGGAAGGGGGATTGTGGGCCAAAGGAAGGACAGGGAGACGGGGTGCTGAATGCTAGCACACAGGCACCCGCACTGCAGCAGATCCCAAGCTCTTCCATTCTCTCTAGTTAGTAGCCTTCACCCAAGTGGACACAGAGGAGAGAACGAAGGTAGCCCTGCATGTGCCCAGGTGGGCTGTGGTCCCACCCTTTCTGCCAACTCACTCTCCAAACCTCCATTTCCAATACTGCAGAGCAATCAGCATAGACAGAACGCTCTGGAAGATGTCTCCCAGTCTCACCGCCCGATGTCTGAGAGATTCCCCAGAGGCTGCAGGTTTGTGGAACCCCAAGGGCTGCATTTGGCCTCAATCCACATTTCTCCTTTATTTCCGAAACCACGTGCTGTTGCTGGAACACTGGCTCCATCTGGTCCTGATTCGCTTCCTCCTGACTTTGCTCCCTGCTGGAAAGCACCGCATCCTGCCCGAGGCACCTTGGGGAGCTGCTCTTGCAAACTCCCTGGTTTTTCTCCCCTGAGGCTTAGCGAGTCAAGCATTGCCAACAGCTCCCTTCCTTCTGCCCCAGCAGTCTACAGTCTGGTCTAGCAGGCTCTGTCTTCTCTCCTTAGGGAGGCTGGACCAGTTTACCAGCCTCCCTCCTTAGGACACCTGCAGGTCACTCCTCCTGTTGGAAGGCTTGGCTTCCCTCTCTCCTCAGAAAGCTTGCTCTTTCTTCACAGTTGTCTCCTGCCTACCCACTTCCACCCCAAGCTCTCTTTCTCTCTCTCTCTTTCTACTCCGAGCTGTGTCCCTAATCTGTTCTGTACGGCCTGCAACTTTCTCTGGGATGATTTTCTTATCTGTCAAATGGGCATATTGTTTTACCTGGTGAAAATAGCAGCATGTTGTAAACACCAGTCATTAGTGTCTCCTAGTCTTTTGGGGGCAGGCTTTGGGGGTGGAACCTAAGGCATCCCACACAAGGCAAGTGTTTTACAGACCCAAGCCCTAGCCTTCTTTTTACCTTTGATTTTGAGGCTGGATCTCACTAAGTTTCTCAGACTGACCTTGAGCTCAGGTAAGCCTGGAACCAGGGACTCTACAACTTCAGCCATGTGACAGCCTGGGGTTACAGGTCTGTGGCAACAGGTCAGGTTTGGTGCCTCATATTTTTTGATTTAATGGGTCTTTGTGGTGTGCCGAAAGTTAGATTCTTATTTGTCCAGGTTTTATTAACAGAGTTCCACCTTTCTTAACGTCTAGGTCCATCTCACGCTCATGTGGGAAGTCACCCTCCCCCAGAGTCTGGAGGATTCTTGAGTGGTCCAGGCGGCAGTGCATGCTTGTGATTCTGATGTTCCATCCCTGTCTCATTCTGGAAGCCCCTCTTGATGTCTCGCCTTCTGCCCTCATTTGCTGTCAGCCCAGATCCCCCCAGCAAATGATCAAAGACTTCCTTCCTAAGACACTAATAGTACAGATGATGTCACAAGTGACAGTTTCTTCAGGATTTTTTTTTCAAGACAGGGTTTCTCTGCGTAGCCTTGGCTGTCCTGAAACTCACTCTGTAGACCTGGCTGGCCTGGAACTCAGAGACTTGCCTGCCCCTGCCTAAAGGCATGTGCCACCGCCACCTGGCTCAATTTTTCCAGGATTTTGAGAGCAGAGGACCATAGGTCTGAGAAAAGAAAACAGTGTAGTGTTGAATATCACTTACCACTGTTTATAAAGGCACAGAAATTGTTGGGTAAAAAGAGGTATTTGGGCAAGGTGAGACATTTGGAGGGAGGGAGACCACACACAACTCTCTTAGCCCACTGTGGTGGTTCATTATGTGTTCACCAAATCCGTGGCCTGGCTTTCCGCCTGGGCACACAGCTCTGCCCTTGGAATTGAGCATGGCACATGACTTCCATCTAACATGAGAAGAAGAACGCAAGGATATGTACTATTGCCAGGCCTGGCTCATGGAAACTTTTGCACATACCCCTTGAAGAAAAAAAAAAGACTGAGCTGGTGACCTTTGCATGAATGGGATGATAACCCTTGGGGAAACCTGTCGAAGCCAGCAAAGCTCTGCTAGGCTGTCTGTGGACGAAGAGGGCAGCTTCTCTTACTACCTACAGTTGGGAACCCATTATCTCTGTAGTGGCTGCTGCTATAACATACATTCGGCTTCCTCCCTTAGGCTCATCATGCTTCAATTCTTTATGCCAGGATGACCTTCTGTGATAGACTCGAAGCTACATGAGGGCAGGGCGTATGCACTGTTACTCTATCCCCTCTGCCTGGGGCCAGCATATGTTCCAGGTAGATTTGCCTGATTGCACGGAGTGCCTCTGCACTTTGGGGGACATCGACAGTACCATCTGGCCAGCGTGGGCAGCAGTGTCGCCTTGCTGACCAGTAGGAAGGCTCATTTTAGTTGTCAGCTTCATCTGGAATCACCTAAAGCACAAGCTGCTGGGCACTCCTGTGGGGATTTTCTTGGTCAGGGTATTTGAGGCAGGCAAACCCACCCTAAATGTGGGTGGCGCCTTTTGGTGGCAACTCAGGTAAAAGGAGACCGAAGACGGAACCTTGCTCTTTGCCTGCTCGCCTCCACCCTTCCTGGCAAGTTTAGCTAGCCTGTGGCTGCAGCATCCCTTCGCTGACATCGGGACCGATTTCTTTGGGATATTCTAATATAGATAAAGACCAGTAGCTCTCCAGGAACTCTCCAGGTCTTCAGCATCAGATCTGTTGAGGCATCCCCGGACTCTGGACTGAGCAGCTATTGGATTCTCAGCCTCACCAGGGTAAGACAACTATTGCTGGATTGCTTGGACCTCACCCTGCAACCTGTAAGGCAACTTAAATTGTGTGTGTGTGTGTGTGTGTGTGTGTGTGTGTGTGTGTGTGTGTGTGTGTGTTATGCTGTCAGCTCTGTTCCTTTAGAGAACCTGACACACTCTGTGTCATTGACCTTGGCACAGGACCCTGTGTCTTTTCTCTTGGTCTCACTTGGCCTTACACTTGCCTAATTCTGACTCAGAGATTAAGCTCACACACTTAGTCCTAGATGGGTGCATGACTGGAGGCCAAAGCTTTGGTCTCACCCCCGATTTCTCTGCTTCCTGAGCATTGTCAGTTTTTCCAGGTAGCCATCTCTTAATGAATACCACTTGTGAAACCCCATGGCTTGTGTCTTGGCTCTACCCAATGATCAGTTGTGCAGCCTTCTGGGATTTCTACAGCTTTTCTACATCTTCAATATCCTATCTGGATGCTCAGGGAACAGATAGGACCTGTGCCACAGGCAAGACCAAATGAGATAATATGTGAGAAACATTGGACAATGAGTTTGGCATACAGTAGGTGCTCGATAAATGTCACCATTATTAGGGTTATGATGCAATCTCAGTTTATAATGCCACTTCATGAATTTCAACCCATGTCCCTCCTCTGACCCCTAGAAAAATAAAACCCAGAGCCATGCATAAAGAAAATAATCTCTCCACATAGGCAGGTGTAGTATTATTTTTGGCATATTTGATGTATCATGCTAGTAGGTCATATGGTCAAACTGGGGGGATTGAGGACAAGAAAGATTTTGAGATCTGCTAGTGAGTAGCAGAATGGGACCCAGGTCCTGGTGCTGAATCCAGATTTCTTTTTGTTACAGCAGGCTGATTTCTGTGCCTGCTTGACAGTCCAGGATGGCAGTGCCAAAGGTACTTTGGAGAAGACTCTTGAGTCAGGGTTCCCCAAAGCAATAAAGCCACCATAAATGATACATAAAAGCCTGGCACAATTAGGTGCTGGAAAGTCCAACCTTGGCTATCTACTCACTGGAGAGCCAGGGAACCAGGTCACTGCTTAGTCCAAGAACCTGGAAGCCTCAGGCCACAGAGGATCAGTGATGTAGCCCCATTCAGGGCTGAAGACCTGGAAGCTCCCTGGAGTGTCACGGCTGTGAGTTCTCGTTAAAAGGTCTGATGGTCAGGGTGGCAGCAATAACACGTGCAACTTGCTCAGGTAGAATGCGTTTGCATGTAATGGCTGGCTCTTCTTCCATTTTTAATCCTATCCTGGCTCTAGACCTAGATATGATACTCCAATATCCAAAGTGGGCCTTTCCCCTCAGTTACTGTCCCATCTGTCAATCATCTCTGGCAGTGTTCTTGTAGTCTCACTAGAAGTGCGCTTTACTAATCTCTCAGGCATCACATCGCTCCATCCAATAAAGCTGACAATCAAAGTTAGCCTTCATGACTCTCCCTCTAAGGCATGGAGTCCCCGGTGGACTGCTGCATGCACATGTACCCACTTATGCACATATGCACATCCACACCAGCATCTCTGTTCTGAGTTCAGTGGACAGGAGCTCTCACTGACTTTTATACCTCCCCCTCCCCCCAAACAGTATGCACCTTCTCAGTACTCTGCAATACGTCCCAGAATCTGCAATGCTCTCTTCTCTACAGACCCTGTGCTAGTGTTCATTATGTGCCTTTACCTTCAGACTCAGCATCCTGTGCCACCATGACTTGCTTTCCATTGGCCTGACTCCCCCAGTTAAAACCCCAACTTCTGAACTGTCTCAGGGCTTCTTCTCTCACAAATTCTGTTGTGCTCCTGTAAATTACTAGGAGGTGTAAGGGGGCAGCAGGGAGAGACCCCTCACCCACTCCTCACCCAATCCCTACCCACCACCATGTCTCACAGATGAGTATTCAGGCCTGGCTTGGGGATGGGGGGGAGGGGGTGAACAAGGAGCTAGGGCCTTAGCATAGGAGTCTTTCAAAAAGCTTGTCTCTGCTCTGACAGAACTGGCCTGATTCACCTAGGTCAGCCTTTCCCTCCTCACAGCCTGTCTCTCCCTTCCTGATGCCAGGAAGCAGACATCTCCCGGCTGGCCGGAAACCCCAGCTTTGCAACAGCATCCACCTGTGTTCTTCTCAGAATCTTGTGGAACCTCCTGACCAGCCAAGGGAGGAGGGGTGCTGGCTCCCAGTCTTCTTGCAAAGTTTCTGGGGAGGGTGCGGTTAGCAGCCAACAGCTGCTGCGGCTAATCCATTTTCTCTGTGCATTTGCAAGATACATAATTAAGAGTTCTGCTGAGGGGGGAAATAAAGCACACCATTAGATTTGTTTAGCATATTACACCAGGTCTAGTGCCTGCCTGAGCCCTTCTGCCACACAGGACATTAAGGTAAGACTCCGGAAACAGCTCCAAGGTTGCTTGATGGGATCTGTTCCACGTTAATTCCAAGTAAATATTTGCTATTCAGGCTTTTATATGCTCTGCTGCCAGCAGGGATTTTGAAAGGTGGGCTTCTCCTCTAAACAGTATTCATTTAATTATCAAACCACTTAAACATAGCGTTCCTGAGACGCCCCCACCCCAGCCCTGGTTTTGTCTTGCATTTTTTTCCCTTCTTTTTTTCATCCCCACCTCAGGCTTGATTTCCTCCTTCTGACCACCTTCTTCCTTCCCCTTCCTTCTTCCATTTCCCATGGCCAGAGCCAGGAGCTCAGCTTTGGGTGGCATGCAGTGAACAAGCAGCTGACAAGGACCCTGGAGTAAGGATGGCCAGGGCTTTACTCTGAATCTTTTACCTGGTGGGAGCAGGCATGACCTGAGGCTGAGGAGCTAGAGAGGAGAGGAACAGGAAGGCTTTGCCCAGGGTAGGAAGAGTATGGAACTGGGGATGGGAGGATAGGTAGAAGGAGATAGATAGATAGGTGAAAATGGGGTGGAGGGGGGCAGGAGGGTCTTTCTCAGAGCAGGCTGGAATGGAAGCTTATTCTTGGGGCCAGTCAGGTTTGATGCACGAGCCTATAATGTTCGGAGGGGTAACAGACACCCTTACTGTCCTCCGTGAAAGGTGCTGTGCATGGCCACTCAAGGACCAGGTCAGGAGAGGTGGTCCCTTGCATCTGCTATAGGACAGCGAGGGATGGATGCTGGGAGAGAGAGAGGAACATTGGCAAGGCTAAACCCTGACACTGTCTTGAGAGGTCGTGGTGAACTTCACACCTGGGCTCTGAGCCTTTTGGAGGCAGAAGAACCCGAGAGGTCAGGTATGCAACATCACACACCAGTTCCCTCTGTGCAACCCTGCTAACGATAGCTGTCTTTCCTGAGTGTGTGGAGCACTCAGTCTCCAGAGCAGTGAAGCCGTGGTAGGACGGTGCTGGGGAAGGGGCTCGGTACTGCACTGAGCCAGCATCACCTGTCCCACCCGTGACTTACTGGTTCTGGAACACACCTTGGGGTACCCAGAGAGCTTGTCCAACCCCTCTACCATGTTGGCGATTCACACATTTAAGTCAGACTGCTGAGGTACAGCCAAAGCTCTTTTCCTGGCTTCCGTAACCGCGTTTTCCTCCTCTTACCGTTTATTGCGATTCTCCCTGTATCGTCCGTTGTGTAAGTTGTGGTTTAGTGTCTTTCCATAGACTGGAGGGCAGGAGCTGGCTTCTGCAGCCCAGTGCCCAGCAGAGTTCTGGCAAATAGGAGGCACCTGAAAAGTGTTTGTGGGAATGCATTAGGATGTGGTTCCCATTTATTTGTTTTCCTTTCGTCTTCCTCAGAGAACTCTAGCTGTCTCGACTTACTTCCTAAGTTATACAGTATTTTGACTAGAGGAGACGAGGGTGGCCTTCCACCCCCATGTCAGCTCCAGGGTGACAAGGTTTTTCTATAGTCAGGCAATAAATATTTAACATCTCAGTTCTAACTCCTGAACTTTGTCATCACAGTGCTAAAGCAGCCACAGATAACATTTTTTTTTAAGGGAGTAGATGTGATCATGTTTCTTTCTTTCTTTTTTTTTTTAAGATGCATTTATTTATTATGTATACAGAAGGGCACCAGATCTCATTACAGATGGTTGTGAGCCACCATGTGGTTGCTGGGAATTGAACTCAGGACCTCAGGAAGAACAGTCAGTGCTCTTAACCTCTGAGCCATCTCTCCAGCCACTTTTTTTTTTTTAAGTTTTTTTTTTCTTTTTGGTTTTTCGAGACAGGGTTTCTCTGTGTAGCTTTGCACCTTTCCTGGAACTCACTTGGCAGCCCAGGCTGGCCTCGAACTCACAGAGATCCGCCTGCCTCTGCCTCCTGAGTGCTGGGATTAAAGGCGTGCGCCACCACCGCCCGGCTTGTGATCATGTTTCAATAAAACTTTATTTACAAATATAGGAAGTAAATCACTTTGACTTTCAGACTAAAGTTTTAGGAATCTAGACTGGATTAGCTTTGAAGAACTATTAGTGCCAACCACCCAAGAAAGGAGTGGTTAGCAGGAAAGAGCCCTTGGCCCTTTATGGCAATAACAGCCTCTGTAGGAGGCAAAGAGAAGTAGGTTAACTACAAGACCTGTGGATTGTCAGAGGTTGGGCTGGGAATGAAGCTAGATCACGTCTGGAAGCCTACTCCCTGCATCCAAAGGCCTATCTCTGCTGAACTGGGCACTCAGTGTGCAGCCAAGAGAGGGGATTATTCCCAAGCAATGACAGAGGACACAGGGTGAGTGGTGAGCATGCTCCCCTGTCAGGGTCTCAGAGATTGCAGGGGTGGAGTCTCATGGAGATGTTTTGAGCCACCACATTTAAACAAAGCAATTGGTCATAGTTAAAACCGTGAGGTTTGAGCATAACAGGAATATGTATGCCCATGATTAGGCTGTGGCTGTTTGTACATCATCTTAGGTATGCATGTAGGATGGTACAGCCTAAAAAGGAGCTTCTGAAGATGTGTGCACGTGAGTTAGTGCACATGAAAATAAATGCATGTACATGTACACCTATTATTGAGCTCACCGTGTTCCTCTATAACTTCCCTCTTGTCCATTTCTCTCCCAAGGCAGGAAACTCCTAGAGGGTGAGAGGCCTGTTGTTCACCTGCTTATTCCCAGTGCTTAGCATAGAACCTGATGATACTTAACCAAGGGGCCATAGTTTAGATTTAATTAAATTGTTTAATTGTATTAGTTGAGTGGAGGCTGGGCATTCAATACAGCCATGCATGTTAGAGGGAATTGTATACAGCTGTTTGTACATAGAGATGCCAGATGTGGTGTCTGCATGTCCCTGTATCAGGGTGTTTATAAGTACATATGGGATTCTTGCAAGGCATATATATATATATATATATATATATATATATATATATATATATACACACACACACACACACGCAGGTAGACAATTGAGATGTACATACTACCAGGAGGATGCTGGATTATGAGCACAAGATCAGATAAGGGTCTTTATGACACACACGAAATGAACATGCAAACAGTAAACTATTGTGGGATGTTTGCATTAGACACATAGGATAGGGATTAAGAGTTAGTGTGCATGGGGTATGGTTTAGTTACCATTGTGATAGTATTGTGACCAAATACCAGATATGAGCAACCAAAGTGGGCAGGGTTTAGTCTGGCTTACCGTTCAGCCCATCACGGTGGGGAAGGCATGGCAGCAGGTGTGTGGGGCAATGGGTCACATTTGCATCCACAGCTCTGAAGTAGAATGGACAGAGAATGGGGCTGGGCTGTCAAGTTCAAGGTCCTCACGCAGTGACCTGCTTCTTCTATCAGGGCGGTATCTCCTATAGGTTCCAGCACCTTTCAAAACAGAACAGATTTAGCTGAAGTCTATATTGAAGACCTACTCACAGCTACGCTGGTGGGAATGGGGTGGGGAAGTACAGCAAGTGTGTGCATCTTGGCTGCTCCTGCAGACACGAGCAGACGTGTGCAAAACAGAAGTGTGTTTTGCAGACATGGCTTGTTGAGATTGAGTTTATCTAGCCTATGTGCATGTGCATAAGGCCTGTCAAAAGTGTGTGCACATTGGAAGTGTGTAAGTAAGTTTTGGCTGTTGGCTGGTGTATGCAAATGCTGGGCTGTGTGCAGAAATGGCAGATGTGAGGGCACCACAGTAATGTGATTGCTAACATTAGTACCAAAGGAACCAGTGCAGGGAAATGTGATATGAGTCTGAGGAGAGTGAATACGTATGTGGACTGCATAGAGTGTGCAGAGTTTATGTGCTTAAGGATAGGGGAAGGAGAGAGAAGAAGAGAGAGGGAGGGAGGGAGGGAGGGAGAGAGAGAGAGAGAGAGAGAGAGAGAGAGAGAGAGAGAGAGAGAGAGAGAGAGAGAATATGAGGAGCGTGGTTGCAGCCTTGAGACTGTATCTCATGGAGACACAGAGAGGGGAACATTGCAGGGTGTGCCTGCAGCTGTGAGCTCTTTCAAGAGTAAATATTTAGAAGCATCCATTTTGAATGTGGGTTTTGAAAGTCTGTTTGTACATTACATCCTTTACATGTAGGGATGACAGCTGAGTTTGTGCATGAAGACATGGGGGCTTGAGGGCTATGTATAGCTGGAGATGTGTGTTGAAATACCAGGCTAGTAGAGTGGGTGCGCACTGGCAGAGTGCCTGCAATGTGGGCAGTTGAGTGTGTGTGTGTGTGTGTGTGTGTGTATACAACTGAAAGAATACCCACGCAAACTACAGTGTCCCGTGCGGACCACCATGGCGTCTGAATTTGCCAAATGCTCCATTACGTGGTCTCCTCTTTCCTGAAGATAACACTCTATCCGGGCTGTTCTGTCCTTGAAAATTGGCCTCCTGAGTAGGAGCACAGGACAGGGCATTAACTCAGGTGGATGAGCATCTACGCCAGAGACTTCTCTAGAACTGGTTGCCTAGAAAGATAATCAAAAATAAATAAATAAAAACGTTCCCTGGGACACTGTAGCTGCCTGCCGAGGGAAGGAATTGCAGATTTTAGTGGAGAGAGAGACTTTAAGGTGGGGGGAATCAAGCTAAGAAGGAAAAGGAGAGGAAAGAAGCAGGCAAGCGGATGAGCAATTTAGTTGCGCCCGAGGCGGGAAAGCCTCTGTGGCAACAGCAGCAGCTAACGGGCTGACAAGTTGTGTATGTTTTCCCTGCCCATTAACTCGCTTACTCTATAAAAAATGCATCGTTACCAGCACCCAGATGTGCCACTGCTGGAGGAGGCCTGCCCAAGCCACTTGCCTCCAATCTACAATCCCATTGACCCCTCCACCTGAGACAGGCACCATCAGGCTGTGGGAAAGTAGTCCCCAACCTGTGAAGGAAAGACACCGAGTCTCGACCTTTGGAAATCAAAAGCCAGCAACATGAGACTTTCAGTTGGTGGCTGTCTCTCTGGGGTCCTTTTCTACATCGTTAAGCCCTAACATGCTACAATCTTGGGTTAGGAGGAAGGAAAAGGGGGCAAAAGAGCAGGTGGGATGGGCAGAGAAGGCAGAGAGAGAGCACAGGGCCAGGGCATAGACTTGCCTTGTCCATAAACAGCTTGTATGTAAATTCAGTTGCCCTCACAGTGATCAAGGGCAGCTTTGGTATATATCTCAGCCTGAGCTCCTACAGAACATGCATAAAGTTGACACCAATTTGATGGGAAGTTTTAAGTGAATATCTACTGTATGCTCTAAGCTGCTCTGGATCCTGGGTGCCAAATATCAAAAAAATGCATGGGGTATGGTTTCTGGCCTCAGCTAAGGTGATAGAAGAGCAGCTGAATACTCTAGAAAGAAGACATGATTGAAGGAACACGGGTTGTGGTCCCAGGTCTGTGACTTTCTAGCCATTTGACTGTTACTGACTGCTGGGTACCATTTTCTTCTCCTTTGTCTTGTCCGATGTCCCAGTGAAGGGTGCGTAGCATGCACAAACTAAACACCTTTCAACATGGCGTTGAGGTTAACAATGGCGTTAGTCTCCCCCTAGAAAAAAAAAGCTACAGAAAACAAACAAACAAAAGATCCCCTATGGTGTTTGTCAAAGCAAAGAACATTTTCTTCATTGTTAGAGACAAGTCACCTTGGTGATAGATGCTGCAGGGCACCAGTCCTGGCCAGATGACATGATCTCCCCCAGCTGTGGCTTTACCTGTGAAAGGGAGATAGTGGCGGCTCCTACCCTCCCAGTCCTGTGGGGATTAAGTGAGATGATGCATTAAAAGCAGTTAGCAAAATGTTGGGAACAAGTACCAAACAAATGTGGGCTGTTATTATCATTGGGAACTGGGGGTATCTAGGCTTCCTTCCAAGAACATTCTGGTAATCTACTGTTTTAAGTTAGAAAGCATTAAGGGCTCCATGAGGGTTGGGCAAGCAGGCACTCTTTGGTAAGCCAGCCCTGTCTGCAGGAGGAGCCCATGGGACTGTGGTGTTAGCAGCAATCTATATGCAGGGATGCAGAGAAAGGTGTGAGGTTGGAGATCTCTGCAGAGGCAAGGGAACTTACGAGTCCCTGACACCATTTTTACTTATTTATTTTGAATTGTCTTCTTGGACTGCCCTGCTAGAGAAATCATTGGCACAGACACTCACCACCGGAGTCCGTGCCTTGTCCTTTGCTCCTTCTTGGGAGGTTAATTTTTAAAGACAGGGCAGCCCAGCCTACGAGGGGCTTTGAGGAGAGAAAGGACAAAGGAGAGGTATCTGTTGCCATGTCACACCCGCATGGAACTAGACAGGCTGTGGAATGGTTTGAGTCTGAAAGGCACCCCTTAGGCTCCCACTTTGAACCTTTGTTCCCAGCTGGCAGTGATATTTTGGGGAGGCTGTGGAACCTCACGAATGAGGCTGGCTGAAGTAGATCATTAAACTCGGGCCTTTGAAGGTTGGAGCCGCTCTCGGTGTTCTGGTCCTCCATACTGGGAGTCTATAATCCAAGCTCCCGTGTCCACATATGTGCCTTCCCCACCATGATGGAAGGAGACTCCTGGAAACCAGGAGCCAAAACAAGCCTTTCCTACCTTAAGTTGTATCTGGTTCACTGCTGATACCAACTCAGAAGTGACCCACATACTACAAGACCTCACAAAGGCCAGATCAAGCTTTTCCCTTCTCACCTCAACAAAGAGGTGACTAAGTGCCAGGATGGTGATAGTCAACTCTGTCTGCCCATGGTGAGATCCTGTCCTGCTCACACAAGATCCAGCTGGGGGCGTAGGCTACTCCAGGGTGTAGCTTCAACTGCTTGGGGAAGAAGAAACAGTCCACACACTCAATTCCTTATGGGGAACTAGATCAAATACTTAAAATAATGCTACTAGCAACACTGTTTCCACAGTCAATGCCTGCTTCCTGTGTGGCCGGTGCTATTCTAAGTATTTTGCACGTGGAAATCATTTTTTAGCCTATGGAGTCCAGTTAGCACCGTCTTCTAGAATATTGCCTGATCTTGTTGGCTTGATCGTGTACAGATCTTGTGCAAGTAATGATAGCTGTAGTGAATTTCTTAGTATAACAGCCATGCCGTGTCTAGAAGACTGCATCCCTCCCCATCCTCTGGCTCTTATATTCTGACTTCCCTTTTCTTCCATGCTTCTTGAGCCTCGGGGCAGTGGGATTGATAGAGATGTGTCCCATTTAGAGTTAAGCACTCCAGAGACGTTTGTTCTCAGCACTCTGACGAGTTATGGGCATTAACTGCTGACCGCAGAGAGAAGCTTCTCTGGCCAAGGTTGAGGTACTCATCTGTGGGTAAAAGCATAAATATTTACAAAGCAGTTTGACAATGTGACCACTTGAGAAGACAACCATATTTGAGTTCTGGTGATTTGAGGGTGGATGTGATCAAGATACATTGTTTACGTGTTTGAAATTGTTAGAGAGTGAATAAAAGCTACTCTACTAAATGAGCCAGAAATCCTTACCATCACCCCAGAGCAGGGACAAGTGCTAAGAAAGCTGCCCCAATGTCCCAATAAGTCATCAGTAGACCACCCTTCTCTACCTCACCGGGGGCTTTTGCAGACAAAAGATCACATGCAGGGCATTGGGGCCAGGCCAAAGCAAAGCCCCAGATCAACACTTTGAAGGAAAAACATGGAGTAAGAGATGCTCGATTATAGCCCTGGGTTGTTATGGGTTATTTCCCCCTCTGACGTTATTTTTGTCCATAATTTTCTTAAGTAAAATGTTTGTTTGTAATGTGAAAAAAACCAACAAACCAAGTTTGAGTGAGAGAGTACAATTACCCAGCACTCTTCCTTGGCATCATCCAGATGTCTAGGACCATTAAGGCTATAGAGAAGCTGGACCCATGGGGGGTGGGCAAGGTGCTAAGGACCTGCGCCCCACTACAGAGATAGCTGTATGCCTGGTTAAAGACCCTGGGCCTGTTTGGATTGTTTTCTGAAGTCAGAAGGCAAACTCCAGGCTCCAAGCCTGTTGTGGCTGCAGGGGCTTTGCTGGGAGATTAGATGGAGCCAGGCAATGAGCTTATGCTGAGGGCAGCTGATGCTGTAGCTCAAACAGCTTCTTGCTAGGAAATAAGCCCCCAGAGCCTCCCCAAAGGCACTACAGGGCTCCTGCTTGGCTCACATAAACACCAATGGGCCTTGAAGACTCAGGGAAGGGTCCTGAGATAGGAAGGGAAAGGCCTTTGCCAATTAGACCATCAGCATTTCAGGTATTTGCTCACCCCAGCATCCACACCTCCGACTCTTCCCCTACCTGTCTGCTCATCTCTCCTATTGCCTGCCTTTCCATACTGGTTCCAGGTCTGCCTCTCTCTGGGACCTGAGTGCCCAGGGGAGAGGACCTTGCAGGAGGGAGCAAGTCAGAATAGAGAAAGATTGGCAAGTTGTAAGTAACAAGCAGGCTGGCTGGCCACCAGGCACTTCCACTTTTTCCCTTGGCTGTTAAGAGCCTCTCTCCAGACCCAGCTAGCCATTCAGACTTCAGAGAGAAGGAGATAGCAGAAGTACAGAGGAGATGCCCAAGACATGGGAAGCAGAGGCAGAAGCTGGCATGCTGGAGGCAGGCAACATGTTGGGACTGGGAGCAAGCAGCTGGGGTCCGGGTGGAGCAACTTGGGAAGCATGTAGATGGGCTGGCCCTGGCCCTCCCATCCATCCTACCCCGGGGGCTTGTCCTTCTGCAGCTCCACATGCGGGAGAGAAGAAAGATGTCCAAGGGGGGAAAGGGGGCCCATGTAGGGGTGGATAGAGGCAGCAGTCTTCCCAGCTCAGGCATTCTCTGCTTGAATATGTGGTTTTTATTATGCCTGGCCAAAGATCATTAAAGTCTTGGTTGGGGTGTGTGTATGTGTGTGTGGGGGGTGCTGGTCGACAAAAAGAGTGGATTAATATTAGAACACCCTGTCACAGCTGGAGAAAAGGTGGGATTGATTTTATTGGGAGTTTAGTCAGAGCTGCGTGTGAAACCCCGCGGGTTGCGCTGGAGTGTATCCATCTCCTCCATTAGGAAGGCCCCATGGGAATATTCAGCTGCAGTGTTTATTACGACCAAAGCTGCGTATCATAGAGTGTGAGCCGCCCTTTTCCAGCTCCCTTTGTAGCGACTGCCTAGGCTCCTAGTGACTCTGTCCTGGGATCTCACGCAACTTGACCAACCAAGACCATCCCGGGCTGGACCACGAAGGCACTGCAAATGTGCAGTAGCGCCTGTGTGCTCCCTTGTTCCGGCAGGGCCGCTTTAGAGCGCCCCCTGCTGGATGATACTGGTGCTCCTCCTGCCATTGTCTCCTAGAAACTGCCAGAGCCTCTTAAACATACTGAGACTTCTTCTCAGCCGAGTTTGAAGTCTGAAGATCGAACCAAGAAAACGTGGTCTGTTTTCTTTTCAGAAAACGCAAATCGAAACTTGGAAAACTTGATTCTCCTAGAATCTGTTTTAAAAAGTTGGCTGAGTGACCCTTTAAGGCCACGTATCAGAGTCTCTGGCCAGGAGTTAGCTGTCACTTGCTAGCTGGGTGAACTCGGGCAGGTGTGGTGACTACTCTTGGCTTAGTTTGGTCATTGGTTCTGCCTTATAGAGGTGTTCTAAGAATTAAATGGTTATCACAGGAAAGTCCCCAGTACATAAGAATCACTCAATGCTGGTTAATGCTATCGCGTCATCAGCTGACAATTCCAATATCTTTTAAATGGGATTCAATTTGCAAACATTTTGTTTAGACAAAGCTTCCCTGGAACACCTTTATTGTGGAAGGCATGGCTTCCTGTGGACACTAAAGGTCTGTAGGGCCACGTCCATCAGCTTCCTTTCCAACTGAGGTGATCACGGAGAGTGGGGAGAAAGTTCAGAGCCAACAGGGATAGTTCTGGGGCTTAGCTATGGTTCTGTGCACCTCATGTCCTGGCATAGGAGCCCAGATACGGCTTGCTGGGTCTGAGGTGATGTGAGCAGGGTCTAGGCTAGTTTACTCTCAGAGGGCCATTGGTCGAGCAGATGAGTAGCATAGAGGAAGCTGGGTATGTGCCTGGCTCAGATTTAAGAAGCCAAGCGTCATGGCTGGGAAGATGGCTGTCAGGAGATGCCCAGGGCTTTATTCCCAGCACCCATATAAAGAGCTGGCAGTGACATGAGCTTCTTTCCTCATAGCAGATCCCCGGGGCAAGCTAATCTGCCAGCCCAGGCTAATTGGTGAGTTCCAGGCCAAGTGAAAGGCCCTGTGTCTAAAAGCAAAGTGGCTGGTGCCCAAGGAAGAATGAGAGGCAAGGTTGTCCTCTGCCCTTCATCTACATTCATGCACGCTTGCATGCTCATCTAAGCACACACACACATGCATCATCACCACTCATTAAAATTATGCATACACACAGACACACACACACGCACACACACATACTTGCACGCACCCACACACACAGGCATGTACCTTACCCACCCACCCCCACCACCATACATGAGGAAGCCAGGGGTCTGAGCCAGAAGAATGCATGCCTCACTTTGCAGAACTTCTAAAGCTCTTTGGGTAAACACCCAACACAGTAATCATCAGTTCTGCTTTTCAGGATTTAACACTAAAGCCCAGATTCCCCAGGAGCCAAATGACCTAGGTTCTAATTCTTGATCTTCCTGCCACCCACTCTGCCGTCCCTTTGGAGAAGTCATTCCCTGTGCCTCAGTTTCCTAGTCTTCTAAAAGGGTGTAACAATGACACTCATGTTAAAAGGTGATAACATTGTTGAACGAGATGATACGCAAAGCGTTCACAGGAGGGCCTGGCACTTACAGCCCGACAGTGTCAATTGCATGACATTACAGTGGCTGTCCTTTGGCGGCTTTTGACACACTGAGCTCCCCCTGAGGGTAGGGACTTAGACCCATCATTTCCATGTCCAGAAGATCCTGCCCAGGGGCCACGTACATAATGAGAACTTGGTACATGCCATTAGAACTGTTGAATGGGATAGAGTGTAGTTATATTGCGGGTGTCCTAAAACTGCCAAGGAACTGCAGAGTCCAAAATGAAAGGCAGAGCAAGGTCAGATGCCAGATGGGGAGGTTGCCAGGATTCACAGAGCCCAGGATAGGAGTGGAGGTGGGGGGAGGGGTTTCCATAGCCAGGGAGCACTCAGTGCAGAGTCATAACCCAAGGAACAAGGGTGAAAAGAGGGTGGCAGAGGACCCCAACCCAGGAAGACCCTTTAGCAGATCCAAGCAGAAGAGGTGGGATGGGGGCATTCTCATTCTACATTGTGTGTGTGTGTGTGTGTGTGTGTGTGTGTGTGTGTGTGTGTGTGTGATGTGAGGAGTGTCATTCAGATAGACTCAGAATGGAACTTCCTGTTGCTTACACACATGTAGACACCTCGTTCCCATTAAGAGAGGCCCAACGTTCTTGGAGGAAGAGAGTTGCAAGGTTGGAAAGTTTACCAGGCTATGGAGGTTGACTGGCTGGCTGCCAGCATCTCTGCTTGGTGAGTGTCACCCAAAACCAACAGCAACAGTCCCAGTACCAGGGAGTCTTTTTAAAACAATGAGCATCACACAAACAGTTTTGTAAGATATTTAAATAATAAGTAGTAATTGAAAGTGAGAATGGAAACCACTCAAATCCCACATCTAAGAGATAATCACTGTTAGCAGTTTGGTCTACACACCTTCAGCGGGTGGACACCTTCAGTGGTGGAAGGTTCCCGGTCTCCTACAGTGCCCCTCCTTGTTGTCCTAAAGCAATACACATTTTCTGAGAAGAAAAAAGAGAACGCTGATGGTTGGTTAGCAAATGTGTTCTCAAAGTGAGAGCCAGATCCTGTCTCCACAGTCCCCCTCCCCTTCTAGCCAGATTGCAAACTTCAAGCCTTTCCTAACTAAGCCAACAATGCTTCAGGCATTTTGTTCTGTAAGACACATACAGATCTGCGCATGTGACTTCACATAAAGGAGCTGGGTTTTGTAGGATGTTTTGTTATCTGGGTCCCCCTTCCCCATTTCCTTTTACACCAGAAAATGTCAAAGACATCTTTCTAAGTCAATAAGTATAGAACCACATTATCATTTTTAATGATCGCATACTACTTCTCTCTTTTTCTGTTTCATGCTTTACCGAGATTGCTCTCCTATTGATTGGCACATCAGTAAAATTTTGCTGTTACAAATAAGGCTTCCACAAACATTCTTGTACTTACATTGTTTCCTACTTAGGCAATTATTCCCATAGGGTAAATTCGAGAACTATTAAATGAACAATCATACACAGTTTATAGTGTGATAGATAAAACTGTATAGGTTTTTTACCTGCTAGCCATGCAAATGGAGAAGTGTCTACTTTGTCATCCGGGTAACAAGCAAGGTGCAATCTGTAGGCTTTAAAGAAAGATCAATGCTGATCAGACGTGTAAAACTGTCTCATTCCTCATCCCGGATCATCGATGAGGCTGGGTGTTTTTCACGTCTCTCAACCATTTTTTTTGTATTTCTTCATTTGTGATTTGCTTGAACATAAAAAATCACCAGGGCTGGCGAGATGGGTCAGCAGGTAAAGACATTTGCCACCAGGCCTGGCAACCCGAGTTTTAGCCTGAGACCCACAGAGTAAAGGAGAGAACTCTCCAGAGTTGTTCAATGACTCCCACATATGCACCTTTACACACACTTTCACACACACACACACACACACACACACACACACACAAAGTGTATTTTTTTAAATGAGAAAAAAGGCACAAATAAAAGAAAGTGCCACTTTATAGGAGAGTACTGAAGTAAGAAAATATTTATAACACATTTCAAAATGATTAGGGTACAGATGATATAATATTATTTTATTTATTTTGGTTTTTGAGACAGGGTTTCTCTATGTAGTCCTGGCTATCCTGGAACTCACTCTGTAGACCTTGAACTCAGAGATGCACCTACCTCTGTGCCCCACCCCGAATGCTGGGTCTAAAGGCATGTGCTACCACTGCACAGCTTATATAATATTTTTATAGGGTGGTATTTTTTAAGATAACGTAGATAGGTAGTCAAAGACTGAAGACTAACACATTCCACAGGGTTAACTGGCCTGAAAACCTGCAATTAAAATAGTGATACTAAAAGAAGAATAACAAAAGTCCCCTGGGTTAGTGGAGATCACCACTGGGTTATCAGGAAATGGGTGCACGTTTTTAAATTTTATTTTTTAATTAGCTCACACCGTAACAGGTTTCCTTCCAGTGTGTTCTTCACACATATTTAGTTCTGGTTGATGCTGTCCCCTCTCCATGCCACAGTCTCCCTTGAGCCCAGCGCCATCCTTGGACTTCAGTAGCTCCCCTTTCTGCTTTCATATCCCGTGTGTGTGTGTGTGTGTGTGTTCTGTATTTAAGGAAGCAATAAACAGCACCCCAAACAAGCTGGGCTAGCAGGATGGCTCAATGGGTGGCACCTGCCATCCAGTCCATTGATGTAAGTTCCGTCCCTGGGATTCGCGGAGGTGGAAGGAGAGAGCCACCTCCAGCAAACTGTCCCCGACTTCTACGTGCGCATGTGCCGGCACACATACAGGGAATAAATGAATAAAAAGGAATTAAAAAAATAGTACAAACAGTGATTATTGTAAAGCTTACCCTTAGTTTCACACTTCTCTGCACCAAGAATGATGAATTTTGTAATTTTAAAAATCCTCCAAAAGTAAAAACAAAAAACAACACCCCCAAAAAAACAAAAAACAAACAGACCCAAAACCCATACATAAAGCCACCAACACCCTTTCCCTCGTACTTCTGTGCTGCTCCTTGTGTGTAAATAGCCACAAAAGAAGGCACTTTAAGCTCAGAGGACCTTTAAATGTCATGCCTCTGCCTCTTCCCCTCACTTAAAACTGACTGAGCTGCAGTCCCGGTGGTTCAAGGACCCAGCCAAGGTCTGCCAGCCAGAGATGGGGGAGTGAGCGCACATCCTGAGACACTAGCAGGAAAGGCCAAGGCCATGTCCACCCGCTCCTCCGCCCACCTGCCTCTGCAGGACCGGTTGCCGAAATCTCAAACGTGGAGTCTTTACTGAACTGGAGAGAGGTGTCTGGTCAAGGCTAGGAATGAAGCCTGCCTGAGGGCAGAGGGAACACATGACAATGTATAAATTTCATGCTTTGAAGCCAGGCAGTGGTGCGGCGCATGCCTTTAATCCCAGGGGAGGTGGGAGGATCTCTGTGAGTTCGAGGCCAGCCTGGTCTACAGAGTGAGTTCCAGGACAGGCTTCAAAACTATGCAGAGAAACCCTGTCTCAAAAAAAACCAAACCAAACCACAAACCAAAATAAAAAAACCTTTGTGCTTTGAGGACTTGAGGGCTCTGTGGCCATAGGCCCACAGGCCCGTCCAGGCCAGGCGGCCAGAGGAGTGGGGGTGGGGGGCTTGCTCCAGTCTTCCTCACGCAAGATTCTGCTGAGTGGAGCACCTGGGTCGTGGGGAGTCCTAGGGACCCCAGGAGCCTGGGCTCAGCACGCCCTTCAAGCTGTCCCTCGGGGATCACAGGATGGAAGGGGTTTTGCTAGATTTCTTGCTGAGGTTCCCCTTCTTTCAGAATCCTGTCTGGGGCTCTGCTCCACGCGGAGGTTGGAGAGAGCAGTGCGCTGCTTCTGGGAATGGTTTCCCCTGCCACGTGACATCAGTGGGTTATATTGCAACTTTCCACATGGCTGCCCTGACACAGGCTGCTGTGTTTATGAAAATCCTCTTGATACTAGCTCGGAGCCTCCCTGGCGCTGGAGGCCGCGTGCTGGCTGGGCTGTGTTCTGTGTGGCTGACACCAGTCCTTGGGAAGGCCAGCTTCTCCGAAGGCGGCACCCTAAGGGGTGTGGGCTCTCCTCACCCAGCACAGGAACATCTGCCTACGTGGCTCAGTTCTAGAACTTCAGGTGCCCTGGACCCGGTCTCCTGACAGGAGGAGACACAGGTTGGGGTCAGAACACCTTCGTGGCCAGTTGCCTAATTTGTAGTGTGGCTCTGGCTAAGCCGTTTTACTGAATGTAGTGGCCACTTTTCCTTCCAGTCCCCTAAACCTGGGGAAAAGACCCTGCTCTTCACCAGTGATGAGGACTCAGTGATTTGGGAGAGAGGTCCTGGGAACTCGGGAAAGGCATGCTGTCTCTGTCCACAAACGTGAAGGGGAAGGTTATTGCCTGTCTCAAGTTCACCTGCCTGCTTCCCTCCCTCCCTCCCTCCCTTCCTCCCTCCCTCCCTCCCTCCCTCCCTCCCTCCCCACTTCCCTCCTCCCTCCCTCCCCACTTTCCCCCTCCCTCCATCCCTTGCTTCCTTTCCTCTTCCCCTCCTTCTAGTCCCCACCTCTCCCTCACTTCCTCCTTGTCATCATCCCTCTCCCTTTCTTTTTAACTTGCATTTTTTGAGATAGGTTTTTCCAGTGTTGCCGAGGCTAGCCTTTAACTAGTTAGCCCAGGCTGTCCTTAATCTGCCATCTCTTTCCTCAGTCTCCCAAGTGGTGGGCTCACAGGTGTGCACTACCATGGCTGGCTTTCCAGTTTTAATAATAAATAAGTAAATAAATAAATAATATATACATAAATGCACAAACCACAGTGTTGTGACACTTTTGAATCCTTAGCCTCTAACATGGACCAGTATGATCTACTGGTTAATGCACAAGGATCCACATGTCCCAGACAACTTAACCATGAGTTGGTGCTACAAGGGTCAATCCTGAGTAAATTTACACTCTCCTTTAGCACAGGAAGCCTTTGGACATGAGTGTCTCTCAGTGCTCCCCAAGTTCTGTGATCTCAGGAGAGATTGTATGGCCTTTTCTACCTTCAACTGCCGGGTTCCTCCTCTGTCAGTATTCATGATGCTGGTGGATACTGTCAATTGGAACCATGACACTGTCTGTGATGGTAAGTAAGATGTAAATAGCATTGCATCCCCCGCGCCCCCCCCACTGCCACGCTCTGTAATATTCATTCACTCATTCATTCTTGGGCCTTGGATACATGGTCCAGTTGGGAAACCAACATTCAGTATATTTTCTGAGCTCTTCCCCTCATTGCCCTCACCCCCACCAATGGGAAGAGAACAGCCGTTTACATGGGCTGATTTCTTAGTGGGTACCAGCTGTAGGTAGCCTCCATTTGTAGAATTCACACAGTGACCCTAGGAGGCATGCGCTTCCGTTTTCCCATTTTCTACTGCTTAGGAAACAAAACCACAGGGAAGTGAGGTATACTGTCTAAGCTAATAAGTGACACAATGTAGGTTTGAAGACCCTCTGACTTCAGAGCTGATAACTTCAACCACTGCACTCATCTATCGCCACCCCAAAAGCTAAGAGCAAATCCAAGGTGGGAGTGACCTGTTTCTGAAAGGAGGACTGGGAAGGGTTTTCTGGAGGAGGGAATGGGAGAGTAGAGGTCTAGTGAGTGAAAGGCCCCTACAGCAGAAACCCATTCCACACTCTGGAGATACGTGTGGCTGGGAGCCTTACCTCTGACCAGCAGTTGCTATGGCCTAATCTGCCGAGAGGGATCTGGCAGCGACCTCACCTTTGCCTCCTCCATCCCAGTGGAAACACAGGAGAACCTACCTGGTGGATGCTCGTCTTGTCTCTGAAGGACTATACTCTTTGTGCCCATACCTGTTATCCTTGACATAGTGGGGTTCCCATTCTTAGAATAGTCTAGCTATGCATGTGTGTGTAAGCATTCCAGTGTGTGTGTGTGTGTGTGTGTGTGTGTGTGTGTGTGTGTGTGTGTAAAAGTGTGTGCCTGTGCAGGCTCTCTCACAGAACCTGAATCTCACCAATTTGGATAGAATGACTGGCTGGGATAACAGGAATGTGCCAATGTGCCTGGAGTTTTACTTGGTGCCCTGGCGAGTTTTATATCAAGCTAGAGTCATCTGACAGGGGGAAACTTCAATTGAGAAAATGCCTCCATCAGATCCAACTGTAAGGCATTTTCTTAATTAGTGATTGATGGAAGAGGGCCCAGCCCATTGTGAGAGGGCCCATCCTTGGGCTGGTGGTCCTGGGTTCTATAAGAAAGCAGGCTGAGCAAGCCATGGGAGTAAGCCAGAAAGCAGCACCCCTCCATGGCTTCTGAGTCAGCTCCTTCCTTCAGATTCCTGTCCTGCTTGAATTCCTGTCCTGACTTCCTTCAGTGATGAACTGTGATGTGGAAGTGAAAGTAAATAAACCCTTTCTTCCCCAAGTTGCTTTGGTCATGGTGTTTCATCACAGCAACAGTAACCCTAACTAGGACACCTGGTTTCTGGGGATTGGAACTTGGGTCCTCAAGACTGTACAGCAAGCCCTTTATAGATC
The DNA here is from genome assembly GCF_004664715.2 of Peromyscus leucopus. Taxonomy (NCBI): domain Eukaryota; kingdom Metazoa; phylum Chordata; class Mammalia; order Rodentia; family Cricetidae; genus Peromyscus; species Peromyscus leucopus. The sequence continues at coordinate 26,392,709 of NC_051069.1, read as the reverse complement.
GAGCTGTATCCCTAGCCACACATTAGCTTTTGGAGACCAGCGTCTCGGAGTCCTATAAGGGAAAGATACTGCCAGAAAGGGCTGTGAGGACACTCAGAAGGCAGAAACGACCAGAAGGCTGACGCAGAACACTGGAGTTGGGATACTGGAGACTTGGGTTAGGTGAAGGACAGCCCACATTTTGCTGCTACCTGCAGCTCTCTCTATCTGCCAGCCGAAACCCCTGCAGGATCAGCACCAGCCTCCCCAGAAGTGATTTAGAAGGGGCTGCGCTGAGCAGTCATCCCTTCCATTATAATGGGCCTGAGTCATAATTCTCAGCCGCCACAGGCCCCTCCCTGCTTCTTCCTCCTTCCCGAGGCTACTGCTCTGAGGCATTTAGGGTAGATTTAAGATCAAAATCAAATCAGAGTCACCAAACAAGGTGTCAGGCCAGGCAAGAGGGGTGGGAAGGTTGGAGTTATAGTCTAGAAGGCTTCACCGCTCCTTGGAGACTATTAAGTGAGTGTATTTTATGGCCAGACACAATGCTGAGTGAACCATCTATAAACCAATTACAGGAAACTTCCCTGCACATCTCAGGGAATGCTGGTGGCCGTGGGTGGGCGAAGAGAACATCTGCCTTTGTGCCAGTAGGCATTCCCCAGGGTTCCACCTGCTAGTAGCATCCTGTCTGGCTCCCTCCCAATGCCAAGGCTCTCATGGGACGACTACCCGGGACAGGTCAGCAGTGGCTTTAGAAACAGCAGTCTCAGGACCACGGAATCCAGTTTACCTGTGAAAAAAACCTGAAACTTGAGATGAGGAGAACCCTTCCTTACTCAAGCTTATCAGAGGAACTGGACTGGGAAGTACCAGGGGGTTCCAGTCTCCAAGCTCAGCCTTCTCTGCTTCCAATACACCCAACCTCTTGTAGGAAATGGTGGAGAGCAGATGTCCCCCAGTGATTCCTCTACCGGTCAGCTCCAGATGTTCTCAGGAATCCTACAGGTCTCGGACACAGGTGAGGCCGTTGATGCTGACAGCTGGAGATAGTCCATCCTTCACTTGGCATTTTCTCTGGATACCTCCCATCCAAGTCCTGGACCATTTGATCTGAAGCACACTATTTCCTCCCAGAATGTTCTCTCTCTTATGTCAGGGACCACACTAATTCATCTCCATAGCACTTACTAGGGCCTGGTGAAGTAGGCATAGTCAATGAATCTGGTAGATGGATGCACCTAGACTTCTGTCATCTACACACAGTGCCTAGGGGCAGATACTGGTTGCATAGGTGAGTGAGGTCACTTGTCAAGGCACACATAGTTAAGAGTGACAATACACCTACCCAGGTAAGGACTGTGGGACCAAACCAAATCATTTAGAGTTAAGTTGCCATGATCTTCTGGTACAGTTTGGGTGCCGAGTGTCCCCCAGAACTACATATATTAAAGGCTGTATTTCCAGGATGGTGCTATTGTGTGCAGGGGTGGAGGGGAACGGGGATGGACTCTGTATATATTTAGGGGTTAGAGCATCAAGAGAAGTCCATAGTCACTGGTGGTTTTGCCTTTCGTGGGTCCCCCATTCCTCCTTTTCTCTTTTATTTCTGGCCACAAGGTAAACAGTCGGCTCCACCACCCTTCACATCATTGCCCATCAGGACACCCACCATAAGCCCAAGGCAATAGGTCCATCTTATTCATGGACTAGAGCCCCTCAAACTGTGAGCTAAAAATAGGCCTTTTCTCTCCTTGTTACAATCTCATTGTCGTGTTTTAGGGGAGGAAGGCTGACTGACACTCTCCCATCAGAAAAACCCAGTTGTACAATCCATTCTAGAAGCTGATATCCCATTTTAAATAGATGGGGCTTTTGGGGAAGATAGAGACTTATAAAGTAAAGTTCTGGAGAGGGTCAACAACTCTCTCTCCCATTTGCAGTCCCCAAATGTCCCCTTCCACAGCATCTGCTTCCTGGCGTCTCCTGTCCTAGAAAGTCAGTTCTGAGCTCACGTTGGCCGTCTCTGAGGGCCTGGCAGAGGCCCAAGGGAAGCAAAACCCAGAGGACCCAGCTGCTTTCCTGTCAGGCCCAGCTGCCCTGAGAACTGACGGCTTGACAAGTGGCATTAGCATAGAAACCTCCACAGTGGCAGCTGCCAGCTCTGCGCAGGTGCCCACGGCTCCCCTGCTTGGTACCACTCACTGTCACAGGGGCCAGATACTTGCCAGCCAAAGGTGTGTGGCTGTCCCTCACACCAGCACCTTAGACTCCGGGCCTGACGCAGGACTGTCTCTAGCTGCCCCTTCAGCTGCCTCACCTCTGTCTCCAGACGCCCCTCTCCTTATCCACCTAGAAGGTGCTGCTCCATTCCTTATGTCCCTCACAGGTTCTCTCCTCTGATGTGAGTGTCTGTCCCCACCCTCAACTTCTGCCTATTGAGGGTTAGAGAAGCGCTTCCTGAAGTACTTCTCCTTGAAGATCTTAGTTTCGTAGAGGCACAAGGGTCAGGCTTCCTGGATTCCATGTTTAGTGGCCCCTCAGGAAGTAACTCTTGGAACCATGCATGCACATATTTGAGTTAATTGTCTTGTGAAAACAGTGGCAGAGATCCCAAGGTCGACTGAAAGGAAGGAGCTGGGCTACAGACAGGAAGGTGTGACAGACAGAGACAGCCCTAGCCCTGGAGTTCCCTCACAACCAAGTACCACAGCAACATCTCGATGGCCCCTTTCCAATCTTTGCAACTCTGGCACACAGATAGAAGCTTCCAGAAGTGTTATCAGCACAGGGTAAAAATAGATGACAAAAAAGTATCAGTTGCAGTTAGCAAATAGCAGCGGCATCCTCTGGGCTGTACTGTGGCCAAGCTGTCTGCCCAGAGCCCAGAGCCGAGAGCCCAGAGCCCCAGCAACACTTTCCTCTGTCCCACTCCCCGCACTTACTGTACACCTGGCCCACAGCCATTCTTAGTTGAGCCTTGGACCTTTCTGATGCTCTTTCTGTTTGTCTAGAACCTCTCTGTCCTTACTCAGAGAAGCTTCCAGAACTCACCACTAAGGAGCCCTAGGGACCCCTCACCACCAGGATCCCTTGTTCTTGTTTTTCATTCCAGTCACAAAGAATGATATTATACTTTTTTGTGCAAACATTTTAAATGATTGAATAGACATCTCAATATAAAAGATCTCTTTCCCTTCATAAATTCGTGTTTTAACCAAAGTGGCTAATGCACAAAATTTAAAAATCAAATAATATAAGATTTTGTAGGAAAATCCATCAGGCCCAGAACACCTCTTTCTCCATCCTCTAGAGACAGTCACTCTCAACTCTTGGCCAGTTTTCCTGTTAGCTAGATTCTTTCATTTAAATAACACACCACTGCATTTTAACCCAAGATTTTATCACATATTTTATTTTATTATGGTTTTAAATACATAGAAATGCCAAAAGAATTTTCAGTGACAATCCATAAACCCTGGATTATAAATTAACATTTTGCTGTATCTTGATTTTTTTTTTACTTATCTACCCATTTGCCCATCCACCATCCACCCATCCACCCATCTACTCAACAGCCCAACCATCTATCCATTCAACAACCAATCCATTCATCTATTTATCCACTTACCCAATCATCAACTCATTCATCTATCTAGCCATCCATCCACTTACCCATTAACACATGCCTAAATACATGTATATACTCAATCCATCCACTCACCCACTCATCTATCTATCTACCCATTCACCCACTCATCCATCCATCTACCCATCCACTCACTCATCCATTCATCTGCCCACCTACCCACTCATCCATTCATCTACTCATTCATCCACTTATCCACCCATCTATCCTACTTTTGTTGCATTTAAGTCAGTTGCAGATACAAATGTACTTTATCTTCAGAAGCTTCACACTGTGTCTCATGAGAGGTCAATATTTGCTTCTGGTTTGTTTTGTTTATCCTTTGAGAAAATTTTTTTTGTGTGATGAAATGTGTAGATGGTAAGTGTACCAATTTATGAGTTTCAGAGAAATATATCCAACTTTGTAACCAAATTGCCACCCAAATCAGAACTGCACTGTTACCCAAAGGCTTTCTCTTATACACCTCAGAGAATGTTAATTGATGCCTCAGAAAGCAGGTGGCCATTAAGGAGTGTTCTTTCTGTGTGTGTCTCTTCCTGCGTGCCTTCATCTCTGTCTCTTTCTTCCTCTTATATCAAATATAAGTGAACAGTTTTTGACCTTATCTACTGACTTCCTATTACGGCTCAAATCTTAACTCATTGAGTCACGAGGATTGTCATGACTTGCATAGCAAAGCCCAAGTCAACCTGGGCTGCAAAGTGAGACCCTCTATTTTAAAAGAGGTCATAGCTCAGAGCTTCCCATGATATACTTACACCACACTTCAAAAACTTCAGTCAGTATCATCTTCACACACAACAATAAATTAAAAGTTCCTTCCTGAGACACTACCATACAGTGGTCCTTCTGTACAACTTTGTTCTCCTCATTTCTGGTTAGCTTTCTTTGTTGTGCAACACACACTCCAACACACACACACACACACACACACACACACACACACACACACGCATACACTCACACACTCACAGTGATTTAACAGAACTAGAAAATTCTATCATCCTTATTTGCTACCTGACTGAATGTATCAGATAATCTATAACTTATTTTCTCCAGAGGAGCCTGCCTTCCCATCAGCTGAGAGCTTCTTTCTCCAGGCTTTCAGAGGCCACTCATCTCTGGTGCCTGAGACATCGCCAGCATATACCTTAGACCTTTAGCGACCCTTTCAATCTGCAGACCAACATCTCTTAGCTTGGGGAAATTTTCTTCTATTATTTCTTTGATAATTATCCCCTCCATTTTCTCTGAACCTTTCTAGAATTCTTAACGGTCAAATGGCCAACCTCCTGAACTGATACTTTAATGTTCTCATTCTCTTTGCCATTATCTGCCTCTCTCTGCCTCGTATTCTCTCTCTTTCTGTTCCACTTTTGGGGAAATTTTATCTATTTTATCTTTCAAACCTTTTATTGAATTTTGAATTTTTGCTATCACTTTTAATAGCCAAGAGCTCTCTCTTGTGCTTTGATTGTCATATATGATAGCCTGAATCTACACCTATCTGGGATCTCTCTGTCTCTCTAGCTCCCATCTACTATATTTTTAATTTCAGGTGAAATCTCTGCTTGTATTTCTAGGAGGATATTATATATACATATATGAATATATGTGTGTACGTTTGTACATGTATGTGGTATGTATATTTGGCTGTGCGTGCACATATGTGCACATACATGAGGATACCATTCTTCAGGCACTATCTACTTATTTTAGAGATCTGGTCTTTCACTGGTCTGGAGCTCGCCAATGACCTGATTGACAGGAGAGCCCCAGGGATTTGCTTGTCTCTGTCTCCCCAGTACTGGGATTATAAACTAATGCCACTATGCAAATATATGCATACACACACACACACACACACACACACACACACACACACACACACACACGCACACACACACACACACACACACACACACACACACACATATGCATGATTAAATTCGGGTCCTTATGCTTGTAAGGCATGCACTTTACTGACTGAGCCATCTTGCCAACCCCGTGTTTGAAGTTTTCCTCTAGTCTTCTATTGCCCCAGCTTCTTCTAAGTTCCTTCTCTTCCTTTCATCTTGTGTGACATTAATGATGACAAGAGTTCTTTGGTAGCCCATATCTGAGTGAATGAGTCATTGAGCAAACCTGAGTGGGGACCATAGAGTTGGCTCAGTGGTTAAAAACTCTGGCTGCTCTTCCAGGGGACTTAGGGTCAGTTCCCAACATGTTCACAGAGATGAACAGTTGCCTGTAACCTCAGTTTCAGGACTCCAGTGCACCCTTCTGGTCTCTGCAGGCACTGGGCATGCAAGTGGTACACACACACAGAAGTAGGTATTCACACATCATACACATAGAATTAAAACAAGTAAATCTTAAACAAAAATAAAAGTTAGGGCATTACTGATTCCTTATATGCATTTTTACAAACAAAAACAGAAAAAGAAAACCTGGCCTGAAGTTGTCTGGTCATGAGTGGGCCCCATTGGACTGGTGGCTTTCACTGTGAGATGAGTAGTTACGGAACTGAATTTTCTTGGGAGGACACCCATAAATTAGTATCGCCTTTCTTCCCTTAAGCCGAGTTTTGAGAGATGTCTACTGGATGCTTCCATTTTGAAGGCTTGGCTAGGGGTGGGGATTGATAATGGCCCTGTCAGGCACAGATTGTCTGATGCTTTCCTTCTGTCCCCAAAGTGCCTTCCAGTTCCCTTCCCATACACCTTCTTCTGGGAATGGCCCCTCCCACTCAGCCTGGTTGCCTATCTGTATGGGCCAGGTGAACAACCTGCTGACCTAGTCTCTCTGTCTGTCTGCCTTCCAGGACACCAGCTACCTCTAACTCCTCAGACCTCCCGGGGTCCACGGGAAATGTCTTCTTATTCTCCTGCACTTTCCTCTGCAAGCTGGCCATTCAGGCTTTCTCCATCCTGGGAAGTCAGTTGCCCACGAGCGTGTGCTTATGACTTCCCCCAAATCAGACACTTCCTTCCCATTCCTGTAGTCTCCACTTCCTTTCCCCTTGTGGGATTTTGCCGATTTGAGTCTCCCATTAGTGTGGTTTCAGGAGGGAACTGTGGTAACCGATCGTGATCGACCTCCCGCATCTAACCCGAAGTCTGTGGGTTTAACGTCTGCCTTCCCCCCTAACCTAGCACAGCCCCACAGCCAGACCCTCACCAGCTTACGTCCTCAGCTTTCTCAGCACCTAGCAGAGTGCCCGTAGTGCCTGACACACACTAGCAGCTTAGGCAATAGGTGCTGACTAAATTGGAAGTGTGGAGGCAAGCAGGGTTGGCAGATAGGCTTGGTCATACTGTGATGGCAGAAACACGCACGCACGCACGCACGCACGCACGCACGCACGCACGCACGCACGCGCGCTTGTCCACTCCCCACCTAGAGCAGGGCCTTCTGTCTCATGCCTGGAGGGGAAGGGAACCAGATATCTCTATTCTAGAAGTCTGGGGGAGGGAGTGGGGAGGGCAATGAGTGGGAGGGAGAAGGGGGAGGAGTGAGTGGGGAGGGAGAAAAGGGTGGAAAAGGAAGGAGGGGGAAGAGAGAGAGAGAGAGAGAGAGAGAGAGAGAGAGAGAGAGAGAGAGAGAGAGAGAGAGAGAGACAGAACAGCCTGGAGGCCTCAAGGCCCAGCATCAAGCCCTGATGCTGCTGGCTGAGGAGCTAAAAATACAGGGCTCCCCCCCCACACACACACACACCGCTGTCTTCTCGGTGTAGTTTTGAAAACGAGGCAGGCAGGCTCTTTCTAGTTCTCCCTTTCCACTGTCACTCTTTCAGTTTTTATCTCCACAACAAAAATTCCTTCCAACTTTTCCCCCCTGTCTCCCTCTAATGCTCTTCACTCTCAAATGCTAATAACCTCCAGCTGTAAAAGGCTTAGAAGTGGCTCTGGATTGTTTGATCTTTGGCCTGTGATCTGCTTTCATCTCTGTGCTTTCAAATGTTACTTTAGATTTACTTTAACCTATTAACGCGCTTGGTATTCACAGACACGCACACTCCAAAACAGCTTCCAAGCTCCTGACTGCAGCATGGCTCCCCCTCCCTGCCCCCCCCCCCCCATTATAGCTGGGCCGGAAACTGAAACTCCCAGTGCAGACGGGAACTTTCCAGTGCTGGATGGAGAAGGAGGCCTGGAAGGCAGGGCAGGGAAGGATGCGGAGAGCCTGGGGAGGCCCTGCAGGAGAGTGGTGGGAGCAGAGAAGGAAGTAGAGAAGACAAGGCAGAAGGGGAAAAAGTCAGGAAAGCGCCCAGGACTGCCAGCCTCTGCCAGCCTCTGTGCTGGTTACCCACCGTCTAGATCTCCTCTCCCCTGATGGAGGATGGGGACCCAGAGCCCGCTGAGTTAGTGCTTGAGATTTCCAGCTTGTGGTTGAGCTGGGGTGTGTGGCATGTTGTTTCCACAGGAAACGAGAGGCATGAATATGGATGAAACTCTTCACCGAGACCACAAGGGTACAGTTCAATTATTTGCTGTATAAAGTAGCTGGGAGGATATTCAGTGCTTGATCATTTCTTCTGTGTGTGTGTGTGTGTGTGTGTGTGTGTGTGTGTGTGTGTGTGTGGTGTGTCCACGCATGTAAGGGTGTGTGATTGTGACAGGGTGTGTGGAGGTGGCTGGAGACAGAGACTCATAGGAGGACTGCTGATCTCAAAATGTTTGGAGAACCTTGGAGCTCAAGCCATGCCAAGCCATCCCTTCCCCCAGCCTGCTCTCTCGTCTGGGAGAAGCAGAAGTCTCTGTCCTTCCTCCTCTGCCCGCCCGCCACCTCCTCCTGCCCCTCTCCCCAGATAAAACCTGACTACAGAGGGAATCCAGAGTCCTCCTAAGCAGTCTCTGCAGAGGAAAAGCCACCAAAGCCACCACTCTTGGCCGTGAAACCTCACATGTGGTCAGGAAGTCTCAGGTGCAAGTCTCCGACCCATGGCTCAATCTCTTTCACCTCAGCTTCCTCATCTGTGAAATGGACTAGCAGCTCTCTGAGCTGTGCTAACAAAAATAATCCCACCGAGGATATAATTGTAAGTTACAGAACACTGATCGTGTAGCAGGTACTGTTTTAAGTGCCTTATAAATATTAACTTGCATAATCCTCCGTTAATCCCACTTAATCCCCCTTTTAACCCTATGAGGTAGATACTATTATTAGTCTCATTTTCTAGATAAGGAAGTGGAGACACAGAAGGTTTAAGTAATTTGCACAAGGTCACACAGCTAGGGCTATTATGTTCATTTTAGACTAATTAGGCTACAGAGGTCATATGAATTCATCAATTACCTCATCCCAGTTCCTTAACATCCCTTGGAGAGAGGGGCCACTGCCACTAGTTCACACAGAGAGGAACGGTCCAATCTCACCCTAGGAAATCAAGTTCATTGCCACGGCAACCCAAGTGCCTTAACATGTTCTGACATGAGGATGCATCTCCCAGAACAGGTCTAACCTTGCCCTTACTATTGTGCGTGAGCATTGGCGAAGCTGCAAAGCGGGGGGAACTCTCATCTGGGGAGGTAGAAGCCAGGGTACTAAGGAAAAGGCGGTGTTTTTGGCTGTCCTCTTGCTGAGACCTTCTCTAGGGCTGACCATGGCCTTCTTAGTGCAGTGGGTGGGATGAGCAGAACCCACTGAACCCACACTAGAGTTTTCTCAGCCTGGGGTCCTGGCTCAGTGGATTCTCTTCTGTGGCTTGACCTTTTGGTTTCCTGTGGTGGTGAGGGCATTGGCTCCAGGACTAAGAAAACAGGTGATCTTAGCCGAGCCCACCTATAGGCTACTCTGGCCACTGAAGCAGAAGATCTACCACTTGAGCCTGGCCAACGTCCATCATTGTGTTCAAACATCACCAGCCCTGAAAGTTATGCTCCCATTCATGTCACCGTCTTGTAGATGCTGAGTTCAGGTGACTTCAGCGTGGTCACTCAGCATCTCCTTGTCACACCCACCTTCACATCCCGTGGCACTCCACAGTTACAGATTGGTCACAGTTGAGAAATAGACTAGGAAGCCACTTTGTGGGCTTCTTGCAGCTGACAAGCCTGTGACTCCACATTTTCTGTGAATGTCCTGGGCCTGGGTCTTCTGGAGAGCTGGGGGAATACAAGTTTAAGGTGTTCTTTCTCTCTCTGGACACTCTGTCTTCTAGCTTGTCCAGTCTAGAAGCCAGCTCTGCATAGCAGTGGCCTCCATGATGGCAGAACCCCTGACCAAATGTGAATTTGATTTTTCTACTTATTGACTTTGTGCCCCCAAGTAAGTAGCTGGCCAAAATCTTGCCAGCTGCTTAAATAGTATGGTGTTTTTAATGAACCGTACTTCCGGGGTGATGGGGCCTTGGGAGCCCAGTTTTCTTTTACATACAGTCTTCCTGCACAGCTCATTGAGGTCCCCCTAGTAAGGAGTTGAATGTCACACAGAGCTCACAATTTAGGGACTTAGTGAAGGCAGCTACTTTTGAGGGGGAAGGACACCTGTACCTTTCACTCTGCTGGTAGCAAAGCTCGGCCTCTGTCACTGTTTATAGGATAGATAGTCTTGAGGGCTATGGTCAGAACCCAGCTCTGCCTATTCTGGGCCACAGTGAACAGTATACCCAGCTTCTGCCCCCTACAGTATGAGGTCTCCCACCTAGAACCAAGAAGATGGTACTTCAGGCCAGGAAGAGCAAGTCTAGGTTGCTGTGGTGGTAAGGGCAAGGCTGATTAGGGTTCTCCCCCCCCCCCCCTCCTTCTGTGGCATCCTTTGGTGCCAGGCTCACCAGGGGCTCGAGGAAAGCTGGGAGGAGCTGTGGGCACTGAGAAGTGTGCCCCCTTCTTCACACCACCCACCAGCCCTTAGTTACTGGAAAGAACAAATGCAAATGGACCCGAAGCACAATACCCAGAATACACTGCCATGCTTCCTAGGGGCTTGCTGTAAGTTAAAGCTGGGCTCCTCCTGGGGGCTGACATTTTCCCTGGTTCAAACAACATCTGCGCCTCACCGAGCTTGGCAAAAGGTGAAGGAGTCAGTCACTGCCATTGTAGACTCAAGTGAGACCGAGGAGAGAGAGCCACCCCACGTCCCTTCCACCTGCACAGGGGAGGGCAGGCCCACGCCAGCACCCACACATGTATGTGTGTGTGCCCCCTCACATGTCACACAACAATGTACAACTGGAGGCGCCTCTCACACACATCTGTAATGCTAATAAGGCACACTCCTACTGACGTGCTGTGTCGTGTGTATGCTCTCTCATGAACCTTCAGGCTTGTACAAACACACATGCACAAATACATGTATATGTTTACCATGAAGGGCACACAGGTTCCTGTGACTTGTCCATCTTCATCCTTCCCTAACTCGAGTCGCAGCCCCTTCCTTCCCTGCCGTCTGCTTCCAACCCTCTGACTGGGCAGAAGCAACAGCCGCGGCTGAGGATTCAAAATAAATGCATTCTTAGAAGGACCTTCTTCCCCTCCAGGCTCCAGGCCAAATCTCCAAATGAAATCAGGCTGGGGAGAAATGAACAAGCGAGATGCAGAAAACAATGTGAAGAAGAAACTCTGAAGATACGAATAATAATAGAAAAAAAAGGTGAGAGTTATTTTTCAGCTCACTGGCTTTCTGAAAAGTAATATAAAGTTGGCCAGCGTCTTCTTGGAACCGACCTTTCTGAGCTGAGACCCAGGCCACACACACATCTCTTTCCTCTCTTTCTATTACCCGAAATTTGTATGGTTTCATCTCCTCTGATTTTCTTTCATTTGTGCGCCTGTGCAAACCCCTGTGTCAGGGGCTCCTTCCTAACCTGGCAGGCCCACCAGGCTGCCAGCACTTCTCCCTGGCCTCCTGCAGGGCTGAGAATTGAGATCCTCCCAGGGCCCACAGTCCTCCTGCTCCAGCTCCCCCACCCACCTGGCCTTCCAGCTGCCTTTGTTCTGAGAGGGCTCTCTTGTTCTTTCTTATACATTGTCCTCCCGTGAGCTGAGGGGACAGGTCCTGAAGTGCAGCCGAGCCCAGAGCCTGCTGCACTCTGCAGCAGAACACTTATTTACCAGGAAAAAAGCGTGTCTTCTTCAGGGTTCCTGCTCCACATTTTCCAGGATAGAGATTCAGGCGGGGTCTGGGAACATTGTTAAGAGTAACACATTGCCTATCCACTGTAGTTCCAGGGCATCCTCTTGATGGAACGAGATGTGAAAGTCTTGTCTAGAGGTATTTCTGCAGCCCCCCCCATCACCTCCTACCCAAGGTACCCACACACCCACACATGCACATATGCACAAAGACATGTGTGAGGTTCACACACATATACCCGCACGTTCCTCAAACACTCAAACTTACCTATATGTGTATATACTTTAAATGCATTCATATAAGCACAAACATGTACCTTTTAACATACATGGATGCACGTGCTTTAAACACATCCACACAGACACACATACACACATGCACATCTCACAAACACACAAATACATGTCTATACTCCTAAAGAGACCAAACCTTGCGTGTGCATCACAAACACACACACACACACACATACACACACACACACTGAGATACATGCATGTGTGTGTGTGTACTGACACATCTTAATCACATGCACATGTATATACACACATACATACCTCACACACACATGCAAATATATGTGTGTACATCTCTAAAGAGACCCAAACATATATATATATAGGGATACCCACGTCTTAGATGCATGCACATGTATTAATACATCTTAAGCACACCCTCATCATCACTCATATGTGCCCAGGTACACACGCATGTTCTTCTTCGGGGTGCCTCTCAAGGTGATGCTGACACTCTTTTGGTAGTGATGGTTCCCCCACACCTGAGGATGTGGGGTTGTTACGGAGTCCAAATTTTTATTGACTTTTGCAATAAATGCATCAATATGGATTTCACAACCTCCCCCCCTCCCTCCGTGGTTCTTTGCTGAAAAGATGAGTAAAGGGTGCTGACTTACTCTAAACTGAGTGTGGCCCTTCAGCAGGTTTGGTGCCCTCTCTGGGTCCACCCCAAGAGCTAAGAAAGTCTGTATATGTGGATAGTGAGTCAGGGAATGGAGGCAAGGGGATGCAGGAAGTGACAGAATTTTTTATTTTTATTTTTATTTTCAGTTTGCTGAAGGAAAGTAGGAGGAAATAGCCAATTCTTGTGGCCTCCTTCTATGTACTCTACCATCTTCCTTCAAATGTTGGAAGTCCCTGAGGTGTATGAGGGGCTCAGGATGTGACTCAAGGGAGAGATTGCACAAGGCGGTACTGATTATTGACATTAGTGAGTTCTTGGCTGCTTGCGTGAACGGGCCCTTCTTCTTTAATCAAGTTCTATCATTAAACTCACCCTACAGTGCAAATGATGTAGGTATTAGCTGCCAACCTTACAGGGGAGGATTATGGACCTCAAATAAGGTGAATGATTTAAGTGTACTGTAGGCCAATGCTGTGAGCATCCCCAGATCTCAATGGGGCAACACAGTTTCTCCAGCTTTTGCCTCTTCAGTGGGAGTTGGTAGGGTGCTAGGATGCTCTACTGGAGTAGTAGTAGTCTGGGACCCAAGCAGCTTCTGTCTTGTTGCTGTTCTGCCCATCAGGTTCTTGGAGCGTCTCAATTAGAAAGGCGGATGGAAAACAGTAAGCAAGGATCCTATGTGGTATGCTTTTCTGGGCAAGACCTGGAGGTGGCACGTACCATTTATGGTCACACTGCACAGCTTAGAATAGAGTCATGTGGCTGTAGGTGGTGACCAAGGAGGCTGGGAGATACAGTCTACTTCAAAGTGTAGGAAGAAGAGGAGAATGCAGATATCGGTGAGCCATACCCAGCATCACACAGCTAGAGCCCATTCTCAGATGCAGGCCGTGGCCTTCCAGGCTCTGTGGTCGCCTGTTCTATAGTTTACAGTGAAGCCTTAGGCTTTACCAACCAAGTTTGGCCCCTGCTTCTTGTTCTAGGTCTAGAAGTCTTTGGGTGCATAAGATGAACACTTGGGACCATTGTGTTTCATGACTTAGTTGACTTCTGTGTGCTCTGTTATGCACACTCTAAATCTTCACTGCCCCCTCATGAAGTAGGTAGGCCTGTCTCCTGACTGAGATACTTACATCACAGAGATACTCGGCAGCTCACCCAAGTTTGAGAGGGAAAGAGGCTGTGGGAGTAGTGTGCTTTTGTTCTAATCTCTCTGCTTTCCACTAGACTGCTATGGCCCCCACCGGCCGTAAGATTGGAAGTGGGGTGGACAGAAAGTCATGCTTCTGACCATCAGGATGGGATATCCTGATGAAACTTAGTAAGCTGCTGAAGTTGTCGGGAGTGAGTGGGATCCTTGCAGCCTCTTGGCTCTGGGGGACACCTGGAAAACTCTAGCCATCGTAGCTCATCTGGATTGATAACCATAAACTTGGGAACACTGGAAATTGATTTCTGGTTGTATGATCTTGGACAAATCCCCCCTGGATTGGGACGTGGGAGGCGGGAGGCATTCATGCTGAGAACCATCTATAATTGACAGTAACTTGGAGCATCTCACTTAAAGTCCCTGGAATTCGCTTCTTCTATCTTTTCCCCTGGAATTTGGAGACTGAAGCCCCATGCTCATTCTGCATCTCAGCCTACTTCCTAATTGGTCTCTCAACACCACAAAGTGTCTCTCTTCACACCCTTCCTGCATATCCATGACAGATTAACCTTCTTTCTTAGCCACGCACACAATCTCCCCCGTACTGCTCTGCTGCGCAACAAGCCATAGTTATGCCCTGCTCTCAAGTCCAGGTTCATCAACAGAGCCCTTGTCTTCCTTTGAACCAAGGGCTCATGTTGCCTGTCCAGACAAATCACCCTCGATTCCCCTAAAACACACCAAATGCTCCCACGGTGATGTCTTTTTCATCCTTGTAGCCCCATAACCAGGTGGCCCTCCTTGCCTGCCTGTCAGTGCCACCTCTAAAATCTCTTGGTTAATCCCTGCTCATTTTCAACCCTATATCACCACCTTTGGGTGCCCAGACAGCCTCTCTCTTGAAGGGCCTTTGCTGTGTGGTCATCCTTGACTAGTTCCTACCACCTCATTTGATGGCAAACTTCTTGAGGGGGAGATCTGAGTCTCATGTAATTTACACCCTTAGATATGCAGACACATAAATGATCACAGGCTTTCTGTGATATGCAAATGGAAGATTTGGGTTTGAGGCCAAATGATGCTTCAACTCGACATAAGGAGGCAGCCCTGGCATGCGACTGGTAACTTTCTTGTGTCTATCCGCAGAGCTGACTCTCTGTATGCGTGGACTGAGATCAGATTTTCAGGCACTCTTGGTTGTATTTTCTTTGCCTACTGAGGAGACAAACCCCGGTGTCCCATAGGCTAACCTGTCAGTAGAAGCAAGTGGGCAGGTACCTTTAGGGAACTCCTCAAATTAAGCTCTCTTGGCTTGTTGCCCACACTCAACCTTTTTATACCAGGCTGAAGCCAGTGGAGAAAGTAATAGATTGGGACTGGGATGCTCAGGTTAAGTGGGCCGCTTTGCGGAGCTCATCCATAACCCTGCTGGAGCCCAGAGAACAATACGTTAATTAGAGCCGACGGCACGGCTCCCATCAGCCATCCATCCTGCCTGTGTCTGCGGGGCCTTCCCCATGGACACGCCAGCCCACTCCCTACTCTGAAAGAGATTTATTCATTATCAATGTGTGTCTATGAGAGGGACCTGGTGGGGAGGGAAGGGGGAGGGAGGGAGATGCCAAGAGGGACAAGATGTGAAAGAGGCTGATCCCAATCTGCTAGCAGCTGATGAATGGGTGTGTTTGGGGGCTGGAGATGGGGTGTTCCCAATTAAGGGGACAAAACAAGGCCACCTGGTTAGTCAGGTGAGCCAAGAGCAATGAGAAGAAATGCTGTGAATATGTCCAACAAGAAGGAGTATCGGCCAGGTTTGAATGCAGCCCTCCTTAAGCCCCCAATGGTAGGAGAAAGAAAGGAGGCAAAGAAGAGAAAATCTGTTTACCCCAGAGCTATGTATCCCCAGGATTCTACTTCCAAAGCACCCCAAGAGTCCTGCTGAATGAAGAAATGACACTCAACAGGATGCAGAGCAATCAAGGCCAAATGTCAGGGGACCTCACTACCAAGGAACAAAGAGAAACAGCACCAAGAAAGACTGAGCATGGCTTTTGGGATTTTATTTTTATCTTATGGTATAGTGTATTTTTAGCCCAGAAGTTCTTTGAAAGAAAGGGGGGTCGGGGTGCATTTCCTTGTTTCTAGGTCCTATTACTTGTGTATTGCAAAGCATTTTAGAGATGGTGGAACCAGCTCTTTTCTAGGTGCTGCAGGAGCCTGTGGGGTGAGAAACAGACAGGTCAGAGGTGGCCAGCCGCTGCCTGGGCTGTGACCCATTGGTCCAAGATCTAACGACAATGAAGAGGAGCGTCCCAGGGGGTGGTGCAGTCACTACCTCATACACTGGCTTCACGGAAGACTGTGTAAAACACCATACGAGCACTAACACCACCCCTGAAACCCAATGGCTCCCCCAACCCCACAGCTGCTTTTTCCAGAATAGTACTTTTGAGACTGTGATTATTGTAGGAGAGGTCAACCAGGAAGGCCGGGTTCCACTGGTACAGCTTCTTATTCTCGTCAGTCAAATAATTTATAGAAGGACACAGAAGACCAGCAGGCAAGCTCTTTATTGAGAAGACATTGGAGTGTTTGAGAGGAACATCCATGCTGGGGAGCAGTGCTGGTGACCTTGGGAGTGAGAATCTCCTTGGGGGAAGGTCGGGGTGTTGTTTTTTATGAGTTCAGAGACATTGAGGAAGGGGGAGGGGTCTGTTATGGATGACTTGACTGGATACACCTGTATTGTAATGAAATCGTATACCACATTGTTTACATCGTGCTTGGGTATTTTTATTACTAATACAAAGCTGCAGAACATGTAGTAGGGCTAACGTCCTCTTGAAATTGTCCTTCCTGATGGAGCACCCCCAGTAGAAGGTCACATATGGATCCTTTTGTGGGGTTTTAGGATGCTGCACAGGCCCCGGGTGCTCTTTAGTTGGGGATAGTTTGGAAGTTCCCTGAAAATATCCAGGAGGGCTGAGACCATCTTCTTTTGGATAAGAGAAACGGCTGGTTTGTCCTGCATACAAGATAAGGAGGGGAGAGTACAGTGAGGGAGTTGGCCATTGCATCTGGGCCCTGCCCTCTGGCTGGCAGCTCTTTCTTGATGGCGGGCCAGTGGAGCCATTGACAGGAGCCCCTATTACACATGCAGGCGCTTGGCCTGCACGCCATGACCACTTAACCTGGGGCTGCATTTCCTCCAGATCTCCATGTCATTTATGTGAACCCTATAGCTTGAGAGTTTATCAGTTTCGTTGCGTATCTCACTCTGGAGTGACAGGATACTTTGAGGAGAAAGCCAGTGTGGGGTCCACTCACTGGCTGGGTGACTTAACACCTCTGGGCTTTAGTTCACTCATTTCTCATATGAAGGGATTGAACTAGTACAGGTAATTTTTGTTGTTTTGAGGGGATTGAGAAAGTTCTTACTACGTAGTCTTGGTTGGCCTGAAACTTGCTATGGAAATCAAGCTGCCCACAAACTTGAAGTGATGCTCTTGCCTCTGCTTAGAAAATACTGTAAATACAAGTACACCCCAGCATGACCAGCTCAGACCAGTGTCTCTCTCTCTCTCTCTCTCTCTCTCTCTCTCTCTCTCTCTCTCTCTCTCTCTCTCGTGTGTGTGTGTGTGTGTGTGTGTGTGTGTGTGTGTGTGTGTTTGTGTGTGTGTGTTTAAGCCAGAAGTCAGTAAGAGTTTACTGTTACTCTCCACTTGATTTTTTTGAGACAGGGTTTCTCGATGAACCTGGAGCTCACCAATTTGGCTAGACTGTCTGGCCAGTAAGCTAGTAATCTCCAGGGTTCTTCCTGTCTGTCTCACCAGGATTGGAACTATGGACACTCACCACACACATCTTTTCACATGGGTGCTGATGATTCAAACTCAAGACTTTGTGCTTGTGTGGTAAATTCTTTATTGACTGAGTCATCTCCCCAGGCCCAGGTCAGTGAAACCTCAGGAAACTTTAGCCATCAATGGTCACCTGGAATCAAGGACAGTTGTCTGTGTAGGACCCATGATTGCACTTTTACCAGGCTCCCTACTGCTGGCCTGGGGAACCCCAGATTGAGAAATGCTGACCAGATGATTTCTGAGGTTTGCTCTGATTCATATATTCTGGGGGCTCTTTTGCCCAGCCTTAGTACAGGATTAGCTGCCCCTCTGTCATGCATCTTCCATTGGTGGGAAGACTCAAGTTTGTGGTGTGTGCTTCTTCCAAGTGGACAGACTTGTCCCATGTCGTATCTGACTTCTCCTAGTCCTAGTTAATGGCACTTCCCCAGCATACCCTGGATGGATGAGCTAAGCCCTACAAAATGCACGGAAGGCAATTCAGGCAAAGTATTATCAACAAGATTTAAGAAGAAGCCCACAGAACACAGCAATAAAACCTGGAAATAACTATCCATTTCCTACCCACAAAACGTCTCATTTCCGAGTCCATAAACGTTCCCCCCTCCGGATCCCAGACCCATCTGTTTTGTAAGCGTGTATAATTATTAGCATCATAAAGTCAGTTTCTATACCTAATGCAATTATCAGAAGCCAAAATAATATCAGGTAAAGGCGGGGGAGAGAGGAGGACGCTTGCTCACTGCAAACTCGGACTATTTCTTAAAAGAGAGAGAAGTAGTCACACGAGAAGATAAGAATTCTTTATGGTGAGATTATGCTTCCTGTGGAGGCTTTGGGGACTGCTTTGCAAATAAGGCTGAGCTGGTTCATCTCAAAGTAAAGAGCAGCTCCTTGGCATGTGCCATGGGCTCAGTTGCTGTTGGGAATCAGAAATTGAGGTCTGTGCTTCCTCTGTGACCAACCTATAGCCTCTCTGGAGGCTCTGGGAGCATGGCCTTCCCTCCAGAGGCACGGCCAAAGCTGGTCCATTTTTTCCCATCCCTTTCCCCCGGCCTCTGGTGAGTTAAAGACAGCAAGTTTACAAAGCTTGGCTGGGAATCTAGTCTGTGGTGAGTTCCCGATTCAGAAAGAACTCAGGCCTCCCGTCTTAGTGTCTGGTCGCAGTGGCAAGGCTGGTTAGCTACTCATGGAATGAATGAGTCAATGGATGAAGTGATGGATGAGTGGAGAAGGTACAGATGGCGACAGCAATTGCTATTACAGGAGAAGGAGAGCATATGCTGGTTCCTCCGCCTCTGTCTTATTGTGCTGGTGGGAGGTAGCAGACGGCGCATCCAGGCATTATGGAGAGGCTGGCTTTTATTTACTTCAGCATCCTGACCACTAGACCGGTCCGAATGGAGTGGCCATCTTTGCACAGTGGTGAGTTCTACATTACTACTGATTTTCAAGGCTGAATCTGGGTAGCCCTTCTCCAGGCATCTCATCCAGGAGTTGGAGGTTAGGTTGGAGGGACAAGGAATAGAATATTTACCAAAAATCTGCTAGGTATCTGACTTGTCTAATCTCACTGAATTCACTGCAAACCAGAAGTACATGCTCTGATCTTGATTTCTTAACATTAAGGAAAGCAAGCCCAAAGATTCGTGGAACCAGTCCATCACACCAGCTAGCGATATGCAGAGCTAAGATCCAAAGGAGGGTCTGCCTTTTCCAAGGTTCAGCACCTTCCACAAACTACTACTACTAGGCTATCCTAAGCCTTAGGATCTTTAGTGCGCTTGTTGGAGCAGAGCTCAGTGTGCCTGGCTACTGAAAACACAGGCTGCCGCCACGTCTGGCTGAGATGTTGGTCTGCCTTCTGGATCCATCGCTGAGGATTCAAAGCTGTCTTAGGAGTGCCTGGAGTGGGGGTGTGACCGTTCTCCATGCCCGTTGTCTTTTGGTTCAGATGGGTTTGTCAAGCTGCCCTAGCCTCTTCTCATCTGCTCGTCTGCCAGAATCCAAAGTCAGTCTGATGGTGTAGGGATTTCATTCTATGGTCCTGAAATCTGTGGCTGGTCTGGGCTCCCTCTCACCCCACATGCCCCTCTGTGGCTGGGGAGCAGGCTCCTGTCTCCCGATCTCTCTCCAAACACATTAAGGGATGAAAGGGGAGTGTGTCCGTCCGCAGGGCAGAGCAGCGCAGCAGGCTGGGGGTTCTGACTGTTGTTCTGTTGCTAGTTTGTAGCAACGGTGAACCCCAGAGGCACTGGCAGTACAGTCTGACAGAGATGGGGAAGTTGGACGGATGGGCTTTCTGAAGTGTCTCCGCGGCCTTTGGAGACAGCTCCATCTAAGCGTGTTTTCCTCCGGTCTCTGTCCCTTGTTCCCCATGCCAGCATCCTCTGCTTGTCCACCAGATCCCTCATGCCTACAAGCCCTATCTCTAGACTTCTTTGCAACTATATGGCAGGGACCCCTTCCTTCCTTGGGACTCCTTCCTTCTTTCCACACTAAGGGAGTAGGCGAAGGGGGCGGGGCGGGAACCACTGGCTGTGGGCACCAACATGCCATCTTCTCCTTTCTTTGCTTCCAACATTTTTTTTTTTTTTTTTTTTTTTTTTTTTTTGCCTCCAGTACCCTGCAGTCTGGCTTGATACGGTGCTAGGACAGGCCCTGCCAGAGCAGGGCACCAGCCAAGCCTCCGGGAGGGCTTCTGCTTCTGCTGATAAGTGCCCTGTCTTTTCCCTCCCCTCCGGCAGGGTGGAGATGCCCTCCCTTCAGAGCCAGGGAATTAAAACAGGGAGCTGGGCTTTGGCAACTGGCCTTCTCTCTGGCACTCGGCCTGCACTGTCTCCATGGGTTGCTCTCTCAGACTCACTGTTGCCTGATTAAAAATGATTCCTTCTCGCAAGACAAAATAGGGTCTTGTCTGGAGTCCACCCCAAAATGAGATAGAGACTTGGCATTCCAGGGCCTCGGAACTCAGTCCACAGGAAGGAAGGGCCATGGGGGCGGGGGTGGGTTTCCCTTCAGGTGAGGGGAAGGGCCACATGAAAAACCAATCTGTCCAGGTTGCCTTAGATCCATTTCAGCCTTATCTATTTGAAGAACCACGGACAGGGAGGGTGTCTTAAACCATGGAAGTACAAGCCAGATATGGTGGCACATGGCAGTAATCCCAGCACTTTGGAAGCTGAGGTAGGGAGATTGACATGAATTTGAGGTTAGCTTGGGTTACACAGTATGTTCCAGGCTAGCCTGAGCTACAGTGTCTCAAGCAAAACAAAGCAACAAGCCCCAAACACTCAACTCTTGAGAGCTCTGAGGGCAGATGTCTGTGAACAAGGTGTGACCTGAGGGCCTGGTTCCTGCAGAGAGAGGAAGGGGACATTACGGGTGGGGGGTGGAAGTGGTGTGGTGGGGGATCTGGTCTGGGTCCCTCCATTGGGTTTGGAGATGGCTGCCTTCTCTGTTTTTCCACACTGACTTCCTTCTGTGGGCTTCCCAATTTTCCTTTTGTGGGGGTCACCAATTACATTAGTGTGCTCAGCCTGTCGTAACAAAATACCAGCGACGGCATGGCCTAGGTAACAGCCACTTCTTTTCCTACGGTTCTGGAGGCCGAGGAACCCCAGATCAAGGTGGGAAAGTCTCTTCTTGCTTGCAGAGGACCACCTTCTCCCTGTGCCTTCACATGGGAAAGGGAGGATGTCCTGGAATCTCTGGGAGGGTACCAGCACTAGCCATATCAGATTAGGGTTCACAGGCCCTGCTTCCAACTACGATCCCTTTGAGGGCTGAGATTCAAGATGAGAAATATTCAGGGAAATAATTCAGTCCTCGGTTTCAGTCATTCTGGGTGAGGGCACACCCTGATGATTCCACTTTAACTTGACTCTCTTAGTAAAAAAGTGTCTCTGTAGACGGATACATTCTGAGGTATTGGGGGAGTTACAATGTTAAGAGAAAAATTTGGTGAGATACAAAGTCAGTTTGTAATACCCAGTTTCTGGAGACTTACTGAATCCCAGTAGAAAAGAGACTAGGGACACATGTGTTTCCCTTCTTTGGTCCTGCTTGGTTTTCTGGGGATGGGACAGGCAGCGTCTCCTCAGGAGCTCCCCGGGCTGAGCCTTGGCATCCAAAGCTCTTACAGCTCCACTCACTGTCCCCAGAGTCACTATCAGCTGCCATCACTCTCGTGGTCAGTTTTCAATGCCACCACTGCCCAGGCACACAGCCCTCAGAGGGCAAATGCAGAGCAGCGTGGTTGCCCTTCCAGGAATCCTCTGAGATATCAGTACAGAGGCAGCCTGAGAAAGTTCCTGGGAAAGGAACGACTTTTAGGAAGATTCGGGCCTGGAGCCTCCTCAGGGATCAGGGGAGAGAGGGAGGGAGGAGGAGCAGGAGGAGGCAGGGGTGAGAATTAACCCAGCTATCCCTGTTCTCAGCTCGCCATCGCTGCCGTGGAGGTAACCTCTCTTCACATCTTTCTGTCCTAATAGGATTATTCCCCCAAACATCTTAAGCAAGAGAAAGACTGTTTCCTTCTTAATCTTTATTTAGAGTACACAAAGACGGGAACTTTCCTTTCTGGGTTAAGTAGCCTTTACATCTTCTTTGTGCCCATTATTTCCTTGTAGAAACGCTCTGGGTTCCTGTCTTCACCCAGAGCCCCACACACTGTACATACCGTGACTCTGAGCCATGGAAGTGGGGAGGAGGAGGGGGTCGTGGTGTAGGGATAACCTGTTCTTTCATCCTTCCTGCTGGTCTATCATCGGCCGCTCTGTCTCCTGGTATTGTCTCAGGATTCCCTAGGCTTCCTCCCAGTCTCCCATTCCCTGGCTATCCTCACCTATCTTTCAGCATCTTTGTGGAAGGGTTAGGAATCAGAGGAGCTCACTTGTCCTGTGAGCTCAGTGGTGGAAATGGTGGGGGCAAAAGAGAAGCTATGGACCAAGCCTCTGTCATGTGACTTCTGCTCTGGCTACAGGGGCCCTGCTGATGCATAGGCAGAAAGGCCGCATGAGGCTTCACTATCTTCATTTTAAAGCAGAGACTGAGAACTGGAAGGGTCTTTTCAGAACACGGAACTCATCTCCCTACTAGATGTCCCAGTACTGTTCAGAGGCCTGCTGTTATAGTTCAGGAGCAGGACAGTGCTCTCCCGTCTCTGTTAGTTTTTACAGCTTAGCATGCTGGGATATCTCTGAGTAGGGGGTGGGTCTCCCTGGATTAGTTGGGGCCCTCCAGGGAGCCAGAATCAACAGAATATGAAACCTACATATTTTACATATTATATACACAGATGTATATATGACATGTATAATAGCATGAGGAGCTGGCTGGAATGACTCCGAAGGCCAACAAGTCCCACACTGAAGACCGTGGATAGCTGGGAGTATGAGTTCCAGTCCAAAAGCTTGAGAGCCAGGATGAGTTGCTGTTGTGATTTTCAGCTATGAAAAAAAAAAACTGGACGAAGTGTCAGGCAGAGAGATTCTCGGTTCCTTGGGAAACAGCTTCGTTTTTCTGCTGAGTTTGCTCTGCTACACGCTCCCCTGACTGGACAAGGGCCCTCTCACACTGGGAATGTGATCTGCTTTGCTCCAGCTACCAGTTCAAACACGGTTATCCCGATACACGCTGACACCTCTTAGAATAATGTTTGACCAAATAATGTTTGACCAAATACACGGCACTCCCTGGCCCACTCCAGTGCACAGTTAAAATAACCACCCCACTTCCTTTCGGCCATTTCTCATTGGACTGGCCCTCCTTATTTGGTGTTACAGGAGTGGGTTCAGTCCCTTTGTGAACCCAGAGTGTTCAGCGGTCCAGCCATTTATTCCTCAAAAGGGTCCATGACACCCAGCTGGGAGACACTGTTCTTACTGTCTGCCTTCTCCCGTAGTGAAGCTGTCAGCCCCTCTTGCCTCAGCTGGCCATATGGGATGTCTGCCTGCCCAGCTTTCCATGCCACTTGTGTGGCCTGGCTGGATGTGTTTGAGCTGCTCTGGCAAGATATATCAGAGTCAGTTTCTGGCTCTCAGGACAGCGATCCTCCCTTCTCTGTCCTATTCTTCTTGTTCAATCCCAGAGAAGTAGCAGTCGGGGCCCATAGGAACCTGGGACTGACCTGTGAGGAAAGCTCCTCGCTGTCTGTTTCTGCTCCTGGTAGTGTCTTCAGAGATGGAGGTGAAGTGGGTTTCCACTTAGATGCCCAAGGCTCTGTGTGCATCCTGTCCTTTCGGCCACCATAACTCCAGCACAGCTCACCAGTCTCAGCTCTATATAACCACAAAGATGCTGACACCTAAGCGTAGCCTCCTTCACCAACTAGTAATATAGTTCTCAGCTACAGGAGCAAGGACTTGACTCCAGCTCGGGTGTACCCCAGGCTGTGCTAGCTGTGATGTATGGGGTGGAGAGGCTATGTATGGATAAGGGGAAAATAATTTCACCATTAACAGTGTCACCCTTCTCACGTGTACCAAGAGCTCAGCTGGTGGTCACCCTAGGAAGTCACTCTAGGTTGGACACTACTGTGACATCTCCAGGACACAGTTAATGAGGTGGCTGCAGTAGATGACTCCTAAATGCCACATTTGACAGTGCTGGGATCTTTGGAGTGACAACCTTTCAGTAGACAGGAGGATCCCCAGAATGGGTGACTATAAAACTCCTTTCTATTTGCTGCCTGGAGAAATGAGAGGCCCAGGGTCCCTGAGTACCTCACAGTGCCCAACTCCTTCCCCAATGCTGGCCCTTGCTGGGGGGGGGGGCGGGCAGGGTGTGTAGGTACAGCCTTTGCAAAGGGCATGGCAGAAGTGAGGCCGCTTCCTGTTTGTCTGGGCCCCTGCCAGCGCGTTCTGCCGAGACTGGGGAGGGAAGAGCAAACAAGAGGATTTTCAGATGGTCTTTGCAGGCCTTCCACTTTGTTTTCCCTTGGAGGGAGAGGCAGCCACGATTCTAAATCTTGGCCTGGAGGAGCTGGGCAAGAGAAATTGGAGGGGAGGATGGCTTATGTGAGATGAGGAGACTGAAGCCCCGCTAAGCTGATCTGGCGAGCGCTTGATCTGAGCCCTGCTCAGACAAGCTTCAGCTTCTCTGGAGAGAATGCAGCTGACCTTTCTGGAGGCTGTTGCTTCTCTTACAATGGACTTTTCAAAGGAACTGTCATCAGTGTGGTGTGCCGGGAGAGGACCACCCGACACTCTCTGAGTACCTACAGAGACAGGGCCCTTCCTACCTACCTTCCCAGGGCCCCCATTTCACCTCCATGCAGGCTTTCCTAACAGTCTGCCTCCACCCAGGTGGGTAACGGGAACTTCCACCCAACATTCCAGAGGCTCCCGAGACACCCAGACCATGGCACCTGTCATCCGATCCCACTTGGCCGGAACACTCCACACTCTTGCTGGGGATGTGGCTGGCTGCTCAGTATTAGTCATTCCACTTCCTCAGCTGGACAGTAAGCTGCTGCCAGCAGGGACCAGATCATCTCCATCTTTTATATCCCACGTACTCACTCCCAGCAGGGTGAGCATATGGCGAGCCTTAATCACCACATCATGGAACTAGGGAAGGAAGAAAGGAAATGGAGAGGAAATGAGATCTGCCCTCACTTTTTTCTCTACTAGACAGTGGGTCCCCACCCGGGGTAGAACAGCCAGTGGGTGCTGGGGGGGCATGGGTAGCTCCGTGGGTACAGTGTGTGCAAGCATGAGGACCTGAGTTTAGATCCTCGGCATCACGTGGAAGGTGAGCATGGAAGGTGTACCTCTAAGTCAGTGCTTGGGGGGGGATAGAGACAGGCAGACTCTTGGGGCTTACTGGCCAGCCAGTCTAGCTGAAATAGAAGCTCCAGGTTCAAAGAGACCCTGTCTCAAAAAATAAGATGGGGAGTGATTGAGAAAGACATTCAACATCAACCCCTGGCCTCCAAATGCATACACATGGACAGACAGACAGACACACACACACACACACACACACTGATCAGTTGTTCTTGACAGAGGTGAGCAGCACCTTGGCATGGAAAACAGCTCTGGGCTTTGCCTTCTGTGCCTAGGTGCCTACTCCGGGATTCTTTAAAGAGCCCAGCATAGTTCTTTATCTGAGTTTAGGGGAGCTGGGCAGGTCTCGGATTTAGTTATGGAGATTCCAACCGTAGCCATGTCGCTGTGATGAGTAATTTCCCCCGAGAAGTTTCTTTATCTGCAGTCTCAGTGTGCAGCTTCTACGATGGGCAGTTGGCAGACGAGGAACCCGAAGTTCAGAAAGGTTAAATGATGTGAAAAGCAGGATTTGAATCCATATCCCCCCCGGTCTGCAAGCTCAGAGCCTCTTTTCTGCTAAAACGCATCAGGCTGTTTTTGTTTGTTTGTTTGTTTTGTTATTGTTGTTAAAGGTAAGTTAGAGCCAATGGCTGTGGGGCAAGGGAAAGTGGGAGGGGTGTGGAGTGAGGATGTGCTGGTGGAGGTTTTGGACTCTGATATGGCAACACACGCTAAAATCTCATTTGTTTCCCAGGCTGCTTGTGGAGCTTCATCCTTGTCCTGTGTCTTTTATAGTGAGATTCTCTTAGCCAGGGACTGTTTCTTTGCCTGGGAACTGCATAACGATAAGGACTTCCAGGAGTGCCCTGAGCAGGGGTGGGAGAAATCTAGAAACCAGGAAGAGCAAGGGAAGATTGGGCTTTGAGACAGTCACCGAATGATCATTCTGCAAACTTCATTGAGCAGTTCACATGTTCTAGGAGCTGTGCTGAACTCCACTGGGTTGAAAAAATAGGGGGTTCTGATCCCCAAGATCTTGTAGATTGTTGGGGAAGGCAAGATTCCCAATGGATGGGAGTTCCTCATGCAGAAAGATAGGCAGAGGAGGGGGAGGGATGCTGGAGATGATTGGGCAGAGGCACATACCTGGGTTCCTCCCTGGAATCCTCTACCCCGGCATCCCCCCCCCCCCCCCAGGCCTGGCTCTGAGTTTAAGTCAAATAGCTTTGGTCCCCAGTTGCCTCCTGCCTGCCACGTTCCAACTCAATCATTCTTTGAAATTTGGAACTGGAGCTAAAACGCCTTTGCCCTGTAACGGGATTTGCACAGTCTCCACAGCAGCGCCCGCGTCGCTCATCACCTGCTGTTGTAATCTGTACCACTAAGCCTGCAGCTAGAGGCGGAAAAGCTTAACTCGTTTTTCCTGGCACGGGAGCCATATTTCAGGAGGAGAGCTAATCCACAGCCCATCTCCACACACGGAGGCTCTCAGAGGAGGTACCCATGGCAGAGAGGGCAATGGCTCCTTCCTTCCTTCCCAGAGGAGCTCTGAAGATCATGCTCCTCTTACACAGACAGACTGCAGGAATTGTGGTGTCTGGGTCTGAGGGTTAAACTGCTCTGGGGACCTTCTCAAGAGTGTTGGTGGCAGAGACAAGATGGCTAATCTTCCTGGTGATTTCCATACCTAGGCTGAATGGGCCTCCATATCTTCTGCACTGGAAGAGTTGACTCTGTCTAAAGTATTAGACAAGTGTTTTTTGAGCAAGTGTGTGTATATGTGTGGTGTATACCTACCCAGGGATGTTGATTAAACACCTAGAACATTTTCTAAAACCCGAACAACTGCTCATGTTTTGTTGTCTTCTAACATTGTCTTAACTCTTTGTGCTTTGGAAGAATAGAGCCCAGAGTGAGCAGGAGTTTACTGGATGCTTACTGGAGCTCAGGTCTGTTTGAGGCACTGTACTTAAGAGCATGAGGTGGGAGTGGGGGTCCAAACACGTGGGCACTAAGTGGAAAAGCAATCTAAAAGCAGGAATAAAAGTTGCAAATTCCTTAGAGACAGAGGCCAGGCATGTGTGTGCATCCATGCACCCATTCAGTGATTCGTTCAGAATATATTTACTAAGCCTAACGCATGATAGATGCTTTTTATAGTGCTCTTTATCGATGCTGACAGACACTGGAGCTGTCCTTGTACAAGTGGAAGGCACTGGAAGGACTGGGCAGTGAATGGAATTTGGCTTGACCCAAGCATTGCGTTTCTGAGAGGTTGACTGTCTGACGTGCAGTAGGTTGTGAGGAGGTAGGTTCTTCATCTCTGGGAAAGTTTGAGTAGAGGCTTTGTAGGCAGACCTCTCAGAGGCAGAAGAGAGTGTAACATGTCCTACAAACGTCCATTTATCCCTCCCCCCTTTTCCAGTGCACCCTAGTATCCTTCAAGTACCAGCACCCATTTCTTCCTGCCGCAGAACCTTCTCTGTTCACTTCCTGATGACCAGCTGGAAGTCCCGAGGTATGGATGGCAGCCTTCACAGTTGTCTGAAGGGAGCCAGTATGCAAATGTCCCAGTCCCCTCCTCCTTGTTATTGCCTTCCAGAGTTGCCAACAGCGTGAAGCTCTATTTCTCACAGTGGAAATCTCCTCAGTGATCAGCTTCCTTGGTTGTCTTCCTCTCTGCCTTTTTCCTCACCTCCCTCCTGGTACTTCTTGGTTTTACTTCTAGAATGATGACCTAGCACTTGGTCCCTGGCCTCTGCATCTCCTTTTTGAATAACCTGAAGGAAGACAAGGATATCTTACCCTGTGTGGAAGCTGAGACCTCCAAGGGTCCCCTCCTTCCATTTCTACTTGGATAAAGAAACAGTGTCACATTGAGACCAGAACTTCCCTCCTCTGCTGGGGAGCAGAGTGTGGGGCATTTGTCACTCATCTGACATAAGATGCTCAGCTTGTCTTCCTGCCAGGTCAGGAGGTCCCCTGAAAGCATTTGGTGGCAGCTACTTTAGGGATGCATGCCCTAACTTCCATTCCACCAGAGCTCAGGCTTGGGGGACCAGGATGCCTCGTAGACACTTGTGGATTGGCTCTCCTTGATCTTTGGACCTCTCAGTCCGTGCTAGCTCTGGGCAGGGCTGAGCCCTCACATCTACCATTCCCAAGGACCTCTGTTTCACACAGTTGATGAGCCAAAGGTTGGGCGGGCCTAGTCTGAAGGTCTTTTCTGTGTCATCTGGCTAGAAGGCATCGAACTAAACAAGCAACTGGGCCAGGCTAATTGCCTGCCACTCTACAAGGCTAGGACACTGACTTGAGCAGTGTCTACCATACCTCCACAGACAGAGTATGCCGAAACAACACTTCGTTATGGAGGCAGGGAAGGAGGACAGAGACAGCTTTTTCAGTAGGTGTGGTAGACACTGCAATGGCCACCAGGTCCTCATCAGTGAAGAACTTGCTGGCCTGATGCTGGGAAAGCAGTCTGCACTTAGAACCTTTAGGGGACAATTCAGTGGCAGAGAGTCTCCTACCCAACCAAGGCTGAGAACCTTTTGGGATTGCTCACACTCAGTAACAGATTGATACATGAGTTGATACATGCCATCTGGCTAGATTTGGGATGGCTCTAACAGTCTTTTCATAAGGGGCTAGAAAGATGGCTCAGTGGTTACGAGCACTGGCTGCTCTTGCAGAGGATCCAGCTTTTGTAATACTCCTTAGTAAGTACCCTCTTGATAAAATTCAGTTCAGAGGTTGCTCTCAGTGACCCTACCTTGGGACAATGGGACATTGTCTTTGCTGACTCAGTTGAACCTCTGAATCAGTCTGCTAAACCTAAAATTATCCATTTCTAATTTGTACCTTCCAGAAAGTCCTTGGTACCTTAGAGAGTGAAATGGGGTTAGGCCCAGCTCTTTTTCCAATGGTCTCAATAAATTGACTGTGTGTGTGTGCACACGCGCGCACGCGCACATGTTACAGGGATTAGAATACTAGGTAGGCCCTGCAGGTCACACACACATGCCACCACATCCTGGAGTGCACTGATGCCCCTGGTCACCGCATGCAGGCAGCCGCCATATGCAGGCAGACGTCCTTCAGAAGATGTAGCAGTTACAGGCCCCTGAGCAGCAGCGTCTTTCTGTCCCAGGCTCATTCTTACAGCTGGGACTATGATGGGAGCTTGCTTTATTAGATCCCATTATAAATGGATGATTTGCCATCTCTGAAGATAAATGGGAAGCTTAATGCAGAGGTACCCTGTCTGGGGAAACTGGAGAGTTATGGATGTTAGCTTTGTAGCTTTGTGAAAGCACTTTCTTAGGGAAACTGAAATGACCAAGATGAGATTGAATTAGTATGTACTGGTATGAGCTTTTTCTCCCCCTATCCATCTTGATTTTTTTTTTTTTTTTATAAAAAAAGGAATAGATTTGCCTCCTGTGTGAACAGTTTCATAAAATGCAAAGCTGAATTTGGGCTTGGTAATTAGCAGGGTTGCCTCCTGGTGCTAAGGAGGCAGCTGCCCAGTTCAAGTCATCTGTGGAGGGGGTGAAGGAAGCGCCCTCTGCTGGCTTCCCTCCTGGTGGGGTCTGCTTGCTCCCACTCACTGGGCTCCCACTCCCGCCAAGTGCTTCCTTTACAGGGTGATTAGCACCACTTTCCATTCCAGCTGCAGACTCCTGGATTCTGCTTCTCTGAGTCACTCTACCATGCACCCTCTTTATTACCCTGTCCCACTCTGAATTTCTGACTCAGGTTCCCAATTAAGAGGTAAGCTTCTTGCCAGTAGGCAAATCCATCCATTAAAGACTAAATACTTGAGGTGTAAAGATAAGGATGTGGAGACTCCTGTCCTTCAAGAGACGGATCTAATGGAGGAAACACAGATGTAGATAATGCCCAAACCAGTGCTCCATGACGGAGCTATCTGAGATGACAGAGATGTCCCATGTTTGTGGTATATATTGTGGTCCCTCCAGAATAAGAAGGGATGGGTGTCTTAGGATCCTGAGAAATGGCTTCTGAGATTTGAGCCTTGGTGTCATATTTTGTAGAATCACAATGTGCTTCTAGAATCTCTCTAGAATCTAGAACCTCTCTAGAACCAAAAGATCTGCTGGCCTAGTCCCACTTCCTCCTGACATAGAGGAAGGAAGAAAGATCATGGCATGTCCAGGCTCATGGTAAGGGAGAGACAGAATCGGGACTCTAACTCTTCCTTCCTGACTTTTTGACTCCAGCAGACTGTTACAAGCGGTGAGGGAGGGAACAGAAGACTTCTCTTGAAGCCTCCCATTTATGCCATCACAGACTCAAGACCAGGTTTGAGGTCTCATATGTATTTGAAGTTTACAGGGTGAATGTAGAGGGATGCTTATGGGTGATATTACTCAACTACCTAGGACCAGCATACGCCACCATGGTCAGTGTCTGTGCCAAGTGTCTTCATCACCAAATAATTCTAGGAGCAAGGCACAGAGACAGAATGATATGTTCCCCAGTTTACCTGGGACGCCAGATAGTGGGAGCACTGAGAATTCCTGTCCCTCCGAGACTTTACTAGGCATAGGAGTTATCTTCTTGGGTGGTCCTCATGAAACAGTGATTTCCAGCAGGGCTTCTGGATTAATCTTTGAGTCCAAGAACTTTGTAGAGATGGAGAATAAAAAGGGATAGCTTGCCATGAATGGACTTAGCCTCTCCTCTGCTCCACAAATATTTATGAGCACAGATAGCATCTAAAGAAAGCTGTGCATGCATGGCTGGGAGCTGGGAGGCCTGGAAGCAGTTGGCACCAGGTGAATTCATTAGAAATTTAAAGCACAGACTATATAGTTTTCTCTAATATATAAATATAATTCTAAGCACAGAGCCTACCCCAGGTCCCAGAGCACTCTCTGGGGATGCTGAGCTTTGCAAATGGAAGGTTCTTGATCATCTTGGCTTCCTAATGTGTTAAGGTGTGCAATGAGTCCTGTAGTGAGTACCCATCATGACCCTGGCAGAGCCTGGGACTCACCTGGAGAAAGCTCCAGGGTTTTCTCCACTTCAGGTTTTCTCATGTTGGTGAGAGCCTTCTAGCCTTTTATGGAGCCACATAAAACACTCTAAATACCAGTATATTTAAACCTGTGTGTGGTTTCTTTGGATGGCGTCGGTGGCAGCGCGGGGGAGAGGGGGTTGAGAAGTTTTTACTCACCTAAGAAGTTCACCTTCTTTTAAAATTTATACATTTAAATTTATTTTTTATTATTTGCATGTGTGCATTTGTGTAATGTGAGTGTGGGGGCACGTGCATGCCGCAGCATGTGTATGAAGATCAGGACGACTTTGTAGAGTCTGTTCTCTTCTTCCCCCTTTCTGTGACTTCCGGGGCCTGAACTCAGGTCATCAGGCTGGTGTGGCAAGTGCTTTTACCTGCTGAGACATCTCACTGGCCCAAGTGTGTGTCCTCTTAGTGCTGTCTTTAAGGTCTCCTCCTGGCTGTGGCAGGCGCTAAGCTGGAGGAACATTCAGGATGATTTCTGTCCTCTTCCTTCCTCTCCCCATTTGACTGAGGAGAGGCCAAGAGATCTGAAGTCCAGTAAGGACTCATTCAATGTCACACAACTGTGGAGAGGCCAAGAGATCCCAAGTCAGGTAGGGACTCACTCAATGTCACACAACTGTGGAGAGGCCAAGAGATCCCAAGTCAGGTAGGGACTCACTTGATATCACACAGCTAGTCAGCAACAGGGTTGAATTGAGATGTCTAAATCATCTGATCATTTGCTCAGAAGGTTTTTAGTAAATTCTTAGTGGGTATCTAGGAACCATGATAGCCAAAGGGACAACGGAGGACAAGAAGACCCAGTCCCCATCCCCAGCGCCTGCCTTGGAGTGGGAAAGAATAAACAAACAGTCCTACCTATCCTTTCCTACATGTCATGAAGGAAATGGCAGGGGAACCATGTATAAAGTTTGGGTCACAGAATGGCTGGAGAACCAGGGATAGAACTAGGGACCGAGTGTCCCAGGCCAAGGAAACAGCTTTCACAAAAGCCCTGGGGAAACGACGTTTGTTGTCAAGGGCAGCGTGGATGAACCGAGTAAGTGAGAGATACTGGGATGGGCAAGAATGGAGGGGGCAAAGGCAAGGTCAGTGGCAGCCCTCCTAGGTCAACAAAGGACTCTGGGCTTTAGTCTCATTTCCACTATGCAGCCTGAGTGGAATAGCTGAGTTTCCACGGCACCGTGTGGAAGAGGCCAAGGGCTGACGAGCATCCAAAGAAACATGGACTTGGCTCTTCTGAGAAAGGAGCTCTGAAGACATGAGGAAATGTGGTGTGGCTGTTCTGGTGAAGATGGGCTTAGCCCAGGGAAACTGGTGACTTGGCCACCTCAAGAGGCAATGCAAAGAGATCTTGGAGAGGGAGCCCCAGAGTTGGCTGAAGAGGCTGGAAGTGACAAACTGAGGGAGTGGTTTCATTGGCCCCACCTGAGGGCATTCAAGATGGAAGGAACCCACCTTGGGTATAGGTGTGCCAAGCCGATCTGTGGTTAAGCTGGGTTTCTGTGGTTTACCTCCTTGGGTAAGATTCCCATCCCCAAGCGTCCTGGCCAGTAACTCTGCAAGGCAGACAGAGTGTGTGCAGTGTTAACATACTTTTTACCTGGCAGATGGTCACACAGGGGCAAGGTAGCAGGACCAAGCCCAGAGGTGGCATCAGTGGATGTGACAGGAAGGGGAGGTAGGGGAAGGGAATGGGAAGTTGACGCGGATGGAGAGTGTCCACCATTCCTCTCTGGCAAGTTGCCTTCTCTGGCTGTGGCGATGAGGCCATCGGATCAGCCCGCACACCGCTGCAAGTGGTGTGAGTGTGAGTGGCATCACTTTGGAGACGCAGCCGGTGGATCCTGCCCTTTGGGTGACTATCCAGGCAGGACTAACAACTTGGTTGACAGTGTCGTCTCTCAGGGTGGTTCCCATCATTGAATGAGACCATGGAAACAGGCATGGAAAGCAGTCAGCATACTGCCTCAGACACTGGGTGCTCAGGGCACGGAGGGTCTAAAGCTCTGTTTTCTTGACTTGGAAACGGATCCTTGACCTCCCATTATTCAACATCTCCCTGCCCTTTTTCGTTTTTAAATTTTTATTTCATTTTGCTTTAGGTGTATGGGTGTTTTGATTGCTTGTATCTCTGTGCTCCACCTGTGTGTCTACTGCCTATGGAAGCCAGGAGAGGGCGCCACATCTCCTGAAACTAGAGTCACAGATAGTTGTGACCCACCATATTAGTGCTGGGAATTCAATCCAGGTCCTCTGGAAAAACAGCCAGTGCTTAAAAGCCATCTTGCCAGGCCCCATTTTCTGGTCATTTAAGAGACAATAATATCATATAAGAGACTCCAGTTATCTTCTTGGCACTGGCCCAGAGAAGCCACGCAGGTACCTGTCACTTCTGATCTCCAAATCTTCTCTCTTGGTAGAAAAGCTTATCTTAGACCAGCTTCTCCGCAGCACACTGCTGAGCCGAACAGAGGGGGCCTGCATTGGCAGAGCGAGCCCTTCCTTTAAGAAGTCCGGGTAGGTCCAGACCCTGGTAGGGTCTTCTCCAACTGAGTTTAGTCTGCGCTCTGTCATGTAGATCAAATAGTTCCACTTTCTCTGTGTGCTCTGAAGTAAAAAACAAAACAAAATAAAACCAGAAAAGCAACACCTAGAAGAGCCCTAAACATCATATTATCTCAGAGGTCTCTGCTGAGATAATATGACTGATGTTCTGTGAATCGTCTTTCAGCTTCCAAACTCGCCTCTTTTGAGAAATTTGCCCTACAACATCATTCAATGGCATCTCCCCCTCCCCTTCCTGGCCTATCCATTAGTTACAAGCTGCAATGTCCTGGAATTAATTCATTTATTTATGCTTCTTAATATGTGACCTGCGGGTTGTTTCCCATAACAACAATGGCAATGACAACAGCAACTGCCATTTATCATGCATGCAGGTACCTGGTAGACACCTTAAGAAGCAACCTTGGGAGCCTTGGGACTTTGGTGGCTTTAAGCCACTCAACAACTGAGTCAGAATTTGGACACAAGTCTTCCTGGCCTAGCTCAGTCTAAGCCAGTTAAACAGCATACGGTGTTCTCTGTGTGCCCTATCAGACTGTGGGAGCCCCAGAAAGAGCCTGTTTTCTGCATTCACTCCATCTCCCTTTATTTTAAAACTCTGCTCAGTAATAAAAGTCAAGATTATTGTTGGGTATGCCAGACACCTTGGTTGAAGTTGAGAATGTTATGTACAACTCTCCCCAGTCCAGGTTGTAGACAGAGAAGGGCACAATCAATTTCCAACTTCCTTCCTCTCTTCCTTCCTTTACTTTTTAGTTCGTGTGTGTGTGTGTGTGTGTGTGTGTGTGTGTGTGTGTGTGTGTACAGTGTGAATGCACGCATGCCCATGCCGTGTAATGTGTACAGAGGTCAACAGGTCAGAGGACAACCTCAGGTGTTGGCTCTTGGCTTCTCCCCTGGCTTGAGACAGCCTCTTGCTTGATTCCACACCATGTCTGCTGAGCTAACTGGCCTGCAGTTTCCAGGGATTGTCATGTCTCATGCTGTCTTCCCACAGATGTGCTAGAATTACAGATGTTCATGCTACATGTCTGAGTTTACTTGGGTCCTGGGGATTTGAACTTGGGTCCTTAGGCTTGTGTCATGCATGCTTTTACCCACTGAGCTATCTTCCTTGCCCTGACTTCCAGCTTTACCTGACTGTAGATGAGAAGGATCTTACAGACCCTGTGGCCTGGGAATCAGGCCCCAAGTGACTTGTTGCTGGTGTGCTAAAATAAGAAGACCCTCCTATGGAAGGGCACAACTAAAGAGACGTCCAGGAGCCTGTCCCTCAACCAGGGAGCTGGCCTGGGTGCTGGTGCCGACGTTTACTGTAGATGTCTTACATCAATGTCTAGGACTCTCTGTAAGAGGGAGAAACCAGAGTTGGTGACTGATATCTATAGCCTTCGTGGGTTGTGGGAGCCTGGTGTGAGGCTCACACGGCTGAGTGGCACAGGCTGGGGTGCTGGCTTCCCAGATAGACACCCTAGTGAACTAGCATTGTCCAGGGATGTCTCCATCCTCTCCTCTTCTCCTTCTTGGACTCTGTCTTCACGGAAGTCCCTCACTTGGCCTTCCCACTGCCAGGAACTCTATGAAACATTGAAATTGGGGCTGCAAATGAGTTATCTGTGAGTGACCCTGGGGAGCCCCCATCTCTGTCTGCCTCCACCTGAACAGTCAAATCAAATACAAATCTACTTCACTATTACGGGTAAGGTGGTCAGGAGTTTAACTGTATGGTTCATCAGTCATTGCCATATAACCTAGAACTAGTCTGTTAGCACTCACTCAGTAAATATTTCCTGAGCACCTACTGTGTGCCACACACTAGCCTAGATACTGTGTGAGTATGGGATGATGGGACAGTGAGTAGACTAGAAGAGGAAAGTGGCATGGTAGGCCTGGCAGAGCCTTAGAACATCCCTGGGAAGGGCAGCCAAGGCCTCTTTTGGTTGAAACCTGAATGATGATGCATAAAGAAACAACGGAGAAATAGAAAATGTTATGGAGACGTAGGATACAGCAAGTCCAAGGCCTTAAGTTGCAGAGCAAGAGAACCACTGAGAAAGAAGTCTAAGAGGTTTCTGGTTTGCTGCCACACAGGCAGTGAGTTGCAGGGCCTCAAGGTGGAAGCAGAGAGTATATTTAGGTGGCCATTCAAGGGTCCTGGCCAGCAATGACACCACTCTCTGAACCTGTTTCCAAAATGAAGACAAGAGTACCTACCTTCCAGGATGGTGATGAAGAGGGAGTGTAATAAGTAAACGGTATTCAGTACACAGAAACCATTAGCAAGAGCAAAAAATTGACTATCGTGGGCTGTACAAGCCCCACTGTATAAGCCCTTCCGGGAGAATTGAGCCTATGATGGTCAGAACTTTTTCAGTCAGCAACTCTAACGATGGGATGCAGGCTACCCTTCCTGGCTTTCCTATCCTAGGTTGTTAGTGATGAGAAGGGCATCTATGGTGCTCAGCACCCACTGGAAGGTGGTCACCAGACTGGCAGGAGTGGACAGGTGGTCTCTGGAGGAGGGGGACTTCTTCTGTGTGTTACCAAAGCAAGACTGCCAGCAAGTGGGAGAGCCCAAGCATTTTGGATTCCGTGCCTTCCCAAGATGGAGCCGGGAGACATTCCTGCCTCATCTGGCAAGTCTGCTGAGTTGAGAAGGGATAGGAGAAAGGCTTAGCTAACAGGAAAAGCCAGCTGGGATGCAGAAGATGTGGAGTTGCTCTTTGCTTGTCCCCGACTTTCAATCAGCAGGGAGGGGTGCACTGGAAATAGAGGAAGGGAGAAAACAGAGGTGGGTAGAGAGAGTTCTTTCCAAGCTTCCTGTCTGTCCTCGGAGATGAGAGGGTAAGATGATATAGGCTGGGCTTGTGAAAAGGTCTTGGTCAGACACTCTCG
Source organism: Peromyscus leucopus (assembly GCF_004664715.2). Taxonomy (NCBI): domain Eukaryota; kingdom Metazoa; phylum Chordata; class Mammalia; order Rodentia; family Cricetidae; genus Peromyscus; species Peromyscus leucopus. Next base: position 26,355,778 of record NC_051069.1, on the reverse strand, counting down.
GTATGCAGAGACAGCAGCTGGACCCCGAAGCGTATTTCTGCTCAGCGAGCAGGGTCTCTTATCCTGCAGAGATTCACCTCCTCTGAGTAGTGCTGCGACAAGATGAGGGGCTGGAGAGCCCTGATGCCCTGCAGCCACACCTTGGACTCCTCTAGCTGCCTGCCATTGTGGTAAAGGGAAATTTTATGAGCTCTTCATTCCTCAGGTCCCACGGGGCCTTTGCCTTGCTCAGACCATCTCTGATACACACATATATCTTCAAAAGAAAAAGAAAGAGAGAGAAAAGCTATTTTATTTCATTGCCAAACTATCCACTTTAAATACCCTTTTTATTACAGTATCTGCATAGTAATACTAATAATAGATCTTGTTGGCAGTTCTAATGAGGCTGGAGAATATAAGGTTCCCAATAAAGTTAATTGTTGCCTTTAATATTCTCATACATTTATACATGGTAAATCTTTAAAGGAGAAAAAACACTCCATTTCACCCCTGTTAAGCAGCTGGTCACAGACTGGATAGAGACCAAGTATAGCAGCAGTGTGGGCTGGGAGCTCGGCCCAGGAGAACTTGGGTTACCAGCTCCAAACTTCTTCTTTTGAGCAGCAACAGCCTGGACTTTAAGCCAGTAGGAGCCGGCTTCTAGGCTGGCCTCGATGCTTCTCCATTTTATAGCTTAGAGACATGACTGAACCTCTCTTAGCCTCTTTTTTTTTTTTTTTTTTTTTTTTGGTCTAACATGGGATTTATAATATGTGTATGTAACTTAGAGTACACGGCATATTCTCTGTGTTCTTCCCATGGAAATTATTACCATTATTTCTCTCCCCTGAGTGTGTATGCTTAGTGTGGCAGGCGTGTGTGCATAGATGTGCATCTTCACTTTCACTCTTCACTCCCCACCCACTGTACTCTTTAAGGCAGGGTCTCTCCCTGGCCTGGACTCATCGATCTAGGCTGACAGGCCAGCGAGGCTCAGGGTCTGCCTGTCTCTTCCTTGCCATTGCTGTGATTACAAGCACATGCTACGGCACCCAGCTTTTGACATGGGTTCAAACTCCGCTTCCTGTGCGTGTACAGCAAGCACACTCTACTGAGTCATCTCTCCAGCTACATTATCACCATTTTAAACTATTTAAACACAATTAATATTTCATCCACCCACCATGCATTCTCACTGAGGGCGAAATAAATCACAGTGCTACAAAGACTGTATGTGAACGGCAGAGCCGACCCCAGACCTCTCTGTTGGTCAGTTCTTCAAGACTGCACAATGACAAGTGTCAGCCAGGGCTCGTATCCAGGGTTCTGAGTACCCAGGATCTTCTAATGCGCACCAGCTTTTAGGTGACCCCTGACCTCTGCACCTCTACTCCCCAGAAGGTCTCACCAACTTTGCTTTTCTTCTACCTTTTAATGAGACCTGGGTCCCTGCTGCCCGAGTCTAGGCCAACCTTGATTCCAAGCTGAGGTGAGGGAGGGCTTCTTCCCCAGTCTTGGGACAGACAGTCCTGATTCTCCTCTCACCCCTCCCAGTGGCCATTCCTCCTTTTTACTTTTTCTTGGAGGAAAAAAAAAATCACATGAATTTTTCAGTCGCGGAACAAAGAGGAGTGTGTGTTTCACCATTTATTCTGTCTCCAGCTCCGTGTATTTCTGACAGTTCCATTGCACTGCTGACACTTGTGATGTTTTTCCTCCCAGGAGGGGTAGCAGAGGGAGATGTTACCGCTTCCCCCCTCCAGGCCCAGCCTTCCCCGTCTGAGAGAGGGAGTGAGGAACCGAGGGGTCCCAGGTTAGGGACAGCCCCTGTGACCTTGGGTTTCAGCAAAGAGATCGCAAACAAGGCTCTCCCCTCCCCGACCCTTCCCCACCCAACCAGGGTTCTCTTCTACACATCAACGCCTCTCCTACTGGCAAGTGGCAAGAAATACTATGTGACAGGATGGTTGCCATGGCAACTCTCGTTTCCAGTTAAACAACCGGGCACTGATGAAAGGGGTCTCGCTTGCTTTGGTTAAAGGGTTTGTTGAGAAGGGTGTGGGGCTCTTTTCTTCTTTGTCACCTTTCTTAGTCCTTGCCTTTGGTCTCGCGCGCGCGCGTGTGTGTGTGTGTGTGTGTGTGTGTGTGTGTGTGTGGTGTGTGAAAGAGAGAAGCATGAGGTAAGGGCCTTGATGGGCCAGGGCTGCTCAGTTCCTGGAGAAGAGGAAGGGTAGCAATGGGCTGGACCAGAGAGAGGCAGATGGGGCTCTGAGTCTGAGAGAGGAGAATGGACCTTCGGTCCTTGCCTCGGTGCTTTCCTCCCAGACCTACCTGCTCATGTCTGTATTCTCTCAGAGGAAGGAAGGACCTGTTGGGGGAAGAAATGGGTTGGTGGAGGACCCTGTGTCCCAACAGGTGGTTGGGTAATTAAGTGAGCTTTATGCACACAACACTGTTTTGCCCGATGTAATTGCAGTTTCCATATAAATAATTCACGGGAAATTATTAGAGTGAGGACATCGCCCGCCTCTTCATAATTTGCTTAACCGAAATAGGCTCTTTCATCATGCACGTTGATTTGCCTTAAGACCATGCACTCAGCATCCTTCATAGGCCCGCTCCTCTGAAAACGAGAATGCAGAATTTAATTAAGTTATGCAAATCGGGCGTCCCCTGCCTGGGGAGAGGCAGAGTGTTTGCCCACATGGCTGTGGGGTGGCACAGAGATGGGAAGGTGGGGCCCAGGTGTGCCCCAGGGGGTGGGTCGCTGTTTGGGGAGGAGCCAGAGTGCTCCCTCCCCATAATAAGAGCAGCATAGGATGGGAGAACGGTTTGGGTCTGGACTCCATGGGTGGGGCAGAGCAGGCCCCAGGAATTGGACCTCCTGACTGACTGATGTGTTACTTTGGAGAAATTCTTAACCTGAGGGAACCGTCAGGAGCCTTCCATGTGAAATGAGGGTAGTAAAGGCACTGAGCTGGGGCTCAGGGGCGAGATCCATTTGAGCACTGTGTACCATGCTGAATACAGTAGGGAATCCCCAGCCATCCTGTGATTACTATTACCTCCATTATGATTGTTGTTACTGTTCTTATGTAACAACACTGAGTTTCTCTGATTCAGATTTTCATTGCTTTTCACAGAAATGTCTAGCTGAGGCCATCCTGTCTTCCTCCCTCAAGGAGAGTCAAACTTAGAGCTTTCTCCATAGATAAACCCATGATTTGAGGGAAAAATATTAATTAGAGGAGAACACCTCGCATTTTGAAGCAGAGTTCACATCCCAGGTCCTTTGTTTGAATACAGTTAGGAGCGAGCCTTTATGAACTGTGAGGGTCTCTTGGGTAGATAGAGTAGGCAAAGTTTTCTTGACTCGAGTGGAGGAGGGGGGTAGGAGGAACTCCCCTCTAGGGTTGGGGGCGGGGTTAGGAGGAACTTCCTGGACAAGCACTGGACAAATGCCTGTTTTGTGGGTTATGCTCTACAAAAAGTGTCGACTCTGTCAGTGACTCTAGCCCATCTGCCTTAGCCTCCTCTGTCTACCCTCCCTTTGCCTTCTTTTACTATGGCCCTTCCTCCCTCTCCTTTCTTTCTTTCTTTCTTTCTTTCTTTCTTTCTTTCTTTCTTTCTTTCTTTCTTTCTTTCTTTCTTTCTTGCTTTCTTGCTTTCTTGCTTTCTTGCTTTCTTGCTTTCTTGCTTTCTCTCTCTCTCTCTCTCTCTCTCTCTCTCTCTCTCTCTCTCTCTCTCTTTCTTTCTTTCTTTCTTGCCATCTACTAGATTACTCTCCTATTTCCTGGGACAAAGTATCTGCCCATCAGCACTTGGGGGAAACAGAATGTGTTTTAACTTAGGTTCACAGCAGGGGTGGCGTTAAGGACTGTGGCTTCTGTCTGTGGCAGGAGGTTGGGGTAACTTGCTCATATCCTGTCAATCAGTAAGTAGAGGGCTCGCTCTGGCTGGAACAGGAGCCAGGTTGTGACCTATAAACTTGGCCCCTATCACCCTGCTACATCTGCCAACTGGGCGCCATGCTGAAAGTTTCCATAACATTAGAAAACAGCGCCACCTGCTGGGGGCCAAGTGTTCAGGCATACAATTCTATGGGGGATAGTTCCTATTCCAACAATAACAATGGCCATGAAATCCAATAAGACATCTACATTGAAAAATAAGGAACTGATGTCTTTAAAAGCCTTTTTCCCCCCTTGAGGGGACTGACATTATTTCAAGGGAATAAGAATGCTTATTTTCTAAATACCAAAGCCTTGGTAACCCATAGAGGTACTCTACAGACCAGCCATGAAGTCAGAGGTATTCCCCAATCTCTGCTAGATAGGTGATCCTTATTCTCTACTAGGCAGCAATGGATTCTCTGCAAAGAAGTTCAGTTTGAGAATTTGTCTAATGGCAGGTTTCATATATCTCTCTGTCTTCCCCTCTCCTTCCCTCCTACCCTTTGTCTATAAGTCTATGAATCTCTCCCTCTGTCTATTTCTCTGTCTCTGTCTCTCTATGTTACTTTCTCCTTATCTCTTCCTCCCTCCTTATGTCTCTCAACCATTATCACAGAACCAGTCGCTTCATTCATTAAACAAATCTCTATTGATCACCTGCTGTATATAAGATACCATGCAAAGCATTTGGGTTTACCTTGGCAAACAAAACAGACTCAGTTCCTTCCCTAATTGAAATTGTAGGTGCCAGTCATAGAGCAAAAGGTTGCATCTCTAAGTATATAGCTCCATATTCAATGAAGACTGTGAGGGAAAGATGAAGGGGGACAGGAGAATGATGGGGGGGTGTTTAAATGGCAGGTATTCTCTCAGCAGGACCAGGAGTGAGCTCACTGAAAGGCGATGGAAAGGGTATTCTGAGCAGTGGGAGTGAGTGGACAAAGCTTGAGGTCAGGAAGAGGACTGATGTCTTTGAGCAGCTGGGAGCTGACAGAGGCTGGAGTGACTGAGAGGACACTGTCAACTTCATCCAGTGACTGGGCACATCCAAAGTCTTGACAAATATCAGGATATCTCAGGGCCCAGCCAAGTGGGCACATAAAATTCAACATCACCCTCGCTAAAGAGACAGGACAAGGATGATACAATACTGTGAGATTAGTGACAAGCAGGTGCCATTGTCTCTCTCCACCCCTTAGGCTCATGGGACTGGGAGGGAACAGTAACCAGCTAGTGAGGGTCAGGAGATGGGGGTCTCAGGACAATGAAAAGCCACCTTGAGCAGAGATACACCTAAAGCTCACAGAAGTTGCCTTTCAGTACCAAGACCTGTGTCCTAACGAAGTTTTCAGTCCATCCCAGAATAGGGGAAGAGTAGGACTTCCCACAGGGGACTCGGAGAGAACTGGGGACCTACTGTCAGAGATGTTTGCTTCAGCTCCACTAATTGTTCATTACTGAATTAGCAGCTGATACCCAGTATCCTCACCTACAGTGGGATGTGCTGCGTGTTCCTGCTGGGGCCTCCAGAGTGGCTGTTCACATTTCTCTGGGTTCTAGGAGGCTGACCTTTACGGGCTGTATCTTACTCAGCTTTTAATTCCTGCAACAAAGTCCTGAGAAAAATCAACTTAAAAGGATGAAAAGTTTATTTTGGCCTGTGGGTTTTCAGCTCATGGTCACCTACAGTTGCTTGGGGCTTGTGGAGCCACAATACATGAAGGAAGCAAAGCGTGTGGTTGGGGGAGGACTGTTCACTTCCTGGTGGCAGAAAAGCCCAGGTTCTCGATTATCATCCTCTCAAAGGCAGGCATCCAACGATTCAGCTTCCTTTCAGCTCTTCAAGGTTCTAGTGATCCTCAACAGCACCAACACCCAGAGACCAAGCCTTTCACACACGGCATTTGGAGGACACTGTAGATCCACACTACAATAGACTACATTCACAGGATAAAACATCTAAGAGTAGATCTTTTCCCTTCTGGCTTGGCTGAAGTGAAGAATCAAGACGGCTTGGGAAAGCAGAAAGGTTAAGGTATACATTTCTCCTGTTCCCTCTTTGCTAGGCAGTGGGTGCACCTCTCTAAAAGACCATGCTCCATTTTCCACTGTGCTAATAGATCCTGAGGCCGGATTCTGGTCACTATTACCTCTCAGTCCCATCAGCCTAAAGGGTGGGGAGAGGCAATGCCACCCGGCTGTCACTAATCCCAGAGTTCTGTGTCACCTTTGTCATGTCCCCTTAGCCCTGCCCATGTGTTTGAAAAGAGTTCCCTCAGTGAGCATGATGATTAATTTTATATGTCAACTTGCCTGGGCTATGAGGTACTCTGATATTTGTCCAGACAGTCTGGTGTGTCCTGTCTCTCGATGAGGTTAGCGTTTGAATTAGTATGCAGTACAAGACTATTCTCCCTAATGAGTCATGCACTATCCAACCAAGAGATCTGCATAGATGAAAACTGACAAGGAAGAGGAAACACGTGACCATCTTGAGTTGCAACATGAACCCTCTACCATCTTGAGTTGACATGAGTCTTCTACCCTTAGGCTGGAACTTACACCTTTAGTTTTCTGGTTCTTTGGCTCACCAACTTCAGGTCTTGTGAGCCATGCAGCTCAGGGCAGAGAGACAGAAAGGGGGTGTGATGCTTCCTATTGATGGCCAACTTGACAGCATCTAGAATCACCTGGAGGTGATCTCCAGGCATGCCTCTGAGGGAGTGTCCAGATTAGGTTAACTGAGGAGAGATGGCCCACCCTAAATGTGGACGGTACCATTCCATGGGAAGGGTGCAAGCTTAACACCAATATTCACTTCCCCCTGCTTCCTGACTGCAGAGGCCGTGTGACCAACTGCCTCATATCCTGCCACCCTGACCTCCCCGCCATGATAGACTTTGCCAACTGTGAACCAGAATCAGCACCACCTCCCTTCTGTTGCTTTTGTCAAGTATTTTCTCACAGCCCTGAGAAAAGTAGTTAACACAGGCACCCAGGACAAGATACAGCCCCCAATGACATGCCCTCAGGAATCTTCTTTCTCTAACTAGGCCTGGAAGTTTCCATCACCTCCCAATGCTATCACATCATGAGTCCATCAAGGGAAAAATCCATTGATTAGGTCACCCCCCCACACACACACACACAACACACACACACCCTTAATACAAGTACCTCTCAATGACTGGATCTACCAACTGGGAACCCAGCCTTCAGTACCTGACTTTTGGGAGGGGAGGGGAGGTGTGCATCTCATATTCAAACCGTAACATCTCGGAACCTCTTAGCTTCAATAATTGTGTGAGCCAATCTCCTCCTTGTCCCTACCCCTGACTTTTCTCCCACACACCAGCCTGGATTGGAAAATTAGTATCAGGAAAAGGGAAGAGATGAAACAATTATCTCCATTACGGCTCCTGTACCTCTTCACAAATCCCTTTACCTTTCACTTCATTAAAACTTAATTGACATACAATAAACTGAACATATTTAAAGTGTACCATACGATGAGTTTTGACATATGTGTGTTCAAGATAATGAGCATATCCATCATCTCCCAAAGTTTCTTTGTGCCTGCCCCCTTTGAAATCTCTGGCTCCTGCTCCCCGCCCCCAATCCCTAGGCAACCAGATCTGCTTTCTGTCACCACAAGCTCATTTGCATTTCCTACAATTATAGAAATGGAAGCATACAGTATGCGTTCTGTTTGCTTGCCTTCTTTCACTCAGCATAATTATTTTGAGCTCCATCTGTGTCGTAGTATGTATCGATAGTTCACTCCTTTTCATTTCTGACGGTATTTTGTTACATGAATAGCCCATGGTTTGTTTATCCATTCACCAGTCGATGGACACGTGGGAAGCCTCCAGTCTCTTCCTCTTCCAATCCATGTTGCTAAGAGCATTTGGGTGGAAGTCTCGGCCTGGCTGTGTACTTCCCCTCTTCCTGGGTAAACTCCTAAGAGAGGAATGGTTGGACCACATTCTAGGTGGTTGTTTAACTTGTTGAAAAGATGCCATATTGCCTTCTAAATCTGCTGCACCATTTTACATTACCCAGCAGTGTATGTGAATTCCAATTGGTTCACGCTCTTGGCAGGTGCGTGGTATGTTCAGGCTGCTTAACTTGAGCCATTCCAAGAGATGCACACCAGAATCTCATGGTAGTTTTCATTTGCATTTCCCTAATGAACAGTGATGTTGAATATCTGTCCTAGGTTTCTTTTTTATGATATATCTTCTACAGGGAAGTCAGATTTTTTAAAAACTCAATTGAAAATTAAGTTGTTTATGCCTCTTATTATTGTTTGTTAGGGCTATATACACATTAGAGATATAAATCTTTCATGAACTATGATTTAGGAGTATTTTGAACTGGAGAGATGGATGAGTGTATGAAGTGTTTGCCATGAGTGTGAGAACTTTATTTCACAACCTCAGAATCCACATAATGCCAAGTGCATTAGCACACATGGCTGTAATTCTTGCACTCTTACAGAGAGGTGGAAGGTGGAGATGGGAGAATCCCTGGAAAATCACAGGCCAGCTAGCCTGGAGTACAAAGTGAGAAAAAAAGGGGAGGCAGGGAGATCCTGTCCCAAACAAGGTGGGAGACAAGAACTGAGTCCCAAGGTTGTTCTCCGACTTATACTTGCGGGCTGTGGCATACAAATGTTTGAATTCACACACACAAATGCACAAACATACACACACATGTCCAAAGACAACTAATAGTAGCAACAGTGATATTTTCCTGGCCTTTGGCTTGTTCTTTCAGTCTCTTAACTATCTTTGAAGAGCATAGATTTTAAGTGTTGGTGAAATTTACCAATTTGTTCTTTAATATTATTGTATCTAAGAAAGACTTTCCTTTCCCATAAGGGTCATATCACATTTCTTGATTATGTCAGTCGGCCATGTGGAATGATTGGTCTATCCTATCAAAGTCTGTGAAGCACAGTCTATGAGGTTTGCATAACAACAAAAAGAAATGGTCTAATGGAGGTGATTTATTTTTCAGAGCTTAAGCTTTGGCTGTGATCATGGATTTGTCATTATTCTGTGTAGTTCTGCCTTTCCTGTATGCCATTTAAAACTTTGCTATCAGGTACATAGATATTAGGGATTGTGTCTTGCTGAATTAGTTCCCCGCCTTTTACTATGAAAAAACAGTAAAAATATCCCTGACAATATTTTTTTGTGTGTGTACTGAAGCCTGCTTTCTCTGACATAATGTAATCATCACAACATTCTTTCTTTTTAGTAGCTTTATTGGGCTTTGTTATACAGGATAAGTTCCAGAAGTTTAAAATTTTATCTCTAAGTGTTACTAGGGTTTGTATAGAAAGTGCTTCCACAAAAGGCTCATGTGTTGAAGGCCTATCTCCTGATGCAAGCAGTGTTCAGAGGTATGGTGATATTTTATTTGTACTGAAATGTGATTTTATTTGTATGACAATATATAAAGTTTCCTGGGGGTCAGAGCTAATAGCAAGCCATAGCAGAAATCCGGCAGTGGTAGCACACGCCCTTAATCTCGATCACATGACAGGCAGATCTCTGTGTGTTCAAGGATACCACCAGCATGGAGACACACGCCTTTAATCTCAATACCAACCATAGAAGACCTGGAGGTCTGTATAGATGGGCAGTGACAAGGAGGTCATGTGGTTGGGTTTACAACCAATGAGAAGGCAGAAAAGAAAGTCTATAAGAAGACAAACACACAGGAAGTAGGGCTCTGGCTGAGGAGAACAGCAGCAGCAGTGAAGGGTAAGGTTTTTAGCTCTTAGCTATTGCTCTGACCTCTTGGGCTTTCATCTCTGCATTGGCTCTGTGTTTCTTATTTAACAAGACAGTTACATCTACACAGAGGTATGACTTTGCAGACGTGATTGAATCATAAAAGCCTTGCCTTCATCCAGGGGTAATCCATTGACAAGTTCATAATTTGGTGACATTATTGGGAAGTTATGGGAACATAGGAGGAGAGGCATATAGGTCACTGTGGGTATGCCTGTGACGGACATATCTTGCTCCATGCCCCTTCCTGTTGGTCTTTCTCTGCTCCCTGGCCACCATGAGGTGAACAGCTGTACTCCAGCATTCCTTCCTATAAGGAAGGGCTGATACTTCTGAAATAGTGAGCTAAAATTAATCTTTCCTCCTCTCTACCATCTCTGTCAGATGTTTTCCACAGCGATGAAAAGTCTGACCAATAGAGTTCTGTGTGCTCTCTAAATAGTTTTTTTTTTTTTAATATGATGTACAGAATCACTCAAAATTTGTGCTTTTACACATGGCCATCCAGTTGTGAGACTTTTACTTTAAATTATTGAATTCTCTCTACTGAATAGTCTCTACAGAGTTGTCAAAATGACTCTATTTCTGCACTCTGTCTCGTATTGATCCATTTAGTAAGCATTTATATCCAGACTTCACCATTTCATCACTGTAGCTTTGTAACTCTAAAGTGAAGGTGGTGTTGGCCCTCGAGCTTTGCCCTCTCCGAAGTTCTTTTTTCTGCTTCAGAGTTTGTTTGTTTATTTATATTTTCACCAAATTTTAAAAATCAATCTCTCAACTTCAACTAAGCAGCATGAAGCAGCCATATGTAGTAGTGCAGGCCTTTAATCCTAAAACTAAAAGGTAAAGAAGGATGATTGCTAGTTTTATACAGTGTCAAAACCTGAATCTGGAATGTTGATCCGCATGATGTTGGATCTAAAATCAATATTCTTTTTTTTTTAAAGGTTTATTTATTTTTTTGTGTATACAATGTTCTGTCTGCACATATCCCTGCAGGCCAGAAGAGGGTAACAGATCTCATTACAGATGGTTGTGAGCCACCATGTGGTTGCTGGTAATTGAACTCAGGACCTCTGGAAGAGCAGCCAGTACTCTGAACCTCTGAGCCATCTCTCCAGCCCTAAAATCAATATTCTTATAACATAGAATCTTCCAAGTCATGAACAGGGTACCTATTACTCTTTATTAGGTTGTTTAAATCCTTCTCCCAACAATATTTCAGGCTCTTTGGTGCATGTGTCTTTCAAATATTTCATACCTTTGATACCATCATAAATGATAGTTTTTATAATTTCTACTTTGGATTACATATTTTAATGCTTAAAAACATTGAAATTTGGGCTGGAGAGATGGCTCAGAGGTTAAGAGCACTGGCTGCTCTTCCAAGAGGTTCTGAGTTCAATTCCCAGCTACCACATGGTGGCTCACAACCATCAATAATGAGATCTGTTGCTCTCTTCTGGCATGCAGGCAGAACACTGTATACATAATAAATAAATCTTTAAAAAAAATTGAAATTTTTCATGTGTCCTTCAACTTTGGTCAACCTATTTGTTAGTTCTGACAGCTTTTTAGAGATGCTACTCTACTTCTAATCCAAGAATCACCGTGCTGTCTTTGAATAAAGATAATTGTTTTTAATCTTTTCCAATCCCAATTTCTCTTCTAATTTTTCTTACTGCTAGAACTCACAGTACAACGTCAATCAGAAGAGCATACTCTGTGCTGTTTTACAGTGTATGTGAGGACAAATCATGAATTTTTTTGTACATAAATACACTTTGTTGGGTTAAGGAAAATTCTCTTTTATCCATACTTTGGTGTAAAGTCTTGTTTCAAATGAATGCTGGGTTTTGCCAAATACTTTATCAGCATCTATTGAGAATATGTAGGCTTTATTTTTAAAATTTTTTTCATGCATTACATTACAGCGGTAAATTCTGAATATTAAACTAACCTTGCATTCCCAGATTAAATCTCTCTTGCTCATAATTACCTTTTATCATAGAAGGTTCAAGTTGTGCTAATTTTGCATAGAAATTTTTCAGCAATAATATTGGTCTGTAATTTTCTAGTAATGACTGCTGTTTTTTTAAAAGACATGGATAACAATTGTCCCACAAAATGAGTTGTGAATATTTCCTTGCTTTTGATTTTCCAGAAGAGAATGTAAAAATTGATACTGTTTTCATAAAAATATTCAGTAGAAATTATGAATGACCCCTTCTAATCTTGGAGGTTTTGTTTTTGTTTGGTTATTGTAACAAGGTCTCACTACATAGCCCAGGCCATCTGTAAACTCCCTATATAGCCCAGGCTAGCCTTGAGATCATGATCCTCCTGCCTTAACCTCCTAAGTCTTGGGGTTGTAAGTCTGTGACACCAGGCTGAGCTCAAAGTTTTGTTCAGAAGATTTTTCACTTTAACTGCAATTTCTTTAAGAGATTGATGTCTATATTCTTTTTTATTGAGAATTGATGATTTTAATCATCCTATTTATCATTTTCTAAGTTGTTGTATTTATTGGCATAGTTATTTATGATGATCCCTTGCACTTTAATGTGGGATCCATAGAGCTGTGATGTCTCTCATCATTTACCCTTGTGGTTTCTATCTTCTTTCTGTTTCTGATCAGCTTGGTTAAAGATTTAAGTTATCAATTTTATCGATAATCTCAAAGAACCACATTTTGGCTTTATTGATTTTTTTTATTGTTTTTCTTTGCTATTGATTTCTGTTCTGGTATTTATGACTAACTTTTCTTCTTCTGATTGCCTTGGTTTCATTTATGTTTTAACTCTTTTAAGGTGGAAGTTGAGTTCTTTGATTTAATAATTTCTTTTCCTTTTTTTTCTAGTGGAGGCTTTTAGTACAAAATATCTTCGTCTCTACCAAGTGCTGCATTTGTGGGTTCCCACAATTTTAATTAAGTCATGTCATGTTTTTATCTACCTAAGAGTACTTTATAATTTCATTTTGAGTCCTCTGGGATCCATAGGTTATTTGTTTAGTGAGTGTTTGGGTATTTTTCAGAGATACCTCTATTAATTTCTGATTTAACTTAGTTAATTAGAGCATTTTGATGACTTGAACTCTTTTATATGAACTGACTTTCTTGTGACACAAAATATACTCCCTCTTATGAAATGGTCTTTCTACCTTTGAAACAAGTTTCTCTATGCTATGCAGAATATTGCTGGGCAGAGTGATCAGTGGTGTTCTTTGGATCGATTTGTTTGATAGTGCAATTCAGATATTCTTTATATTTCCTGCCTACTGCAAAAGAAGTATAGCCAGCTACTAGACCGCATTATTCCAGCCAGTAACAGGTCATATACACGACCTGGGTCCCATAAAAATGTAATGGAGCTGAGAAGTATGTAGCCATCATAGTGTAATTTGTTATTCACACACTGGTGGTGATTCTGGTAACAGCAAACCTACTGTGCTGACAAGCACATACAAGTCCAGCAAATACAGTTATTTATAGTGTATTCTAGTAATGAGAATAAATGATAAATTGCTGGCTTGTATGTTTACTCTATTATACCTTTTACCATTATTTTAGAGTGTATGCTTTCTATTTGTAGAAACATTTACTCGAAATAACATATTGCCACATGGGTTGCAGTCTCATCAGCCACCTTCTCAGCATCTCTTGATTGTACCAAGTAACCACATGGAGTGATTGGCATATACTACCTAGGTTTTATAAGCAGACTCCATATTTGTGCAATGACAGAGTTGTCTATTACATTTCTAATGTCTACACATCCCAAAGCATCTCACAAGTGTATCTTATTCTTGATTTGTCTTTCCCTCCGGATACTTGATTTTGCTTTAAGCCATTTAAAACTTTGTTATCAGCTGTATAAACACTTACGAATTTATGTCCTTTTAGCAAATCTACTCTCCTTTCATTATAAAGCAAGTTTTTTTTTTTAATCTGTGATATTTTTGTGCTGAAAGCTACTTTGTCTGATAGAATAACCACTCCAGCCTTCTTTCTTTTTTGTAGCATCATGGAGAAAGATTGCACAGTATAAATTCACCCACTTCACATGTGAAATTCCATGGGTTGTAGTGTAAGAGTTGAAAAGAGATCACTGTGGTTTAATCCTAGAACATTTTTATCACCACCAAAGGAAACCCACGCTTATCAACGGCCACCCTCTTCTCTTCTCCCCCACCTTCATTCACAAGCTATCATTTTCACTTTTTACCAATTTTATAGTTGTGTTTATTCTAGAAATTTCCTGAAAGTGGAATCATATATTATGTGTTCTTTGTGTTTGGGGGCCTTAAAACGATTTCAATTACACATTCTTTGAATGTAACTACAATTATCTACAAAATTCATAGACATTTTAACAACTATGACAGAGAGAGTCTACATCACCTTTAACCAGCTTCATCCTCTATCTTGCAAAATTTGAGTATGCTATCACAACAAGGATTTCTGCACAGATAGGTAAAGCCACAGAACATTTTCATCACCATTAAGATACCTTGTGGTGCCTTTTTACATATTCCTCTTATCCTCATCTTCTCAGCCTTTGGCAACTCTGGTGGTTTGAATAGGTATGGCCACCATCGACTCATGTGTTTGAATGCTTGGTACCTCGGGAGTGGCACTATTAGGAGGTGTGGCCTCGTTGGAGTAGGTCTGGCCTTGTTGGAGGAAGTGTGTCATTGTGGGGTGGGCTTTGAGGTTTCACATATGCTCAAGCCACACCCAGTATGGGACACAGTTTCCTTCTGCTGCCCGTGGATCAAGATGCAGAACTCTCAGCTGTCTCTCCAGCACCATGTCTGCCTGCATGCTGCCATGTTTCCTACCATGATGATAATGGATTAATCCTCTGAACTGTAAGTCAACCCCATTTAAATGTTTTCCTTTATAAGAGTTGCCACGGTCATGGTGTCTCTTTACAGCAATAAAACCCTAACTAAGACAGCAACCAAAAATCTAGCCTGCTTTTCTAAAAATTTATTCTTTTAAAAATGCGAATGTGAATGAGATTTGCTTTTTGCAATCTAACACAGTTGTCTGGAAATAAATGAGGCTGTTGAACATGGAAATAGTTTTGTATCTTTTCCTTACAGAGTAGCATTCCACAGTATGGATGTTCCATGGTAGCCTCAATATTCATACAGTACACATCTCAGTCAGTTACCCTTTCAGTTATTATGAGTGTGATTGCTGTAAACATTCATGAGCCAGCCTTCATGTGCACATAAGTCTCCATTCTTATTGGACATGTCTTTAGTAGTCCAATAGTTCAGTTGTATGGTAACAACAGGCCAGTTTTCCACAAAACTACCAAACAGTTTTCCAGAGTGTCTTTGTCATGTGACATGTGTAGCAGTAATGTCTACATGGTCCGGCTTCTACAAACCTTCAGTTGTGTTTACATTGTCACTATTCTTTTAATTTTAGCTTTTCTGATGGGTGTGCCGTGATATTTCACTGTGATTTAATTTGCATTTTCCTAAAGGGTAATGATGATGGACGTTTTCTCATGTTCTTGGTTTAACCATCTGTCTATCCTCGTTGGTGAAATGCCTCTTCATGTTTGTCCATTTTCTAATTGGATTTCTTAACTGAATTTTGAGACTTCTTCCCATGCTCTGGATGGAGACCTTTGCTGTCCACACAGTTTGAAAACACAATTTCTCACTCCACAGCTTGTCTTCTCAACACTCTCACAAGGTCTGTGACAGAGACAGAAATCTTTGTTTTAACAAAATCTAATTTATCATTTTCCTCCTTTTAATGGGACTTTGATTTCAAGTCTAAGAACTCAATGGCTAACTCTAGATTTTCTGCCTTTTCTAGATTGTTTTGTTTTTTTGAGACAGGGTTTCACACTTTATGGCTAGCCTGGAGCTCACTATATAGCCCGGCTGGCCTCTGCCTTGCATCAATCCCACCTCAGTTTCCCATGTGTTGGGATTCTAAGCCACACCTGGTTTCGAATGTTTTTTTTTTTTTTTTTTAAATATAGATACAGTTTTAAATTTGACATTTAAGACTGTAATCTATTTCAATTACTTTCTGTTCAAAGTGTGAGGTTTAGGTTGACTTCTTTTTGTTTGCATATAGATGTCCAATGGCTTCAACACCGTCTGTTGAAGAGGCGATTTTTCCTCCATTGAATTGCTTTCGCACCTTTGTCAGAAGTCAATTCAGCATATTTGTGTGGCTTTGTTTCTGGTTTCTCTATTCTGTTCCATTTATCTATCTATCTGCCAATACCACACTGTCTCAATTATTGTAACTATATTAGTCTAGAAATCAAGCAAGCAGTTCCTTCCACTCTGCTCTTTTTCAAAATTCTTAGCTACTTTCATTCCTATATCTTGTCATATAAAGTTTAGAACTTCTATTTCTATAAAACATATGTTTGGGCATTCAATACCATTACTGCTAAAATTCTCTATTAATTTGGGGTGATTAGCATTGCTTACTTAGTCCTGCTGAATTTTCTAGCCCATGAACACTGGTGGCTAGCTGTTTGCATCTTACAGATTTATCAATATTGAGTAGCCTTTAGCATATAAGTACCATATGTGTTGTCTTTTTATTTAACAGCTAAATATTTCCTTTTTAATATTGAGTTTAATTAGTATTGTATTTTAGCATTATGGCACATACCTGTAAAGCCCAGTGTTCAGGAGACAGAGACAAGAGAGTGCTGAACATTTGAGGACTATGTAGCAAATTCCAGGTCATCCAGGGTTACATAGCAAGATCCTCTTTTGAAACAGAACAAAACAAAACAACATAACCCAACAACATGACATTGTATTGCAAATTTTGATTTTCTTGAATTCACTGCTAGCATATACAAATATCATTGATTTGTATACACATATCACATGCTCTCTAATCTTACTAACTGTACTTATTGGTGCAGGTAGTTTTCTTGTCCTGACCACCTGCTCCCACATAACCATTCAGAGGCTTAATATTACTTATAAATGCCCCACTGATAGCTCAGGCTTGTTACTAGCTAAGGCTTACACTTAAATTAACCCATATTTCTTACTTACCCTCTGTCATGAAGCTCATGGCTTGTTACCTCATTTTCTACGTGTCTTGCTCCCTTGGTGGCTGGTTGGCATCCGCTCTGACTCTGCCCTTCTTCATCCCAGTATCCTCAGTTTGATTGTCCCACCTAAATTTATCCTGCCTTGCTATAGGCCAATCATCTTCTTTATTAACCAATTAGAGTAATACATATTCACAGTGTACAGAAGGATTATTCTACAGAATATTGGTTCTAGAAGTCCCTGGTAGGGGGTTGAGATTTCATTTTGCGTACAAATAGGGATAGTTTTATTTCTTGCTTTCTGAATCACACATGGTTAATTCCTTTTCTTGCCTCATCATGCACACATATGTATCCAAACTGGTAATACTGAGAGGAGGCTTGCAAAAAAGCACACTAAGTAGCTGAGAATTTCAATGTTCTACTCACAGAAATTGATGTAATATATTGCTAATAATATATCAAAATAAAGAAAAATATTATAGGTCTGTATGTATTTAAAAGCATAAGGAGATATTATAATAGTTCTACATCCATAAATTCACAACTTTAATTTGGTAAATGCCTAGGCAAAGTGACTACCACGGAACACTCAGTATAAAAGACACCATTTGAGCACCTAACTATCAAGAAAACAAAATTTGCAATAAAACCTTTCAAGTTAGAGAAGTCTACCAAACACATGGAAAATTAGTATCAATTCTGTGTACTCTTGTCTAGAACATAGAAGAGGAGAGAATCTCTTACATTAACTTTATGAAATGGCTCTGATAGTACACCAGGCAAAGACAACAAAACCAAGTTACAACCTCATATCGCATAAGGATATAGACACAAAAACTTAAAAATATACATTATCAAGTCAATTTTGCAATATACGAAACCTATTATGACCTTATGACCAAGTGAGGTTTATCTCAAGGATCTTAAATTTGTTTGATATTCAGAAATTATTCAATTTACCACATTAACAATTTCAGAAAGAAAACTCATAAATCACATTCATCAATGCAGACAAAGCTTAATGTTAATTCACAGCAGAGACTACAAAAATCTTTAGTGAAATCTTAGTAGAGAACTTTCCTAATTATATAAAGAATAAAAAGAACTAAGGATCTACAGCTAACCATAGCATCATTCTGGAGTGACAAGTAATGCCTTGTTCAACAATGCTCACTAAAAACAGTGCTTAAGTTCTAGCCAGTGTAATAAGACAAGAAAAGGAGTTAAACCATGTGTAACTTGGAAAGGAGCAAAGAAAACCATCCCTCTTTGCACACACAAAAATGACTGTTTATGCAGATATCCCAAGCCCTCTTGGTTACCAGAGACTTCTAGAACCAATAAGTACAGTTAGTAAGATTATAGAGCATGTGGCAAATATACACAGATCAACGATATTTGCATATGTTAGTGAGAAATTAAAGGAAATAAAAATTTATAACACAATACAGTGTTGTTGGGTTATGTCATTTTGTTTTGTTCTATTTTGAAAGAGGATTTTGCTATGTAACCCTGGTTGACCTGAAATTTGCTATGTAAATGTATATAGAGCAAATTCCATATATATGAAATATATCACACACATACACAATCATTAACTCTATTGTTTGGTCATATTCTTAGCATTGTTAAGAGTCTTCTAAGTAGATTAATCCTAATATCACTACATAATGCTCTTTTCTTTCTCCAATAATATTTTTTGTTCTGGTGTGTAACATTTGTGGTATAATTTTGCTCATATATAATTTTTCATCTTCTTGCTTTCAACTGCTTTATATTATTAAAGTGAGTTGTTTGAAGGCAGCATGTAGTTAAGTCATGTGTTTAAATCCTCTTTTTAATTTGTAGTTTTGTATCATTTATAATTAATGTGATTATTGCTATATCAAGGATTAATCTATTGTTTGATTTTTGCTTGCTGTCTAATCTTTTTTTTTTTTTTTTTTTGTAGAGGTTTGTGTATGATGTTTTGTGTGCCATGACACACATGTGGAGGTCAGAAGATAACTCTGTGGAGTCGGTTTTCTCCTTCCACATTTATGTGGATTCCAGGGACTGAATTCAGGTTGCCAGGCTTGTGAGCCAAGGGCCAAGTGTCTTTACTCATGAGCCATCTCACCAGCACCCCCCCATCTCATTTTCCCCCCACTGTGTTGTTTTCTTAATTTCAGTCAGAATTTAAAATAAACCTACTTTGATTTATTAATGTTTTGAGTGTATTAGTTTGTCTAGCTTTTCTAGTAAATTCTACATATCATACTTTGTGTACACAGCATGTTACATTCTACTAAGAAGACCACATCCTACCAGTTTCCTCAACATAGAGGTTACCTCTGTCTACATTTCTTTACCTTCTTTGATTTGTAAAGACATCTCCCACTTGCTTTTAGAAAAACAGCAGGCAAGGGTACCATTGCTACTTCAATTGTTACACAGAGCTCAGGACCCTGAACAGAAAGGACACTGTCAGCATTTGCCTGGAACCTGTTTCCTGTGTTCTTCCTGGAGTTCCAAATTCTCTTCCTTCGATCACCCCTCTTCTAGTGTGAGACTCCGTTAGCCATTCTTTTAGGTTAGATATCTGGCAATGTATTTTCATTCAGAGAACATCTATTTCCTTCTTATCTGTGATAGACTGTTTTGTCAGATATGGAGTCTCAGGCAACAGATTTTTAGGGTTCGGCACTTGAAAAATACTGTGTGACTTCCTATGGATCTCCATGGCTTCTGCTGAGAATTTTGCTGTAATTGGAGCTATTTCTCCATCATAAATAAGACATTGTTATTGTTCTTTTCTGTCTGCAACCTTCAGTTCAGTCACTACACGTGGTGGTGTAGGTGTGATTGGATTTATCTTGTTTGGGATTTTGTAGCAGTTCCAGTGTGTAGGTTTATGTTCTTGGACAAGTTTGCAAAGTTTTCAGTCATTATTCCTTGGAGTGTTTATTCTTGCTCTCCTTCACTATTTCATGAAGCCTTGTAATATGAAAATGAGATATTTCATTATATTTTCACAGGTTTCTGTTTCTTTTCTGTGATCTATAGTCTTGATTTTTCTTAATGATTCAGATTTGTCCTACCTTCTGAGATGAAACTTTGTTACTGATTATATTAAGATTTCTAATAAATTATGTCATCTTACATGCATGGATGTTTTGTCTCCATTTATGTCCATGCAACATATGTGTGCCAGGTGTCTGCAGAGGCCAGAAGAGGCCACCGTCTACCCTGGACCTGGAGTTATAGACAGCTGTAAATCACAACGTTGGTGCTGGGAATTGAACCCTGGTCCTCTGGAAGAGCAGCTAGTGCTCTTTACTGCTCTGTCATCTCTCCAGCTCCTGTGTTAAGATCTTACAACACCTTCACTTGTCTTTGTTTACTTTTAAGAAATGTTATAGCAACAATGCTAACAATAGAACATTTTCATTTCTCTCTCACGTTTTTTATTTTAGAAGACAGGGACTCAGGTAGTCCAGGATGACCTTGAACTAACTGTGTGGCTGAAGATGATCTCGGACTCCAAATTCCTGTTTCTACCTCTCAAGTGCTGGGATCACAGGCAAGTGCCACCACACTGGGTGTGTTTGGTGCTGAGGACTGAACCCAGGACTTTGTGTACACTAAGCCAGCACTCTCCAGCTGAGCCTCATCCTAGCCTCTCCTTGCTCTTTCTGTGCTATTATTTTTATATGTTACCTTGTCTTTCTGTCCTGCACTGCATTTAGTCATCTACTTAATAAAGATATTTCAATGATTAAGATCACATGGTTATCTATACAGCTATCTTTTCCATATTTTCTTCATTTCTTTACACAGATTCATTTATCCTCTGGTGTCTGGAAGATATCCCTCCCAACTGATAGAAGTCCTTCAGTATTTCTTAGAGTGTGGACTTGCTAATAGTTAACTACCCCAGCTTTTAAGATGTCTGAACATCTTTGCATTGTCTTTGTTCTTAAGTTATTTTCACTGGGTACAAAGTTCTCCTTGACTATTTTTCCTTTAAGTATTTGACTTTATGATACTCCAGTGAAAGTCCCCAGTAAAATACCCCAATTAAAATGCCTCAGTGAAAGCAACTTCAGGAGAAAGGGTTTATTTTGGCCTACAGTTCATGGGCCAGGCATCACAGTGAGAAATTCATGGTGGCAGCAGGTCCCATTTCCTCCAGTCAGAAGGCACACTCATCTGAGTGCTGCTCAGTTCATTCTTCCTTTTTCTTCAGTCGAGGACAGCAGCCTAGGGAATGGGGCTACCCATGGTAAGAGTGGTCCTTCCCACCTTACAGCCTAATCTAGCTAACCCCACAGGATGCTTGGAAAGTTGTCTCCTTGGTGATTCTGGATCCTGTCAAGCAACCATCAAAGCTAACCATCACACCTTTGTTCTAAGCAGATTTTTACTGCCATCCTTGTTTTTATTCCTTTGTGTATTATCTATCTTGCTTAGGTGCTATTAGGATTTTTCTTTTTATCTTTTTAATTTCCTGTTTTGAATAGTTTAATGTTGGTATGCCTTATGGCTCATGTCATGATTCTTATGCTTGGGGTTCTCAGAGCTTCTAAGATATGTCAACTTATCATTTCTATCAAATAGATAAGTTCTGGCCATTATTCAAATGCATTTTCTACCTCTCCTCCCTTGTAGACTTTAATTGGCTGTATATTAGAGTGTTTGAGGGCACCTTATACCTTACTTATAATGTGTTCATTTTAACTGTTCTCTTTTCTTTGATTCATTTTGCTGTCTTTCTCTCTTTCTTTTCTGTTTTCAGATTCACTGATCTTTTCTTCTGCCATGTTTAATCTGCCATTAGTCCTACCTTGTATAGCTGTCATTTCACTTAATATAGTTTTCATCTCTAGAATTTCAAATTATTTCTTTTTTTGTATACTCTACATCTTGGTTTGTTTTTCAGTACCTAAAATACAGTCACAACAACTGGATTGGTATCATATGTGGATATGATACTTGTGTCAGTTCTGAATTGATTTCAATTGGTAAGATTCATCTCCCATCAGATTACCTTTTTCTACTTTCAATGTTTGGGACTTTTCTAGTGGATGCCAGAATTGTGAGTTTTTCTTATTGAGTATAGGATATTGTTTAATCCATTCCATGTTACTTCACCAACAAATAACAAATAACAAACCACAGTGCATAGTTATTGCTATAAATGCAATGATCAGCATTCCCCTGGTGTACTGACTAAGATGGATACCTAAGATGATGTGCATGGGTCTGGTTTAGACTGGGTGATCAGGAAAGTTCTTTCTGGAAAGACGGCATTTAGTCTGAGTCCTAAAGACTGAATGGAGTCAGCTATAGTAAGTTCGCTTCTCTTTCTGGTCAGGCAGAAGCTTCAAACCCCATCTCCTGCCCAAAACAGTGGGATGAGAAAGACAGGATGCCGGAGGCTAACAGAGAAAGAGGGAGCTTGCTTTGGAAGAGGGTCTGTGAAGGTTAGCATCCGCGAAGGATTTTCTGGCTGGGAGCTGGGTGAGAAACACTTTGTTAGTCCAGCACTTCGGCGGGGACATGGAAGACAGCTCAGGGAGTTGTCAGTGCCACCCTTGGCCTGCGGGGAGGAGTGAGGCTTGGTGAGGGAGTGACTTGTCACTAGCTCTTCAGATACGTTTGTGCCACAGGGACTGTACCTTGGGGTTGTGATCTCACCTTGGCACTGCCCTTGCCAACTAAGATCAAATTCAGATTGTTGGGTTGAGGTTCTGTGTCCAACCACCTGGTCAGTGTCTTAAATGTCCTTGAGTGTAACTATCTTTGGAAGCAGATCTAAACTCAGCTGGACTTCTTTTAGCCCAGGATAAAGAATGCGGAACTGTAGTGGGTGTAGGGTAAAAGGGCCAGGGAACGCGAAACACACCCTGGGCCTGAAACCGGAGCCAAAAGGTTTAAAAGGGTCAGTGAAAGGAACACACGTTGGCCCTGAAACCAGAGTCAAAGAAATACATGCTGCCCCTAACTCAGCACAAAAACCAACCAATCCCTGAGCGTGAAATCCAGCCAATCGCTGAGCTTGTCCAAACTCAGGGATTGAAATCCATCCAATTCCCACCCTGAAAATCTTCACCCTGGAAAAACTCCACCTCTAAGGAGCTCTATATAAGCCCTGTCCCTGTTCAGTTGGGAGCTGCCTTTTTTCCAGCCTGGCAGAAGCAGCCACTCTCTTGGATTCCTCCCTTCCAATAAATCTCTTGAATGGGGTTTGGATGAAGACCTTCTTTCACCAGAGTGGAATGGAGCAGAGAAATAACAGAAGTAACCACTTTCTCAGGAGCCAGAGTAGATCCGAGCTGAGCAGAATTGTAACACTGTCACTGGGGAAACCTTCCCATGCTGGGGCAGAGTTATTACATTGAGGAAACCTTTCCCTGGAGCAGAACTGTTAAGCGGCTGCTCTTACAGTGACTTTATGGTATTCCTTGGCTCCCGACTGCCAGGATACCTTTCCATCTGCACTGCAATGCTTACCGTGGGGCCATCTCACACATGTGATATTGGAAGAGAGGCAGGCCACTAACACCACTGCACCATGGAAGAGCATGGCTACAGACTTCCTGTAGTCAATATTTGTCCTATGTATGACTTCAGCCCAGCCAGGGAGTGGATCATTGGGGTAAGAGCTGGTTTAGAACTTCATGGTTTCCTTGGCATTTGCTTCTGCCCACATGGACCCAGTGGTCTGGGAGCTACCCAGAGAACGCAATGTCACCGGTATGAAAGAAACATCTGTATCCCTCGACACAGGAGGCCCAGTGGATTGAAAAGGGAATGGGATGGTAAACACAGAGTGTCTGAATCTATCTGCTGCCCTTTTGACCACAGGAGCCTCGTATGCTATAGGTGAATTCACTAGTTCAGCCACTGCCTTTGGTACCCAGGATGTGTCTGACGCATTCAGTTGCCTTACTTGATGTCTATAAACTGGCTACACACGAGGCAACAGCACTTGGGGACAGCCTGGTGACGTAGTGAAATATGGGCCCAGGCCCACTGTGGCCATTGCCGTTCTCATAGCATCTATGAGCCACCGAGTGACGGAAGGGATCGGGAACTCATAACCATACAAGCTAGCACAGAGACCGAAAGAGCAAGGGGGAGGAGGGACCCCAAGGAAACAAAGATGTGCCAGGTTGACAATCTACTTGGTGAGAGAATACATACAGGAAAAATGATGGAATCACGGCAGGAAATAGGAATGAAGCCACACAGAGATTTTTCAGGGGAAGTAGAGAAAGATCTGGTATAGGACGTTGGAAGTACCTAGAGTTAAGGAAGGCTTCACTGGGGAGGGAACATGTCTATGAGAAAAGAAGTCAGTGACAGGCTTCTCTGAGGGGTGGTTGTAAGGCACATTCTGGAAGGAAATGCCCTGTGCAAGCAGGTCATGGCTGGGGGTGGGGTGTCCCTGTATCATGTCGGGCTACTGTGTGAGAGAGGAAGGGCCCGCAGGAGGAGGGGCCCGCAGGAGGAGGGGCCCGCAGGAGGAGGGGCCCGCAGGAGGAGGGGCCCGCAGGAGGAGGGGCCCGCAGGAGGAGGGGTCTGCAGGAGGAGGGGCCCGCAGGAGGAGGGGCCCGCAGGAGGAGGGGTCTGCAGGAGGAGGGGCCCGCAGGAGGAGGGGCCCGCAGGAGGAGGGGTCTGCAGGAGGAGAGGTCTGCAGGAAGAGAGGCCCGCAGGAGGAGGGGTCTGCAGGAGGAGGGGCCCGCAGGAGGAGGGGCCCACAGGAGGAGGGGCCCGCAGGAGGAGGGGTCTGCAGGAAGAGAGGCCCGCAGGAGGAGGGGTCTGCAGGAGGAGGGGCCCGCAGGAGGAGGGGCCCACAGGAGGAGGGGCCCGCAGGAGGAGGGGTCTGCAGGAAGAGAGGCCCACAGCAAAGGGCAGAGAGGAAGTGCAACAGTTTGTTCCAGGAAAGGCGCAAAGCTACACAGAGAAACCCTATCTCGAAAAACCAAAAAAAAAAAAAAAAAAAAAAAAAAAAAACAAAACAAAACAAAACAGTTTGTATCTGAAACATTCTCTAAGACTTATCACAGTGGTTTGTGGAGGAATCTTTCGGAGGTGGGGCCTAGTGAGCGTGTTCTGGGGTGATTTAGAGCGTACCCCTGAAGGAGTTGATGGGACCTGTTCTCCTCCGCAACCCCCCACCGTGATTGGCTCCCTGAAGTGAATGGCTTTTCTTTGCCCTATACTCACACGGTCTTGTGTCCTGATCTTTAGCCCAGAGCAACGGGATGGAAGTTCAAATTAGCCCTTTGTCTTTATAGCTTGATTATTTCTGATGTTCGTTACAGTTGCAGAAAAAACTAACCCAGGGAATAACTGGCTTCCCTGAAACCCAGAGCCAATCCCAGGCCCAGCCCTATCCCTGAAATGCTACCCGTGTCTCAAGTACAAATGATATCACTCCTGGCTAGGCACTGTCCTCCTGAAACACTTTTTTTTTCCCCTTGTAGCTTCTCTTTCGCAGAGGCTGGGCCCTCTGTCCTTCCCGCAGCCTTGTCTTCTGCTCTCTCACCTACCCACAATCCACTGCTCCATTGCGTGGGTCTGTAGCTGCCCTCCAGAAGATGGTGAGACTTCCTGTTAGGGATCCACTGTTGCCTCACCTTTCACCCCGACCCCAGCCTGTCCCTGCTCCCTTTCTTTGTCTTTCCGAATAATCCTACTTCTTCTTTGACACCTAATTCAAATGACCACTTCTTCCAGGAAGCCAACCCTGGCTTCCTCAGTATGAAGCAGCCTCTACTTCCCTTTTGTCCCTGTGGGATTTGCAGTCCACATATCTTTTCACACTTAACATGTCGCTCTTGGGTTTTATTGTACAGCCGTGGGGGTGGGGGAAGGAGGTTGCTGAACTAGTGAGATCCGGCTGCAGGGCCTGTTGGACCTTCAACATGTCACTTAATCCTTTTGTGCTGTAATCTTCGTTTTCATAAAAGCGTTGCAAGAGGGTTAATGTAGTTGAATTCTATTGTGAGGATTAGAGCAACCCGGTATGTGAGGCAGGGATAATAAACAGAGCTCATTAGGTGCTCACCGGACTCATGCGGTTTCCACAACCGCCTCTCTGGCATGGGATTCCAGACACTATGAAGGGTCAACTACCATCTTCTGATGCCTGGGGGACTCAGGCTGACCTCGTTGAGTGTCCAGGCCTGTGTGGCCTTGCACTAACCAGTGCCCTGTGCCTGTTTCCCCCGACCCATGACAGGTGTGCGCTCTGACCTCACTGGGAACTGTTACTTTGTGGTTCAGGACCACTGATTATTACTGAGCTTCTTAGCGCTCTCAGTCCCTGAGACTCAGTCCCATCTTTCCAAGACTCTTAAGCAGGTCCTCAAGGACAACCCTCCTCCCTGGGATTTGTTCCCCTTTTCTTGGTCACAAAGAGCCCTACTTTTTTAATGAGCTGTTAAGGAACTGCCAATTATGCATATAAATGAAGAGGCTGGAAACCATTATGAGTCCAGAAACTAGCTGAAGGGAGCAGCCTCCCCTCAGGCTCCTGGGGTTGCCTTGTCATTCCCGGGAAAGCTGGTATGGCAGAAACCAAGCACCTCCAGTAGCCGGTTCTTCCTTCCTTCCTCTCTCGTGGCTCTGTCTGCCTGAAGTTTGTCCTTCACTGTGCTGAATAGTTTTATGTCACCTTGACTCACGCTGGTGTCATCTGAGCAGAGGGAACCTCAACTGAGAAAATGCCTCCATAGATCCTATTGTAGGCAAACCTGTAGGGCATTTTCTTAGTTGGCAATTGATGGGGGGGGGGGAGTGCAGCCTGCTGTGGGTGGTGCCACCCCTGGGCTGGTGGTCCTGGGTTCTATAAGAGAGCAGGTTGAGCAAGCCATGGGAAGCAAGCCAGTATGCAGCACCTCTCCATGGCTTCTGCATCAGCTCCTGCTTCCAAGTTCCTGCCCTGTTTGAGTTCCTGTCCTGACTTCATTTGATGATGAACAGTGATATGGAAGTGTAAGCCGAATAAACTCTTTCCTCCCCAACTTGTTTTTTGGTCATGGTGTTTTGTCGTAGCAGCAGAACATTAACTAAGACACTCATGTCAGGTAAAAGTGTTTAATATGTAACTTTATGAAATGTCTGAGCTATTTCAGACACAAAATACATTTGCAGCTACCCAACACGTATAACACATTTTTCTAGAAAATTCTTCTTGTTAACTTTTATTTGACTATGTATATGTCTCCCATGGAAATCTAGGGCAAAATTTGCTCAATAAACTTTTAGTTAATTTAACTAAGAAGAAAGAAGGGGAGGAGGAAGAGGAGGAAGACAAAGAAGAGGAGAACTGGAGACCACTGAATTGGGCCCAACAGGGACAAGAGGCAGGAGGCAGGTGGCAGGTGGTTGTCCTGGGGCAGTTTATCTTCCTGACCAAACTTTCACCACAGTTTCTCTTTGTTAAAAGCCCCACCTTTCCCACTTCCTAGGGACCACTTTTTTTTTTTTTTAATTCTAAAGTACACAAAAATGTTTCTGTAAAATATTTGACCAAGATGCCATTAGGAGTACAGGTTTGTATATCAGGCCACTTAGAGGCCAACGCTGTCTCTCTTGTTCGGTACAGCAATGTAACGTTGTCACACTGCTGTGTCCTCGTTTGCACAGGCAGATGGTGAGGACAGGAAATGCCTTCTCCTAAGATCGAGGTAGAGGGTCCTGCAACAAAGACAGATTAACAAGAGAAAAACCTACCAATTTGTTTAGTGGATGCTTCATAGACATGGAGTCTTCAGAAATGAAGACCTGAAGATATAAAGAAACTTATTTGCATGCTAAGTTTGGTGGGGAAGTGCCGAAGTATGATTGGACAGGGGGAGTGTCCCAATGACACACCTGTTACCCTTAGGAGAGGGCCAGGAGGTGAGGTGTTTGTCCTTCTACAGTCCTTTGACAGAGCACTATACATTCTAAAGAGAGGGAGGTCCCCCTTAAGATGTTGCTGAAAACCCTTCTTAGAGTTCTAGAAATCAGATGGCCTTTATAAAACCCTCCTAAACTTTCAGTTCCATTGACTGAAATAGAGCAGGTACATTCAACATGAGGCTTAATTTACCTAGAAGTTGAAGAGGCTCTAAAGGAACATGTTCCCTTCAGGAGTTAGAAGTTCATTGTCATATTCCAGAACAGAATCAACAGGAACAGTAAAAAGGGATTTATATCCTAATGATGAAGACACCCTCACATCATAGGGCCTTCCTGCCTGGGTTCCCCTTTCCTACTCGGCAAACGCTCTTTGCATAGATCTATGAGCAGAGAGTCCCTCTTTTGTCCCATGATTGCTGAACCTTGAATGACCTGATGATTCCTTTCCATGAGGTCTGGTCTCAGGAGTAGTGGCCTCGGAGTGGTGGGAAGCCTGGATCTAACAGTGTTAAACTTAGCCAGCCCTGCCAGAGGCTTTCTGCATCTCTTTGTCTTAGCAGATGAAGACTCTTCCCTTTAATATTTGGTGGACATGAAGGTTTACTGTTTACTTGGAGGTCAGATAATTTTCTAGGCTTTATCTGTCCCTCAGTGGAGAAAGATGGGGGTGGGTGGGTGGGAAGTCAAGGGAAAATTCTTGCTGTTGTTTTTACAGACACTTAATGTAGCATGTTCTGAACCCTGCCACAGATCATCATAGCACTGCTTGGAGATGGATCTGGAAAGCTGAAAATGTACAACGTATGTAAACTCCAATAATGGTATCCAAACTCCAATAAGCCCTTAATCAATAACGATGGCTCTCTAAGATAAAGTAGGACCTCATGGTGGGCAAATATGCTCCTTTACCAAGGCTCATGAAGAGTCTGTGAGGAAAGAGAGGCCTATCATTCCCATTTGGCCAGTAAAGAAACTGAGGCAAAGAGAAATTAGCTTGAGGTCACAAGCAGAGATGGGAGTCTCACTTTCATTATCTGAGTCTGGCACTCCTGTCCTTTCCATTAGCTGTGCTGACTGCTAAGCCTTATTGTGTTCCTTCTCCCAAGGGATTTGCATTTTAATGGTGGCCAGAGGTTCTATGTTAATGTACAAAACTATGAATATCTAATTGTAGAATCTTAAAATACCACCTCGGGGGTGGGGGTAAGTGGGCAGGGTCAGGTATTGAGTAGGGAAAGGGGGGGTTGTTTTTTTTTTTTTTTAGTAGCAAGGAGAGAAAGAAAAAAGTGTACTGCTTTTGAAATTGTGTTACACAAGCAGAAAGTCTTTCTTCTAGTCTGATTTGGAAGGAAGAAATCTCACCCAGGAAAAGGGGAGGCAGGCACAGAGAGGTTAAAAGGCTCTGTTGGCTTTTAGGAAGAGAAGCGTTACTACCGGGTCTTTGGGACTTGGAAAGGATTTGGATGGTTGAGGCCCGGGGAGAGGCTCTGAAGACAATTCTCAGCTGGAACTGAGGGAGACACTTCAAGGATGATGCTCTTGCTGATGCCTCTAATCAAATGCAAGGAATGGGTCCAATTACAGAGGAGAACTTAATCAATTCTCCCATCCTGAAGCACTAGGCTAGCACTGGCCTTAGACAAGAGGCTCACATGATGTCACCAAGTCCCATTTCATCTCCATTTCAACTCTCCTCAGGCTTCATCTTGAGGCTACTCAGAATACCACCAAGCAGAGCTAGTATATGCCCTCCATTGCTACTGGAAACTTAGAGGTCCCCCTCATCGGGGAACTTTGAATCTCCTATCAGAGTAATGGACTCAGAAGAAAGCTCAAGTACAGGCAGGAAATCATAAACCTCAGCAACTTCCTGGGAGAGGGAGATGCAAAAGAAAAAGAGAAAGCTATGCCTTTTGGGTTAGGCACGGAGGTTAGGCAAACAGCCATATGGCAAAAAGGAGGTAACCTCAGAGAAAGAGCCAAAGTCCAAAGTACCAAAGAAAACATAGACCCTGGAGGCCACCCAAAAGAGACAGAAAAGATGAAGAAGGGAAAAGGAAAAGTTACACCTTTCTGAGCAAGGACTCAGAAAGACAGACAGTACCTACAGAGCCTCGTGTAGCTCCACAGCAACTTTACAAAGAGCAGGGACTTGAGAAGCAAAAGTGCATCATCTTATTAGGGGAATAATTATTCCTCCCATCTGTTTAGCACAGTGTTAGGTGAATACACCTTCCTGAGTAGTGGTTTATTGCCAGATGATTGACAGGTTCAACTAGATTCAACGTTTTCTGTAGCTTGGAATGTTAGGTTTACCCAGGCCAGAGGTAGATTCCATTCTCTTGACCAGAAGGAAATAGCTTTCTCTTAGTGGGCCTCCACCAATGCTACCATAGCACTGTTAGTCCTGGTGAGTATCCCTGCTCATATCACCAGTGCTGGATCAGGAGGCCAGAAACTAGTTTTGGAAAATAGAGGAAGAAATTAATTCAATGCAGGGAGTTAAACTTACACAGCCCAAAAGGGATGAGGTAGCAAATTCCAGGAAGGCAGAAGCTGGTCTCCAGGAAATCTAGAAGGTAGGGACCTGAGAGATCTGCCACCCAGGGTCTCAGGTGCTTGGAACATCCAGGCGAGCAGATTTAGAGGAAGTCCAGATGCCTGCAAAGCTGCATGTGGCTATGTCTATGTCCCTACCTCTGCGTCTGCTACCTCTTGTTGGTAGACTCTTTCAAAAGCACAGGCAGACCAAGCTCCTGACTTTCTGCCTGTGTGTCAGCAAAGGACTGAGAAGGATGGAACAATGTCACCGATCAACAAAGTCCCTCTCTCATTGTTTTGTTTTTTTTTTTTTCTCCAGAGTTGCTTCTGTTGACTCTCTGGATTGGGTGACTCTACCTGGACAAAGTCTTGGATTGAGGTGTGACATGCTTCAGGGAAGGGGAGTGTTCAATGAAGTCACAAGGCATCCTGAAATAACAGAGTGGGGCAACGTATGGACTGGGGATTGGGAGGTATGAATCATGAACAGCAATTGTTACTTAAGTATGAAGAAAATGGAGCCAGAAAAGCTTACATTATAGTTTCTCTCTGGATAGATAACTAAAAGATGAACTTTAGAACCAAACGATCACTGGTTTAAATACCTATATGTTTTGAACTAACGTCTTAAACTTCTTGGAGCTTCGCTTCACCCTGAGAATAGCAATTTGATATGAAGTGTAGTTAAGGATTGAGCAATGAAAGCCTCCCTGTTATCTGGTGCAGAACCTGTGCACACAATGTCACTATGTTCCCCTTCCCCTTTCCACTTAGTGACTGGTTCAATAAACAGCAACTGGAAACTGACTGGCTCTGTCATCAGCAAGCTGTTAGTATTCTTAAGGGGAGTCTGCCAGAGATGACCACTCAGACACAGATCATAGACAACTGAAAGTCTTTATTCTAGTTGCTGGGACTACAACTCAAGTATTCGGGGACCCCACCGTCAGCCTGAGTGTCCAGCGCATGGGGGTTTTGAAGGCAAAAACAGTGTCCTGGTATCTCCTTCAGTAGCTGCAAGGGGTGCTTTGCAGAAGCAAGCAGTTTAGCAGAACTTGGGCAATATTCTGTGGGATTTTCCATCAAAGAGATCAAATTCTAGTTAAATTTGAAGTGGGCTCAGCAAGAATAAAGCTGGAGGAAACTCTTCATTGTCTTGCCCTGTCACAGTATCAAAGATGAATATGATAACTTCTTGATCTTTATACGCTCAGAGTCCAGGGAGCAAGGCAGTCATAAATAGAGTCACCCTCAGAATTCATGGCTCTGCTAGTTACTTTCATATTACTAAGGTCCAAATATCCCCCAAAGAATCATTTGAATGAGGAGGAACATGATTCTTGGTACGAGAGGAATCAGAGACATCAGTCCATTATGGCTGAAGGGTGTGGCTGAACAGAGTGGTTCACATGGTGATGGAGAGAGAGAAAGAGAAGGGGGTGAGCACAGAGGCTGCTGCTCAGCTAAATCTGTCCCTTTCCCCCCTCTTACTCTATCCAGATCCCCATGTCATGGTGCCATCCCCTCAGCTAATCCTCCTGAAGGTGCTTCTCCATTTGCTAGGCGACTCTAAATCTGGTCAACTTGACCATGAAGATTAGCCATCACCACAGAGGACTGGTTACAGGACCATTTGTGAATGCTGAATCCAGTCAATTTGACAATGAAGATTAGCCCTCATCATGGAGGAGGTTGCAGGACCATTCCCAGATGCTGAATCCATGGAAATCAACTCCCTTGAATTAGACCTTCATGTCACCATGGCACAATATGTGATAGAAACCACACAAGGAAGGAAACATTTATGTCACTCTTGGTGTCAGAGCTTTCAATGCATTGTGGCAGGAAGGATGCAGCAGACAGGAAGTAGAAAGGAGTAGTAACAGGAAGGAGCTGTGACCTACTTCCTCCAACTAGGTAGGCCCCACTTTCAACCATTTTATCACTTTCCAAAATAGAGCTACCCTTTGGGGACTAAGATTCAACATAAGCCTGTAGAGGGCATTTCATATTCAAGCCATCCTTTTTCTAAAATGGTATAGCAGGCATATATAACCGACATATATCCTCTTGAATGGTTTGATCTCTAAATTATTTATGGTACCTAATATAATTAAATAGTATGTAGATGGCTGATGTGTTGTATTATTTAGGGACTCATGCAAGAAAAAAAAAGTCTGTGCTGTTCAACGCAGATGCACTTTTTCAGATATTTCTCAACTGCAGCTGGTTGAAATGTGTATGGAAATCCACAGATACAAGGGCTGACTGCCCCCCCCCAAAGCACGTGAAGTGCTATGAAGCATTATATAACATAAATGCAATGAAAATGTATTGAATACTATTTCGTTACATATTTGATATCAGCAGTGCATGCAATTAAGGCATCTTTGGCAAGCTAGCTTCAAGTTCCTATCATTCTCTACAGCCCTCCTTGTCCCCATGGTGAGTCACAGCTGCCCACTACACAACCCAGTTTAGTGCTGGCCTTTCATTGCCTTCTCCATACCACATGGATCGTGGATTGGCCATAAGACATAAAGGGATGGGAATTCCTGCTAGCTTGAAAATCGGCCCTAGCGTAACCAAACACATGTGTTGATCTCCCAGGCTCCTGTTCTCTGCTTGTCTCTCTCTCAGGTGGGACTGTGCCTTTCTTTGGTGGCTGGTAGGCTATGGAGTGACAGGGTTGTTAGCCTTGGCTCTTCACTGCAAGAAACTTTCCACAACCTGTGAGGAACATGTTCTGAGTGTCTCTGCAGTTCAGCCCACAAGGGGTTAAACGCCTGAGGAAAAGGTTCCTGCCTAGTCCATCTCTTCACTGCACAATGGCAAAGTGCTTTCTCTGCAGTGACCTTTGATCTAATTGCACATTTGCCATCATTCAATTGGGCCCACCATTCTGTGCCCAGTAGGGAAATGACAGGAGACTGAAGGGCCTTGAAAATTCAGTCCTTAGCTTTGTGGCTTTTTGCCTCAAATGCCACCCAGTCCCCTGCAGGAGGAGCACGCTGTGGTGACTCCAACATCCAAATACTCTAATACCAAGAGTGCCAGGGGATCAGAGCTGTGGCAAGGAGGGGGTGGGGACAGAAGACAGCGCGGAACCCCTGAGGACCGGGTTCCATTGTCCAGCTGCCATAGACGTGGCATTGAGAAGGACATTAGCATCCAAACTGTGACTGGGTGGAAGCAGATACTGGGCTGCCTTCTCCAAAGGCCTCCCGCAGGGTCCCAGAGGGAAACTGGGGCAGGCCCAAGAAGAGGAAGTAGTGTGGGATGAAGGACAGAAGAAGGTGCTGGTTGCCAAGCTCCAGTCTGAAGGGACCAGGGCATGCGGAAGGAAGGTTTCCACATGGTCCACACAGGCTGAGCTCAGAGACAGAACTGAGGACATACAATCACCAGTGCTTGCCTTCACCTGGGGCTCCAAGGTGGCCCTTGGACCCCTGCTGAGGCCACTGGGTTACCTTGAAGTGTGGCCTTCCCACCTCTGCTCTACTCTCAGCCCTCCCTGCTGTCATAGATCTTTCCAGAAATGTAAGTGGAGCCCCCGGCCTTCTCTCCAGTCCTTCAACACCCTTCAAAGCCATGCTGAATAGTCTCAGACCCTTTGTTGTAGCTTTTCAGCCTTTCAGGAGCCTCTACCTGTCTGTCACTCAGTCTCCTTTCTTGTGACGTCACTCCAAGAACCTTGGTCTGCTGCTATCACACTGACTCCTCCATTTACTGAACATAGCAGACCCTGTCCAGCTTCTGTGCATGTGACCTTCTCTGCATCTGGCCATCTTTTTTGCTCTTGGGCATTTTATCTGCATGATGCCTCTCAGGAGCCATCCTGATCTCACTGAACATTTCTGGATCTTTGTACTTCTTGACTTAAAGTCTCACGGTAGACATACTGCTCAAGACCGGAGTCCAGATTCTAGCTCTGCTGATGTGGTATTGAATCGCCTTGGATAATTGGCTTGACCGGTCTGAGATTTCCATTCTGACCATCCCAATGCAGAGCAGCTCACAAAGATTAAATGGGAGATGTCTCCCATGTGTGACAGTAGTCCTGCAGGCTTGCAAGCTGCTCAAGGTTAGCGATGACACAAAGGGGTGGGTAAGACGATTCAGCTCGCAAAATGCTTGCCATGCAAGCTTGAGGATCTGAGTTCCATTCCCAGCACACATGTCATATTAAAAAACACAAACAAACTGGGGGTGGTAGTGTGTGCTGGGTAGGATGAGGCAGGAGGATTCCTGAGGCACACTGGCCAGCCAGTCTAGCCTAAGCGCTCAGCCCCAGGTTCCGGTGAGACTCTATCTTAAAGAAGCCAAGTAGAAGGCTCCTGAGGTCAACACCTGAAGTTGACCTCTGGCTTCCACACACTCAAGAATACACACAAGTGCACCACCCCCACATACACACACATACACATACAATTATATGAAAATCCTTATGTCCTCTCTGTGCCCAGCTCTCAGCTGGACTTAAAGCAAGTGCCTGATGCAGGAGCAGAGGCCCTTGCCGGAGGTAAGTGGCAATGAACCCCATGGCATTGTTCACCAGGGAAGGATAGGGAAGGGTAGAGAAAGGTAGGGAAGGGTTGGGAAGGGTAGGGAGAGGTAGGGAAAAGTAGGAAAGGGTAGGAAAGGGCAGGCAGTAGAGAAGCAGGCAGCA
Source organism: Peromyscus leucopus (assembly GCF_004664715.2). Classification (NCBI taxonomy): domain Eukaryota; kingdom Metazoa; phylum Chordata; class Mammalia; order Rodentia; family Cricetidae; genus Peromyscus; species Peromyscus leucopus. The sequence goes on along the minus strand of NC_051069.1, from coordinate 26,320,866 downwards.
TCTGGAGGCCTCTTGCCCACCGTCACTCATTTGCCTAGCTGAGCTCAGCAGCCCTGCCACAGAGGATATAGGGCTCCAGGCCCGGAGGCTTGTTCCAAACTGGCCCAGCTATTCTTGGGAGCTTTTTATGTCATAAAGAGAGTCCCCTAACTGGCCCGTTGACCTTTCCCCAGGCTTCCCGAAGGCTGAGTTCTCATCTGGTGCACAGTATAAGAGCCACCTCCCTAGAGAAAGCAGAAAGAGCAGACAAGAGGGACCGGTGATAACAGCCCCCACTTGGTGAGATTGATAGCGTTCTGGGTGTTCTGCTGAGCATTTTGGATACATTTCCGGATTTAATCTTTGTGCCTTCAGCACAGCTGTGGGTTAGGATGGTAAGAATGGCAGTTCAGAACCATCAAGGCACTTACTTAAAACCACACAGCTAGGTACCAACAGAACCAGGGTATGGACCCATGCTTTGTCTGACTACGGAAGTCCTTACAGTATTTCCCATTCTTGGGGTGGGGTAGGTCAACTGCAGGGTTGTTGCTTCTCAGAGACAAGGACATATTCCCCCAGAAGTTGGTTCCTGGGCTCTGGGTGGGCATGGCAGCTGGTTTGCGAGGACTCCTCTTGGGGTGGGGTCAGGGAGAGGGCGGTGATTTATTCTGCTGATTACGCCATATGTTCCCTTTGTGGCCAAGCTGGTGACAGAAACATGAACGCCATTAGAGAGTATCGTTATGGGAGGACGGACTGCATCATCTCCAGCTGGAGCTAAAGTCGGGAGAGATACATCAGGGCCTGTTGGGATCACTCCCTGGAGGCAGGCAGCAAAGACTCAGCCCAGCAATCTTCCTCTTCATGCACTCAGGTGGAGCCACAGGTGGAGCCAGCAAGTTGGAAGCTTGGCTACCAGGGCAAGACTGATCTCCCCGTGGGGGAGTCCCATGTGCAAAGTGTCTGCCTGTATGAGTTTCTGTCCTGCCTCTTTCTAAGAAAATATGGATATGGCAGGATTGCGTTGTAATCACCACATCTAATTACAAAAAGGGAGTAAATCACCGAACAAAATTAGTTTTCAGAGTCTTAATTATCATCAGAAAGAGTAATTAATAAGCAAAACAGGAAATGACCAAGCCAAGTTCCCTAGTCTGCAAAGATGTGTTTTCCTTTCAGCACTCGGGAGGATGGGGAATGGGAGGGATGGGACAGATGGGGTGGGGGCACAGTACCAAAGCTTCCAGAGCCCCAGTGGGCATTAAAAATGAATATCCCAGGGCTCCATGGATCTCAGATGTTCACATTCCTTTCAAACTTGGTTTGCAAAGTTTCTAGGTCATTCCTTGCAGGCCCTTCCTTTCCCAGGCCTGGTGGCCAGAGGAAGGCAGATGAATTAGAATAAACATACAGGCCAGTTCCCTTCTCTATCCTTCCGAGTAACAGGCTCTGGGCCAGAAACTCTCAAACCAATTGATGATAACAAGCTGAAGTTCAATGCCATTGGCTGTCTGCTGAGACCGCCCTGGCTTTTCTTATGTCTGTTCATCAGCTTGTTTTTTTTTTTTCTTTCTTTCTTTCTTTTTTTTATTTATTCATTTTAGTAGTAGCATCATATAAATAAAACACCATTACAAAAATGTCGCAGAAAGTTCAAAACTATTCATTATCCATTTCGTACAGATTAAAATTGCCATCAAGGCTGTTTGGATTTGTCTCGCGTTCCTTTCCTTCTAATGAGCCGGATAGAGAAGGCAAAGGATGCTAATGCGTCCTTACATCTCTATCATATCTCGGCTTTTACTATATAAAGCATCAAGGTCGCATTCTGGGGAAATGTCTTTTTACCAAAGGTGCTATAATAATAATGAAGAAGCAATTTGTTTCAGCAAACTGCCTGCAGTAATGAGGCTTAATTATAACCATGTTATTAATACCGCTGCTTAAGGTAATTCACTTCTGAGCGGGGTGCAGAACAGTAAACTATAATTTAAACAAGAATCGAGACCTAATTTAAATCATCGGATCTACTGCGGAAAAAGGCAAACAGAATGACTATAATCCGCACGTTGATTTAAATCTTGCCCCCCCCATGCCATTTCCAGGAGACCTGGGTGACTCTCAGAGGGGTAAGAAGCCCCAGCATGGGTCTCGGTTCTCCCACTCTTCCAGGAGGCTTTGTGGGTGACACAGCTCTGCTGACCTGTAGCCAGACACCTGTTGGCTCTTACCTCCTCCTCTCCGTAGGCAGGTGAGGTTGACAGGGTAGAAGGAAGGTTGTAGTGGGTAGCCATTCCAGCTTTGATCTGGAAGTTCCAACCTCCATTGAGGCTTCCGTAACTGCCACGCCTACAAGGTGGGGCCGAGAGAGGACCCTAAAGACATGAGATCCGGATGCGCCAGCTCTCTTGGTTCCCAGACCCTGGACGCTGGAGGTAGACCCAGCAGAGTTCTCCAGAGAACACCACCGGACTGCACTACACCATTCCCAGACCTTGTTACCTATCCCTTCACTTGTGAGTTACCCCCACAAAATAAACCTCCCTTTTAACTACATGGAGTGGCCTTAGTAATTTCACCAATAGGAGGTCCTCATCATCTCAAGGACATTTTCAAGACGATGTTGAACTCACTGTGTTTCTTTCCCCCATAACTTAGGATGAAAACATGGGGTTTGTGATGGCAGACAAATCACTGGACTCTGACTTTTTAAAACGTAGTTTTAATTTATTCTTTGAGAATTTTGTACATATATACAATGCATTCTGATCATATCTACCTCCCATTCCCCCCACTCCTTCCCTTCCAACTTCTGATCACCCCTGTGTTCTTCCACGTTCGTAACTTCTTTTTTAAAAATAACCCAGAGTCCAGTTAGTGCCTCCTGGTATGGGCACAGGTGGAGGGCATATGCTGAACATGATCAGCTTACCAGGGACCACACCCTTGAGGAAGACTGACTCTTCTTAACCCCTAGCTGTCATCAATTGCCAATTATTCCTCAGTTAGACTAGCCATGAGGCCTTGTGACTACCTCCCCTGCCTGTGCTGGAATGTTGATCTTGGCTTGATCTTGGGCAGGTCTTGCTTGGCTTTCAATTTCTACAAAAGCCCACACTCAAGATATAAAGGGAGGTGATCTGTTGCCCAAGAACACACAGTGGACTACAGAATAGAAACCAGCACCCTTAGTCTATTGGTCTGGTGTCCTGGCAGTGATATTAGCTTAACTGGTAGGTCTAAGCCTCCCTCTGCCATTCTAACAGGACACCTCAGACACTAGCCCAAAGACTGCAAAATGTAGCTGTTCCCCAGGGTATCTTGAGATGTTTGTTCGACAATGTCAAGTTCATGAGTCCTGTGCCCCACACCTAGATTCTGATATCAGTGTGGCTTTGGGTTGTGGGGACTTGTGTATTTATCAAGAACTTTGAATACCAAGCATGATGTTCATTTCACTTCTTGTGGTATCAGTATGCAATATACAAGGAATGCATGCACGTGTGTGCCCATGTGCACATGTGTTTCCTTGACTACCTTTCGAGTTATATTTGTTCATTCATCTGCTTAACATTTATGTGCATCAATTATGTGCATAGCACTTTATATTGCTGCTCTATTTTCAATGACTTTCCCCCTTCTTGATTCAGGACTGTAGTTCATGTTAGCCTAAATGAAAAAAAAAAGTAGGAAATTGAGAAAAGAGGTGTGTGATTTCTATTGAAAGACCATGTGGACTACCATGTTTTATAACTGTGCTCCAGAGAGGTTAGATACTACAAGGAAAGGAGGTGTCTTTTCTAAGAGTCAATGTTAGCTAGGATTTAGGAATCTTAGGCTGAGTTAATGAGGTGATTATGAATCTCTGCTACTGACAATTTACAAAATATGAGAGACTTCTAGATCAGAGCAATGAAGGTGCTATTTACAGCCTTGATTCCAGAACCATAGGACATCTGCACCTGTGGAGGGTCTTTGACCAGCACCTAATCCTGCCTGTCCATTCTTCACCTAACCACCTAATCAGTCCCCGAACTAAGCCACTGCCCTTGGAGCTAGAAGAACACAGGAGGTGCTGGGCTAGGTGTCCCACCCGACCTCTCCCAAGGCCCATGCACGCAGGGAGATTCTGCAGCCAAGCTGAGGGTAGAACTCCCTAGATCCAAATCTGGGTATCCTAGAGGGAAAGTCCTCTATCATCGGGACCTCTAAGTTCCAGAGGACTTTTTGAAAAAGCATGTGAAATGGGAAGGGGGAAGTGAGTTTTCCAAATGGTTCAAAATACCACAAAAATCTTCAAGATTTTCATCTTTATTATTTTTATTTTAAATTTGACAAACATGCAATAATTAGAAGCCTTAGTTTATCCAAACAAATGTCAACCTCTTCCTCAACACTCCCAGGCCTGCCTCAGTTTCTCTCCCACATCATCCCCACATACTCTTCTGGCTCGGCTCCACCCGAGAAGCCTGTGCATCCCTCTCTCCTTCTCCTACCACTGCGGTTTCTTTTTCTTTCACTTGTTCCTTTCCAAGACAATTCCCTCCTGGGTTTCCCTACTGGTAAGAGTTCTGCAGAGCCAAATGACACCAAATGATGTCTCCAGATGGTGGTAATGATTGGGTTCTGGCTGAACTGAGGTAAGAAGGCACAGAGCTATGAGACAGAGCCTAGCCTTAGCTGTTCTGGGAGCAACCCTCCTCCCTCACACATTGCATCTTCTATGCAATTGCACACATACATGCATGCATGCATGCATGCACATGTAATGCAACTCGAGTTCACACCCACAATGAAAACACAGACACGAATGCTGGTCCACAGAAGCAAAGACATACCCACAGAGCTCCATTCAGCCATAACCCTCATATCCTTCCCTGTAGTCGGAAGATTTCCTGTGCCCCCAGTGGTCAGGACAAATCTCTCCCATCCGAGTCCCCCAAGTAAACACACAGAGGTTTATATCAATTATAACTGCATGGCCATGGCTCAAGCCTTTTTTCTAGCTAGCTCTTATATCTTAAATTAGCCCATAACTATTAATCTATGTATCACCACGTGTTCTGTGGCTTTACCTGCATCCCACTACATGTTGCTCCTTGGGTGGCTCACTGCCCCCCACCACTTCTTCCTGTCTCTCTCTTTGAATTTCCTGCCTACCTCTAAGTTGCCTTGCCATAGGCCAAATGGCTTTATTTATCAACCAATCAGAGCAACACATAGTCACAGCATACAGAAAGACATTCCCCCATGACTCCCCCAATTAACCCTTCGTAATTTTCCAAAGTGCTGGGTTCACTCCCACCAGTGTTGGCCGCAGGTGTCTGGGGATGCTGTCCGTTTCAATCTTGAAGACACTGTGAACCTGTCCAGATAAAATGTCTGGAGGAGAGTCAGCAGCAGTGGAGTTGGGGAGAAGGAGGATGTGGCATGTGGAGCGGTTCTCTTAGGAGAGATAGAACTTCTTGCCTCATTCCATCTCCTTGCAACCTCCTGCAGGCTGCTTCATCTCGAGCTGTGTGAGCTCAGAGGAGGCGTCCAATTTGATGAACAATACCTATAAAGCCATTCACAGTAGGACCCGCTGTGACACAGTGTCCTACTGACCTGGCCAAACAGTGTACTGGTTCTGTCCCCCTGCAAATCTTCCATGAAGACACTCCCAATGTAGTCTCCCCTCACCATCCATCTCCAAGCAATGTCCTTGGAGCCCAGACTCATGCCTCTTAGAGCAGAGTCTATGGTTGTGACTTTAGGATTTTGGAGGAACTGAGCCACCTCATGCAAGGGTTTGAGAGGAGAAGGTGGTGGGCAGTGTCCCCAGAGAAAGTTAGGATGTGAGAAGACAGTTACACCAAAGCTCCTTTTAGAGCTGGTGTCTGGAGGCTGGACCTCCTGTAGATACTGTAGATACCCATGACTTATCAGGGCTCATTTAAAAGCCTTGGAAATTGGGAATCCCTTTAAGACACCCTGCTGAGTAGTGTCACCTCTATAGGTCAGTGGGGCAATCACCCAGTATCTAGTTAAACCAGCCTCCCCTTGGGCCAGAGTTCCTGGAAGAGTCTTTGTGGGTGGAAAGTACCATTCAGTCTTGCCGGGTCACCATTCTGATGATAAAAGTATCTTTCATCTCATTCTTTTCAAAGCACTTTCACACGATTAACCTATTGATTGATTGAGTCATTGTACACGTTTATTGAACACACGAGATGCTTCTGATCTTGATAGAACAAGGCAGGATCTAGATAAATACCTGCACTCATGGCGAGTGTCCACAAAGACCAGGCCATGCTGATGGCTGCCCTGAGCAGTGAGGTGGGTTTTACAGAGAGAAAGGAGGGCATCCTTCAAGAGAATCCCCGCCCTGACTCCCTGAAGGCCAGACAGCAAACTCATCGAACTGCTTTCTCAGAGAGGCCAAGTGACTTGCTGACTCTCCTGGCATTAGCGGCAGATTCAGAACACACCTCCTCATTCAAGTCAGATGTGCCTTCCTTCTGTGTTCCCAAAATGCTGCTCTCTAGAAAGTTCTTCCTATGGTCAGATCTCTTCTTTCCTTCCTCTTCTCTGAGTGGAGAAACAGTCACATCCCGATATTTCTTTCTGGGCCCACATGTACATCACTTCAGAGACAAGAAAGGAAAAAAAAAAAGATATCTGTCTCCTCTACTTCCCAAAGAAGGTCAGCAATCCCGAGCAGCTGTCTGCACGTCACAGTTGCATGCAGCCTCTGCCAGGACGTTTATTTTCCCCAAGGGAGCCCTGGCTGTGTGCATTGGCACTGTGCACTGTGGCAGGGACAATTCTATCTTCCTCCTCAGAACTGGGACTGCAGATTACTGCGTGGGCCCATGCCCCATACCAGGGCCAGGGTATGGGAGGGTCTGCTTTTGCCTTTCTGTCTTTCTGTCTGTTTGTCTGTCTGTCTGAGGATGCTGGAGAACTGGGTGTGTTTCTGTATGAGAATTTATCAGAGTAACAAGACCGAGACCGACTTGATGAAACTTTTTAATAACTGTAAGGACCACCCCCCTTCCCTAGTATGATTGAAAACCTGCTAAAGGAGGGTGAGGGTGGCCATGTGCAGGGGCCTCCTGGAAGTGGAGGGCTACCGGGCTGAGAGGAGATGTCTCTGTGGGTAGCAGCCTCTCCTCAGAGCACAGGCGATCTCACAAGTTACTCCTCCTCTTATTTTTCCTTGAAGGTCAAGGGCCCTAAATTGTAGCAGTATCTGGACAGCATGGTGCTGAAGGGCAGGTGGGCAGAGACTGGAGGTGGGGCGCTTATGTCTGGGATTTAAGACAAGGCACTCTTGGGGCCTCCACTCACAGGTCTGGGGAAGCGAGGCTTGGGAAAAGCTGGAAGGCTGGGAAGGATGTACTCTTTTGAGTTAGAAAGTGGAAGAGCCACCCATCTGCCGGATCCCAGGGGAGCATTAGGTGGTTCTAAGTCACCTAGGAAATGTGCAGACTTGGAATCCTGTCCCTTTAAAGCCTTTCCCACCAGGTTCCACAGCCCACATGGAATGGATGCTACAGCTCTCTGAGGAACCAGAGCCATAAATGATGAGTGTCTCCCCTGAACTCATCTCCCTGCGCCTGGTGCTTAAAGTGAATTGAGACGAAGATCTGATAAATGAATAAACCTGTAAATGGAATAAAAAACCTTATGAACCTGAAGGAGAAATAGGAGTCCCAGGTCTGTTAAGTCTAAATTGAATAAATCTGATCAACTCCCTGACAATTTCTGCCAACGCTCTTGAACAAGGAGGAGAAGAGGGGTGAGCCGGGAGGGGCTGAGAAGGGAGCTTGTGTGATGGGAGAGGAAGGCAGGAACTGGCTCCTTCAGTTAGCTATCACTGGGGCCAACAGAGGGGAAGGGCCAGGCACCCCCACTTTCACTGCTGGACTAATAAATAGGTAGCAGTAGATCTTTGCAAGTCCAGATGCTACTCTGTGTCTGCCTGAGGATACCTCAGGGGAGCAATCAGGGATTTGCGCAAAGTGGGTGAGGCCACTGTCTCTCTCTGGAGTCCTCTGTGGTGCCTAGCAGGCATGGGAGGGAGGGGAAAGCTTGGACAGTGTGGGACCCTTGCCTCACCATTGACCTGTGACACTTTCTCTCTCCTGTGCTAGGCAAATTACTTATTGTGATAGTAGAACTGAGCTACAGAGTTCTTCAACACTCATCCCAGTGAGTGGTGTTGGTGAACCTAAGCCCATGATCCCTTCTCCTCTGCTTCTGGGACAGGGTGGGGTGGGAGCTCCTGACTGTCTCCACCAACACAGAGCAGAGTGGTAGCATTGATGCTGCGTGACTTTCAAAGCTGAGTCAGAAAAATATCAGCTTCTGTCTGATGTTCACAGACAGTGTCTCTGGGGGAAGTAGTCACCATGAAGGACATAAAGCCCTCCCTGAGCTGCTCTGCTGGAAGTGTTCCTGCACAGATGAACTCCCAGCTACCAGGCAGCATCAGCAGCTAGCTGTCGGAGTGCACCCCCAAGCCTGGGTGAACCTCCAGGTGACTGCCACCCAACCCACCTCTGACTGCAACACCCACTGGGAGTTGCCTTACCCAGTCACTCCTGAATTCCCGCCCTATAACATCTAAGCAGTATGCAGGTATTGCTGAAAACTACCAAGGTTTAGAGTGATTTGTTAGACTGAGCCCAAACACATCGTTTGTGGAGTCCTTTTCTAAAATGAGGGGGTAGACTAGACTAGCTTTTAAAGTATAGTTTGAAAATTATGTGTAGAATTAATGAACTTTTACTCCAATTTTTTATTGTTGTAAAACACACATAACATGAAGTTTACCAATTTACCCATTTTTAAGTGTAGATTTCAGTGTAGAATCCACCTCCATTATTCTTTTCATTATGTGTCATTGAACCTATCTATATTAAGCAACAATTCTTGCTTCCCTATGCCCCCTGCTCACTGTTACCCCGATTTTACCTCAGGATCCATCCATGTTGTATCATATGTCAAATGTTCTTCCTTTTGAAGGCTAAGTGATATTCCACTGAAAGGACATACCACATTCTGCTTATCCACTCATTCATCCATTGGTGGTCATTTTGGTGGATTCTGTGCTTTCTACATTGTGAATAATGCTGGGATGAACTTGTGTTCATTAGTACCCCTTTAAGATTCTGCCTTTAATTCTTGCTGACATGCACCCGGCAGTGTAGTTGATAGTTTCTACGGTAACACAGTTTTAGAATCTCTGAGGAAGCACCATGGTATTTTCCACAGCAGCTGTGCCATTTTGTATTTCTACAGTGCACCAGACTTCTGGGCTCTTCACACCTTCACCAACACTTATTTTCTGACTTTTTCCTTGTGGGTAGAAAGTGACATCTATTTTAGACTTAATTTGCATTTTCCTAATGACTAGTGATGCTGAACAGTTTTTTTCAGAACTGTTTTCTTTGAAAAGCAGAATTCAAATGGCACAAAAGAGTAAAAAAAAAAAAAAAAAAAAAAAAGCCCAGAAATTAAATAATTTCCTTCCCTACTCTGGAATTCGTCCCAACAGTGAAAGATAATTACCTCCAACAAACGATTGGATCTTCTAAAAAGGTTTCCCGTGACTAGGATGTATACAGATCCCCTTATAAAACTACACACGGGATTAGATGGCGCTTAATTATTTCATGGCTTGTTGTTTTGACCAACCTGTGTGGATTGGAATAATTTACCTATCAATATACACCTGAGTACCTCATCCTTTTTCATATCTCTATAGTATGGTAGGGTGTGGCTGTGGGAACAGCCCCTTCCCCAGGCAGTCACTCTCCACGAGGATTTAAACTATCTCTGGATTGGTTGGTTGGTTGGAATTTGCTCTATTGGTACAAATTGGCCATGCTTGTGTATTTATTCATATTAACTTTTATACAAGAATATTTGCAAGTCAAGTTGGCAGTGATGTTTCTGGGTCAAAGGATACATGTGTTTAAAATTGCGAAAATCCTTGCTCAAGTTGCCTTTTAAAGGCACACATTTAAAGCAGGCTGACACCGAGGAAGCCAGCCTTCTGCCACACTTAGGATCCTTCGAGTTTCATCAATCTGCTAGAAGAAAAATGTGTCCTAGTTTACATTTTTATGCCTTTTCTTACGAACTTGAACATTTTTATCTGTGTTGTGATGGTTTTTTTGATTCCCTGTTCTTTGAATAGCTAATTCATGTCCTCTGTCGACTATACTCAGTCATTCATCTCTTTTTAATCCCATTTGTAAAAGCTTTCTTATTTTAAGAAATTTACTATTTTTATGTTACAAATATTTCCTTATTAAACATATCTTTTGACATTTCAGTTTTTTTGTGTGTAGACTATTTTGTTTCTTTAACATCAGATTTATTAGTCTTTTTATAAAATGGGTTTTGAGGTCTGCTATGCTTTCAGATGCCTTCTCTTCTCTAGGATTATAAAACAAAGTGAATGTGTTTATATGTGTTTCCTTCCAGGGAATACTATTTGACAGTTTAAAAACTTTGATATGTTTGGATTCTATTTTTGGTATAAGGAGTGAGATAAGGACTCAGGGTTACTTTCTCTCAAATGGTTAGACCTAAGCTCTCCAGTAGAAATATAAACTGAACCACATATGTGATTGAAAATATTCTATTAACCACATTTTAAAAAGTAAAAAGAAACAGGTGGAAGTAATTATAACAACATATATTATTTAACTCACTCTATCTAAAATATCATTTCATCATGTAATTGGTATGAAAATTATTAATGAGTTAGTCTACTTTTTTTCATACCGAGTCTTTAAAATCTGGTGTGTACTTGGGACATTCTGTACTTTGTGTACCCAGTGGTGCATGAAGCCCAGAACCACCATCCTGGAGAACTCAGAGTTGAAGCAGTCACCCTAGTAACATGGTCAACTCTTTCTTCCCTCCACCAACTTTAAATACCACCCATGTCGTGGGCTAGCTTATGTTTTGTATAGGGATGTTCCCAACCTACACAGTACTTTCCCATTGAGCTGTTTCTTCCTTCCCATGTGGATCATGGGCTATTTTAACTATGTTGCCCTGACCTCTTTTTACTACCTTAGAGATCCCCCCCCATTCTCTTTGTTTAGTGTATCTGTAAGCTCTTGCAATTTAGCTCTGGCTTTAGATAGACCTTTCTATCTGTTCTGGAAGGGGTCCCACAGAGGCTCAGCTGTGTAAGCACTTGGTCCCCAGCTGGTGGTCCTGGAGCCTTTGGGATGTGTGGTTTAGCTGGCAGAAGTGGGTGGCTGGGAGGAGGTGTTGCTGCAGTGTGAACAAGCCCCACGTTCACACTGCTGCAGTGCCATGCCTTTCCCTTCCTGATGGACTGTGTCCTCTGAAACTGTAAGCCCAAACAAGCCCTCACCCCCTTCAACTGTTTCCGCCACGCTGGCTAAAGTAACAAATTCAGCATCTAGTATTAGACACCACCTAATACTGCACTCTGTTACTGCATCATAGCATGTCACCCTGTGTGTAGATCACACACTGCTAGCACACAGGCTGTGCTACAATATGGTGTAGGGTTGTGTAATACGATACTGAATTTAGCATGGGATCAACACTATCATCTGGTGACATGAAATAGCAATGCAGCTGTGTTATGGCACTGGCGTGGGTCACAATGCACCTGGGTCCAGAAGACCCTTAATTGCCTCTAATGCCTTTCCACTCTCAATTTCAATGGCTCCCTTTGCTGCCTAGAGAAGGGAAGGGCTGCCTAGGGCAGTTTTGTTCGGTGACTGGGGAGGTGGGCCCTTCTGAGCTGTGTGTGCAGTGAGTGTTCCACCAGCTGAGGCCTGGCAGGTGTGGGATCTGTGAGCGTGAGATGAGGAAAGGGTTTGGGGAACATCCGGAGGTGACAGTTTACTGTGTCCATCGCAAGATTGGCTGAGGTTTCGGGAGTAGGAGTAGGAACCTCAGTGGTTCCTGAAGAACTCACAATTGTCTTGGAAGACGGAGAAGAGCGAGTTTGAGGAAGGAAAGAGAGGAGTCAAGGGCTGGGGAGGCAGTGGGGTAGAAAAGGTGGAGTGCCACGAGGCGACATGGGGGGTAGGGAAGGGGAGAGGGAGGGAGGGAGGGGGAGAGGGAGGGAGGGAGGGGAGAGGGAGGGAGGGAGAGAGAGAGAAAGACAGAGAGGGGGGGAGAGAGAGAAAGACAAAGAGAGACAGAGGGAGACAGAGAGGGGGAGAGAGATTGAGAGAGAGAGAAAGACACAAAGAGAGAGACAGACAGAGAGAGAGAGAGAGAGAGAGAGAGAGAGAGAGAGAGAGAGAGAGAGAGAGAGAGAGAGAGAGACGAAGAGGAGCAGGCTGAGGAGTCTGGAGCATTCTAAAGTTCTCTGACCCGGAACCCCTTGTTGCAGCATCCAGTGATCACAGTGGAGCGTGGATTGGTGGCTGGGCTGTCCTCAGGGGGAAAGAATGAATGGAGTGGGGAGAAGTTCCTCTAGAGGTGCCTGGGGAGTTGGCATGGAGCCCAGAACAAAGGCTGGCGCTTCCCAACTTTTCACTGTGCTGTGATTGGGTGCAAAGATTTTTTCTTTATCCTCAGGGCTGGCCTGTCCCTAGCAGGAGAGAGACAAAGGTAAGGGGTCATGATACCATCCCACCAAGAAGTAGAGCCGAGACCTATAGAGGCACTGTGTCCCACAATGTCCTTCAGGGCCACTGTGTGTCTTTGGGCAGGGGGGGGGTGGGTGCATGCACTATCCTTGGGTAACCCTCTTAACTCTCAGAGTCGTCTCTTCTACTGTGATCCTCTCAAGAAAGACAGATGGACCACCATGCTCAGCAGGCCAGTGGCAGGCAGGGGCCTGGTTCAATACCTATTTCTCACTCCCAGCCTGGCAGCCCCAGTCAGGATTTCTTTTTTCCTTGTTCACTCAGTGTCTGGAGAAACAGAAGAAGGAATGTCAGGTGTTGACTGGGAGCTACTAGATCTTCAAGGAGTCACAGGGTCACACTGAGCCAGAAACAAAGGGGGAAACCCACCCACCTTCACAGCTTCCTTGAGATGTGCAGCCTGTCTCTCCGGACCACTTGTTCTTCATCACAGCTGCGACAAAATGCTATTTTCCTTTCCGCGGTGTGCACAGGTGCCAATCCAAATGAATATTACTCACACACCTCTGTCCAAACACTGTGCAGTCTTCAAAGGTTGATTAAACCTCACGTTGCCGCCTATTCCTTCTGCACTCAGATGCCAGGTGAAGCCCTCCCTGCTAAGACCTCACCCCTGTGTCCCCATCTTTCCACGCACCCCACCTTTCTCACCGAAGGACCCAGGGTTCCCAGGGGAAGAGGGTGTGGCGGCTCCCGGGGAGGGAAGAGGGAATGGCAGGGAGCCAGCCTTGGACTTATCTTTGTTCAGAACTCGGAAAGCAGAGGGCAGAGGGCACCTTGTGTTCAGTGGGGTCTGGTGAACAGGGCACTCAAGGGTGGGGAGAGCAAGGGATTTGACTTTGATTACCCAGCAAAAATCCATTTCCTGCTCCTAATGACTGGCTGGTGTGCACTGGAAATCACGGCCTCCCTGGTCCTCTGGCCCCTGTCATTAGTCCCCAGTGGAGCGGCGTCTCACTGGAAAGCACACCTGCTGAAATGAGACGTGGTGTGCAACTCCAGGGACCTCAGTCCCTGTGTGTTCTGTCAGTGGTGACTCGGGTACCAAAGGTGGCCTGGGATCTCTAAAAAGCCTGAGACCTTTGTAGTGCCATGGATGTTCAATAGTCATGCTGGTGCTGGAGATGGAAGCCTGCGGGGTCCCCAGCCACCCCCTCTTCTTTTGGTAACAGTATCCTAACTTTCTCTGAAGAGTTACACTTTCCTTATCGCATCCAACGTTTTCTGGGTGCTTCACCTCCATCCTCCCAATACCACCTTCCAGGGCAAGCATGTGACCAAACCTTAAGCAATCAAAAGACATCATAGGGGAAAGACAGTTGCAATTCCTCCACAGGAAAAAGAGCTATAGTGTTCAGAGAGCTGGAGAGATGGCTGAGTGATTAAGAGTGCTTGCTGCTCTTGTAGGGGACCAGAGTTTTGTTCCCAGTACCCAAATCAGGTAGCGCGCACACACAACTGCTTGAAACTACAGCTCTAGGGCATCCAGTGCCTCCCTGTGGCATCTACTGGCACTGCATTCATGCACGCACACCAATAGAATGAAGTATTTTTTAAAATATAATTGTCAGACTATGAGATGTCAGTAAAGTATGCCCTGAGAAAAGTGTTTTTTAAAAATTCTTAAAAAAGATATTTATTTATACTTCTTATTTTATTTGTATGAGTGTTCTACCTGCATGTATATGGACCTCATGCATTAATTGCTCACAGTGGGCAAAAGAGGGCATCAGATCCCTCTGGAACTGGAGCTACAAACAGTGTGCGTCACTATATGGGTACTGGGAACTGAACCTGGGTCCTTCCTAAGGACTGCTCTTAACCATTCTCCCTAGGAAATCTCTTCCAGGTACCACTGAGGCCAAGTGTATACAATCTATATTTTCCAACATCTCTAGTCTGGAGTATACATGTCCAACAGAAAGGAATTTTTTGCCCAAAGATATACACAAAATTACTTAAGGGCACTTTGCTCATGATTGCCAACATTGAGCATGGCCTATGTGTTCATCAACACTGGTTTGAGCTCTATTCATGTAATGGTATTAATGGAATATACACAGCAGTGAAAGAATAAAACTCTGTTATATACATTAAGTTGGCTGTGTGAGAGCAAGATTCCACTGATGTGAAGTCAAGACAGGGAGGGCAGATCTATGCTGACAGAAGTCAGCACAGTGGCTTATTATCCGTGGGAGAGTCAGAGGAATTTGGGGGTCAGGGGTGAGACAGGGTTTCCCTGTGTATCCCTGGCTGTCCTGAAACTAGTGCTATAGACTAGACTGCCCTTGAACCAGGAGGTCTGCCTGCCTCTACCTTCTTTTTTTTTGGGGGGGGGGTCAAAGCAGGGTTTCTCTGTGTAGCTTTGCACCTTTCATGGAACTCACTCTGTAACCCAGGCTGGCCTCGAACTCACAAAGATCCGCCTTCCTCTGCCTGCCGAGTGCTGGGATTATGGGCGTGTGACATCACCGCCCGGCCTGCCTCTACCTTCTTAGTGCTAGGATTAAAGGAGTGTGCCACCACACTCAGGATGTCTTAAGGGCTATAGACATTATACATCTTGGGGTGCTAGTTTTTTTGTGGAGTTTTTTACACTTTATCCTGGAGATCTTTCATTTCACTGACTAAATTATAGCACAATCTATAAAGTGGGTAATAAAGAAGGAGGCTGCTTCTTGAGAATTGCATCTGAGATCCTGGCTCAGGCCATGCCTGCAGGTAAACACATCTTCATAGACAGTTACTCAGACACAGTATGGCAGCACCATCCTGTAACCACATTTCATGCTCCCCAAACTCCACTTCTAGAAGAGGCCACACAGGCTTAGTTTCTGGCTCAACCATGTGTAAATGTGAGTATAAGTGTGTGTGTGTGTGTGTGTGTGTGTGTGTGTGTGAGAGAGAGAGAGAGAGAGAGAGAGAGAGAGAGAGAGAGAGAGAGAGAGAGAGAGAGAGATGGGGGAAATGGGGCTGGGGTACATGTGAGGTTTAGGGTTCCCAACTTGGCTGGCTGGCACAGCCAACTCTATCAGGTTATATAGCACCAAGAAGGTGCTCCAGAGCCTTGGGTGCTGGTCCCTTGAGTCCTTAAGCAGGGGCTAAGATGAATAATGAATGCCTGAGACACACCTGAATTTCTCAGCTCAAATTTGTTAGAATCAAATGTGAATGAAAGTTTTCCTAGGGATTGCATAACACACAGTACGCAGCCAGCAACGTTGGGAGGTGTTCTCAGTCACCCTGAGATGCAGGAATCCCTTTTGCTCCCAGGGCTCCTGATGCAAAGGGACTGGGGTCTTGTGACCAGGGCTTGCGTAGGTCAGTTTCTCACAGGGTCAGGCTTGGGAACAGTCCCCATTGTGGCCTTGTCACAGAGGACAGATTCTCAAGGAGGAACAAAGGGGCCTGGGAATCAGGCCAGGGTGGAAAGCGCCCTTTTTGGGGTTCTTTAGCGCTTGTTAATTGGTCACCTCGTTAGCAGCCCATCTGTGGCAAGTGAGTGGTGATGGGGTGGTGGGAAGGACGGCCCTGGCCAACAGGGGCCTCATGGACCGGTAATAAGGACGCAGCAATTATAGGAATTTCTAGAGCCAGTTCCCTTCAGGAGCATGCCAGGCTGTTGCATTGTCCTATGGAGAAGCGGAAAAGGTCAGAGGAGGAGAAAGAAAGAGCCCTTCACCATTAAGAAGCTATTGAGGGAGGGAAACAGATAAAAGGAGGCTCCATGGAGGTGCGAGACTAGAGAAAGAGTGACATTTGGACGCCCCTCCGATGAGAGGCACTAGATAACAACAATGAAATCACTAGGCGGAAGAAGGGAAGTGGGTCTGAGGGTCAGGACTGTGCTTCCACAGAGCTTGGGCCTGGGGGTGGGGGTGGGGTAAGTCTTGTGCAAACAGGCTGAGAACAAACCTCCCTGGTCTCAGTTTCTCCACACTGTCTGAATCTGATGCTCTATGGGTCCCTCCAGGCTGTGAAGGTCTATGAAAGGTAGAGAGCTGAGGTCCATGCTAAATGCTTCTATTTTGCTCTGGATCTGTGACCTAAATGTTCCTCTGTGCAGCCAGCCCCTTACACTAAAGTGAAGTCCTGTGCCCAGGTCTGAGCAATGAGCTGCGATAAGTTACAGCATCATTTCTAGGCCCAAACATACAACAGCTCCGGCTGTGTCTCTTCCACGCTGGGATGAACTGTGAAGCATAGGTCCTTGAGAGGTTTGTGGGGAGAAGAAGCCTCTGTTGAGCATCTGGGGTGTTTGTAGGCACACAAATTCTCCTTTGCCTATAAGGAATGAAGCTTTAGGCTTGTTCACGGCTTAAGCATAGACTGTTCTGTCCTGAAGAGAAGCAGACATTGGGGTCCTTGACCTCCCAGTTTGCAGAGGATGAGTTGTTGGAGCTACAGCTTTGACAAGCAGCAGTCCCAGCCTGGACCCTGTGTCTGAAGCAAGTGTGGTCTTCACAGGGCCCCAGGCTGTGTGGGAACCAAGAAGCTTTCTTCATATCTATGGATACCTGCTCACAGATCCTGTGCACTGAGATGAAAGGGTGTCTGTCTCCTTGATCAGATGAACCCAAGGAACTAAGAGAAACAGCAATCTGTGAGATCAGCCTGTAGATCAGCTCTCCAGACTTGAGCCCCAGGGATGGAGTTTGGAGATTTTTCTGATCCAGGTGTGGGGCCTGCCCTCCCTGGTTGAGGCCTGCAAGGGATAGGTGAGACTGTAAACCAAGCATTGTTCCACCTCCAATGCCTCAGAGCCTGCCTGAGCTTGACCAAAATGACTGGGTGGAAGATTTCCTCTGCACTTCTTGGCCCATCCCTGGAAGTGCAGGTATGAGGTCAGTGTAGCCTCAAGTTTTCTCAGGTCCTGCCCAGCCTCAATTTCCTCTGTTCCCCTGGTCCTGCCTGGCCCCTGCAGTCCCTTAGCCACTTATAAAATAATCATTCAGAAGCCTAATATTAGTTATCAACTGTATGGCCTATGGCAGGCTTCTTGCTAGCTAGCTCTTATAGTGTAACTCAACCCCTAACTATTAATCTGTGTCTCACCACGTGCTCTGTGGCTTTACCTGCATCCCATTACATGTTGCTCCTAGGATGGCAGTCTAGCGTCTCTCCTATTTAACATTTCTCTTTCCTGTCTTTCTGCTTGGATTTCCCTCCTGCCTCTAAGCTGCCTTGCCATAGGCTAAAGCAGCTTATTTATTAACCAATGGGAACAACATATATTCACAGTGTACAGAAAGATATCCCCCAGCATTTCCCCTTTTCTATCTAATTAAAAAGGAAGGTTTTAGCTTTAATGTAGTAAAACTACATATAACAGTTATCAAGCAAGAATTACAGTTATAATATCTAGTCTATTTGTATTTGACAAAATTAAAGAAAATACTTTATCATTTATCCTAAATTTGTGAATCTAAAGTTTTATATCTAATTTATCTTTTATCATAACCAAGGAAAATTATAATTATAACTATCTAGTCTTTAACTACATCAAAGACCCCAGAAGGATACAATATTATCTAAGTAAACAGGAAGAGAATTGTAAACAACTTCCAACAATCTAGAATGACAGAGACAGCTGGCTACCTGGACAGTCACCCAAAGTTCCTCTGCAATGTTGGGGCATCCATCTTCAGCCCACAGGTCTAGAGTCTCTCTATTGTTTCTCCCTGTGTCCTGCATAATGTCTGTCAGTCTCCTCTTTGAAGCGGGAACCTGAAGGACTATCTTGCCTTGTTTTGGCAAAATTTAGCAGCCATTTTTCCATGGGTCCTGAATGTCCAGTCGATACAACATTTTGTGAAGCACTCCAGGCAAGAACAGTTTCTTGCCCAAACGGCTAACTTTTGCCATAAGGAAAACAAACTCCATATGGAGTGTCTTTGATGTCCATCATCTTCTTTGAAGTAAATCAGTGCTGCCAGGAGCAGATGACAACTATGGCCCAGATGATCCAATATCCAAAATCAGCTTCAAAGCAATTGACTGAGATGATCCATCCTCACGGACTACTACAGCCAAGATTTAACTATAATTCTTAATTTTCTCAGGATCCCCAAAGATTAATAATGCCCCCAATCAACAGGGTAAGATGGTCTTTAAAAACTCCTGCTTCTGAAAATGGTCTGCCAGATATTCCAGGACTATAGACAAATTGGATGCCCCGACAATGCTGAGAAACTTCAGGTGACAGGTCCAGGCTGCCAGCTATCTCTGTCTATTCACTCTGGAAGTTGCTTACATGCATTTCTCATTTTCCCAGGTATTATTATATTCCTTCTCAGGTCTTTTATGGGATTGAAGACTAACAGTTACAGTTACAATCTTCTTGTATCTTAGCTAGAACATACTAAGTACTAGATTCAGATTCTTCAGGATAGGACAGCTTTTGGAATAATCTCTTTAACGTGCCATTTACCTATGTTCTGGGCATCTCTGGATTTTAGTATGTGTCTTTTGTTTGATGTTGTTCTTGTTGGTTGTAGTTCCATTTTACTTAGGTCATTACCTATTATTTCTCCTGGACAATACTTGATAATCATTGCTAGTGTATATAGTTTTGTGTTAGGTTAGAACTTTCTTATTTAGACAAGAGGTGGAGATGTAGTGGATAGCTGTTTGAGCCATACCCTGAAGCACCACTCCTAATGAGTTATACCTGTCTATGACCTTGAGGTACATGCTCCTGGGGTGTGGCTGCTTGGGGACCCTTAAGACCTGGGATGCATGTATGCAGCTCTCTCTTGGCTACCTCGTGGTTTGGATGCTAAGATCTCAGACCAAGCCTTCAGCATGGGACATCGCTCAGTTTTCCCAGATGGAACCTATGATAACTCTCCCATGGTTGTGAGCCAAACCCCAAATAAATTCCTTTGATCATTAAGCTGATTCTGTGGGTTGCTAGCAATTTAATCCCAATATGTCAGTCTCCCATGAACCCACTCTCCTCCCAGAGAAGAAGACTGACATAATAAACTCAAGCTCTGTCCAGATAACTTTGGGACCCAATGTATGAAGAGGTGTGTGTGTGTGTGTGTGTGTGTGTGTGTGTGTGTGTGTGTGAGAGAGAGAGAGAGAGAGAGAGAGAGAGAGAGAGAGAGAGAGAGAGAGAGAGAGACTTTCTTCTGCTATTTCCTTTAATTGCATTTCAGAAAACATGTCATTGCTTCCCAGGAGACTGCAGATGGGAAAGAGAGGAAAAGGGGGTAGAGTGGGTGTGTTTCTTCAGGGACTCGTGGGTGAGACATTGCACCAGCCTACTTTCTCTCTGCCTTCAGCCTTCCTGCCCATCCTCAGATCGCCTTCCTCCACTACTCTCCTGACAACTGAGTCTGTTCCCAGGCTCAGAGCACAGTTCCAGGGTCTTAGTTTCTTGTTTCCGTCACTCCCCTCCACCTTCATCACCCAAAGCAGCAGGTATTCATTATTTAAACAACCTGTGCCTCTGAAGTCTTATTTATCTAACATCTTTCCACAGCATATGTCAAAATTTACAGTAAGTGCATTCATCCCATAATAAACATTTGGCTTTGCTGGTCTACCAGAGGCAGGGCTAATTAGGGAGAGCAATTCCCTTGTTATTGGAAGGGAGGTCAGTACAGCAATTAGCATCCTCACGTAGCTTTCATAATTGTGACTTGGAGGCTAGGCCCTCTGGTGCCAGGTAGGGAAGAGAGAAGTTGGCAGGAAGGAAAGGAGAGCCTTCCCCAGTAAGTTCTGGAAACCCAGAGCTGAGCTGTGAAGATAGCATTCTGGGTTCTCTTAGCTCGGCATGCATCTGAGCTCTCTGCTGGTGAGCTCTCTCAATCACAGCCTGTCCCCCAGGATGTTCTGCCCCCACCTCTGTCCACCCAGCCTTCTCTGTAAGCATACCAAAGAGCATATCCACTAGAAAGTTCTATCACTGCCTCGATGTTAGAGCATGCAAGGCAATGGACACTTTGAGATCACAGGGTTGACTTGTCAGTCCTTGGCTTCATTGTCTTTATTATTTCTACCAAATGGGTTTTTTTTTTTTTTAATGTGTGGTAGAAGTCATTCTATAACCTCCCCTTTGCTGGAGAAAGAGGAACAGGGTGTGACGATCTGGACTGGAGTTCTTTAGGATCCATGACTAGCCATAAGCATGTCTCAAGTACTACACACCACTCTGGAGCAGTGTAAACATGGATCTAAAAGCAGTCCAAGGAGCAGGTATACGGGAACATGTAGGGAGCCAGGCTAAGACTCAAAACGTTATGATAAGAGGGAGCAGGTGGGAGCAATGAAGAAGAAGAAGGAGGAGGAGGAGGAGGAGGAGGAGGAGGAGGAGAAGGAGAAGAAGAAGAAGAAGAAGAAGAAGAAGAAGAAGAAGAAGAAGAAGAAGAAGAAGAAGAAGAAGAAGAAGAAGAAGAAGAGTGCTGTCCAGAGCCCCAAGATACTCACACTCAATATCCACTAGAAGGACTCACAGAACGGAGACTCGTGGTTACAGCTTACAGAAGGCCACTCACGAGAATCAGCAGGGAGGTGGATGCCTACACAGAGGCCCGAACTCCAAGTCCTGCCTGCCAGAGCTATGAGGATGACAATCAACAGTGTTTGGGGCACAGAGCTGTGGGACCCTCAGTTGTGTTTAGCTGGTGATGTGGGGTGGGGGTTACCTCTCAAGAGCTATACAAGGCTTAAATCTTGCTTGCCCAGGTAAGATGTTCAGAAGCAGAAGCTTTATCAGGGAGGAGGTGTTGGGAGGAAGACAATGACTTCAGTGACTCTCTTTATCTCCTTATTAAGCAGAATTCATTTTTAGATGCCCTTGGCCTCTCTGAAGTTCTTTTTCTTATTGAGATGTGTATTAGTGTCATTTGCTGTGACCAAATTACCCGATGTCAGGGAGGAAGGACTTCTCTGGGGAAGAGAGATTTCACTTCATGGTTCCTTGACCTCGTGTGTCTGGACAGAACATCATGGTGATAGGAGCATGTGGTGGAGGTTGTTCTTTACTCTTTTGCGGGAAGGAAGTAGAAAGTTTGAGACGGGAAGGGGGGCAATTATAATCTCCATTTTGGGTGACCTGCTCCAGCTAGGTCCCACTTCCCAAACTTTCCACAGCTTCTCAAATAGCAACTAATCTGTAGACATTTCATATCGAAACCATAACTAGATGAGACCTGTTTCTCTTTTATCAGCTTCCTTGCGACAGCATCTGCTGCTCCTTCTCAATCTTTTATTTCTGCCAGCTGCATCACTGTTTGTTTTCAATTACCCATTCATTTATTCACTCACTCATTCACTCAATATATTGATGTCTGTCCATTGACACTGATGTTGTACTAAATGCTGAAGACAGAAGTCAAAATAAAAAACGTCCAATTCTCAAAGGATTTATAATGAAATGAGATAGCAAACAAGCAGATAAAATGTGTAATTCAAATGTTGGCTGGTAAATGTATGAAGTACTTGAAGTGTCGGAAAATCAGTGTGTGTGTGTGTGTGTGTGTGTGTGTGTGTGTGTGTGTGTGTAACCTGTTTCTTTACTTCCTGCTGCACTCTCATACCTGCTTTCATTCCCTCCTTGAGATCATTCTGGGTGTTTCTTTCCTTTCTGTTCTTGCTGTGTTGGGAGGTTGTAGAAAGACCAAGTCTCAAGTTGGGACTCAAGATGACTGCTGACAATCTCCTAGGGGGCTGTGGTGGGAGGAGTCTAGTGTGGTCTGGGTCACTGGGACTGCGTAAGACCACAGCTGAAGGCAGTTAGAAAGCTATGGACTTGACAATAACAGCCTGAGTATGTCCAGAGTTCAACAGGGTAGATAGATGTCTTCGCTGCAGTGGAAGCCCTTCTTCACTCCACACTCCCTGCCAGGAACACCCCAGGTCAAGCACACAGGTCCTTGAGACACAGCGGCCCCTCCCTTCCTGGAACAACACTCATTGTATTCCTTGCTGCTTCATGTCAGCTGTGATCCCTCACTTGCTTGTAGTGTGGTCCTGAGGTGGGAATCACACTTTCAGGTTTGGTGTTGCTCTCAGTGTCCCTCCCCATCCTGGGCTAGTGCAGGCCTGGGTTCATAACTGGTCCTCCTCATAACTGGTGCTGACTTGATAGACAGGCAAGCATTCCAGGTGAATATAAAGACATCTCTGGTGCCATCAAATCTTTCTTGTTGGAAATACTGTCGCCACATTGCCTCTGGTCCTAAAGTTTCTGAGAGACAGTGTGATGGCAGAATTCGGATACCTGATCTCCTCTCTCTCTCTTTCACTATTTGAGTCTGTCCTGTGGGTGTAGTGATGCCCCACCCCCATGGATCTTCCTTCTATGCAACCCAGAGAAAATGTCCTTAATTCTGGGATAGAAAGGGAATGAAGTTGTGGACACTGACTCTGTTAAAGCTGCCTTCAAAGAGATGATGTCTTGGAAGGAACCTTTCTATGGGGAGAGAAGGTTGGGAGGCTCTTAGCAGGGAGACAAGAACATGGAGTGGCAGAGAATTAAGAAGCCATGATCATTCCACAGGTCTGATCCCCCTACAGTCTGAGCATAGGAGGACGAGAAGGGTTCTAGGACAGGAAAAGAGAAGCCCGAGGAACAAGCTGTGTGAAGCTGATCCTGGTGAAAGGAACTACTATTGTCAGCTCCCTGGGCTGACAGCCTCTGGAAGCTGAGGTCTGTCAGGAGTGGGCAGTGAGGTGCGTTGTTGAGTGTCTTTACCTAGTGGTGTACGGGACATTTAACCAAAGGAAGAACATGTGTGTTCACAAAGGCCGTGGTGACAGAAGCAAAGAGGATGGCTTGCAAAGGAGCAAGCAGGGATCCGAAAAGCCAATGTGGGAGCCTCTGGATGCTCTGAGGACTAGGTGGGAAGTGATCCCTCCCAGGGAACCATCATTGTTGAAAGCAGCCACTCGTTTTTTGCTAAGGCAGAGACAAACCAGCTGTTCCGGCTAGCGTTATTGTCAACTTGACACAACTTAGGGCCACCTGGGAAGAGTCTCAATGAGGCTTGTCTACACTGAGTTGGCCTGTGGGCCTGTCTGGGAGGGGGATGTCTTGATTATCTTAATTGATGTGGCAAGACTCAGCCTAGATGTGGGAAGTGCTTCCTGGCAGCCTCACTTTTTTGATTGCTTGGCTTTTCTATTAATTAATTAAATTTTAAGCATATATTTATTTGTTTGTCTGCTTAGCTTTCTCTCATACAATCGGCCCTGCCTAGATTGCTTGACTTTTGTTCTTACTGGTGAGTTCACCTACCCCGTTGCTCCCTCTGCTGACTCCTTTGCTGACGTTAGAACAAGCTTTTCTGGGCTTCCATCGTGGATGGAAGACCAGCAGCTCTTTAGGAATCCTCCAGACAATCGGCACCAGCTTGGGAGTTCGGAGGCATCCAGCCTTACAGGCTGAACCACTTCTGAGTCCTCAGCCTCGTCTCGTAAGGCAGCTATTGTTGGGCTACTCAGATACTGCTGTGTAGGACAACCTGACAAATCCTATTTCAACATGAGTGATCGTCCTATTGGTTCTATTGCTCTAGAGAACCCTGACCATCGAAGAAGAGTTCTGACCCCCAATTCAAAGTCAAGGAAGCAAATTCACTCACATCCGATGAAAACTCACTTGGATGACGAGGCAGGATGGAAGAGAGGCTCGGGGTCAGGTAGACCAATAATTTGCTATGTGCTCATTGTGCAAACTTGACGGTCAGTGTGTCAGTCCCTCTGAGACTCAATTTATTTATCTTTAAAATCGACTCTAATTGTATTTCGATGATAGTGTGTTTCCAGGGTGAAATGAAGTCTCTGTGTGTAGCACTTAGCATAACACCAAGCATAAAGTGATTTCTCACCAAGTGTGAGCCATTGTGTGTGTATTACTGAGGATTGGTTGACAAGAGGAGCATTTATTGTTATGAAGTGTGCTTTTGCTCACGAGGCTGGAGAAGGAGACAGGCAGTACAGGGTTGGAAGTAGCTTGGCTAACAGTGAACTAGCCTGTGAAGCAGCAATGGGGTGGCATGGCTTTCTGGGAACTGAACGTACTTCAGCATATAGAAGCAATGCCTGAGCCTTTGCCCGATGCTGTGGTCTGAACATCTTTTAAAAGTACACATGCTGGAAATACTATCTGCAATGTGTATGTCAATTCTCCTGTGTTCATGTTACTTGGAGCTTATTGTGTTCTTACTGCTCTTTAATATTTTATGTTATTTTTCTTGGTGTGTGTGTGTGTGTGTGTGTGTGTGTGTGTGTGTGTGTGTGTGTATGCCAATGCTGTATTGGTGGAGTGCCCATAGATGCCAGAAGAGGACATCAGACATCCTGAAGCTGGAGTTACAGCAGTTGTAAGCTGCCTGCTGTGGGTGCTGAGAACCAACTCAAGAGCAGCAAGTACTCTTAACTGCTGAGCCATCTCTCCAGCTCCCTTGATGTGATTTGAGGGGGAAGTATCTCCGTAGCCACATGTGTTTGGATGCGTGGTCTCCAGCTAGGGGTGCTATTTGGGAAGGTTAAGGACCTTTAGGAGACAGAGCTCTGTGGGGAAAAAGTCACTTGCCCCATTTCCTGTTCATTCTCTGCTTCCTGGCTGCAGATGAATGTGATCAGCTGGCCTTCTGCTCTGGCCACCGTGCCCTCCCTGCCTAACTCTGTGTCTTCTTCTCTGTGATGGAATGGTCCTCTCAAACTGTAAGCTCGGATAAGCCCCTCCCTCCTTCCCTCCAATGGCTTCTCATCAGGTATTCTGTCCCAGCAATGAGACATGAATTGATGCTGGCTTTGGGGGCAGTAGCTAGGGTTTGATGGGGTCATGAGGGTGGGGTCCTGGTGATGGTGTCAGTGGCTTTTGTAAGAAGAAGAAGAAGAAGAAGAAGAAGAAGAAGAAGAAGAAGAAGAAGAAGAAGAAGAAGAAGCATGCTGTCTCACTACATTGCCCCTTGGCCATGCTGTGATGCCTCAGGTAAGCCATCATCAGATGCCACCAGAGCTGGTACCATGCTTGGGCTTCCAGCCTCCAGAAACATAGCAAAAGAAACTTCTATTTCTTTTCTCTTTTCCAGAAAAACAGACAGACAAATAACAACAACAAACCCACATTTATTCTCAGCTGATGACAGATAATGAAACCTCTTCTTTTCATAACAATAAATAAATACAGAGATAATATGGGCTTTTTTCTAATAAAATCATGATTTTCCCAATAATCTAATAAAAGTTATTCAGATATAGGATCACCAAGATACTAAATCTAAGAAGAGCAGGTGTGATGAGGCACAAAACTGTCAACACAATTTTAAAGACCCTCACAAAAAACTAACTGCAATGAAAGAGTGGACTGGACAATGGAGAAAGTGGACCACTGTGTGACAGAAATTAATGCCAGTAGTGAGGGCTGTTCTGTGCATCTGGGCTTGGTACCCAGGAATGTATCACTTAATGATATTATTCTCTCCTATGCCATACAATCTAAATCTACCCATAAGGAAACATCAGAAAACCCCAGTGAAGCTGTTCTAGTCTTCAAACACATCGATACTACAAAAGACTGGAAAAGGCAGAGGAATTGTTCTACATCAGAGTCATGACAATACAATCTACAATCCTGGATTGGATCCTGTCTCTTAGAAATTGCCAGCAGAGCAAATGAAATCGGAATAGAGACTGCAGATTAAATGAAAGTGCCGTCTGAATGGGAGGTTGCTAGATTTATATGCTTGAGCAAGACTGTGTGCTTACTCTTGTAAAGTGTGTGTATAGTATTAAAGCACAGAGGGCTGGGTATCTGTACTATACTCTCAGATGGGCCAAATAAAAAGATATGTATTGAGAAAGAGAAAGCTATAAAGCAAACACAGGAGTCATAAAAAGAAGATAACGTGTAACAATGAAGGTTCTTTCTTCTATTTAAATTTCTCTCAAACAAGCATGTCCACATGGACATGTAAGTGCTTATTTCTAAAGTATTGAAACTGTCAGTACTGCCCAATGTCCCCCAAGTAAGGGAAGCAGCTAAAAGATTCTTTAGGGGTTGGTTGGTAACACACACGGGCTATGTCTTTCCCACTACAGCTTCTAGAGTTTTCTATAATACACACAAACTTCTGCAGACATATGTAATTGTATCATTTTGATGTTGGTACAGTCTCTAAGTTTTCATCATTTTCACGTTTACTTTGCTAAAGTTTGTGTTTGGCTTTAATGCAGATATCACGTTCATTCTAGCTAGTCTTCCTCCCTTTTTCCCTCTGGAGCAGTGTCAGATATGTGTGCTCTCAGCCCGCAGACTCAGTACGTGGGTCATATCATTAACAGAGTATGGAGACCTGTGATGTTTGCTTCCTGTTCTGAGATACGGCACTAATGAAGACCTGTGGGGGCGGGGGCACTTGTGAGAGGAAGGTACTCAGGTGTGCATGTAAAATGAGAGTCATGCAAGTTCAAGTCTCAGGCTGACCCAAAGTTATTTAACCCAGCTTTGAATGGTCTGTGATACTCTGATTGGGTTCAATTCTGAATTCCTTATTGAAAGTCTATTCTTTTAAATCATCCAGACTCCAGTATTTTGTTATAGTAGTAAAGACAACAACAACAAAAACAAACAACAGCAACAAAACAGCACATGGAGATACAACACACATGGCACAGCTTTCTTACCCAAATTCTCTGAGATGACTTCTGTGTGTCCTCCTGCTCCAGACAACATAGAGCAAAGGAAAAGAGGCCAACATTTAACCAGGCTGTTGTCCTGACCTTGGACCTTTAAAATTTTGTTTATTTTTGTTTGTCTCGCGCGCACACACACACACACACACACACACACACACACACACACACGTGTAAGCAAATAGCCAAAGAGCAAAAGAGGGAATCAGAGCCACTAGAGTTTGGAGTTACAGGTCATTGTGAATCACCTAATGTGGATACTGGGGATTGAACTCTAGCCTTCTGCAAGAGAAGCAAGTGTTCGTAACCACTTAGCCCCAAGGCCTTATAATTTAGAGCCAAAAGACCCCACTCAAAATCAGGATGTTGTATATGCCTATAATCCAGCACTTGAAAGGTGGAGGCAGGAACTCAGGATCTGCCTCAGCTACACAGCAAGTCTGAGGCCAGTGTGTACGTTAATGATACCTTGTTTAAACACACACACACACACACACACACACACACACACACACACACACACACGCACATTTATGCATGCACATCACTCAAGGTTCCAAGTCACTTAGGCCTGTCCTGTGTCAGCTGTCCGCTCTCTACATGATGACTGTCTTCATTAGGAGGTGAAGGGGTTCTTGCAAGGAACACAAGGCCCTTCTGTAGTTACCTTCTAAAGAGGAGCCAGAAGTGGCGGGTTAGCTGCTTCTCGGGCCACCTATGAACTTGCTTTCCTCACCTACGTGTTCCTCACCTATACGGCAGTGTCTCTTCCAAGAATGTTTGGGGACAGGATGGAAGAACTCGGCCTCCAGGCCCACCCCCCATAGCCAGTATTGACTTTCACCATGTTGGTGGCCTTGGGTGAGTTGTGTGAGGTGTGAGGTGACCATGACTACGTTTTCTTTCCTTTTGCTCCTTCTCCTCTTCATCTCTTTATAATTCTCCTTTCCTGAGAACTTACGATGTGCTACGCACCATATCACATCTCATCAAATTCTCAACAACCGTGTGAGGGAAAATGATCTTACCTTCCCTTTTCATGAGCAATAACCAAAACACGGAGAAGCCAAACATGTTGTCCAAAGTCATTTGTTAACCAGCAGTGTTGAGACTTAGACTCGAGGAGTGTCTTCTCTTCATTAAGATCAGCAGCTGTCAGTGGGGCTCATGGGGGCCTGGGCTCCCTGGGTTTTCTATAGAGGTCTATGAGAGCAAAGACATCTTGTTGATCTAATTTCCTTTTTCACTGTGTGGATTCAGGGAGTGATAATGCAAAATCAGCATTTTACCTGTGTGGGTTACACTTGGGGTCCCTAGACTAGACAGCTGTTCTGTGAATAGCATGATATACTTTCAGGGGAAACCTTCATGTTTACTTAAGAATGTCCTGGTGAGGTTCAGTGGTTAGAGTGCTTGCCCCACGAGCATAAAGACTGGAACCCCATAAGTGCCAGATGGGTATGGCAGCCTCAGAATAATCCCAGCCTCAGAATAATCCCAGCCTCAGAATAATCCCAGCCTCAGAAGGTGGGGGAGGGATCTGACTAGAGAGATTAGCCACATTAACAAGCTCTGGACTAGACTGAGATGGGCCTCCATGAGGGAAGATCACAGAGCCTCGGGTTCTAGCATCAATCTTTTGCTTCCACATGTGAGTGCACATGTGGGTATGTACCCATATACATATACATGAACACACACACACACACACACACACACACACACACACACTTGCACATGTATACCACAGACACACAAAAATGGGAAAAACAAGAATTTCCTCATGAGAGGATACAATTACCAACTGTATTAAATCTCTACCCTTCAGTACCTCTCTACTTAATGGTCTGTGCAATCAAATGAGAAGTATGCACACTAACTTATGCCAAATATGTTGGTCTTGAGAAGAAACACACATGTGAACATTTGAATCGTGAGATGAGCCAACCCCTTTCTTCATAAAATACCCTTTATTTGAAAAAGTGGCTGGCAGACAAATGATGATTGTCTGGACTGGGGGATATGGAAAACATTTTCTTGCAGATGAACAGAGTGAGCCTGTCGCTTAAAGGAAAGCAATCGACAGCATTTGTTGTCATTGCGAAAATTCACGTTTTCAAGCCTATTAGGATTTGGGAAATTTGTATGCATATTGTATCAGTCATGGTCTAGCCAGGAGAGAGAAACCAACTAGTAATTTGAATAGGGAAGATTTTATATAAGGAATGGACTATTTCCAAAAAATGAAAGAGAATAAAAAACACTTTAAGATTAAGGGAGACTATCCATGGGAGGGGGTATTGGGGAGGGGCTCCCTCCACGGGGCTGTGACTCAGGTTCCCATGGAGTGGATTACATGATAACCTGCTGTGTAACAGAGGCCAAAGCCCATCCATACACAGTGGGTCCAAACTGGCTGGAGGGAGATTGTCTGCATTTCACCAATGGCATTGCCAGAAGCTGTAGTGATGCTGAACATTCTAGAAAGCCAGCCACCCGCAGAGACTCCCCTGAGAAGCTCCCATCTCCCAGCTCTTTGGGCTGTCCCTGAGAGATGCTGTCATGAGGTTGGAGCTGCCTGGGAAAACCTTTCATGGGAAATGGTTACCCACGGGATGTCCCAGCTGGCATGGAACTCACCACTTCTTGTCATGTGGTAGAGGGTCAAGCAAGGTCCCTGGAGTCAGGAAGACAGTGCTTTTCTTCCTCAGTGTCCTTCTAGGGCTGCCTACGGGTTTGGAAGAAATGTCCCTGGAACACAAGCAGGAATGGAGGCCAAGGAGATGGGCAGCAACCATTGGGCAGAGGACACAGCCCAATCCTTTGCCTGCTCAGCCTCTGAGCTTCCCTTTTTTCATCAAGTAAGAAGTTGCTAACTTTCGAGCCAGGAAAACTCACATCCCTTCTCCACGAAAGGCAATGAGGAGACTCCGCAGTTATTATATCCAGAGCTGGCTATCGGAATGTCTCCTTAAATTTAGCCATGCTACCACTGAATAATTTATAAACACTAAATTATAAAGCTGCTCTCCAACAGCTTATATATAAAATGAGCATGGAGCTTCAGTCCCGGCAGCCTGCCACCTACTCATGGCTAGCTTTTCTTGGCACTTGTCTTAGTTAGGTTTCTATTGCTGTGATGAAGACCATGACCAAAAGCAACTTGGGGAGGAAAGGGTCTATTTCATCTTACATTTTCAAGTAATGGTCCATTCCTGAAGGAAGTCAGGGTAAGAACTCAAAGCAGGAACCTGGGGCCAGGAGCTGAAGCAGAAGGCATGGAGGAACATTGCTTAGGGGCTTGCTCTCCATGGCTTGCTCAGCCTGCTTTCTTTTACCACCCGTGACCACCTGTCCAGGCGTGGCACTGTTCCCA
Organism: Peromyscus leucopus; assembly: GCF_004664715.2. Lineage (NCBI taxonomy): Eukaryota > Metazoa > Chordata > Mammalia > Rodentia > Cricetidae > Peromyscus > Peromyscus leucopus. The sequence goes on along the minus strand of NC_051069.1, from coordinate 26,290,212 downwards.
GTGAACTGGGTCCTCCTACATCAATTATGAAGCAAGAAAATGACCTACATATTTGCCTACACATTAATCTTATAGAAACATTTTCTCAAGAAGATTCCCTTTTCCCAGGTATTTGTGTTTAGGTTTATATCAAGTTGACAAAACCCAACATCATCTTAGAGGTATGCTGCCCAAGGAACTTTTGCTTCCTTGGTGAAGCGCTTTCTCATGGATAGCCTTCTCAGAAGGTGGCTACCTGGTGAGCTTTGTGGGTTTCCCATCTGGCTTACTTTGTCTTCAGCTGCGCCTCTGAAGACAGCTTCACTGTACATTTCCCAAGCATCTCTACAGGGACTTCCTGTTTTCTACCTCTCCATTTGCCAAACTCAGCCCACTGACTGTGGTCCAGTGACTTCTCTGCTACCCAGTGGGCACAGCCACATTTTCTCAGGTGAGGCACACGCCCAGAGCATCCTGCTACTTGAAGATTGTTGGTGAGGTCATAGGTGATATTAACAAATGTGGTTTTCCAATACTGAATCATGAAATATGTCACTGTTTGCAAAATATGCACCGCACAGGTAACCAATATTTCCAGGTGATCAATTCATGATGTAGAATTCCATCAAAGAATAAGACGGATCAATGGATTTTAATGTAACAGCATATTAAAAGGTTTCCAAGCTGTAACTCAATTTAAGAAACTGCCATTTGTTGAGTGTTGCTGTAATTTCCATGAAAGCCCTCACTTATCAGAATGCAATCAAAGCAAATGCTCCTCACTTTTCCAACTCTTTGTCTGTATGAGGTCATATTGCATTCATATACTCACACAAAGCAATATCACAACAGACTATCTAAAAACCACTATAACCACTGAGCTAACTTCTCTTAAGAAAGACACTAAAGTGAGCTTTGAAAATGGAAAACTCAGCTCTCTGGGCATGGTAGTGCATACCTACATGGTGGCAGCTAGCACTTGGGAAGTAAAGGCAAAGAGGATCAGGAATTCAGGCCATCTTTGGACTACATAAAGAGAGTTCAAGACAAGCCTGGGCCATATAATACCTTGTCTCAAAACAAAAAATCTCCAAAAAGAAGAAGTAAAATAAGGTCACTGTTCTTGCTAATTTTGGTTTGAGAACAAAAACAAAATTCCTGTATTCACATATAAGGAATTTGTTATTATATTTGAATAAAGTAATACATACTAAAGTATTTAAAGCTTTTCTCAGTCTTCAAATTTTCTGGTGCAGTAAATATGGATAGATATAATCTCCATAAACACAAGCTCTTTGGATCCTCAACAATTTTAAGATCATAAAGAGATTCCAGAACCATGTTCTTAGGAACTGATGCTTTAGGCTACAGAAACTTTTCTTCCCAAAGCGGGGCCTCTGAACTTGAATGTGAATAGCAGACAATGTCTTGTGGTCTGTGCACCATGAGGATCGCTTTGTGCTTAGAATTCATAACTATTTTCATCCAGACACCTAGAGACACTTCAAGAAGACTCCCAGTTCATAGCTGTTACCCTGCACACCTTTCCCTAGCATTTTTGCCTTTATTCATGCCACATGTACCATGCTTTTGCTGAACCTGAGCACTGGTGAAGGGCCAGTTTCTGTTCCTATGTATATGGGGATGCACATATGTGTTTGTACATTTGCATGCGTGTACACTGGTGATGAAGATGGTCGTGTGTGTGTGTTTGTGTGTGTGTGTGTGTGTGTGTGTGTGTGTGTGTTAAGGCAATCTTGGGTGTCACTTCTCAGTTGCCATCCAAGTTGGTCTTTGAGACAGGGTCTGGGATTCACCAAGTAGGCTAGGCAGTCTGGCCCGCAAACCCTAGAGCTACGCCTGTCTCTGCCTCCTCTGTGCTGGAATTACAAGTGCACACCATCACACCTGGCTTTGTTTTCATGTGGGTTTTGGGGATTGAACTCAGGTCCTTCTTCCTGTTGTTCTGAAGAAGCTCTGCCCCAAGAGAGAGAATCCTTGATGACTTTGTAAGAAGCATCGGCAAGGCTGGAGAAGTCATTGTACTGCTGCTGCCTGACGGGAGCATCAGGACCAGTTGGTGTTCTGTTTCCTTTCTTCCCCTGGTGTCTCTTGGCTTCACATGTACCGAACCCATTGCTGATGCTCCCTGCTCCCTTTTGTCTTGGAGAGTTCTGTTTTCACTTTTCCCCAGTTGGCTGTAGCGTGCATGTACCTTATCTGACTTCACAATAGGTTTTGGGGAGGATGCAGAGATGCCTTGCCGTAAGGGGAATGAACAAAGACCCTCAGCTCTCCCAGACAGGGACTTCTATACCTCATGATGCCAAATGCTCTCACTAGAAGTGTAGAGGTTTGAGAACCCACCATCTAAACTGTAGTAGCAGGTTGTTGCATCTATGCCTTTGGAAGGCTCTTTGTTCCTTCTATTACACATCTTTGAGACATGCCCTGTTGAACATTGATGGAGATGTCCACAGTCTTGTTCTTGTACATTCTTGGGTGTACATCATGATGTCATTGATACCTCCTAAAATTCTGCAGAACAGAATAATTCTAGATCTTCTTGCAAGGAGATAGGAATGTAGCTCAGCAGTAAAGCACTGGCCGAGCATGGACAAGGCCCTGGGTTTCATCCCCAGAATTCTCTCTCTCTCTCTCTCTCTCTCTCTCTCTCTCTCTCTCTCTCTCTCTCTCTCTCTCTCTCTCTCACACACACACACACACACACACACACACACACACACACAAGTCTGAAAGAAGATGGCTCACCCAAACTCTGAGTGAGAGTTCCCCCACTGTCTGTTACCTAAGTAATGGATACCTGCCATGAGTGTCAGCTTCCTGTAGCCCCAACCTGTAGTTTCTGCCCTAGGCTCCAGTCTGCATGTGGGCTCTGCCTCTGTGTCTCTAGGAACATGACCAGCTCAACAGAGAGGAGCACAGAAAGAGGAAGCCTCTTCAGTCACCTCTGAGATGAAAAAAAAGGAAGAAGGAGAAAGAGAAAAAAGGAGAAAATCAAAGACTAATCCTAAAAACCTTCCTTTAATCTTGGAGCTTCCAGATCTGGTTTCTCTTTCATCTGGGACTTCCAAGTTATCTAGTTATTTTATGGGTCGTGAAGCCACAAGGCGGAGAGGGGGTGGTGAGGGTGGTGGTGGGGAGATTAAATTAATGAGCAGGTAAGGAGGTTTATTATTTGTCTGATCCTTCCTCCCTTCTTGCTAATTTCTCTGAGCCAATTTGGGAGGCAGTGCCTATCATGTTAACGCAGGGACAGACTATTGTACCCATGTTCTTTCTGAAGCCATTTATCTGAAGGATATCAAACATCCAATTTACATAGACATTATAGCATCATTGTGAGGCAGATGTGTGTGCACATGCATAAATGGTAAAAAAAAAATGCGTGTAGGGGAGACAGAGTGAGAGAGAGAGAACACATTAGGCTATGTATCAAGTGGGCCTATGTGCACATCCTCAACTCACATTGTCACCTGTCACAAGCTTCTAAAGAGAGCTGAAGTCACTTAGCAAGCTACTTCACAAAGTCATTGGATCTTAGCAGGAAACAGACCCCAGACAATAGCAGGCATACTTATTAAATATATTTCAGCCCTCGGGTCCCTGAATTTCTTTATCTCTACTCCTGTGTTCATTGTGGTAGCCACTCAAGCCTGATATCTGTCTAGCTGGATGTCTGATGGTGTCGCCTCCGCTTGTGTGTGTGTGTGTGTGTGTGTGTGTGTGTGTGTGTGTGTGTGTGCCTCTGTGATATGGCACAGGGGGCAACAAATAGCGAGAAGAAGAGGCCTGATTGGTTGAGTAAGAGACACATCAAATTGCAGGTACCACCAAGGCCCCGGTGACCTCCTCTGGTGGCCTCACTCCTGGAGTGGGTATCTGCTAAGTTACTCTGGCAGCAGAACAGTTGGTGATACCAGGCTTGTTCTTTATCCGGGTTCCAGCCACACTCCCAGGAGCTACCTTCCCTATCTGTTTTCCTCTAGGTATTCTCATAACATTGACTCTTAGCTTCCTTCTCAAAGCCTGGACTTTCATTAGAGCTATTGGAGATAGTGCTGCTGTCGTGATTTATGTCTAAACTAACAAACCTCTCCTGAAAGGTGAACAGAATGCTTCACTGGTAAAGTTCTTGCTTTGCAAGCTTGCTCCCCAGAACCTGCATTAAAAACTGGGGATGGTGGCATGTGCTTGTAATCCTAGCACTGGGAAGGCAGAGACAGGCAGATCCTTGGAACTCACTGGCCAGCCAGGCTAGCCTCCTTAGCAAGCTCCAGGCAGTGAGAAAGAACCATTCTATTAAAAAAAAAAAAAAAAAAAAAAAGAAAAAAACAAGGCAAATGGTACCTAAGGAACACCACAGGAGGTTGATTTCTGACTTCCCTACACACACCCACATATATGAACACACACACACACACAGAGAGAGAGGAGAGAGAATGAAAAAGAAAGATGAACAATTGCTATGCCCTTACTGATAAAGTGAGATCAGGCAATAGCCCCTGTCATGGCATCCTTAGGCCTTGATGATTTGGTCAGCAGACTTCTCCTGCCAATCACCTTTCACAGGTCATTGCCTCACACTATGTCTTCATCCTGGGGTCCTCCATGTCTTGGCTGGGGTCCTTTCCCTGCCCACTGTCCTCCTGTGCCTACTGTTACTAGCTGAGGTTAAGATCTGGCTTTGGCTGGGACGGGAGTCAGACATCCCAGTCAGTTGTTCCTTCCCCCACTCCCTCTTCAGAGCTGCTGCCTACGATTATGGTCTTTTATCATTCAAGTCTGTTAAGAATCTGCTTTTTTTTTTTCTTCTGCGATCAAAACTTCTTGTCTTCCCTGGGACTTAAAATACTGTCCTTGAACCAAGATGGGGCCCTTGCGCATTAAACACACTCTCAACTTCAAAGCCTCATGTGTGGTGCTGTGAGGGTCCCTGGGGATCGTCAATATGAGACGTATGTTTGTTGAAGTACAAAGAGAAGTCTTGCTTCGTGGTGGAGCTGATCTGAAGGGTAGGGGCGCTGCAGGCCTTCCTGTCTGTCTCCAAAGGAAAGAAGGATTAGGGGAGGAGAGGTCTAAACTCCAGGAGGAGTTGGCATCAGCAGCCTCTTGTTCAAGGAGATGCACAATCTCCAAAGGCAACAGGGGCAAGAATGGCACCAAGACCCCTGAGACTCCGCCCTTTGTATAATCACAAAACAGTCCCGGTTGTTCAGAACTTTTTGGCTGGATGCTCACACCAGCCCTGTCGGTAGGTGTCTTAGTCTCATCATCTGTTGCTCTAGTAAGACATCTTGACACAAATAGGGGATAATGGGTTTATTTTAATCCCACAGTTCCAAGTTATAGTTCCGATCACACAAGGATGTCAGGGAGGCAGGAACCGGAAGCAGCTGGTCACATTCATGATCAAGAGAAGGGAGAAATGAATCTGCTTCTTTTCAGCTCCCTTTCTCCCTTTTTAGGTAACCCTGAATCCAAACCCAGAGAATTGTGCCACCTAGTTTCAGGCTTCTGCCATCAACTGGCACAGTCTAGACAATCTCAGACACGCCCATTATTTGGCCAACATACTCTAGACACTTTATCGTTGAGACTCCTGTCCCAGGTGATTGCTGACAAAACTAACAATCCCAGTAGGTAAATGCCACCCATAATTGTCTAATGAAGAAACGTAGGCTCAGAGAGGTCGGAGTGTGTGTCTACATAGCTCAGGCAATATTAGACTTGCCTTCTTTCTAACATGCTTGGGCAGGAGCATGTGTACACACACACACACACACACACACACACACACACACAATGCAAAAAAAATGGAGACAAAGCAGAGGTGGTCTCATGTGTTCATAGTCAAGGTCATAAGATGCCTTACTTATCTGTGTTCCTAAACGCCTACCCTCCTCCTCCCTTGGAGGAAGAACAGCTGGCAGATGAAGTCAAGGGAAGGTGTGAGTGCTGGCTGGAGAGCCTTTCAGCTGCCTCAGCAATGCTGTGGCTACCTTTATGTACCTCATGTGAGGAGAGCGTGACGTCCTTCTAAACTATACACAGGTGTGTATACAGCCCCCTGGGGCTGGGATTCACTACCAAGCCTGTTTCTGCTCTTGCCTCCACTAGCTCCACAGCCCCCTGGCTCCTAACTGCCTCCACTCTTGTCCCGCCAGCCTCCGGGTCACTGGAAGGGTATTTTTGAAATCTAAATCTAATGAGACCACTCCATGAAAATCTTCCTAAAGGAACTCATTGGGGCTTGCACATCTAAAAAACCATTTGGCTCATATATTCTCAGACTCCTACAGTCTCTTTCCATTCCTTCTTCTAGACGGCACTCAGCTGGGCCCGATTACCTACTGTTCTCGGAACACATCTACAGCAGAATGCCCGAGCCTTCCGCCTTTCCACAAGCTTGCTACCACAGTCTCCTCTCTCACTTCCTGTTCTGTCATCAGTGCCTTTACCCTTAAGAGCTCAGACCTCGTGACCGCCCTCCCTCACCCTCACCCCGGGCATGCTGTCTCTTACAGTGTGGATGCTTGCTTACAGCTTGTCTCTCCCATTGCAGAGAAGGTGGGGAGGCAGGGTTTGAACTGGGCTTGCTTTCTGCTTGGCACTTGAGAAAGGAGCAGAGAACAGAATGACACTGACCCCTGCCTGGGAAGAGCTTTGTTCCTCTAGAACATTCAAGCTGTCACAGCCTGGTTTCCAGAGAGAGACCCAGGGAGGGGTTTTAAGAAGAATTAGTCAAAGGAGATTGAGCGGGTCTGCAGTTTGCCTGCTGGCCTCTGCGGACTCACGTGATACAGTGGCCAGAGGTTCCTACCAGGGAGTAGTGTAACTGGGGACACGCTTCATGGCCCACCTGACTGGCTAAGAAAGCTAGAAGTGGGCAAAAGTGGGGATCAGAGTAGGGAGTGTGTGGGGAAACCTATTCCTCTCTCTACTTCCACCTCCTCCATTCTCCATCTTAAGCTTCCTCTGCTCACTAACCACATGGCCTTCTTTGCCTTCTGCTGGTGACACTGTGCTGGCCTCTCGTTTCCTTCTGAGACCCTGGCCTTGTCCTCTGAAGAAGCACCAGGAGCCTCTTCCCCATGACTTGCCCTTCTCAATCTCCTTGGTAACCTGTACTTTGTAACATACCTTTCCTACTCCCAGTCAGCAATCTGCCCTGTGGTCCTGTTAGAGAGGGGTGGTATGAGAATAGAGGTATAGTCTCGACCTTGAGACAGGAATAGGAAGTTCAGTGGCTACCAGCTACCCCTGCCTCACCCAGAACCACTTAATCCCCAGACCCCACTTGGTGGAGGGATTTGACTGTACCTCTTCCCTGGGCCCCCATTGACCCTTGCTGCAAAACTATTTATCTGCCTTTCTCCTCTTTGCCCTGGAATATTTTGGCAGCCCAATTAGTGCCGTGCAGATAGTTTCTTGAGTCTGAGCAGTCCTCCAAGCTGACCTCTGCCCTCCCGACTTCCCTTTCCTGTCCTTGTAGGAATGTTTGACAGGCTCCTTTCCATTTGTCCTCAGGCAGGCTGATATGCTCAGAGACCCCCTTCCAGAAGAAAAGCAGGTTAATTAAGGCAGATTTTCTAGCTTGTTCTTAAAAGGAAAAACAAAAGAGAGAGAACAGGTATCTTAGTTAATTGTTCCTAATTGTTTCTTTCCTCAAAAATCTTTAGTGTAAAACAGCCTAATTGAGCATTTCCTGCTCTGGCATTGAATAACAGAGCTTGGCTGTATCAGGTCCAGTGAAAGGACTCCTCTCTCCCTCGGGCTCCAGACCACTTGCTCTCATGGTGGAAGGCTTCCCTCACTTGGACCATGTCACATGATGGTAATGGACACCGTGCTGTTTGTGGATCAGCTGATGGACTCACGCTAAGTCCAGTGAGAAGACTCCTCACTGCAGCCTGAGGCATCGGTCTCCATTGCTGTACGCTGAGGCCATTAATAAGACTGTCTGAATCTTTCCTCCCCTCTGCCTGGGCTTGCCTTGCTTTTGGAACACTAATTCAGCTCGGGGTCTGCTTGCCCAAGAACCGGAATAACAGTGGTTCCTCTTGATGTTACCCTAGTATCTTTTCAAGTCCTCACCACCAACATGTTCACTACGTGTAATAGTATACTGGGTACCCAAAGGGTCGAGGTAGGAGGGGTCTAATGCAAGGAGGCTGCTATTTTCCAACAGCAGGTTTATATTTCCTTCATCATTGCAAGCTTCTCATGCATTCATCCATCCATCCATTCAATCTATCCATCCATCCATCCATTCAATCTATACATCCATCCACCCATCCATCCATTCATCCACCCATCCATTCATCCATCCTTCCCTGCATCCATCTACCTACCTATACTAGATGCTGCTGGTGCCCTACCTAGATCCCCTTTATTTACTGAAAGATCAACCTTTCATCCAGCTGCTATAACTGCTGACTTAAAATACTTCAGATTGCTTTTCTAGAGGTTTGCCATTGGCCAGAGGGGAGCTGCTTCTCCTGGAGGCTGTGAACCTATTGGCCCTTCCCTGGTGGCGGACCTCTGCTGATGACTAATTAATAACTAGCATGGGAGTAAAAGGGCAGTGATCTTGCTGAAGGTAAGACAAACAGCATGGAGCTACCCAGGAGAGGAGTCTGAGGCCGGTCCCCAGTGAGGAGCCACTCTGGCTTAGCTCTCTCCCTGAGGTACTTGACCTCCGTCAGCCCTTTCCTGAGTATCATCCCTGAGAAGCAGCTTGAAGAAGCGCCCTGGCCCTGGTTCTGCTTTTACATTTGCTGTCGAGAGTGGTCCTAAATTGTGAGTGTGTTAACCCAAAGGGAAAATGGGCACTAAGCCGTGCAGCCCAGGGCGAGGTTGCCATGAAGACCCCCTTGCTGGTGGTAGGTGGAACACTGATGGTCCCTTGCAGCCTGAGCCAGTGTGAGGGCTGAGACCTTCCCTTGGGGGACCTGGAAGAGGATACGCTGGCTCCCTGCCTAGGAAAGCTAGAAAGTGCTTGAGTGTGCTAGAGCAGGTGGGGAAAGCCCAGCAACTTCGGGGCTTCAACAGCACAGATTCATTTCTCATGCTGTTGGAGGCTGAGAGTCAAGGTCAGGGGGCTTCTTGGCTTGATTTCTCCTGTGGTCACTTGCTGTCCTTGAGTCGCAGGCCACCTCCTTGTCACTGTGTCCTTCCAGTCTCTCCTCTGTGTGCAGACTTCTCTTTTGTCTCTTTCTCTCCTTACAACGTCACCACTCATTTGGGATTAAGACCCACCCTCATTTTACCTTAAGTAGCTCTCTAAAGTTTCTATCTTCAGATACAATTGCACTGGAGTTTGGGGTTTTGTCATCTAACTTTGGGGTGAGGGACACAATTAAATCCGAACCACGAGGCTGCAGAAGGGGAAAAGCGGATTGTGAGGACTGGGTGATTTTGAGCTAAGTGGCATTGATTTGTTGAAGAGAGAAAATGGCAGGCCTGAAGTTATAATTAACAATTTAAAGCAAGGTGTCAGCATTTAGAAAGAACCTCCATGCCTGTAGCCAGAGCAGGCGGGAAGAAAGCCAGCCGTGGATTTCGTTGTCAAAGTGACAGAACTTTGGAAAAACTGACTTCCCAGCCTGGGCTGGCCACACTGTAAATAAGGCACTGAAAGGCAGAGCGTGGACCCTCATGCTTGTCATGGAATATCCCCACGCTCTATTGTGAAGACCATGTGGAAGTCTTTCAATTGATGTAACAGCCCCATGATGGCTCTCTGGGTTGGGGACTGTTCCCACCTCCCCTCCTGGACACCAGAGTATACATTGAGGCCAAATCTCAGCAGAGCCAGCCTGGGGGATTCCTGGGTCTGTTAAGGGATTAGAGGATTGTATCCAAAGCTGTAGGACCTGGCTGCACTGCAAGAGAGCCAGGAATCAAGAGTGGATCTGGGCTGGAGGGAGGCCAGACTATAAAGCTGGGTGCAGAGAGCTTAGTCAGCACACGACAATCTCTCCCGTGATACAAAATACAACACCCTGGCAAGGACCCCAACTTTGAGTTCTAAGGCCCTTCTGAGATGCCTCTTAGGAGCTTGGCTAAAACAACGGCATATGAAACCAAATGGTTACCAGCATTGTGGTGGCAGACAACGCAGGCAGATACTGGGAGACCCCAGTGGGTTCCTAGAACTGCTCCATTACATAGTTCCAGAAGGCCTGCTTCGTCCCATGAGGCCCTGGAGAACTCTGTTTACCAAGGTGATGAGGAAGGCATTAGTGAAGGGTACCCACATCGCCTGAGAACTCAGGATGAAGGCTGATAGAGATATTGTCACTGAGTTAACTGAATCCCACCAGCAGAGACCAGCTGGTGACACCTCACTGTCAGAAGCAAGGGACATGCAATCACTATCATTGCCAGCCATGACTACAGTGAGAGCCTGGCTTGCAGGGATTTCTGAAATGGTCCCTAGATTATGGCACTCCTAGAATCAAGAAAGACAGATAGGTGCTGTGGGATGTTTTGTATACTGTGAATGTTGCTCTGATTGGTTGTCAAATAAAATGCTGATTGGCCAGTAGCCAGGCAGGAAGTATAGGTGGAATAAGCAGACAAAGGGAATTCTGGGAAGGAAAAACAGAATTGAGGAGACTAGCCAGCTACCCAAGGAGCAACATGTAATGGGATGCAGGTAAAGCCATGGAACATGTGGCAATATATAGATTAATAGTTATGGGCTAATTTAAGATATAAAAGCTAGCTAGCAAAAGGCTTGAGCTATGGCCTTGCAGTTATAATTAATATAAGCCTCTGTGTGTTTACTTGGGGGACATGAGTGGGAGAGATTTATCCCGACTGCCGGCAGGCAGGGACACAGGAAATCTTCCAGCTACAGATAGGCAGCCACTAAGGACAGAGGAGGCCCTCTTCACCCTTCCCAACAGTCAAGACCCCCTGCTTGGTCTCCAGACTTGAAGTTTGTTCTCACACTCTGAACTCCTAAAATGAAAGTGAGGTCACATCCCCTTGAAGAAATTCCTTAAGCCCTGGGAGATGTGTACCGTAGGGACCACACCCTCCAGTGCCTTCTCAAAGGACCTATAATTACTTATTTGAACAGCCAGATTCTGGAACAGTGAAATCCCCATAGACTTTTTGAGGTCTGTTGGAGGCAAGGTCCAAGGTTGACACTGATATCTGGGGCCACAAAGAATAATTATGACACCTGTTATGGCGATACTTGGTTGTCAACTTGACAACATCTGAAATTAATTAGAACCCACGAAGTTGGGTACACCTGTGAGGGAATTTTTTTCCTGATTGAAACGTTCATGGTGGGAAGACCCATCCTTAATCCGGATCTTTTGAGGTGAGAGGGTCCACCTGAATCTGGGCCATACCTTCTGGTGGCATGGAAGAATGAAGCCCTTGTTTTATGCCTGCTTGCTCTCACTCTCACTCACTGGCAAGCTCATTCCTTTGCTGGCATTAGAATCCACTTCGTTGGAATTCTGGTGTGTACTGAAGACCAGCTGAGTCACCCAGCCTCATGGACTAAACAGGATTCTTGGACTCTCCACTGGGAGAGAGCCATTGTTGGACTAGTCAGACTACAACCTATATAACCTGTAAGACACTCTAACATAAGTTGCTATGTATCATGGAGTATATATATTCAACTCTGGTGAAGAGCTTGTCATGTAGAATGTCACAGAGGTGGAAGAACATGTGAGAGGAGAGATTGATCACACCTCCAAACCAGAATCCAGGGAGACTGGCAGGGCCAGGGTCCACCTTTCACATATTCATCTGGTGAGATCCAATCAGGATGTCACTAACAGTGTGCTAACCTCTTCCTATTGGTCCAGTTAACAAGATAGCATCAGTTCAATGGGACATGCTGCAGTTTGCCCCTGCCCGTATATTCATTCATTCTATCTGTTCTGTTTCTTTAGAGAACCCTAACTAATACAGCACCCTTCTCAGAGATATCAGAAATGTCCAGGTACTCTGCTGGTAATCTCAAAATGACACACCTATTGGGTATTTCCCTAATTATTGATATATAATCAGAATAGGCATATTTAGTAAGACATTAGTACTCTGACACATGGAAGAAAGACTAGTGACTAGTGACTACAAAGGCCTTGAAAATTCCTTCCCTTCCCCTGGGCAAGAAATGAAATTTGATATCCTCTTCCAGGGAGGATGACAAAAATCAGTGACATCCTAATTAACTGAAAAGATGCTGAGGCCAGTGGCACTCCCAGGTGGTATTCAGGGCAAGTGGTTCCTGTGTACCTCACCAGTCTGGCCTCTGCCCAGCCCAAGCAGACTCTGGCTCATGGTAGATGACTAGGCTGCTGCGAAGCAGACCAAATAGGAGTCCCTGCTGTAGCAGCTCCAAGACCAGTCATCACAGATTCAGTAGAGTTGATTAACATAGCCTTGGGTAAATGCTATGTTTCTATTGATCTGGTGAATACATTTTCTTAGCCCATCAGCAAGAAAGATAAAACATGGCTCGCATTAATATGGAATAGCCGACAATATACATCCACGGTCTTGTCTCACGGAGAATGCTAATTCTTAGTTCCTAATGCAATCTAAAGTGTCCTAGACTCTTTGGACAGCCTGCAAAGCATCGGAATGTCCCTCTGAATCGATGCTATCATGTTAATTGGACAAATGAGAAAGGATTAATACATCCTTGGTGACATCCTGATTGGTTCTCACCAGAAGGGTGTGTGAAAGCTGGAGCCTGGCCCTGCCCATCTCCCTGGATTCTGGTTTGGAGGTGTGATCTCTCCTCTTACACATGCTCACAACTCTGTGACACCCTCCACCACAAGTTCTTCACCAGAATTGAGCCAATGGTGGTGCCATGACCCTGAGCCTCCAGGATCTAGAGCCAAGTAAACATGCTTTATAAATAGAGTTAACCGACCTGGAGTATTTGTTAGATAATGAAAAATAGATTAACACATAATGTAGGAATTGCAACCCATCAAAATTCCAGAAATGCCGTGTCTGAATGGAATAAGGTTCTGGGGGAAAGCATCTGGCTCAGAGCTAAGCCAAAGGTGGACTAGGGCCAACCCTGGTGGCACCTGACCACATGTGAGTTTTGCCCACCTGACTTGAATTGCCAGCTCCAGACTCTAGGAGCTGAGCTCAATGAGCTCTGGCACAGGGCAGAGGTAGACTAGGGTTCCCCTAGGTTGTCTAGTTCTGTGGACACTTCATGTTTTCCATAATCACTTGCTTGTGGACTCCCTCTGAAGCCAGTGGAAACCACATTTGCACGGGCACTTAAGCTGCTCTCCTCACACCTACCTCCTTTTGTTCCCCAACAAGTCATGTGAGCAAGAAGCTCTACTCAGAATCTGCTTCTCGATAACACGCAGACTTGCGTGTGCTCATTGATTTTTGTACAATGTACTGGTTACTTTTCTTGCTATTGTAATGAAATGGCTGATAGAAAGCAGCTTAAAGGAGGGCCAGGTTTTTGGCTTACAGTTTCAAGGAGTTAAGTCCTTCTCAGCTGGGAAGGCCTACCAGGGGCAGGAGCGTGAAGCAGCTAGTCAATTCACATCGTAGTCAGGAATCAGAGAATGGGCAGGACATGGACCTGGATTATTAAACCTCAAAGCCATCCCCATGACTCACTTTTCCCAGTAAGGCTCCATTTCCTAAAGGTTCCACAACCTTCCAAAATGGCACCACTAGACATGCTCAAACACTGAGCCTCTGGGGACATTGCACATGCAAACTACAGCTCACAGTGTCTCTGTTTCTTTCTTTCTTTCTTTCTTTCTTTTTTTTTTTTTTTTTTTTTTTTTTTTTTGACAGGGTTTCTCTGTGTAGCTTTAGAGCCTGTCCTGGAACTCACTCTGTAGCCCAGGCTGGCCTGGAACTCACAAGAGATCTGTCTGCCTCTGCCTCCCGAGTACTGGGATTAAAGGCGTGCGCCACCACTGCCCGGCAGTATCTCTTTTTCTAATGCTATCACCCAGTGTGTCCCTTACACACTAGAGACTCGTCGTCCTTCTGAGATGGTGTTTATTGCCTATATGATCCGTGAATAGATATGCCCAATTACCTTTTGATTTTTGTATGTCTCACTTCTGAACCAGGGGGATTTTCGTGCTAGTGGAAGAAGATTAGTTCAAAGTGAGGTAGTAGTGGTTGAGTCCTGAACTCAACCACAGAAAGCGGGGTGGGGGAGCTTTTATTCACCTACTGTTGTTTTCCATGGAGAGAATAGAGAAATCAAAGAGAAATAAAAGGAATTAATTTTTGGCTTTTGAACTTCGGAAAGCCCAGCTTTGGGAGGAGGTTTTTAAAGATTTTTCAAGCAGCATTTTGACGATGCCTACTTTAACCTCGTGTGTCTCATTTTAAAGCAGCTGCTCCTGCCAGGAAGGAAACTCAATGGTGATAAGCTCTTGGTGTTTTCCATAACCTACACTCTCTACTACAGATTAGGCTCCCTCACTTTGGTCTGAATTAGTGAAGTTTGACCTAATGTGGACAGCAAGTGAATTGCAAATTATATGTAAATGTGTATAAATTAGCACCGGTTATTAGAATAATTTGCATCTCCAGCTCTATAATTAGGCAGCAGCCTGGGAGAGAAGGGCAGTGGGCAGGGCACCCAGGAAGCTGGGAAGGCAGCTCAGAAGTCCTGGGGTCTCCACCTCTATGTTAATGAAGTTCAGTGTTACCATCCCCAAACCCCTTAGCACAAGACCAAAGGGAGCTGGAATCCATGGCTGCCCAGCTTCCGGTTTCTGTTTTTTTTTTTTTGCTAAGACTGAGGCATCTTGCTGGCATGGCTTGGGAGTTTGGCTTCTCCTGGTCCCCGCAGCACAGCAAGAGGTCAGGCATTCAGAATGAAGTGGTCTCAGACCTATTGTTCAGGGTGACTGAGGCTCACGCTCTGACCTTTAGCTTCCTCATCTGAACAATGGGATTTGTAAGAACTATCAGATCCTGGATTATCTTCTGGTATGATGGGGCTCGGACAAGATTGTGCACAGAAAGTGTATAGCAGTCTACATGCATTTTTAAAGACTTATTTTGAAGAACACAGTGTAATGGGTTTCCTTCCAGCATCCGCACATCGTTAGACTTGGTTTGTATTGCTCCCCATCTTCCTCTCTCCTGCCCTTTCCCATTGCCCTCTTGCAGGTCATCTCCCAAACAGTCCCTTGGCTTTCATGTCACATGGATCCCATTGTTCCTTCTCCCCTGCCTCAAGATCTCCTCCCCTTTTATATCCCCTTTATAGCCCCCCCCCCCACACACCTGCATTATTTGCTTTTATTACCCACCATATGGCAGATCCAGGGTTGACACTCAGCTTTCTTGGGCTTCGCAGCCCCTGTCTCCTCACCTTCCAGCGCTGCAGCAGGAAGCAAGTCTAAAAACTGTGGAGACTGGTTCATCCCTGCACTCTCCCGGGCCCTGCTGGGTTTCCTGTCTCATACTGAGACCAGCCACGGGGGTCTTTAACATTTTTGTCCCTTCACCTCAACATACTTCCTGGTAGAAGATGCACTGGCAAGTGCCCGGGTCTTCAGCCTAGGCCTTGTAGACTTATTGAGGGTGTTTCCCTTTAGCCTGGAACAAGAGTGGGGCCAGCCTATTTCTTTACTCTTTGCTGGCCACCATCCTTAGTGAAGCTGTTGTTTGAGGGGGATGGGAAGAAGGAAAGAGCACACAATGAAAACTGATCATCTTGGCTCAGGGGTTCAAGTGCTTGCCTCACTAGTGTGAGGCGGGTATGGTGGCTGCCTGCACTCCCAGTGAGTGGGAAGTGGAGATGGGATCCCTGGAGCAAGTGGCCTGGGTAGGCTGGTTGTGCTGGCGAGTTCTGGGTTGAACTGAGAGACGGTGCCTCAATACATAAGGTTGAGACCTGACGTCATCAGCCTTGGACCGCCACATGCATGCACACACATGCATACACAGCTGCATACACTACACACTACACAGTGCACCTACACATATGTGAACACAACATACACAGGAGGAAAGAAAGAAAAGGTAAACGATCACCTGTTTGCCTTTGAAAGAAGTCCATATGGAATTTTTTTCTAACAGATTCCCTGTCTAAACCGGTCTGTGGTATGAAGCCAGCCACAGGACAATCCCTGGGCAGGACTGGAGGGCTGCATACCCACCGTAGAGATATCACAGGGCTCCAGATCAGCATCAGGACCAGATTCCTGCTCTGGGAACTTATAAAACTTTTGGAGCCTCTTTATACCCTTCACAGAGTGATTGATTGATGATGAAATAGGATTTTAGACATAAGCGCAATTTGCTATTATTTCCTCATGATCAAAGATACCCAGGAGAAACCAATCAGACCTTGCTTGCCTGTCCCTCCTCACCTGCCCCCTGACCCTCAACACACTCTCACTAAATATGGAGAACTGATGATCATTCCAACTGTCTTTGTTTACACTGCCCTCTCCTCCTCAGATGGCTTTTCCTGACTTACTCGCTTGGCCAATGTCTACAGACTGATCCATCCATTTAACAGATTGAGCTTCATCCAGAGTCCACTGTGTGCCAATCAGTATGGTACACACGGGCACACGGGTAAACTGAACAAGGCCGGTCCCCTCTGTCACAGAGCTTACATCTTCTAAACCATTTAGCACTCCGCTTATGTATTTCAGCCTTCCCTGAGACCCATAAGCCTCCATGGACCATAGCCACGCCCAGCGTTTAACCCTCTGCTCTCATGCCCTTAATATTGCCCAGGCTCCTGTGCCCTGTGCCTGTTCATCTCTCCCACCCCTCGGCCTCTCCTTCTTTGCCCTCTTTCTGCTTGTCTTCCCTCACCCTTCTCCCATCCCTCCCTCTGGCAGCCATCTTCTCTGTCCTTCCTTGGAGTTTATGAGGCCAATCCTTGAAACAAGAAGGTGACTACTTTCAAACAGATAAAAGAAAGCCCTTCTTTTCCCAGCAGATAATTAATTTGTGTCACTTGCTGGTCGTGGAACATAATTGAGGCCAAGGGCTTAAGAAGGCCCCGAGAAGGAATTAGACACGTAGTCCCACCGGAGGGAATGTATCACTCTTTCTGCTTCCTGTCCCCGAGGGGCGAGGTTAGTGAGCTCTGCCCTATGCCTGGTTGCAAAAAGAACTCCTCAGCCTATTAAGCAGCCTGGCCAGGTACGGTGGGAAGACTTTCGACTCTGGCTCTTACACGAGGGAGCTGTAGCCAAAGGGTGTGTGGCGCAGAAATCCAAAGTCTTGAATTCAGGCCTCCGGTCTGTTGCTCTGCTCTCTAAATGATGCAGACAAATTGGCTCACTTCTCAAAGCCTCCAGTTCCTTGAAGCCCCAACCTCCCTGCTGTGTGTTTCTTGAACCTCTGCGAGGCCCTGGGAGGGGTAGACGGTGAAATGGCCAGACAAGCTACAGAGTGCCAAAGACAGAACACCCCATGGATACCCAGTGCCTCATCTCTGGATGCAGTGAACCAACAGCTGGACCCCGGAGACGAAGGATGCTCCCTGGAAGCTGAAAGCTTAAAGTCCTTGACCTCTTGACTAAATGTTCAATGCGTGTGCTGATCTCACGTGAGAAGCAGAGGCTCACAGCCATACCAGCACCTTTGAGCCTGGATCCTGCTTCCAGCCCTAGGTGACTGGGAGGACTGGCAGGCCCTTTGTCCTTTTCCTGATTCACTCTATACAATGAGCAATAGGCACTGTACCAGATCATGACTTCCAAAGTAGAGTCCTCACATATCAGTAAGAAATTTTAAGGAAAACCGTCGTCCTGGTAAGAATGAAAGGAAATGTCTGGGCGATGCAGCACGTGTAGCCTGACAAGAGGATGCAAGTGAGGGTTTGCATACTGATGCCAATGAAAATTCCAGACCACCAACTGCTCTGCTTTTGCTTGATCCAGCCCACCTTCTTCGGGAACCCCTATTACCATTATGTGACCGTAGAGCTCCAGCAACATACCTTAGTGAACATGCCGCAAAGCAAAATCTTGGGTTGTTGCCTCTGAAACAGTTTGTGCCCCAGTGAGACTCACACAGCATCATCACCACATGGACTCGGGGGGAAAGGGCTTCCGACATCATCCTGAGCGTTGTTTGGAGGTCAGGGCTGGGCTGCTCGGGGTCTCCTATGGAGTCTGTCTGTGACTCCCGTGTCTCCACTTGTACTTGACTATGGTAAGTGATACTCAGCCAGCTTTCCTAGGGGCAGGAGTGGGTGGCAGGGGACCTAGCAGATAGGGAAGCCCGGGTGAGTAACTGTGCTGCACTGCAGGGGCAGGCATGCTGTACACATTGCCAATTAGCCCTCGGAGGCTGCACATGAGTGGTGTTTCAGGCAGCTGAAAGCAGATGTGCTAACTCGATATGCTACCTGTGGAATGCCAGCAAAGAGAACAAAACCATTCCGTGATACTCAGTATCTCCACCAGAAAAAAAAAAAGAACAAAAAACAAACAAACAAACAAACAAAAAAATGTCAGGCTGGACCAGATACTGCGCAGACAGCTGGAGACCAGAGTTGACTCAAAAGGCTCCAGCCTGTGAGGTCCTTTAGGCTAGGGGAGGGAGTCAACAAGAAGCTGCAGGCAAACAGATCTAACCGTACCTGTTGCCAAGCGTGCATGCACGGTAAACCTAGGAAGCTGGTTCAAGTCCAGAATGAGATTTGTAGCCTCTCCCTCACATCTTGAGGATCAGACTTTATGGGACAGGGCCCGTGTGTACATGTGTGTCATGCATTGTATGTGACTGGACAGAATGGGGAATTTTTAAATTACCTGAATAGAGTTCATGGGACAAGGATGCAGTGTGGAGCCAGAATGTCACCTAGATGATGCCTCTATCTCTCTGAATCTGTTTCCACATGTCCACATGCTTATGAGAGGATTGAGGTCCAAATGCCATGTATAAGGCACCAAACCTGAATTTAGCATCCCAGCATCCCACAGTAGCCCAGGGAGTGTTGACTATTCCAGAAATACTCATTAAAGTGCACTGCGGGTGAAAGAGCATCTGATCTAGTCCATTTCCACCCGTCTCACTTCAGAGGGCAGGGAGGGTTCTAGATGGATCTGGGACAGGATAGACAGGGATTTCTGAATGGTGCATGCTGGGAACAAGACATGCCGTTTAACTCCAAGAGTTGACTTTGGACCAGATAGCTCTGTGTTCTTTACCAGGCAGCGATTTCTCCAGGAGATGCCCAGGCTCTGCACGGTTGCACTGCTCTAAGCTAAGACTCAAATCCCCATCACAGCAGCCCCGTTTACCACCAAGGAATGCAAGGTCCTTTCTTAAAGTTCTTAGTCTCACCGGCAAAAGAATTTAAAAATGGACTCAGATGGAAACCAGAAGACAAGTTTGTTAGCGTTTTAGAGAGACAACAACAAATTGGGAAGCTGGGGGTCCTGGCAGATACCAGGAGAGGGGGATGGATTAGAGAAGGAATGCTAAGAGCTCTACCTTAGAAGTCAAGGAAGCAGGCAGGCTTGGCCACAGAAGGCTGCAAGCAGCTGCACCAGAGATCTTCAGAGAGAGAGAGAGAGAAGGTAAAAATACCTGGGATGGAAGGCTGTCTTAGTTAGGATTTCCATTGCTGTGATGAAGTACCATGACCAAAGCAAGGGGAGAGAACAGGATTAATTCTAACTTACAAGTCCATATCACTCATCAAAGGAAGTCAGCGCAGGAACTCAAGCAGGGCAGGAACCTGGAGGCAGGAGCTGATGCAGAGGCTATGGAGGGGTGCTGCTTACTTCTCATGGCTTGCTCAGCCTGCTTTCTTATAGCATCCAGGACCACTAGCCTGGGGACGACCCCACCACAAAGGGCTGGGCCCTCCCCCATTAATCACAAACTAAGAAAACACCTTACAGTTGGATCCTATGGAGGCATTTTTCTCAACTGAGGATCCCTCCTCTCAGAAGACTCGGACTTGTGTCAAATTAACCTAAAACTATCAGCACACAAGGCTAGCAAGGCTTTAATGCTTTGGCAGTGTCTGAAAAAGGATATAGAAAGAAGGAAACGAAAAAGTTAACTTTTCTGAGTTAGAACTCAGAAATCAGGCAGGTTGAGTGGGGAAGGAAGGTCCTATGAGCAACTTCAGCGAGGGAGGGCCTTCTGAGATGTATAAATATATATCATTCTGAACCTGTCAGGTATATCATGTTTCTTGAAGTTTCTGGAACCTTATACTATGGACCATTTCTCTGTGCATGTGATTGACAGGCTCATTTGGATTAACTCCTGTGGGAGGGGACAATAGTATATCTTTGTAATCTTATAATCTTTCAGGTAGTTTAGAATGTCACATCTCTATCTGGGTCCAGAAGTGCGGCTCAGATCCCATTCTTTTGACCAGAAACTGTGCAAAAGAGTAGATTTCAAAGAATTAAGGGGGAAAAAAATCTATTGAACAGTCACAGGGAGAATAGTTTTCTCTTAATGAGCCTCAACAAAGCCCTGCTACCTCCATCTCCCTCTGCGTCTCCCAGTATTTCAAATCTTAAGAAGAAGCAACTGTGATACTTTTCCCTGCCTTAAAATTAATATGTGGCTGGTGATAGGCATCAACTTGGATCTCAAAGTTGATGATGATGAAGGAGAATCCATCTGCAGTGACCTTCCAGCCTGCTGATGTTTGATTAGCTTCCTCACACTTTGGTCTGGTTCACAATTTAGTAACAATGTACTCACACCTTAGAGTCTCTGTCAGTTTTCTCTGTGCATGACCGTTGCCTCGGCTAGCTCTTTAAGGCCACAGACTGGACATCTGATGTCTCTTCTATCTTTAACTTAGTGCTGTGCAAGCAATAGATGCTCAATGAAATCTGTGGTTCATCGATCAGACACCAGCTGTGCCTGTTTTGGCTTCAATTTGGGTTCGTTTCCACCTTTAAAGAGCTGGCACATTATTATATTATCATATTATGCAAACCAAATAACCTAAAAAGACAGATAGTTAACAAACAGACTAGTAGATTAGGAATCGCCTGTGGGATTAGTCCTAATCAACTAGCCTACTTATCTGACTGTGATCAGGGCCCTGCATCTTTATCATTCAGCTGAGTGAAGCAACATCCCAGGTTCCCAGAGGAGTAGAAAGGGATTTCAATTACATATCTGAAATAACATGGGCTCCCTGGCTCTAAATTGCTAAAACCCAGTTTAAGTTAAGGAGACAAATAGACACTAATTATAGAGCAAAGTGGAGTCCAATGCATCCGGGAAGCTGACTGAATGCCTTTGTCCTCCCTCTAGTGCGAAGCTAAGGGAGCTGCAGCCACCTCAGAAGCTTCTCTGTCTCCTTAAGGGTGGGGAGCATGGGGTGGGTACCGGAGAGCCATCAGTGAAGCGAAGTTGGGATGTTCCTCTTTTAACAAAGGCTGGCTATTCACTTGAAGATCCTGCATCTGTTTGTCTTGTATCATCTGTGTCTTTGCTTGTCCACATTCTTATCTATTAGGAGGCACCGTTTAAGTCCTAATTAGTGCAGCAGCTTCCCGGTGGAAAGAGTAATGATGTAAAGGTGTCAGGGCTTGACTCGTGCTACTGCCCACTGGCTGTGTGATCTTGGATGTGCTGGTTTACCTCCTTAGTGCAACGAGAGCTCATGGGGAAATGATAAACATTTAACCAGCTCTCCATGGGGAACAGGGGGAGACCCGATTTGTACCTCTTGCCAATCTCTCTGGCGTAAATATTCCCATTGTGGCTGATGTCAACCTGCCAACCTGATGTTGCTAAATACAATAACATCTGCGAAGAAAGGCATCAATTAGTTCTCATGAGAGGAAAGGTGGAAATGGAGAGTCTTGGGGGAAGATACAGAGGAGGAGAATTTTAGAAGTAAAGAGGGAAGCTGTGGAAGATGTGAGAACCAAGCTCTATGGTCCAGTAGAGACCTGCCTTGTCCGTGGAAGGTTTTCATGCTGGGAGATGCTATTAAGGGAACATCTGAGAATCAAAACGTGCATGTCTTTGACCTTTGCTGAGTTACGCTTTGTCTTGAAGCCACTGCAGAGCCACCAAGGACAAGGAAGTAGCATGATGAGAGATACTGGGAACCAAACACTGTAGGTGGAGTGAAACACTGACCAGGAGAACTTGGAATTCTGGGATTCAGGCCGGCACCAAGGCAGTGGGGCTAAAAAGGAGAGAGGTAAGAAGCAAGAGTCAGGATAACTAGGGACTGCTCATGGTGTGTGATGGGGTGGGTAGGTATGGAAAGGATGCCAGTGAGAGGAATTAGAGAAGAACCTGGGAGTCTAGAAAACCAGTAAGATCCACGGCAAGGATTCTTAAGATTGGTATCTCTCTCTCTCTCTCTCTCTCTCTCTCTCTCTCTCTCTCTCTCTCTCTCTCTCTCTCTCTCCTCTCTCTCTCTCTCTCTCTCTCATCTCTCTCTTTTTCTCTTTCTTTCTCCCTCTCCTAAGAATCCACTTTTCTCCTGCATACCTTCTCCATATTCTTCTCTTCCCATCACTTTTCTCTGTTCACTTTCTTTTCCCTCTTCCTAAGCAATCTCAGCATTTCCAGGTCATCCTTGACCTTCTATCTAGGCCATGCATGACCCAGCTGCTCAGGGTGTGCCTTTCTTCGCTGTGAAAGATGAATGTGGTTAACTCCATTTTTATACCTGTCACATTGTAAAAACCACCAACCTGTGTCTTGACTGGTCTTATTTCAGGCATCTGTATACCTGGTCCAAAATGCTGGGGTCTAGCAGTAGGGATGATGATGCAGGGTAGCACCAAAATTGTGGTCACATGACCAAAAGAATAGAGGTCCAGTAGGATAGGCAGATCTTAGCAAAACATAACGGTGGGCAGGCATCCGAAATATCATCTGTACATAGGACTCCATAGGGAATGAGGATGGGTTTAAAGAATAAAGAAAACAGTGGGGTCAGAAATGACAAAGTCCCTAAGACATGTTAGCTGGAATAATCTATGAAGCAGTGGCAGAAAAATAGGGAAGCATGTACCAGGGAATCTGAAAGGATGAAAAACGATAAATTCAATCGAGGCAAGTCAAATTTCTCTGATTCATTCAGCAGATGTCCATTGCATGCCTGTCTTGTGCTAAGGACAGTGCTAGGTGGGCACTAAAGAATAAATAAATATTTTTATTGGATATACAATTGTCACCGAATAAAATCATAGTGATGCTTACATCTTTGAAGCCTCCATTGCATACAAAATGCCTTGGCTAGACTACTAGTCCTCTAAGCATCTGAAAAGGGAGATCCTATTAATTTTTCTTTGTTATCCAGGGATTGGAACTCAAGACCCTATGGGGACAAATCTTTGGGAACCATGCACTACAGTATAAAGGACAATGGGTCTCTGGGGCTGAAGAGGGGTCAGTACTGTGGGTAGATGGACATTAGAATCCACTTCTGTAAGGATGTGTCCATCATCACAAGGAGAGATTGAGTTTGTAAAGGAAGAGATGCAGTTAGGGTTGGGAAGAGGAGGATATCACATGGAGACTTGGGAGCTGTGAAGGACTCCATCGGGAATGAGGATGGTGTGAAGTCTGCCGGGATTGGGACGTCCATAAGCAAAGAGCAGCTGGTAGTGTTAATGTCGGAATGATTCCAGAGACTGAAGATACTGGGAAGGCACCAGCCAAGCTTGCTTGAGGACTCAGAAAGGTGTCCTTCTTGGTCATGTGATTCACTGAGAACAAGTCTAGCCTGGGGAACAGATACTGTTTGGGTTGATGAGAAATCAGTGAACCTTGTGACAGATGCTGCTGAAGGAATAGCCACACAGTAGTTCCCAGATTGTGGCCCTTGGACCGGGCTTCTTCGTCACCTGGAAACCCAGGAAAGCTATAAACTCTGTGGTCAATCCTAGCATTCTATGGCTTGACAACCCCTCCCCAGCTGATGTTCTCTCAAGACTGAGGGCCAGAGGCCTCGGGGAAAGCACGGCCTTGTTATCATACCTGGAATGCCACATCCTTCCAGGCATGCATTTTGGGAAGCATGAAGGCCTCATTTATGCTGGGCATGGTGGCCCACACCAATAATCCCAGCACTTGAGAAGACCAAGAGATCAAGGTCATCCTCAGCTACACAGCAAATTCAAGGCTATACCCAATTCTCAAATAAACCAAACCAAAACACTGTCTAAAGAAAGAAAATCTCCCACAAGATAATGCATCAGCGGAGAAATGAGTTCCTTCAGGTATATGTTGAGCATAAGCCACACAGTGTCCCCATGTACACAGGGAAGTGACTTTGGTCAATAAGAAGTCCCTGCTCTTATATATCTTACCTTCTACAAGGGGAGAGAAAACACACATTAAATCACCTGCTAGTCCAAGTGCAGTCACATAATCAAAATAATAGTAATAATATAGTAAGAAGTCTAAGGGTCTACTCTACAGTCTTGGAGGGTCTGTGGGTGTGTGGAAGGAGGAATGCAGGAAGGCCAGTGCGGGCTTCTTCAGACGGTTGTGCCTGGGTCTGGAGTGCTATCAGCAGAGACGCTGCGCAGTGATGGCTTGGAGGTCTGCTGGTGTGCAGAGAGCTGGTTGGTGCCGGATGCACAAAGGTGGTAGAAGGTGAAGGTCTCATGAGACAGGTCTTGACTTGAGGCACAGGTACATAGCATTATCTTTAGGTTTAGAGAGAAATAGCTGGAGTGTTGGTGGGGACAGCAATATTATTCTTTTCTAGTGCCACCCAAGAGGAGTGTAGCATCTTAAGGAGACAGACTTGGACTCAATTTTGAAAAAGATAAGTACACAACTTAAGTCACAGTTGTGTAGCTTGGTCCTCTTGTGGGACTCCTAAAAGTGGGAGCAGGGGCTGTCTCCGACTCTTTTGGGACCCTGCTCCCTCATAGTGGGTCACCTTGCCCAGCCTTAATACATGGGGAGGTGCTTAGTCTTACTGCAACTTGATAGGCCATGTTTTG
The DNA here is from genome assembly GCF_004664715.2 of Peromyscus leucopus. Taxonomy (NCBI): domain Eukaryota; kingdom Metazoa; phylum Chordata; class Mammalia; order Rodentia; family Cricetidae; genus Peromyscus; species Peromyscus leucopus. The sequence goes on along the minus strand of NC_051069.1, from coordinate 26,265,274 downwards.
TTGATACCAATGGGAGACATTCCCTTTTCTAAACAAAAAGGGAGGAGGAGTGGATTGGGGGTAGGAACAGAGTGGGGTGAGGGGAGGGACTGGAAGGAGAGAAGGCAGGGGAAACTGCAGCTGGGATGTAAAATAAATAAATAAATAAGAAAAAAGTTAAGCAAGCAAAGCTATCTTTCCAACATCAGCTGTGATCATGGATGAGGGGTGTATAGGAGTCAGGACTGACTCCCCATCACTGAGGCTGCTGTAGAAATGTATGTGGATAAGGTTACCCCCAAGAGCCCCAGAAACTGTCACTGACCCTCACCTGAGCCTTTGGCAACTCTGTTAGTTATGTTCTCATTGCTATGATAAAATACCTGACCCAAGTCACTTAACACATGGAGGGTTATTTTGGCTCACAATTTGAAGGCACAAGCCATCACGATAGGACAGGCATGGTGGCCATAGTGTGAAGTGGCTGATTTCAGAGTCTTTTTTTTCAGGAAGCAGAGAGAGGTGAAGTTGGTACACAGCTCATTTTCTTCTTTTTCTTCAGTCCAGAACCCTGGCCTGCAGAATCAATGGTGCTACCAATATCCGGGGTGGGTCTTCCTTCCTCAGTTAAATCTTTCTGGAAACTCTCTTAGAAGAGGCATGTTTCCATGGCGATTCTAAATCCAGTCAAGTTGATAGTGAAGCTCGATGATCATAGGGGCCTTTGGAAATGGATTATCAGTGCACATTGACACAGAGGTCAGAGATGATTGCCAGTCAAAGGTGGCCACTGGGTCAAAGAGGGAGTTTCTGTGTTTTATCCCACCCCTGGTCCCCTTACTTCTCCTTCCCTCCTCTATTTTCTGAGTGAAAAGAAAATAGCCTCCCAGTGGGTGTGTGCCCTGGTCAGTGTTGGTTTTAAATGCGGCGCTTGTTACCTACCATGCGAGAAAGGTCACAAAGCATGACAAAACCCAGTATCAGAGCTTTATTGCGGGGGTGGGGGGGGGGTTGGACAGAAGAGAGTGACCAGGCCTGTGAAAGACACATTCAGGGAAAGAGATAGTGGAGGAGGAGAGAGCAGAAGAGAGGGGAGGAGTCTGTGTCCGGCTTTTTAAGGCTTTCCCTGCACATGTGCATGTGGGCTGACGGAGCTACGCCATGCATGTGCGGAATGCATAATTGCCCAGCGCACTGATGATGTAAGACCCCTTGCTTAGCTTCTGAACTACGCATATGCGGTCACGCAGCTGGAGGAGTGGCAGAATCCTAACAGCCAGGGCCCCTGGGAGCTTGATGATGTGAGGTCAGCTGATCATTTTAGATTTGAACTGGAGCCCAGGAACACTTTTGCTTCTCCTTCTCAGCCAGGTCCCAACTCCAGGGTCTTGCAGATAACACAGATTTCCTAACATATCATCACAGACAACCTCCTCGGCTCAAATCACTTCCTGCTGTGCGCCCATAACACACAGATTGGAGGTAACTTCACTCCAGAGAACCAATTAGCAAAGACCCAGGCTGGGTAATTACAGTTTGATAAGGTCCTACCAGCCTATAACCAGTGCAGATGAAGTGCTCAGAAGCCATCTCTCTACAGGTCTGGGGAGCAGGGGGCCGGGCAGGGGGGAGGGGGAGAACAGCAGTATCACCCCACTCTTCTGCTCTTCTCTGCCCTTGGCCCTCCCACCCCTACCTCTTCCAAACTTTAAATTGACTCCTGAGAATAGGGGGTAAGGAGATTAAAGAGACACTTGGGGTCAGAGGTCAGTGCTATTCAGGACTGGGGTTGGGGATGAGGAACGGACCCAGTTACCAAGCAAACAAAACCAACTAGTCTGAGTGGATGGGTGAGGAAGAGGACCATATGCCACACTCAGCATACAGGTGTGGGCCATGGCATTCTCTCAGGTGTGGCCCGAGTGTCCCTCCATTGTCCCTCTGGCCCTCTAGGATCTTCTCCCCCTGTGACCTTTGAACTTGTGACGAACAGAGACCGTGTGAAGTGGCTCCTTTTTGTCGTCCTGTTTGAAGTCACCTTTTCACTCTCCCTGCACCATGGTTTCCACATCCTCCTCTAAGGCCTTCTTTAATACACACTACATGCTACAGCCCAAAGAAGGGGTTGTTCCCAAACACAGATGCACCAGTGCCACTCCTCTGCTCAACTGCCCCGTGCCACTGGGGCAGTATATTAACACGGCGTTAGCAAGGATGTGTTTCTTCCCTTGTCTCAGATTTTTTTTTTTTTAAGAAACAAAGCATTGTCGGCCTCATATGCTATTCTTCATGCCCTGTTTTCTTCTCCAAGGTTTTCAGTGGCCAACCTCCCTTCAGTGACTTGAATTCTTATTTTTTTTTAAACTACTGAACAATGTAGTTGATTTCTATTTTGAGTGTCTAGTTCCTGAGCCTGAACACAGATATAGACACATTTTCACCATCAGAATAAAAATAATTCTGTCGCTCCCCAACCTGCGCCGTACTGTCTGTCTTTGGAGTCACACTTTCCCCATCCCTTGGTCCCCGGCACGAACCGATCGCTTCTACACCACTGGAGTTTTCTATCAAAGAGATGGAATAAATGGAATTGCAGGATATGAAGCCTTTGGGGTCGGCCGGCCCAAACTGTGACGTGCATTGGTGGTTTCTCCTGTACATGCCTGAGTTGTGGTTCACTGTCAGGGAAGAACATGCAAGAGAGTATCCACTTGCTTTCAGTCTTCTGTGTCGCTTGACGTTTGTGCATACTGCTCTTTCTCCTGGGGACAGGTCTCCCTCCTCCTTTTCTGTCAAACTCCTTGTTCTTCTTCAGACACCAGTCTCCTTTGGAGAGACCTCCCTGGACTCTAGACTGGATGAGCCTTCCCATACTAGGTGTCCCTGCCTGCCCTTTCCTTCTGCTGTGAACTTGTATCTCATCCTTCTAAGTAGTTGTTGGCTCAATTATCTGAGCTCTCTATAAATTTCCAAGCTTTTCTGGACAACTGTAGCAATGACGGCTGTGTTTCTATCAACTGGTAAGTGCCAACAAACTTATTGGTTGAATGAATACTGTATTTTCTTTAGCATCCCTTCGGTAATTCAAATGAGAACGATGCCCATAGATTCATATACTTGAATGATTGGTTCCCAGTTGTTGGAACTGTTTTGGGGAGTATTAGGGGGTGTGGCCTTGTTGGAAGGGGTGTGTCACTGGGGGTGGCTTTGAGGTTTCAGATGACCCACGCCACATACCATTCCCGGTTAATTCTCTCTCTCTCTCTCTCTCTCTCTCTCTCTCTCTCTCTCTCTCTCTCTCTCTCTCTCTCTCCAACTTGTGGGCCAGATACTCAGCTACTGCTCCAGCATCATGCCTGCTTGTCTGTTGCTGTGCTCCCCGAAGTGGTGGCCATGGACTCACCCACTGGTGAGTCCTCCAATCAACTCTTTCTTCTATACGTTGCTTTGCTCATGGTGCTTAGTCACAGCAGTAGAAAAGCCTCAGCCTTCACAGCTTCAACATTTAGCAACCTGCAGCCCGTGCCTCCGGGCCAATCTGAATGAGGGTGTTTGTCTCTCAGAAGATGCATGATGCATGTATTCATTCTGTTCTTGTGTGTGTTGCATAGGCTTTCCTCTTATTTTTAATCACTAGTCCCTTCATAGCAAGAAAAAGAAATCGAGAATGCTTGTAATGATGACATAGTATCATAGGATGGTTGGGTTAAAGTGGAGTGGTCAAAGAATAAGAATAGAAGACTTAAGAAAAGCTAGAATGTAGAAATCCATGCCTTAAAGCTCAAGTTTCCGAGCAACCAAAGACAATGGGGAAGTAAGCTATCAGTAACAATTTTGCATTGTCCCCAGGTAAAAGTTACACCTGTTGCCTTGGAGGAGATAAACCTGAAGTCATCTCCTGATGACTTCAAAATACAACACAGAGATCTACAAGGCAATTTTAAAAAAGACCTTTCTTACATTAAATGCAATAGCTAAACTCACGTAGATTTTCCTTCAAGCTTCAGTGCAAACTTAAAACAGTATGCCTAAACACAAGCCAGCAAATCTCCTTTTACAAAAAGCCAAAACCACTTGGTCCAGATGCACAGCTCTGACTGTCTGCCTTGATCCAGGGATAAAATCTAGTACACCTATAGTAGTAGATGGGCTGGGTGTCCTTCAGATAATCCTCCAAGAATATTATTTCTTACACTCAGGCTTTTCCTGACAGCCAGCAATAGACAATTTGAGTTTATGTTTCCTGTCGAGGATGCAGAACATTGGCATTCTGTGCTGTCAACATGGGATAGCCCTACATCACGGGGTAGCCCTACATCCTTTGCAAATCAGCCAAGCAGCAGCAGCAGCAGCAGCAGCAGCAGCAGCAGCAGCAGCAGCAGCATCACCATCCCCTTATGAGATCCAGTTGCTATTTGCCCATCATGTTCATCCTAGAGGGCCACCCACATCCTAAGGGTCACAGAGGGGAGCTGAGGCCTCTCCTTCCCACTTTCATGCTCCAGGTATATGCAATACCAGGAAGATCTCTTTGGAGAATTTTGGCTCACTTTCAAGAACATTTGGAAAAGAGAACATCAAGAGACTTTCCAATCCCAAGATTAAATATGCAGAAGAGGACAGAGCATTAGCTACCTTGGGGATGCAGTGAGCACTCCTATGAAATGTAGTCTTTATTGCATTTCAAACACAGAGCTGGAAGAAGGCTGGCGAGACTTCCCATCACCCCATTTTGCAAATGACACAAAGACACTCAACAGGTCAAATAGGCTGCCTGAAGCCACTTGGCATGTAGTTAAAATGAAACAAAACAAAAACCCACCTCAAATCCTGTGCTCTTTGCAATTCCTGTTAACGATACTAACATATTAGAATCCTACATGCTAATGTAGGATAACAATTTCCTGGAAAAATAAAAGAGACAACCCTTATCTTTAGAGCTAGAAGTGGGGGTTTCCAGCCTAAATAAAAGGATTTGAAGCTATTTCTGCCAGAGAGTTATGAGTCATAAGTACTGGCCACCAGCAGAGACTCTGGGATTTTCTTACTTATAACCTTTAAAAATGTAAGGACTGTTTTTGGCCCTGGAGAAATTTAGAGGGGGGGGGTATCTGATTCAGAGGCACCCGAGTCTTCCTTGAGCTTTCTTCTGCCTCCAATAGTCTTTTTCTACAGCCAAGTCTGGGCATGTGAGGACCACCGGCCCGCAGGCCTGCCGGCCACTTACTCACTCTCTCGGGTGGGCACACTTCTTGTGCAGGACCACAGCTTTATCAGAGTCTCAGCAGGAGGTATTTGTCACTTCAGAGAGTGCAGATGAGGGGCTGTGATGAAGGGACAAGTCACAGAGGTATGAGCAGGCGAGGGAGCCAGTGAAACACGGTGAAGATCAGAGACCATAAACACGGGGACAGACAGAAAGAACAGGGTGCCGCTCCGGAGAAGGGGACTGTGGAAGTGAGGATTCTGCTATCAAGGAACCTTCTCCCTTCTGTCTGCCTGTGATCTCTGTGAGGCCTCCCCTGGCTGGACCCAATGAGAGCATGGCAAGTGCAAGAGCCAGAGGTTGGTCCCCTGGGCTCAGGTCAGAGGGCAGTGGAAGAGAATGGATCAGAGCAAGCCAAGGTCAAGTGAAGGATGGCCAGCTCAGTGGGAATGAACCCCACACAGCTGCTGCTTTCCTCTGACTTGGGAGAATCCAGATGCCAAGCACAGGAACAAAAGGGATGCCCACAATCACCTTAGCAGTGAATGCTATGGAGAAAAGCAGCCCGAAGAGAGCTAGGGGCGGGCAGAGACGTAGCTGAGGAGGTACCTCCATGCAAGGACCCATGGTTGATCGCCGAGGTCTTGGTGAACTTATTCCAGTAGAGAGAGAGAAGTTCTCATCAAATAAAATGGTAGGGTGGGGACAGGAGGAAGGCGGTTCCACGTTGTCCCCAGGCACAGCTGTCTGAAGGACAAGGCCTGCCTTTGGTTTGCTGCTACTCCACTGTGGCACTCACTCACAAAGGGGGAAATGTCTCAGAGCCCCCAGACTCAGCCCAGCCCAGAGCTTCTGCCCAGGACGCTTGGTTTCTGCTGCTCACAGCAGCATGCCCAGCCTCACACACCATGACAACAGACTCACTGTGATGAGGAGGCTTCAGAGCTTACTCAGTGAGAGACAAGCGTGGGGAAGGCAGGCCGCCACTGTTACCAACTGCCAGGCAGTGACCCAGAAAATGCTGCAGACTCCGGAGGCCTCTCCCCGAGAGCTGTAAAAGAGTGGCAGCTGGTGGACATCTGGCAGAGCACCCACACTCAGCCAGGGTTCTCCCAAGTGGTCTTAGGGCTCTGGAGTTGCTATAAATGGTATTGTGAGGGACTCACACTGTCTTCCCTGTCTCCCCTCCTCCCCTCCCTCCCTCCCTCACACACACACACACACACACACACACACACACACACACACACACACCATTTCCCTCCCTTCTCCCTCCCCTAGAAGTGCAAAATCCTATCTTGTATGAAGCAGAAATACAGAACTAATATATACGGCTGTTCTGGGAGGACTCCCTGGAAGAAGTGACTTTTAAGTTAAGATAGAATAAGAGTTGGCCTGGGAATGGGAACGTCAGGTTAACATCCCAGCCAGACACGAGGGTCCGAGGGTCGCAACAGTCAAAACAAAGAGGAGGGGGGATGTGGTGGTTTGCCTAAGAATGTCTTTACGGGGCTCATGTATTTGAATGTGTGATCCCTAGTTGGTGAAACTGTTTAGGAAGGATTAGAAGGTGTGGCCTTGTCACTGCGGAGGGCTTTGAGGTTTCAAAAGCCCATGCCATTCCTAGTTAACTCTTTCTCCGCCTCATGATGGTGTCTCAAGATGTAAACTCTCAGCTACTGCTCCAGTGCCGTGCCTTCCTGCCGCCAGTTCCCCATCATGAGGGTCACCGACTCCCCTTCAGAAATTGTAAGCCCCCATTAACCTCTTTCTTTTGTAAGTTGCCTTGGTTGTGATACCTTTTGTCATGGCAATTGAAAAGTAATTAAAACAGGGGAGGAGGGTGGATGGGGAAGAGGAGAAGGGGGAAGAGGAGTAAGAGAAATAAGAGAGGAGAAAGAGAAGGGGGGAAATGAATGGAGGGGAAGGAAAAGGAAAGAAGGAGAGGTAAGGGAGGGGAAGGACAAGGGGAGGAGAATGGGAGGAAGTGAGAAGCTCAGAATGGCCAAAACACAAAGGGGGAGAGATCCCGAAGAGGACCCAGACAGGGCTGGGGAGGCTTACCCTCGACAAGATGAGCTCCTGACTGGAAAGTTTGTGATCTCTCTTATTTCAGGAGTGCTTTAGAATGTGTAAAAAGCCTCTTCGTCCCATGTCATGGGATTGGAGTCAGAGCAATGGGGCTGGGACAGAAACTCAACACTCAGCAATCTGTTGGACGGTGCACCACAGCCAAAGCCCTAGGAGGATGTGTGGTACTCCTACTTCTGGGTTGAGAGTCATCTGTCACCACTGACTGCTATGGATATCACTCTATATAAATAAACACTGATGGCCAGTGACCAGGCAGGAAGTATAGGCGGGACAAAGAGAGAGGAGAATTGGGGAAACAGGAAGAAGGAGGAGAGACACTGCAGCCACCGCCAGGAGAAGCAGCTTGTGAAGACGCCGGTAAACCACCAGCCATGTGGCAAGGTATAGATTTATAAAAATGGGTTAATTTAAGATAAAAGAACAGTTAGCAAGAAGCCTGCCACGGCCATACAGTTTATAAGTGATATAAGCGTCTGAGTGATTATTTTATACGTGGATTGTGGGACTGCGGGGCTTGGGGAACCTGGAGAGAAGCCCTCCAGCTACAAATGGCGCCCAACGGCTCGAGTTTCCACCTTAAACCTGAGAATATTTAATAACCAATTCTAAACAGAGCCAAAACCAGGTTCCTGCTTCTTGTCTCATACAGCAGCTAGACGCTGCAAAACGCAGGTTTGAACACTGGCGGGTTCCTGGCGGGTGCGTTTGACCGGCAGTATGGCGGAAATGAGGCGTCTGCCAGCGGCACATTAAGCTGTGTGGTAGATTTAGTCTTTACTAGTAAAAAAAAAAAAAAAAAAAAAAAAAAAAAAAAAAGGTTTCTGGGCTACACGCTGCTTTGATAAAAGCTTAGACCCACTATTTCTGAGACTTAATGACTCACAGAACTGGCAGAAAACGTACAGCCGCCGTGTTAGGAAGCTGAAATGGGCGGAGCCAGCAGCCACAGCGCCGTTTCAGTCTTAAAATACTACAGTTTAAAGCAATAGATTCACATTATGTAGGCTTAAAAGAGACAAAAAAAGATAAATTAAGATAAATAAGCCATGTAAAGATGGCTACCACACAGAGAATCTGGATTATGTTGTCTTTGATATTTGTAACTGAAGAAAAACATTTGATTACAAAAGCTGTTGAGTTATGTCAAAATGTATATTTTAAAGGTACCTTCACTTCAAAATTTGGATTTAAGGATATGTTGCTTTGGAAAAGAGGTTCTGCTTTTGTTTCCACAGAAAGCCAGAGGCTGTGGACTTGTTCCAGATTAAGATACATCAGGTTTCACCAGCCAAGACCCCCTGAAAGGACTCCGATGACACCATGGCCCAGATGATCCAACATCCAGATCGGTTTCAAGGCAACTGGTTCACACAATACAGCCTCACGGACTACCCCATAGGTCTAAAATTTTCTTTGCGTCCCCATAAGATACAGCGTCCCCCTCCAGCAGGAAGTAGTAAGAGATGCTACGCCCAAATTCCCAAATATACCAAGCTGGCTTTAGAGGTGGAATTGGCTCACTCCCCTCTAAACCCAGACATATTGCTTTAAAAAAAAAAAATGGTTAAGGGATTCTTCTGTCCCAAATCAGAAGAGCCCTCTGGTGTGGGACAGAGAAAAACCAATATTTTTATTTAAAACAGGTTGATTATAAATGTGATCTCTTTCTAAAAAAGAAAAGGGGATATGATATATAGGAGGATATGGAGATGATAAGATAAAAGGGTAGATTAATGAACCTACTTTTAAAGAATAACTTGTTTAAAATGTTTTACATTGGTATAGATTTTAGTTTATGTTTAAAATGTTTTACATTGGTATAAATTTTAGTTCATTGATACAAACTTGAAGTTAATTTTGTTATACTCTCTCTCTCTCTATATATATATATATATATTTCTATTCTTGTTTGAGGTATTATGTTTATATAACTCATTTAAAATTGTAATGGATAATTAAAAAATAGATTAATAATTAGTCATCTATGATAATCATATCTGTAGCCATGTTAGTTAAGTCTTCTAGGTATGCATAGATATATTTCAGATAGATAGGTAATCTTCAAACACTTCATAGACCTGGAGAATATGGCATTTAAATAACTTAGAATTCTGTTGATGTGAGACACAATTGCTCCTGGCTGCACCAATTTGATCCCGAGAGAATGTTGGGCTTCTAAGACATTTCCATTTGGAAGTTTGTCTTTTTGGCACAAAATGGCCTACTGGGCAAAGAACTGCCCTTGCCTTGATGGCTGACAGTACAAATGCAATGCTGTCCTTTCTGGACAAGCGGGACACAAGAAAAGCGACCACTGTACTCTGCCAAGACAGGGTAAGATGGTCTCTTAAAATTCCTGCTTCTAAAAATGGTCTGTCAGATACTCTAGGCCTGTAGCCAATTTGAATGCACCAACAATGCTGAAAAACATTAGGTGACTGTCCAGGCTGCCAGCTGTCTTGGTCTACTTTTGCAAGATTCCCGAAAGTTGCTTGCATCCATCTACCATTTCTCAGGTACCATTATGTTCCTTCTCAGGTCTTTGATGTGGTTGAAGACTAGATAGTCGTAATTTCCTCAGTTATGATAAAAGATAAGTTAGATATAAAACCTTAAACTCACAAATATAAGATAGATAGGACATCTTCTTTAATATTGTAACTATAATTCTTGCTCGGTAATTGTTTTGTTATATGTAATTTTACCATGTTAAAGTTAAAACCTTCCTTTTTAAAAAAAGAAGAAAGGGGAAGTGCTATGGATATCACTCTATATAAATAAACACTGATGGCCAGTGACCAGGCAGGAAGTATAGGCGGGACAAAGAGAGAGGAGAATTGGGGAAACAGGAAGAAGGAGGAGAGACACTGCAGCCACCGCCAGGAGAAGCAGCTTGTGAAGACGCCGGTAAACCACCAGCCATGTGGCAAGGTATAGATTTATAAAAATGGGTTAATTTAAGATAAAAGAACAGTTAGCAAGAAGCCTGCCACGGCCATACAGTTTATAAGTGATATAAGCGTCTGAGTGATTATTTTATACGTGGATTGTGGGACTGCGGGGCTTGGGGAACCTGGAGAGAAGCCCTCCAGCTACAACTGACCATTGTTGCTGTCCTCTCTGGGGTGGCCTGCCTCAGTAACCAGCTCTAGCTGTGTCGGGGGCTGTGAGAGGGGACCAACAGGCAGCAGTGGAACTCAGGGCACATGGCTGGGTGGTAGGCAAAACCACACCTGAGTGAGCCTTGGAGTGGCCAAACCCCAAGGACTAGGTGTACTGAGAACCTCATAATGTTATTGAGCATAGCTTTGATTGTTGTCTTTGTGGTTACCACAGCCCTCCTAATCTGTGGGGTGTATGAAAACTCTCAGGGAGTTTATAGTCCCTCTCTGGGCAATGTTACTGGTACTTAACAATAATAGTGATTGACTTTCCAAGCATTGCTGCTGGAGCAGATTAATGCTTCAACTACAACTCTTAGAAAGAATTTAGACATGTAGAATTGTTAGTAAGGTTAGGTTAAGATGTCTTTGTTATTGATTTGAGGTAGAAAATCTTGGGGAACAATTTAAAGTTTAGAAAGACACAGTTTTAATAGTTAAACAAGGGACTCATTAAGGTCAGGTGACAGGAACAATGGCAGCCTGGCTATTGCTGGCTGATGTACCTTTCTTGCTAGGTTGGTTGGTGCCCAAAGGTGATGATTAATTCCTTGTACCTATGTCTGCGCTCAGCTTCCTGATATAAAAAACTGTTGACAAGTGGGTATGCATCCTGAGGATTTAAAATAGAGTTGACTGGTTGTTTTTCATATATAAATATTTAGATTTGTGATTCTTTTAAGATTTTTTTTATAAGATTACCTTTTGAGATAAATGATAAAGTGATTGATCCTTTCTTTGTAACCGCAAAATACAGCCTGCCAGTAAAAGAACTGGCTGAGAAAAATATCTTGCTTGCTTACACTCTGTTAATCTATAACAAGTCCCGTGGACATGAATGTATGTGGGTTCTTGGAGATAATTTGTTTTTCACCTATGATTCATAAAATGTTTAATCATGTAAAAAATAGGGAAAACATGTTGTTTTTTTTCTTGTATCATTGCAATCATTCATTTAAAAAATAGAATATAACCAAATCGTAATTTTTATACTGCTTGAAAGATTTTCCTGGGGTACACAAGCTGTGAGGAAAAAAATAAAATTAGTTAGAAGGAAGACATCAAAAAAGGTCAAGAAGAGATACATCTGGATAGAAGAAAAGAAATAAAGAGGTAAGAGAAGATGATGGAGAGACCCTAAAAGTGTGTGTGTGTGTGTGTGTGTGTGTGTTCCCTTTTTTGCTGCCCCTAGGAAGTTAAGTTTTATCCCTGACACTGGACCCAGAGAACTAAGTTTTAGTCTCACAGATAGAAGTCAAGTTGAGAGATTATTCCGCCAGCTCTGTGGAGCCCCCTCAATCCCTGAGCTGCCGAAGGCTGTCCAGTCCCCAGCCTGAAGACTGGATCCCAATAACCAAAAAAAACCAATCTACTGCTAACTAGCCCTGACCACGCTTGTGTGGGTGTGTGCATACTCAGTCACCACAAGGCCCTGCCCAGCGCCTGGTTGTGTGCCCCAGGTGGGCTCTTGACACACCTCAGCACTGCTTGGTCTGGTTTGCTCTTCCTGAGCTGATCAAAGATTACCGGTTTTCAAACTGGTAAATCTCGCCTTGTGGTCATTTTGCATTCTTGACTATCCCATCTCACCAGGTTTCTCCTCATGACACTTTTCCTCACACTTGTGTTATGTGCCTCTGTTCTCCTGCTCCCTGGTTCTAGCAGCTATGTGGTCTTAACTGAGCTCTCTAGCCTTCCCAGTCCCTGTCTCCTCTCCCCCTTTCCCTCTCTGCTCCTCCTCTTCTCTCCCGACAGGGCTTCCACTCACTCTAAAGATTACTCCCACAGCTACACTTCCCCGAAGACAGGAGGCCCAGACCTCAGGGAATCTGGCACAGGCGGGCTTGGATTTGTCTCCAGACCTCCACCTCTAGGAGCTAAAGGGCGGAGAAGGCGTCTGAACGCAACTGCCTTTGCACAAGGGAGGAGGGGGAGGAGGAGGGAGACCTGGACTCTGCAGGAAAGAGCAGCTATTAGTCACCAGAGGGAGAAAAGAAAAGGAATTGGTCAAACAGCAGGTGGTCCAAGCAAGCTCACACAGCCCAAATCAGCCCTGAATTTAATAAGGGATGAGAATGAGAGGCAGTGATGGAAAGACATGACACTGCTTCGGGTCTGGTCTCCCTCCTCCTCCTCCTCCAGTCTATGGGGAGGAAGAAAGGTGAGTGGCAGACACGTGGGATGGAAGCTGTCTGGGAGTCTCCGTTGAGACCGAGGTTGGGAGGGAGCGAGGAGCAGGTGTAAGTAGTCAAGAGCTGCTAGCGGGCCTTCTGAGACTCTCCACAGGTACCCTTTGCATCCCTGTGAAAAGACGGAATCCTTTTTGGCAGACTGCAGTCTTTCCTCCAGGCCTTCCCTTCTGATACATCGCAACCACAAGAACAAACACTATTTAAATAAACTCGCCAGTAACGGGCATCACCTTTAACTTCCAGGCTTGTGTAGGTGCAGGGAGCTGTGTAGCTGTTGCCCGTCAGTAGGATAGGACCACCTGGGACTTGAATCAAAGCAGCTGGGATCCCTGCCCAGCATGAGACCTTTGTGAGATGGCATAACTGGAGATTTCAGGGTGAGATGCTGGGTCCCAGCAGCTCCAATAGGCCCTTGACCTCTCATAGCCAACTGGCCAATAAACAGAATCCATGATGGAGAAAAACAGCAGAAGGAGGTTTATTTAATGTGGCCCCCATGGGAAGAAGAACAAAGAAGGGTCAAGTGACCCTGAATTCATCTTTGAGAAGTTGACCTGGGACGTGGCAAGGGGTCTGCATAATTAAGCACCCTGGGCAGGGTGTGGTCAATTCCGGTTCTGTAAGGCCATCTTGTCTTCACTGGAGGGAAGCATTCTGATTTTCAGGAGATGATCACTTTTGCTTCTGGGTCTAGCCTTAGCATTGTAGATAATCACCCCGGGCCCATTTGGATGTAGTCTCCTGCAGGGCTGTCCTCTGCTTGAATGTCGTTGGAGTCCTGTGGTGCTGTGATACTGTGAAAATATCTCTTACATTCTAAGAGACTGGATCTTTAGCTGGACCTCACAGCTGAGCTGATGAAACACCCTGGGGTCGCATAAGACTCAAGACTGCCGTCCCTGTGTGCTCGGCCGGTTTGTTTAACCTGCCTCTAAGAAAGCAAGGTAACAGGCAACCTTACTTGCCTCGGATTTCCTGTGCAATCAACTTTTACAACCTAAGCTAATGCATAGCTGTAATCTTAAGTTATGTACTCTCCCATGCCCCTGACCCAGAGTAATGCATGTGTGTTATGATAATCATTTGCTGGAAACAGCAAACAGGCAGGAAGCAGCCTTATAAAATGAATATCCATCATAAATACTGGAAGCAGCATTCCGATATTGCTTGATAGCATTTGTTTGTTTGTTTGTTATCTGGGTCAGTTGGAGTCAGTGACTTAATCCCTTGTAAAATCTGTTAAAGATTTCTATAAAGTATCTCTCATTCTTCCCCCATGGGATCTTTTCTGTGCTGTTCTGCAAAAGAGAGAGGAAAGCCTTTTGTTAGGGACAGACACACAGACACAAGCACAGATACAGGGACACATTCACAAGACAGCCTTCAGGCAGGCAAAGACTCAGACTCACACAACCGACAGACAAGGCGGGCAGAGGACACAGGGAGAGTGAGCAGAGAGTTCAAATCTGGATTAAATGATGCCAAGAGAAAGAACCTGCTTGGACTCATTCCTTAATGTGGCACCAGCACATTATTGGTGGGTCTTGAGTTTATTATCGATGTGTCCAAACCATCCACAGAGTCCCATGGCACAAAGATGTTTATCCTGAAGTTCAAGGTGATGCAAGGAGAAAGAGTAAGGAGACAAGAGCAGAGCCAGAGGGACAAGCTGGAGTGAGTTAGGCCAGAGATCTGTGCCCCCCTTCAGTCAGGTCTCTCAGCATTCCATCATGCAGGGTGGTTTACGGGACTCAGGAGCCTTGGTCAGATCTTCATGAGGCTGCTCTGTGTAGTAATATGAGAAGTAAGCAATCTGCTGGGGGGACATTTGCATAAAGTAACTGCCCTTCGATTGCTCAAGGACTCTTCATAGAGGTAGTGGTCTGGACGTCAACTTCCTAGTGGTGTAACTGCCTGTGAGTTCCCCCATCTTCCTGTAAGTAAGCCTCACAAACCCTTTGGTTCACCAGGCTGGGCTTGGGTGGGACCTTTGCTCGGCCTGTACCTCTCTACCGCCACAAAAGAGAACGCGTGGCACGGATCAGAGGTGAGCAATGGGTGGACCCAGAAGAGGCACATTTGCACAGAATTCAAACTGGTGCCAAGTAAAACCAATGCCTACAAAACCCTTCAGGAGTTCAGCTCTACCAGAGCCGAGTTCTAGGACAGCCTCATAGAGCACTGCCAGGAACAGGGTTAGAAAGGAAGGAAGTGTGATACAGATAGACAAAGGGAGGGGAATTGGAGCAGGGCGATCACTGCAGCCTCAGAGTCTTTGATGGGTGTGTTGTTGTGTTTGGGGGAAATGAGGGCAAGAAGGAAAAAACAAACAAAACAACAAACAAACAAACAAACAAACAAACAAAAGCCCCAGGATTGACTGGCAGCCGATGCTCCCTTTTGTTCTCTGGTGAATGTGTAGGCTGCTCTACCCACCTGCTCAGTGTCATCTCCCCTCATCACC
Organism: Peromyscus leucopus; assembly: GCF_004664715.2. Taxonomy (NCBI): domain Eukaryota; kingdom Metazoa; phylum Chordata; class Mammalia; order Rodentia; family Cricetidae; genus Peromyscus; species Peromyscus leucopus. The sequence goes on along the minus strand of NC_051069.1, from coordinate 26,250,178 downwards.
TCCTTAAAACTCTCTCTCTGCCACTTGTGCCCTGACATTATCAACCATGAGCAATTCCTGGAATATGCTGTGGGTTCTGCCATCTGATTCAGAGCTATTTTCTCTGACTTAGGTTTTCCTTTCCTGTCTTTCTCACCAGGCTGACACATTTTCTAAAATCTTCAGGACAAGCCCTATTCTAGAATGACTGGCTTGGTATGTCCCTCTTCCTTGGTTCGGAGTCGGGGACCCCTATAGTCTAGTCTCTAACACAATTGGGGTGTTTACAGACTACATCATTTGTATGTCATTGTCCCTACTAGACGCACTCTTGATGAGTGAGACTGGTCTTAGTAGTTTTGTGTCCTTCAGGCCTGGCAGTTTTCAGCACACAGTAGGTATTTTAAAAATAAATGTATGAGGAGATGTGCATGGGTCATTTAGCATCTTCCTATCTTAGAACCAGTAATCTGAATTCTAGGATTTTATTCTAAAGAAATGCCACAAATGAAGGAAAAGAGGCATGTGTGTGCAAATACTCATTGCGGGATTATTTTTATTAGTGCAAAACCAAAAGCCACTTGGATGTCAATGACAGTAGACTGAGTACAGTCTATGGTGTCACCACTGATGAGCCTAACCCCTGAGGCTATGGAAAACGTGAAAGAAAAATGGTCCCTACATAATCTACAGTTTTGAGAAAGGGTACATACCTTGTATGTTTATTCTGATTAGAATTATGTAGTGCTAAAATCAAGGACTAAGAGAGAATATACGTGATAAAGAAAATTAGTTGTCAGACTAGGTTTGGTTAACTAAAGTGATTCATTTTTCATTCTCTTGTAATGTTATTATTATAGTATTTGTGTGGAGAAAGGAAACAGGGGCTGGGTTCATAGATCACCCAATCCTGGGCTTTGTCACTAAGAGATGGAGTTTGAAGAATAGCTTGTCCTTCCATGAAACAGCCTCAGAAAACCTGTAGACAACTTCAAATGCTCTGACTCCTCCTATTATGACCCTGGGAGCCCATAGCATCCTCCAGCGTTCTAATGCTGCTCACAGTGCCACAGAGATGGGCTGTAGCCATTCTTGGCATCTCTGTCTCACCCGAATCCAGCCTTGTCTTCATAAATCCTCAAAGGTGCTTCCTGCCCCCGCCTTTGTTACTCTGGTCATTGCCTAATGGTCCCTGTCCCTGCTCCTTATCTACTGCAACTGCAATGGCTGGCCAGTTATTTACCAAACATCACATGCCAGGCCGAGGGAACCAGCATCTCCATTTGCTACTGTTATTCTTGCTACATAAATCTGTCTGGTGCCCTAGAAAGCCATGCAGATCCAGGCAAACAAGCACGCTGGTCACCCTCCTACGAAGTTTCAGTATCTAGGCTAAAGTTAACATTCTGAGCCATTTGAACAAATCCCTGCCCTTATGGAGCTTGCATCCTAAAATATAGGAGAGAGCTGACCAAAAAAGCAACAGGCAGTTTGTGCACGCTGCTGCAAAAAATGCATAGAATAAAAGCAAGGAGTTTTGCACACGTGGATAGGTGTTCACAGAGGCACACATATGTATCTGAGTTGTGTGTGTGTGTGTGTGTGTGTGTGTGTGTGTGTAGTTCTTTAGGGCAGAGAGGGTCCCCAGAACAGTTGGAATCTGAAAGAAATGCAATTGTTATACAAGCAGACAAGGAGGAGTGCTTTGGAGTACCTCCTGGGGTCTCAGGTCTTGTCTTCTATAGCACAGTGTGCATGGATACCCAAAGGTTCTGTGTGTGATCCAGAAGCTGGTCTTGGTTGTCATCCGCACACTGGGTTTTCCACTTTTAATAGAACGGAGTGTAGACTCCAGACCTTGCTGTCCATCGTGTTTGCTGTAGGAGTGCTTAAGCTGGGAATCCAGGCTGAAGGCTCTTCTCCCTGCTCCACGGCAGCCCTTGCACCTATCGGCCTTCAAGTGGGAGAGCAGGAGGGGGAAGGACAGTTAGGGATAGAACTGGGTTCCAGTGTTGAAGCCCTAACCCCACAGTGTGAGTGTGCTGGGAAAAAAAGAAATGAAGACCAGCTGTGCTGTTAGGGTGGGGCCCTAACCTGATAGGACTTGTAGCCTTATAATAAAGGAGACTAGGAAATGTCTGTCTGCTCAGGCACAGAGAAAAAGGACCTGCAGACAGAGGGCACAAGTAGCTTCTTACACCCCAGGAGGAGGCTGCTCACTGAGAATCAGCTCTTCCAAAGCCTGATTCTTAGACTTGCAAGCTCTGGAGAATACATTTCCATTGAGCCACACCCCCTGGAGTGTTCTGTGAGTGAGCCTAGAAGACTAAGACAGGGACGCTTTACTAGTTCCCAGTGTGTTCTCCCCAACCAACCACAGAACACAGTAGCTGGGGGGGTCTTAGGCTATGGACCCCCCATTGCAAAAAGTGTGTGTGGGGGCAATCCAGACGAGGTGAACAATAGAGAGCTAGTCATTTACAGAGGAACAGAAAAGAGGATGCCTTCAATATCATGAGGATGGAGCTGTGGTCTTTTGGAAGAGACCACCTACCATCAGGCATGTGGAAGGGAACAGTAAGTTCTCTCTTCTTCCTCCCACAATCAGAACATTTGAAACTGTAACCAAAGCCCAAAATCTGGAGACCTCGCCTTGTTCCAGAATCCAGAACTCTTTCTTCTGGCTTTTGGCCAGATGTGGTTTAGAACCTGTAAACTGTTTGCTATTACATCCCAGTCTATCCTCACGACCATGCTTGACTGTAGGAGGCCTTGCGTTTACCCTTGTTCATCAGCTGAGCAACTTGAGGTTCAGAGGCCAAGGACCTTGTTCAAGGTCACACACCTACTGAATCACACACCTACTGAATACTGGTCCCAAATAAGTTTGCCTCCCTCCAAATCCTGTGCTTTTGTTTCTTTTTTCACCCCATGCCCTGGGAACAAGAAGTGTCACATATTAGCTTGATGCAGGCTGTCCCTCTGCCCACTGCCAGCAGGAATCTCTTCTCATTCTTGTCCTGTGGTCAGGGAACATGTGTCCTGGGGTGAGAGGAAAGCCCAGAGCTATTCATTCGACAATTGCGCCTTTCAGTCTAGATTTGTTTTTTGATTTGTTTTCTGTTTGTCTTTTCTTCTGGGGAGGGAGGGCGAAGTGGGGGAGCGGCAGCCTTTTCTGGGAGCTCTGTTGATTTCTGCTTCTGCTGTGTAGGGATTTTCAATGACAAGGCTTTGATTTTCCTGCCTCCTTGGGAGAGTCATGCAATTTTTTAAAAATCCACTGGCTCTGGTAGTCCATTTCTGTTCCACGTTGCCTGCTGAGGAAACCAAGGCCTCCAGACTGAGCCAATTTTCTTTCTCTCTGTTTTGCATGAGATGTGGAAAAGTCCTTGACTCAGGGTGCTTTGCTGGGGTTGAGACTGAGAGCTAGTGTACGTGTGTGTGTGTGTGTGTGTGTGTGTGTGTGTGTGTGTGTGTGTGTTTGTAAGGCAGGGAGAGGGCACCTCTAGGCAATGAGTCTTTGCTGCTCTGCATCAGAGTTCTTGAGCTGGAACACATGAGCGTATGGTCTCAGCTAAAAGGATCTGTTGCACAGCCAGAAGAGGACATGAGCGAGCATGCATCTGCTCAGGTCAATAGCACACACTAGAGAGTGTAGATGCTGACATCAATTACATGTATGCTCAAGCAGGTGGAGCATCAAGACATAAGCCAACCAAACACACTTAGATACACAAGTGTGCTCTCAAGCCTATGTGCAATCTCAGGTGTGAAGACCTCCGTGAAACATACAGCCAGAGACTTGCTGTGAGCAACTATGTCAATGCATTAGCTATCAGATGATTCTGTGAGCATGTGGACTCACAAAAACATGTATGGGGCACCAAGACACCAAGGTCAAGTCTTCATCTTGCTTTCTACAAGAGTAGGTATTTTTTCAGTATGTGTAGGAATGAGTATAGACAAGCATGCGCTTGTATTTGTGTTTCTGTTTGTGTGAACATATGGGCATCCCAGGGCGTGTCTTTGTTGGTGTGGGTGCACATTCCCTAGTGTGCATCTGCAACTCCAGAGCACATGCTCAGAGGGAACTCTGAGAGAGAGGCGCCTGGATGTGAGGCTGAGGATGTAGGGGCTCATTTGCATGGTGTTCCCCTGTGTTTGAGCTTGCTGTGTTCACAGCCCTGGAGAATTTCAAACAACAACGGTGACACCAACAAAGAGGAATGGAAAATGATGTAACCCTGCATACATTTCTGGAGCCTCGGGAACGGTCCCTGCGCAGGCTATGATTCCAGCAGTGTCCGTTACCATGGCTATGGCTAAAGAGACGCTGCTGGCTTCTGTTTATTTTTAAATCCCCATCCCCGTGACACCCCTCTCTGGAGCTCAAACCTCATCCTATCCACCCCAAGCTTCCTTCCCTCTGCTCAGAAGGTGAGATCTCAACCCCCTCCACATTCCGAGGGGGACGTGGGTGGGTATTCCAACCCTCACACCCCACCCTCCAGAAATCCCGGTGCCTCTGGGCCAGGGAGGATGTTACTCTAGACCAGAAGGCTCCTGGTAAACTGCAGAGCTCAGTGGCAGGGGCCACCTTCATGCTTGTGTTTAGTGTGAGCTCCTGGTCCAGCTTATGGTTACCTGACTGCCACCGTTAATGGGAATAAACCCACACAGAGACTGCTACCGCTGATTTCATGATAGCTGAGCCTACAACCCAGGCTGGGGGTCATGGGGTAGACAGAGGGAACCTCAGCAAATAGGGCCCTGTCCCAGGCTTCCTTGGGCAGGTCTCCATGTAATCTAAATTTTCTCCTTTTAGCCCCCTGTCAGATTTGTGCCTGGGTGAGGAGGAGGCCAGCAAAAAGAAGTGGGGATTGCCCCGAGAGAGCTGAAAGGCTGGGCAGGATTGAGCGGAGGTGTGTCTTCCCTTGCCCACAGGGTTTGGGCTATACAAAGGCAGGACAAACTGAGCTCGAAGTCGTAGGTTTCCTTTGTAGTTTTCCTAGTCCAAGCTGCACTGGCACCCAGTTGTAGGTTCAGGGTAACACAGAATAGAGAAGGCTCACACTGACATTTCCCAGTGTGGATAATGAGCATCAGTGGCCCATGACTTCTCTCCCCAGGCAGTTAGCTGCCTCAAGAAAAGGTGATCCTTTCTTACTCTGCCCAACATAGTGCCTTGGGAAGAGGACCTGTCTTAGTTACTGTTCTATTGCTGTGAAGAGACGCTATGACCAAGGCAGCTTATAGAAGAAAGCGTTTAGTTGGGGGCTTGTTTACACATTCAGAGGGTTAGTGCATGATCATCATGGCAGGGAGCATCATGAGAAGGAGGGTGGCAGCAGGAAGGCAGGCATGATGCTGGAGCAGTAGCTGAGCGCTCACACCTGGATCCAAAGGGTGGGGGGGGGAGAGAGAGAGAGAGAGAGAGAGAGAGAGAGAGAGAGAGAGAGAGAGAGAGAGAGAGAGAGAGATTGAGCCTGGTGTGGGCATCTGAAACTTCAAAGCCCACCCCCAGTGACACACCTTCTCCAACAAGGCCATGCCTTCTAATCCTTCCTAAACAACCCACCAGCTGGGAATCAAACATGAGCCTCTGTGGGGCCATTCCCATTCGAACCACCACAGAGCCCTCCTTACAGCGGGCGGTCAGTGAATTAACGCTTACCTAGTTAAGGCCTCCAAGCCCAGAGTCTCCAAACCCAAGTGCTCCTGTACAGAGCATTGGCTGTGGGCTTTTTTGTTCTCAGTGGGGCTTTCTTATTTAAAAAAAAATGAGGGACTAGATCAAGTTATCTCTACCCATCCAGCCTGACATTTCATAATTCTATTAACTAATTGAATCGAATGGACATTATGGAAAATGTTGAACAACAGGCTGAGTTTTTTCTTTGAACATGAACCAGATTCCCTGGGTCAGAGTCAGGTCAGCAGAAGGAAAAACAAGTAGATGACGACACCCCCCTCTCTGTGCACAGATGGGCAACATCAGCAGAGCACGCCGGAAGCCTCTAGTGGGAATTGGCAGGTGTGTGCTTTCTGAGAATTTCCCTGAAATTTAGGTACTTTGGTTACTTTGGTGGCTAGTGGTCACAGGCTTCCTTTACCTGTAGCACCTAGTTGAGTCCCTGCGGTGGCTTCAAGGGACTAAAACAGGCACTTTTGATAAGTTTTGGATTTGAGAAACAGGTCAAGCCCTTCAACAGAAACAAATAAGGGTGTGACTTGGTGTGGCCAGGGACACAAGAACTCTTCCTAAGACACCCCCTTTATCATCTCATCCCTTCTGATTACTAAGAATTATGGATTGGATTGTGTCCCTAAAATTCATAGTCTGGTGGTTCTTGATTAGAAACAAGGTCTGTCCTAACCCCACCCCTCATCTGCCATATGGTGGTATGGGCAGGGGAGAGATGCCCTTCCCACCCCCCACCCCCCCTCTGCCCATCAAAGCCTAAAGCAGGTGGGAGAGCTGGCCCTGAGGTTATAAGAGTGAGAGAGCTTTTCCTGCCCCGCCCCCACCAGCTGCAACTCTCAGGAGAGTAGTCCCTGCACCTCACCTGAGCAGTACAGTAGAGCCAAACCTGTTGGTGGAGATGTAAGTGAGCCAGCCCCGAAGTAATGAGCATGAGAGAGCTGTCCCCACTATTTGTCTGTCCTGTGGCAGTGTGGGTAGGTGAGAGATGCCCCCCATCACCCCTCACCACCTGTGACAGATGAGGGAGCTGACCCTCTCCCTTACCATCTGCAGCACTGAGGAAATTGGACCCTGTTCCTCCCCTGGGCAGCACAGTAGAGCTGACCTTGTTGGCAGAGGTGTGGGTGAGTCAGCCCTGAAGTAGTGACCATGGGAGAAGTGTCCCCATTATTCACCTGTCTGGTGGCCCCATGGGCAGAGGAGAGATGCCCCCACCCACCCATCAATGCCCGAGGCAGGTAGAAGAGCTGGCTCTGAGGTCATAAGAGCAGGAGCGCTGTCCCTGCCCCTCTCTAGAGGCAGCACTCAGGAGAGTGAGCCCTACACCTGGCCTGGGCAACACAGTAGAGCTAGTCCTGAAGGTGTAGGTGTGGGAGAACCAACCTGAGGATGTGGAAACAGGAGAAATAGCTCCACCCCTTGCTCATCTATGCATGGGTGAACTCGCCAGGACAATGCTGGAGAGCTTATCTTGGTGGTGAAGACAGGGGAGAGCTGGTGAACTGACCAACCCTGCAACTACCCAGGCCCAGAACCAGGGTTATCTGCTGGCCCGCCCCAACATCCGCCTCATCTGTGATCTTCTGGAGTGAGGTTGGGGGAGAGCATTGCAGGTAGGGATGGCTGCAGGATCTCCACCTCCACATACAGGCAGCAAGAGGATGTCCAGGAAGAGTCCCAGTGAGGGTCCAGCATCTATGGTGTAGCAGAGACAGGGGCCTCAAGCCAGACCAGTGATTCTTTGGGATGAACACCTGCATGTAAAAATGTATGGATGAAGGGGTTTATGTGTGCCCCACTGTATCACACTGCAGCTTCCATGATGAGAGAGTCTCCTTTTCTTCCTTTTTTTACCCCCTTTTCTTCTCTTAAATTTTATTTTGTTTTATTTTGGGGGGAAGGATGGGTGAGATCCAGGGACATGGTGTGGAGACATGATATGAAAGACACAAAGAATAAATACCAAGAAAGTTAAAATAACAAAGAGTAAATAGAAAGAAAGTTAGAAAAAAGAAATAAGGCCTGTAGAGAGGTAATAAATTGAGACGAGGTCATCCTGGCATGTTTTATATAAAGGGGGAACCCTGGGGCAGGGGTTATAGTTCAGTGTCATAGCGCCTGTCTCACATGCACAAGGCTCTGAGGTCAATCCTCAATATTGCCAAAAGGTGTGTGTGTGTATGTGTGTGTGTGTGTGTGTGTGTGTGTGTGTGTGTGTGTGAGAGAGAGAGAGAGAGAGAGAGAGAGAGAGAGAGAGAGAGAGAGAGAGAGAGAGAGAGAGAGAGAATGAGAGAAAGAGAAAGAGCAAGTTGGGGTGCAGGGTGTGTGTGTGTGTGTGTGTGTCTGTGTGTGAGAGAGAGAGAGAGAGAGAGAGAGAGAGAGAGAGAGAGAGAGAGAGAGAATGAGAGAAAGAGAGAGAGCAAGTTGGGGTGCAGGGTGTGTGTGTGTGTGTGTGTGTGTGTGTGTGTGTGTGTGTGTGTGTGTGTTGAACACAGAAATGCTACCAGAAGGTGAAGGTCACGTGACAGTGAAGGTAGGTCAAGCCAAAGTCAGTGGATGCCAAAGGTTGCTGGAAAAAGAACAGCAGCTTAGGAGAGGCATGGTACAGTCCTCCCCTGCCTGCGCTTAGGAGAGGCATGCTGCAGTCCTCCCCTGCCTGCGCTTAGGAGGCATCACCTTGGGCTCAGACTTCAGACTCCAGAGCGCCAAGGCAATGCATTTTGCTTGGTTTTGGCTCCAGCCTGTGGTATTTGTTTCCTTTAGCTGTAGAAGACTCCCACAGTAAGAGATGCCATGTGCTGGAGAGAGCCTTAAATCTCAGCCATTCCCCACTCCGGACCCTCACGCTTCCCTCTTCCAAGATGTCACTCAGACACATCAGGTAGCAGGTAACATAGAAACAGCTGACCGTCCCCAAAGAAAGTGATTTTTTTTTTCCCAGCTCAACTCAGCTTTGCAGCTATTTCCATCCACCAGGAGGTCCTTCCTCCTTTCCTACCTAAATCCCACCTGCGGCAGTCTCAGGCTATTCTGCTTTATTTTGCTCTCAAGAGACAATGATCAACTGGAACGCCCACCTCCAGAAAGCAATCCTTTGTTGTCTAAAAGTTACACATGGAGTCTCTCTCCCAGTTCACTGACAGCTCCCACCTTCCAGTTCAAGGTAAACCTTCAGCTCACAGCCTAGGAAACGCCCAGGCTCTCAACCGGGCAACCGTTCCTGTGCAGTGACCTTGCCTGTGACATCCCCAGCCCAGCTGTCGCCCCATCCCTCCCCTGCTTCCCTGGGTCCTTCAGCACAGTCCTTCCGAAGACAGCTTGTTTTGTGTGCCTGAGCATGCCTTGTCTCCAAACACAGTGTGGAGAGGAGTCATGGGGACTGGGGACGGAGCTGTGTAGCTGCATGCTCACAGTGACCGATGAGAGGGCCTGATTGCTTGTGCATGGCTGCTGAAAGGGGTCTTGACATTTTAAGTGCTCGTCAGAGTGAGGAATGACAGCAGCAGACAATGAGACACTTCCTCTTTGCCTTTTGCTGGCTATTAATAAGGGTTTCTGATTCCATAGAAGTGGGAGAGATTCTGGGCCACTGGCTTGACGGAGCCTTCTGGGATTTTTTTTTCTCTCTCTCTCTCACTTTGTCTTTCTCCCTGTGCCTCTCCTCTAGCTTCCAGGGTCTCTCTCTCCCAGGTGTGGCTGACTGTTTGTCTTGGAGTTGGAATTGCTCCTGATCAGGAAATGGCGTGAGGCAGCTGGTCTCAGCCGTGACTTTGGCTCTCCACTGGAATGTTGCCGGTCTCCGAATCCCTGTCCTGATTTCCCCAGGGCTGCAGTGGATTGGAAGGGAGGTTAGGAGCTGGCAGGGGAGAAGGGCATGAAGCTGGTAGTGGGAAATGGGCTTCTGGGAAAAGCCACTCACAGGGACCATTAAGGTCATCTGTACACGCTGGGGCAGAGAGATGGGAGACAATTTCCTCTCCCACTTTCTCTATCTGCATCCTTCTCTCCCTTTCTATGGTCCTCCATCAGTGCTAGTGGCCATGTGCTCCTCCTCAACCTTGCTGGGCAACGGGCTGCCTCCTGGCTTCAAGGAGAACGTTCTATGACTGGATCTCAGAAGGGATTGTTTGTATTCCCAGATTCATGGTTCTGAAGTGTATCCTCTTGCCAAACTAAGGAGACCAACCATTCTGACAGCCCAGAAAGTAGTTTTCCTCAGTGTGAAAACTAGGGCAGTGCCCAGTGAACCAAACCCCTTAGTTACCCCTCCTCCTGATCACACCATGACCTGGCTTCGGGTTCGGTGAGTTGATACAGGGGATGGACGGAGGTGAGCTGGACAGGAATCCTCAGACTGGAGCAGCCTGGCTTCTTATACCAGTAAAGGAACAAAGAAAAGTGAGCGTCCACTGTGACCTTTGACTCCTGAGGGGGCCCACGTGAACTGAGGAACATGCCCTGGCTCTCAGGCTGCCTGGCCTTTTATCCTCTCTCCTTCCCTCTTCCAAACACCCACTCTAGCCTGGAGTCCAGGTCCAAAGCCTATCCCTTTCTTCTCATTCATTTACATACACAATATGAGCTTTGCAAACAGAAAATTATGTGCTGCAATAATTGAATCCTTCCCTGGACTTGAAGCTTGCTGGGCGGTGGTGTGTAGTGCCTTCTGGATACCCAGCCTTGCCCCAGGGCCTCACTTTCACTTAGTCAAGTCCTAACCAATGTTTAAACATCATGTTGTAGCTAATGGTGTTTCTACCTCTACCAACTCCCTTGAATTTTACAACTACGTGAAGTCAGTTTTCCAGCAAGCCTTCTGTGCCTGTGGGTTTTGCATCCATGGATTCAAATAGCCACAGATGGGAAGCATTTGGGGAAAAAAATGCCCCTGTACTGAACATGTGCTGATGTTTTTCTTGTCATCATCCCTAAATATAATGGAACTGCTATTTGCTTGGTATTTATATTGTATTGCGTATTATAAAGAATGCAGAGATGATGTAACTTCTGTGGGAGGCTGTGCATAGGTTATTTGTAAATACAGTACCATTTTGTGTAACAGACTCTAGCATTGTAGGATCTGGGTATTCACAGGAAGTCTTAAGACCAATTGGCTGTCACCTCTGATCTTATTATTGTTTATTATTCTCTTTTTACAAAGTAGGGATATCTGAGACATAGAACTATACTGAATGTTCAAGGGGGCATAACAAACTCTTATTTCACAGCTCAGACCCAGGTCCAGGTTTTCTGCAATAGATTTCATGTTTTCCCAAGTGCAGCCACATTCCACCTCCCACCATCCTGACCAGCATGTGGACCTGCCTCCTTTAGTCTGCCATGGTCCAAGGTAAGTAAGAGGGTAGCCATTTTTCTCTTGCAAGTCCAAGTCCATTAGTTCTCAACCTTCCTAATGCTGCAACCTTTGAAGACAATTCGTTATATGGTGACCCCTCAACCATAAAATGATTTTGTTGCTACTTCATAATTGCAATTTTGCTACTGTGGTGGTTTGAATAGGTATGGCCCCCACAGACTCATGCGTTTGAATGCTTGACCCATGGGGAGTGGCACTACTAGGAGGTGTGGCCTTGTTAGAGTAGGTGTAGCCTTGTTGGAGGAAATGTGTCACTGGGGGAGAGCTCCGAGGGCTCATATGCTCAAGTTATGCCCAGTGTGGCACACAGTCTCCTTTTGCTGCCTACAGATCAAGATGTAGATCTCTCAGCTCCTTCTCCAGCACCATGTCTGCCTTCATGCTGCCAGGTTTCCTGCCGTGACGATAATGAACTAAACCTCTGAAACTGTAAGCCAGGCCCAATTAAATGTTTTCCTTTAGATGAGTTGCTGTGCGGGGGGTGGGGGGTTGGGGGGGGTGGGGGTGGGGAAGAAATGCCTCAGCGGTTAGGAACATTGGCAGTTCTTCCAGAGGTCCTGAGTTCAATTCCCAGCAACCACATGGTGTCTCATAGCCACCTATAATGGGATCTGATGCCCTCTTCTGGCATGTAGGCTCTATATGTAGATATAACATCATATATATATATATATATATATATATATATACATATATATAAAATAAACAAATCTTTTTTTTTTAAACAGTTGCTGTGGTCATGATGCCTCTTCACAGCAAAAGAAACCCTACCTTAAGACACTACTGTTAGGAATTGTAGTTTAAATATCTGATGTTCAGGATATCTGATATGTGACTCCTGTGAAAGGGCCGTTTGACCCCCAAAAGAGGTCATGAGCCACAGGTTGAGAACCACTGGTTTAGAGCAACATACAAAACCGATTATGTCTACAACACCAAACCAAAGCCACTGTCCCAAAACCTGTAAGAAAATTCTGCGAAGACAGTTACTGGGCCCTCTAAAGAGAACCCTCCATGCCTGGCTCTACCCCCAGCCCTTCTTATCACATAGGTCTGCTGAAACCTTTCCCTCTAGGACAAAGGCAGGCACTTTGATTTCTCTTTTCCTGTTCTTCTTTTAAAGTGGAGCCGAACACGAATTCCTTAGACTATGGCGATGACTTCCCCCTTGTCAGCATTTCCTCACCAGTGCTGTTTGGTGTCTCATCTCACCCTCCTACATTCAAAAGCAGGCACCACAATTTTATGTTTGAGGCACAGGAAGTTGAGGCTGGGAGTTGAGCAGCAAAGACATTCTTCCAATACAGAGTAGAACCCAGGATGACCACCAGCTGGGCCCAGGTCTCCAATATCATCATCCCACAGGATTGCCTGGGGAGGGGGCTCTGACACTCTCCCCTTCTCCAGAGCAACCTCATCTTTAAGTTGGCCCATGGAATGCCATCCTTCACACACTCTTTGCTTTTCATCATATGTCCATTGAATTCACCCTCATTTCTCATCTTCTTAGTTATTTAATAAACATCTCTCACAAAGTGAGGCTCTAAGAAAGACTCAGTTGCTCCTGCTCTTTGCAGGGTAATAAAAGTTCAGGCTGTGTAAAACTACACAAGGTACTCACTCTGTGACATCTGCTTCTCCCCGGAGCCCCATCTCCTGCCTCTTTCCCCCAGCATCATACTCTATAGTTACGCTAAACAGCTTATAACTCCTTTGCTGCGCACGGCGGGAGGCTTCACTTGCCACTGTTTTTATGTACACTGCTCCACCTCCCTGGAGTGCCCTTTTACTTCATGGGGCTTCATCCCACTCCATCATCCGGGCTCAGCCCAGGCATCACCCTCACCAGAAATCCTAAGCAAGTCTGAAGGTGGTCCAGTCTTCTATGCTAGGAGTCTATAGTTTTGTAGGAATATTTTATTCCATTTCTTTATTTGTTTGTTTGTTTATTATGGGGGAGTGGGCTGCATGTGGGGAAGGGCCACTGTACCTGTGTAGTGGTCCAAGGACAACTGATGGAAGTTAGTTCTCTCCTTCTATCATATGGGTCCCTGAAACTGAACTTTGGGTCACCAGGCTTGGCAGCAAGCATCTTCATTCACTGAGCCATCCTGCTGCCCAAATTGGAATCTGCTTTTAGAGGATGGTTACATGTTTCTGTGCTTAAGTCACCCACCTCAGCAACTAATCCCCTACCAGACACTTGCTACACAAAGACTAAGCCATTCTCTCTATGCCCTAGCAGCTAATACAAGCTCATGAGAGCACTGGACAAATCTGTGTTGAAAGTCCTTCAAGCCTCATGTTTAGCCTGGGTGGCAATGTATGCATAATTGGATCTTCTCAAAGCCTAGACTCAGATGCCTTTCCATGGGTCCTGGTTCCCTCCACACAAAAAGAAGTTTATATTGAGTTCTTAGAAGTTGGCCATTGTAGCCAGGAATCACAGGTACTAACAGAAACTGTTCCTAGTACCACAAAGTCCTTTCTCACACATCAACATGTCACTGATTTTCTAGAAGATTCTAGAAAGCAGGAAGGAAAGTCTAAGGCTAGTACAAAGTTCACCTGCCAGTCAAGGTGATCCATAAGAGACAGACAAAGCAGAAGAAATGATTCCTTCTCTTCTAAGGACTCTACAGGTGCTTCAATACCGAGAGCATTCCTACCTAAATGGAGATACTTGCCATGATCCTGGCAAACAGGATCTAAGATGTCAATTCTTTGCAAATGAATTGATAATTCTTAAATGTACTCATGGTTAAAATCCCGGAAAAGATTTTTTATACAATATATAAGAAGGCAATTTTGAAATCCATATTGAAAATATAATTACCAAGGGCTGAGGATGTAGATCAGTGGTTGGCAAGACCCTGGATATCAAAAGATACTTTTAGTATGTCAGGTTTTTGTGATAGGGTCTCATGTAGCCGAGGCTGCCCTCTAACTCATTGTGTGGCCCAGTATGCTCTTTTTTTTTTTTTTTTTTTTTTAAGATTTATTTATTTTGTATACAGCATGTATGACCAGAAGAGGGCACCAGATCTCATTACAGATGGTTGTGAGCCACCATGTGGGTGCTGGGAATTGAACTCAGGACCTCTGGAAGAGCAGTCAGTGCTCTTAACCTCTGAGCCATCTCTCCAGCCCCCCAGTATGCTCTTAAACTCCCTGCCTCTGTCTCCTAAGTGCTAGGATTAGAGGTGTATACCATCACATAGGTTATTGTTACCCAAATATACTGTATATATACATACATATATCTATATATGTATGTATGTATATATCACAGGGTTTTACTCTTTAGAATATATCCATATATTACTATTTATATCAAACAGTAAAATTCTGTGATAGCCGCATGTAGAAAGCTGAGAAACCAGAATGTCAGTTTACAAATAAATGTATATATTCGCCAGGCCCATAGTAAGTACTGGGGCCAACAAATTAAGGTGACATTTCATATCGGTGGGACAATAAGTTAGAGAAAGACAATTGACTGTTCCTGAGGAAAAAGTAGATTTTCATACCCATTGTCAGTCATGGGAATCAACTCTAAGAGCTTATAAGCCTACATATGAAAATGTATGTAATTTTTGGAAGGGACTAAAGAATAGTTGATGGCCTCAGGGTAGGGAGGGCCTTTAAAATGAAATAAAAGATATGGAGCTGAGCTGGCAAACTACTGTTTGTGGGTTAAATCTGCACTGCCATCTCTCTTTGTCTAAAAAACCCACAAAGTTTTATTGGGACACAGCCCATCTATTTGCTTTCTTCTCGTCTGTGACTGCTTTTATGCTACAACAGTGTCATGGAGTACTCAGTCACAAGGACTGTGTTACTTGTAAAGCCAGAAGTATTTACTATCTCGCCATTTACAGAAAGAATGCTGACCCTTGGCACAGAGTGAAAAGATTGATAAATATAACTACAAAAATGTAGCACATTTTAGTCACACACAGAGATGCTGTGAGCAGAGTTCAAAAGGCAACAGCAAACTTGAAGGCAATATTTGGAAGATATATATCAGATAGTGGATTGACTGAGGACATGTGGAGACAGCCTACAAATCAAGAGGCCACTCTGACAAGAAAGGAACCATCGTCCCACAGGAGTGGGCAGAGGCCAGGGACAGGAAATTCACAGAAAACCTTCCAGTGGCCAAGAGAAGCACAAATGCATTGTCTCACCTCATTGCATCCTTCACTGCAAGCCCACAGGAAAGAATAGAGCAAGGGAATTTTAGAAACGGATTTATTTTCTAATTTTTATGTATGCCTGCATACCATATGAGTGCCTGGTGCCCAAGGGGGCCAGAAGAGGACAGTGGACTCCCTGGGACTGGGGTTATTGATGGTTATGAGCCACCTAAGGGTGCTGAGAAGTGAACCTAGGTCCTTTGGAAAAGCAGACCGTGCTCTCAAGTACTGAGCCATCTCTCCAGGTCCCAAGAAATGTTTGATGAAAGAACTATTTATAAACGTGTGATCTAGAGGAATCACACACATACACACATATACATGCACATACACAAACTGTAACACAGTAATCTGAGGTTAGCATTTTAACATTGTACATATTTTATATTATATATACATATATACACACATATGTTTACTACAATAAAATAGCATGGACATTCTCCAAAAGATATTAATGAAGGGAGTAAACAATGTTTTAAAAAATTTGAATTTAGGGCTGAAGGTGGAGCTCCATGGTGCAGAACTTGCCTGTTAAAATCCACACACACATGCACATTCATCCACTCTCACAAATATGCACGTACACACATTCACACATACACACATGTGATCACCCACAGGCACACTTACACAAAGACACAGGGAATGGGAAGATAAAAAAAAAATGTGAAAACTCAAAAGTATAAGCATAAGATTCTGGGGTGGCTACATTTCTACAAAAATAGGTTTTAACTCAATTGATATCCCTCAGTAATTGTGCTTAGCCAGATGACATCACCAGTGTGCAGCACACTCTTGAGTCCTAGTATTAGGGAGGCTGAGAGAGAAGAATTCTGAGTTCAAACAGCACATTTTAGGCTGGCCTGGGTAACATAAAAAGATGCTGTCTTTAAAAAGACAAAGTAAAAGTAGATCTCAAGATTAGAAATATCACTAGGAAAATAAATTAAAGTATAGATCCCTTTGCTATGAGCAAGGGCATCAAGATCATGGTGGGGAAACCTGCAGAGATGACCAAACCAAACTAGTGGGAACTCATGAAATTTGGATCAACAGCTTGGAGCCTGCATGGGACTTGGCTAGGCCCTCTGCATAGCAAGACAGTTGTGTAGCTTGATCTGCTTAAGGGGCCCCCTGGCAGTAGTCTCAGAATCCATCCCTGGTGCATGAGCAGGCTTTTTGGAGCCCACTACCTATGATGGGACACCTCACATAGCCTTGAGGCAGGGGGAAGGGCTTGGACTTGCCTCAACTAAATGTACCTCCCCATAGGCAGCCTTACCTTCTTGCAGGAGGGAATAAGGGGTGGCTTGGGAGGGGGAGGCTGGAGAGGCGGGAGGGAGGAAGAAGGGGATCTTTGATTGGTATGTAAAATGAGTAAATTTTTTTTAAAGTATAAATCCCTTAAAAACAAGCTTAATAATCTTAAATGTCTATGCATCAAAATATAGAAAATAATCCAAAATACAAAATCCACAAATAGAGTATTTATTTTATCACATTCTTCTCTGTAATTAGCAGACCAGGTGTGAAACTGTCAATGAAGTATGGATGGTTTGATGAACAAGGACCTGTTCTACTCAAAGCCTGAAGATGTGACAGAAAGCCTAGAGGCCTCATAAGTGTAGTGGAGGCATCAAATAGGAGGTGAGACTTTGGGTATACTTCTGCACTTATGTAAATATCTTATATAAATACGCCTTCCACAAACATAGTACTATACATAGGTAATTTTATAATGTTCATCATCCAGTAACATTGTTGGAGAGAAGATGGTTGATTATTTTTGTAAGAACGTATTTATTGTTTGTGAAATTAAAAACTTTACTACCATGACTACCAATAACAGCAGCATAGCTAAAAATGAAAATAAAAACAAGCCAACACAGCAACAAACCAAAAGCAAAGTCAAGCACGGCTGGACCGTGAATGTCTCCTCTGATACTGGAGCCCACTGTTTTTGTACCTACTTCCTCTGCAGACCTTCCATGCTTGAAGACCAAGAACTAGGCCTGTGTCCTGGACATTTCCTTTTCCAGTCTTTACCCCTTTCTAGAAATTGTGTTGATTTCGACCCAATCCGAAGGCCATTGTTGTGTCTTCTAGAAACCCTGCTAGCTGGTAGAGAGCTAGTGGGTAACAGATACAGATTGGCTCACCCATGCACCTTCCTGGAAAATGAAGAATGGGATAGAGGAAGTCAGCCCTGTAATATATCCATGGCTTTGTGTTTAACTACGAGAATAGGAGAGTCAGGAGAGAGATGGGCCCTGGAGAAGTGAGGGGCAAATGAAATGCCTGGCAGAGGAGACCACAGAAGGAAATCCTGCTGGGTTTTGGAGAGCAGACTCTGGGCGACATCAACAGTGACCTTGTACTTTCATACAAACATCATCCCTGCTTGTTTATCAGGAATACCCATACTGCATTCTCTTACTTATAACCAGGAGAACCCTGGTGGGATAGAGCTGTATGCTCTTTGTTTCCAGCAGATTGTTCCTTGCCCGGTGCCCAACAACTGGATCAAATGGGGCAGCCATTCCTCCTCAGCAGCCTTGCAAATGCTTGCCCAGTGCTGGATACTTGCAGTGCTCGTGGCTTCTCGGCTCCTAAGACACCCATGCCACAGACAGGCAGTGCTGACGGGGGCCTCAGGGGCCTCGCAGGGCCTCTTCGATATGGCAGCTCTATGAACATGACTCGGCCTGTCCTGAACCAAACGTCCCCATCTTCACGGATTGCTTCATGAGGTACTCCTTCCAGATCTTTCTTCCACTGATGACACTCTCCAGGCAAACTCCCGTTTGTCAGTGTCTCTCTTAGACTAAAGTGCCTCAAATTGACTCTTCAGCCCTTAAGCTTCTCTGCCCTGTGAGTGATAGGCAGAGCTGTGGAGAGGTCATAAAAGACTCCACAGGACTGAGAATTGGTAAGGGGCTATATTACTTTGCTGAGTATTTAAAAGAGAATTATTAGCTGCAGGGAGCTACTTGGAAATTGCTCCAATATATAAACTCTTAAAAGTATTCGTATGAAATTCATTAATACCTGTGACTTGTTTTGCCAATATGGAGCTCGAAGCATAGAATGTTACCACAGCACAAAGCACACATCTCCCTAGTCAATCCCTCTGTCCCTCCGTGACTGTGAATCACTCACACTTGAGGGGCAGCTGGCATCCTTGGAGCTTGGGATTGAACTGCAGACTCTGCAAAGTCAAGTGGACGGTTAAGACTGCCAGAGCGTCCTGGAGACGGGAAGACACCTTAAAAGGGATCATCTACTCTAATCCCTTCATTTTACAGATAAGCCACCTTAAATCCGTTCTGGAACAAGTGGGGCATTAATAAATAAATAAAACAAAGTAAATTTTACCTATGAGGAAGCTGAGACTCAAAAGCAGTTAAGTGGCCAGCCCAAGAGCATGAGGCTGGCTGGGGAACAGGGCCAAGGCTTGTCCAGGTAGTCTACAGTTCTTGGGTCCTGCACCCAGCCCATTCCAGTGGAAAGCCAGCATACCATAGGGACAACCCCTAGGTGCTAAGAAATGATTGTCACCTCTCTGAAAACAGACACAGTCTAATGGCCGTTTGTTCAGAGTCAGAAATCTAACAGCAACTGAACTAATCAGAGCCCGCAAGTAACTAGTGTCTATCAACTAGCCAGCCCTGCCTGGACTAGTTTCCCAGCTGACCTCGCTCCCCCAGGGCACCCAGAAAGTGAAATCAATATTAGAGTTAAAATTGCCAGTCTTCTTAAAGGTTGAATCTGGAACTGTAAGAGCCAGGCATCAATTTCAAACATGGTTTGGAATTCTCTTAGCTTTCCTATAGCCTCCCGGAACCTCAGCCTCTCCTGCGCAGACTGGAAAAGCCATCTCCCCACACAGCCAAGGGGTAGAACACATCTCACCCCTCTCAGATGACTTTCCCAAATTCTGGCCACTCTAGTTCACTAAAGAGAACCTCTGTATTCTGTATGGAGGGTAATCAAATCTACTGATGCCCTAGGCATGCTGGGAACCCCCGACACACACACTTGGAATGGAGGGAAGTGTATTAGTCAGCCTGAGCTATTCAGGGCATTTCCATTCCCACTAGGGGGTCAGGGAACTCAGCTAAGTTCACATCCCTCTGGAGTAGCAAGGACCTGAGACTTCAGCTCCTCCCTGAGAAGTGAGCAGCAGGAGATGGAGTCTCCAGGACTTTGGGAGGGAACCAGGATGCATGCAAATTAAACAATATCCTGCAGAGGTAGTAACCTGGAAAGGAAATTGCAGCAAGATGGATGGTCCAAGAAACCTGGAAGGCTCGGGCAGCAGTTCAAGCCAGAAGCATTCAGTCTAGGTAAAAGCCACGACTCCAGCCCCACAGCAGTCATGTACCTCCCCACTGTCCCATCGACATCTCTTCCAATACCTCTCTAGTTGGTGGCTTTGCTTGGATGCCCGGTTTCCGGTGTCTTTCAGAAGGAACGCTTATCTGCCTTTGAAGGTCTTATTCTGGGACCATTTCTTATTTTCCTCCTTTCTTCTTTCAAAAAGAAAGAAAGAAAGAAAAAACAGCAGCTTTGACTAGTCTGAGGGTGACACGAAGGCCTGATTTTTATGCAACGTTGCAAGTGCCTTTCAGCTACACAATGGCAGGTTCTTTGACAATGTCATGCGTCTATTCAAAACAACCGGCATGCCAGTCAGAGGCCTGGGCGTTTGCACAGTGCTTGTTCTCAGTAGTGATAAGGCATGTTAGATTTTCCCATTCTATTTGAGAAATAATTCTGGTCTTTTTAAAGTCCCCTGCTTTTTTGATTATTTTTTTTTTCTTGCCTCTTTGGTGAACAATAGGACCTGTCCCTGTTTGATTCCTTACGTGATGCTTGTGTGGTAACAACTCGAGAAAGAGAGAAAAAGGGAGTGGGGACAGGCTGGGGGTTGAGAGGGGGAGAATGAGGGCCTTAACGGGCTCTGCCAGGTGCTGGCTGAGAGAGGTGGTATTAAGGAAGGGCCGGGAGATTAGTACTGGTAATTTTGTTGGGTCGATTTGTACAGCTCCTTTTGTTGGAAGCCAGGGCGTGCAGGAGGATGGGTTAATTATCCACTCCCCTGTTCCCCGGCCTGGTCCTCAGCAGCTAGACCTCTCTCTTCTAGCAGTTGCAGCATTGAGGATGGGACGTCTCCTCTTTGTGCTTGTTGGAAACATAATGAATAAAAAGAGAGCAGAGACCTGAGCTGGGTGTGGTGGGGCATGCCCATGATCCCAGCATTTGGCAGGTAGGAACACGAGGATTGGGAGTTCAAGACCATCCATGGCTATCTATCAACTTTGAGGCTGTCTGAAAAATAAACAAAACAGGGAGGGAGAGAGGGAGAGGCTGAGCAGGGATATGACCTACCGAAGATTTGAGAGGACAGTAAGATCACCCGCTTCCACAAACGGATATAGAAAGGCCCCAGCCTTCTACTCACTGCAAATGGAAGTTGCTCAATCTGACTGTCCTGCCTCTAAGTGGCTGTGTCTTCACAGCTGGTGGTGGTGGTTTTAGTGGCATTACAGACGACATCAGTACTCAGTAGCTCAATGCAACCACCATTCACTCACACCACAGTCTTTCAGAGTCATTCTGGGCTGCCTCAGCTGCTTTGATGCTGGGGTCTCTCTGGTATGCTCCCAGGTTGACCATGGATAGGGACTGGTTAGCCAGCCCTGGTAATCTCCCTTGTCATCTGGTGGATCACTGAGGCAACAAGGGAGGCCGAAGACAGCTATGTCACAGGGTAACTTGGGCCTTCAGGCTGCAAGAAGACAAGAAGAAAATCACTCGAGTCTTTCAAGATCCTGCTTTATTGAAGCTGTGAATGTCCCATTGGCTAAAGGAAGTCACACTGGCTAGCTGGATCCAAGGAACAGTGAAAATAGTCCCTTGTGTCAAGGCCAGAGAAGAGATGACAGCCATTTTCCCTTCACCTGTTGCAAATTGGATTCTCTTTTCCCTCCATATTCCACCTACATAAAGGCACATCCACTGAGAGCTGATTTACACACTGGCTCAGAGCTTTACTAGTTCAGTAGTGTTTCTGTCTTGAACCCCATGTCCAGTTCCCCTCTCTCATTCACATTCTGTATGTTTCTGCCAAACTGGACCTACTGTTTGTCTACTTTTCCACAAGGCAGTATTGGCAGAACATGCCTGCCACACTCATTTTGTGGATGAGGAGATTGAGACCCAGGGAGCTAATTACCACCTGTCCCCTACATGGGACACTGGAAATCCCTGCTGCAGTCTCAAAATTGGGGTGCCTAGCTGGAAAAATCAGATAACTCAAGAAATTTATTGCATTCTTTCTTCCACCATACAAAGTGAAGGACAGATGCCTTAAAATGTATGTACTTTATGCCCAGTCCCCTATGACCGGGAAGGGACTTAACATGCTTCCCCCAGCACTGCACTGGCAAAAAGGAGTCAGAGACTAGCAAAGGGATGCAGAAAACCGTAGAGACACTCAGACCTCTGTAGGGAAATGACACCCTGTGGGCAGATTGACCGAGTGCTGTCAGCAAAGGCAAGGGGGGTAGTCATTAAACTCTATATGTTTTTATTTTCTAGCCAAGGAAAGCATATACACTCATCTGTTGAGACAGTCTATTTCTGTTGGCACGAAAACTCAGCAGACATTTGCTGGACATAACTCTCTCTATGGAACACTGAGCAGCTCTCTGGACAGAGTCCTTTTTCATAGTTCCAGAAACCCATTTATTTGCTATGTCCCCCCCCCAACCCCCTGCCTCGCAGTTCCTGGCATGGTGTGTTGCCCACAGTAGGTGCTCAATCAATGCCATGGGCTGATTGGTAAGTGGCATGAGCTGTTTTGACTTCTCACCAGGCACAGAGGATCTATCCCCGGGTGAGTGGATGGGGTTATTGGGAAGGCTAAATTAATTGATTTACTATCGACTGGAACTACAGACCTCTGTCCAATATTCCTAGAATCCACAACTCCCTTAGTTGGAGAAAAACTTCAAATCCTATGTGGGTTTTACCTAAGGAGTCCAAATTCATGCATCACTGAGAAGGTCAGGCCAGAGTCGACTTCTTCCCACTCTATGCCTGAATGCCATCTAGCAGGTTCTTTTCCTTCTCTATCACCCATGCTGTCTTCTCCCCAGGCAAGCATTTTGAAACTCAACTGACATAATCTAGGGGATACTGCAAGTATAATACAGATGTGAGCAATACTGACTCAGGCTGAGTATCCCTCATCAAAAATTCTTAGGACTAAAAGCGTTTTGGATTCTAGTTCTCTGTCTCTGTCTCTGTCTCTGTTTCTTTAATGTTTCCATGTATATTTTGAGATAGCTTGGGGATAGAACCCAAGTCTAAACATGAAATTCATCTCCATTTCATAAATACCCTATACATGTAGGCTGAAGTAATTTTACATGATGTTTTTAGGATGCCTGCATTTTGATCTGCAACCTATCAAATTGTAGAATTTTCTCCTTGTGTCATTGTGTCAGTGCTCAAAAAGTTTCAGGTACTAGCCCGTTTTAGGCAGGAAATTTCTGGAAAGGTGGTGTTCAGTCTGCAATACCCTTAGACTGTTAGTATAGAACTCAACTAAACTTGATTTTAGTTGAATTTTTTACTGAGGACTTCATGATTCAGCTCTACCCAAACTGGGCTTGAAAACTGTTAGAGCCTAGCAGAGGCTGTAGAGATGCCATACCACACCACCACCAGTAGGGGCAGCACTTTGTGACGGTAGGTGGTCTAGCCCCCAGCCTGGAGACACAGGCTTAAACGTTTGTCCTCTGCTGCAAAGCCCGGGTAGTACTGCTGTGGTTAGTCCAGCACTGTGCCTCTCAATCTCTAAGGTTTTGTTAATGTGCAAATCATGGCTCAGCAGGTGCAAAGCAAGGATTAAGAAGTTTTTAATCCCAGCACTCTGGGAGGCAGAGACAGGTGAATCTCTGTCCTCCTAGGTCTACAGAGCAAGCTCCAGGATAGCCAAGGCTACACAAAGAAACTCTGTCTCAAAAAAAGCCAATAAATAAAGAAAATAAAATAAAAAGGGGAAGAGGAGGAGGAGGAAGAGGAAGAAGAAGAAGAAGAAGAAGAAGAAGAAGAAGAAGAAGAAGAAGAAGAAGAAGGCAGCACCTTTTAGCAATCAACAAGGCAATGCTGACACTGCTCTTGAAATCAACCATGAATCCAACTAGTGATTAAAGAAGCCATCCGGTGCTTGTGGGTAGGATTCCTTATGTGGCCCTACCGTGCCCAGCTCAAAAGGCACAGCCTGAGTGAGGGATAAAACTCTGGTGGTTCATTTATGCCCTGCCCCTCAGTGCAGGCAGGTTAGGGGAGGGCTGGGAGTGTGGAGGGGAAGCTTCTAATTCATGGCCCTATATCCTAAACAAAGGTGCTTTCTGGACTGTAGAGTTCAATGAGAGTTAGAATTCTGCACTCTTCCCTGGCTAGGCCACACTAGAGTCTAGAATGGGCCAGGGTGGGGCTAGAGTGGACCAGCTCCAAAGTGATCGGGCCTCCTACCACTCTGTGTTTGTTCTATCGTTTTCAAAAGGTGTTAAATTTGTTTCATAAACAGAAAAATTGTATGTATTGATGGGGTGCCATGTGATACTTCTATACATATAGACACTACATACTGTTTGAATTTGGTTAACTATATCCATCCCTTCAATCACTTACCATTTCCTTACCATTAAAACCTTGAAAATTCTTTTCCCCCTAGATTTTTTAAATATATGGTACATTACTGCTTTCTTTCTTTCTTCCTTCCTTCCTTCCTTCCTCCCTCCCTCCCTCCCTCCCTCCCTCTCTCTCTCTCTCTCTTTCTTTCTTTCATTCTTTCTTTCATTCTTTCTTTCATTCTTTCTTTCTTTCTTTCTTTCGCTTGTGTGTGTGTGTGTGTGTGTGTGTGTGTGTGTGTGTGTGTGTGTGTGCGTTTCTCTATGTAGCCTTGGTGGTTGTAGAACTCACTCTGTAGACCAGGCTGGCCTTGAACTCACAGAGATCCCCCTGCCTCTGTCCTCTGGAGTACTGGGATTAAAAGCATGTGTTACCACCTGCCCAGCTGTTATTTTCTAGCCACTGTAAACCAGCAGAACCACTCAGAGATGGACTTTACCCAATGGCTCCACACATATCCTCTTACTGCAGCCTGTGGAAAACCTTTGTTAACCCCTTCCTAGAGATGACCAGAGCATACACACCAAAGTCAAACAAACATCTGAAGGTGATTCAGTCCATAAAGACAAGTTCATCTAGACCTCAGTTTTCAAATTCTTTATATTTCTAGGACACCACATAGGCCCATGTGGAAATGGACCAGAGAGGGCCCATCAGGTATCAGCAGCTGGGTGAAGAATCTGTCTTCCCCCTGGTAGGAGAAAAGCAACAAAGAATCGTCGCCTGGGCTCCTTCCCACTCCACAACAGGCTACCTGGTGCACAGCAGGTGTGGTCACACCCTTGAGTCACCAGGGACAAGTGTTGCAGGATATTTGATTACACTCTAAAGATGTATCTTTGCCAATGCACCTTCTGATTGGTTTTAATAAAGAGTTAAATGGCCAATAGCTAGGCAGGAAGAGTTTAGGTGGTACTTCTGGGGACCGAGAGGACACTGGGAAGGAGAAAGGAGAGATAAGCCAGATGTGGAACAAGTCAGACACACAGAATGGGATAGAGGAAAAGCCATGAGGTAGGATGCAGATTAATAAAAATGTGGGTTAATTTAAGTTATAAGAACTAATTGAAAACAAGTCTAAGCTAAAGGCTAAGCTTTCATAGTTAATAGTAAGTCTCCATGTCATTATTTGGGAACTGGCCGGCGGGTCAGAGAAAGACTCATTACAGACTGGGTGCAGTGTGTGCTGAGATGCTAATAGATTATTTAGGAATCCGACATTCTGGGGTGTGAATGTGTGTGTGTGTCACTTTGGACAAGCAAAAATGTGTCACTTGCTTTTTAATATTTTAAAGGATGCAGGTAGACAGGAGACTTTGGCATGAGTAACCTCAGACTCACACACCGATCAAATGGATTCTTGAACTTATCGAGTGCTTAGAGTGTACACACTTTAACTTGAAAAATTACCAGGTTTGTCTAAAGAAAAAATTTCAAACATAAAACATGAAGCTCATTTGAAGGGAAAAATTCTCCAGTGGAGTGAACCCAGCCTGTCACAGGAAAGTTAAACCAGGCATAAAGGAAAATGTCAGCTGTGTGGGAGAACCAGCTGTCTCTCACTTTTTTATAAAAAAAATTATTTTTATAAGCTACATCAGATTATAGGAGAATATATGAGTGTGTGAGGCTGGGCATCAGGAGGCCAGGAGGGAGTGGACCTTACTCCCTCAAGGGTTGCTCAGCTCTCTCTGGGAGTACTCAGGATTTTTTTTTAAACTCTAAAAAAAGTACTCTAGAGTGACACATTTATAAGCAGCGAAGAATTACTCAAATAAGAGACACTGTCAGCTGTTTATTTGGAAAGCTTTTTACTAAAGGATGAGGGGAAAATAAAACCTCTCTTGTCTTCTTCATGCTTTTTCAACAGGGCGGCCAGTGAATTCCTTCCGGGCTCTATTCTCTTTCGAAGCCTGATTTCTGTTTCTCCCTCCCTTTCCCACCTCTAGCTGAACTATCTGCCCACCTCCCAAAAAGAAGAAAAGGGAAGGGAGTCTGGCTCCATGAGAGCTTGTTGGAGACAGAAGATGTAGTGCTTGTAGGGTGCAAAAGGGATTATAATGAATTCCAGAAATGGTACCCAGCCAGGAAAAGAAAAAAAAGCAAGACAGAAGAAAGATGCAGGAGGGAGGAAAGGAATGCAGAACAAAAACAGGGTGTATTCATTATTTTCCTTGTTGCTTTCAGAAAATACCTAACAAAGGTGACTTAATGAAAGGGTCCCTTTGGCTCCAACCGTGAGAGTGCATTGGCCGACAGGAGTGTGAAGCAGCTGGTTATGGTGCATGTACAGTGAGGAAGCCCAGAGCAAAGGATGCTGGTGCTCAGCCCGCTTTTTCATTTTTATTTCACTACGACCCCAGCCCACTGGGGGCTGCCACCCATGTTCAAGGTGGGTCTTCTCTCCTGTGCTAAACCTCTCTGGAAACGCTCTCTCAGACACACTCAGAGATGTGTTTCCATGGTGATTCCAAGTCCAGTCAAGTTGACAAGACTGGCCATCATCAAAACTAGGAAGTGAGCTTCAGTTCAGCTCTTGAGTTTTCAGGAAAGGCCATGCATTTAAGGCATGGTCACTAGGGTTTGGTGCTGGCCCCAAAGCTCCCAGGAATTCTCCTGTCTCCACCACTGAGTGCTGGGATTACAGACACTCTGGCTCTGAATCTGGCTTTTGCATGAGCTCTCAGCATTTGAACTCAGGTCCTCAGGCTTGCATGGCAAATGCATTTACCCACTGAGCCATCTCCCAGGACCCTGCTTGTCTCTCTGCTTCTCAGTCACAGTGGGGGACTGTTAGAGCCACTCTGTCATGCATTTCTGCTCTTTCCTCTTGGGTCTGATCTCTTTCTCCAAAGTTTGCTCCATCTGCAGAGATATTCCTGGATCCCATCTAGGCTGTGAGTCGTTTGAGTACATATCCAGGGCCAGGATCAAGTCTGGTTCTTGTTTATGCTCCCTAGTGCTTGATTCAGAATAAATGCACAATGGAAAGGCTCAGGTAGTAACCCATCCTAGCAACACGTTACTCCAAGCATTGTGTGTACGTTAGTTCAAATCCCCAGAGCACCCTTAATAAAGATTTTACACTGGCTCACATTTTAGAGATGAGTTATCTGGAGGGGTTGAATGACTTGTCTACTGCTATTTAGCATGAGAGGAGGGAAACTGAGGCTAAACCCAGGTGTCTGGAAGTTCCTCATTCAACCAAGACACCAGTTCCTTCCTAAGCCTCACCTAATGCTTAGTTTTCTGACTGAACAATTGAGTCAGAACCTTAATCATATGCCAGACTCCAAATATAAGATCATTCTTTGGTTTTAATTTGTGTTTGTTCTGGATGCTTACATCCATGGCCTGTCACCCTCTCCACTCTACCTAAAAATGCACAACACCAGCACTTCATGTCACTCAGACATGTGGTTAGAATAGCCCAGGAAAGCCCAGAGTTCTAAACCCCTTGTTTGGCAGATTTGCAGGATCATTATTTAGGATAAACGAATGATAGTGTATCCTTCCTACAATAGGGCTGGCATGAAACCATTCATGACCCTGACGATGCTAACTGCATTGTAAGGCTACAGTTACTAGTGTAAATGTGAGATCTGGCATCTCAAGTCC
The DNA here is from genome assembly GCF_004664715.2 of Peromyscus leucopus. NCBI lineage: Eukaryota > Metazoa > Chordata > Mammalia > Rodentia > Cricetidae > Peromyscus > Peromyscus leucopus. The sequence continues at coordinate 26,222,592 of NC_051069.1, read as the reverse complement.
CACTTTACCCTGAAGCCTGTCTGCCACACAAGGGCTGCCACTCCAGAGATCACCCTCTTCTCAGCACCACACAATCTGGAAGTGTAGAAAATGTTCTCTGAACTCTCCTCTGGCTAGTCTATAAAAGAATCCATAAGTAGGGACAGCCAGAGGGAACAGAACATCTGTGTGGTAAGTCTTCCCCTCTGGGCTAGCTACGACAGACCAGTGCCTGTCTTTAGTCCTACACACCCACAGGAGGCACTATTCCTACCAATTCAGTGTGTGTAGAGCTCTCTGGAGCCTGACTCCAAGGGTCCCTGAGTTAGACTTGCATTTGTACCCAGGCCGTGCTCTCTCTTGTGGTGTAATCTTAGGCCACTGATATTTCTCTGACCCCCAATGTCAGATGGGAACAAACATGGCTGCTCCTGTCTCACGGGACTGTTGGGAGGGTGAAGGGAGACAGTGTGATTAAACAGCTAAGAACAGAGGGTGCAGCAGCAAGAACTCAATGTGTCAATCATTTTTTTTTTTTTTTTTGCCTGAGCAAGTGGGGAAGACACAGAGGAAGTGTTCAACAACAGCTGTTCACTAATGAGTGACTTTCTCCCCTATAAAGCCTGGACCTATGGTTCCTCCTCCAGAATATTCTACTGGAAGGAATCAAATTTCCTGGTGCCTTAGGTGGAATATGGCAGCCATCAGTACCTGCTTAAGGCGTCAAGAAAAAGTGAACAACATAGAAGAGAAAGGACGATCAGACTGTGTTGCCCTGGGCAGGTCTGGTAATAAGCATGTGTTGAAGACAGGAGGCTACACTTGCTCGCCTTCCTATGCACAGCATGCTGAAGATGTAGAAGAGGGACTCTAGTTGATGCTGTTTCCCATAGCTTATCCTTTCTTCACAACACAGGCCATCCTGGCATCTGTATTCCCAGCCTTGTCCTTCCGCATTCTCCACCCCATCAACCAGGAGAGACCTACAGACCTTGTACAGGCATGGAAACTGTCCTTTCCAGAAGCCAGGCAACCTGAATCCTGTTGAACTACAGAACTCTGTCCTTGCACACACCCAGCATCCATCAGCCTTGGGTTTCTTGACTCTATCCTCAAACAGCCAACAAATTCTGTCTGCCTTAAAAATATCAAATGAGATACCATGGAAGAAGTTTTAAAGGCATATGCTTGTCACTTTGTATTGCAGGGATTGGTCCCAGGACCCCCGCAGATACCCAAATCTGCAGGTGTTTGCATTTTAGGTAAAGTGCATTGTACCTGTGCCCAGCCTAAGTACGCAGCTAGACTTTAGATTGTCTCTAGATTAACTTTAATGCTTAATGCAATGTCAGTGTCACCTGCATTGCCACTGTGCCACACTGTCGAGGGAAGAATGACAAGGAAAGAGTCTGCACATGTTCTTTGCAGATGCAAGTTTTCTTTGAATTCTTTCAGTGCATGGTTGATTGAATCTGCAAATATAGAGCCTGTGAATACTGAGGGCTGATTGCATTGAGCTACTCAAAGCTGGTGTAAATGATTAGACATAATAAACATTAATCTACTGTTGTTCCCAGCAATGCCAGTGGGCTTTACACTATCCACAGACTGTCCAGTTGCCTCTCCAGTAAGACAACATATAAGCTGGTATGGAAGCAGGAGGGGCTGGTTCAGGCCTCCTCTGCTCCAGGATGGCTATAAATGTGGCCCAACACATTTGTATGATAGACAACAGTGTCAGTTTTTTTTTTATCACTGTGAAAATCTATAACACAAAGAAGTCATCCAAGGTAGAAAGTAAAGTATGTGCAAAGGCCCTGTGGTAGGGAGGAGCTTTTGAACATTCTAGAAATTGGCAGAAGACCTTGGTGTCTAAAACATAGCAGACAGGGTGCAATTGGAGAGAGACATGGTGTATAGCAGATGCCTGGTGGTATTTGACTACTAGTAGATTAATTGGTGAGTGAACAGGGCTGCAGCTTGGGTCGAGGAAGCTTATCTCTCTGTACCCTTCTGGTAATGCACATTTCTGCAGCAGCACTGAATACATCTGGCAACATCCCTCTCCAGATTCTGTGGAGAGAGACCCCTGTCCAGGCTTCACCAACTCACCTGGCGATCCGATGCCAGCTGGAGGTCCTGGCCTTTCTACCTGACTGACTCTGTCCACTTTTCTCACTCAGAGAGCCCCCCTCCATCCCTCCTCCTCTGGATCCCTGTGGGGGCCACTGCCTATGTTTATGGAAACTGAACATGTCATTCAAGCCAGCACCTCTGGCCTCCCAACACCGGAGATCAGCGGCCACTGTTTTCCCTCTCTGTCACTGGACTCTGCAAGTGAAGGCTGGTCTCCCCGTGGCTGTTCCCAGAACCTCGCAGACGGTAATGAGTCCGGGGTTGGTGTTAAGCTCAGATGTCAAACAGAGTGGCCAGGGCCTCCCGAAACGCCAAGAGAGCCCCGAGCTTCTCCCTCTACAAGGTCAGCTTGTGCGTAACACTTCATTAAATTGCTCAAACACTGAGCCGTGTCTTTAACCAATACCTTTAATGTCATTTTCTGCAGACTTAATAGAGGGGCATTAGCATACCTGTCAAGTCTTCCCATTTCAACTTGGAAGCCAGTGAAGTTTAAAGTGCCTCCCTCATCCCACAGTGGATTTAGCTTCAAACTTGGGTTTAAGAAAAAGAAAAGAAAAAAAGGAGGAGTTGGGGGAATCCTCTGCGGGGCTGTGTGACGGAGTAGGGGATAGTGTCTCTGTCTTGGTTTTCTTCTAAGGCTGCCTACTGCCTCCAGGAAGTATATCTGGGTTAAGAGCTATGGAAGGCAAGCCTAGGCATTGACTAGACAGTGGCTCAGTCTCCTGCTCCCACTGTGTGCTGCTCAGAATGGAATCTGCAAGTTAGTTTAGGAGGAGACAAAGACCAAATCGAGAGGATGTTATGCCTCCCATCACTCATGTGGACATCTAGTTCTTAAAGTGATGGTGTTACAAGTGGGCTGTAGTGGATATTGCCTGTAAAGTAAAGGATAGTAATGCTATAATCCACAGACCCAGAGAAGCTAAGCAGCAAGGGAGCCTCAAGCGGGGACTCATGGATCTCCTTGGGAAGGGGAAATTGAATAGACATCACGAGTGAACTGGGGGAAGGCAGGGACGGGAAAAGGAGGGATCAGGCTGGGGAAGGAGGGAGGGAGGGAGTACTGAGAGAGGCGACTGGAATTGGGAGACATTTTGGGGTCAAGGTAGAAGCCTAGTACAATGGAAACTCCCAGGAATCTACAAGAGTGACCCTAGCTAAGACTTCTAGTAATGTGGGATACAGAGCCTGAACCAGCCATCTCCTGTAGACAGGCAAGACTTCCAAAGGAGGGACTGGGACACCAATCCAGCCACAAGACCTTTGACCTACAATTTGTTCTCTCTGCAAGATGTGCTGGCCAACGAATGACTGGTCCACCTTGAGACCCATGCCACAAGAGGGAGCCCATGCCTGACACTGCCTGGAGGGCCAGGAGCCAGAGTTTGATAGCCCAGAGACCTAGGATAGAACCAAACATGACTAGCAAAAAAAGAAAAAAAGTCAACAAAATGATTCCTAGTGATATTCTGCTATACTCATAGGTTGGTGCCTAGTCCAATTTTTTGTCATTAGAGAGGCTTCACTTAGCAACTGATGGAAACAGATGCAGAGACCCACAGTCAAATTAGGTGGAGCTCAGGGAATCCGGAAGAAGAGGAGGAGAAAGGATTGTAGGAGCCAGAGGGGTCAAAGATGCTAAGAAAATGGCCCACAGAATCAACTAACCAGGGCTCATAGGGACTCACAGAGATTGAAGTGACCATCAGGGAGCCTGCATGGTCTGACCTAGGCCCTCGGCATATATGTTATGGTTGTGTAGCTTGGTGTTCCTGTGGGGCTCCTAACAGTGGGAGCGGGGGCTGTCTCTGCCTCTTTTGCCAGCGTTTGAGACCCTTTTTCTCCTACTGGGTTGCCTCATCCAGCCTTAATATGAGGGGATGTGCAAGTCTCATTGTAACTTAATATACCATGTTTGTTTGGTATCCCTGGGAAGCCTGCCCTTTTCTAAAGTGAAAGGGAAGAGGAGTGAATCTAGGGAGAGAGGGGGGTGGGGGGAGGGATTGGGAGAAGAGGAGGGAGGGGAAATTGCAGTCTGGGTGTAATAAATGAGAGAATTAAAAAAAAAAGAAGTGGGCTGTTGGACAGTGTTGTGTTTGGATGTGAAATGTCTCTACAAGCTCATGTGTCCGAACACTTGGTCCCAGTTGGTGACATTGCTTTGGAAAGCTGTGGAACCTTTAGGAGGCAGAGCCTTGCTGGAAACTGTAAGTCACTGGGGGTGGGCCTTGAGACTTTACAGCCTGGTCCCACTTCCAGTCTATTCTCTGTTCCTTTGGGTTGGTGTGTGTGTGTATGTTGGTGTGTGCATGTGTTCCTGTGTGTCAGTGCCAACATGCTATGTTGTGGAGGTCAGAGAACAAAGTTGGCCATTGGTGGCAGGCTCTCCTGCTGTCTAACACTGCATACACCATGTGAGTGGGCCCACATCCTTCTGGCTAGTCTTCTTTTTGTCCAAATCATCTTCTGGTAAGGGCATGCCTGAATTACTCACACATTCATTAGTGTGTCCAACTTTTAAGTCAGTTATGGGGATCCAAACTCAGGGCATCAGGCTTGCAGATCAAATGCTTTCCTCACGAAGCCATTCTCAAGTCCTGCTCCCCACTTTTGGACTGTGGAGACAGTGTAACTATCTACCTTACACTCCTATCTCACACCTTCCCTGCCGTGATGGACCGGATCCCCTCAAACTGTAAGCTCAAATAAACTATGTCCCTAAAATTGCTTCGTCTTGCATATTCAGCCACAGCAATGAAAAACAGTCGCTACTACAAACAGGTGGCTTCTAAGCAGCTAATGTTGCCCATAGTTCTGGAAGCTGGGAAGAGCAGATGAAGGCATTGATAGATTTGGTGTCTGATGAAGGCCTGCCACCTTGTTCATAGAAGGCTTTGTCTGTGTCTCATCCAGAGGAAGCATGAGTTGGCTCTTTGTGGTCTCTTTAGTAAGGACACCAAACCCAATCATAAGGGTTTCAACCTCATTACTTGGTACCCACAAAGGTCCATTTCTCCACACCTTCAGTGGTTAGGATTTTAGCATATGCCTTTTGGAGAGATACAAGCACTCAGATTCTGACAGAATGGTTTATGAGGAGCAAGGTGATTCTCATCTGTTGGGAGCAAATAGAGACCATCTGCTCACTCCATGATCTGTTGCCAGAGAAGGAAAGCCCAGACCTCTGCACTCCGGGACCATGAACAGGTCTTGAAACAGCGTTGGCTCGTCCCATCTGTGGAATGGGCTCAATTTCAGCAGAAGGTCAGTGCTCACGGAGCTCCCAGCAGCACGAGCTTTGCATATGCAGCAGGAACAAATGGGAGGGTGTAGGGAAAGAGGGGGACGAATGTGCTTCTGTCATTAATCCACTAATCGTTAATTATCCCCCTAGACATCATATAATGTGCTACCCAGGCAAAAATAAAATTGCTTGAACTTTCCCACCAAGTTCTGGTTTTAAACAAATTACTCGCGTCAAAACTATTTACCAAAGTGAGTAATTTTAGACATTCATCAGACTTCATAACATTCCTTAATTAGCACCCGCTAATAAAGTCCTCGTGTAATTAAGCACACATGCATCCTTGTTGTTTCTTTATTTTACATTTTTGCTCATGATAATTTATTTCGAAACAACTTGATATGCAGTTTCCAGAACCCATGCATGGACACGGAGGTGTGTGCCTTTGTGTGCCTGTTGCCAATGTCACTCTGTAGTGAGACATCATGCAATTAAAGCAGCAACTTAACTATTAATGTCACAATTAAGGAAAGGAGGAAGAGTTTTTCTCCCCCAAAGTGGAAAGTTGACCCCTGGCTCCAAGGGCAAAGGGAACAGGTGCACACTAGTGCTCTCGTCCTCTGGGTCCCAGGAGGGCAGATCAGGCAGTGTGACTTGTGCCTAAATACCCTTAGGGAGCAAGCAGGTCTTATAAGGAGGCGGCTGGCTTCCCTGACATGCTGCTCCTCCTGAGAGGCTCCAGAGTGATAGTGGCAGCAGTGACAGTCCCCTCGTAGCTCAGAAACCTGCCACTGGAAGATCAGCATTTTAACTATCCCCTGCCCTCAAGAAAAAAAAAATAGAAGGACACCTTAATTTACCCTCCTGATTGGCTTGATAGCCGTCAGAGTGACAGCCTGTCTTCATCAGAAAAGAGACCTGGCGTTAGATTCCCAGGCTGGCATTGTGTGCTCTATGCTGTCTCTTTGCTCCCAGATTTAAAGTAACTCTACTGTACCCCAAACCCTGCTGTCCCCACCTCTTACCTCCCTAATCACTGACCACATGATCAGGGTACCCCAGGGCTAGACCAGCAATATTTCTATCTTAAAGCTGGTGTCCCTGGTATCTCTTTCCACACTCTTAGTGTGGCCAATGGATGTCTCAGGACACAGACAGATCATCAGCATAGGAGAATTAAACTAGGTTAGTCCTTGTCTGTGTGTTTAACAGGAGCTATCAATGGCTCAGATGCCTTCACAGGCTGACCGTTGTCCTGCCCAGAGTCTAAGACTTACCTTCCATGTAAGACTGGGTGGTTCTTGGTTGCTTCTCTCAGAAAATGGATTTGGCTATTTGCAATATGGTTACAACAGCATCATCCAAGAAGCTTTCTTCCCCCCAAGGCCTAATATATTCTTTAGGATTTATAAATCCATGCTCATTTTACATAACATAAAAGGCCCCAGACCCCTTAAGATGCTTCCACACTCAAACATGCTTTCCTACCCCTCTAAGAAGCCCTCACATAGGACTGTCTATATTCAGATTGTACTGGGGTTTATAATTTGCATTTTTAAACCAGTATTCTAAGAATATTACAGCACACATCTGCCTTTGTAATGTCCACATGCCTTCCATAAGCTTTGACTGCCTCTCTAGGTGTTCCCTGTCTCCACACATCGCATCTAACTTAGAGTTAGGCACCAGGCACATGGCTACTCAGTGCCTGATGTGGTAGTCCGTACAGAATTGTATGGTGCCTGTGAGACACCCACAAAGACCTTTTATACACAGAATTTAAGGCCTCCATACACTGCATGTGAGAGGATACTATTCTGTTCATGTTGAGTTACATAAAATTGATTGTTTAACTTGTTTCTTTTCATTTTTTGTTGTTGGCAAAGTAGCTTAATTGGAATTAATGTAAGAAAAGTACACAATGAATAGGAATAAAGCAGACAATGAGGCCCCAGAGGAGGCTGGGAGAAGAGTGACAAGCTGTGGACAGCCCTGAAGGGAATTAGTTTGTGGCCCTGCTGATGAGCTCAGGGAGTGGAGAGCAGAGATGACTGTTTGTCCTTAGGGGCTTATGTCCATCTTGCTGACCCAGGTCTTCACACTGCATTGGCCACTAAGACCAGGGTGGCTAGAGGATAAGAAGTGCAGAACTGTAGGGTCCTAGGGTTAGAATGAGCCCTGGGATTCTAGATCAGCAGAGTTTACCATCACATACATTATCAATGGACTAGTTCAGAGTCCAGCAATCTGAAAATGGAGGTGGGGCTTGCAGGAAACTCTGAGATAGCTTTCTCTAATGTTCATTTAACAACAATAAATAACATCTGTTAAACACATCACAGTTTCTGAAGTCCTTTTGTCTGCTCAGCTGTTATATAGGAGGGATACTTTCAGATTAATGTTCAGAAGACAAAATGGATTGACTGGGATTAGAAAATAGCCTTTAGCAAAAGTCTGTTTTTCCAATATATCAGTATTTTGATGTCTTTGTCTTCTTGGATTAGAGCAATGCCTTTTTTGTGTGATGAGAAGGGAATGGGGTTAGGCAATAGCTCTTTATTTTTTTACTCTTTGACAATTCCATATTTTGTAGGTGGATGTTTTCCTGAATACACAGCAGCTGCTTCCCAAATTACCACACAGAGGCTTATTTTACTTATAAATGCTCAGCCGGCAACTCAGGCTTATTACTAGTTAGCTCTTACACTTAAATTAATCCATAATTCTTATGTTTAGCCACATGGCTTGGCACCATTTCTGAGTACAGCATTCTCGTCTTGCTTCTTCTGTGTCTAGCTGGTGACTCCTGACTCCGCCCTTCCTCTTCCCAGCATTCTTAGTTTGGTTACCCCAACTCTATGCTTCCTGCCTGGCTACTGGCTAATGGGTGTTTTGTTAAACCAATTCAAGTGACAAATCTTTACAGTGTACAAGAGGATTATTCAGCAATATATGTATATATTTCAGTCATTTTTGTGTCCCATTACCATCAAGTTCTGGTGGGCAACTAAGAGTAATGTGAACAGTCTGTGTTGTTCTGTTGGGGCTTCCCTGACCAACAGCTCATAGAAAGGTATTTCACTCATAGCACTGAGATTTTGTTTAATAATGTGTGGCTTCTAGGAGTAGCATTATTTATACCCATTCAATTTTTTGTGTTATATTATGTAACTAGCTTATAAAATAATGTTTTCTATATGGCATTTTCATCTTTACTTTTGGTTAGCCTTCTCCTCTCACACCATATCTTTATTCCCCCTTCTTTCCACTCCATCCTACCTTAAACCTTTTGTGTTGCCCACTCTGTTCATTTGTTAATGTGGTGTTTGCCTGGCTCTTAGTGTTTTCAACGGTCCAGCGTTCCTCTAGCATGTCATGGCAGCTTTGTAAACCTACAGCTGCTGTGGAAAGTGTTCTGGACTTAATATGGGGTTGATCTAGTTCTGCCACTCATTGGCTGCACAATATCAGGTATATATATATCTTTACCTCTCTAATCTCAATTCTCACAGAAGATTGACTGTACAAATCACTGAAGAGATCTGGTCCAGCTGTAGTCTTCAGCAAGTGCATAGACTGGGGTAGTCATATCTCCAGATAACTTCAAGAAGACACCTTCCTGTGAGTGGCCTTAGACATGCAATCATGATGACAGAAGAGAAACAGGGTTCTGGTGGCCTCTGGTGTTTCTGATTGGCTCTTTGTGGCTCTGTATCCTCCTCCTAGGCAGGATTAGCACTTGGAAGTGTGGCCATACAAACCGATCTTGCCACCTGGGTTCTGCCGAACTGCACCCAGGGAGGGGCACACCTGTCCCATCCTTAAACCCATGGTAACAAGTCACTGATCAGCACAATTGGCTCTAATAGCTCCCCAGGTGGATTCCAGAGAGCAATGAGCCGAACATAAAAATCCCTTTATTATTGCCATTCCGCTTTTATATACCCATCAAGCTTTCATATTTAATCTCCTACATCACAATAGCTGATCATTTTTAACATTTGACATTGATAGAGTGCCCACTGCTATTATTCTGACATACTATAAAACATTACACCCATTTGCAATAGAAAAGGCCAAGAATCAATACCCAGCCCCATTTTCCACTATGGCCGTAAATCATGAAGCACCTAACAAATTGGTTTAAGTAGAAGAAACTTCAGAACCAATGAATGGCCTGACCAATCCCACCCCCTGTTAGAGCTGACAGAGACCAGGAGGCCTGGGGGCTGGATGACTGGGGAATGGAAAGGGTTGGTAGGGAACCAGGCTGCTCTGTAGGCAACCAGAATTCTCTATGGACAACACTCTCTGTCTATCTAGAGGACAGCGGAGATAATGAAGAACACCTTTATTCTGCTGGGTATCAGCTTCACCTCTCACCTTAAAGCAAGTGACCACCAAACTAGGAAACCAGTGACTTCCTGCTTTTTAGCCTATCTTTCTAAGGTTCAAAGACCCATTGTCAAGATTATTGTCTATTTTGTTGGTTGCCTCATTCATTGGAACAATGAGATGCTAAACTGAATTGATTGGCTACTTAATCAAACTGACTAGGATGAATTAACCGAGCAAGCATTTCAAAATGACTAAAGCCAAGAGTTAAGAAAAGTCATGGGTCTCACCATTGCTCAATATATTTAGGGTGAAGGCCTGGAATATTCAGGCCATTATCCTTGTATTTGAAATGAATGACATTTTTAAGATAGAGAAGATTTAGATGTTTAGAAAATTATATAATTGATCTGATTGAAGTACCTTATGTACATATATGAAGATGTCATAATGATACCAATTATTTTATACAGTTAATACACACTAATAAAAAAGAAACTATCATTGTTTATTATTCTTTGGTCATCATCTAGATCTAGGTCAAGACTCTGATGATTTGTTGGCCAATATTAGAAGCTTCTAATAACCCAAGTTGCTAAGTTGAAAACCACCTGGGCGTGGTCTGACTCAGTGTAGATTCAGGATGTTGTAAAATTCTAGCAGTGGAAGGAGTTGGCTCTGGTGCAACAGAAAAGAAAAGCAATGCACTTGACCATTTTTTTCTCATGAAAGAGACTTTCTTATTGACGTCCAGTATAGGAGGGCCTCTTGACCTGGCTTCTGTGATAGGTAGAATCCTTGAGTTCACACGTGAACCAGAGTTTTGTAGAATAAACCCCTCTCTACTATTATCTATATTATAGACTCAGATGATTTTCCTACACTTCAATTAACATTGAGTCTTTCTATTAGTTGTCTTACTCTACCTCTTAATGATTGTACATAAAACGAAGAACTTTGGTCAGACCAGCATCTAATAAAGAAACACTCCTTTAGCAGAGATTTGTGAATGACCCCCATCACCCACTCTTCTCACCTAGAATGGCACATGAAGGTTGTCACTGGCTGCACACTTACAGGTTATTTCTGCATGGCATAGAGTACCACAAACATCGAGATAGGACACAGGAGTCTGGTTCGAGTCCCATCCTGCCATTTTCCATTTCTACGATAGCAGGATAGATGAGACATATGACCCCTTTATGCATTACTTATTTCATTTGTAGGGAGATAGTAATTCCCATTTTTCATGAGATCCCTAATGAGGAAATGAGATAATGATAGTAAAAGCATTCGCTATTATTGTTATTACTGGTAATGCAATGATAACAATGAAATATGAAAAGAAACAAAATAAATTCTTATCACATCAGTTCTGCTTTATGCCAGTGGGAGCCAAGCTTCATGTTCACAGAAGAAACCTGGGGGAAAGAGCAGAGCCCTCAAAGCCAGGCCCCTCTACATGTACCCTGTGAATCCAGTCAGAAGGGCAGTTAGATACAAGCGGTTCTTAGACAACTGCCAAATCCTAAAAAATGTTTTCATTTCTGGGCCTTGACCTTTCCATAAAGTACATTTGGATATATTTGTGAAGTCATCTTCTTTACCGAAAGATATGTATCAAGTGCTTCCTCTATGTTAGTCACAGTGCTCCATTTTGGATGTCTATCAAAGTAGACAAGGTACTTTTCATGTAGTGTCTCTGATTCTGAAAATCTCCAGCTTTCTAATACATCTGAATCTCTCCCCAGGCCTCACCTCTTTAGGCCCTTCAACATCAGAATAACGCATGGTGGAAGCTGAGTGTCTGTCATTTTGAAAATTTCCTCAGATAATTCTAACATACAGGCTCCCTGGCCGATGTGATAATTTATCATTAGCCAGAAGATACCATGACCCCCAAGAACCAACCTCCTCCAGTTACCTATCCATGTCAGGGTAAGATTTCTGGCTTTTAGCTTCCCTAAAATTAGGGCACAATGAGAAATTGAGTTTAACTCTTATAAGTTCATCACGGGCTGCAAAACAGGCCAGGTCCTTCATCATCCATCTTCTGTTCTGTGATGGACTTGCTCTCAAATAGATGCTTTGTTTGGCATGTGGACTGCAGGCCTCCTGTCTATAGACCCGGGATCACCCAGAAATGCCATTGCCCCTGTATTATCAAGTGGTGATTCTCTTTGGCCTAAAATCTATGTTTAGAGCTCAGATGAGGGAGAGAAAGCCCAGGAAGAAAGTGAAGGAGGTCCTAGTCAGCTCCCTGGCAACTTAGTCATATTGTTCTCAGCACCAAAGCAACCCTCCAAGTACTGCTTGAATTTATAGGCCTGCATGAGGGCTCTTCAGAGCAGTTTGTCCTCTGTCAGCTGGTGTGAACTAGCTGTTGGAAACCCTGAGACCCAGGGAAGATGTCACAACTTCTGCCCTGTGAACCATGAAGTTCAGCCTCAAAGCAATCCCAGGACAACCCCACACACCCAACAGGTGCAGGATCCATGAGGGTAAAGCAGCAGGTCTCCATTGTAATCTCATTGTTTCTTATTGCAGTTGCTGACATCACTTGAGCCTTTTGTAGACCTCTCATCGTGGTCCTCGAGGGTCTCTTTTGATGCCTTAAAAAAATACCTTTTGCCCAAGCCTCACTGAGTCCAGCAAGTAAACTTTTATTTTGCCTGTGGTCTCGCCTCTGTACCAGGGAGCTATTCTTGGCATATAGTTACTGCTGCTGATTTTGCAATATTTTGATTTCAGCGGAATGGAAATGTTTCTTCTCCCCCACAGAACTGCCTAGAGCCCTGTGGTGGAAGCTGATTTTTGGTGAGAATGGTGTTAAAGCAAGATGGCAAAGATTTCACCGGAAGTTATTGGCTCCTCCCCTGTCGCAGGTCCTCTCAGCCCAGTCAAGGGAGAACCCTCGGGCAGCCTATCTTGGCTGGGAGCTTGCGCTTAGTAGTCAAGGGCGTTTCTTGAGCTGAAATGTCAATCACATTCCATCTTCTTCAATCCCCACAGTGGCTTTGGAAAACCCGCTCTCTGATTAAGCTGGAATCCACAGGCAAGGAAGCCTGTAGACTTTCTTTCCTAAGCACGCTGGACAAAGGAAAAACCCAGGCTTAGAGTTCAGACTTACACATTGGCAAGGGGCTGGAGGCTGAGGACCCCTGGGTACCTTTAAGCATTTCGAGCTTTGTGGCATACAATTCCATTGCTAGTAACATGTTTCAGAGGATGGGAGGAAAAGGCAGGGGGAGCCAGACCCTATTCCTGGAAATAGGAAGGATGAATAAATCACCACCAAGGGCTTAGGCAGACCTTATGGTAAAAACATAAAGGAGGTAGGGAGTACTCAATAGTTTGTTCTCAGACCAACACCCTGGGTTGTCGCTCAGTCCTTCCTTCTACTCAGCCCAGGCGGTCAGAACCCAGGCTGCTTCCAGTCCCCTCAGAAGTGACCCTTTGATATCGGATCTCCCATCTGCTGGGCTAGGCATGTGGAAGAGACAGCTGGCACAGCCCCTCCCAGGGGACTGCAATTAGGGGATATTTAATCCTGTCACCTGGGTCATTTGCAGTGATGGATTTGGGCCTGAGTGCTGAGTGGCGCCAAGAGGGTATTGGATTACAAGGGGCCATCCCCTTCACCCCTCAAAGAGACCTGGCCCACCCAAGCCCTGCACCTGTCTCTCTGGCCCCAAGGTGAGTCACCTGACACCAATGAACGAAGAACAAGCATTGCTTGTCACCTCTTTCTCTGCTTCCCACCTCGTATTTCACCTGAAACCTCCTACAGATGTGAAAACACTGGTGATATTTGCACCCCTGCCCCCTGCCTGGCCAGCCGTCATTTCAGAGGTTCTGAATGACAGACTCTGGAGATTGAAGAGATTTCCAAGGGTTTACCATCATTCCACTTAAGGTTTCCAGTCTACATTTCCCCAGTCTTTGTCCCTCATCAGGCTACCAAGGACACTGGAAAAAAGCTTGCGGGCCCAGAGGCATGGATGTATGAATAGATGAAGCTGACATTCTCCAAGATTCTTTCTAGATTTCTCTCTCTCTCTCTCTCTCTCTCTCTCTCTCTCTCTCTCTCTCTCTCTTCCTTCTCTCCCCATTTGTTGTAGGGGGGAGGAGAGCTGAGGTATAAGGTAAAAGGTATGAGCTAGGGAAAAATCAACAAAACATGATTCTTTTGTGAATTATATCCACATGAAAGAAGTGCCCATGTGCTAGGAATAATGCTGAGATGGCTTCAGTGATTTCTGGGGATCCTTGTTGGATAGAATTCTAACCAATCTTCTGTCCACTCATCAATGTGAACTTTTAAGGAATCTCACACAAGGAGTTAGTCTTAACTGTCTTAGATCTGTATTCTGACATATCTTTGTGTGTGTGTGTGTGTGTGTGTGTGTGTGTGTGTGTGTGTTCCTCAATTGTTCTTTATCTTATCTGTTGAGGTGGAGTCTCTGACTGAGCCTACACTTGGTCAATTTGTCTAGACTGGCTGTCCAGAGAAGCCCAGGGATCTTCTTGTCTCTGCTTTCCCAGCACTGGGTTTAGTTGTGGAGCACTAAACTCAGAGGTTTTGTTGTTTTGCTTATTTTCTTTCTTTCTTTCTTTCTTTCTTTCTTTCTTTCTTTCTTTCTTTCTTTCTTTCTTTCTTTCTTTCTCTTTCTTCCTTCCTTTTTTTTTTTTTTGCTGTAGATCAAACTCAGATTCTCCTATCTGCACAACAAGCACCTTACTCACTGAGCCACCTCCCTCCCATTGGATACATCTTCAAACAGCATTCAAAGATAATGACGGATCTCTACATGTGGGGGGTTTCATGTTTCAGGAGAGGTGAGGGATCCAGAGTTACGTAAGGAGTTCACTGCCTGCAGGACTCTGCACAATGTCTATTGCCCACGTTGAGACCAGCTTTCTATAAAGCTATTCTCAGAGGTTGTGTGTGCCTTGTGGGTGGGGAGGTCATATCATTCCCTCTGCTTCAGATAGTGGCATGCCATTGTCCTTGGGAATAATGTGTTTCCATAGGCCACTACATTATGATGTGACCTAAAATTGTTCTTCTGTCTTCTCTCTTCCTCTCCCTATATCGTCTCACTCCCTATGCAAACACCATTATGTGTGCATTTGTGCGTATATATGTGTGGCATGTGTGTATGTGCAAGCACATGTACACAGCTTTGAAGCGCCAACCCTGTCCGTACCTTAGTACCTTTGTATCATAGATCTGTGCCTGCAATATACTCTCCATAGGGTCTGACATGACGGATTCCTTCTTAATTTTTCAACTTTCATCTTAAGTATTTCAACTTTAGGGAATCCTATGCTGAGCTCATTTGTGATGGTTTGAATGAAACTGTCCCCCATAGACTTGTTTATTTGAGCCCTTGGTCCTCAGTTGGTGCCACTGTTTGGGAAGGCTTAGGAGGTGTGGCGTTATTTGAGGAAGTCGCTGGGGGCAGACTTTGAGATTTTAAAGAACCGTGCCATTTTCAGTCTTCTCTCAGTCTTCCTGACGGACATTGGTGAAGTGAGCTTTTAGCTTGCTGCCCCAGCCATCACGTCTTATTGCTCATATGCCTCCCAGTCGTGGGGCCATAAGCTGAAACCAACTCTTCCTTCTGTAAGTTGCTTTTGGCCTCGGAGTTTTATCACAGCAACAGACAAGTAGCTCAAACATCATCCATGGTATCTTTGTTTATTTTCCGAATGCTATCTATACACTATTTTGTACCAAATAAACTCACTGGTTGTGTGTTTTTCTCGTTTGAGCACAATCTCAATGCAGTGGCTAAACTTAATCCCGGCACCCAGGATAACCACCAGCACATCACAGCGGGACATAAATATTGAATCAGGGTACACAGAATTCCTACTGTGAGTCAGCTTGGAGGCCATATTCATCAGTGCTATTTAAAGAAGGGGGTTTGGTGTCCAGGCAGAGAATCTCTTCACCTCCCCACCTCACAAAGCAGGCATCCGTGCTTTGTAACTCCCAACTTAAGACTGACAAGCTCTCGCCACCTTGGCTCTGCCCTCTGTTGCCCTACTCCAAAGGCCTATTTCTAAGATGATCAAAGGGATTGGAACAAAGGATCGTGACTGAGTGAGTTTTATGTGGCATCCTGGAAATGGGGACACTTTTAGAGCAGGCCCCATCCTGGAAGGGTGTTCTTGAGAACTGCAGATCTGCTCCCTTCAAAGGGTCAACATGACGGACGGCACAGCAAGAAACACTCGAGGAGAGAGAATTTCTCTCCAGAGGAGGAGAAGCACTTCAAGCCCATCACTCTAACCTCTGTTCACAGAGATGGTGTGTGTGTGTGTGTGTGTGTGTGTGTGTGTGTGTGTGTGTGTAAGTGTGTGTGTGTGTGTGTGTGTGTGTGTGTGTGTGTGTGTGTGTATGATTATCCAGCACAGGAACGGATCATCTGTTTTAAGTGCCATAGTGTTCCAGGCTTCCAAATACCCTTGCGGATTGCCAGTAGCCTGCTCTCCCTCCCCATCTACAGAGCTGCTACTACTTCTGTGAATTTTGTTTATTTCCCAGAGCCTCCCATAATAATTTCGATTCTCCAAGCAGCTTCCTCCTGATGAACTGCTCCTGCCCCATGGCTCTTCTGAAGTCCATCAACGTCTGCGTCCCAGTTGGAAAACGCGACTGCTTTGAGGTAATTTGATAAATCGTCTTAAGGCATTTTCATATTCGTGTACTCTGCCTCTCCATTCCGTTCATAAGCTCCTTTAGGGAAAAAT
The DNA here is from genome assembly GCF_004664715.2 of Peromyscus leucopus. Lineage (NCBI taxonomy): Eukaryota > Metazoa > Chordata > Mammalia > Rodentia > Cricetidae > Peromyscus > Peromyscus leucopus. The sequence continues at coordinate 26,206,133 of NC_051069.1, read as the reverse complement.
CTATATCTTTTTTTTTCATTTATAACTTTCTCCACATGATTCTTAGGACAGAATTTTCATCAGCGTGCTTATTGTCTGAACACTTTTTTTTTTTTTTTTTTTTTTTTTGTGGGCTGAGAACCCTTGGATGCTGACTTTATTTCATTCATTAATTTATTTAAAATATTTACTGAGGCTTATTATTGGCAGGCACTGGCTAAGTGCTAGGGGTTTAGTGTTGAAACTCACAGTCTGGGGCAGAGATGGCAACATACACAAATAACTGTAATACAATGCGGTAAGTGCTATAATCTAGGTTCTGTGAGCTCAGAGTGCTCTGGAAACCCAGGAGGGAGCTTATGAAATAATTTACTTACTGTTCCAATGTCTAAATATGAATGTTTAAGTAAACACCTTTTCTTTGGAAATGCTTGCAGCCTTTGTGATTTTTTTTTCCTGTCTATTATCTTACTTGGTGCCTCTCCCAAGCCCTTTAAACAGCTCTTGTTCCATCAACTCGATCAACTCGCCTCGACACAGAGTCAGGACCCACGAAGTAGCTCTGGAAAGAGAGAGTAAGTGAATGAGGGAATCAGTGTTACTCACTCTGGTTTGCAATTAGATAAATTAAATGTCACAAAGTGATTTGCTGAAGGTCATAAACATGTTCCCAGGTAGTCGGTGTAAACATTTCTTCAACGCCTGTGATAGAAGGGTTTCTCTGCTGTGCCTCAAATAAGGTTAGAACGTGTTTTACCCTCCTGAACGTCTGCTTTCATGGGTGAAATGGGATGCACAGCTCAAGCTTGATGTCAAAGATGGAGACCGACTCACAAGGTGGCCTGGGATCAGCTACTGAGTCCATTGCAGAGGTAGGAAGGACCCCGGGAAGCAGGAGTGTTCACTGTAGCTCACGTAGTCAGGGAAGGTGTCCAGAAGTGAAAGAACAAAACAAGAAGAAAAGAAGCAGCAAGCAAAGACACACCCCAAAGAAACAAAATCCACTAACCAGGTCTGCTGCTGTGTGCTTTTTCCAGGTCTACACCCGCTGGACTGGAGCACTCAACCCTGTCCTTTGTAGTCTGTCTTCAGGCTCTAATTGAACCCCAGATTACATCCAGGTCAAGAAATCCTTGAGTCCTCTCAGGGAGAGGTTTTTCTTCACTCTCTTTGGGTCACCTAGACAAGGTATGTATGTGAGGACGACTTAATGGTAGCCCTGGTTTCTGTTTCAGAACCGCTCTTTTTCCCCTCACAGAGAAGTGCTTCAGTATTGGACAGGCTCCCAGCATCCGGGGCTTGTAGTCATTTCCTCTGAACTGAAACATTCCCTCCTGGAGGCTGGAGGGAAGCCCATGTAACTTTTCTAGACTTAGGAGGCTCAGGACACCACAGTATTTACCTGGTCCTGCCTTCGTGTTACATAAGCAGTGAATTGCTTGGGAGGAGGGACCCTGCCTTCAGGTTGTGCAGGGAGCTCCAGGCAGGTGGCTTTCACGAGCCCGTACTCTCGTAAGTAACCTCAATAAACTCACTGGTTCAGCAAGCTTCACTTGAGTGGAACTGCTTCTTTGTCTGTCATGGATGACCTGTCTCAGGTCACAGACTTGTTCAGGTTGCCCCGGGAAAAGCCCCACGACAGCCTTCCAAACTCCTCTGTTCACTGTTGCTCTCCTTCGAATCATCCTGTAAGAAGTGAAATCCTGCACAACACCCCTGCTTAGGAATGTTATAGCTATGTTGACAGGTACTTCTCAACTCGCAGTCTTTTGACCTAGGAACTGTGTTCATATTGTGTGGTCCTGCTTCCCTTATTCATAGATGAGAGAACCACTACAGACATGTGACCCAGAGAGCCAATCAGATCATCTCCTATAAGGAGTTGAGATATGAAACCAAGAGGTGATTTTTTTTTTCAACTAAGCTGGTCCCTGGGATAGGGTAAAATGGAACAGGTGACTTGTGTGGCAGCCATCTTAAGCCATGTGCCTCTGGAATAGGAAAAGCCAATCTGAAGGAGGATAGTGCCAAATGAACAGAGAGAGATGAAGCCGAAACCACTGAGCGAGAACACTGCTGGACACCTGTCAGCTCTGCAGTCCATTTGGGGACTCATCGTTTCCTTTTTGCCTTTGTTTTTAAGACATCCCTGTGTCCTTGGAATGATCACCCCATCTCTCTCTCTCTCTCTCTCTCTCTCTCTCTCTCTCTCTCTCTCTCTCTCTCTGTGTGTGTGTGTGTGTAAAACTTTGTTTTTAATTCCCACAGCCAAAACAGTTTGTATTTTAAAAAAGTTAAATCCAAGTCAATGAAGAGAACAAAGTTTGGTACACAGAAAGAAGTGATCCAATTGAAATAAAGGGACATTCCCTGCTCTTGTCTAATTACGTACATGGTTCATTAAGAAAGTAGAGTTGAGATATATGGATTAGGGAATGTGGGGCTCTTCTTTCCAGGATAATCTAGAAACAGTTATTGCCTCAAACTAAACCCATTTTGTTTCTTTATTTCTTGTTTATTTTTCAAGAAAGAAATAGGGAGAAAATGAAAGAGGAAACTAGGACCCAGGGGGGAATAATTCAGAGTTTTGGATTCTCTAAATGGGGTGGAGTTGAGGAGAGGTTGTCTTGGCAAAGCAGAGTTTTGGAACTAGGATCTATGTGAAGACAAGACCAGCAAATTCACACACTCAGTGAAGAAGGGGAATGGGAGACAGGAGGAACCTTTGAGCACAAGGCAGGCATGAAGAGGGTTGTTTACCTATGCCCATGCTCTGAGTGATAAAGGAAAAATATTATTTGGGAAACAGAAACCCTGAGATGCCATATTGCATGGTTTGAAGTTCAAATATATAATAACTCTGTTGTCTGGAAATTTTAAGATAGTAAATTTATATTAATATAAAAGGAGCTTTCTGTTTACTGAAACCCTAGGGTTGCTGATAGACATAGCTGATAATTTCCTTTGGAGAGATGCCCCCATGGCATGATCTGCCATTGGCTTTTACAGTAGAGAAACAGCCCAGTCAGGATGGGCTCACAGTAAACAATAGCACAACACAAGTGGAAATGTTCTGCCACAAGTGAGAACTGGCAGGCACAACTATCAGGAAGATTAAGCACCAGGAACGGGACACTGCAGAAGATAACCTGGAAGAACATGATTGTTTAGGCAGAATTGAGATCTTTAAAGTATGACATACATTTTATGATGTAAAGACAGCATAATTAATCAGAACATGCAAGATTTAAAATTCTCTTTATTCTTGAGAATTTCATACCCATGTACAATGAAATAAGATCATATCTACCCCCATTTACCTCATTTGACTCTCCCCAGAATATGTAGGATTGAAAGAGAGCCAAATAGAAATTTAAAACGCAGACTTTGAAAGAAAAAATTCTGTGGGAACGTATTAGAAATAGAGGGAAGAGAATAAATGAACCAGAAGCTTCAAGAGACTTTAACAAAAGGACCAAAAGCTTAACTCAAAGTAGAGTACAGTGAGGGACAAAAGACAGAAATATGAGAAGATGAAAAATACAGGTTAAAGTGATAAACCATCAGAAAATGCTCAATAGTCTGGGGTAAACCATCAGGATGTGCTCAATAGTTTGGGGTAAACCATCAGTAAATACTCAATAGTTTGGGGTAAACCTTCAGGAAATGCTCAATAGTTTGGGATAACCCATCAGTAAATATTCAGTAGTATGGGATGGGAAGAGCAGGGAAACCCCTACGCAGTAAGTAAATTTGTTCAGCCTAGATATATTTTAAAAAGCACAATTCTTTGGCATGATAAATAAAAATATGCACTAACTAGGCACATCATGGTGAAAAATGCCAAATTCCAAAGTCAGAGAAACCTTAGAAGGCAAAGAAACCACAATGGTTTGGACAGCAAACCACCATAGGAGTGTTGAGGCCAGAGTATAATGGACCATGTCTTTAAAATACCAAGAAAAAAATTGCCAGCCCAGAACTAGTTTTTGCAATCCAAAATAATTGCCAAGTGTAAGCTGTGACCAACATGTAAGGGAGAAATACAGAGGGATTCAGAAGGATGAAGACCGGAAGACACATGAGATCCCACAGAGATAAAAATTAAAGAAAGGAGGTAAATCTGGAAGGAAAGGGTGATATCCAAAACTCATTGTTGAACAGAACATAAACAACTGACATATATTATGATAATAAGCATAAAAATACCTAATTTGGGATCTACAAAAACAAGGTGAATAATCAGACAGTCGATGGGGGGCTGACCTCTAATCATTCAGGCTTAATAGTTCAGAGTTAAAAGGTTCAACTTTTGTTGAGGGAAGAAATATTGACTGGGTTTTTCAAGGCTGCAGCCACATAGACAATTTAAAACTAAACGCATACACACACACACACACACACACACACACACACACACACACACACACACACCTAAAAATCTAGGAATACAATGCATAGAGAAAATGTTTTGGTTAGTGGTTCTATTGCTGTGACAAAAAACCTTGACCAAGAGCAACTTGGGGAGGAAAAGGTTTATTTCACTTGCAGTTCCACATCACAATCCATCACATCATCAAAGGAAATCAGGACAGGAACTCGTGCAGGGCAGGAGCCTGGAGGCAGGAACTGAAGCATAGGCCATGGAGCAGCATATTTCCTTGTTCAGCCTGCTTTCCTACAGCACCCAGGACCACCAGCCCAGAAGTGACACCTCTCACTCTGAGCTAGCTCCTCCCACATCAGACATCAATCAGGAAAATGCGTCACAGGCTTGTCCACAGACCAATTTAGTGGGGTCATTTTTCTCAATTGAGGTTCCTTCTCCCAAAATAACTACAGTTGGGTCAAGTTGACATAAAACCAGCCAGCACAGGAAGGAAATTAAAAAGAAGTGCAGCCAATCAAAGGGAACGTAGGAACTCTTAGGAAAAACAAAGCATTGAGGTATAGTGAAGTCCAAATAGCAGGGAACACAATAAACACACTACAGCCGATGTTGTTTCAAACTTTAAATACATCCTGGAGCAGATGAGGAGAAATGAAGGCCAAGACACCATTACTAAAGGGTCTGAGCATGGGGGTTTACATCCAAAAATATAGGGGAAAACTTATTCTCACTAATAATCAGGAAACACAACCTAGTTGATTAATACGAGTATCCATGAGAAATGAAGGACACAAGAAACACTGTCAGGGAATATCAGGCTTTGGAGTAACTGGGAAATACATCTAGGAGAGTGGAAGGTGGGCATCTAAACAGTAATTCCCACCCTGGCTATGAAGAAGGAGCAGAATCCAGAGGAGCCCTGGTATCAGCAGTGAGAAAAGCTTGTAGGAAACAGCATTTCCAGGACTAATCCCTGAGCAGAGGGGAACAAAGCAAGTGAACACTGTCTATCGTCAGCCTGGACTTCTTCAAGGAAGCAGTTCCCAGCCTGTGGGGGAGAGGAAGCCAAGCAGCCCCACACACTCAACTTGAGAGTCCGTGGAGACTGAAGTGATAAGAACTCATGAGGCAGAGCAATGGAGAGGAGAGTTATGCAGAAAAACAGTTCTAGAAAATGGCGTAGGAGTTCTCTGGAGTCATGGCTAAAAACTACACACAAGGTGTGTCGGATAAAATGCCAAAAGACTAAACAATTATCAGCTGCTGTAAGTCAAGAAAAGGTCAAGGAACTCACACCGCGATGGGAATCACTTCAGTCTTCACTAACAGGAGTGGGAGACTGTAAATTATGCAGAGGGGTTAGTAGAGGCATCAAAAGGGACATATTTTGATGGAGATTATGCTAAACTAACCCAGGAAAATGAGCCTTGAAATGGTCAAATTGGTCCACAAGTAACAATATCCTGCCCAAATAAAAGAGATCATTTTAAAATGAAAACAACAAAATCTAGTATTCAACAATGTTTCTGGCACCTAGTTAAAAATTAGTAGTCTTATTAGCAAGAAGGAACATGTGGCTCCTGTATGGAAGGAGAAAAATGATTTTTAAAAAATGCCAAGAAGAGAAATGACAGCAGATGAAAGTTAAATACATATAAAGGGGTGTGGAGTATTGAAAATAGCAAACACAAATGTAAATATGAAATACAACTTACTTATTTAATTTAAAAGATTGTTTATGAAAGTGATTTTCTTAAAAGAAGAAGAAGAAGAAGAAGAAGAAGAAGAAGAAGAAGAAGAAGAAGAAGAAGAGGAAGAAGACAGGGCTGGAGGCATTGTTTTAGCAGTTAAGGATGCTTGCTGTAAAGCTGAGGACCAGAGCTCAGATCCTGACACCTAGTGAATAAGCAGGTGGCCCACTCATATCTCTAACTCCAGGGCGGAGGAGAGCAGAGACAGGAAGACTCTTGTAGCCAAACAACATGAGCCCTGGGTTTAGAGCAATCTCCTGCCTCAAAGGAATAGGCAGAGAGTAATAGAGGAAAACACTTGAAGCCCTTCACACACACACACACACACACACACACACACACACACACGACAGAGCTTAAAACATGGGACAAAAGAAAGAGAAGTCTAAGATTCTCACTTACACGTGAACCAGTGCAATATTTTTGAAGGCAAAATGTGAAAAGCTAAAGATGCATGTTGCAAATCACAGAATAACCATAGGATATAATAAAGCAAAGAAACAGAGCTAATGGAACCACATGAAGTGTTTGTTAAATAAAAACAAACCCCCATTTTTTCATGTACAAAAGCAAAAGAAAGAGGGTCTGGGAATATAATTCATTTGTTGTACTAAGTCCTGGGTCTGCTCTTCAGCACCACAGAAACTGGGAATAGAGGTGTCTATTTGTAATTTCATCATGTGGGAGATGAAGTCATGAAGATTAGAAATTCAAGGTCATCCTTGTTCACCTATCAAGTTGGAGGCCAGCCTGGGCTACATGAGACCCTGTCTCAAAAAAGGAAAGCATTGGAAGAAGGATCAGAAAAGACAAATAGAAAACAACATGTTAGATTTTAAATCTATCCGTTAAATAAATACAGTTAACAAAAATAATTTATACAATTCAGATGAAATTTAGAGAATATAAATATGAAGTTAAAAGTATGAGTATATGATATTTAAAAGAATGCCAATGTGTATAGTTAAGCTAAAATTGCAAAAGTACTAGAAAATATGCAAAGTATTAATAGAAGAAAACTAGAGTTGTGTTTATATAGTAGACTTACCAAAAGGAATCGTCAAGGAAATAAAGACACCTGATGATAAAAAGGGCTGGTCTATCAAGAATATATGAGCAAGACATCATACACTTTGGTCATAGAACATGGAGAAATCAAGTTGGTACTGACCAGAGAGTCCCTCCCTGCTGGTTTGCTTTCATACTCCTTGGATGTACTGTGAGGGCTTCATGGAGGGACGTCATCAACAGTCGTATCCAGCTATGAACCCTGGAAGTCATAATAGTGGTAATGTGGCAATATATGCCCATGGATCTAATAGTGTCATTATAATGGAGGTAATCAACTGCTTTTTGATTGGATGAAAGGTCCACTCTACATGCCTGGTACTATAAATCTGACCAAGAACCCATAGATTAGTACAGTTCTCAGACTTAGAGAAGTTTCTTTATGCAATAGAAAGCAGTGAAGGCAGAAACTTCCAACTGGTCAAAGTGCAAAGAATAAGGTCACCACAAATGAGACATCCATAACATACCATCTTTCCCGACATGCAGAAGAAGGGGGCAAAGGATTGTAAGAAGCAGGGTGGAGAGTGGCAAAACGGTGTCTTCTGGGTATGACAGGACTGATGTACTCATAAACTCATGGCAGATACAGTTTCCTGCACCAGATCTGTACAACATCAAACCAGAAGCATGAAGCACAACAAGCACGATGTACAACATCAACATTTTAGCAGGAAGAGGGGAGGGGCACACGATCCACCAACTCCAGCTAAGGAGCTATTAAGAGTGGAGGATGTCTGTGAGAAGCAGTGTCAGTTTTTATCAGAGATGTGGCTCCTGGTAGATCCACCCACACTCCAGTGAATGGACCACATGTATGAGCACATGGGCAGCACAATGTGACTCAGTGAGTTGTCAAAACAATGACATGAAGTTGGGAGGGAGTGTTGGGGATGGTGTGAATCTACAAGGCATTAAGAGAAGGAACTGGGTTGAATGTGATCAAAATACATTGCATGCATGTATGAAATTATTTTGTTTGTTTTTTCGAGACAGGGTTTCTCTGTGTAGCTTTGCACCTTTCCTGGAACTCACTTGGTAGCCCAGGCTGGCCTCGAACTCACAGAGATCCACCTGGCTCTGCCTCCCAAGTGCTGGGATTAAAGGCATGCACCACCACCACACGGCTTGCATGTATGAAATTCTTAAAGAAGTGAACATTTTATTTAAAAAAAAAATCCAGAATTTGCTAGAGAGGAAATTTTTACTGTAGTTGAAGACTTCAGCTGCTCTCTCATTAGTTAATAGAACAAGCAGACAGAAAATCAGTAGAGAGATGCCCTAAGCATTATTAACGAACATAATCCAATTGACATTTATATAACATCTCACCCAATGAGAAGAGAATATAGTTTTTCAAGTGGACATGGAATGTTTGTTGAAATAAGGCATTCCCAAAACCATTGAAAAAATAAAAACAAAAAATGAGATAATTAACTCAAGAAGTATATTCCTTTACCATGATAGAATTAAAATAAAATTCAGTAATAGAAAAAATATTTGAAATTTTTTTCAGACTTGGAAATGAATAAACAGATTTCTAAAAAAACTGAGTCATAAAGAAAGTCACAGGGAAGACTAGCAACCAATTTTGACTAGACAAAGATCAAACCACCACATGGAATGCACAGAAAGTAAGTTCTTAAAGGTAAATTTATAACAATAAATTTTGCATTATTATAACAATAAAATTTGCACCATATTATAGTGTTATGTAATAAGTTTTCTTTTTCTATGATAAGGGAGAAGTGAGAAAAACAAACAGGAAGAAAGAAATAATAATTCTATGAATGGGAATAAATAAAATTGAAAACAGTGAAACAATAGAGAAAAGCAATAAAATCAAGTTTTTTAAGTCAATAAAATTGATAAATCTGAAGCCAGACCTGATCAAGAGCAAAAGAAAAGTAAAAATGAAAAACATAATAAATTAAAATGAAAACATCATATAAATACTTCAGATATTAAAAAGGCAATATGAAGATTTTTGAACAACACTGTGGCTATAAATATGAAAACAGAAATGATCATTTTCCATGAGGAACATAAACTTAGCCCAGTTTCCTCAGGAGAAATGTATTGTCTGAGTAGCTCGGGCAGTTTGTGCTGGTGAGTTTTAACTGTCAGCTTGACACAGCCTAGAAACACTGGAGAATAGACTCTTAATGATGAATTATCTGGATCAGGTTGACCTGTAGGCATGTCTATGGGACATTTTCTTGGTTGTTAAGTAATGTGGGAAGATCCAGCCCACTGTGAGAGGCACCATTCTATAAGGAGGGGGTACTGAATTGTGTAAACAAGTTGAAAGCAAGCAAGCCAACAACCAAAGGTGTGTATTCTCTCTTTTTGCTTGAATAGGGGTGTGATGTGAATACATGCTTGAGTTCTTGCCTTGACTTCCCTGAAATCATGGATTGTGGCCTGGAATTATAAGCCAAACACACCCTCTCTCCCTACAACTCATTTTTGTCAAAGTATTTGTGTAGTGGGTAGCCATTCCAGCTTTGATATGGAAGTTCCAATGCTCCATTGAGGCTTCAGTAACTGTCATGCCTACAAGGCAGGGCCGAGAGAGGACTCTGAACACCCAAGATCTGGATGCGCTAGCTCTCTTGGTTCCTGGACCTTGGACGCTGGAGGTAGACGGAGGAGAGTTCTCCAGAGAACACTGCTGGACTGCACCTTTCCCAGACCCTGTAGCCTATTCCTTCACTTGTAAGTAACCCCACAAAATAAACCTCCCTTTTAACTACGTGGAGTTGCCTTAATAATTTCATCAATATATTTGTCATAGCAGCAGGGATGAAACTAGAAGTATATTTATTGAGGAGATAGTGTTCACAGAGTCATAAACCTAGTAACATTTTGGTCAACTACAGATGCACAGGTGATGATGATTTCCTAAGATTACATCCGCTGTTAAACTTACAACCATCTTAGTTGCCTATGTGTATTATGTGGTGTTTATACAATGACCAAAATGAGACATAATAGTATATAAAACTCTCAAGAAAATTCCAGAACCATATAATATTGTTGTTGAATTTTGCCAAGCAATAGAGGTGAAAAGGAAGAACACCAATTCTTAGTAATTATCTTCTTGTTTTGAACAAATTATGAAATTCATATGTATTTTGCCTAGAACAGTACCAGGCATGGTAGCTCACGCCCTTAATTCCAGTACTTGGGAAGCAGAAGCAGATGATTCTCTGTAAGTTTGATGGTAGCCTGGTCTACATAGCAAGTTCCAGGCCAGCCAAGGATACATAGTGTAACCCTATCTCAATGCCCACCCACAGTGCTATAACGTAACAAATTTCATTTTCTGCAAAGATTTACAAATACAAGAAGTTCACTTCAGACAAGGACGTCAGTTTGTTGTCTCTATGACCAAGGTGGACATGCTTACTTTACTTCCCCCAACTGAGTTTTGTCCAACTCTCCTTCAAACTTGTATTGAGATATCTCAGTTCTGAGAGTGCTAAGTGAAAACTTCCTAAAAATGTAGGGCTTGAAGGCAGGAGGACCAGCCCCACCCCTTGTTCATTGCCGCAAGGGGCGAATTAGCCACGGCTGTGCTGGAGAGCTCACCCTGGTGGTGAGCACAAGGGCTGACCAGCCTTGCAGCTGCCCAGGCCCGGAACCAGGGTTATGAGTTGGCCCACCACAACATCCATCCCTCTATGACCTGCTGGAGCACGTGAAGGGGCCTGACCTGCAGACCCAAAACAGCATGATTTCCACAACACAGGGCAACAGCAGGATATTCAAGAGGAGACCCAGTGAGGGCCCAGCATTGATAGTGCAGCAGAAACCAGGGGCCTCAAACCAGGCCAATGACTCTGCAATGAACACACTTGCAAGTAAAGACATATAGACAAAAGGGTTTGCTGTGTGACTCACTGTGTCACACTGCAGCTTCCATGATGAGATTTTAATTTTCTTCCTTTTTTCCTCTTAAATTTTGTTTTATTTTTTTTGGGGGGGGGCACAAGAGTGGAAGGGACAGGGAAATGAATGGAATCAAGATGCATGATAAGAAAGACACACAGAATAAATGAAAAGAAAGTGCAGAAGAGAAACATTACAGTGAGCAACTAAATCTTAACATATGTGTCCTTCCAAGCAATAACGTGTTAGAAACAAATATCTTGTCCCAAGAGCATGCCTTACAAGCATGAAGATCTGAGTTTGAACCCCAGAGCCCACCTAAAATGTACTGTGAGCCTATAATCCCTGCTGTAGGGAGATGGCGATGGGAATCTCCCTGGCACTCACTGGCCAGCCAGTCTAGCTAATTGGTGAGCTCCATGCCAAGGAGAGACCCCTTTTCAAAGAGGGTGGATGGTGTTCCTGAGGATAATATAGGAAGCTGTTCCGAGGTTTCCATAGGCTCATGCACTCATGTGTATGATCACCCACAAACATATCACACACACACACACACACACACACACACACACACACACACACACACACTAAATTAAAATATATTGCTCCAACTGTGGTCTTTACTGGTTACTGGGTGTCTGAGCCTTTCTGGGAAGGTGAGCAAAGGCTCACAACAGCAGGCACACCCCAAAGGCTACTTGCAACCTCAGCCCCAGATTAGCCTAGAGATGTGTGATCTGAAAGAATGAACTTAAATCTACAGGCCTTTTGCTCTGTCAGAGGATCGGCTCCTATGAGTTAAGCTGACCAAGCTTGATCTCTCATTGCCTAGCATTGGTCAAATGCACTAGACATTAATCTTCTTGAAGTGCTGCCGAATCGAACATCCACTAGACTGCTTTTCTTAGCTGCTCACAGATACTCTGTGCCACCCCAACAGTGTATCTCAATGGAAAAGACAACATAGTGGGACTCATGGTTTTCCACAGTGCCTGGCATCAAAATACAGGGTTTTTGAAAGTGCAGATTTTCATATCCAAACCAATGTCACAAGGAAACCATGTATAATAGCAAAAACAATGCTCACTTTGGTCTAAGTTACCAAGAAATAGGTCATAGCCCCTAGATCCCTGGACATTCTCTTCTTTAATCAGCTGAAGGCTCTTTTTCACGCTTCAGAACAAGAATCTGAACAAATACTCAAGAGAGAGGAACTCATGACCCAGTCAGTCACCTGAAAACATTTCACTGTGTTAAAAGTAAGAACCAAAAGGCATGGTCCTCCCACCATGCTTAGTTGAGCCTTTCTCCCACATACAGATGGGTGTTTTTAAACTTTCTTAGCCTAGGAGCACCTGCACTAAAATGTACAGGCTTATATCTCTTATGCTTAAAATGACAATGCAGGAACTTAAAATGAAACTGATAATTCTAGAGCTGTGCAGGAAGCCTAGGAAAATAACGCCATTAACATTGCATCGAAGCATGTGAACCCAGAATTTTCTATCCTGAGTGGGCTCTTGCAGTGTTCCCTGAGATATTGTTAAAGACCTGAGGACAATAATTCAGGAGCATAGAGGAGCTATAATCCAGTGCCTTGTGGCCAGAGCTCACACATCTCAAGGGCAAGGAGAGGAGGTGCTTTTTAAAGCATTATTCATGACCCAGAGAAGGTCCTGGATGGCTCAGAGGACCCAAGAGACGATGACCAGACTAGAAGAACCCGTGGGACTCAAGAGCTGGAAAGCTGGGTTCCTTTCCAGAAGAAGAGGCAAAACTTCCAGAATGTAACTGAGGACCAATAAGACTAGACTGTGGGACGAGCAAGGCTAACCATGAGAAGTCATCTCCTCCTAAAGCTTCGGGTAACATCCCAGAGGAGGGGGCAGCAGGATTATGGGAGTCAGAAGGTAGTGAGAAGTGACTCTGCCTCATTTTAGGTCTGTTGTATAGACATGATATAGACATAAAATGTTTCATACCAAATATAATGAAGATTCTAGAACATGAGATAGAAAGACTGCTCATTGATCAGTTATGGAAAGCTGTGGCACCAAACCGATTGCGTGCCCTTCATCCACATCATTATCCACAAAACTTCAAGAAAGAGAGTGGCAGTGCCAGCTTCTCTCTATGGACTTGGTTCTGCAGACGTTGGAGTCTCCTCGGGATATGAAACACACACTGCATAAGCCACAGCTTTGATGTCCTTCTCAAGTCTTTCCTGACCCAAACTCTTCTCAGGACAAGGATAAGAAAAGCTACAATAGTTTGGGAGATTTGTAGGAGTGGACTTCATATCTTCAATGATGTGATTTTGGTATTTGGAACAGATGGCCATGTGTGCCTAAGTCTTAGAGAGGAAGATATGCTTTTGATCTGTCGCTCAAGTCCCATAGGTCAGATACCATAGCATCAGAGTAATTCCACAAAACCCATAAACTTGTTTCTTCAGCTATAGAGAGTCCTACAAAGCATGTAGAGCAAAAGATAGGACTGTGGGCACCTGCACCAGCTTCTTGTACACTTCAAGCACATGGAAAACGTGAAGCACCTTGTAATTCATCAACTGCTTGATGCTCTTGCCAAGGCTGCCATTGTACTGCCAGGGAGCAACATGAAACACCAAGAGGAAAAAGGTACTGAGGGCCTAAGGCCACTCAGATGCTCTTATCACTCTTATCAAATACTGTGATAGAGGTGCTCGACAACACAACATGCCAAGAAAAGGAAACAGAAGCATACAAATTGGAAGGCATAAAGTAAAAGGAGGGTTCAAAAGACCCAAGAAGCTAATGAAACTTCCAAGACTCAAGCAGTCTGTGAAGCAAGACTCACAAATATTTTCCCCAAAGTCACATGATCCCAAGCAATTGCTGAGAGGTTGAGGCCAGGAAGAAAGAGCCTCTCCAGTGGAGCTGACTGCGAGTTGTGCAGAGTTCCAGGGATGGACCTTTTGTGACATGCTACCCATGCTGAACAGGGATGGCCTTTTTGGTGATGCTGCTGCTTTTAAGTCACCCACATTTCTATGAGTAAGCCCTCATCCATGTCACTATAGCAACAGTAAATATACTGGCTCACCAAGCAAACTGTTCCCTTTGTCTGTCACTGGTATCCTATTTGGGGGTAAAAAATATTTATCTGTTCTTATCTCCCTAAAGTCATAACACACACCTAAAACTCTCTCTCTCTCTCTCTCTCTCTCTCTCTCTCTCTCTCTCTCTCTCTCTCTCTCTCTCTCTCTCACACACACACACACACACACACACACACACACACACCAATCATTTAGAGAGAAGCTAGAGCTATACTATAAACAGCCTTATGGAGAAGCCAAACATGGGACACTGAAGCCTCTGGCCAATAGTCGTTGTGGGAAATTTAGAAATGAATTTGCTATCACAGTTGAGCCTTCAGACAACTGTAGCTCTGTCTAACATCTTATAGTAACCAAAAAAAAAAAAAAAATCTATCCAGAAAAGATGAACTCAGCTGTAGGAAGTTCCTGACTCACAGGAATTGTGAAGCTGTGAGGTAATGTTTATTGCATTAAGCCTCTATGTTCTGGTTAAAGCGCTATGAGGTCATAGAGACTAACATACATAGAATAACCAAAACCATTTTGAAAGAGAACACGATTGGGAGATTCAATATAAGATTCCTCATAAAGAGATGTAATAATAGAGACCACACAGGAGCGGGAAGTCCACAATAATAGTAACAAAATGTTGGCCAGACCAGTCTGGAGAATCTAAAAATATAACACGAATGTTTGGTAGTCCACCAAAATGAAATGGGCATGAAAATTCCACGTGGAAACCAGTTAATCTGCAAGCAATTTAAAATAATAAAAATAAAACATTTTGTGTTATTTATATATGTATGTATGTATGTATGTATGTATGGGGGGGGCATCACTAATGGATTTTGACAAAGTTCCAAAGGCACAAAAAATATCTTTTTTCCCCCAGAATCAAGAAGTAAGAGTGCATATTCAATTAGAGCTACATAGTTTTGTTTTCTTATTAGCATGCTTTAATTGTACAAAATCCCTGGTCTCCCATGACATTTCCATACCTGTACTGCTATCATCCCTCGCCAGCTCCCTTCTTGTACCCCTCCCCACTTCCTTCTTGGTCTCCTTCCTTTCCCCAGGAGTCTGTCTCCCTTCGACTTTCATGTCTTTACTTCCATAATCTAACTTTCACACATCAGACAAAATATGTGGTATTTATCTGTCTGAGTCTGTCTTGTTTTCCCTATGCATTCATCTGCTGACGGACAGCGAGGCTGATTCCATAATTTGGTGATTGTGAATGGTGTCACAATAAACGTGAATGTGCAGCTATCTTTCTTGTATATTCCCACCAGTGGCATAACGAGATCATACAGCAGTTCTGTTTCTAGATTTTTTTTCCTGAGGAGCCTAGGAACAGATTTCCATAACCACTGCTCTGATCTGCATCCCCTCCAGCAATGGTTAAAGTTCCTTTTCCCTCCACATCCTTGCCAACAGTTGTTGCTTATTTTCTGTCTGTCTGTCTGTCTCTGCATATGTGTGTGGTGCAGATGTGTATGTGGGTATATATATGTATGTGTGTGCACAAGCACTCTGTGTTTGCATGTGATGTCAGAGAAAAACCTCCAGTGTCTTTCTACAGGTATACCCAGCCTGTCCTTTTCTTATTTGAGACTGGTCTTTCACCAGGCTGCAACTCACTGAGCTGGATAGACTGGCTGGTAAGTGATCCCTGGGATCCATCACCCCTTTTACCTCAGTGCTGGGATCATGAGTGATTACAACCATGCTTGACTTTTTTATGTGGGTTCTGGGGATCAAACCCAGGTCCTCACGCTTGTGCAGCAATCACTTTACCAAAGGAGTTATGGCCCCTTCCCATATTTGCTTTCATTAAATTGTGTTTATTCTTTAACAATTTATTCAGGCTATGATGCATTCTAGTGACATTCACCATCATCCTCCTCCCACCCCCATGAACATTTCCTCTTCCTCCCACCATGTCTCCATCCCAGTTTCACATTTGTTTGAATTTTGGTTTTCCTTTGTGACTCAGTAGTTTTAGCTGGGCTGCTCCCATGGGCATGGGTCTGCAGCTATCCACTGCCACATGAGTAACTCACCAGTGGTTATATCGCTGAAGAGAGGAACTTCTCCCCCAGCAGCCCTTGACTGCTCTTTGAGTGGGGGTGAGACCTCAGGGGCCCCTCCCCATTTTTGCTAAACATTTACTGTCTAAATCTTGTACAGGTATTATATAGGCAACCAGAGAAGTGAGTTCATGGGTACCACAGACACAAAGAGCGTTTAACAGTCCTCCTCTCTCATGTTTTCTTGATAGTAGCCATTTTGACTGGGATAAGATTGAGTCTAAATGTAGTTTTGATTTGTACTTCATTGATGGCTAATATATTGAATACTTTTCCATATCTTTATTGACCTTCTGTCCTTTTGAGAACAATCAATTTGATTCATTTGTCAATTCATTGACTGGATTATTTGGTTTGGGATTAATTTTTGTTTTGTTTTGTTTTGCTTTTTGAGACAGGGTTTCTTTGTGTGGCTTTGGAGCCTGTCCTGAAACTCACTTTGTAGACCAGACTGGCCTCGAACTCACAGAGATCCACCTGCCTCTGCCTCCTGAGTGCTAGGATTAAAGGCGTGTACCACCACTGCCTGGCTGTGTTTTAATTTTTTTTTTTAGTTCTTTATGCAGTCTTGACATTAGCCTCCCACCAAATGCATACATGGTGAGAATTTCCTCCTGTTCTATAGACCACCACTTTGCTTACTAATTGTTTCCATCTCCATGCAGAGGCTGTTTCATTTCATGCAATTTCACTTGTCAACTCTTTCTATCATTTCCAAGTTTACAAAAGTTCTACTTAGAAAGTTCTTGACTATGCCTGTGTTATGGTGGTATTTTATTTGTACTGAAATGTGATTTTATTTGTATGTTAATAAATAAAGTTGCTTGGGGGTCAGAGCTAATAGCAAGCCATAGCAGAGCTGGGCGTTCGTGGCGCACGCCTTTAATCCTAGCACTTGGTAGAAGAGCTAGGTAGATCTCTGTGTGGTCAAGGATACAGCCAGCATTGGAGAAACATGCCTTTAATCTCAATACCATAGAAGACCTGGAGGGCTGTACAAACATGCAGTGATGAGGCAGTCATGTGTTTGGGTTTACAACCAATGAGAAGGCAGAACAGAAAGACTATATAAAGACAAACACACAGGAAGTAGGCCTTTTTCAGAGAGGTCTCTTGGCTAAAGAGGGGCTGGAGAGATGGCTCAGAGGTTAAGAGCACTGTCTGCTCTTCCAGAGGTCCTGAGCAATTCCCAGCACCCACATGGTGGCTCACAACTATCTGTAATGAGATCTGGTGCCCAACCTGACTGTGGGCAAGGCAGGAAAAACTCTAGCTACACTGTGTCTTTTTGGTATTCTCTCTCTCTCTCTCTCTCTCTCTCTCTCTCTCTTATACATATATATGTTGGGACACAGGCTCATGTGCACATGTGTAGAAGCCAGAGGTTAATATTGGGTGTCTTCCTCAACCACTCTCTATCGTTTTAAAAACGATGGTCTTGCACTAAATCTGCATTTATTGGCTAGACTGGCTGACCAATAAGCCACTGGCACAATCCTATCTCTACCTTCCAACACTAGAATTCCAGGCTTGCATCTTCACAGCCAGATTTTACACGGGTGCTTTGATCTTAACTAGTCCCTTGCACAGCTAACATTTGACCCATTTCTTCTGGCCCTCTACGCCTGTACCTTGAAATGTTACCCTAAGTTTTCAATAGGTCTTTGATCTATCTTGAATTGGTTGTCATACAAGGTAAATTCAGAGATAGCACCTCTCTCTCTCTCCTATATGTAGATACCTAGTTTTTCCAGGAGAATTTAATGAAGAGGCAGTCTTTTCTTCAACATACATTTTTAGGCACCTTTGTTGCTGCATGCATTTGTTTTGGGGCCCTCAATTCTAGTTCATTGGTCTATTTATCTATTAGTGCCATGCTATGCTGATTTCAAAAGAATCATTACACATTTATTGAGTTTGTGTGCATGGATACATGTAGAGATGACAAGACAATTTTTAAGAATTGGTTTTGGTCACTCTGTGAGTTCTGGATCTCAAGCTCAGAAGCAAGTGGTTTTACCCACTGAGCCCTTTTGTCAGCCCCATGCTATTGCTGTTATTATTTATTCTGGCTTGCTAGAATAATTTAAAATCATACTGTCATACATTCAGCATATTCTCTTCGCTCTAGACTATGTTGAATATTTGGGATTTCTTTTGTGCTTCCACATGAATTTTGGGATAGTTTTTTTTCTATTATGTGTGTGAAAAGCATCAGAATTTTGATGGGAGATGCATGGACTCTGTAGATTGCTTTCAGAAACATAGCCACTTCTGCAATAAGAATTCTAAGGATTTATGACCATGGGATGCCTTTCCAGCTAGTGTCTTCTTCAATGGCTTTTTTTCAGTGTGTGGAAGTTTTTATGGTAAGCATCATTTACTTCCTTGCTTACGTTTATTCTTAAGCACTATTTGAGGCCATTGTGAATAGGATTGTTTTTCTAATTTCTTAATTGGAATGGTATATAAATTTTTTATATACCATTTTTTATATGGTAGATTTGCATAGGCTACTTTTGGTGATAGTGTTATCCAACCTAAGACTTTTCTCATGGAGCCTTTAACATCTTTATCAGTCATAGCATATGTAAATGATATAGTTTGATTTCTTTTCCTATTTAGAACTCTTTTATTTCTTTCTCTTGTTTTATTGCTCTGGCTGAGCATTCAAGCACTGATGTTGATGGAATAAAGGGTGAGAGTAAACATGTCTCTCTCTGTCCTGATTTTAGAAGAAATATTTTCAGCTTTCTCATTTCATGTAATATTGGCTATAGTTTTGCCATTCATAGTATCAAAAGACACACATTCTCTCTCTCTCTGTCTTTGTCTCTCTATCTCTATCTGTCTCTTTCTCTCTTTGTGTGCATGCGGGTGTGTCTGTCTGTGTGTGGGTGCATATGATTTGTCTATGGAGATTAGATGATAACTTTAGAGTTTGATTTTAACTTTCTACCTGACTTTGAGGCAAAATTTTCTTGTGCCTACCTCTTGGCCAAATGCTCCAGGCTTAGCTGACCTTCCAGTGTCTAGGTGATTCTCCTGTCTTAGCTTCCCCTCTGTGCATGCTATCACATCCAGCTCTTTGCAAGTGTTCCAGGGATCCAAACTCAGGCTGTCATATTTGCACAGCATGTTCTTTTACTCTATGAGCCATCTCCCTGGCTCATATACAGCCGTTCTATGTTGAAGTGTGTCCCTCTATTTCTCAATTCTTCTAGGATTTTTTCATGAAGGGATGGTGAATTTTGTCAAAGATTTCCTTATCTGAGAAGATCATGTGATATTTGTGCCAGAATCTACTCATTTGGTGTAGTGTATTTACATTTTGCAAGTGTTGAACCATCCTTGCATCACTGTAATGAAACCGACTTGATTATGATGAATGCTATTTTTAATGCTTTTTTAAAAGCATTTTAATGTTTTAAAAGGATTCTGTTTGTGAGCACATCATTAAGAAAATTTGAGCCAATATTCCTCAGGAAAGCTGGCCTATATTTTTGTCATGTCTTTATCCAGGTTTGAACCATAATGTTGGATTTGTTTAAAGAGTTTGGTAGCATCCCTTACCCTTCTATTTAATGGAATAGTTTGAGTGATGATTAATATTAATTATTTTTCAGAGGTCTAGTAGAATTCAGCAATGAACCTGGTCCTGGGCTTTTCTTCGCTGGGAGTTTCTTTATTAATATTTGAGTATTGTTACTCATTATAGGTTATTTAAATTGTCTATATCCACTTGACTTAATTCTGGTGATCACAATGTGTCAAGAAATTTATATTTTTTATAAATTGGAAAAAATTTTTCCATAATGATCCTCCAGATTTTATTAGTATATATTGTAATGTCTTCTTGATCTCAAATGATTTCAGTTTGGTCTTCTCTCTCTTCCTTTCATTGGTTACTCTTTTCTTCTCCACTCTCCTAACTTCCACCCTAACCCTTATGACTTCTTTCCAACTCTCAGAGCTTGGCTTTTCTGAGATTGTGAAGTGCATGACTAAATGACTTATTTGAGTTTCACATGAGGGTTTTGGGTTGTTTGTTTAGTTTTGTAGTTTAGACAGGATCTCACTTGTAGCCTTGGCTATCTTGGAACTCACTATGTAGACTAGACTGGCCGTAAACTGATGGAAACCTTCCTGTCTCTGCCTCCAGAGTGCCTGGACTAAAAGTATGAATCACCACACCCAGCTGAATTTGTTTGCTTTGGATGTAAACACATGTGGCTATAATTTTTCCTATAACTGCCTTGGGTGTACCCCCCCCAAGATTGTGTTTTCATTTTTATTTAATTCTAGGATTTAAAAAATGTCCTTCCTCATTTATTCAGTGGTTCACTTGATCATTTGCGAATATTTCAGTCGGTCTCCACATATTAGTATTGTTGCTGTAGTTTCTCTTGCTGTTAATGTCTAATTGTTAAAATTATCATCATGATCTGATAAGATGAATGACTTATTCAGATTTTTTTTGTTTGTTAAGACTTGCTTTGTGGTCTATCTAAAATGTGTTCTGTTTTTGGGCAGGTTCCAAGGCCTGTTGAGAAGAATGTATTTTACATCTTCTGTGTGGGAAGTTCTACAGATGTGTGTTTTTTACTGTCAACATGTCATTGATGGTTCAGTTTAAGTTGAAGCTGACTCGATTAGTTTTTTTTTTCTGTGCTTTCTATTTGTTGATAAAAAATGAATGTGGTGGTTTGAATGGGCATGGCTTCCATAGACTCATGTGTTTGAATGCCTGGCCCATAGGGAGTGGCACTATTAGGAGGTGTGGCCTTCTAGAGTAGGTGTGGCCTTGTTGAAGGAAGTGTATCACTGTGGAGACAGGCTTTGAATTCTCATATCCTCAAGTCCAGTGTGGGATACAATTTCTTCTGCTGCCTGGGGATCAAGATGTAGGTAGAACTCTCAGCTCCTTCTCTAGCACCAAGTCTGCCTGAATGCCACCATGAAGATAATGAACTAAAGCTCTGAAACTGCAAGCCAGTACCAATTAAATGTTTTCTTTTATAAGAGCTTCCATGGCCATGGTGTCTATTCACAGCAATAGAAACCCTAAGACAGCGAGGTATGGAAGTTGCCCTTAGTTTAACACATGCACACTTGTTGCAGATACATTTACACAATCATTATGCCTTTTAGGTGGATTGTTCTCTTCATTAATGAGCAGGGGCTGTCTTTCTCTTGATTTTGGCCTCAAGTCTACTTTGTCAGATACAAATATAGCCACCCCTGAGTTTTTTCTTTAATTTCCACTTGCTTTGTGAATCATTTCCCACATTTTCCCAGAGTATGTGGGTCTTTGCAATCAAGATATTTCTTGCAGACAAAAAAAAAAAAGAAGAAGAAGAAGAAGCTTGTCTTTTAATACAATCAGCCAGCCTGCATCTTAATTGGAGAGTTAAAACCATTTACACAGAGGGTAATTACTGAGCAGTCGACACGGATTTCTATCATTTTTTTTCCTGGTTGCTTTGTATGTTTGTTCTTTTCTTCCTCCTTTATTCTTCCCAGGGCTTTTCCAGTTTGTCAGCTCCTCTGTGCTCATTTACTCCCTATGAAATGCACACTTCCCTAAGCTCTCAGACCTTGGCCTTTCTCCCTCGTCTGTGTGTTAGGATCGCTTCCACCACTTCCTGCACACCTGCCTTGCTGGTCTTGACTTGTTTTCCTCCTGGGAAGTTTGCATTTCTTCATCAGTTTTGAGACGTGAACACCAGATCCAGTAATCAGGACTAACAGTTCTTCGCTTTCAGGGATTGAAATACATTACGCCACATGGTCCTGACTTTCAGGGCTCCATTAGAGATGTCTGAGGTTACTCTGAAGAGTTTGCCTTTATGAACGGGTTTTGCGGCTTTAACACTGTCGATTTGTTCTGTATTCCCAGTGTTTTACCCTGAGCATAACGTGGAGAACTTCTCTTTATTCCATGTCAGTTTGGGCTCCAAATGCCTCCTGGGTCTGATTGTTGGTGTCCTTCCATAGATCTAGGGGTTTTTCTTTACCTTTTCAGTGAAATGGGTTCCAGTGCTTTCTGTATAAGTAAAATCTCAGCTCCTTCTACCTCCTTCCTTTGTAGGCTTAGCCCTACGAATCCTTGGAAGCTACCATCATACTTGTTTTGTTTTTTTTATTGCTGTTTGAATATTCCTTTAACCTTTCTTTTTTCATTCACTGTAGGTATCCCTTTTGGATGCTATGAGCCATTGTTAGCCATGGTGAGCTTTGTGGCCTGGGGACCAAGCAGGTTCTACTCACTCCAGATGCCCTCCACTTTGTGCATCCAAGGACAGTAAACATTTAAGTCACATTAAAACATTAAGAGAGTTGGGGAAACAGGGAGAGCACCAGGATCCATACTGAACGGGGAGAACAGAAGAACTCTGCCTGCTGTTCCCAGGGTTTCAGAGCCTGTCCATCAGCAAACCACTCTGCAGGAAGATGGGGGCAACAGAAATCAGGGTCCACGTTAGATCTGGACTCAGAGACCTCAGTTCAACCCAGCATCAAACCACACATAACATGGAGAAGCTCCAGAGATCAGACAGTCTGTTGCTATGAGCTTGAGCTATCAGTGTCTGCAGTAAACCTCAGGTGACTGCTCTCTTCACCACAGAAGGCAGGGCCACCGACCATCTTGCCTTTCACAGTCTTAGGACCAACCCAGGTCCTACCTAGCTGTATTTCCCTGAAGTATGAGGAGTGGCATAACGGGTTTCTTTCCCCTTGTTGCCCTGCTATGCAGGAGCAGGCATTGTCTCACCAAATCCTCTCAGACACTGCATTTAAGGGCTGCAAGCACTGTGGGCTTCTTGTGTGGCCAGGACTGTCTTTTTATTTTCATTAGGGCTGTGTGTTTTTAACTGCAGTTGTGGCCTAGGTTTCTTCTTCTCATCTTCTAAGGAGTAGGGGATGGAACTACAGATAGATCCCACTTTTCTTGCATTGTCTTACAGGTTCTCTATGCCTCCAGTTTTCCTATCACCTTGCTGGTGACTACTAATGCTTCTCCTCTCTCTTTCTGGAGCACCGTCTGTCCTTTGTTAAGTTGACTCTTAGCATTCAGTCATACCTTTGATCTTTCAACAGAACTTGACAAGGATATCCTTAAGACAGATGCGGCTGAAGATTTGGAAAGCTGTATGAAAAAACAAGGCCAGAGTAACCCTCAAGTCACTTCTTCAGTATGCACATGAAGATTTAATATCAATCCTCATCCTAAATGTAAAACTTCTAGAAGAAAATATAGGTCAGTCATCTTAGTGAACGTGAGTCAAGTAAATATTTCTTAGAACAATGAAGTATAAAATGAAAAAGTTTTAGAATTATACTCCATCAAAATTAAAATTTTCTATCCTTGGAAGCATACTATTAAGGTAACGGGGAGAAAGCTATCTAGATAGGTAACAAATTCTTACAGGTTAGTTCCAAAAAAAAAAAATCAAATAACACAATAAAGTCAGAAAACATTGAAACAAATGATGGCAAAGAAGCATCACAAGCTCATTTTTATTTAAAAATCAACAAGAACCCATGAAGGGATATTGTATATTTAGTCAAATAGATGAAGCTAGAAATGAGGAACTGATAATAGCAAATGTTAATGACAATATAAAGTCATTTTATTTCTCAGGCTTTGGTGGTAGGAATTTGAGATGACATGGCCACTTTGGAAAATGGATTGTGTTATTCTTGTCATGTGAGTCAATTTTACTTCTAGGGGTCAACCCAGAGATCCAATGTGAGTTCTCCCAGAGACCTGGAGAATCCATCCTCAGCCTTGCACCTGTTGATCAGCCTGCCATCTAGGGATCATAAGACAGATTTTCATCTCAGGCCAAGTTTCAAGGACCAAAGTCTTAGCAACAGTCAACTCAAGGATCAGAAAAGCTCCCACCAATGGCAGATTCACTATGGACTTACCTGCAGCCTCATGATCTGTATCCACCTCAACACCACTAGGATCCTAGAGGAAATCTCTGCAACCCAGGGGTTTAACAGAAGAGATGTGAACTGCTACAAGCAGTCTTTAAAGATTTGAAAGAGTCCTCTCCTAATACTCCATCCAGTGCACAGGTACCATCGTGCACCAACCTGATAGGGAAGAATCAGGGACATTTGAAACCAGCAAAAGAAATAAATAACCCTCCAGAACTGACCCCTAAGAGGTGGAGATCTACAGATTGCTTAAGAAATAATTTGAAATAATCATATTAAAGAAGCTTAATGAGTCTGGCGTCTTAGACCACTCGGCCATCCTGACACTTTTTTTTCTAGCTAACAGGGAAGGACCCTGGGAGGGACACAGGGATGACCCTGTGAAGGAGAAGTGGATGAGACATGAGTGGACTGGGTGGGAGTGGTAGTGGCAGGGGTGAGGAGTGGGGGATGAGAACATAGGGAAATGGGATGGTCAACGTGGAATAGGGACAGAGTGGGAGGGCAGGGAGGAAGATACCATGATAGATGAGGACATTATGGGAATAGGAAGAGGCAGAGTTCTGGAGAGGCTCTCAGGAATCCACCTTGATCTGCTGGCAGTGGTCCAGAGGGTGCCTGGACTGGTCTACTCTGGTGACCAGTTTAGCAAATAACGCAGCTGTCATCATAGAGGCTTTGTCCAGTGACTGATGGAGGCAGATGCAGAGATCCATGGCCAGGCACTAGGCTGAGATCTGGGGATCCAATTGATGAGAGAGATGAGAGATTCTGTAGGCTAGGGATGTGGAGATTGTTATGGGGGGATGTACAGAGATGACTGGCCACACTAGGGGAAGCCCATGAACTATGGACTGGTGGCTGTGGAGCCCCCATGGGACTGGACTAGGCCCTCTGGGTATGGAAGATGGTTGTTTGGCTCAAACTGTTTGGGGGGCATCCAGGCAGGGAGATTGAATCTGTCCCTGGTCTATGGACAGGCTTCTGGGAATCCGGTGCCTGTGGTGTGATGCCTTGCACAGCCTTTGTACAGTGGGAAGGAGCTTGGACCTGCCTAGGCTCAGTGTGCTGAGCTCTGCTGACTCCCCATGGGAGACTTCAATTTGGGGGATGTGGGGATGTGGGGTGGCTTGGGAAAGAAGGTTGGGGGGTGGGGGAGAGAGGAGAGGAGATCTGTAGATGGTATGTGGAGTGAGTAGAAAATTTCTTAATAAACAAAAAAATTTGAAAAAAATTATAGAGGAATTCTGAGTATGGCATATTCAAAAAATATGTCCTCAGGGGAAAATGAGAGTTAGAAAATATATCAAATAATTATTAATGGTTAGACTTAAATTATAGAAATAATTACTTTAATTTTTCTTCATTTTACTCTTATGTATTTTTCCAAATTATTTTTAATTAACATGTATCATTTTAAAATGAAAATAAATTTTTATTCATTAGTGGAAAAAAATTAAAGAAGCTTAATGAGATACAGCGGTATACAAAGAGCCAACCACATGAAACAGGAAAGCAATTCATGGGCAAAATTTGGCATTTAGTAAAGAAAAGAGAAGACACAAAGGCAGCCAAAACAGTAATTGTGAAATTTAAGCATACCATAACAGAGTGAAAAAAATTTCAGTAGATAATGTACACAATAAACTTGTTCATGCTGAAGAATTAATAAGCAAATTCAAAGGTAGGTCATTTGAAATCATTACATTAGAAGAATAAGACAATTAAATGACAAAGAAATTCTAAGGAACCTATAGAACACTATCAAATCCAAAACATGAGTTAAGGAGTCCCAAAAGAAGAAGAAAGAGAGAAAAGGGTAGAAAGTTTATTGAAGGAAATGTTGGCTGAAATCACACCCAGTCGTGAGACGCTCAAAGGAATGCAAGAAAGACATTCCAAAGAGGAACACTCCAAGACACATTATAGTCAAATTGTCAAAGTCAACGACCAAACAAGAATTTTTTTCTTTTTTTTTCCTGTATTGGACACTTGGATTGAATTCAGGGTCCTAAGCATACTAGGCAAGCATCCAGCATTGAGATAATTCCTAGACCTAAACAGAGAATCTTCAAGGTAGCAAGAGATGAGACTGGTCACATCTAAGGAACAAACAAGAAGACTATTCCTGAAATTAGTACACAAATATGCATAAAAAGAAGTGGGTGATACATTCAAAATACTGTGGGCAAAACCATTGAAAGAGAATTCTATACCCAGCTAAGCTATTTTTAGAATCCCAGAGAGAGAGAAAGGCACGTTGAGGTAAACAAGAGGTTATGGACAGAATATTTAACTAAAAATATATAAAAGACTTAAGTGGAAAGCCTAAAATCACATAGCTTTTCTAAGCAAACATATAGGAGTTGATTGACATTGGCCTCATCAATGATTTCTGAAATACTGTACCAAAAATCTTGGGCTAAAGAAATAAAATAAAGTAAATAGGGCTCTATCAACCAAAAAGCTCTCGACAGGAGATGAAATAGTAAAAGAAAGGTAGCTTATAGTCTGGAAAAACATTTGCAAGCCAAATATCTGATTATCTGTTAAGGAGTTAAATCCTTAATTAAAAATTTTATTTATTTATTTATTTATTTATTTATTTATTTATTTATTTATTTATGTTTTTTTTTTTTTGAGACAGGCTTTCTCTGTGTAACCTTTGCTGTTCTGGAACTCATTCTATAGACCAGGCTGGTCTCAGACTCAGAGATCCTCCTGCCTCTGTGTCCCAAGTGCTGGGATTAAGGGCATGAACCACCATCACCCAACTCTAAACCCTTAAATTTTAATTAAAAAATTTTGGAAATTCAACAGCAAGGAAAAAACCTAACTGAAAATAGGCCCAAGACTTACTCTTTTTTTTTTCAAAAGAAGATTTTAAAAAATGACCAACAGATATATAAAAATGGTTTATAATAGACTCATCATCAGGAAATATATTTTAAAGTCACTTTGAAATACTATGTCACTTTTGGGATAATTATGAGCAAAAAGACAAGAATAATAAATGCTAGCAAGAATGTAAAGAATCGGAAACCCATGTACACTCTTGATGGGTTGTGGATTTGTGCAATAATCACATGGGTGTTATACAGGGTCACAGTTCATCAAGACAGGGAAGCCAAGGCTATAGGCACTTGAAGCAGCTGATGACACCACACTCAAAATCAGGAGACAGAGAGATGAATGCTGCTGCTGATCAGCAGGCTTTCTGTTTTATACATGCCAGCATCCCCAGCCCAGGGAATGGTCCTTCCCACAGTTAAGATGAATCTTCCCATATCAATTAACATAATCAACATGAAACCCCTACAGGCATGCCCAGAGGCCTATCTCCCAGGTGATTCTAAATTCTGTTAACTTGACAATTAACACTAGCAGTCACAATAATCAAATTCATAGTACTCTCATATTCTCATGGTGATGTACAAATCACTTACATTGAATGTAGAAGTTAAGATGAACAGATTAAAAACAACCATAGATACAGTAACACAGGAATTGATAGATAACAGAAAAAATATGTAAAGTGTGACTTGGTTAGCATAAAATATGTACATGAGAGGTAAAAGAGTACAGATTTTAATGTTCTTAGAGTATAATTAACTTAAATTGAATATTTTAACTCTAAGATGTTTCACGCAAAACCCAAAGTAGCCACAAAGAAAATCTCCAGTTGATGTACAAAAGGTGATGAGAAAGGAACCAAAGTAGATCACTGTAAAAATTTAACAAGTCACAGAAGAAGATAGGAAGATGGAAAGAAAAACATAAGGAAACCACAGAACAGTCAGTAAACAATAATACTGTGTTAATTGGAAGCCATTTTCTCTTAAGAATGGCTTTAACTGTACTAGGAAACATGCCTTGGTTAAATACTGGGTGCTGACTGGAGTTTTGTTTTTTTTAAGATGTATTTAAATTTTTATTGGTGTGTGTGTGTGTGTGTGTGTGTGTGTGTGTGTGTGTGAGAGAGAGAGAGAGAGAGAGAGAGAGAGAGAGAGAGAGAGAGAGAGAGAGAGAGAGAGAGAGTTTATGTGTTTATGTGCATTGCCACATGTACATGGGTACCCAAAAAGGCCAGAAGAAGGCACCTGACTCCCTAAACCTGGAGTTACAGCTGGTTATGAGCCACTCAACATGGCGCTGGGAACTAAGTTCCAGGCCCTCTGGAAGAGCAGCAAGTACTCTTAACTGCTGAGCTATCTCTGTAGCTCCTGTTTATTTTAAAAGTCCAATAATACATTGCTTACAAATGCTCACTTAAGTCTTAAGAACACATAAACAAAAATGAGGGGTGAAAAGAGATATTCCAAGCAAATACCTAGAAAACTTTTAGAAATATCCATTTATGATTTTTACCATTTTAGTCAAACCATTTTGTTCTATCGATGACTGCATCAGGGCCAAATAGACTTTCAGTCTTAACATGTCATAATAGAGCAAGAAGATCATGAAAGTGGCAACTTATCATGAAGATGATTACTTCGGTATAAGTGTGTGAACAATGGTCAGTCTGTAAACACATCAGGAAAATTCTAGTAGAACCGAAGAAAGAACTAGCAAGACAACAGTAGTGAAGGACTGAAACGCCACACTTCAGGAATGCATAGGTCATCTACACAGGAAGCCCATAAAGGAATAAAACTATGAATGAAGTGGAACAGAGAGACACGGGCAGAACATTACACCAACAGCATGGCATTGCATCTTTTGCAGAAGCACACAGAACATTCTCCAGGATGGATCACATGTTGAGACACAAAATAAATCGTACTAAAGTCAAGAAGACTATCACCATTTCAAGTACTGCTTTTCTGATCACAGTGACATACAAGTTGAAATCAATAGCAGGAAGAATTGCAAAAGTTTCACAAATATGTGGGAATTAAACACACTAGTGAAAAACTGATGGACCAAAGAGGAAATCAAGAAGGAGCGATAAGAAGTTATTTAGCGCCCGGCGGTGGTGGCGCACGCCTTTAATCCCAGCACTCGGGAGGCAGAGGCAGGCGGATCTCTGTGAGTTCGCGGCCAGCCTGGGTTACCAAGTGAGCTCCAGGAAAGGCGCAAAGCTACACAGAGAAACCCTGTCTCGAAAAACCAAAAAAAAAAAAAAAAAAGTTATTTAGCTAATGCATGAAATGCCCTTATGACAGTCACTATTTTTAAAGCTAATTTTAAAATATAATTAACAAAGAAAGAGCTTGAAGACAGGTATCATGTTGGGGGTGTGGCAGTGCATTGTGATACCAATATCTCTTGCATTCTAAGAGACTGGAACTTTTGTTGGACTCCATAGCCAGAATTAATAGTATACCTTGAGGTCTCTTAAGACTTAAGCTGCCATCTTACTGTGCACTCGACATATTTGTTTAACCTACTTTTAAGAGATTAATGGAACAGTTGCCTCCAATTTCTCATGTAATCAACATTTACAACCTAAACTAATGCATAGCTGTAATCTTAAGTTACCTACTCTTCTATGCCCCTGGTCCAGAACTATGTGTGTGTATCATTTGCTGAAGGTGGTGAATACAGAGGTTGAATGAAATATTTTAAGATGAATATCCACCATAAATCTTGAACACAGCATTTTGATATTGATTGATAAAAATTATGTGCAGTATTGTTTGTTGTCAGTTGAGGTCAGCTGGAGCCAATGACTTAATACCTTGTAAAATGCTGTTAAAGATTTCTGTTAAGTATCCTATTCCTTCCCCCATGTGACACTTTCTGTGCTGTTGAAAAAGGAGAGAGTGAGGCCTTTGTTAGGAGGACAGAAGACACAGGAACATGAAGTAAAGATTTCTAATGTGGACTCACTCTTGGTTAAATGACTCTAAGGAGAAGTACTTTTATTTCTGTCCCTTATGTGACACTGATGCATTATTGGTAACTTGGAGTTAATCACTAATGCTTCTAATCTATGTAAGCATGAACGACACTTCCTTCAGAAGACATGGGTTATGAATGAGAATCTCAGTGCCAGACATTGGATACCTCCCTGTGAGTTACTTGTAGGAAGGTCCTAGAAGCCTCACAAACAACACAGGCTATTACTATTTCTCTTGATGGTCCACCATAACTAGGTGATAAGCCCCGGTTGCTGTAGACACAATATACTTTGATTGCAGGACATAGAGAAATCAGCTGGCACTGACCTGAAAACTTCTCTGATGGCTTGCTTTTGACATGCTGGAAGCTACCATGGAGGCCACTCAGGGAGAAAGTCTTCAATAGTATTACTCCGTGGTGAACCCTAGATGCGACAATGTCAACCTGCCAGGAGGAGAGATATACCCCTTGGTGCAATTGTAGCATGGACATTATAGGGATAACTATCACTTCCTGATTGAGTCTGAGGCACACTATACAAGAGGAAATTCCTGTGTGGTACTATAAACTTGGCTTCAGAGAGTATAGTCCCTAGGAGGGAACTATTACTGTTGTTTTATCTAGTGGGTATATCACTCTGACTTCTAAATGCATGTTGGTACCCATAAGTCAGTGCTACTCTCAACACTAGCTGGAGAAGCTTCTTTCTGCAATGGAGAGTAGTTAATGCCGAGACACTCATGAACATAAATGATCAAAGTGCTGAGAATAGTGACTGCCAAGTGCTCCGTCCTAAATGAGACATCTGTACCAACTCCATCAAGGCTCAATGAACATCATGGAAGAGAGGGTGGAAAGAATGTAAATGCCAGGGGATGGGGAGGATTTCTGCAAAATGCTATCTTCTGGACATGCTATGCAATTTCCTCCTGTAGCTATGGTAACCCACACACAGCCTGCATAAAACCAAGCCAACATGATTAATCAATGTTCCAGCAGGCAGCACTAATTGCTTAGTGAGTTTTTTTTTTTTTTTAATTTTAAATACAGGACATGAAAGTGGGAGAAAGATGTGCTCTGTAGTGTTAGAAGGGGTGTGAGTGGAAATTTTAGGGGGGATAGGATCAAGATGCACTGTATGCATGTATGAAATTATCAAAGAATAAATAAAGATATAAAATAAAAAGGAAGAAAGCAAATGAAAAAATTTACATATAGGCAAAAGAAAATGGAAGCACCACATACCAAAAACATATAGGATCCAGCAAAACCTATGGTAAGGGGAAAGTTTATAAAGATGACTGCTTGGTTTGAGAAAAGCATTAGGTTTCAAGTAAATAATCTTAGTCCACACTCAAGGAGAAAACAAATTAAGCCCAAAGTTAGAAGAAGAGAAATAATAAAGGTAAATACAGGAAATGGAGCCTAGAAACACAATAGAAGAGTCAATAAAACTGAGATATTGATTGAAAAGATATATTTGCTGGATCTTTACCCAGAAGAACTAGAAGAGTGAGAGATGGCTAATGTTACTACAGTTGAGATTTTACAACTGATAGCATGTCAGTTTGAATGGTTGTAAGAGGCAGTTTGCACGATTCTACACCAGCACATTAGGTAACCCAGAAGTGATTAATTGCCTAGCTGCTATCTAGAGTGAATAGTGAAGAAACACAAATCCAAACCAAACAAATAATAAGACTGAATGTGTAATCAAAATCCTCCTGACAAAAAATAGCCAAGGACCAGATGGCCTCACAGGTAAATTCTAACAAACAGAGAAAGAAGAATTAATGCCAAAAATTCAAACTATTCCCCAAAAAGAGAAGAAAATGAGGCATCTAAAAACAATTTTATAAAGCCAGAGTTATTTTCTTCTCAAAGCCATAGATAAAAGTCACTATAAAAAAATAGCAAGCTGCAATACCAAATGAACATAAATGGAAATTTTTCAACAAAATACTAACAGGCTGAATTTACCACAATATTAAAAACAAAACATGTATCATGTTCAAATGGGATGTATCCCTGGATACGAGAATAGCTTGACATATGCAAATCCATAAATGTGACAGCACATGATCATCTCTGCACATGCACAAAATCATTTGACAAATTCAACATTATTTCATAGCAAGAATTCTCAAAAAAAATCAGGTTTAGAAATAACGATCATCAGTGTAATGAAAACTATCATATATAACAATCACATGGCTTGCCTCATACTCAATAATGACAAACATAAAGCATTTTCATCTAAGATGAGGAACAAAAGTGCCACTCTTAAAACTTGTATCCAAAATAGTACCTGTTTCCTGAATTGTGTAGAGTTTAGTACTCAGCAAGTGTGAGTCACTTGCACTAACTGTAGGAAGTCTTTATTTGTGAGTTAATTAGAATAAAGTGATTTTGTTTAAATATTGGTACCTCTTGGATGTTCTAACCACAACAATTAAGTAAAAAAAATAAATAAAATTTGAGACTGTTTTTTTCTATGCATGTGAAGGAAGACCCTGGAATTCAGATTTGGATTGCATTCAATCTGTGGGTAGATTTTGGTAGGCTAACTGCCTTCACAAATGAGCATGGGAGGTCTGTCCATCTGCTGGTGTCTTCTTCAATTGTGTCTTAAAGTTCTTTAGTGTCTTAAAGTTCTCATTGTAAAGATTCCTTGGTTTCTCTGCTTAGGTTTATTTCTAATTTGTGTGTGTGTGTGTGTGTGTGTGTGTGCGCGTGCGTGCGTGCGTGCGTGCGTGCGTGTGTGTGTGTGTGTGTGTGTGTGTGTGTGTGTACCATGGATGGGTTTGCTGCCCTGCCCTGATTTCCTTTTTAGTGTGTTTGTCATTGGCATGTTGGGAAACTACTGATTTTTGTATGTTTTCAAAATCTTCCCCCAATATTAAAGATGGAGCATTTTAAAACTCATTTTAGTCAGCATTTAGTCAGCATCTCACCCCAAAGCCACAGTATACTACATTTTGGAGGAAGTGCACATCAGTCCAAAAAGATTTTTCTTTTGGTGGGAGTCTATGGGGTCCTTTATGTTCATAACAAACCATCATCAAAAAGGGAAAGTTTGACTTCTTTTCTAATTTATATCACATTTATTTCCTTTGACTTGCTACTCTAAGACTACAAGCACTATGTTGAATAGAGGTGAGGAGAGTGGGCTGCCCTGTCTTGTTCTTAATCTTAGTGGAATGCTTTAGGTTTTCCTCCATTTAGCATGATGTTGGCTAGAGGACTTTCATACACAACCTCTACTATGTTGAATTGTGCTCTCTCCATCCCTAGGTTTGCTATGACTTTCGTCAGGAAGGAGTGTTGAATTTTGCCTGAGGTCTTTTATGTATCTATTGAGAAGACCATGTGATTTCTGTCTTTAAGTTTGTTTATATAATGGATGGCATTCTTTTATTTACGTAGACTGGACCTCTGAATGAAGTCAACTTGATTTGATGAATGATATTTTTATATGATCTTGAGTTTTATTCAGCAACATTTTAATTAAGAATTTTGCATCTATGTTCATCGGAGAGATCAACTTGTATTTTCTTTTTGTTGTTGTGTTTATCTGGTTTTGGTGTTAGTAGTGTTGGCTTCATAAAAAGTTTAGATGCCTTCCTTCTTTTCCTATTTTATGTGATAGTTTAAGCAGTATTGTAATTCTTCTTGGAAGTTCTTGTACAATTCTGCAGTGAATCCACCTGGTCCTGGGTTTTTATTCTGCAGGGGACTTGTTCTTACGGTTTCAATTGCATGGATGGTTATGGATCTGTTTAAATCACGTCTTTCTTCTTTGTTTAATTTTGGGATGCTCTATGTATCTAGAAATTCATCCTTTTCTTTTGGTTTTTCCAATTTCCCTTGCTATTGATTCTAGTTTTATTCCACATTGATCTGATAAGATGCAAGGAATTTTTTTTTGTTCTCTGGTATTTGTTAAGGCTTGTTTTGTGGCCTGTAATGCCATCCATCTTAGAGAACATTCTGTGTACTCCAGAGAAGAATGTGCATTCCCTGGCTGTTGGATGTAATATCTCTAAGATAGCTACTAAAGCCAATAGATCTATGGTACAGTTTAGCTCCCAAACACTTTTGTTGATTTTTTTTTATTTTAGAAGATTTTGTAGTTTGAATGTGAAATGTCCTCCATAGGCTCATATGTTTGAACACTTAGTACCTAGCTGGCCATGTTATTTGGAAAATTTGCAGAAATTTTAGGAGGCAGAGCCTTCTTGGAGGAAGTGGGTCACTGGTGGAGGCAGACCTTGAGGCTCTGTAGTGCTGTCTTACTCTTGTTCTATCTCTGCTTCCTGAATATGTGTGTTATATGACCAGCCAGCTTCCTGCTCCTGCTGGAATCCCTTCTCTGTCAACCATCATGTCTTCCCCACCGTGATAGATTGTATCCCTCTGGAACTGTAAGCCAAAATCAACATTTGCTCAAGTTGCTTCTGTCAGGGTGTTTGATCAAAGGAATGAGAAGCTGCAACGAAGACCTACCTAAATATAAATGAGATAGTGAAATTTCAATATCTGCACCTACCTGAACTTTTGTACCTTTTACTGCTTGTTGTGTGAAATTCAGAGCCCTCACATTCAGTGCATAAATGCTTACAACTATGATATCTTCTTGATGAAGTGTCCCCTTTATTAATATAGCTGCTTTCTTTTTACACTTTGTTTTTAATTAAAAGAGAGTTACATTACTTCCTCCCCTCTTTCTTCCCTCTAACCCTCCTGTGTCTCCCCACTCCCTCGCAAATCCATGGCCTCCTATTCTTTAACTATCACATACACACACACACTCACACATAAATGCAACCTGTAGTGTCTATTTAATGTTGTTTGTATGTATTTCTTTTTAGGGCTGACCACTTTGTATTGGATGGCTTTCTTTATCTATTCTGATTAGTTTTGTTTTGATGTCTACTTTGTCAGATATAAGAATAGCTGTGCCATCATATTTTGGGACTTTTTTTAAAGGTTGATTTCTATCATTTCTATCATCTGTCTGTCAGTTTGTGGATGTTTTGCTGGTAAGCTTTATAATTTGGAGACAATAGAAAGCTGAATCTTGTTATCTAATCTAGCCACTCCGTTTCATTTCTGAGGCAAGTTGGAGCCATCAGCATCTACTTTACTATTGAGTAGGCTTTGCTGTTTCCTCTGGTTTCCTTGGTTGCTGCTTTGATTGCTTGAATCATGGTTCACTCTTGTCCTCCTTATTAGCATAGGAGTTTTCTGGTTCACTGTGTCAGAAAGGATGAATTTCTTCCCATTTCTCTTTTATTTACCTGTTCTTCCCATAAAATGTGCCCTTGTGGATGAACCTTGTCTTCTTCCTCTGTGTTTAATATTCCTTTAAGTATTTTCTGCATTGCTGGCTTGGTTGTCATGAATTACATTAGTTTATGCTTATCTTGAAATGCTCTTATTTCTGCACCAGTTTTGTTTGTTTGTTTGGTTGTTGTTGTTTTTTCCAGATGGGGTTTCTCTGTGTGAGTTTTTCAGCCTGACCTGGAACTGGCTCTGTAGATGAGACTGGGATCAAAAATCATAGAGATCCACCTGCCTCTGTCTCCCAAGTGCTGGGATTAAAGGTGTATTCCACCACCGCCCAGCATTTTGCACCAATTTTAAAAGATGGCTTTGATACATACAGCAATTTTGGTTGGCAGATATTTATGCTCAGGGTTTGAAATATACAACTCTTTGGTCTCCTGATTTTAGGGCTGTTGCTGAGAGATCTGGTCCCAGTTTGTGCCTGCCTTTGCCAGTGACTTGGCCAAATAGACAGCCAGAGAGGAAACTCTCCATGGCCCATCATAGCCAAGATGTCAAAAATACAAAGCACACACACACACACACACACACACACACACACACACACACCCTTAATTTCTTTAGTGTCCTTAAGTTCTCATTGTAAAGTTCTTGTAAGTTCTCATTTGTTTCTCTTGTTAGGCCTATTCCTAAGTTGTGTGTGTGTGTGTGTGTGTGTGTGTGTGTGTGTGTGTGTGTGTGTGCTTTGTATTTTTGACAACTTGGCTATGATGGGCCATGGAGAGTTTCCTCTCTGGCTGTGTCTATTTGGCTTCTAAATGCTTCTTGTCTTTGGAGATCCTTTTCCTATTTACAGGTTTAGGGAATTTAATGCTATAATTTCACTGAATAAATTGTCTATGCTTTTTGGATTGATCTCATCCCCTTCTTTTATCCTGTGAACTCTGAGGTTTGGTCTCTTGAGGATAGCCTAGAGGTCTTGACATTTTGATATCATCATTGATTTTTCCTGTCTTTATATGTGGCTGTATGCATTTCTATTTCAACCTTGTTCCCCATTCCTGAAGTCCACTCTTCCTCTTAGTCTTGTTTATTGCTGATACTTTTCACTATGTTTCTTATTTAATTGATTGACTCTTGCTTCCAGCATGTCTGGGTAGTTCCTTCTCAGAGTCTCAATTTTCTTAATGAATTTCCCTTTTTGTTTTTGCATTGTTCTTCAAAATGATCATTTCATCCATTTTGCTGAGTCCTGAATTGATTTCCTTACTTCAATCATCTGCTGAATGGGGTTCTTTGTGTGGTCACTGATGCTTTTTTAAAGTGGGATTCTGAAATTTTTTCAATGATCTCACTTAAAAAAAAGATTCATTTATTTTATATTATGCGTATGTGTGTTTACCTGTATGTATGTCTGTGTACCACATATGTGCATGCGATCAGAGACCAGTTGGAACTGAAGTTACAGATGGTTGTGAGCTGCCATGTGGGTACTGAGAATTGAACCCAGATTCTCTGGAAGAGCAGCCATTGCTCTTAAAGGCTGATCCATCTCTTCAGCCTGTTCCCCCAATCTCACTGGTTTTGACTTCTGGTATTGAGGGTCTGTGAGTTTGTGCAGGTATTGGAATGGCTTGTAATCTTATTTTTTGTGTGCGTTTCTCTGTTTTGTTTTTCACATCTGCTGGGATGGACATGTATCCAAAATTTCACACACACACACACACACACACACACACACACACACACACACACACATCTGGAGTTATGGTCTCCACTGCCATTTTGAAAAGGAGCTTCCTGGAATAGCAGACACGGTTATCTGACAACAATCCCAGTGCAGACTTGGAGTAGAAGACACTTGCCTATGTCACTTGGGTCCCTCCTATGGTTCAGAGAGACGACAGTCCTATGATCCTGACCAAGGAAAATAAAATTTATAGTTTTTAAGAGCTAAGGTGATCTATCATGAAGTAGTAAAAGGGGAAAGAGAATGGGGAAAGGAGTGAGTAAAACATAAATGAGAAAAAAATGTATGTGGCAGAGATGTGAGAAATGGGAGAGAATTATTGCAGAGTGGGTACAGGGGAAGGAAGGACAATCATAAGAGAGGTTCGAAGAGGACGTAAGCTGCAACACCACTGAGCGACGAAATCACAACAGTGTAAATAAATGAAAAATGATTAGCTTCCAGAGGTGTTTCATCCGGGAGGTGAGGGTGTGGTCTCCCTCCTGGTGTCTTTTGCAGCGGTCTCCACTGAGGAGCTCGTGCAGGGTGGGGTGCTGCTGATATTCTTAGTAATTCCAACAAGTCAGTGTGTCCTTCCAGATGAGCGGGGGATTCTGCACAGGAAATGGAATTAATGAGTCTGAGGCTCCCCCTCCCTGGAATCCCCCACCTCCCAATTACTACTTTGATTCCGGTGTTCAGTGGATTCTTCCCATGCATAGGAGTTCTGTAATTGAGGCTCTAGGCAGGTGTAGAGGACAAGCCCACCTGTGTCCCCCTTTTCTCCCTGGGAAGTTAGGAGACCATGCCAAGTTCAGCAGTGAACTTCCTTCTTCCGCACATGGCTCCTTCAGGCAGTGCTAAGGGTGATGCCTGAATCAGTCAACTCCAGGGTGCTCATGGAGAATCTCAGCTCCACCTCCTGCACCACATCCTGTCTCCACAGCCTGCTCTACTCTGTGGACTGTCTCTCCATGTAATCTGGACCCTGCCAGTGGCTACATCTTCGTAGCTTAAATTGTCTCTTTCCAACTCCCTTCTGGTGATTCCTGCCCAGTGTGAGCCATGGAATGTGGAGACCCTGGCATGGCTGCTGCTTTGTGGAGGGAAGTCCACTTAGACTTATTCCTCTTCCTTTAAGTAGCTTGTGTTAAAGAAATAACTGACACCGTTTTTTAATGCTTACTCTTGTCTTGGTCTGAGTCACAAGGAGGTGGCCTCTGGTCTGCCATCTTACATGGGAGTCTTTGAAAATCATGTTTAGAAGACTTCTCCATCCCTTGTTCACAGCAACATTGTTCACAGTGACCAAGAAATAGAAACAACCATCAGCAGATAAAGACAACCCCTACATGTATAAAAGTATATGAATCTGCGTATTTCACTAAGGGCATAATACTAAGTTAAATAAACCAGACAAAGAAAGCCAAATGATATATATATATATTATTACATTCAGGATGTGATTTTAAAAAGTCAGACTCACAGAAGCAGAGAGTGGAATAGTGGATGTCAAGGAGTAGAGGAAGAGGAGGTTAGGAGCTATGAGTCATAAACCAACTTTCTACCATACGATGGATATTCTGAGGATCTGAGGGGCAGCGTGATGAGCAGTGAGCAGCTGTGTAGCATCATTAGAACTTGGAAATATGATGTTTGAACTTTATCTTGATAATACTTTCAGTGTGCATGTTTATCAAATCATCATATCGTTACTTTAAATGTACAGTTTAGTTTGTCACTACACCTCTGTGAAGCTTACATTTTTATTAAGAACAAAACGGTAGAGAAGGAAAAGAGGCCCAATAGCATCAGCTACACAGAAAGAGAAGCAGCATTAGGTGAATGGGCACGAGTCCCCAATGCTAAAGGGTTATATTTCTGGTTTTAGAACTTCACAGAAGTGTTTGAGTGGCATTGTGAGAATACAAAAGAGCATTGAACAATATGTGTTAAAGGGTTAAATAATACAGTACTGTATGACTTTTAACAATTACAGCAAGGAAACATAATGATCATTTTTAAAAATAAAGTAAGAGGGGTGGGTTGAAATAAAAGGAGAAGTACTATATTTGCAGATGGCACTGTAGTCACAAAGTCTACAGGAAATCTGAGGACTCTTTACAAAATTTTATCGAATAAACAGCTGTGAAAACTCTATAGGACATAAGGGCAAAATAAAAATACTGCTTTCCCCGGGCGGCGGTAGTACACGCCTTTAATCCCAGCACTTGGGAGGCAGAGCCAGGCAGAGCTCTGTGATTTCGAGGCCAGCCAGGTCTATGGAGCAAGATCTAGGACAGGCACCAAAACTACACAGAGAAACTCTGTCTCGAAAAAAAAAAAAATACTACTTGCATTTTATATTATTAACAAACAACTTGAAGTTAAATGAGAAATTATATAATCCTATAGTATATATTTTAGCATAAAATATAAAAATATGTAGGAATGTACAGAAAACACGTATGAGATTGCTACCTTGAAAACTACTGATATTGCTGTTAGAAGTTCAAAATCTGATACACAATGTGACATACTATGTCCATGGATCAAAAAACTCAATATTGTTGAGGCATTGGCCGTAGTCAACTTAAGCTATGATTCAAATAATTTAATCAAAGCTCCACTAGGATTATTTTAAAACATTGTCAAGCTGCTTCTGAAATTTATATAAAATTAAGTAATTTAGAACAGTCAAATTGTTTTCTAGAAAAATAACAGATGCAAAAAAAAAATTGTAACACTAAATTTCCATAGCTACTATAAGCTTTTTAAAGAATATTCAAATATATTTGTATGTGTGTGTCTGTGTCCATGTCCTCGTGTGTGTGTGTGTGTGTGTGTGTGTGTGTGTGTGTGTGTGTGTGCATTAATGGAACAGAATAGAGGGTCTACAAATAAATCTTCACATACAAGCTCAATTGAATTTCAGTGAAGATGACAAGGTAAATCAATACAGAAAATTAGTCTCAACAAATAATATAGGAAAATAATATAGAAACAGCATGAGTCAGCTACTCCCTGTGACATCCCCCACAATTAACTCCAAATGAATCAAAGACCCAATGCAGTTGATAACATTATGAAACTTCTAGATCAAAGTATAATAATAAAAAAAAAAAAACCTCCATGGGTTTGAGGTAGGCAAGGATTTCTTGCATAAGACAAAAAACAAAAGCCTTAAGAGAACAATTACTAATTGAAAGTTTCCACTTTCTAATGGATACTATCAGGAAAATGAAAGGTAAGCAGCAGAGTATAGGAAAGAAAAATTCTCGGTATGTGTATCTTACAAGTTTACAAAGAATTCTAATTAAGAATATATGATCAACTTATATCAGTTTAATAAGAAAGTCAATAACCCAATTCTTAAAAAGACTGGCAAAAACAACTGAACAGACTGTGTACTCGTTATCACACTGCTGCAATAAAATGCCTGATAAAAACAATTTAGAAAGGAAGGGTTCATTTGACCTACAATTCCAAAGAATACAGTCTGTCATGGAGAAGGCATATCACGAGGAGCAGAAGGCAGCTGCTCACCTTGAATCGCTGTCAGGAAGCAGAGGGCAATGAATGCTGGTACTCAGCTGTCTTTCTCTTTTTTGTGCAGTCAGGAACACCATGGGGTGGTGTCACCCACATTTAAGGCATGTTTTTGCATCTCAGTTAATCTAATCTAGATAACCCCTCACTGGCATGGCCAGATAACTATTACTTTGGGGATTCTAGATTCTGTTGAGTTGCAAATCAGTATTAACCATCACACAGAGACTTTGTGAAGAACAAGTACAAATGCCCAGGAGTCGCCTGAAAAGATGCTGAGCGTCATTAGCCATCAAAGAAAGTAAATAAAACCACAATGTGAGATAACACTTTTTACACCAATTACAATGAGTGAAATAAAAAAAAAGACATAATTCAAAAATGTTTATAAGGGTTCAGAGCTATGGAAACTTTCATCTCATGCATTGTAAGGGAGGGGAGTGTAAAATTTCACAAACACTTTGGAAAATAGTCTTCCATCTTCTTAAAAACATAAACATATTCTTACTGTGAATAACAGTTGGCAATGTCCTTCCTGATCTATTCTGTAAACACGCACTAAACGTTGCTGAGTCTAGCAAATGTACACAAGGAAGTGAGGTCCAAGAACCTCAGTATGGTCCTTCATGTAACAGTGAGCGAATGGAAACAAACTGTCCCCCATGGGGAGAACAACTTATTTATTCATGCAGTTGCATAATTAGAATGACTGGAATTGATCCACATATAGCAAGATGGCTAAATCTTAAAGGGAAATTGAATGAGAAAAACCTAATTGAAATAGGATAGATTCTATTTCTCGATAAACACACACACACACACAGTAAAAGCACAGAACATGAATGAAAGTTATAAGATCTATTGGGAGGGAACCTGTAGGGAGGATATGAGTAGGATATTATTTATATCTCAACCATTCTGTTTGTTTAAAATAATAGACTCAGAAAAAATATGGCAACATGCTAATTTCTGTCTAATTTTGGTTGTGAGAACACCAATGACATTTTTTTATATGTCATTGAATAAAGGAGCTAGACTAGAGGCTGGTCTGCCCTCAGAGAAAGGGTAGGGAACTCCAAAAGATGGCTTTCTGAGCCCCACTATTAGGAAGAAAAGGAGAAATCAAGATCCCGCCCTCCATAGCACCTCTCAGAAGGCGGTCATAAAACACACTCCAGAGACTGTGGCAGAATGAATGGGGTAAGAATCTGGAAACGGCAGCTTCCTGCATTCGACACCTGTCACTCCCACTTCGGGTGCTGACAGCGATCAGCAATGACACACTCAGAACCAGAGAGGCTTGCTGGCCTTTCTTCAGAAACAGCGGGGCGAGAGAACAGAAGGACAAGTTCTGCTCTTCCGCCATATTTGGAGACAGAGCTTCCCCAAAAGAATGGTTATGGGCTCAGTTAGCCAGGCAATGAGAAGCAGAGTGTAGTCCTGGAGTGGGGAAGATGAGATGGAGCCGAGAGAAGTCCCCAACAAGCTACAAGCTACGCTGATCCCAAGGATGCCTGGCCACAGAACTATGTTCTACAGACACGGATATTGTCTCACACCCCAGCAGCTAGGTGTCTTAGCTCACCATTTCTGGAGACTTGACCCACTGCCTCCTCTCTACTCTGGCCACATCCCACCCACTGCTCATTCCCATGGGTATTCCAAAACTGTTGTCTCCTTCTTGTCAAGACGAGGGATCTACTTCTTTTATATCTAATCCTATTGTGTTTGCTCTTCAACACTACTGATGTAAGTAGTTTCTCGATTCCTTCATTTCCCTTCATTTCACCAATTATATAAATCTTGAATTGTTCACTTGAAACCATAGCCTTCTGTTCCTTTTTTAAAAAATGGCACTCTCCTCGAATCCATTCTCTAATCTCTATTTCCTGCCCTGTACACCTGTACATCTGAGTAGAGCTGATGAAAACAGTACTCCCATGAAGATTGACACGAGTAGAAATGTTGAGTTTCCACTTCCAGTTTCATTTAGGAAACTTTTCCTTTCATTCTTGGAGAATTCACTCCCCAATATTCCCACAGACAGTGTTTCAAACCAATCTTTCCTCAATCATGCTTTCTTGTACCTCCTGCCTTCTATTTCACAAAGAATAAGAAATAATGGGCACTATACCCATCTCTAAATCCACATGGGGGTACTCAGTAAGCTTCATAATCCTACAGCCATTCTGTCCATGCTTTACCATCCCCACTTCCTTTGGGCCCTTGTTGCTTCTGTGAACCCCTCCAGATGAACCACACTCACTTTTCAGCCTCTCCCTTTCTTCTCATTGTTCTCAAGGCTTTTCTGCTTCATAATTAATCTATAAAACAATCAAAATTGCTTTAGAAATTATCCATGTTTTGTCATGCCTGTCTAACTTTAAATCTCCCTGTTTTGTTTATATGGTTTAGATTCAAATATATATTAAAATTTTGATTTTTCTAGCTTTGTACTTATGAAACTCACTATGTATAAAGGTGATCGCTCTGTGTGCGTGTGTGAGTGTGTGTGTGTGTTTCACTCCCCATATACCCTATAAATCATTATGTACTGCTTTTACTATTTTACTGTACCACTAAGAATACTCTTGTAAGTCTCCAATGACCTTTCATGGTCAAGCCCCGTGGCCATATTTTTAGTCCTTATTTACCCATGCCCCTTGTGGTATTTGATGGTATTGATTAGCTAAGGAACAACCCATTTGCTTAGTGTCATATTGTGATACAACAAGAGATGTCTATTGGTCTCTGTCCACAACTTCTTAAACGCTTGTAATTTCTTGAAGGGTGTGCTGGGTATTTCTTTTCTTCTAATATTTCGTCTTTGGACTGAGTTCTTAACAGGAATTTTCTAAGCCCTTGAAGTTTTCTGGGATGGACTTGTGTTCTAATGAGGTGACTGTTGGTGGATTCTTAGTTGGGACCTGGTCACCAGAAGGACCAACTTATCATTAGAAGTTTGGAACTTCTAACCCTACCCCCAC
The DNA here is from genome assembly GCF_004664715.2 of Peromyscus leucopus. Taxonomy (NCBI): domain Eukaryota; kingdom Metazoa; phylum Chordata; class Mammalia; order Rodentia; family Cricetidae; genus Peromyscus; species Peromyscus leucopus. The sequence goes on along the minus strand of NC_051069.1, from coordinate 26,162,531 downwards.
CTTCCAGGAAGAAGAGAGGGTAGACATTGGGATAACAGTCTCTTGCTCTTGCATCATGAAGCCTCCATAAAATGCTATGGGTTCATGGACAGTATGGAAGCTTTGCATCCTACCCACATCCCTTGGCTTGCTTTCTTCTTTACTGGCTGAGTGTGGGTATATTTTGAAATACCCATTTCTTACCTTGCTTGGTATCCTACGTTGGCATTTTTGTGCCCAGGTCTTGGTGTAAGAGTCAACTGGGCATCATATGAGAGGAACTGGCTAACTGATTTCTGAGTGAGGCCGGGCTGGGAAGCAAAAGAAGATGCAGAAAGACTTCAGGAGAGGGAAGCAGCAATACCAGGTCTACAGGGAAGACTGCCACTCAAAGTAAGAGAGACAAGAGAAGAGCTTTGGGAGCTGGAGCTGGAGATGGTCCCAAGGCAAAATGCGAAATTGAATAGAGAGAACATGTTTCAGAGCAACCTTCTCCTAACACAGGACTTTGCAGCCTGTGCTGCACATTCCCATCACCCAAGATGTTCGGAAGGCACCCGGAGTACTACCAGAATCTCAGGGCTGAGGGCTGAGCACTCTGTTCCCTTTCACATTCTCGTGGAAATCTAATGTGTGGCATGTTACCAGGCCTGAGAACCAGGCTCTTCACTCATCTTTTCTTTTTATAGTTTGTTTCTCTATTTCCAACCCGACCCAATCCTCATTGCCTCCCCCCCCACTCCCTCCATTTCTCTCTCACAAATACAAGAATTAGTAAAAACTCATCAACTTACCCTTGCTTCTTCCCACATTTAAAGTGTTAGAATTTGAATATTTCAGAACATGACGTTTCAGACACTTTTACAAATCCCAACATCACCCTCGGAGATGAGTTCTTCCTAGCTTATGCCAAGTAGAGTGAGCTATTTCCTTCTCCATTTCTATTACATATTTTTCATTTTGTAAGTTTAAAGATGTGTTTATGTATTTTTTTTTAATTTTTAAATTTGTGTGTGGGCACATGCATGCCATAGCACCCCTGTAGAGGTACAAAGACAACTTGAGGGAGTTTTCTCCTCTTTCATCATGTAAGTTCTAGGGTTTCAAAACTCAGATTGTCAGGCTTGGTGGCAGGTGTCTTTATTGACTGAACCATTTCTCTAGTTCCTTAGTGTCAGTTATTAGTACCATATCTAACAATAATTTTGTTGTATTTACTAACTTCATATACTCATAAGTTTTTTTCCATCATCATATTATCAGACCTTAACCCTGTCAAGGACCATGTATCTTTGTATCCCTAAGATCTACTAGCATACCTGGTGTATTAGCTGAATTTCTAATGTTGGGCCAAAATAGCCAAAACAAACAAATTTAAAGGAAGACATTCTTATTTTGGGCTCACAGTTTTAGAGACATCGGTCTGTGGTCACTTGGCTCCATCTGTGGGTCTGAGCAATGTTAAACATCATGAGAAACACATGGTGGAGCAAAGCTGATGGAGTGGGGGGGAGAGGGGGAGAGAGAGAGGGAGGGAGGGAGGGGGAGAGAGAGAGGGAGGGAGGGAGGGAGGGTGAGAGAGAGGGAGAATGAGAATAAAGCCCTTAAGGGCATCACCCAAGACCCCATTCACTACCTTCAAGAAGTTCCCACTTCCTACATTTCCATCACTACCAATAGCCTGATCAAGTGTGAACCCATCAATGAATTATTCTACTCACGAAACTTCATGATCCACTCACTTCTCCAAAGGCCCATCTCGGAGCATTGCTGTACTGGCGACATGAGCTTTTGCGGGACCTTTCATATCTGAACCATTATGCCTGGCATACAGCAGTCACTCCATAAGTGTCTCCTCAATGAATAAATAGACTGGTAAGTGGGATTGTGAATGAGCAAACCTGACTAAGGGGAATATTAATAACAGAGAGAAACTTGTAGAAATAATCATTACTCAATTTGGAGGGTATAAAAATTACATCTTGACTTTATCTCACATGATGAAGAATCACTGATTTTCTTTTCTAAAAAGATTAGCTACCCATAAGAATCATGTTTAGAATGAAGAAGACAACTTTCAATATTCAGGATGGATGTAACAAAAGAGGAACTAGATACAAAGAAAGCATGGTCAAAAGGCATCAGAGATGGACAAAGGGTTGGAATGAGAAGATGGGCTCACCAAAGGCACACCTACCACCATTGCATCCTCAGGTATGTGCAGGGGATACTTGATGAGACACCATGGAGTTCAGAAATTGCAGGAGAAAATTGGCTGGCTTTCTCTGAAACATAGAAAACACGGGGCATATAATGGCTTTCTTCAAATTTTGATGCTCAGTCCCAAAGGAATGAGAATTAGCCAATTTATTTCTGTATTCTGAATTGCCTAGAGGTCAGATCTAAGACAAATATGAGGAAGAATTTTATATCCATTAGACATGCCTAAAAATGGAACGAACTGCCTCAAGGAGCAATGGGTGTCTTGTCACAGGAGATGATGAGCGGGGCATTTGGTGTGGAGTTACAAAGGGAATTCAAGAATCAGCCTGGGTAATCCTTCTAACACTTGAGATTCTGTTACTTTATGATCCTTCCAGTCCCTGCAAGTTTGAGATAACAGGTACAACTTGTAGGTACAATGTCCAGGAGTTAGAACCTCTGATATGAAGCTGAGGAGAATCTGGTATACCAAGTGTTGGCTGGCCAAGTCTGTGCCTGGGTGCATTATAGCAGGCACCCTGAAGAGCGGGCAAAGACAGCCATAGTGTCTCTGCATTAAGAAGTCTCTGGGTCCTTATCAGATCAACCCTAGAGGTCATTAATGGAATACAACAGTGTTAGGAAGTCCTGGAAAAACTCTACAGAGCCTTTACTTCTCTGGCTGTCACCTCTACAAATGCCCCTGTTAGCTTTAGAGGGTGATCTCAGGATGCCCTCATAAAACGGGGGGTGGTGGTGGTGGATATTTTCGCTGTCAACCTCCTGTACATATGTTCTTGGTCCCAAGGTCTTCTTTGTGGAAACTCTATTTTCATGTATTTCTCCTCATTTGTCTTTAGGATATTAGCATCTGGGGTCCCCCCTCCAATCTCTGCTCCCTCATAAGATCTCATCTCATGTCTTCTGATATCCAGTCCTGCTCCCCACCAGTCCCAGCCATTTATCATTATCATTACCCTAGAATCAAAGACCCTTGAAATTGCTATTTAGCCTTGCTTCACCATGTGACTTCTTAAACAAATGCTTGACTCTTGCTCCCCTTGATCTTACTCCTTCCACACGCTTTTTGTCAATAGTAGCCTCACTTTGACCTCAAGGCAAAAAGACACTCCAGGAGACAGAAAGAGGATGCACGTTCAATTTGGGAGACTTGGGTTCAGTTTCTGCCTCAGTCTGATATTAGTTCTCATTACCCCACTTTCTCTTTCTCATGGTGATGAGCAACAATTGAGCCAAGAGCTAAGGAAGTTATGTCTGCCCTCCAAACTGAAAGGCACTCTATCGAGGCTAGCATTATGGCTACCATGGCCATTCAAATGTAACACATTTGGTCTCTTGCCCAATGACCTTTTCTCAGTTTTCAGTCTCATAACCTCTTGGCTACCTGTTAACCTTCAGATTGAATCTTCCTTTGTCCACATGGCTTTCTCTTCATTTGTTTCTAGAAAGTTAGTGCCCCATTTCCATCCCTTTCCTCTCCCCTTCCTCTGCCTCCCTTCTCCTCTCCCTACCCCCATCTTCTTTCTGCCCACTGTCCACATTGTAGTGAATTCTTTACCCTTCTATGTTGTTCTCATTCTCTTACAAGTGAAGGAATGGGCTTTCCCATGAGTCCAACAGTCACTTCTGGGTATATCGCCAGCTGGGACATTTCTCTCATGCTTTGGTCCTAGGTCTCCAATCTGCCAGATTTCTCTTCTGGTTTTCCTGCCAGGATATCAGGCTCTTCATCGCTGTCACAAGGTAAATCAATGCAACTCTGTAGAATCTTTGACAGCGCAGTTTGGAAAAAGCCAGACACTGAGACATTACTGGCCAGCCTTGAACAGGAGTGTACTTATTTAACACCAGGGACCATCTCCTAAATGCCAATCAGAGAGAACAATCCCTTTTATGTGAACTTCATGCTATAAGTTACAGTATCAGCATGCCAAGTAGAAGATGGCAATATCTATTCTCATTGGTCTCAATGCTAATAAAGCATTTTATGGATTGGCAACCTCCATGATGTCGCCCATCTCTCTAGGCTCAAGTTTCTTAAATTTTGAAGGTGTCAGTGGTCAAACACTGTAAGCTGGCTTTCTTGATGAGCAACCAATGGGATCATCAAAATAGTTAACAGTAATCATTCTTATATGATTTCTCCTTCTTCTCCTTCTTCTTCTTCTTCTTCTTCTTCTTCTTCTTCTTCTTCTTCTTCTTCTTCTTCTTCTTCTTCGTCAAAATCAAACGAAAAACAAAACCAAACCAGACACATCTTCCTGTGTTTCCCCCTCTTGGTATCTCTAACTTGTATTAATGGGATAGTGTGAAACAATTGGGGCTCATTTCCTGCTTCCCTTTCTTCTAACAGGCTATGAGGACCGCTAGGACAGGGACCTTATATAGTTCTCATTTTTATCTAGTGACCAGCGTGCCTTATCCAGCCTTCTACCAATACAGGGACATCACATATTCAATTTCACTTAACGCATCAACAGAGGCGGGTGGTGTGGGAGCATGAATTTGTAAATGGGCTCGGGAAGGACCAGGTATGGTGATTTTTGTATTGAATGGTGGAGTCCCCTAACTATACTATATAGACTGGGCCTGACCTTCAACCTGTGAGCCACAGAGAACCCTTCCTGGTTCCATCAGTGTTGTTGTCTGACTTCCTGGCACTGGCCCTACTTGCCCTTTAGTAGGACTGGGAAGCCCAGTGCAGTGTGCTGAGGTCGGCTGGCGTGGGCTGGTGAGGAGCCACGGTTTTCCTCTTCTCCTGAGTCCTGACGGCAGGTTGGCAGCTTCCGATGTTCACTGTGGGGGTGTTTGCACCATGGACATCGGCAAATGACACGGCTAGGCTTGTTCCCCCCACCCCCGAGAACCCGCTGTAAGGGACCTGCCAGTGCACAATTGTCACCAGCAACACCCATCTGTCCTTTTTGTGCATGACCGACTTTTTCTAGCCCAGAGATTTCAACTCTGCCATCCTCTCCTCTGAGAGGTCTTTCTAGCTGAAGCTACCCCTACTTCATTCACTCTCCATAGCTCCTGCTCTTCCCTGTAGAGTCCTTATGTTGACGAGTAAGAACTTTTCGTGTGCACTTCGTGTACTGGCTATGTCCTCCCTAGATGCCTTGTCTTGTCTTGTTCACAGCTCTTCTCCCAGAACCTGTTGTAGGGCCCAGGCACATAGTTTATTAGCACTTCATAAATGTCCATCAGAAAATGAGTTTTAAAACTCAGCTCAGGCAGGCCTAGAGAGACGGCTCAGTGGTTAAAAGTGGGTACTGCCAGTGGGGAGGCCCTTAGGTCAGTCACAGCCTCCTCTAACTCCAGCTCCGGGGAGTCCGACCACCTCTTCGGGGCTCTGCAGGCATTTCTCCTCAATTTGCGCACACAGACTCGCACAGACACGTTCCATAGTTGTTTGAATGAGAATGGCCTTCGTGGGCACATGTATTGGAATTCTTAGTTACCAGGGAGTGGCATTATTGAAGGGATTAGAACAATTAGGAGATCTGGTCTTGTTGGAGGAGGTGTATCTCTGAGGGTGGGCTTGGAGGTTTCAAAAGCCCAGGCCAGGCCCAGTGTCTCTCTCTCCACCTGCAGATCAGGATGCAGTTCTGAATTTTTTCTCCAGAACCATGCCTGCCGTGCCTGCTGCCGTTCTCCCTGCCAAGATGAGAGTGGGCTAACCCCCTGAAACTGTTTATAAGCAAGCCCCCAGTTGAATGATTGCTTTTATAAGAGTTGCTTGGTCATGGTGTCTCTCCACAGCAATAGAATTGTGACTAAGATACCTGCAAACACACAATTAAAAAGAACAATAAAAATGGGTGTTTTAAAATGAGCTCAGACACCAGAAATCCAGAGTCCAGCACAGTGCCTGCGACATAGTAACTGCTCATTAAACTTTAGGATGGATAAATTCCTAAATCATTTAAGTTTCCCTCTAGAACACCAGAGACCTCCATTCCTTTACTTGCTTCAGTAAAATGCAAAAGCACCACCACTTCCTTCTTAGGGACAAAGCCTCTAAAGCAGAAGTTCATACCGACTGGGACTTCTGGGAAAATGGAGGTGGTATCAACTTTGCCACGCCATGTTTCTCCTCTCTGACTAGGTCAGAGCAATTCATTATGTCACCCTTAGGCAAGTCACCAAGTGGGACTGAGAAAGGCCATGGCCCCTGTCTCTAGCAGCTGAGATGGCTTTCCATGCATGGATGAATAGCTGTAAGTCACCTTTGCCCCAGTCTCCTGAAGAAGTCAGAAGAACTTTTCTAAATGGCTTCCTGCCATGCGGATCATTGAATTATGAATGAGGCCCAACCTAAGGAAGAGCAGCTCTCTGTGGGATGGAGGGAAGGGCTCATCCAGGAAGGGAAATCGAAACCTGACTTGCCTTCTCCTTGCGGTGGGTTCCCTCAATTGATGACTGGTGCTATGTTAGCCCACATCCTTAATAGATTATCGATGCCTTGGCAGTGATACTGTCCTGGTGAGAAGTGATTCTGTCTTTTTAGTATGCTGTGCTCACTACACTTGGGCAAGGAAGCTTGGATACAGGGCCTGGCTAATCTGAATGAAATCGATGAACTTCAGCACCTCCCTGGGCACTGACCTGCAGGATGAACGAAAGCTGCATATTCATGATCACCCTCCCAAGCGGGAGGGGCCATGAGGGGTGGAGAGACTGCTGGAGTCCTTGGATGGCTCAGCTTTAGAGGCACCTTTGTCTCCTTTTGGGTGCTCTGCTGGGGCCTTGGTGCCCACCATGGCATCCACCAAAGGCAAGAGGAGTCACATATAAAGAGGGATGGTCATCTTTACTATGACTGGCTCACATTACCGTGTAGACTTTCTCTCTGTTTCTCCATTTTCCATGGACAGAGGTGCTGTTGGACCAGAGAATTCCAGCTGTCTCACAGGCAGAAGGCCAAATTAGACCATCAGGAACAGGATAAGCATAGATGTTCAATCTTTGGACGTGCATTTTGACACAATAAGCCAAGAAGAGAGGACTGCTAAGGTCATCTGTGTGTGCCTCTGGAAATCCCAATAAACAGTAGCACAAGAAAGACAAGAAAGGATTCACACAGGGGATTTTCTTTTTTGGCTGTGGAGCATTATTTAAAATTATTATTTTTTGTTTGTTTTTGAGATTATAGTAAAATTACATTATTTCCCCTTTACCTTCTCAAAATCCTTTCATATACTCATCCTTTCTCTTTTTCAAGTTCACGGCCTCTTTTTACATTAATTGTTGTACACACACACACACACACACACACACACACACACACACACAAACTAAATCCATAAATGCAACCTTCTCAGTTCACATGTTACTGGTACATGTATGATTTCAAGGCTAACCATTTGGTATTGAATAACCAACTATAGATTCTTCCCTGGGCAAGACTTCCTCCTGCTTTCAGGATTCCTTAGCTACCTGTAGTTCTTTGGGTAGGGTTGAGACTTCCTGGGCTTCCTCCATCCATGTTAGCATGTCTGTTGCAATAGGGTCCTTGTTCAGTTCATGTTCAGGCAGTCACACTGCTGAGACTTTATGGATGTAGCTTCTGATATTCCTAAGAGACAGACTCTCACAGAAAACTCCCTGTTCATCTGGCTCTCATGTGCTTAAGGTCCTTCTTCCACAACGATCCCTCAGCCTTAGGTGCAGGAGCTGTGCTGTAGATGAATCTATTGGGATGGGGCTCCACAACTCTGCATTTTGATTGGTTGTGGTTTTCTACAATAATCTCCATCAGTCTCAAAAAGGTGTGTCCTTGATGAAGGGTGAGGATTATACTTAGCCATGGGTATAAGCACACATATTTAGGATGTGCTTAAGGATTTTGCTGGTTTCACAAATTGACAGTGGTAGGTTCTCCTCCACAATTCATGACTCCACTAGCCCTGTGTAGTTGTAGTACTAAAGTAGCTTTAGTAGCAGGCATGATTTCCCTCTTGTTGAGTGAGGCTTAAGTCCAATTACAGAGCTGTTGGTTCCCACTGAGGAATGTGTGCCACCACCGGACCCCTAGGGTTATTGTGCCTTGCTGGTCATTGTTGTGGTTCACAGGCATCATTAGCTGCATAGGAAGCAACCAACAGCCCCTATCACAAGGTTTTAAGCTATTTGGAAATCATGATCTTGCAAGAAGAAACTCTCTGGACAGCCACAATCTTGTCACCCACCTCTTACATAAGGGCATGGGCCTTATGTAAGTATCAATGTTAAATAAATAAAAATAATGGTTTTGTTTAAGCCCTGGATTAAAAATTGTTCAAATCCATGGATCATGATTAAGTTGCTGAATTTCTCTTGAGTTTCATGCTCTTCTAACGGTAAAATGAAAACAATTATAAACTCTTTATGGTTTTTAAATAGCGTTTTTTAGGGACAAATAAAATAAGATAATGGATATAGGAGCCATTTATAGCCAAAGTGCTATATGAACTGTACAGGATATTCACTTTACCAGGACCCTTCCCTTCCAAGATGTGTCCCATCATCTTGGAAATGCTTTTTTTTTTCCTTCTAAAGAAACGGTGGGGCTTGAATAAAGGCTGTCATGCTGTGTATATCTTTCTGAAGAAGGCCCTTCCTTCATGGCAACTCCATCTTGTGGCTGTCATAGCTGAAAGAGGTGGCTCTTGGGTGACCTTGAAACTCTAGTAACACATGCAGAACAGAGAGCCCCCCCCCCCAAGACCTTTAATAGTGCAGTATATAGGAGTGTGCTCGGTTCTCTTTCTGGGGGTGGGAGTGGAAGCTGCTAGATGGGAGACACAGAAGTTGTTGGTAGCCCTGTTCCCTAGTGCTTGGAAAAAGCCTGTCTGTTGGGGAAGAAAATAATGTCACATTCCAAAAAGACGTATATGAAAGGCAGACTTGTGACAGTCTATCTGGCTCAGATTTCCCTGTGGGTACAAATGAATCCTTTCTTTTTCTATGGCTTGGAAGGATGGTATTTCAATACCCTGCCAGTACATTCTTCTTTTTGCCTAAGCCGGTTTTCGTTCGATCTCTGTTGCTTATGGCCAAAAGAGGCTTGCTACAGAGATCGGCATTCATTATTCTGGTTCAGGGCTCTGAGTTGAGCTTGGCTTTCATATTCTGATCTTCTCCCTCTCTGAGGCCACTTCACTGGCCTTGTTCTTCTTTCAGACCACATCAATTTGTGAACTTTTCCCCATGTGCCAGGCACCCTCTCAAGCCTTGGGGCTCTGCAAATAATCTAAGAAAGACATTTAGATGCTGTCCCGAGGAAACTCAGGCAGGTGCCACACCTTAGAGGCTCTCAGTAAAAAGGTCAAGTCCGAGCATTTAACTTGGTGCATGCAGCTGTGCAGGTTATTTTCCCATCGCATCCATTTACGAAGGTTTCCTCCAACCCTTTGTGGAGTGGAGCAGGTTAGATTGCAACTCACTGAAGGTTGATGAACAGCTACCATCAGCTTGGATGACTGGGGAAGACAAAAAGAAAAAAAGAAAAAAAAAAAGGATATGAAGGATGGACCTATCCTTGACAAGCATATAGTACTTCAGAACAAATAATATCAAGGTAGGAAAGAAAAACAGAAAAATTAAGCCTGGTAAGTGACAGCCCCATATCATGAATTTTATACTACCAAAGGTGCTCACTAAATCACTGATAAACTAGGAGATTTGGTGTAGAAAGTTGTGTAAGGTATAGACTGTTTGGGATTGTTTTGTTTGCCTTGTGCAACATTCATTTTTTTTGCTTATCACTTGAAAATAAGGAAACTGCATATTTTAAAAGAAATCACAGGTTTCTGGTTTCTTTTGATGTATCTGGAGAGTTGACAATAATCCCCACTTGATAATGACTAGCTAGAGCTAGGTAGGCTCTTTCAGACAGCTTAACCATACTTTATCCTCTGCCAGGTTCCAACTTTCAGGTTCCCAGCCAGGTTCCAGAAAGCATTTGGGTTTGAGTTTGCTTGGGGAGGCTCAAGTTGGATCTCAAAACCTCCCTGCTCCCCAGACGCTTGTAGGAGGGTTTAGTTCCAACACACATTGGAGGCTGAAGACCACTTTGACAGGCATGGGATTCATTAGCCCATTCCCAACATTTGGTGCATCCAATTACCAGGCCACAAGTCAACTGAAGCTAGGGGTCAGCTTCTCTGGAGAAATCAAAAGATGGAGAGCCCGTCTCCTGGTCATACCAACACCCAGTACTTGGGAGTCTCGGGTTTTCTTCACAGCCTCTTCCTTTCTGTCCTTCATCATGTTCACATTTTCCCGCTTTCTTATGTTTGAATGCCCATGATCCAGAGTGAAATTCCTTTGGCGGCTGTGTGCTCGGGAATACGCAAAAGTATTTATGAATCCTAAATGAAGCTGGCTGCAGAGCCGAGGAGCTCCAGCAGAGCGCCGGCGTGTGTGCTCGCCGGAGTCTGATCTCTTACACGGGAAGCTGCGTTTGATATCTCATTTGTTGGCTGTGTTCCTTGCAAAGCCGAGCGCTGTTTAACCCACTTTGCCACTACAGAAGAGGATGCAGAAGTGGCTGGTAGAGCAGGTGGGAAGACAGCTCACAAAAAAAAAGCCCCGGATTGGGCAGAAAAAAGTTGGAGGGGACACGTAGGAGGTGGCGCCCCTGGCTGGCTGGACGTGGCATTACACCCTGCCGGGCCACGTGGGCAGTCCCCTCTGCCTCATGCGGACCCCTCAAGTCTCAGAATTCAGGTGAGTCTTTTGGACTGGCTTGGCTTTTTGAGTGCTTAAACAAAGACGTATGCTTTCTAGGTTGCTCATTGCGGAAGGAAAGTTCTCGGGCAAACCAAGACCCCCCTCCAAGCCTCAGAGAGACACAGCATGCAGCCTTGGATGAATCCGCCTTTCTGCTAGATATTCAGCCCACGCATGACAGAGACTTTGGCAAAATGCTAGCAATCAGAAACCGGCTCCTGGTAGACATAAAAGAGTCGGTACATAGGTCTCCCCAATAATGATAGTCTACATGTATTAGCATATATTTTCATGAGAAGCGAACTATCAGAGTATGTCCCTAAAAGCAATCCATTCTATTTACAGCCTTTCTGAAGCCCCTGAGAGGGAATCATCTGGAATGGCACAGACACCACACAGAAAATAGTGAAAAACATTCAATTTGGAAACAATTTTACCTTGATTTCTCTCTCTCTCTCTCTCTCTCTCTCTCTCTCTCTCTCTCTCTCTCTCTCTCTCTCCCTCTCCCTCTCCCTCTCCCTCTTCCTCTGCCTCTCTCCCCTTTGTGAGTCTGACCATGATTCCTACTCCCCTTTCCTACCTGAAAGCAGTCCCTGGATTTGCCCCACCCAGAGGTGGCAGGGTTGGGATGAGGAGATGTCCCCAACCGTGTGGCCACGGTAGTCAGTGACATCTAATCTTTCTCCCTAGTAGGAATATCTCGTCCCTGGAACAGAGGAAGGGTGACTAGGGAGGCAGAGAACACAGGCTGTATAAGATGCTACAGCAGAAGTCACATGCCTACAGTGCACAGATCACTCTCCAGGAGGCAGCTGGACTTCCTCAGAGCAACAACGGTGTGAATGTCGAGTCCTCTTACCCCATCCTCTGGGCTAATAATAAGATTCATAACCATGTCAGCAGCAAAAGAAAGGAGCGAGCAAGCATCTCTTTCATCACATAAAATGTCCTGATACCTAGCCCAGCCTTGTAAGCCACTCAGCCTGTGCTGCCTGGGAAAGGCAGAAGGTAAGGGTGGATCTCCACCAACCTGCCAGGACTATGTAAGAGGAGACCACCTACTGTGTGCTCACACATATGTCCCGGATAGAAAATAGACAGAAGTCAATAGTACAGAGGTAGTTTCTGCTTCTTAGGGCTGTTAGCATGTAAGTCTGAGATAAGCCACACCCAGTGTGGGTTATAGACATGATGGATTCAGACCCAGGAGACACAAGGTAGTTCTCTCTCTCTCTCCCTCTCTCTCTCTCTCTCTCTCTCTCTCTCTCTCTCTCTCTCTCTCTCTCTCCTTTCTGTATCCCTTATTGAGAGTCTCTCTGAGGGTCAAGTTGTAAAATGTGACAATTCCTCATCTTACAGGCCTATAGACTTCTCATGGAGACGAAATAAAAAAAAAATTCAGTGGTTTCCAAATCATAGTGCTATCCCTTTTAAACAAAACAAAACAAAAAAAAAATCATATGTGAACCTCTGAGATAACACAATAACACTCAGACCAAAGCCAAGAGGGTGTGAGTAAAAGGGATGGGCATACGACTAACTTATCTCCTTTGCCTTTCTTTGTCCTCAGAGGGCCTTGGAGGCATCCATGTTCTCTAGAGCTGAGCAGAGCAATATAAAGACCAGAGAGAAGCTACTTAAAATTGCGGATTATTGTTTTCAGGCTACTAATAATACTAACAGCTCTTAGCTGAAGTAATCGTAGGTGTAGAAAGGATTGATCAACCGTGAGCCTAAACATCCAGACAGCAGGTCACCCGCTGACCCAGAAATGATGGTCAGTATCTGGCTACGCAGGCTGAGAGGACATCAGAGGGGGCTCAGGGCTTGTGAGTGGAAGGAACAAAGGCAGAGGGGAGAAACCCCACATGTCCTTCAGGAGCAAGGGGAAGCCAGCGGGGTTAGCGCAGGGCACCAGTGTGCAGTGGGGGTACAGGTGAGGTCGTGGTTAAGTCTGTCATGCTTGAAGTGGGACAACCACGACATGGTTGGGACCTCATAAGCAGGTCCCACTGCACTGGCCTGTCATGGATGACAATATTTTAAACAGACACTCATGTCCCTCACTTGGGCTATCAGACTCCTAAAGCTATGAACCCCACGAAGATAGAACCCTCCCTCCCCCCCAAATCTCTTGCTAGGAGAAGAGAAGCTGAAATCTGGACCAGTTGCAGTGGGAACTTTTCTTCAGGGCAGAGACGTATAACTTGTTTAATCATCTTCCTGGAAAAAATAAGGATGGGTTAGTCGTGGGTAGGGTCACACCTTGACCAGGGACTAGTTAATTATGCATAACTCTGGTCGTCTCCTTAAACCTTCATCTCACTTAAAAACCCCAAAGATGGACTAGGGAAAGGGGTCACTGGCACTTTTTCCCTCTTCCAGTTTCTCCACATTGAGTAAATCTCCTCTTTCCTTTCCCCATTTTGCTATTAGTTTGGCAACTTTATTGGCTTATGGAGGATCAGTGGCTAAATCCAGTTGGGTGGGGCACAAGCTGTGCCTCCCAAGTCTGTCCACACTATGAGAGGCCTAAGTTGGCAACACTGAGGAGGGGTGCCCCACTTTTGTTAGGCTGGTCCTTGGCTGGAGCTCTTACCGGTTCACTGGAGTCTCATTTCCCTCACTGGCTTTGCTGACACTGGTCCTTTGTTTCGGAGTCTGGTTGCCGCTCCTAATCGCCACATCATAGCCCTGCACACGGTCTGCTCTCTGTATCTCAATGTTGTGTATGGAGGTGTGGGTCCCCAAACTCTGTAGACACACACCCCAAGTCTGTGTACTCAGGGCACCTGGTTTACCTAGGTCCCCACAGACAGCACAGAGCCAGGATGCCCCCAGGGTCCGTGTGCCTATGGGGAGGGCTACCCCGCTTTCTTCGCTGCACACTTCTATCAGTCTCCAAGGATGTTCGACCTTCCTGCTTATCTCAGAACACCTTGTTGTCTTGTCCTCTTTGAAATGCCTGACAAGAGAAAACGCTTGGGTCTAAAAGCAAAATAATGAAATCAAATGAAAGCTCCCCAATTTCTCAACTGCTTGTCCTTGGTCCAGTGTGATGCATGGCATGCATTATTCAGAGAGTGGCAGATGCATCACCTGAAGCAGAAATGCTGTTTTTCAGGCACCAATCTACAGGGATGGCTGGAGTGGAGTTGATGGCCCTGGCCTGGGGCATATGGGCCCCGAGGGAGAACAGGAGTCCAGCTTTAACATAGAATATGCTGAGGTCATCGAAATCACTTATGTCTGCTGCTGCTCATGGTCATGGGCAAGATGGCCTCAGTGAGCCCACATGGGAAGGAAGTCCTGATGAATAGGAGATAAAGGGGCCAGCTGAAGAGAAAAAAAGGAGAAAGGATGTAGGCTGAATAAGGAGACCCAAGCTGCGCAGAAGACCCCAATGATATGGTCCATGTTGCACACACCCCAGTCAGGTGCTAATGTATGAAGATAATAGAGCATGGAGCATCTTCTAAAAGAGAGTGTTCAGCAAATCCCGTGTGGCTGAGATGTTTCCCTGTGACTGGGCAGAGGTGGGGCGGACTAGAAAACGGAATCTTCTATGCCTCCACATCGACCTCTGTGTGTCAGTTGGACCCTGTCACTTGGACCCTGTAACTTACTTGTACCAAAGGAGCACAAGCCATTTCAGAAGCTCCAAGAAGCAGGGTGTGCTGGGTTGGTTCTCTTGTTTGGTTCTGTCTGGTGTCAGAACAGCAGGTCGTCACTGAGATCAGCTCTCTCAATGCAAGATCTCAAATAAGAGGACTCACAGAGCTGCCAACGGGCTCTGCAAACAACACAGTGACACTCGTGATTATAAGCCACTAGGATTTTCAGGGGTTGTTTGTTACCATAGCAAAGCTGGCTGATATAGTTAATGTCAATCAATGATGAGGAAATTAATCATGTCTGCCTTGAGTTAAGCTTTTTAAGACTTGATTTGTTTATTTAATTGATTGTTGTCATCTTCACTCGGGGTGAATAGCATTGATAAATAAGAGGGGCTGTTTACTTTAATGAGTCCGTGGAAGAATGCTGTTGAGTTTCATGGGATCCGCATATGAGGATTTGACAGGTTCTGTGGCTCGGCTTCTGACTGGGTTTCCTCTCGTTAGCGCCTGACTAGGTCTAAACATAATGTTGAGTTGTCCATTTTCTGTCTTCTACCTGCTGAGAGTATATTTCCACTAACCCTCCATTCAACTCTACTTCAAAGGATTTTTAACCAAGCCCTTGCTCTACTCTGGGCTTGGGAGTATATGTCCGTTACCTCATTTACTTCTCCCAACAACACTTTAATGATAGGCATTAACATTATTGTTCTAGTCTGCAAGGGCTGGTACTTCAAAAAAAAAAATCACAGATTGGATGACTTATAAACAAGAGAAATTTGTTTCCCACAGGTCTGGAAGCTAGGAAACCTCAAGTTGTCACATGCTTAGTGTTTGGTGAGAGCTAGTCTCCTTATTTGTAGATGGCATCTTTTCTTATAGTGGAATGCAAGTTCTTTGTGGTCACTCAGTGTGTGTATGAGTGTGTGTGTGTGTGTGTGTGTGTGTGTGTGTGTGTGTGTGTGAGAGAGAGAGAGAGAGAGAGAGAGAGAGAGAGAGAGAGAGAGAGAGAGAGAGCATACAAATGCCACAGTGTGCATGTGTAGGTCATAATCTCAAATATCATTTCTCCTCTTCTGCTTTGTTTCAGGCAGAATCTTTTATTCACCACTGTTTTAAGTCAGGTTAGCTGGCCCCAAAGCTCCCTGAGATTTTTTCCTATCTCTGCCTCCACACTTCCCATAAGAGAGATGGGGCTATGGACACATGCTACAGTGATCATCTTCTATAGGGTGCTGGGGATCCCAATTTAGGTCCTCACGCTTATGCAGCAAGCTGCTGGGTGCTCTCCAGCTCTCCAAAGCCACATTTTTTTTTTTTTATGAGAGCACTAATACCAATCACTGAGGCTCATAACTTAGTACCATACACAGGCTATATCTCCTAACGCCATCACTGAGGGAGACACAAGCATGCAGACAACAGCAGTTGTCAAGTACTTTGGGGAAAAAACACTAAAGAGTTTGCTAAGGCACAAAGCTGCTGAAAGATACATCAGGATTTTAATGTAGGTTGCTTCCTTTATGGCTTAGAACTCTCATCAGTCACCAGACCACACAGATAAAACATAGTCTGGGTCAGGTTAACATATATAGCTACATTTGCCAAAGGCCTAGGGTCCTGGCTCTAAATGCTGGTGTTAAGAAGGCAGGTTAGAAGATAAGACTCCTTATATGTTATTTGTGTTCTAATTTATATTTTATTCCCAGACATAAATTCATTTACACTGTATTTCTAGGACAGAGAGTCCAACAAGCTTTGAACTTTTGAACTCCAGGTATATATATATATATATAATTATATTGAAAGAGGGCTATTCTCCAAAGGGACTGTACTCTCTGAAAGCCATTTCTACCGTCTATTCTCTTAGAGCAGAACGGGTGCTGTATCATTACTAACAACAATAATAATAACAGAATAATAGCTTCACTATCAACAGGTGTTTCATAAAATGCTTTCATATAAATTGCCTGTCTGCTGCTTGAGAAGGCCTCCCAGGGCCACTTGAATTTACTCTGTCACCCAGCAGTTGATGGCCATCTGTCTAAGACTCAATAATGTGCAAAGTCATGATGTTGGGCTCATCAACACTGTAAGAACACAGACAGGCAGAGGCAAGGACCAGGTGATAAAGAGGTGAGCCGTTCCAAGGGTGAGCATGCTTGCTCTAGCATTCCTGTTCTCATTTTGAGGATTGAATGATTCTTTCTGTGAACCTAAAAGATGGAGACTGGGTAGGAGAATCCATCAATACACACATGAGCAATACCTGGGTATTACAGCAGACCCTCCACACACAGGTCAAACTGAGCTGGCTCTATTTCATGACATCAGAGGTACCCTGTCCTGGTCCTAAGGCTTTTCCTTACCTCTCCCCACTCAAAAACCAATGGGGTCCAGCCTTGGGGTCTGGCTTTGGCAGGGCTTGCTGTAATCATCTCCTCCCTCTCTTGGCTCCAGAAGCAAATTCCCACTCAGTGCTCTAGGAAGTCTGGCAGCCACTGAATAAGTCTCTTTTGGTTCTATGTCCAGTCAATTGACTGGTCTATAGACTCATCTTGGCTTCTTGTGGGAATGGAGATGAGGGGAAGGGGGTCCAGGAGAAAAGGCTACAGTTGCCACTTCTTTGAGACTTGGCTCTCACACAGTTTCAGCTTGCAGGCCACAGTTGTTTTGGGACCTTCTTCTCAGCCAGGTGACCTGCTAGCATACCCGCTTGATGCAACAGGACCCCAGTGAGACTGTGGATGGCCCAGCACATGGCCATGCTCACTGCTAAAGAAGGTGATTTCAGTACGCGGGCATGGTGGAAGCATGAGGAGTCCTCTCCCTAGCATTTGGCCTCAAGCTTTCCACAGGGAAATATTTGAGGGTGGGCTTTGCAATGCCCAAATCTCCTCACTTGGTGAAAAGGTGAGCAAAAGGATGGGCAAGAGGGTTCTTCAGAGCTCTGAAGGAGGCAGGTGTGCACAGGCCTAAGATGTTCCCGTAGAGGAGTTAGTGGTGAGGGCTAAGGAAATGCATGGCTCCGTTGTCTGGGTACCAGCCCCACATCCTTGAGTCTTCTGGATTAGTGAATACCATTTTTTCCAGGATGAAATAGTGTACACCTTCCTCCTCCTCCTCCTCCTCCTCCTCCTCCTTCTTTCTCCTAACCCTTCCGGGCCATCACTTCAGATTGACTTGTTCCACTGACAGTGGAAGAAGTCCCTCCCTCTGTGGAACTCCGATTCTTTCTCTAGACGAGCTAAACTTACGTCAAACAGGGAATCACCCATAGATGGTTTCTGAGTGGCTTAGATTCCCATAGTCCCCAAATCCTGCTTCCTTCTCTTGTTTCCCCTAGAGCCTCCTAGAGACTGAGAGTAAGGTGGGTGGTTACCTGTTCACCCCCTTGGGTGGACCCTCAGCTTCTGCCACACCCACAGTCCTGTACAGCCCTCTTTCTGGAAGTTTCTTACACATGGGCCTCCATAACTTAGGGCGTCTAATTCAGTCTCTCACCAGTAATGGATCAAAAGTGCGTCCCAAATCCCATGGCTGACATATCCCGTAGCCCATACCCTGTAGGCTGACAGCAGTCTGTATGGAGGTAAGGCCATTCAATCTCCCCAGGGAGTGGGGGCCAATGGAGATGGTAACTGACAAGCGGGTCCAATTCTTACCAGAATGTCATTGATGGAGAGAGGAGCTGAAGGAACAACCATCAGGAATTGCTTGGTTCCCAGAGTACCTTGGATCCCAGGGCAGCGTACACCTCTGGTGACTCAGCTGAAAGACTGGGCTGGGTCCCCAGGGCCTTTCTGGTGACTTTTCATCAGGCTGCCTGCCAGTGTCCTCGAAGCAATCTCAGTAATGCCCAGAAAAGAGTGAGCGAGGTACGCTGGACCAGATGATTTCCCGTCCAGAGCAGCATCGGTTTTCCTCCTCCACATACTGAGCAGAGAGGACGGGGAGAGAAGAAGAGCAAAGAACAGAAGACGGTAGAGGTCGAAGGTCGGGACCAGTTAGAGAGTGGGAAGATGGACCAAGGGAGAATTACGGTGTCTGAGCTGTCCTTACCTCTAATTTGAGTTTCTCGTCTGATGCCTTCACTTTGCTCAGCTAAAGCTGAGCCTCCCCATTCCCACTGGGATAACTAGCTCTATATATCCAAAGAAAGCCCTCTGCACACAGCAAACAAACAGACTGGTGGCCGTGGAAGCCCTCCTTCTCAGCAAGGTTTCTCCAATTCATCCCAGCTAGACATAAGCTTCATACCAAGTCGTATGTCCA
Organism: Peromyscus leucopus; assembly: GCF_004664715.2. Classification (NCBI taxonomy): domain Eukaryota; kingdom Metazoa; phylum Chordata; class Mammalia; order Rodentia; family Cricetidae; genus Peromyscus; species Peromyscus leucopus. The sequence continues at coordinate 26,143,722 of NC_051069.1, read as the reverse complement.
GGGAATGTGGGAGTTGGACTACCCAACCAGGAAGGCAGGAGCCACGTCAGACTTGCTCACTGACACATTCTGAACACAATCCTTTGTTCAGAGAAGGGAGGCGCTTACCAAGTATTCCCAGAAAGGTGGAAGAAGGAGGTGCAGGAAAGAAGGTGTGAGAGACTGGTCAGGGGAGGGAGGGATTGAGGGAGGAAGGAGGGAAAGAGAGAGGAAGAACAGAGAGAAAGAAAGTAGACAGAACAGCGGAGACAGCTAAGCCGGTAAAGGCACACGCCTCATGGCCAGATTTCAATCCCAGGAACCCCTGTTATAAAAATGGGATGTGGTGGCATAACCCTCACTCTCCTAAAGGGGGATGGGAGGTGGAGACAGGAGAATCACCTAGAAACTTGCTGGCCAGCTAGTTGGCAGCACAGCGGCAGAGAGCAGAGAGACCCTGCCTCAGCCAGGTGGAGGTGAGAACAGACTCCCTAACGTTAGTTGTCTTCTGTCTTCCACACAGGTACAGACACACACAGACAGACAGACAGACAGACAGACAGACACACACACAAATGTACACACACATGATAATTAAGTGAATAAATATTATCTATAGTTTTTTGTTAAGAAATGGAAAAGGGTTAAATTCTTAAAGACGAAGGACTTTACAAGGAAAGAAGTTCCAGCTGTCAGTAGATCAAAGCAGACAGACCAGAGCTGCTGTGGAAGGTGAGAGAATGCTTTGAACAGCATCCACGTTCCCTTTGGGCCTCTGCAACTGTACCCAAGAAGGAGAAGAAAGTCTCCCTCTGCCTCCTTTAACATTCAGAGGGACACTTGCCTTATTTTCTCAGCAAATAAACTGTGGTCCCTCAATGAAAAGAGGCCTGTTTAAACCTGAACAAACACTCGGTCTCCTGACCAGCCGGGGACTGCGGCCATGTTCCCTTGAGGCTGTAGCAATTCCACACACTAGGTGTGCGGCAAGGGCACTGGATGTGGGAAGTGTAGGCAAGAGGAGGGACTTGTTGATTCCCAGGCTGTGCCAGCCAGGCAAGAGTCGTGAACGACACCGTGACAAAGGATGCCGCACCAACATAAAATGTATTGTATTTAAATATTCCCCAAGTCATTTTGTGTATTTAAGTCTTAATTCATCTCCTCTAAATCTCTCCCCGCTACATTAATGTGACGACTTTGACAGAAAGATGAATAACATTATTAAAGGAGCTTGTGAGCAATTTCACTCATAAAAATCCCTCTTTCACTCATGCGCTCTGCTTATTCCCACTCTGTGTTCTCTTCCTGGTGGCTTACCCAGTTTCCATCCTTCTGAGACCCTGCAGGAGGCTGGTGTGTGAGAAGCTGAGGGGAGGGAGAGGACCTGCATTTCAAACCCACTCTGAATTTTCCTCTTTTACTAAAAAATAAAACAATAAAGTAAAGAATTTGAGCCAGGTAGACCTCTCTTAAGAAAGGTCTTTTAGTGGGGCGCCAGCGACCATGCAGCATGTCTTCATGTCTGAGAGAGGAGGGGCCATCCTTGCAAAACTCACCTCGGAGGATTCCTGCAGACTTAACTCTTCCTGACATGGGCAGGCTCAGCAGCAGCCGCCCTGGAGGCTGCCCTCACATCCCACATCCTCTTCCTTGTTGTGCAGCCCTGCTTGGTCTCCCTGGCTGGGGATTTATGCCCCTCTTTGCCAAGCTGCCCTGATGAATTGCTTCCAGGATGGCGGTGGAGTCCGTGGTATTCATCTCACCAATGTCTCAACCTTCTCCTGTAAATCATTGTTCATGCTGGCAGCCATTTGTTCACTCTTGACAGCCCTGCCTGGCTCTAACTGGGGAAGGGCCCACAGCATCCATATAGCCAGGGGCAACTCCTCCTTCAGAATCCAAACCCTGTGCACCTGGCCAAGCCTTTGGAGGCCAACCCAGAGCCCCAAAGGGTTGCCCTAGTAGATATACTATTGAATACTCATGCATACAACACCTCTGTTGGTGTTGCTATTGATCTATTAGGACTTGTAGATCTTGCATATGCCCACTACCTCTAATATCTCTAACACTTAGAGGAGCTTCTGGCCCACACTAGGGAACTCAGTGGTCATTGGACTAAACTTTTACAGCATGGACTTGATGAAATCTCTTTGGAAAACTATTTGACAGTATTTAGAAAAGCCAAGCCTACATATTCTGTGTGATGCACCTGGATATAGATCCAGCATAAAGGAGTGCTTATGGGTGTCAGGAGATGTGTACAAGAATGCTCACAGCAACCGACTTCCTGGTAAACTAAGGGCGACTCAAATGTCTGGTTCTAGTAAATGGATGAAAGCGTAGTTATACAGATTGTATTGTACTGGCAATAAACAGCAACCCAGAAGAATATGGCGCAGCACAGCAGAGGAGTCTCAGGAAAAATAATGTGAAGCAGAAGAAACACAAAACAATATGAAGAATATGGTTTAGGTTTACACTTGTTTGAGGTTTCAAGATCTGTAAAGCTCATCAGTGGTTGAGGTCAGAAAGCTGTTTGTCTCTGAGGATAAGGATGCGGAGTATGAAAGATGCTGTAAACCTTGTTCTACATAGTTATGGCACAGGTGCACATCTACTTATATGAAAATACATTGGGATGTGCACTCACTAGTCACATACTTTATTAGTGTTATAATAATAATATATTAAAATGTTAAAGAAAATGTGAGTGGTTCTCTAACTTTGCCAGTACCTCAATCTAGTGTCATTATTTTCTGTGTATCCAACAAGATGGTAAAGTTATTACACTGGGGCTTTTCTATATTTTATATTAAGTAAAAATGATATATTTCACATGAAAATTTTACCTACATGAGAGCATACCCTCCAGAAATTTTCAGTGCAGTGTTTGCCTTGCCCAGCATCATGAGTAAAAACAATTGCATTAAAGTATATTTACCTTATGGCACGAAAGAGATGCATTGCCTTTCAAGACTGGGTCTCATTAGAGTGGGATGTTGCTAGCAGGGAAAACTAGAAAGCTCCTGAAAATGTGTGCACAAGAGGACACCATAGAGCAGGAGCAAGTGGTGGAGGGAGGGGATTGCATCCAAGAACTGCAGTACCAGTGAGGAGTCTGAATTCCAGGACTGCACTGAACAACCTTGACTTTGCTCAGCTCATGGACCTGAAAACTAAGCCAGGCAGTTCCTGTGGCTTCAAGTAGGCCTGAATTTACATGAAGTCTGGTAGTTTGGATCACAAGTGTCAGGTTGGGTGAAGGGAGAAGCCGTGTAGGAGGCAAGGTGTCAAAGCATGGTTGAAGACAAGAGACCCTCATGCATAAGAAAAAAAATCTATGTGAGTAAATTAAATATTGCCCAATGGCTCTTTCTTAGCTCCCAATATCTTATGATAAAGCCCTAAGAAGACCAGTATGGCTGTCTTGAGCTAGTTTATAGAATTATGTGGTAGTTGATGTTAATTGTGATCTTGATATGATCTGCAGTCACCTAGGAGACAAATGTCTAGATACAATTGTGAGGGCTTATTTAGCCACTGAACATGCCTGTGAGAGATTATTTTGACTAGGTTAATTGAAGTGCAAAAGCCCATACTGGAAAAAGGCAGCATCATTCCCTGGGCTTGGGTCACGTGTGTGTGTGTGTGTGTGTGTGTGTGTGTGTGTGTGTGTGTGTGTATGTGTGTGTGTGTGTGTGTGTCTCTGTGTGTATAAATGAGCATAAGGACTTGTCTTCTTATATGCACACATTATGACCAACTGTCTCAAGCTCCCACGCCCATGACTTCCTCACAACTGTGACTTTCCTGCCATGATGGACTGTCCCCTAGAACAGTAAACCAAAATAAACCCTTCCGTCTGTAAGTTGCCTATGCTGGACATTTGATCACAGCAGCAGAAAAGTGACTAAGACGAAGTATTAAGTGGGCTTTGATGGAAAATAACATCACAGAAGGAGATCTAGCTTAAGCTAAATGGTAATTAATTGTGAGACAGGAATAGTATAGATAGGCTCTGGATAGCAGTAACTCATGGCACAGCACTAAAGGCCTCAGGTTTCCCTCTTCATCACTGTTTTCTGTGTTGCTTTATGCCTTGGCTCTACTCGCCATTCTATCTGCAGAAAGCCTACCCTCATAATAAATGATGGTGATGATGATGGTGATGATGATGGTGATATACATCAGAGCTGCTAGCAGTTCCTTGGTCCCAAATCTTCTGCCACAGTTTAAAATGTAAAGATCTCAGAAAGAGACCCGGCTGTCCAGATTGAAGTCCTTGCCTATCTTTAGCTAAGGCATTTAAGACAGGCAATATTAAGTGATTGTTCATACATTAAACTTGGAAGTGACAGATATTAGGAAGTAGTGAGTGAGCTATATTGTCAACAGGAGGAGCTAGTTGGAGACAATTCCATAAATATCCCTAAGTGAGTAACTTGGAGAGCAAATGATTTTTGTCCAGTCTACAACTGGAGTGAGAGTTAAATGCAGTGTTTGCTCATAACCCTCATAACTATATTGTACCCATGTTTGGCTGATATGACCTGTTCCTGTTCTTTCTACGGTGAGAGTTTGTTCCTAGCTCACCTTGTTTGGTTTCTCAGATCTTAATTCTTTTGCCATTTTGTACCATGATGTCTCATTGTTGTATCTTTTGTCATTGTGCTTTATTTTGGTTTGATATGTCTGGTCATCGTTTGCCATTTTTTGCTTGGCTCCAAGTCTTCACTGGCTTAAGGACAGCTGTCTATTCTCCCAGCCTAGTCACAGGAACGTGATGCTGGAGACCGCATCACAGGTATGTGAGTTAAGTTGGTCAAGGAGGACATTACAACTCATCTGATCGAGTCATGTTTGTCTTCTGGGACCAATCAACTACTATGTATGCAAAATTCACCTCTCTCTTAAGACATCTCTTTGCCTGATCCTTACAATTCTAGGAAATAGGCCAACATTTATCATTACAACCACTGCTTTACACTTTCAGTAAATAAGGCTTAAAGTGGTCCAACAAGCTGTTCAAAGTGATAGATACCAGAAGTAAGTAGAAATCTGAGATTTGAATTCAAAACTCCTGATTACAAATTCTCTATTTGTCTAAGAATAGGATGTTGGGCCAACTGGATGATTCATACACTTTTCTTCATGGCCTAAAATCTATGACTCTATAGAAGTCAGGTACCCAGGTGCTTGTTGTGTTCCAGGAATTTTGCTAATAATTTTTCTTATAGAGTTGATCTCAGTTGCAGAATAACCTTTTGAGGTACCTACTGTTGTTATCCCCATCTTACAGTCAGGTGATCAAGTCATAAATATCTGTCTTAGTTAGAGTTTCTATTGCTGTGAAGAGACACCATGACCACAGCAACTCTTATAAAGGAAATACTTAATGGGGTGGCTTACAGTTCTAAAGGTTTAGTCCATTATCATTACGGCGGGACATGGAGGCATGCAGACAGACATGGTGCTGGAGAAGGAGCTGAAATTTTGAAAACATTTTGCTATGCAGGCAACAGTAAGTAGTCTGAGACACTGGGTGTGGCTTGAACACATATAAAACCTCAAAGCCCACCCCTACAGTGACACACTTTTTCCAGTAAGACCACACCTCCTCCAACAAAGCCACACCTCCTAATAGTGCCACTCCCTATGAGCTTATGGGGGCCAGTTACATTCAAACTACCACAATATTCAATTGTTTTACCCAAGGTCAAGTAGCTAAAAATTGATGGCTGTCAGATTCCAACACAGAATCTTCTGGCTCCAGAGCCCATGCTCTTTACCCATACTGCCTTAGACAGAGCAGGCAGACAAAAGAAGCTCTGCTCAGAGATCTCCTATCAGAAGGGACTGTCTTTTTGTCACCAGGATTATAGAGCAGAACCTCCTTGCAGTTTTGACAAATGTTGGCAAGGAGACTCAGGTCTCCAGGGGAGGGCTGCACAGCAGTAGAAGTCTCTTGAAATTGGGGTGGGGTCTAAAGAAATGAAGAATGATAGGAATTGGGGAAAGACTCCTAGCCCATACCGTGGGGCCAAAAAAAGAAAGTGGAGTAAAGGCCTGGGGTTCAAATAGGGTTGGAATGCTTGCATTCCAAAAGGAACTGTATAGGCAGAATTATTAACAAAATTCCTGGGACACAGGTAGGGGTGGAATGTTTCAACATTGCCGAACCTTGCATCCAACATCTGTAAAATGAGATTACCAATAATCTCTACCCCCTGGTTCCATGTGAGAATTATGAAAAGTGGTTCTCATGAAGTACTTCGAGGCCACAGTGAAGACCAGGAGCCCAGTGACCAGCAGCTGGAATCCCTGGACTGGGAGAAGGGTTCAAGGAAAGTACAACTCCGTGGTTTTGAGCTTGGTTTTGGAAGAGTCTGTATTCTAAGGAGATCACAGGGAAGCCATGGAGAAAGCATTCCCTGGGTGCTCTGATAACACAGAAGTGATGTAAGCTGGAACAATTGCTGCTTCTGTCCATTCTAGAAGATCAGAGAGCAGCGGAGCCTGGAACGATGCAGGATTCCAGGAGCTCACCTTGAAGTCGGGCAGTGAGCTGTCCTGTCCACAATCCTAGGGAAGATAAAGTCATCCAGCTTAAGGCGAGGGCTTGGTTAGAATTCGGAAGTATCCCTTATGAGTTGCCAACTCGCAGAAGATGAGTAATTGTCTATGGCATGAAGCAGGAGAACACGTGATTAGGGTTCTGAGTGGTTTTGGGTGGGCACGGGCCCCACTCTAGGTGGTAGGCAGGTGTTCTGCAAGAAATGCAGGGCTGTCTGGGACATCCCTCTCCCATAGCCTCCGGGAGCCCCGTGCCTGCTGCCCACCTCTGCCCACCAATGGAAAGAACCTTGCTGAATCTTCCTCAGTCCTTTTACCTATAACCTTAAGAGGTTTCCTTTCTACACCGTCCTACAACCCCAAGTAGAAACCGCACTGAAGTTAGTGTGAACTGAACGAGACATCGGGTAATTTGCTCAGTGTCTCATAGGGTTAGGTTCTTTAGCTATAAAGTGATGGCAATATGTCGGGCAGTGGTGGCGCACACCTTCAATTCTAGCACTCGGGAGGCAGAGGCAGGCGGATCTCTGTGAGTTTGAGGCCAGTTTGGTCTATAGAGCAAGATCCAGGACAGGCACCAAAACTACACAGAGAAACCCTGTCTCAAAAAAAAAAAAAAAAAAAAAAAGATGGCAATACTTAAAAGGGTATTTGGGTGATTAAAGTGGGTATCATTTATACAGACTGATGGTCAATGCCAGCTGGATTTGCAGTGACTTTGGAGGGACAGGCTATCTCTGTCTTCTTACAGCAAACACCTGTGCACCTCCTCTTTGTGCCCAAAAGGAGTGGATTGTGGCATGATGAAGCACATTTTTGTTTTACCCAGAAGGCCTATCCATACCTTGGTCACTGAGTGCATTCGTACACTTGTGTATGCACACATATACATATATTGAGGACACGCAAGCATGGACATCCTTGGCCATGCCAATACATACATGTACATGTGCTCTCACACAAAAACATACATGTATGGACATCCCTCGTTTATGCCAACACACACACACACACACACACACACACACACACACACACACACACACACGAGGCACACATGCACAATGGCTGTCGTGTGGAGAAATAGCAGCAGGAGGAAATCCCCTGCCCTCTCTCCACATGTCACTTTGTTCTGCCTGCACAGGCAACAAATTAAAACAAGAACCCCCCATCGCCCAGAGCTGCCTGGCTTCTGCCATGCAGGCTCTAATAATAGCCGAGCGGGAAGGCACCCCTGTCTGTCAGACCCTGGAGCGAAGAGGCAGTGCTTTTCATTCTCAGCCAGAGAAGTAGCTGGAAGCTTTGGCTGTGTTTGTTTGGCGTGACTTTGGGGTGATTATGCATTGTTTCTTTCCCTCTGTCTAAGTGCTTCATCAGAGGTGGGGAGACAGGAGGTGAGAGGGCAGGAGAGGAAAGAAAAGCCAAAAAAGAAAATCCAACTTCCTCAGGAAAACACATGTGGCCCTCTCAGTCAATGTCGGCACCAGCACACAGCAAAATTGAACTTTCCCTGTCTCACAGTGGTCTTTGAAAGCATTCAATTATCTGTCTGCACCTATAGAAATGTTAGGGATTGCTTCCAGAAGCCTTTAAAAGGGTCTATACATAACAGAGGTGCGTGCACACTCTCAGCGGCAGGCTGAAAAACAACAACAATCTATTCATTTACCTTTGAAAAAGCCAAAAAGATATAAATTCTGCCCAGAAATCAATCTTCCTCTCTTTCTTTCTTTGTCTTTTGGCACATCCCTTCTCCAACCTCTCACCCCATCTCGTGTTTATTTATTTATTTTTCAGCTAAGGCCACCACAGACACAGCAAAAAAGGCAACATCAATGCAGAGCAAAGAGGCAGGGTTGATTTTGATGGGATGCAGGCTCTGCTCAGGAGAAGCAGATGCTCCTGAGTCTGGCTCCCTGGGGGCCTCCCCCTCCAGCGCTGTGTCTTCTCATGAACACCATTTGTAGACTGCCTAGGAGCTCTGGAATGGATGCCATCTCCTCAGGCTCTCGTGACAAATCCCTCCAGTTGCTTCTCCCACTTTCTAAGTGAGGAAAAGGAGGGCAAGGCAGAGCATGAAAACGTCAGCCCTAGGAGCCCGTTCCACAGTTCTTCCCATCACTCAGATCTCTTCAACAGCCCAGTTCAGTTTTCTCTCCTGGGCTCTGATGTTACAAACGACTAGAACACAGAGCGCTCAACAGGTTATGTCCAAATTTACCAGTAGTCACCAAGGGAGGTTGGCATCATTCACAAACAGTGTTGGCCGAAGGGCAGTGTAGCGAACCTGATGAGTAACTGGAGATGATGGTGACACACACAAAAGTTTCTTTCCGAGCCAGCCTCTGTTTTGATCCATCTCTCAGTACCATCAACTCTATCTTCTGTTTCTCATCTCTCTCCTCAGCCTCAGAAACCTCTGTACTTCTTTAAGCCTTCCATATTGGGTTCACCCCACCAACCCACCTAGTAGTGGTGATAACAGGAATAGTTCCCCACCCATCTTTTCCTGACGCCTGAGCGTTCAGCTCTAAGCACTAAGAGACGGAGAGTAAATGAAAGAATGACTTTGCCACGGCATGTGACCTGTTGACCAATTTGAAGAGCATTTTCTTGGCTAGCACTCCAATCCCAATGCTTGAGTAATGTCAGGGAACACATCGATTGGCATCCGGGAAACTCCGACCCAACCGCAGCTCATTGTCATGGCTTCTGTCCGGGTGACCTTCTCCCTGTCAGAAAATACATCTTTTCTGCAAGTCTCCAGCCGCAAACCTCACCCACAGCCAGCTTAGCTAAGACAAAGGGCTTTGAAATGGTCCAGATAATGTGTCGAGGGGAAAACTGATCTCTAAGTATGAGATCTGTCCACCGTTAACCTGCAGCTGCAGGAATGGCCCTGCCTTCCATCCCCTTCCTCAGCCCAGGCCACTCCTGCCCCGCAGTGTGATGCACAGTGCATGGAAACAGACAGGGAGCCGGGGCTTGTCATATTTCCTGAATGCTAATGACCCCCCTGGCTAGCTGGCTGACATCCTTGTCCACCGCCTGGCTGCACCGCAGGCCTGACCCACCGCAGAAACCGTCCATGACTCAGTCCTGCCACAGAAGTTGCGCTGGTATTGAGATGAGCGGTGTGAAAAGGGAGCTGGCATCCCCTGGCCATCTGGACATGTGTGTTCAAGATGGGGCTTGACATGAGTACAAGAGCGTCTATTATTTTCCTTAGATGTGCCACTCACATCCTCTGGTTATCGCTTCAGAATATTTTATCTCCAGTTTCTTTTCTTCGTTTTCTCCTCCTTTTCCCTTTGTTTTCTTTTGTCACTCTTCACATCTTAGAACATGTCCTGGTACCCTACATATACATACTACAAACTAAGCTGAGTCTGAGATCTAAGGAATCAAGGCTAAATAAAGAAGTCAACACACCTATCAGAGAGTATTCACACTGTGATATTGATTCAAAAAGACTTGAAAGAGATCCTGGCAAGGAGACTAAGAAGAAGTGTGGGGGATGAGGCAAAGGTGTGGCACCCTTGAGTGCACAGAAGGCAGCGGAGGAGGTGGGAGGCAGGGTCGGTGGGGTTTTAAACACTTGTATTGAGTATGTTTGTATGTATAATATGTATGTGCCATGCATGCATGTACGCTGCAGCACCCATGTGGAGGTCAATGGACAACTCTCAGGAGTTGGGTCTCTCCTTTTACCTTAGGTTCCAGGATGAAATTTTTAGATCATGAAACTTGTGCAACAAGCAATTTTACCCATCTTGCTGGGCCGGATTATATTCAGAAGCAATAGGAGGCTAGAGATGAAGCCTGTTAGAAGACTTTCCCCCTAAGAGCCAGAGCAGGGGAGGAACCAAGATGAACATCTGGTCAGTTCAATAACAGCGGCTCTGTCAAAGGAGGCACTCTCAACCACTGGTAAACTCGCAACATCTGCCAGCTGCATCTAGCCTTACACACCTAAAGGACTGTCTCTCCTCCAAGCTTTGGTTTGTAGCTGGTTCTGAAGTATCACCCGCCCTGGTCTAAAACCATCCATGTCTGCTTCTGGCTCTAGACCCAGGGAGTCAGTGACCAGGCCTCCTGGTGAGTCCCTTGGGGATGTCAGCCACTCATAAAATAACAGCAACAACAACCATAGGAACAAGAAAACAACCAGTAGAACTCGGAGCTCAATCAGGTTCACTGTTTGTTCTACTAAATGTTAAATATTTGTCAAATAAATATTTCAAGACCAGACTGAGTTCCACTAGATTTTGCAATCTTTGAGTGCAGGGACCATGTCTAAGTCATCTTTGCGCCTCTGGTGCCTGACACACAGTAGATGTCCAATGCATGTTTGTTAAATATATAAACAAAGGAACCAGTGAATACATGGATGTGGAATGAGAATTCCTGTTGGAAGAGAAAGAGCCCATAGTTGACATTATAACCCGTCAGTCAAACCCTGGAGGTACATCTTTTAAAAATGGGATGTTTGGGGGAAGTTACTTGAGCCTTCTCAACCTCAGTTTCCATGGTAGGAAAAAATGGACCAATAACATCAGTACCACAGGGATAAATGAGTTGGTTTTATAAGCTCAAGATTCAGTCGGTGTGATGAGGACAAAGATTCACCTGAAACTCTGGTAGAGAGACATGGTTTCCATGTAGCTCATTGGAGCCTTGTTACTTCAGACCCCACAGCCAAGAGAGCATAAGAAGGATCAAAGACAGTAATCATGACATAAAAGTCCCCTGGGTACTTTTGAGTTTTCAAAATAAGACCAGAGCCCAAGCTATATTTAACACCAAGTGGCCTTGGGGAAAGAAAGAAAAAAGAGTCATTTTCCTTTAAATTCATCATCAGACAAAATTCCCATCGCCCAGAAACCATACAGGAGTCTGGGTTGACATGACACACCAATGTAACAAGACAACACAATTTAAAGAAGCCTGTGGCTTTCACATTTGAGGCCAACTGTTTTCTAGTATTTGAGCCAATGTTCAGAGAACAGCTGGGAGATTAGGTACTAACGAAAAGGAAATGATTTGAAATATCCACGCTCTGCTCCCTGCAAATCTGAATGCTACGACTTGGCAAGTTTTTCTCTTTGCTTTCCAGCCCCGATGCCCCCCGCTGAAATGTGTCTCCATACTGTGCTGTCCTCAGAGCAGCTCCAAGATGGTTACAGCTCTCTTGCACTTGGCTCCCTTGCATGCCTGTGGGTAAAGGTCAGACTTTGTTGTGTCAAGCTAAATCCCAGGCTACATGTTTCCCCTTCTGTCTAAGAAATACCGCAGATATATTATCAGGGTGAGTCTTTGAATCTCACAATTTCTCACCTATAGCTACTTTTGGGGGACAATGGTGAGGGCTGGGGAGAAGGGAAGTAGTCATATCACCTGTACCACACTAACTTGGTCTGATACATCGTCTTAAGTAGAGCTGTCTGGCCTCTGGGGACCTTCCCCTATGAGTCCCATCCAGACTGAATCCCTCTGTCACCCAGAAGGCTTCCTTTTCAACCAAGGTGGTTCTGCGTAGTTGTATTTTCTGCGGTCCCTAGACTTCTATCCTTGTTCCACTTGACGTAAGTGTCAGTGTGCTTCTTAACTGGCCTTCCCCTTGAGATGTCCCCCCAAATTTCTCCAGGTCGTATCCATTAAGAGACCTCCCTACCTTACAAAGCAGCTTCCTTTCCCCTCTTAGGTTAGTATAAAAGATGTGGAGGTGAATAATAACAATGATCCAGCCACTACCTTGCAGCTTTTTGCAGAAGGCTACAGACAGAAGAACAAAGGGTACTTGCTGTGTGATTAGGGTCCTTTACTTCATTTGTTCATTCATTCATTCATTCATTCATTCATTGAGACAGGGTGTCACTGTGTAGCTTGGTCTTGAACTCGTAATCCTCTTGCCTCAGCTTCCCTTTGGCCCTCATCAATACACCCAGCTCTGATTAGGAACCGGTTATCCATGATAATGTTAAGCTAAAGCAAGAAGGACCAAAATTTGTTCCTCAAACCCTGGACCTTCCTGAGGACTTGGATCCGTACAGTGTTTCCAACTTCCCCATTCTTCATCTCTCTCCATCAGGACTACTATCCTGAACAAAAGATGCATGGGCAAGGCAGACAGGCACAGGCTCATTTGCAGAAGTCTGGGGAAGGGAGGCTGGGAGGCCATGGACTTTTTCAGCTGTTGTTCTTACTGCATTGTGCATGCTTCTCTAACTAGAGTGCTTGTACCCCTGGGGGTACATTGTGGCAAGCTAGGCAGGATAAAGGCACAGAGTAAGCACAGAATATCTTCCTGGGGCCTCAATTTTGCTTGAAGATTAGGGGTTAAAACATACTTCTATGAAAACAAACAGCTAGACATTATGGCATGGAACACAAAAGTCACATGAATTCCTGAGATAAAACACAAGACTTCAAAGAGCGGTTGTGTAAAGACAGGCTGCTTCAGGCTGTGCCCCCAGCCCCCCTGAGGGGATGCTGGTGTTTAGACACCTCACAGAGGGAACTTTGGAGGGTGTAGACTCTCACGTGTCCCACCTTCAAGAGAGAGTTAACACCCCTGCATGATAGCTCCTGGGATCAGAAGTCCACTTCAAATGTGGGGACGTCCCAGAACCAGAGAGTCCCAGGAGAGAATGTTCTTAACAGCAGAGAGGCCTGGCAGGCTGCTGCAGGACAGCTTCAGGAACTGAGTTAAAAAAGGACAAAAATAGATGATTTCTCCCAGTCAAGGAGACACTTCACCCCCAGGGACCTGTCATTCCTTGGAAGAAATGGGATGGTGTATGGTTATCAGAAAAGAAGCAGCTAACTCTCTTTATTGCAGACAGACTTAGTCCCCAACTGTTTTCAGGGAGGTACAGACACTCTGCAAACTCACTCTCACACACCTACTCACACCTACCTGCTGTCCTCAGAGCCAGCCAAGAGAGAGAAGAGAGAGCACGTGTGATTAATGGGGCCACCCCAGGGGACGGGCGGGATGGCAAGCAAAACTTCGGGTACCACAGAGCCAATTTCAGTAGCAGGTTTAAGGGAACTGGAGACAGGAGAAAATGCAGCTGACTCAGCCGTTCCAGGCTCATCTGGGTCCTCAGGGAGACCTCCAAGTAGAGAAACCAGTGATAGCTGCAGGGACCAGTGCCAGAGGAGGCTGAACTAGCTAGCGCACACACCTGACAGGGTAGGGGTGATACGGCAGGGTTGCCGGCACTGGGGAGGGGACTTCTGCCATGCACAGAGGAAGCCTGGCCCTCAGCCTCCGTCAATATCAAAACAGAACACAGTGTTAAATATCTCTAGTGTTTTGTAGTCTTCAAAGTGTTCGCACGGACATTAGCGTAGGCTTTGCAGCAATTTTGTGAAGCAGGTTAAGAGACTTGGAGGGTCCCTGCTTATTTACCTACCAAGAGGCCATCGGTTCAGGGCTAGAAACCTGAACTTGGCCCCAAGGTTGATCTTTCCTCTCTGTGTCATGTGGACTCCTGGGTTGATAAATGTCTTAGTGTCTGAGACTGCTGGATACGGACACAGGAGAGGTGAGGGGCTTTGTTCTGAGCTTCCTACTTATTATCTGTGTGACCTTGGACAAGTTCACTAACATCTCTGGTGCTCTGTAAAATAATACACGTACATCATAAGGATCAATGAAGTATATTATTGCTTGGAAAATATTTGGCGCCTACAAAGTTTTCAGTAAAAATGAGATATAACTATTGCCTCCCCTGCCCCCTTTTAGGGTAAAACACCAAATTACTAGCTACAAGAGAAACATGAAAGTCTCCCTGGCACTTGATAAGTCAAATATTTCCAGAAGACACTGTTAATCAAGTAGGAAAAAAAATCTAACTCCCAGAATGGGCTGTGTTTGAACTAGCATAGACATTTTATCTGCAGCCTCCGGAGTTTGGGGTAACTGGGGTAACTGTGAGGGGAGAGCACTTGTGACGTCTGTCTCCTTTATAAAATAAATTCGGAGGGACTTACATCCCTGGATTTGTTTGTGGCCTCGTCCTACCCAGCACACATGCAAACATAAGCATAATCTACCTTCTGGCCAGAGGGAGAGGCATCTGAAACCCTGTTTGAGAACGACCTCTGACTCCTCAAGCCGCCAGGGGCGGTTCCTTTAATGCCTCTTTGGGGGTCAGGGTGTAGAGCCGCACACTGACCCAGGAACAGGCACCTGCTTTCAAACCAGGAAGCAGAGGCCTAGAAAGGGCAAGTGGCTTATCCCGGAGTCACAGCTAGTCCCCCTCTTTACTCAGCTGTCTGGTGCCCACCTGGACTCCCAGGGGTTCGGTCAGCAGCGACTGAAAACCACAGCAAGCTGCAGGAGGGGCGGGAGGTCTGGTCGCATCTGCTGCTCCGGCTCCAGGCTTTGTGCCAGCTTGGGGAGAAGCCTGTCTTGGGAGACTCTGGGAGTCCTTGACCAGGACTCGGGCACAATGGAAACAAGAGAACAATGGGGAGCGGGCAGGGGAGCCCAGCCGGAGAGGGTATTGATCATGTTTAAAAAAAGAAACACACCCAGGAGCCCAGGAAAAAAAAAAAACTTCCCAGTGCACCAGCTGGCTTAGCTAATTAGCGCGGGTGAGCAGAGTCAGCCTCCAGCTTCGAGCCGAGAAGCCAAGGATCCGCTCAACAAACACATCTAAAAGGAACAAAAAGAAAACAGTCACAGTACCCTCACCTCCTGGACAGTCTGGGAAGCTTGAGGCAGGGGGATGGCTAGCTCACTGTGGTGAAGGGAAGGGGCAGCCAGCAGCCAGGAGTGGAGTCACAGCCTGGGGCTGGGCTATGCTTCCTCCCACGAAGGGGCCATCACTTACTGCGGAAGCCCTAGCACATCTCTGGACCATCGTGCTCTGGGAGCTCACAGTAATGGAGGGTGAAGGGAAGCGGGGTTGGCAGCTTCCAGTCTGCTGCCCGACCGCCTGGTTTATGGGGAAAGAGACCTGAGCACTAGTCTTTCCAGGTGAGAGTTTGGACTGGGGGCTTCAGTGGGAATGGAGTCAGTCAGCTCCAGTTAGAGGGTCTGGACCTGGCTAGGTCAGTCATAGCCGTATATTGTATGACCCGGAACAAGAGAGAAACAGGATAAAGGTCAAAGGGGCAGGAACCAATAAGAGCCCACCCTCCCCAGTTTTGTATTATTAATATTTTTTTTGCAAGTGTCACATTAACAGGACTCCACATGACATTTTCACAAGGTGTCCCATTGTAGTTTGCTCATATCGACCCCACTCCCTCCTCCCATTGGTCTCCTTCTTCCCTCCTCCTCCTCCTCTTCCTCCTTTTCCTGCTGAAATAATTGGGATGTTTGAGTTTAGGGTGCCAAATAATGTTGCAATGGCTAATTTTGGTTGTCAATTTGACGAGAGAGAGAGAGAGAGAGAGAGAGAGAGAGAGAGAGAGAGACCCTCCATTGAAGAACTGCTTCCATTGGACTAGCACGTAGACAAGTATGGGGGTCATTTTCTTGATTCATGTTTGGTGTAGAAGGGCTCAGCCCACTGGAGGGGGTACTATCCCAAGGCAGATGGGACTGGACCGGATAAGAAAGGTAGTTGAACTTGAGCCAGAGAGTGAGCCAGTCAGCTGTGTTCCCCCATGGTCCCTGCTTCATTTAGTTCCTGCCTCAGAACGTCTCCTTGGCTTTTCACCCTGGCTCCCCTCAGTGACTGACGGTAATCTGTAAGCGGAAATAAACCATGGCCTGCCCCAGGGCTTCATCACAGCCACAGGAAACAAACTGGAACAGAAGGAAAAGAGGAGAGAGGTGCGAGTGGGAGGAAGAGAAGGAAGGAGAGAAGAGGAGACTGGAGAAAAGGAAGGAGAGAAAGGAGGAAGGGAGTCGGAGCATGGGATGGAGCAAGGGGGTGGAGGGAGAGGAAGAAAGGTAGCGTGAGAATGAGGTAGGGCGGGTCCACACCTGTAAATTAATGGTGCCTTGAAAGTTCACTGTGAACATCACATATGGTATTGCATGTAAAATCCTGTCCCCCTTAAGCCATAAAGCAAAAATGTTATAAGGAACTCTCATAATAGTAATAGGATCCCAGAGGATTATTTTTTCTTTTTAAAATTACATAAGAGGTACATCTTTTTTTTTTTTTTTGTTTGACAGTATAGGAAAATGAACTTGGTGCCTTGCTTATGTGTGTGTGTGTGTTGGGGGGGGGGGTTCTGCCACTGACTGTATCCCCAGCCCGCTTTGTACTTTTTACTGTGAGGTAGGGTCTCACGAAGTTGTCTGCAATGGCCTTGAACTTACTCTATAGCCCAGGCTGCCCTTGGATGTGTGATCTTCCTGCCACGCCCTCTCCAAAAAGCTAGACCTCACATTGGTGTATCTTTAGTCACAGTATTTCCAGTACTAGGGCATGAGGATCAGGTGCTGTAGTAGGCCTCTCCCAGTCTTCCATTTATACTGCCTGGCTGTCTCCCTTCCTTCAGGCAACAGGGATTCCGAGCAAGCATGAATAGATACCACTTGGTGAAACCTGTTCTTCAGTGTTAACTTGATCACCTTTGTAAACGTGCATGTGGATGTGCCAATGTGCCAGCCTTCTTGTCCCTATCCTGTTGTGTTTTTTTTTTCTTCTACGTCTCAGTCGATAGTTTTTGGCGATGCCTTTGCAACGCCATGAACTGCAGACAGCAAATAAGAGCCATCCATTTGTGCTGGTACAAGCTAAAGATTTTCTATAAAGTGCCCATGTTTCCAGGCTGGGGGAATGGATTTCACTGCAGGAAAAAAAAAAATACTGTGAGGTGAGAGAAGTGCAGCAAAGGAAAATATTGGCCGCCTGAATGATTTACAGAAGCATAAAATACCTCCTGGCCTGCTGAGACTTCATATTTCCCCTCCTGCCAGGAAGGGAGCTGGAGTACGGGGTCCGAGTCCAACTGTTACACATGAGGAGGCATGGGAAAGCCGAGACTGGCCCTTTCTTGCAGATTCTGTGAGCTCCAGTTGAGCCACTGGCTGGCTGGCTGGCCTGGAGCAGAGGGTCATCCACAGTGGATAGTAAAAGGAAAAAAGGGCCCTGAGTGGATGGTGCTACCTATGTGTATGAAGGAGCAATGACGTCAGCTCTGGGAGAAACCCTAAGAAGGTGGATTCCCATTTTACAAACCAGAAAATTGCAAAGCCTGAGATACTTAGTGACTTTGCCATGATCACTGGGCTATAGATAAGCTGGAAGAGCCCAGGCTTTACAGGCTGCCAGCCCCAAATACCTCCAGTCTGTCCAGGGGCGATACTGTGGCTTCTATGGTTAGTATGATACTGTAACAAAAAGACCACTGAGGGCTTCCTAAGAGTCATGTCTGTCCTATCAGTGTCCTAGCCTATCATCCTAGTTAGTTCTCCTAACCAGTCTGGATGATATAAGGCCACTGTAGCCACCGAAATGCAGTAACTTGTTTTTCTTGTTGCTGTAACCGAATACATGACAAGATGCAACCTCAAGGAGGCAGGATTTCTCTCAGCTTGCAGTCTGAAGGGATACAGTCCATCATGGCTGGAGAGCCATGGTGGCAGGAGTGTGAGACAGCTGGTCAAATTGTGTCTCTAGTTAGGGAGCAGCAAAAGGAAGTGGGATTGGACTCTAAAAGTGACTGGCTTCCTCCAACAAGGCTCCACCTCCTAAAGGTTCCATAACCCTCCCAAACAGCGCCACCAACTGGAAACTATGTTCAAATACAGAGTCTGGAAGGGGAACATTTTACACGCAAAGCCCAAGACTCACCAAGACAAATGATTTCATGTCAAATCTGTGTGCCTCCAAATTCCGTGTCCCAATCACTTCCTCGCGAGGTTTCTAAAGAGTAAGAAACTGGGAACAGAAAATAGGAAGTTCTACTTCTCAGGGAAGCTGCCCACTTTTCAACAAAGAAACAGTTTATTAAAAAAAAAAAAAATCAGTTCAGAGGCTGCAGGCTTTAGTGCAAAGTCCAAGATGGCTAGATGCTGGTGGCGAGCAAGGGAAGCAGCCCCTCTCCAGTACAGTTGTGGTGATCTGAAGGGCTTGCAGCGGTAAGCAGTGGGAATTGAGCTATTAATAAAGGGAGCCGGCAGAATGATTTACAATCAGACATTAATATGGAGATTTTCATAAACACAATAATTCACACCCAAGCAGAGTCATAAATGTAAAGTTGCATTAACTATTCTGGTTGGCATGGAATGTCACACAGTGTGTGAAATTGAACATTCCATTGTACTATAATAATGGACTAATGGAAAAATTTTTCTTGGGGGAAGGGAAGGAGGGAAGGATGGCAGAGTCAGGGCTCAGATACTCTATATTTCAAACTTGCTCATTGCTCACAGGCCATATCCCAGGGCTCTGCCCTTGCCTTGGAATGCTTTTATACCTATAGAAAACATATAAAGACAATGAGTACAGAGCATATACCTTTCATCCAGTTTACCCTAGTTTAGTATTTTATTGATCTATGGCATTTTTGTCAAAATAAGACATTAGGGGCCTGAGAAGTGGCCAGGAGAAAAGAGCACATACTGATCTTGTGGAGGACCCAAGTACGATTCCCAGTACTCACTTTGGACTGCTTGGAAGTAACTGCCTGTAACTTCAGCTCCAGGGGATCTGACACCCTCTTCTGGCCTTTTTGCATACCTGCATTCTCATGTGCATATACACCCCCCACCACCACCAATATACACATAATTCAAAAGAAAACAAATCATTTTAAAGTGAGAAATTACACTAGCAGAGAAGGAAAAACTGAAGCTGAGACTTCCTGCAGTTCTTGCCAGGTGTTCAAGTCATGTACATTTTTCTGTCTCAGGACTTCATCCAGCATGCCCATGGCATTTAGTCCTCATGTCTCTTTAGTGACCATCTGAGACAGTTTCTCAATGTTTCCTTGTTTTTCACGACCTTGACAGTTTTAAAAGGGTATTCTTCAGGTATTTTGCAGACTGTCCCTCAGTTTGAGACTTTCTGATGTTTTTCTCATATTTAGACGGAGGTTGTGAGTTTTGGAAAGGACTACCGCAGAGCTGAATTGCCCTTCTCATCCTGTCCTGTCGGGGGTACATTATATCCATGTGACCTGTCACTGGCGACGCTAACCTTCATCACTTGCTGAGGTAGGTGGTGGTTGTCAAGTTTCTCTTCTGTAAAGTTGCTATTTTCTCCTTTCCATAATCTTCTGCAGTCTTTGGAAGCTGGTCACTAAGTTCAGCCCATACTGAGAGCTGAGGAGAAGCTGGGTTTAAACTCCATCTCCAGGAGAGGAAATTACGCATATTCTTTGCTTTATACCTTTTAAGAAGTAATTTTAGGCTACTCCAATTTTTATTATAAAATCCTCTGCCTTCTTAAACAGATTACTTTGAATATAATTTGGCTTTTTCTTGATCACTTCCTGACATCAGGTGACGCCAATTCCCTGAATTTTATGCCTTTCCCCCAATTCATCCTCTTTGATCTCTCTGGGTAGGACTGTTGGCCACTCTTTCATATGGAAAAATAAATAAAACCACCCTCATAGCCCCACCATTATCCTTTTCAACTTTCTCTTTAGCAAGTTACTATCCTATAGTTCTCTCTATTTCAGCTTCTCTCCCTCCACACACCCACCCGATACTCTGTGCTCTCTGTAGCCGCTACCCTCTTTTCTTGCCAGAGGTTCCCCTTGGTGACATCATTGGCTGGATGGCTCCGTCCTTATACTCATTCATAGAGTTCCAAAAAATCCTCATCTCCACCCCAGCCCACCTCAATGCTCCATACAGTGTCTCCATCTCAACTCTTTCTAATACCTCAAACTTGTCATGTCCCTATTGGTTGGGATCCTGTCTCAAATTGCTTTAATAGAAGCCAAAATACCAGTGCCCTAAGTAACATGATGGATTTCCCTCTTATGTGACACTCTGAGCTGGTAGAGATTGGGTAGTATGTAAGCAAGACATTTCTGTTGGAGCACTGTATCATTTGGATGCCCTTGCCTTGAATGATTTCCTAGCCAACATGGTAGCAACTGGCTCCACCTCTGTGTTCAACTCCTTACAGTCCTTTGGAAACTGGGAAGAACAATACAAAACATGTTCATTTTTACTGAATGACTTACCTGGGAATGATGTACATTACTCTACCTACATCCAATGGGCAGGAATGTAATCACTAATCAACACCCAGCTGCAAGGGAACCTGGGAAATAATGTCTCCACCGAGGTGGTAATGAAAAATCTACAGAAGAGAATGATCTTGAGTCAACTGGCAATCTCAAAAACTGAAATTACCATTTTGCTCTATTTCTTCCCTTTTACAATTTCTGCCCTAACCCAGTCCTCCTCTTGTCTTCTTAATGCCTGCTATAAGGTTGTTAATGTTTAGAAAGGCTCATTACAGGAACTATGATCAGAAACTTGGAGATCATTGAAATTTCCTTCATTTCTCCTTAACAACTTCTCTCATGTCCAAATTCCATCTCCTTTCTGAATAACACTGAACAGTTCAGATCGTTTTTTACCTTTCATCTGAAATCTTTTGATAAATTCATAAATGTTCTTCCTATTTAATTCTTTATTCCTCCAAATCATCTTTACCATGGATATTGGTTAATCTTAGTCAACATAACTCGAGTCTTTAGTCCCACTCATAAATTCTCAGTAGCTCCCTATTGCCAACAGGGTAAAGTCTAATTGTTTAGTCCCGTGCTCAGGCCTTCTTCATGTGTCTCAGTCTCCAACCATAGTCATTCTATGTTGTTCTACACCATATACATTTTCCCTTCATGAAAATTTTGCCTTCCTCCCTCTGAGTAGCTCACTATTGTGACAAGATCACTGCTGGCATGTCTTGCTGGCTTGCTTTGAGCTGAGCACATGTGAAAATATCTTCACAAGAGCTGAGGAATCCAGATGGAAGAGTTGAAAGCTGAGCATAGCACATGAATTAAGTAAAGATGTGTTGAAGGGGGTAAGGAGGAGTCACATTATCAACTTTGCTTTAGACCTAACACAAGACACATCCCACCAAAACAGACCTTAGAATCCTATTCATCAGATTGGAACATATAGCACACTTTAACAGTAGGGTAATCCCAGAAGATACAGGTTCTAAGCTTACCTCACCACTACATCAGTACTAGAGCCCTTGAGCCAACCCAAGAACATTGCCAACATCCATAGCCTTGACTCTTGGCCAGAACCCATGTGCCCAGGTCCCAGGTTCATCTCAGCACCAGGCTGGTATCCACAGTCTATTGTTCCTGGTTACCCTGTACTTACCCAGGGTCCAGTCTGCCAAGCCAACCTTTTCAGCCTCAAACTGCAGATTAGCATCCACAAATTTATCCTTTAAGCTTGAACACATGAACCCTTAGTTCTAGACTGGGTCCAAATTTCAATTGCATCCGAGTAGATAGGTGATACCTGTGAACCCCAACTCAGCCTGTCTTCTATGGCCCCAGTGGCCTGATCAGCACTAACTGACCTTTCCTCTAGATCTACTGCCACAATGGTACCCATGAGTCCAAGATACCAAAATAGTAGTGACCTTCTGGACAGCTCCTATGTCCCATGCTCTAGCAGAGCCATGGTCCAAGATGACTTAAGCAGAGTCAAGGTCCACATCGGCTCTGAACCAGTCCTTTTCATTTGATCCTTGGGGCTTGTTTACAGAACGTGCGTCTAGGCTTTCCACTATAGCCCCAGTACACACATGGACCCAGGTATTAGGCCTGCCTGTCTGCTTACCTAGGTATCAGATAGGCAGCCTGAGAAGCCCTGCAGCATGTCCACCTGCCAATGACATCAGATGGCCCAACAGGCTGACTGGTAACAGCTCTTCCTGGCTGAAGGAGTCCTGTGTGTTTAAAGATGAGAGTATGTTTCCTACTCTTTGTATGTGCTGATATGAGTGTGTGGCTTCAAACCCCCACAAACAGAAAAGCATGGCACCAAAAAGGGGACCAAACAAAGGACCAGTAATTAACTCGGAAGATGTTGATTCATAATCTGCATGACTAAGAGTTCAACATAATACCCTTGATCTACAAGACATCACACATAGACATATTTAAAAAATACAAACAACATGAAAACAAAATTAGAAGTTTGGTGGAGAAGAACCATAAAAGAAAGCAAAAACAAAGAAGCACAATGCAACGTGGAGCTTTGTAGCCGAACAACCTGATGACTGACCTGAAAAGTTCCACCCAGAGCCTCCACAGCAGACTTCTGTGTTGTCAGGCAGAGGACAGAGGTGATGGACTGGAAGTTAGGACACTTTAAAGAATGCAGTCAGAGAAACAAAACAAAAAAGGAGAGGAGAAAGATGAACAAAGCCTGTAGAAATTATGGTACATTATCAGGTGAACCAACATGTGCATTATAGGAATTCCAGAAGAGCATAGAGAGAAAATGTAGGAATTTTTTTTTTAAGTTCTGAAAATCTGGAGAAACAAATGAATATCCACATCCATGAAGCCCAAAGAGCTTCAAGAAGTTCCATAGGAAGTGCGTTACACCGAGTCACGTGATAGCCAGATTCTTCAAGGGGATGAATGGGAAAGTTTTGGAAGCATCGAGGGAAAAGCAACTTATCACATACAAGAATATCTCCGCAGGGCTATCCACAGAGTCCTTAGCACAAGCCTTGTTCACTGGGAGTGCTGGGACGGTATCTTCAAAGTATTAGAGTAAGAGCAAGCAAGCATGCCAGTGCTGGCAAGGCTGTCATTCAGGAGCAGAGGAGAGATAAGTATTGTCCCAGATAAACAAACACTGTGGGAGTCCATTACCACTACATCTGCTGCTACAAGAAATTCTAAAATGGATTCTTAAAGCTGAAATAAGAGGACACTAATTAATAATATAAAAATACTAAACTCACTGATAAAATTAAATTTCATTGTAGTTAAAAAGTAAGCTTCAATAGCAAAAAAAAAAAATCAAAACAACTCCACAAGATTAATGATAATTATAGGAACTGTTATACCCAAGTGAGGGGCAGAGGTTCTGGTGAGTAAATTGCTATCAATTCAAGGATTAGAATGTAAGAGAGCCAAGAGCTGATCCCAGGCTTTATCCCTAGGCACATCACTTCGCATCCTCTACCTCTGGTCAAAACGTTCCTTCTAGAAATGCCCTTCCAGCTTATTAACTTCTGGCAACATCTTAACCATCTTTTAGGAATTCTCGCTAATGCCACTTCTTCTATGAAGATGTCATTGATACACCCCACTGGGACGCACGCTTCTCTTCTGACTCCCAGAACCACCATCCTGTGGCTTTCCCCTCAACACTCAGCATCTCTTACCTCATAATGTCTTGTGGAAAGATCTTAATTCCTCTAGATTCAATTCTGAACTCACAGAGGTCAATATCACCGAGCAACCTAGGACAGTCTTGTTTATTTTGTGCTAAAACAGAGCACTTGTTATCTTCCCTCTGCTTCAACTCTAAGCACAATACCAGAAAGTTTCTTTAAACCAGGCTCCTCTTTCTCCATGCTTATTATTGCTTTCTTTATTCAAGCCCTCAACATATCTCGTGTGGACTACTACGAATGTCTCCCTCCTAACATGTACCTGACCCTCTCTTAGCTTCCTCCTCCAAAAGCCTGCCAGAGCAAAAGGCCAATGCAATGTACTGTAACCATCTTATTCTGCTATAGCAAACTCTAAGGGGCAGGAGATGAACCTACCTACCTCTTATATCCTAGAAATGTATGCGCTGTTCAAGGAGTTGCTTTTTATGCCTTTCTCATCCTCCTGAAGTTTCTTCCCTGTTTTTCTTTGTTACCCTTCATGCCAATAACATTCCTCTTCAGCAAGACGACCTTCAGAAGCATTCCTCGGACTCTTCTTTATGCTATCTGCCCTTCCCTTCTGTCATGGTGTGTCTGCATATTTTTAATTAATTAATTAATTAATAATTAATTTTTCCCAGCCTGATCACAGTTTTCCCTCCCCTAACCTCCTCTCTCTCCCAGCCCCCACTCTTCCTCTGTAGCTGGAGTTTTTTCTCTGGGTCCCACCAAGCCCAGCAGTCCCTTAGCCCACTTATAAAATAAACATGCAGACGCTTATATTATTTAAACTGCTTGGCCATTAGCTCAGGCCTATCATTGTCTAGCTCTTACTCTTTTTTTTTTTTTTTTTGGTTTTTCGAGACAGGGTTTCTCTGTGTAGCTTTGCGCCTTTCCTGGGACTCACTCTGTAGCCCAGGCTGGGCTCGAACTCACAGAGATCCACCTGACTCTGCCTCCCGAGTGCTGGGATTAAAGGCGTGTGCCACCACCACCCGGCTAGCTCTTACTCTTATATTCAGTCCATTTCTATTAATCTATACTTTGCCATGAGACTCGTGGCTTACTGGTACCTTATATCTTCCTTGTCCTGGTGGCAGCTGCCGGCAGTCTCTCCCTTCCCTTCCTGTTCCCTCAATTCTCCTCTTTGTTAGTCCCACCTGTACTTCCTGTCTGACTACTGGCCAATCAGTGTTTTATTTATGAACACATTTGCCATACAGAACATCCCACAGCATTCCTCCTTTCTTTTAAGAAAAGGGCAGGCCTCCCATGTATATCAGCCAGCCACAGCATATCAAGTTGTAGTCTTAACTAGGCATCTCCTCTTGTATTAAGCCTGGACAAGGCAACCCAGTAGGAGGAAGGAGTCTCAAGTGTGTCCACATCTTACCCTGCTCAGATGCCCATCTTCCTCAAGGTAGAGGGAATTGTCCAATGATATGTCTGTCTTAGTCATGTCTATCACATTTCTGTACCCTTATGGAATTCGGGTTGCCAAGGCTTCATTATTTCTGTTTCTCTATGTCAGAGTCTATATTGAATGTCCAGATGTAATAGTTTGTTAAGTAGATTACCAAAATAAATTTAGAGGGTAGGAAGGTGACTCGCTGGGTAGGAGTGCTTGTTGCACAGCCATGGGTACCTGAGTTCAATTCTCTGGCACCTCCTAAAAAGCCTGAGCCATGGCCCTACATGTGCCTGTAGCGCCAGCCCTGTGGGGTGGTGGAGACAGGGCAATCACTAGAGTTTGGTGGCTGAGGGAATAAGGTAGGGAGTGATAGAGCAAGGTGTCTGATGTCCCCCTCTGGCCTTAATCTGTCCACATATGGATGCATACACCTTGTACATTCACACGCACAAAATAAATTTAAAAGTCGGTTGTTTTATACCATACGTAGTGCACTGACACCCTAGGACCCACTAAGATAGTGGATTATTTCCCATGCTAAACAACCCCGTCTTCTCCTCTCCCCTGCAATCTGTTGTCATGTCATGCTGTGCTACAAATACCTGCCTAGATCATGTCCCTTCACAGTGGACTGCACTGACTGTATGGAAAGTCTTCCCAAGGAAGGACTCAATATAAATCATAAATCAAGATGGCTATAACAGGGTTAGGAAAGGAGGACGATGCTTCCGGTGGACTTCACAACAGCCTCTCTGTCGGCAAACTTTGTAAACTTGGCTGAGCTACCTTTTTGATTTCACTACTTTGGATCCTATTTCCAGTGTTCAGAGGAGTCGGGACCCCAGGACTGAGGGAAGAGAAACAGAAGCAGCCATGCTCTAGTGCGCTCCATGCTGCTCCTTTTCTTTTTATAATATAGGATAATTTTAGTTTGACCAGGACAATTTTAGACATATGCTTTTTGCATTTATGCATTTTATCTCAGTTGATCCCCAGAAGGCCCCTTTGCAGCTGACATATTATCTGAATTTTACAGATAATGAAAGAGATGCATAGAGGTTAATAGGCACATCTGAGGTCGCACAGTCAATAAATAGCTGAGTCATACTATAAATCAGGTATCTTCATTCAATATCTGGTATTCTCGCCCCCACTCTGTGCTTTGAGCTATGTTTTGTGAACAAACCAGTGCTTTTACAAACTACTGTGTGTTGAAACCTACTAGTTGGTCATAAAGGAAATTTAGTTATTTCCAAGTAGCATTCAGAATAGAATAGGAGGGATGGGATGGGATGGGATGGGATGGGATGGGATGGGATGGGGTGGGGTGGGGGGGGGTGGGGTGAGGTGGGCTGGGATGGAGAGGGATGGAATGGAGAGGGATGGGATGGAGAGGGATGGGATGGGATAGAATGGGATGGAGAGGGAGAGTGAGAGGGATGGGATAGAGAGGGATGGGATGGGATGGGATGGGATGGAGAGGGATGGAGAGGGATAGGATGGACAGGAATGGGAGGCAGGAAGTGAGTAGTGGTCAGAGGATGATGAAATGACATGGAAGAGATATAACTGGAAAAAGATGGGATGGAACCGATAATAGGAAATAGAAAGGGAAAAGATAAATATGAAATATTAGACAGTATTACTTCATGAAGCTTTTATCTGAGTTCACAATACAAAATATTTTTCATACTATGGGTCATAGATTAAAAACATAAGGAAAAGGTCATAATTTAACTGCTGCATCTAAAGCTGAGGTTGCCAAGGGGACCCTGTCATTGTCTAATCTGCACCTGTGTTTTTGCCAGCTAGTCCCTGGGATTTGGTTACTTTCTCTGCTTTCAACACTCACAAAATGCTTATTTGTGAGGTTTGTTTAAGTGCTTGTTTTGATCTGGTCTCTGGGATGACTCCCTTTCTCCTGGTACTTCATCCTTCTGAGACTCCTCATCCCCACTGAGACCCTCCATCCCCTCTGAGACCCTCCATCCTTTCTGAGACCCTCATCCCCTCTGAGACCCCCCATCCCCTCTGAGAACCCTCATCCCTTCTGAGACCCCCCATCCCCTCTGAGAACCCTCATCCCTTCTGAGACCCCTCATCCTCTCTGAGACCCTCCATCCCTTCTGAGACCCCTCATCCCCTCTGAGACCCCTCATCCCCTCTGAGACCCCCCATCCCCTCTGAGACCCCCCATCCCCTCTGAGACCCCTCATCCCCTCTGAGACCCCCCATCCCCTCTGAGACCCCCCCATCCCCTCTGAGACCCCTCATCCCCTCTGAGACCCCTCATCCCCTCTGAGACCCCCCATCCCCTCTGAGACCCCTCATCCCCTCTGAGACCCTCATCCCCTCTGAGACCCCTCCATCCCCTCTGAGACCCCTCATCCCCTCTGAGACCCTCATCCCCTCTGAAACTCCCCATCCTTTCTGAGACCCCTCATCCTAAAATCAAACCGTTCCTCAGAGTCCTCCAGGGCCTTCTTCTCTTCTTGTTTGGTCTCCCAGCTTCAGCCATCATCTATAGGCCGGTCATCTCCACATCAGTGTATCTCTCCCAGCCTTCTCTCAAGCTCCAGATTCATACTTTGATTGTTTATTGAACATCTTCCCCTGGATGTCCCCGGGTCTCTCAGAATCAACAAGCCCAAATGAATTTACTATTGTCTCTTCAATCCCCCACCTCCCTATGTCAGTGATTGGCACCTCTATTCACCCAGCTATCCAACCTAACAACCTGGGACTCCCTGTCACTCGTGTGTCAATATCTAACCTAATTGCCACCCCCACCCCTGTCCATTCTGCCTCCAAAATTGCCTGCTCTGCCCCTGTCTTAGTTCACGGGCTCATTATTCTCCTCGAACTCCTGCCTTCAGCATCCTCTCCTTCAGCCAGCCTTCCACACGGAAGTCAGGACTGCAAGCCTGGCCAGCTGGTCCACTCTGTGAATCATCACAGGGTTCACTTCAATGCAGATGCATCCATAGTGGTGCTTCTCCAGACTACCCTAATAACAGTCCCTTCAGTCCTGCCTCCCTTGAGAGTCCCTCAGGATGCAGCAGGCACATTATTCACTACCTGCTCTCTTGAAAGCATGGACTACTTCTTTAGCCTAAAATGCTCCTCTCCTCCCTCATCCTCACACGCTTGTTGAAATCTTATTTTAGGTAAAACTCTCCTGCCGTCTCCTCTAAAGGTTCCTGCTCTTCAGACTCCGCCCCCATGGGTCCTCCAGCGCACACCCACAGAGCATAATCCCTACATGCTTGTTTTTGCCTCTTGGATCACATTGGGCTTCAACTAACTGCTTGTTTTCGTTTCAGATTCCAGCCCTCCACTGTGAATATCTCAATCGCTAGACTCACATCTTATCTGCTTCCCTACGCCCTGGGCTCTGATGTGTAGTAGGTGTTCAATAATGTTTGTCAAACAAATGAAGTCTCAATTCTGTCACTTCCTGGCTGCTTTTTTGAGCAGCTCCCCTAATGTCTTGAGCTTTATTTTCTCCGTTCATAGGCTGATAGAAACAAACGGTGTATGCCGTGCTATGCGTATGGCCCAGTACTACGAGTCTTTCTGCGCTATTTAATTTTTACTCCCAGACCTCCGAACCAGAAATGAATCCATATATCGCAGGTAAGCCAGAGGAGTCTGGGAGAAATAAAGCAAATTGTCTGTGGATGCACAACCGGCAGGCTAGAGTGGAGATTCGAACTTAGGCATGTCTGATTCCAGCAGTCTCTGTAGCACACAGAGCGATGGATAGCACAGGGGAAGAAACTATCGACCCCTCTGGGAGTAAATGTGGTGATGTATGTGAAAACACTTTGTAAGCTGTCAAACGCCATCAAAACAGAGATGACACTGCTGTCATGAAGCTCTTCCATGGTCTGTGCATCATGGTCAGAATTCTCAGTGACTGAATATTGGAAATCATTCCGTCCTAGCTGGCTGCAAGGGCCTATGGGGGAATCTAGGGCTCTTTCTGAAGCATACTTGCACCCCTGTTTGTGGATGTTCAAGGATGCTGCACCCAGGGAGAAATGACAATGGACAGGCACACTTGTCAGTTACAGGTTACAGCACCCTGCGAATGTCCCGGTGACACCATTGTGTTTTAGAATCTTCGGAGCGGCTTTGTTGTTGCGACATCCCATTTAGAATCTTGCGTTGTGCACCAGGTCACGAACTGCGCTGCTTTTAGCTGCTGCCACCGTTTGTGAATCATCCTGTTTACAATCGTTCGGATGCTATCTGGGTGGTACGCCTGCAGAGCGGCAGTGATGTATGGTACTGCCTGCATCAGGGAGCCAGGGGGACGGCCAAGAGAGGCAAAGATCCATAGGCAAAATGTATTGCATTCAGCTAGCCATTTAGTCACCTTTAGGCCCCCAGGGGGTCCTCAAAGGATGGCCAGCCAAGGGCATGTGACAGCCATTGGCATTTGGCCTGAGGGTTACTTTCTCCCACTGGTAGCAAGAGCAGTGGAGAATCTAGCCTGTTTTCACTGACCTTGTAGACCACCCGGATGGTGGAGGGTTGGCTACTTAATCTCCCTTTCATCATCCAGAGGCTACTCAATTCCATCTAGCATCAGTGCTTGTTACTGTCTCTTGTTTTTTATTGCTACAAAGAAACATGCTGTAACCACTCTGGACAAACCATGGGCATGTCTGTAATTTAATGTCTGATGACCTCTGTTTGTGGCATTTGTCTTTAAACACGTTCGCCTGGGGTCTTTACATGCTCAGTTGTGCCCCTCTGATAGCCTCTTCCAAATGTAGTTCACTTGCTTTCTTCTCCACATTATTAATTTTTATATTTCATTTGTGTATAAGTGCTTTGCTTCCCTGTATATGTATGTATACCATGTATGCCTGGCACTCATGGATGTGGGCAGGAGAGGGCATTGAGTCTCCTAGAACTGAAGTGATGGGTGATTATGAGCCATGTTTGAGGGTGCTGGGACCTGAACTATCTTCTGCAAGAGCAACCAGTGCTCTTAACCACTGAACCATCTCTCTATCCCTACATTCTCTAAGGAGCAAGGAATGTTCTGGAAAGACTACAGAGAGAGAGATCCCATCACACAAGAAATCAAATCTTGGAAAGCTTCAATTCATTTCTTAGGAACTATGGAATGTGATTGTTTGTTTGTAATGAGTAACAACCAATTCAACCCCAGGAGCTGAAGTAAATGCCTCTCGATTTTAGCTCTTCAGAGCTAGCCTCCTTCTAATGTTTCCAGTTTCTCCCCAGAAATGGCAGCTCATGGTGACTTGAAAGTGCAGTGACAAGGACTAGATCTGGTGAGGTGTAAGTAAGCTTTGCTAAGTCACTCTGGGAAACTCTTAATATACTCTTGAGTGCTATGATGTTTACAATAGCCTGCTGTGTACCCAAAGCAGGCTGTTGGTCATTCTGATTCACCCTCAAGGGGGTTAGCTTATTTAAATGTCTTTGGGGTCAACATGGGTTGATCATGCCTCCTTTCTGACTTATAAGGAGATGGTAGGTTATGGGTCCTTTCCAGGATGAGTTGTTAGATCCCGAAGAATGGAACATGTGTGGGAAGACATTTTATTGGGGCTGGGGCGATGGGGGCACTAAATTGCTTCCCACGCAATCATGAAAACCTGAGTTCAGATCTCTAGCACCCAGGTTAGAAACAACAAAATGAAACAAAAATGAGGTGTGGAGGCACACATCTGTAGCTCCAGGGCTGGGAGTTGGGTGGGAGGCAGAGACAAGCAGGTCCCTGGAGCTTACTAGCCGGCTAGTCTGCCTAAATTGATGAACTAAATGAGAAACTTCATCTCCAAAAATAAGGTGGGCCAGGTGGTGGTGGCGCATGTCTTTAATCCCAGCACTCAGGAGGCCGAGGCAGGTGGATCTCTAGTTCAAGGCCAGCCTGGGCAGGATCACAGGACATCCAGAGCCACACAGAGAAACCCTGTGTCCAAAAAATAATGGTGAACATTGTCTGAGGAACACACTTTCTGTCCATCTCTACACACACACACACACACATACACACACACTCATGAACAGACACACATGTGCACAGACTCACACACATTTGTGCACATGCACAGACACACATTAGAATGTGCTTGATCGTTATCATCTGCATCTGGTGGATGTACCATCATGCCTCATGAGTCTTCTTCACGCAGTGTGGAGGAGGAGTCTGTGCACACATCTCCATTTTAAAGTAAGTCTGAGTGAGCTCTGAAACACGAAGTGCTTTTACACAGTCTAAGTGTGAGACCAGAAATAGAACAAAATTGTCTGGTAGGTTGGTTGGTTGCTTGTCTTGTTTGCTTGGTTTTATTTTTTAAGACAAGATCTAGTGTACCCTAGGATGGCCTCAAACTTGCTCTGCAGCCGAGGCTGATCTGGAACTTCTGGTCTTCCTGCCTCAGCCTCCTGAGAGCTCAGATTACAGATGTGACCCCGATATTCCCTACTCCTTCTTCTTGATCTCTACCCTGACTCAAGTTGTTTCTAAACACAGTAGAGGGAGTACATACTCTGAGTTATCTGGCCTTTTCACCTCATCATTGCTAATAAACTTGAGTGTTTCTAAGCGCTAACAGCATCTGTATGCAACTGAATCCTGTAAACCCCATGCCTGAGTTGTACCCCGAAGATGCTGTAACTGCACAGATAACAACACAGAGCTGGAGCTAATAGCCCAGCATGGCTCACGGCGGTGTTCTGAGCTTACCTACAGACTCACTGCAGTGTTACTTATGGAGATGACAGATTTACTGTGGCTCAACTTAATAAAATGACATTTATGGGACTATCGGCACAATTAGAGCACACTTTGGGTCATAAATACACCCCAGCCAATGTCACATCATACCCGTTTCCCTGCTTTTGGACACTGCTGTTCTATAGGGATGGATGGGAGCTTCAGAAGGCAATGGACTGCTGGAATGCAGAGAAGGTACACAGGAAGTCGTGGGCAGAAGCTTCGGCTATTACAGGCAAACTTCATGCCCTGTTCCTCTGAGTAGCTGGGGCGCTGGCTCATAAAGACCCTCACTAGGACAGACAAGCACAGTTGAACTGGACCTAGGAAATGTTCATCTCCTACCCATGTGCCCTGTGCCCACCTCTCACCTCCCTGAGTTTCCATTCCCACACTTCTAAATTGTGACAGTTAGCTTAATGATCTTCAGAAGGTGAGGAGAAGTTTGTTTCTATGGGTAATTTCCCCAACAACCTTGTGTAAAGAGTCCCTCTCTGTACTGCCGGCTCCCAAATGACAGAAACTCCTTATTAATTATGAAAGTTTGGCCTATAGCTTAGGCTTGTTCCTAACTAGCTCTTATAACTTAAATTAACACGATCATTTTAATCTACATTCTGTTGCATGATTTGTTACCTAATCTCTCCATACTGCCCATACTGCCTCCTCCTCGTCTGGCTGGCGACTCTACCTTCTTCCTAGACTTCTCTCTCTGCCCTGAAGTCCCGCCTATATCTCCTGCCTAGTTATTAGCTGTTTAGCTTTTTATTATACCAATCACAGAAATACATCTTCACACAGAGTACAAATATCCCATAGCAACTTTGGATAAGCAAAGCAGCATGGTTTGGGAGATTATCCTAGATCCCACCATGTTGTACTTATCTAACCCCTGTCTCTGCATCTGTGTTAATCACTGTTCTATTACTGTGAAGAGACACCAGGACCACAGCAGCTCTTATAAAGGAAAGCATTTGATTGGGGCTGGCTTAGAGTTTCAGAAGTTTATCCATTATCATCACGGTGGGAAGTAGGCAGCCATGATGCAGGAGAAGGAGCTGAGAGTTCTACATCTGGATCCTCAGGCATCAGGAAGAGAGAGACATTGGGCATGACTTGAGCGTTTGAAACCTCATAGCCCACCCCAACAAAATAGGAAAGCAATGTCACCCTCAAATCTTGTCTCTTAGAAACGTCCATTTCATTTTCTCCGGGGTCCCCACAGACCATCAGGAGGGTGGAATTGCTGATGGAGGCAGATCATTGACTGGGTGTTTCACTGTGCCGAGTAGCTCAGCAGATGGTTTCTGAGCTTTTGTAGACATAGTCCGGGTCAAACTGCTAAAAGCATTTGTGTGGGCAAGCCTAGCCTCAGGTCAGTGTCATGGCGACCAGCTGGAGGCTGAAAGATGTAACCAAACAATGGGCTGCTTTCTCTTGATCTGCCAAATAACCAGTTATACTGATTTTCTCTTCTCACTGACTTAATTGTTTTCTCAACTGATGTGACTCACTTTGCGATTTGTTTCCAATTTTGCAGACACAGCCCAAGTTGCTCAGTGTTGTGGTTCTTCTTCCCCATACTGCAGGGGGGTGGGGGTGGAGGACGAGCTTAGTGACTCATGAAGGCACAAAACTCGTCAGTACTTCATCGCTCTTCCCGTGGGGGTAGAGCGCTGTGCTGTGGACAGGGAAACAAGCAGGTGCTGTCAGCAGTTGCATACAAACACACAAGGCATAAGCACACACACACATGTATACACATGCACATATAGGCCCTCGTGTATGTGTAAATAGACTCACTCAGAAATACACTCTCGTGTATACATTCACTGGATCAGGAAAGAATGGTCAAGACAAAGTGAAACTCACAGGCATCTTGGAATTTTGAACTTAGCCATTAACCCAAGACAAATTGGACCCATTAATAAAGGAAAATGCCAATTTCATTGATTTGCCTGTCTTCCAGTTCACTTGCTTCTCTTCCCGGTATGTCAAGCTCTGCTTCTCATCATCCTTCTCCCTCTATCAGAGGAGCCAGAAGCAGGCTGGACCAAGTTGAGTGTGTGCAGCCCGAACTAGAAGACTTCTGGGCTCACTTTCTATAGCAAGGTGGAGTATAGTCAGAAGGTGGTGAATAGGGAGCTGGGGAGATGACTCATCAGTATAGTGACTGACACATGAGCACGAGGACCCAAGTAGTTCAGTCCCCAGCACCTCTGTAAAATGCTGAGTGTGATGGTGTAGGCTTTGCAATGATGTATGCTGGGTAGGTAGAGACAGACAGGTCCCTGGGACTGGTTGACCAGTTAGACTAACCTAATTGGTGGATTCAGGCCAGGCATGAACCTGTCTCCAAAAACAAGGTATAAAATGCCTGAGGAATGACACTAGAGATTGACTTTTAACCCCCACATGCACACATGCACGCATGCACGCACGCACGCATGCACGCACGGGCACACATATATGTACACACACAAAAGTGGATTAGAAAATCACCCACAATAGAGATTAGACAAGAAATGGGCAATTCCTTCAATCCACCAGTAAAATTCTTGTAACACAAACATGAGGACCTGAGTTCCCCTAAAACTCATGGTTTTTTTTTTTTTTTTTTTTTTTTTTTAGCCAAGTATGATGTGTTTTGTAAACATAAGGCTGAGAAGGCAGAGCTAAGCAAACTCCTGGGTCTCGCTGGTAGCCAGCATAGCCAAATCTTTAAGTTCCAGGCCAGTGAGAAACCTTTTCTTAAAAATAAAATGAAATAAAATGAAATAAAATAAAATAAAATGAAGGTAAACAGCATATGTGAGGCTGACCTCTGGCCTGCACACACAGTTACACATGTGCCAATGCACTTTCACACACATGTGCATGTTCACACACAGACACACACACACACACACACACACACACACACACACAAACACACAAAGTGGGGGGGAGGGAATAGCCAGGCAAAAGGACTGGCCAACAGGTCTATCTAAAGGAGTCCTGGGGTCATTGCTTTGAGGGGGACTTGAAATGGTCTCAAGCAGCACCAGGGCTTCCAGGAGAATGAGGACAGAAAAGGGATGCTGAAACAAGAATCCTGCCCTACCCAGTCCTGGCGACAGACAGCCACTGTTGCTGGCTGCTCCTGTGTGAACTCCCAGGCCACAGTGACGAAGTGGGCTAGTCTCATGCTGTCCAGACCTAAAATGGCCCAGCCATTCTGCAAAACCCACTGTCCTAAACTGCTCCTGCTAGAACTGATCACACCCAGAGCCTATGATTCTAGAAGTCCTTCTAAATGTGCAGAAATGCACATGTCTGCACACTCAAGGACCTGTTACACTAAAGCAGCAATATTCACACCTAAGAAATGACTCCTGAGTGGGACAGTATGTAGCAATGAAGAAGAACTTGCTACCAGCTACTTACAAACATCATTGGCCAAAAGAGCCAGCCACAGCCTAACAAACCATATGTGGGTCCATCCATCTAAAGTTCCCAAAACCTCAAAGGGAGTCTGTAATGAGTCAGGTCAAGGGGTCACTTCTAGAGAGGAGGGTAGGAGTCAGTGATGAGAAGGAGACTGAGGGAAGCTTCTGGGGTCTTGGGAATCTGCTACCTCCTGATCCGGGCTGGAGTTGCCCTGATGGGTTTATTATTTATGCACATGTTACTTAAACAATACTTAAATAAATATGTATAAAACGATAGGTAGGTTATCTAAAAGAGTAGGCAAGCTAGAGGCTGGAATAGTCAAATTCTCTGTCAGTGGGAATGCTTCTTGTGGAATGGGTGGGACACGTCTGAACCTCCAGACCATCCATGTTCTGTCCTCTGCTGGTGTCTGAGGGTGTTCAGGCCATGTGATTGCCCCAGAAACTGGCTGAGACTGGAGACTGGGGAGGTGGTGATCTGTATTGTCCATGCCCTCTACCTAGGGGACAAGGTTAAAGGTTAAGACCTATGCTTGAAAGAATAGCAAGGGCACCAAGTGGGCTGCAGGGTAAAGAAAGGGGATTACTGGCCTCTTACATCTGCATTCTGAAGTCACCATCTGATACAACACCCCTTGGGAGCACCCATGCTAATCACTGACAGCTGACACCCCCAGCCACATCTGCAACACCCTGGCTAATCACTGCCCAGGATTGCATACACCTGTCTTCCCTGCTTGCCAGCCTCTGCCACCTGCCTGCCTGCCACTTTCAGCCCTCACGCTAAATCAATAACAAAGACCTTCTCAGAGGGCTGCCTCCTTTTCCTGAGACGGCCCCACCCCTTAAACTCACACCCATCTCTCCCCTCCTCCAAGCCTTATCCATCTGCCCAACTTCAGATCTGCTTTGGCAGGCTGGGCATTGTTGCAGACAGCATGGCTCTGGCTGGTGTTAGCAGTTGCCAACGCTGCAGTTTGAAAATCACAGTATCTCGAGACAGTCCATTAAAGACAGTAACAATGTATATTGTGCAGTGACCCTGGGGCCATGCAATTCCACCTTGTTAATGATCTCTTTGAAATAGCCAAGGCTATGGAGAAAGACATGGTTCAGAGGTCCCCGGACTGTGTTGATAGGAATAGCCAAGGCTATGGAGATGAACATGGCTAGGGGGTCCCCGGACTGTGTTGATAGGGCACAGCTGCATTTGCGATATTTGAGCAACATTCAGGAATCACTGTTGTGCTAATGGGGGCAGGTCCTCAGAGACCCGCTCAGCCAATTAAAATGCTCTTTGGGAGAGCGCCGAGTATCCAGTCACTGGGCAGATCTGCTAATATTTAGGCCAGGAGGAAGAAATCTAAAGACCTGGCAACTACTCTCCACTGAGGAATGAGTGCGGCAAATACTGGCCTGGCTCTGTCTCTCTTCCAAGTGAAGGCACTTAGGCAGAAGTTACACATGCAAAACACACCTAGCGCCTGAACAGAGACGAGAGACACCTCCTGTAGCAGCGGCGACACTGGCCCTGTTCTCCCACTCAAAAACGGAAATGGAAATAAAAAAAGGTGGGAGACATATTATGACGAGCGCACCTTTCAAACTCTCCAACCTTGCCAGACCTGGCACTTGACTATTGATAGCAAATCCCTTGTGATACACTCCAAAACAAGGAGGCAAAGCAGTGTGTTCTGCACAGGCTTAGAACGGAGGGCAGGAAGTTCGAGAAGCCATAGCTAAGCACACTGTGGAGGGCCCATCTTTGGCGGGGTAGAGGGAAAAAGTCCAGATAGGAAGATTTGTTGATCATTCAACAATAACTCAGTACACATCAGTACCAGGCTTTCTGTTGGGTGCAGGGCACAGCTGGCGGTTGCAGGAAGAATGGGATCCACAATGTCTTTGAGAACGGCGTAGGGGTCTGGGGGGATGGCTCAGTTAGTTGACATAGCAGGAATACCTGGGTTCAATCCCCAGCCCCCACATCAATAGCCAAGTGGATGGTTGTGATGCTCATGATTCCAATGCTGGGAGGCTTACTTCTTTCTTCGTGGTTGCATAATAAATGACTCCTTTTTATTAAGACTGAACTCTCGTGACCCATTGATCCCTACTCCTCTGAGCCCTTCTCCCTATTTCCTTTCCCTCCTCTTGGGTATTTAGTACCACCTTTTTCACAGTCTTGACTTCCTGTGTCTAGGATGCATCTCCTCTGCTTGTGAAAGTCCCCTTCTTCCCACCTGGTGCCTTGGGTTACCAGGCTATCCCCTTTCCTTCTCTTCTCCTCTATTTAACTAAGGACAGCCACTCACTTCCAAGATATTAACCCAGTTAGTATTGTTGTGAAAGAAAGAGAGAGAGAGAGACAGAGAGACAGAGAGAGAGAGAAAGAGAGAGAAAGAGAGAGAGAGAGAGAGAGAGAAAGAAAGAAAGAAAGAAAGAAAGAAAGAAAGAAAGAAAGAAAGAAAGAGGAAGAAAGAAAGAAAGAAAAAGAGAAACCATCTTAGAAACTGGATTTAGGGACCCTCCCTTACGAAAAAAAAAACCTATGCTCTGGGCCCAATTCCTCACCTTCTTAACCCTTAACAGGCAGCTGTCCCCATCCAAGCCATCTCTCAAGGCCATCAAGGGCTTCTGAAATGCTACTTTGCAGACACCTTGGGTTTCTATAGCATTCGTCTCCGAGGGCTGCACTCAGGATCCCTTTGATTTTTCCAGAGCTGTCTCCCTGGTCCTCCCCTTATTCTCTGTTTATGCTTGTCCTGCAGTCCAGCCGATGCAGCATTCCCCAAGGTCTGGCTTCCGTCTGTATCCTTGGTTCCTTTGTGTTATCCTGCAACATCACTTCTGCTCCTCTAATTTCCATCCCCGTGTCTATTCTGCTGATGTCTTAACCCCGGTCTCAACCCCCAATCCTTTTCTAGAATCCAGACTCACATTCACACTACCTGTATGCCCATCTTGGAGTCTTCCAAAAGCAATAGGTTGTGGCAAGAAAGGAGTACAGGTCATATAGACAGGATGTGACCCCAGGAGGCAAGAGGAAGGAGGGTGAGAAAACTGGGAACGGGTGGCTCTGAAGTCAGAGACATCATCATGAGCAGTGCCATGGGTCCTGGGACCTGCTGGGAAGTTCCAGCTCTAAACTGTCCTTCCTAAGAACTGAAGGGGCATCGTGGACCCTTTCCTCGTTACTGGAGAGCTTTCCAGGCATTCTCTCACCTGTATTCTGACATCTCTTGTGGGGCAGGTGATGCAAATTCCTAGGTTTGGGCGAAGTCCTTGAGGCACAGTGTGCAGAGAAGCAGGGAGAACCCTAGAATGAAGTGCAGATAACATGCCGGGTAGGTTTAGGGCTCCTGATCCCCTGTACCCGCTGCAATCAGGCAGGTGAGAGGACAACTGAGAGCTTCACTATCCTTGACCTAAAGGAGCAGAGCTAAGAGTGGAGGCACAAAGTCCAGAGGGACTTCAGACTCTTCCCTTCCCCTTGTCGTGTGTCTTCAGTAGAACCCTGTTCCACCTACCCCGACCAGACACGATTACCAGCATTCACTCATCACTGCTTTCTTGCCGTGTTTACCTCAGTACAAGCTCTTAACTGCCCTTTCCTGGACCAGCTCATATTCTATGCCCTCTCGTCTCTACTGTCCATCTCTCTTTCTTTCCAACTACCAACTTATATTCCCGTGCCAGATTATTCTTCCTAAAGATTAGTTTGAATGCTATTAACCTGCTAAGAAATTCTTCAGTGGGTTCCGCCATGGTGAAAAGGCCAGATGGTGCCTAACTTCAACCAAGTGTCTGTGTCATGTTCTGATTTGCTATCAGCACAAAGGGGTGATCTCAATGACTCTTCTACCTCACCCCTCCCACTGACCCCAGCCCTGGCCACCTGAGGACTGCCAGGACATGTACCACATATCTCCGCAGGCCTCCTCCACTTGGCTTCCACAGATCTCCCATCCCTAACCTTCAGTTGACCACAGTGTACTCAGATGGAGCATCTAGACTGGGGGAGCCTCGGCAGAAGGCAGCGGAGAGGAGAGGAGGACTGGAAAAAGGTGTGCTCCGCCTCCAACGGTGTCTCTCCACGTAGACGGTAGCGGACCCTCGAAAGACTATGGCGGGAGCCTGGAGCCTTCGATACCAGTTCCACAAAAGAAAGCAAGGGCTCAACCCTCTTACAACTTAATTCTCTCCCGAACATTGCACACGCCTGTGCCGAAAGGGAAAATGGGATCTGAACGAGAAAGAAAGACGCAAGCAGCGGAGCCCTTCAGATGTGCCCGTCTTGGCACACAACAAAAACGTGACACGAAAACACAAGACGGCATGCCCCCCTCGGTGACTCCTCTCCTTTCATCCTCTCAATGGAATCTTTGGCGGCTTCACCCGACTACACCCTTTCTCTTTCTTCACTCTCGTTTTTTCCCCTCTCCTTTCCTCTTATCATTTCCAGCTGCTCCTCTGCCCTGTGATTGGAGCCATCCTGATCTCATCTGGCCGCCCAGGCCTACATTCATATGCTACTCTTTCCTCCATGGAGCCCGAGCAAATATCTCCTCCCTCCTGAACTCCAAACTCTTCATCCCCCCACCCTCACCCCCACCCCCAGACTTGCCGTATCTCGCTGTCCCTTTCTGGTTCTGCACTGTGGTTACTTGGTGACTTCACTTCAAACAGAGCGTGGCTGGGTCCTTGAGGGTAGAGGCAACAGTCACGTGTCCCTGACTTTTCCGTGGCACCAAGTACAGTGTCATGCACAGTCAATGAGTGGAGAAGAAAAGGCCAGAAAATGGGAATGGGAGGGAAATGCAAATCTGACCCCACACTGAGAGGCAAGCTGCACTGATGAGCCAGAGCCAGGAGCTGAGGAAGGCCTGGCATATGCTAACCTGCTCACCCCTCCGATGGCCTCCGCCTCCTTGAAAAGGCCTTCCTTGTTGCTCATTACCTCACCTGCCCTTGCTGCTGAGTGCCCACCTGGAGTCAACCTCCTTCTGCCGGAGACAGCTGTTCCTGATGTCTGGGTGAAGGTTGGGTAGGCTTCAGCTCGGGAGGGATGTCAGGAGGAAGACGCCGCTCTTCGTTACAGATGGCAAAGGTGAACTATACACAAAGTCCACCTGTCTCCCAATCACTCCTAAGCTGTGTCAGCACCATGTCCACAGCGACCAGATGGAAGGAAAAT
Source organism: Peromyscus leucopus (assembly GCF_004664715.2). NCBI lineage: Eukaryota > Metazoa > Chordata > Mammalia > Rodentia > Cricetidae > Peromyscus > Peromyscus leucopus. The sequence continues at coordinate 26,103,059 of NC_051069.1, read as the reverse complement.
CAGCCATCAGACAATGTTTGAACCAGATGATGTCAAATACTTGGTATCACTAAAATTGTAGCTACTGTCAGACTGAGTAGGATAACTAATCTATTCTTTTCTTGGTAGGTTTTAACCAAATTGCCAGTGTCTCCCAGCACCACAGTAGGATCAATTGCTATCCATAGGTTTTGAGGTATCCCCAAGGACAAGCTGATCTGGTCAAACATGAAGCTGGACTTGCCCGTCAATGACATGGCCAATTCGCCTGTTTCTTTGGCCCTGTGCCTAGTCAGCCTCTGTCACTGACTGGCTACACTTAATTAAATCACCAGTCAGAAAGAGTCCATCGCTCCTCAGTTCCCTGCCCCATGAATGGCAGAGGGCCAGAAATAGGGCCTGTGGGATTATTCGTGAGCTGCGCATATCACAAGCACCTAGCTTTCCCTCCTGCCCCGTGTCCCATTTGGGCTAGAGAGAGCCTTTGATTTCTATTGCTCTCAACATGATTTGCTTAAAACCCAACTAGGGCCAGGGTTGGTCCTGAGAAAAAAGTGAGAGGAGAATGGGAGTTCCTTCGGGACTCCCTACTTCTGGAACAGCATGCTCACTTTGGAAGACACATTCCAGCCTCCTGCCTCTGAAATCAGTGCCGCTGTCTCTGTGCTTGTTTTGAAAGCAAACCTCTCTTTCTCTGCTCCTCTTCTCCCATCCCAACCTACCATCCTGTGCTATCATGCCCCATCTTCCCGTTATCCAGACAACACATGCTGAGTCTCTGTGACAGTTTGTGTTGGGGTGGAGATGTACGGAATACTTTACTACCAAGGGTGTCAGCCAAAGAGTTGTATCTGTCGTTTCCATGGCAATTCCAAGGGCCAAGAATCGATGGCTTCCTCAAATTAAGAGAAGAGGAGATTTTCCTGGTTATCTTTAAGTGTTAACAGAGTGTAGAGTCATCTGAGAGGAAAGATTTGGTTGAGGAATTGCCTAGATCAGATTGACCTGTGAGCATGTTGAGGGGGTGGATTGCCTTGACTACTAATTGATGGAAGAGGGCCCAGCCCACGATGGGCAGAACTATCCCTAGGCAGATGGTCCTGGGTTATATAAGAAAGGTTGCTAAGCATGAACAGTCAAAAGCCAGCAAGCAGCATTCTTTCATGGTTTCTGCTTCCAGGTTCCAACCGAGAGTTCCTGTCCTGACTTCTCTCAGTGATGGATTTTGACCTGGAAGTGTAAGCCAAATAAACCCTTCCTTTCCTGAGTTGCTTTCTGCCAGAATGTTTTATCACAGCAACAAAATGAAGCCAGAGGAAAGGTGATCTCTCCCCTTTTTCTTTCTGGTTGTAAGCTTGGCCCTTCTCTTGCCGTTCAGTCAGGATTCTGTGTCCACACGGGCAGTCATCAAAGACATTATGAGTGATGGGTTGCTCGCCTTACTCATCCTAATAAACTGGAATGAAGGACAGGACCATACAGAAAGACAATTGGTCTCATCTCTCTCTTCCAGGAAAAACAGAAACACATCCCTGGCCAGGCCAGCAGTGCCGACCACAGCATCCGCTCGTGGCATCCTATTCGTTTTGGAACCTAGTGAGTCCACCATGTGATTGATGGTGTTCCACTCGATAGGGAACCAAACAAGCCATGATCTGTCATTCACCATAAAGCAATGCTATTTCATCTGCTCCCACTCCCTGGGACACAGCTCCGGCTGTTTGCATCAATTTATAGTTTATCCAAAGACTAATGATACCGTGTTTAAGAGGCAAGGTGGGGCTTTGTTTTTGTGTTCTACTAGCAGAGGATTACATTGCTGATTGATCGTATGTGGTTGTCTGAGGCGAAAACATTTTGAATTGATACCTGGATTTGGAGTACAATCAACTCCCTCACAATTGCCTCTTGGTGTTGAATAGATCAAGGAACTGCAGCTTTCTAATAGGGCCTCCAGGAGAGCCTGACAATCCCGGTCAGAAGCGAGCCATGCGTCTGGGTGGATGGGAGGTAAATAGATCACACAAAGGGCTGGCTTGAGGCTTTGAGGGGCCTAAGGACACGCTCTGGGACTGTGTTATTCCAGAGAGCTGAGACTGGCAGGCAGAGTAGAGACGAGCAATCATCTTCTTAAGGAGGAAAAGGGACCTAATCTGGAACATTGCCAGCTTCTTTGGTGTAAATACATGACCTGGCTGATTTTAACCTGTCATTGGGATGTCCCTGAGCACCGATTCACAAAGAAGATCAGCCATCAACTCTCTTGAAACAGCACTCAATACACTGTGGGACAGTTATACACACATACACACACACACACACACACACACACACACACACACAGAGAGAGAGAGAGAGAGAGAGAGAGAGAGAGAGATTAATCAAATGCTGTCTTGTTTTAAGTACATTTTTTTCTGATGATGAAATTGAGGCTCAGAGAATGTACATATGATAACTTGCCCAACACCACTCAGCTGTGAAGTAGTTACTTTTGTCAAAGGCACTTCATTTTTATTGTCCTAGGCACAGGACTAGCATGTGACAGGGTCTTCTTATTAGCCAGACTCTGCTTGACTCTAAGGCCCATGTCTTTTTTCAGCCTGTTGAACTGTTTCTATGAAGGAGGGGGTTACCAAGGATGTTCACCTTACGTCTAGATTTCAGACTTTAGTCCAGATCGGTGGTTCTCAACCTGTGGGTCATGACCCCTTTGGGGTTGCATATCAGATATTTACATTATGATTCATAACAGTAGCAAAACGACAGTTATGAAGTAGCAACAAAATAGTTTTGTGGTTGGGGGTCACCACAACATGAGGAACTGTATTATAGGGTCCCAGCATTAGGAAGATTTAGAAACCCTGACCCGGATCTTCTTCCTACTTTGCTTTGTTGGGGAAATGTAGGTCTGACTCTGAACTCACTGGCCAAATTCTCTGAGCTCCAAGTACTTTAAAGGAGAAGGGTCCAGGCTTACAAGATGGCTCCTGCCGGGAGGCCGAGGAAAAGTCACGGTGGCCCCTTGGAGACTAAGAGTCCAAGAAGCCAGCTCACCCATCAGTTTGGCTGCAAAGATCTCTCACTTCCTTCTTGGGTGTATTTTCCTTCTTCTAATTTTCTACCCGCCATCTTTGCTAGTTCATTTCTTCCATGAGATTCTGAAGCAATGCTGAAGGGGGCGTGGAGAAGGTGAGCTGAGTAGCGGCTGGGGAGTGACCTGGCCCAGTGTTCCGTCTGGCAGACTCCGCTGCAATGCAAAACAGCAGGGCATTGATAGCTATTAATATCCACAGGGGAAGGGCTGACAGACCAACGGCATAATTACCATTTATTCATCATATCAACTGGTCTCCAGCTCCTTCCAGAAGCTCATCACAGTGTCCTGAAATGGGGAGATTTGGGAGAACAGTGAGACAGAGAGGAATCAGCGATTCCTTCCCTTCTTCCTTTGCCGTAACAGGAACCAGGTCAGACTCAAGGACACTGGGGATCCAGACTTCACAGGGCCCACAGTTCCCAGAGCACAGAGGGAAGCGGCTTCTGGGCTCAGTCAGGATGGTATCAGGGGTCAAGTCCATCAATGCCAATCCAGGACAGTCACAACAGGATGTCCCACCATCGCTTCTTTCTTAAGCTCCACAGCTGCATGGGCTACATGGGATGGACAGTCAGAGGTGGCCTGCCCTCTCCAGATTCTGGGAAGGGAGAGGGGTGTCCTGGGTTGCTCAGGTAACCAAGTCACTTTCTGGGAAAGCAGAGAAGGAGGTGAGCCCATACTCTCTTTGGCATCCACACTCAAGATTTCTGGGGCACCTTGCCCAAGTCCACCTTGGGAGAATGGAGTAGTTTGGCTTCTGGGGATTCCAGATCTGGACAGGGACGGGGGAAAGAGATTAGTGTCGTGTTATATTTTTTTCCCTCCCTCCCCCTGGTACCAGCTTGACTGGCAGCCTGGGCAAAGAAGAGCCCATTCTAAATGTTCCCCGGGGTCCAGAATGGAACTCATTACATCAAACCTGCCGGTAGCCAGCAGCTCTGCTTTGTGAGCTGTGAAACAAATGTTTATCCACCACTCAGTGCGGTTCAAAGCTATTTAAGGAGCTCAGGGTGTTGAGCTGCAGGCAAGAGCTGTGTGTACGAGGCCAGCGCTGGCACCAAGTAAGGCAGGCAGATCTGAGCCTGGAGCCTCCAGCCTGCCTGGTCCAGGACTCAGCCAAGGGCAGGGCAGTGACTGGGGGGGGGGTGGATTCTTTCTCAAAGTCACAGTCTTCCATTTCTTCTTCAGCCTTGCCCTCTCCTTGTCCCCTTTCCCTTCATCTGCCTTTTCTCTTGGCCCCTTTCCTCCATTTCTCTTATGATTTTCTTTTTCTCTCCTTGGCCCCCTCCTCCCCTCCCTTCCTCCACCTCTCCTTCCCTTTTTTCTCCTTTTCTCAATTCTCTTCCATCCCCACCCCACCCGCCTTTTTTACCTTGGAGGCCTGTGGCTCCATCCATTACACTTCAATAATGTGCAATAATTTCTGTTTCCTTGATGAAACCCACAAAATGAATAAAAGACATCTTTGTCTACCCAGATGAAAGCACTATGATGAAGTCACTGTTAAAATAAATTGAACAAATGTGTCCAAAAAAAAATGAATAGAAGAGTCAAGCCAAATGAACGCAAAATTTACAATCTAAGGCCAACACAGAACAGTGTGATCCAGTGGTCAGCAGCTAAGCAACCCTACCATAGCGCCTGTTAAGTACCCATCATCCTCTGGCTGTGCCACTGCCTTCTGAACGCAAAGTGCAGCACTTTGGTTTGGAAAGGGCTTGAGGATCACGGGCTAGCCTGAGGTCGCATCCCTAGTTATCATAATTTTCCTGAGGGGTGCTGCTCAGCTTAGGTGTCAGTGGCTTTTGCTTTGAGACAAACTGAGAGGTTTAGGTAACAGTACCCAGGAAGTTCTGAGGAAGCAGGAAGGACAGATGGCATCCTCTGCCAGGGACTTGACATTGCAGTTCTCAGGCTCTGGTTCCTGTTATCGTGGCAAAAATATTGTGATTCTCTGCTGTGGCATAACCAACCACCTAAAACAGAAGCTTACGATGATAAACAGAACTTCTAGGTATTGTCTGGGATCAGTGAAGCAGCTCTTATCGGAAGTCTCTCTCCTGGCTGTGAGCAAGGGCTTGCTGGACTCAAGTCCTTCTGAACCTCTACAGGGAAGATACAACAGCCGGAGCTTTGAGGCATCTCTTCTCTTCTTATGGTCTCTCTGTGCGGCAGCATCAAGGTGGCCAGATTCCTGCAAGGCAGCTGAAACCTCCCGGAGCAAGCATCCCAGGAGAGAAAAGCAGGAAGCCTTCCCTAACTAGCCATGGAAATCACAGAGCTTCGTACTGGCTGCATTGTGATGGTCTGAGGCCATGGCAAGTCTGTAAGGGACTTTCAGCAGGGAGAGACTTGGCTCTCTCTCTCTCTCTCTCTCTCTCTCTCTCTGTGTGTGTGTGTGTGTGTGTGTGTGTGTGTAGGCACTGGTGTATGTGTACCCATATATGTACTTATGTATAGAGGTCAGAGGTCAATGTTGGGCATCTTCCTCAACCACCCTTCACAGTATTTTCTGAGTTGGGTCTCTCAGTGAACCTAGAGATGGCTAATTCAGTTAGACCAGCCGACCAGCAAACAGAAGTGATGCTCCTGTCTCTGCTGCCCCAGCACTGGGGTTATAGGTATGTACCACCACACCAGGTTTGTTTTTTTTTGTTTTTTTGTTTTTTTTTTAATATGGGCGCTAGAGATCAGACCCAGGTCCTCATGCTTACATGAGAAATATTTTCTCAATGGAGCCAAGGCCCTGCCTTTGATGGGATGAATCCAAAGAGGTTTCCAGCCTCCAAAGAGTGTTGCTTCTGAGACTCAGGCTGTGATGCAGTCCTGTTGAGAGCTCGTGTGGTGGCGAGGCACAGACACAAGAGCCAGACTCAGATCCCATCGTCCTTGCACATGTGGACAGATTACTTGAGATTCTGCATCTCAGTTTCCATATCTCTCAAATGGGGACAATATTTCTGACTCATAAGGTGACAATAAGGATGAAACTAACAAGTACGAGGCAGTGAAATCAGCCTGTCACAGGGTGGCCGTCTGTAAATGTTAGCAAATTTTGCCCTTCCCGCCACACAAGTGTGACCCAGACAAGAATGACTAGCCTGACATGCAGTTAGGATTCGAACATAGTTCCAATAGATTCCAGAGCAAAATTCCTCCTCCTGAGGCAGCAGGCTCCGTACACTCAACTCCTCCCAACCTTACAGTCCCTCTAAGGATGTGAATTTGGAGCTTTGGAGGACAGTCCCACTCAAGGGCTGACTCGCTCTGGACCTGTGGCCCATCTCTTCCTTCACCGTGTAAGTACGGCTGTGAAGGCCATGGGGCGGGAAAGCCAGGCTTCTCATTGGGCTATCTTACACACTTCTGACCCTTGGATGTTGGAAAGGAAGAAATGTTAAGAGGAAAGGGCCTCACAAGAGAGATGGCACTCGGTGACATTTTTGCACAAATGAGATAACACTAGACATGACATAAAGGAAAGAAAGAAAGAAAAAGAAAAGGCAAGAGCTTCAGAGATCACGAGTCTTAGTTTCTGCCCACATGGAATTTCATGGGGATGACTCCAGAGCCCAAGGGTGAAAGTCCTGTTGAGCCACTGTGTCCTGAACACGTGTCAATCAGGAATTCAGTTCCACAGAGAATGAGGGAGTGGTCCTGATCTATTGGTCCATGGCAACCCTGTTTAAGCTGGGATGTGATTACCACATCCCCAACATGAAGAGAGGGTGGTCCAGCAGGGGCTGATTGTGCTTCAGACTACCAGTGTGCCTTCTACTCAGGCGCAAACACTCACATATTTGGGACTATATAGTGAATGCATGTGCCTTGGGCTCATAAACGGGGTCTCACATATACACACGCACAGAGTCCTTGCCTGATGTCCACCCCCTGCAGAGTTTTAGCCATACAACTGCACCCCACTAGACCAAGCTATAAGGCACACTGATGCTCCAGTGCTATACACACAGAGACCCCAGAACCAAGTACTGCTTAGAGCCTCTTGACTCCTGCCAGAAGGCAAACTGTCCTCTTTGGCTCCTAGAACATACAGCTTCTCTAAGAATCTGCTCTATGCAGCCTCCAGCCCAGAGCGGCCTCCAACCCAGAGCAGCCTCCAGCCCTGGGCAGCCTCCAGCACCAAGCTCCTGGGTCTGCTGCTTGTATGTAAACCTGTCTTCTTGATCCCTTGTAATCTCTTGGCTTTTCCACTTGTTTTCTTTCCCTGTATCTCCAGCTCCTCCTTTTTATCCTCTGCCGCTGCCTCTCCATCAGAGCTCTCACATAGGCGTGTGGGTCCCTCCCCAATGTCCCTCAAACAGGAGCCTCCTCTCTCCATGGAAGGGGAAAAGGATGGAAAGGAGGCAAGATGAGCGTCTCTGGAGTCTGAGAAAATATCTGCGCTGAAGAATGTTCTACTTTCCATCCCACATCCTGGGGGCACAAACTGCAAACACCCCCAAATTATCCACCAGAGCCATTTAGAGGGCAGCAACAGAGATGAGATGTGTGGTTTCAGTTCCCCATTCCATGGCTTCCTCCCTCCAGAGGAGGAAGACTGGGGGTTGGGCCTCTGGATAGCTATTCATCAGGAGCTGGATCTTCTCTAACACTGAGCGCAGGCTTGGCCATAAGGGTAAGAACATGGAGCTAGGCTGGATGGAAGAGCTGACTCAACCCAGGGTGGCACACACATAGCCCAGGGTTACAGCATCCCATGCAGACAGCCAGGGCACATATCACTGGGCTTTGCATATCATTCAGATTGTGTGAACTAAACAGGATGTCTTAGTTAGACTTTTTATTGCTATGATAAAACACCATGACCAAAAGCAACTTAGGGAAGAAGGGGTGCTGTAGTTCATCACTCAGAGAAGTCAGAGCAGGGACCTGGAGACAGGAGCTAAAGCAAGGGTCATGGAGGAATGCTGCTTACTGGCTTCCTCCTCGTGGCTTTCTTACAGCACCCAGGACTACCAGCCTGCGTGTGACACTGCCCACAGAGAGCTGGACCCTCCCACATCAATCATCAATCAAGAAAATGCACTATCGGCTTTGTGTGCTGGCCAGTCTGGTGGGGGCATTTTCTCAATTGATGTTCCCATTTTCAAAAATGACTCTGGCTTGTGTCAAGTTGCCATAAAAGGCATAGGGCATAGGGCAAGTACACCACCTGGTTTTTGGGTAAGGAAATCGAGACACAAAACTCAGAGCCCATTACAAAGTCTCATCCATCAGAGCATTTACTGGTCACTGAGCATCCTCTGTTAACTTCCTACCACAGTCCCCAGGCTTCTCTGCTGCCTGGGGATCTGCTAGTCCCAGACCGGCACAGGGACTGGTTATTTACATGAGTACAGATACGCAGTCTTTCAGATAAGAACATGCTGCACCTTTTTTCACAACTGTGCAAATGCACCACTGTGTGCAGCCTTGAAAGTGGCTTGATGGTAAATTTTCTCTCACGTACATTTTGTCATGTTTTAAACAAGCAATGTATTTTTCTGCCTTTAAAATTCTCACTGTGGTGGTGGGGAGACGGCTAAGTGAATAGAGCTCTTGCTACAGAAGCATGTGGATTGGGGTTTGAATCTCCAGGACCCACGGAAATGACAAATGGGCATGGTGGCTCACCTGCCGTTCCATCACATGGTGGGGGACAGAGCCAGGAGGTCCCCCACAACAAGCAGGCTCGCTAGACTAACCGAGTCAATGAGATCCAAATTCCAAGTGTGGAGGGATAAAGGGAGACAGCTAATGTCACCCTCTGGCCTACACACACACACACACACACACACACACACACACACACACACCTGTATACATGTGTGCACCCATACATGTGAACATGCATACTCACACCATGCACACATGCAAAGAAATAAATATTTTTTAAAGTTTCACAGTGACTTTGGCCTGCTGGCACACATCTGCAATCCTAGCTACTTAGGAGACCAATGTAGGAGGATCTCAAGTTAAAGACTGACAGAAAAAATCTGTATCTATATCTAGATAGATAGATAGATAGATAGATAGATAGATAGATAGATAGATAAGGCTTGGAATGCTTGCCTCGAGTGCATAAGGCCTTAGGGTCAATCCTGGGCGCCACCAAATGAATCCTTTTTGACTTTCTCTGGACAGCCATGGGCATTTATGAATATACACCAAACCCAACCTGGAAGTACTTACTCCTCAGTGTTGAGTGATATGACCTGATTTGTATTAGAATATGGTTGAGGGCTGGAGGTGTAGCCCAGTGACAGAGTGCGTTCCTGGACTGTACAAGGCTCTGAGTTCAAGCCCCCCACACCACACAAAGTGAGGAAAAGCATATAGATGAGTATGTTGTTTCATCACATCTAAAATCTCCATGTTTTCTGGAGTGAACGGAGCTTATTTTGTCAATAAAAACACCGTTTTCGAGGAAGAATGTAAGAACAGTGGGATGTGGAGGAGTGTGGCGGGCAATGCTGTTCCCTGGTCATGACCCGGCCATTGTACTCACCGACTCACAAGGCCCACACAGGTTCAGATGAGCTCAAAATTCCAGCACTGAACGGAGAGGGGCTGCGGAGGCCTGCACCCTGGCTCAGGCGCTATTGGCAGTTCACGGCTGCAGAAAGAGTATGGCTTTTTCGTGCAGGGTGGCTTCTGATAGGCTGCCAGTGTCCCAGGAGGTGACCCCACACGTGTACTCAGAAGGGCCGGCACTGACTGGGATCAGTAGGTTATTAAAAAATAGGGAAAGAATTTTGGAGGGAGATGTGTTTGTTGGGGGATTCCAGGGGGAACTGGAGGGGAAATGTGGGGGTTGGATTGGTCAAGATGTATTGTATACATGTATGAAATTTTCAAAAAATAAGAAATAGTAGGCCTTTAATCCCAGCACTCAGGAGGCAGAGGCAGGCAGATCTCTGTGAGTTCAAGGCCAGCCTGGTCTACAAAGTGAGTTCCAGGACAGGCTCCAAAAGCTACACAGAGAAACCCTGTCTTGAAAAACCAAAATAAAAAATAGTCATAGAAATGAGAAATTTTAAAATATAAATATGTTTTCACCAAACCTGTGTTTAAGCTTGCTATAGTCTAAATTTTTACATAAGACCCAAATTCATATGTCAAAACCTAATCATTTTGATAATTAGAAAGATCAGTGTCCTTATAAAAAGGTCTCCAGAGCTTTGGTGTGGTTCAGTGGTAGAGCATTTGCCTAGATGAATGAGGCCCTGGTTTTGATCCCCAGCACCCAAACGGGGAGGACCCTAAGCTGACTCTAAATCCAAAGGTGTTTAGAGCAGCTAAAGCCATCCAAAAGGCTACGGGCTGGAAGAGTGATTGAGGTAGAGTCAGAAGCTGGGTCTCCATCCAAGGGAGACAAGACCAGCCTCTCAGAGGCACCAGACGTAAGCTGCACACAGAGGACGCGTCCTCAAGAGGGAGGCTGGGCTCCAAAACCCAGGGAGGCAGATGGAGCGGGGACCATTGCCAAGGTCTGATTCAAACTATGAAGCAGGCTAAGGAGTGGCCTTAACCCCCAACAAGACAGGGGCTGCTGGGGTGGCTGCTATGCAGGCCTGGGCTTCCTTCTTGCACGTGAGAATGGGACAGACAACCTGTGACCTTGGAGAGCAGGGCTCCCACCTTTTACCCACACCAAAGCAGCACCAGGCACCTGAGCCCAGGCACATGCACGTACAGGTCATCTCTAACTCAAGACTACAGGTGGGAGAGCGACAAGCTGGATGAGGGGGCCAGTGCACTTTGGGAAACCGGGTACTCACTGGGAGGCACTCATGTGGAACCTAGCCAGTTCCAGCCAGAGACAGGCACCTTCTTCTCTCAGAGTTCAGGTATATATTACCGTAGGCCTATTTGAGCATCCACTGAGGCCGGCATCAGCACATAGCGGTGCAGGAAATACAGGGGGCTTGAAGCTAGCAGAAGGGTTGGGAGTGTGGGAGGTCTAAGGGAGAGGCCTTGTTTGGCCTAGCTACCTAGAGTGACCCTGCAAAGTGTATAAAGAAACGCAAGACACAGTGGGGACAGTGACCAACTGCTTGTTGGGTCCGTGCTGGTACAAAGGTCATGTGTCCCCACTCTTCATTACTCCTCTGTAAAGTGTGTGTGTGTGTGGGGGGGTGGTGTCTTATTGGATTATCATGAGGATAAAATAAGCGGCCCAATGTAATGCCTGGTACCTAGTAGGTATTGAAATAAATGTAAGCATCCCCCTCAGCAGATGCTCTCGTTTCACTCATGCCTCCAGCTACTTTCCTCCCATTTTCGGATGAAATAGAGGCCTGTGAGCAGAGTTACTGGCACACAAGGGTTTGGAAAGCTATGCAATAAAAATTTCTCCTAATCGTGAGCATAATTAGGGCCAGTGGGGATGGGGATGGCTCAGCCAAAGCCCCTACATGTTCCATCCCTAATTGAGAGACAGAAGGCTTTGTGGGGAAAGGAAAGGCTTTGGAGGCAGGAGGATGGATATGACCTCACAGAGTACATTTTCTCCTTTGCTCTGTTCAAAGTGACATTTTCCTCTCTCCCCCCATGACCCTGCTCCCACTGTTCAGGGAGCTTCATTCTACCCACCCTAGACTGGCCCTCAGAGGATTGACCTTGTCACCCCACCCTCTCCTAGGCTGGTAATGTACAATAAATAAGCACGGGGCTCCTGAAGCTGTCTCTTGAAAGTTTAAAACAACGTAGTGCAGACCTCTTCACCTGCCCAGAGCCTGAGTCCTCACCCCTCCTGAGTCCTGCTGCTGCTGTCTTCAGTGCACATTACAATTCCTCTCTCAGGGATGCTGTGGAGGCGGCATGGCAGGGCAAGCAATATAATAGCGGACAGCGGGACCCCTGGGCAGGGGCTTCTGATAGCCTGTGCCCCAAGAACGGCTGTGAAGAAGGCAGGGAAGTAGGAATCTTTCCACCAGCCAGAGCCACGCTAATTGCCACCAGGGAGAAGGGCAGGGTTCGTGCAGGTAACAGGTGTGCCTTGTCTTAACGAAGCCTGACTTGTTAGCCCAGAACTGCCTGCAGAGGTAAGGAGAGCAGGAGGAAGGCTGAGGGCAGCCTGACTCCATGCTGGACTCTACCAAATTAGATGAGCTGGCTTTGTCCCCTTCCCAACCCACCCTGGGGGTGTGGGAAGAGTGGGGATAAACACCATTCCCCAGACACTACTCACCTAAGAGAATGCGGCAACTCTTGATGATTGACAGGGGCGTTTTTCACTTAGTGTGGCATCTCCGGCCTTGCTACTGGCTAGAAAAAAAAATCAATTAGGGGACAGAGGGGACAGTGGTGGGACAAAGGAGAAAACAACAGGACAAGGAGAGACCATGAACATGCCATGGGAAGAGAGATGTGAAACGAGAGCTGGTACAGTTGTACATGCAATCCAACAACAAGGCTTTATTAATTGTGTATTATCTGTCTGGCACTGTGCCGGGCACTGGGGACACGGTGAAGAATAACCGCAGTCCCTGCCCTAAATCTGGCAAGGGAGACTGCCATGCAAACAAACAATGGCTAGACAATGTCAGGATGTAGCAACGGCACGTACTGTGTCCTGGGAGCTGAGAAGAGGGGGACAGGAGAAGGAATGGGGAGTCTGAGTCACTCACTCGGAGAACAGAAGCCACTCTGGTGGATGAACCAGAGTTCACCTGACGCTGTGCCTTGAATAAGATGTGTGCCCCCACTGGCTTAAGTACTGGGGACTTCGTTGCTAACTGATGGGGTTAGGGAAAGCGATTGAATCCTGACAGTTCTGACCTAATCAATAATGGTGTTATTGAGAGATGGGGAAGAGAAGCAGGTGGGGCCTAGTTGGAGGAAAAATTCACTGTGGCAGTATTGACCACCCCCAGATGTTCCTTTCGCCTATCTGCAATCATGGGAACCAGTGTCCTCTGCCATGGACTGCTGCAGCCATGATGCTCTGCTCAACTTCACGGGGCTGAGAAACCGCCACCTGAACCCTCTGAGAACTTGAGGCAAGATGAATCATTTCCCCTTGAAGTTCTTTCTGCCAGGTGCATGGTTACAGTGTCCTGAAAATAACTAATACATCTTTTGGGAAGTGCTGGGCCAGGGGAGGCTGAGAAAGACATTGCAGGAAGAGGCATCCAACTCTTTATGAAACATTCCAGAAAGAGTGTATGGTCCCCTGCTGTGGGATGTTCTGTATGCCAAATTGCTCTGATTGGTCAATAAATAAAACACTGATTGGCCCGTGGCTAGGCAGGAAGTATAGTCAGGACTAACAGAGAGGAGAAAAGAAAGAACAGGAAGGCAGAAGGAGTCACTGCCAGCCGCCGCCAGGACAAGCAGCATGTGAAGATGCCGGTAAGTCACGAGCCACATGGCAAGGTATAGATTTATGGAAATGGATTAATTTAAGCTTTAAGAACAGTTAGCAAGAAGCCTGCCATGGCCATACAGTTTGTAAGCAATATAAGTCTCTGTGTTTACTTGGTTGGGTCTGAGCGGCTGTAGGACTGGCGGGTGACAGAGATTTGTCCTGACTGTGGGCAAGGCAGGAAAACTCTAGCTACAGTCCCCAAAGGAGAGAAGATGCAAGAGACAATGCTGCAGACATCTGCTGTGGGGCAGTGCATGAAGAACATGAGGACATCCTCAGAGGCAGGGTCTTTGCTAGGGGGCAGCAGCAGTTACTGAGCTTCTCTGCCTTAGAATTGTGCTTTTTCTCCCTTGGGACCCCATAACACTAGCATCAGCCATTATTAACTCACGTCAGGCTGCTCACCTTTCTTTAATAGACTGTGAATGCCTTCCCCATCTTCCCATCACAATGATACATCTCTCAAAAGGCAGAAAAACTAGGCTGGGCCTAGGGATCAGTGGTAGAACATGCACTTAGCATACCTCATACATGAAGCCTTAAGTTCATTACTGGGTACCTGAAAAGGAGGAGGGAGAAGAAAGAAAAAAGAAAACATATCTAAGTCAAGGCTCAGCAGATGAAGCCACAAAAGCACAGGAAGATCTGAGCATTGCCTGGGAAGCTCAGGGCCTCTCTGGTGGTCCAGCTGCCGTGTCCCACTCCTGACCCTTCATTCAATAGTCCTGAGTGAACTGATGGAAATGGCTTGTCTTTGAAGAGTTTGCCACAATAATAGAGCACGGGCATTAGCGCTCCCTGAGATAACCAAACCTCAGAGAAGTTCCGGAGCGACCTCATCACACAGCTACTGAGAGACAGAGCGGGGATTTGAAGCCAGTCTAGTTGATTCAGCAGCCCATGTTCTTGCCATCACTTCCTAGAGCATTTGAGAGTTAAAGGAGAGACCGGTGTTGGGAGCTGGGTGGATAGAGCATCCAGAATTGAGCTGGTGCCAAGGACTTGAATCTGCGCTAATCCCACCCTCTGATTTACTAGTTAGAAACAAGGGGATGGAGGAGGACACGCAGTTGTGTTAGTTCTGTGTTGTGATGTTTTTTTAATCTCTGAGATGTCCCAAAATGTTTACTTGGTAAATTTGTTCAGCGGGAGATAGGTAAACAAGCATTCCAAGTGTGAACAGCCTCATCCAGCCAGAACGCTTGGCAGGCTTGCAGAGGTGGATGTACAACATTGCAAACAGCATCCGCGCAGGGAGACCTCCCAGAGCAGGGAAGGAAGTACAGCCTCAGCATGGAGACCTCCGCCTGCGGAGGGCCGTGGGGGGGCTGAGAGAGGAGGGGCACATGGCCAGCTGCTCATCTATCTCTCAGGGTCCACCCCACAGGAAGCCACGGTTCTGTGGATCCCAGCACACCCATTTTAAGCCTCACAGTGTGCTATGGAATGCCAGCTCCATGGGTCAGCCTTTTATATGGCAACCCTCCCAGTACCCCGCAGGGCTCAGTGGCGAAGCATTAACTGGGTCCTGCCTCCATCAAATATGTCATCATAGGGGTCAAGAAGCCACAGGGGTGGCTACAAGCAGAAAATCCTAGACCTGGTGAGAGAGAAGTGTACTCTGCCCAAGAGCCCAGTGGGAAACTCGGGGGCTAGTGAGCACCTCATCACTGGAAGCATCCAAGAAGACGGAGGATGAGCATCTGCAGTGAGGAGTGTACTTACTGGGAGCACAGAGTGGAGTCACAGTGGTGCATATCAGAATTCTGCCTCCACCACTTGCCAGTTAAACATCTCTAATCTGAAATTTTGAAAGTTGATTTCTAAACACAAATATAAAAATATGAAAGAATCTGAGTCATGGTGTAAAACAAGTAGAACATCCCACACTTTACCTCACGTGACAGGCCATAGTCAAAAATGCAGGCGCAGGACTGGGGAGATTGCTCACTGGTTAAAGTGCCTGCTGCAAAGATGTGAGGACTGCCATCAGATCCCTGGGATTTCTCTAAATGCTTGGTGGGCATCATGGCCCACCTCTAATCCCAGTTTCTGAGAGCCAGAGATAGGAGATCCCAGAGCAAGCTAGCTAGTCAGAATAGTCACATTGGCCAGCCCCAGGCTCACCTGAGAGATCCTGCCTCAGGAAAGACTCTCCATGTCCACTTCAGGTCTCTACATACATGTGTGCATACGTGTATGCATGTGCTCCCACACAAATAAAAACACATGCATGTGAGAAAAAATGCAGATGCACAATACGTAGTTTCTAAGATTTGACTCCAGGCTTTGTATATAGAGAGAATATGAACCATAAAAATTTTGTGTTGAGACTCAAGTCCTATCCCAAAGGAATTTTATTATATGTATATCCAAATGTTCAAAACTAAAAACAAACCAAAAAAAGCATTTAAAATCTGAAGCACCCCCAATACCAAGCATTCTGGAGTAAAGAATATTCAACTTGTGTTAGCCCTGTTTTCATTTGTCTGCCTCCCCATTAAAAGTGGGAGTTTTCATAATGGTATATATTTCACTGGTTGGTGGTGAGGAGATGATAGGGCTAAGCCACTGTCTGCTAACCTAGAAATGTGCTGTAAAAGCACAGCGGTGCTGACGAGGGAGAAGGCAGTATAGACAGACAGTGAAGAAGACAGAAGCACGGTAGACCCTGAAGAGTTTCATGAGGCATGGTCTCAGTCAGTCACTGTGTCAAACATACTGTCCTCATGGCTCTGCTGCTGTTTTCGTTTTTTTGGACAGAAGGTATGGTGAGGAAGTAATCCCTCAGCAACACCCACACAGCCCTCCCTCCCTCGTCATGAGGCAGGCATGCTCAGCCATCTCTAACCCGGCTTATGTTCTTGAACTTGTGGCTTCTAGGAGGCAGTTCAGCCCCTTGGAGCAGGGCTTAATCACTAGCATATTGCAAACCACAACCTTATTGGCTGCGAGGATGAAGATATCAAAAAGACCCCCTGGTGGCTTCCCAGGTTGGGGGAATGGATGCTCCTAAGCCTGCCCCCTCTGCCCTCCTCTAAGCATCGAACCCCTCTCCCCAGGGGAAATTCCTCTCTTCATTTGCTGTAAAGTGACTTCTGCTAAAGTGTGTGCTTTTGAAGTGGAAAATTGAAAGAGCACAATTCATTCCAAAGAAAACTGTTAGTTCACAGCTGAGAAATCACTTTGCCACTGGTCCAAAAGGGTAGCTACTAGGACTTAAGGGGGCAAGCATGGAACATTGCTTTCTCCCTCCCAAACTCCAGCAACATCTCTGTGATGAACCAAGAACCAGAGAAATAGAGACAAAAACATACCCTTTAAGGTTAAACGGGAGGGCGTCATTCTTATCTGACCAAAACAAATGGCTTTTCTACTCTGGAACTGATTTGATCTCCAGCAAAACTTGGAATTTCCACTGTAGAGTTTATGTTCATCTTGTCCCATGGCTCCCTGCAGGGACCAAAGGCAGCACATCCCAAAAGAGAGAGGGAGAGAGAGCGGAAAGTGGGGAGAGAATGGGTAGCACAAATGGAGAGGAAGAGCGGAGGAAAGCAGAGAGGTGCCCCGAGTATGGCTTCAGGAAGCTCCTCCACAAGGAAGCCAGAGGAGTCAGGTGCATTAGTTGCTGTTTTTGTTGCAACTTAAGGTTAAAAGGACATGTTGTTTTAGGACAAACTCCATGATGTAGCAGGCATGGTGGTTGGAACATGAGGCTACTCATGCCCATCTCTGTGGACCAGGAAGCAGAGAGCCAGGGGAATGCTGGCACTCCTCTGCTCCTCTGGCTTTCTCCTCTCCCCCACTTCATTCACTCCAGGTCCCCAGCTTACTGGTATGGTACCACTTATGTTCAGGGTGGGCCTTTTCTGCTCAGTTAGTCCTCTCTGGAATTATCTTCACACAAACTCCTGGAGGTATCTATCCTAGATGATTCTAGATCCAGTTAAGTTGATAATGAAAATTAGTCATCACAGAAGGAATGATCATTCCCCTGTGTGTGTGTGTGTGTGTGTGTGTGTGTGTGTGTGTGTGTATACATGTGTATGTTTTAACTAATTAAGCTTATCTTTTAGTGCCCATAAACCAGGGATATGATCATCTTCTCCAAGTAAGGAAGGATCTGCCAATCCCAGCTGTCCTGCCTCTCTAACATCAGGCTGCTCCCCAGCACCAACATCCCTGATCCTACCTGCATCTTCCTGGGACCATCGTAAGACAGGGTTGATTTTGCTCCTATAAGGCTCTGCAGTGGACCCCAGAAGTACATTAATGAAATCAACTTCAAAGATATGCTATGCCCAAGGCTGAAAGTTCAGAGCCTATTCTATTTCCAGTCCAAATTTATGTCCAGCCACATGGCCCAATAAACTCATCAGAGGTTCTGTAATGAGATTTAATAGCAGCGTGAAGATACTTCAATAATAACATGCATAAAGAGCTAATAAAAAATGCATGAAGATTCTTCAATAATAAATGCCAAAATAAGATGCCCCCAATTTGGATATAAACCTTTCCCATTATCAAATTTCTAGGGGAGAATTTAGAGATTAAAAATCCCAAAGAGATTAAAGACCAAAATCAAAGTATTTAGTCTTTGTGAATTAAAGTCCAGACAAAGTCCAAATTGTCGAGTTAAATTCAAGTTCAAAGAAATAGAGGTCATCCCTGTATTTTCACCATGCTAGATCCAAGGCAGAGGCATTTTAAGCATCTGAGTAGAGTGGGGGAATCCTTGAATGGCTGTGTTCTGAGCTGTCTTCCACTGGGGTACATGCATGTTCTTCCCCAGAACTTCAAGAGTGAGATGGTTCAATTCCAAGTCTCTCATACGCTCACATTTTGAGGAACCCAAATAATTAACAGCACATCCAAGATTCTCAAAGTTTGTTTATACATCAATAAAATATAGAAAACAATACAATCTAAAATTCCCAATAAAAATGTCCCAGGGAAAATGTTCCCAGGGTCAGGGACCACAGTAGTTAGCCAGTGGTTCTTTATCTGCCCCACGGGACTCCTATCATTGACCTTGACCATTTGCTCCAGTGCATAAAGTCAGTCATGGCACTCTTCTGTGACACCTTCCTTTTCATTCAATGGAAAGTGCCCATTCCCACGTGTTCATATCCCTTAATCTCCCCAGGCAGAATTGTTCCTGCCTTTTCTTTAACTTCTGAAACCAGAGGCAAGGGTCTGAATTGGCTGAGTATTGGCTGCTAAAGACGGCCCAAGAAATATCCAGAAACTGGTTTCATGGCTCTAATGTCCTCACTCTCTTCAAGGGTGTGAAGGAACAAGTGGGTTGGAAGTTGAAGGGATGGTGATTTCAAAAAGGATTTCTTTGGAGAGGGCTGAGCTGTGTGCTCTCTCATAGTGGGGAGGGGTGGGTATGATTGCCTTTCGGCTCAAACCTTCTAGAGACTTTTGATGGGACCATTCAATGACAAGTGTCTGACCCCCATAGTGGAAAGGGGAATCTGTCTGGCAAACCCATCATGGTGATAGCAGGAGAAGCAAGGTGCTCCAGTGTGGGGCGCAGCGGGGAACATGGAACAGGTGGTACTTGAGTTGCTTTCTGAGAATGTGTCTTGCTAAAACATGTCTCCGTGGTCTGCAGTGTGGACCTTACAAATGAGAGGAGTGGAATGTTCTGAGTTGGGCTCTGCTTGTAGAGCCACAGGCAGATAGTGGGACCTTAGAAAATGGAAGCTGGCTCTTTAGCTTCCATCCAGATGTGGAGAACCTGGCCTGAGAGAAGAGAAGAAGCTATACTTGTGTGAAACTGTGAGCTTTGGCTGCTGCCTGGAACCAGGAATTCTAAATGTGAGTTAAGCCTAAATGTCACTTGAGCGATTATTTCACTGAACTTTTTGTTCATTTAAGTCATGGATCTTTCCTAGTGTGTACCTGGAGTCACAGGACCTTCCTTCTTGAGAGAGCTTATGAATAGACAGTGGGAAAACTAGGAAAGTTGCCTGACAACTTCATCTCACACAGTGAGCTTGCTCAGACAACACTCAGAACTAGTCCCACTGCCCTTGAGCTTGCCTCTCTCACAGGTTCCTCCACCTACATTGCACTCCGGCTCTTTGTGAACCCCTTTCTTCTCTTACCAGTGGCCCATGAGCTTCTTACAGGCGAGTGTCTGCATGTTTGGAATATGGGAGATATTCATGAACTATTTTAAGGAGAAAGGACAAAAAGGAAGGGAAAAGAATGAAGAGAGGGAGAGAAAGAAAAGAAGGAAGTAGAAGAAAGAGGAGGATGAGAGAGTTGAGGGCAGGGAGAGGGGAAGAAAGGGCGAGTTTAGGGAAAGAAGGTAGGAAGGAAGAAAGGAAGAGGGGAAGAAGGGGTGGAGAAAGGGAAGAAGGAAGGGTGGGAGGAAGGAAGGAAGGGAGAGAGGGAGAGAGGGAGGGAGGGAGGGAGGGAGGAAGGAAGGAAGGAAGGAAGGAAGGAAGGAAGGAAGGAAGGAAGGAAGGAAGGAAGGAAGGAAAAAAGGCATGTCAGAACATCGGTGAGACCCTCCTGAAGCAAAGATCCAGCTGCCAATGGAAGCAGAGAACAGTTAGACTGGACACAAGGGTATCCTTCCTGGACTCTGTGATGTGTTTCTAAGCTTTGAAGCCTGGATCACAGATTATACTTTGGGCCAGACCTATGCACAGCCACCCACTGCTGGCCATAAGATACCTCGGTTTCATGAGGAAGAGTGACACCAGGCTCGTGGAGAGATGGCTGAGTCCCAGGGAGTCAAGAGTTCCTGTGCCAGGTCAGGGTGTGCCTGCTGGAGCTCTTCACTGCCTCATCTGGCCAGCAGGGATGGCAGTGTTTCTCTCATCGAGTTCTGGGCCTTGTGAAGAGTATGTGGAAAGGGCAGCTTTCAAGTGTGACTGCCAGAGGCTGGCACATACCCAAGGCTTTTTGAAAAGCTGTGACAGCCCAAAGTGTCTGGGCTCTTCCTCCCGGCCCCAGAAGCTCCTCCACCAGTCTGGGATCACCACATCACGACGCAGACAGATAGGAGGCCCCGGGCCAGGCTTTCCTCTCCTCTTTGTGCCAGCGCTGTCCACTGGGAGCCTGCTCTGCTGAGGAGAGAAAGGCCATTTGTCCCCAGCAACAGAAAGTCAAGATTTCAACATTCCTCCACCTTTGAGGCTACACTCCTTGGTCTCCTGGGCCCTGGCCTTTACACTCTCTTCTACCAAATGGGCTCAGGGTATGTACTGAGAGGCACGCCAATCTATGGTCAGCTGGTGATATCAAAATCTCTCATGACTTCTCTAGTCTGGGTGTAGGGTAAGGAGAAGGAGCAGGAAGGAGGGCGGGGAGGAGAAAAAGGAAGAGGAGGAAGAGGGTGTCTTGCCTCTTCTGTGTACCTTAATTGCATAAATAATACATGCTCATTGGAACAAATCAAATAATTAACAGATATGTTTTTAAGTGCCGTAGACTCACCTTCTCTCTCCTTCTCTCTTGAAATGACTTTCGAGATAACCCTGAATCCTTACACACCCCAGTGTGTTCATTTTACCCTCAGTCCTCACAGATCCTCTGCTCCAAACCTAATCTCACTCCTCCTGCTATACTCCTACACAGACACACAGACACACAGACACAGACACACAGACACACAGACACACAGACACACAGACACACACACACACACACACCTTTCTCATCTAACCCGGGCACCTGTGTTTAAGCTCATCAACACCCTAATTGCTAATTAGTCTGGAATCTACAACCCTTTCAAAGTGCCCTGACCTTTGGAGAGTCCTGAAACGGCCGTGGTTTTTTTTTTTTTAAGCCCTTGGCAGCCAACTTTCCTGGATGCACATTAATGTCTCCTCCGAGAGAGATGTCTCCTCTGGCAGGAACCATTAGGAAGGTTGTAGAAGGGCCCAGGAAAGGGGTCCAATGTGAGACTCCCATCAGTGAAATGTGTCTGCACATTTTCAGGGCTGAGCAAACCATATGTCTTCATAATTTGATTGTGTCCTAGTCCCCAGGGCACCCCTGGCTCTATTGAATGCCGAAGGAGTTATTTAGGATCATAAATAATATTATGAGAGAGGGTCCACTGGGTAAACAGAGTCAGTGTGTAAATTGTTGGAGTGTGATATTGATTGTTCTTCGCTGACTAATGAATTATTCTGTTTAAGAGCCTAGAGAAGAAGTACGTAGCATTTCAAGGCAAGGGAGCCCTTTGAAGAGTTTTCTTGAAGAGAGGCTTGTGTCTAGTGATGTTGGCTGCTATAGCCAAGGGAGATCACTTTGTCAGTCACTGTGCTGTCATGGGGCAATCACAGGTTACCCTGTGGGGCGGGGACCCCAGCAGAAATCACAGGATGAAGAGAGTGTGGTGTGATAGGTGGAGGCAACTGCCAAGTCCAATCCAATCTAGCCCTGCCCGGCAGGTTGTACACCTGGTCTCTGTGACGCTTGGTGGATTGAAGACCTAACACAAATGTGCCCCAGACATGGTTGCTGGAGTAAGGACTTACAGGCGTATGACGTGGTGTAATATCAATGAATTAATCATTTCATGCTCTAACCTTCCCCCAGTGACTTGCTAGAGGCCAACTGGGTCTATGTTGGGGGGAGTTAACAAAAGGCTGGTGTTTTAGCTAGTCTCTGCATTAGCCTTCCTTCTGTAAACTCACATGCTTCCAAGCCTGTGTTGTGGCCCCTCTCCCTGCTGTGGTCCCCAACCTGCCATGTTCCCATGACATCGTGACCATTTACCCATCCCATTCTCTTTACCATAGACTGTCTTTTTCTGCCTCCCCCTCCACCATGTGTCAACTGCTGCATCACTCATCTCCTTAATGACTTTTCTCACTTCTGAGTATTTGGGATACTAGCTGTTATTGTACCTGGGTGTTACAGATCTCTTTCTTTCTTTCTTTCCATCTGTGACTTGTCTCTTTCACTACCTTTATGCCATCGAGCTGGTGAACACACCTTCTTAATTTTAATGTAGTTAAGTTTATCAGGTTTTGAATGTATTATTAATGCCTTGTGTGTTTTGTTTGAGAATTTTTTCCCTAGCTCATAGTCACAAAGATAGCTTCCTTTATTTACTTCCAAAACATTTACAGTTTGGCCTTCTACACTGAAGTCTTCAGTTTGTCAACAAACTGTTTTTATGATCTATCCATTATGGTGAAATCTCTGTTTGGGTCTCCCACTTGGTTCTTGGGAGTGCAGGCAATTGTCCCAGCCCTGATGTTAAGGTGTCCCACATCTCCTGAATGATGGCTGGCACCTCTCCAGTGACTCCTGGAACCTCGATCCACCATCTGTCTCTCCTCTCCTTCTTTGATCTCATGCCTCAGCCATCTTCTTACAATTTATTCTGTAGTGGCGTGTGCATGTCCATGTCTCACACACCAACTCCTAGTGACAGAAATGAGCTCTGTTCCTTTTTCCCTGATCTGCTCCCACCCCAGTCCCTAACACCTCATGAATACCAAATTCTTTATAAAGCCATAGAGCACCTTTTAAAAGGACCCAAATGTCAGTCTCTGTCTTGCAGGCCCACTGCACTCGGCCATCCTGGGAAAAACAACAGTTTGGATCCTTCTGAACACACCACAATTTAGCCATAAGTTGGTGTTTTATATTGTCGTCTCTGACCCATCTGAACTCAGTGGAGTAGGTGAGGCTGGTGAAACACTGGGGTTGGGAATATGGAAGCCACTTACCTGGCTTTTCCATGTGAATCTAAGACACTTGGGAACCTCACACTACTCATTACAAAGCAAAATCCACAATCTTGGATATGGTCCCCAGGTCCACTCTACTGCTCAGGGCAGCCAAGCCACAGCATCAGCCCAGGATGTCTGGCAGGCTTCCCCAAACACCTGAAGAGTCTCAGAGACTCTCACGGCACCAATGAATAAAGCCACCTCACCCTACCTGGTCAGATCTGCATGTTAGCCCTCAAAGGGGACAGCCAGAAAGAGCACTCCCGGCAACTAGGAACACAACTGATGCCATCAGTTCTTGCAAAGACCTTAAGGGAAGGAGCCTGCTCACACCTAATACTGGTGGTACAGCAGTGCAGGTTCCAACCAGGTGAGGGAAGTAGAGGTTTGTACTGGCACTGAATGGTGGAAGCAGGGAAGAGATGCCTCAGTGGGTGAGGTAGAATGGTGCACAGGCATGGGGATCTGAGTTCGAATCTCCAGCATTCCCATAAAGAACTGGAGCTGACTGCCCAATCCCACAATCCCAACGCTTTGACAAGAAGATTGTTGGGGCTTTCCAGTTTCCAACTCAGCTCCAGGTTTAGTGATAGAGGAGGATATCCAATATCCTGCATTTGTACAGGTGCATGGGTCGAAAAGTCACAATACACACACACACACACACACACACACACACACACACACACACACACACACACACGATTGTTCTTAACTGCCAAGGATAAGGGAAACAGATGACACGTCATTCATTCAAGTAATATTTTAAAAAGATTCACTGTATGCTAGGAACTCTTCACTTAGTGCTTATGCCTCGGGGATGAGGCAGACGCTCACAGCACTAAACTCCTAATGTTCTTCTAAATGCTTACACCTTTTGCTTATAGAGCAGCCTCCTGGACTCCCTTGGTATCTGGAAAACACAACCAGGTCCCTGAACCCCACCCACACTGGCCCCTGTTAGTCAAACTCCAAACACCCATTGCATCTCCTGCATGGTGTCACCACCAGAGAAGCAGTGGCTGGGAGCAAATTGCCTGAGCCCCAAGTCATCTGCCTTTGTTTGCTGAGTTCAAATCTTCAAGTTAATTCAGAGCAAAAGATAGTTACTTAAATCCAGATATTTTATCCTAATGTGGGCAATTCCCATAATATCATACATTTAGATGTCTGACTTCAGCTGCCACGCAACAGGCAGCAGAGATGCCGTTTCGGATCTGTTTTATCGCTGCTTGTGCATATGTTTCTATTTCGTTTATGGCACATGAGAGAGGCTGTCACCAAATGGGTCTAACATTCAAAGAGGGAAACTGAAGCACTTAGATGAATCCTGACCTTTATAAGGTAGGAGCTCAGTGCATGGAGTGTGTGTGTGTGTGTGTGTGTGTGTGTGTGTGTGTGTGTGTGTATACACCTGCATATCATGTGTTTATGGCTAAAGAAAGATAGGAAGGAAGAAAGATAGGCAGAAGGTAAAATCTCCATCCTCTACCAAGGACCTGTGGTGTTCATCTATAGCAACGATGACTGCAAAAGCTAGACCTTAAGGAACCAATGATCCATGGTATACCAAAAGCCCCCCAAAGGCGAAGCCAGGGGCTCTCAGCTGATCCCAGCTCATCAGACATGAGAAAGGAAAATGCAAAGAAGACACTTTCTGCTCCCAGCACCCCCATCCCATCCCACTTGGCCATCTCAGCCAAATTAGCCATGCTTCACGGGGTTGTTTGCTTGGGACTGATTGTGCTGCCTTGGCTCTGTTGTTCACCAAGATAGGCTGGGGCGCTGCCAAGCGATTAAGCGATCATGGCTAGCCTGTTCCTTGAACTGCTTTCTTCTGGAATATTAAAAGTTTTACAGCCTCAAGCAATGCACTTTGGCTCCTAGTAATTAATACCGATTTTACCATAATATCTTATTTTTATGGGCATTATCTTGTTTTTCATGAGCTGAGAAAATATCACTGCAGCTTATGAAATACATTGTAATATCTTGCTTCGCACAATCATATTTGTGTCATTATCTGGCCCCTGGAGCAGCTAACTGAGTCCACATGATACAGAGCAATATTTATTTTCCCAGTGATAATTTGAGGGGTGCTCTTTCTATTATGCTGCACAGATGGCAAGTCTAACTTTGGTCACAAATAATATCCTTCAAGTCTTGGCTCCTGGGCTGGGCCATCTTGCCTCACTGCCTGAGAAACTCATGTCTTCCATCACCTTAACTTTTAAAACATAATATATTATGTTGTATTTTTAAAATTTTTGTCTCTCCACAGAACCATGAGGTTTGTTTTGTTTTGTTTTGTTTTGTTTTAAAGAAATGGTATCTTTCCATCTCTGTAATTTGGTGGCAATTTTAGCATGTAGCACATTGTATGTATTCAAAAATATTTATTGAATGACTCTCCACTATCTTGTTTGACATATTAAATAAGTTCATGCAAGCAAGGAACTTAGCAGAGGGTTATTATACTACTGTGAAGTCAAATTCTGTCTCCCTGCCATTGGGTTATTAACCATTGGGTTATTAGCCACAAGTGGTAAGCATGAAAATGCTGATCTCAGCAGTGGATCCCTGAGCTGTGTTTGCCAGTGGTTGGGATGTGAACAGGAGACCCTGAAGAGTCAGGATTTGGTGATGGTTGCTTCACTACAGCCTTCTGTTCTGAGGAAAATACTCACATTAATGCAGTATATACAGTTTTCCAAAGAATTCTCATAAATGCTCTTTTTATCCTTCCCCAAAGCTGGTGATATATATGGGGTGTGTTATTTGATCTCCATTTTCTGGAGTCCTGCCGGAACCATCTATGTTGTGAAGGGTAGAAGAGGAACTTGAATTCAGGTCTTTTGAGTTCATTTCAAAAGCCTGCAGGCAAAAGCCTCTAAAGCCCTTCGAAGTGATCCTTCCTGATGGTAGCTTCAAGGGATCCATGGCATCATCAATAGACACTTTGACACTAGAGCAACTGGACTTGGCCTGATTCAGAAAGGAAAGGGTGTGCCTCCTCCCTGCTCTGGAGACCTGACACACAAAGTCTATCTGCCAACCCAGCCTGTGCCTTGACCTGGTGACTTTGGTTTGGGCTGTGGTCCAGTCTTCCCAGTGCTGTCTCCTTGTGATACCTTAATGCATTCATGGACCAGACAAGCATGAAGATGGAGCATCACTCCCCATGCTGTCCGCTGGATGGCCTGTGGGGCCCAGTGGGTCATGCCACTCTAGTGATCCAGTGGGGTGCATGGTCCTAGCGTTCCATAGAATCCTGGGAGGATGGTGTTGCTTCATACTTTCATGTATATGGAGCTTCTTGATGCACAGAGGAAGGATTCCTGGCCTACCCACAGTTTCATGTAGTTGAGGGAAACATACCTCCAGTGTTACCACTGGTCAAGTGTGTTGGCCTAAACAAATGAGAATTCTACTTGGAGACTCAGTGTCCCTTCCAAAAAGATCCCGGATAAGAACAAATATTTTAGAAACTAGGGTTCATCTAATGGAAGGAGTTATTCTGCCTAAAGCTCATTTCTGTGTGCTTTTGACTTCTATTATCCTCCTCTAGATTATACTGGATGTGACTGATGTTATGCTTGGAGCAGCAGATCCGTGTGATTCAGTAGAGCAGAGAGAAGGCACACAAGGTGGCCCAGTCTTCAGGATGGTTACCAGCTAAGATGAAGGCCAGTCTCTGAGCTTCAACCTAAACTGCTCATCTACCTAGTCTATGGAAGGTATGGCTTGTACAGCAATTGATCCTGTACAATGGAGACTGCTCAGAAGCCAGGGCCAATGACTTTTCCAAATATCAAGTCATTTAAGTTGCATATTCTTCATAAAGTACTCACCATGAAAAGAAATTTAACATTTAAGCCTCAATAACACTAGATTTTATGTTGCCTAGAAACTATCTTAAATCAACCCTTAGATCTCTGTATCATGGAATCTCAGAATTGAGGCACCTGCAGGGCTGCCTTTCTAGCTCAGCCCTTATCCAATTGCTGTATTTGGTCACGCCTTCTCCACAACATAAACACATGTGCGACTTCTCTGACGGTGGAAACTGTGTCTTGTCCGTCTTTGTGTCTCCCATAATGCAACTTTATGTCTCCCATCACAGTGACTTGCACACAGTCAATGCTAAATAGCTGGTTTTGAATGAATGAATAAATAACTAAGTAAATGGAGAATAAATGAATACAGGAATGAACTTTCCTTGCATAGATAATATGCATTCTAGTTCAACTAGTACAGAAGCCGCCTTACTTGCTAACAGCAACTTGAAAGCAATTCACTCAGACAACAAACTTACCCTTTCAATCATCTCCTGAATAAATATTTATCGGGTGCCTACTATACGGCAAGCACTGTTCTAGGCACTGAGTGAGTACATACCAATTGATACAGCAGACGAAATTTTGTATCTACAGCTAAGCTTCTACTGAATGGGAAACAAAGGGCCAATGCAATCAACGGATATTTCCCAGTGACGTGATTAAGCCCTGTATTACCAATCTTGCGATTTTAGCAGATGACTCAGGAAAATTAACCTGTTGGTACCAAATAGATCCAGATATTCTAACAGTGATTTTAGGGCATATGAGATTAATTCTACTCAGGAAGACATTGACATAGGGGTTGGGGGGATGGTTTCATGGGGGAAGTGCTGTGTACAAGTACAGGGACCTGGGTTTGGATTCCCAGCACCCGCGTAAGGGTCAGAGGTGGTGGCGCATCCCTATAACTTCAATGCTGTCGGCGAGTTGTCTGGCCAGCCAACCTAACCAGACCGATGAAAAGACCCTGTCTCAAAAAATAAGGTAGTGGACAATAGAGGAAGACATGTGACATCAACCTCAGGCCTCTACAGGCACAAACAGACAGATAAGAACATATGCAATGCGAATGAATAGGATAGTTGCCACAAACTTCGACACACCTGTTTTAAAACATCATTTACAGATGTCTCCTACGGTACCTAAGACCTGGCTTATTAAAGTTTTATATTCCACAAGGACCTTTATGAAGATAGTGCGTCTATGTGTGAGCTCCCCAGATTTGTAGTTATCTGTCATTTATTTTAGAGAATGATGGGCACACAATAACTGTTTTCTGTGTGTGCGGCCGTGGCTGAAAAGCCTGTCCTGGGACCAGATGTCCTTTCCACACTGTGCACATAAGAAGATTACTCTTCGGTCTGGGAGTGAACGCACTGTTTGCAAAGCCAGTGACTGTTTACTGCTCGGCGTGGGCTCCAGTTCCGAGAAGTCTTTGCTTCAGAATGGTCCTGGGAGGCAGAAGCCTCTGCCCCTGCAGTCGCACGTCCTGCCTGTCCTTATCAGCTGAGGATATCAACCAGGATCACATTCCTGATGGTTCTTCTACTGCAGAGGCTTCCTGACATCCAGGGCTTTCATTCAGGCTTGGTGTTGCTTCGGAGGATGTCACTTCAGCTGGTCCGAGACACTTGGTTCTCAGGCTCCTGAAACTGTTTTTTCCCATGTAGATACTCTAGATGTGGATAATGAAGATTTTCTCACTGCTTTACAAAGCCACTGGTTTTTTTTTTTTTTAATCATAGAATAATCAGTTATTCATTGTGGGGATCTGTTTTATGAGGAATAGAATGGACTATGATGGCTTCTCTGGCGTGTTTGAAATCCTATAGTTACATCTTTGAAGAATTCATGAAACTAGAGGATGCCACCTAATCACAGGATTGACACAGGGCTATACAATAATCTCTTATTGCACGGATTTAAACAGTGTTCTATTTCACCTGTTAGTCATATACCACCCTTACCATTCACTACAGTGTAAGCCTGTAGGATAAGAGCCATGGTTTAGGCTGATCCTTTTATTTATTGCAGGCAATATACTCTGTACACAGTATTCATTGCATACCTGCTGAACAATGAATAAATTTCCAGAACATAGATTTTATATATAAAGTGTGTGTGTGTGTGTGTGTGTGTGTGTGTGTGTGTGTGTGTGCATAGATGTGCATGCACATGTGTGCTGGTAAATGTGGAGAACAGAAGACAACCTCACGTGTCAGTCCTCAGGAGTCAGCCACCTTGATTTTTGAAAAAGGGCCTGTCCCAGGAAGCTGGGTTCAGCAGTGCAGTTAGGCTGGATGGTCAAGGAGCGCCAAGCGTCTGCCCCTCTCCTCTCCACACATGCCCTTCATGCCCAGGTTTGCAGGCTAGTGATGGGGACCTAGTTCAGATCCCCCGCTTATACATCAAGCACTTTAATAACTGAGATCTCTCCCCAGCCGTGTGTGTGTGTGTGTGTGTGTGTGTGTGTGTGTGTGTGTGTGACACACACCTGAGAGAGATACAGAGATCAGAGGACAACTGTGGGAAGCCGCTCTCTCCTTCCACCATGTAGATCCTAGGGATCAAACTCAGGTCATCAGACTTGGTGGCCAGCACCTTCATTTACTGAGCCATCTCCCCAGCCCCCTTATATTTATTTTTAAACAGCCCCAGCATCATTTCTTAAAGTCTTGAGTAAATTCCATGTACTTATAAAGAAAAAAATTTGTAATTTGACCAATAACTGAAAATACTAACCATTTGATTTTTACAGCTGTGTTAGTTTTTTATTTATTTTCTTCTTGTGACAGGTAAAGACAGGGAGACCAGGGGAGCAACTCACTTGGATCGCTATGTCCTGTCTGATGCCTGAGAAGGAGGCAGCCTTGGTGTCCGTGTCTCATCCCTGTTGGGCAAGAAGACAAACGGAGCAGCCAGTTGAGGAGCAGGGGAGCCATGATCTCCAGGAGTGATCCCTTCTAGCACAGATGTTGCTTCCTGGGGCAGCGGTGTTGAGGAACATCTATTAAAGATCCTTGTGGCACAGGGCATCACTCCTGCAAGAAGCCCAGAGAGAAGAGGCATCAGGGGCAGACTCCCTCATCCCCAGCAAGTTGCCCAGACCCTTTAATTAGTGTCCCTGCTTGTTACATCGGCTACTGTTTTCCCCCAAGGGATACACTTGGGCCTCACTGGCGCTGTCTGTTATCTTTCAAGAGCGCAGAGCAGAGTGCCTTTTCAGTAACCTCATCAAAGGGGAAGCCGGGATTCAGATAAGCTTCTCCAGGAGGAAGTCAGGGTTATAATTTTCAGAGACTTCTGAATGTCACCTCCAATTTCCAACTCTTCAGTTCAAATGCCAGTTTGGGGGAGCCCGGCAGCCTCAGATATTGAAATGGTGACCTCTGACCCTAGTCCTTCCACATTCCTGGTCATCTTAAAGCCTGGCAGATCCAAGAGTTGAAAGTGCTGGAGATGTCTGACTTTATAATAATTCTGCTTCTCAGAAGTGCAAATTACACGGGAATTGGTGCTAAATTCTCCATTAACTACAGAGTCCAAGGAACCTTAGTTTTTCAAATTACCTGTCAGTTTCTCAGCGATGCCATGTAATCCTGTCGTTTAGGGGGAGAAACGGTTGTAATTTCGAATTTCAGCGAAATTTCTAATTGAGCCTGCATTTAATTTGGGAGACTCGATGTCTTTCTATTTCAACAATGGGTTGAGTCACTTGAGAAATCTTGGGTGCATCTTCCACTAAAATCCACAGCCCCCTTTCCCCATCTGGGGCAGGTGTGCCTGTGATGGTAGCCCCAGGTGCTCCTGTCTCACGTTATCTTCATCTTGAAACAAGACCTTCAGTGAGCTCCTAACCCATCCCCCACATGGGTGTTGGGAGGGAGAGAAGGGGGAGGAAGTGAGAATGGAACACAAATAAGGTTTAAAAGATAATTGCTTCCTCTTTGGAAAAAAAACTCTCATAAATGATGATATATCACAGCTCTTCTTAGCAATGAATTCAAGCAATGGTAACTTGCACTCATTACACTGATAAACTTACAAACACTTTGGTGTGTGTGTGTGTGTGTGTGTGTGTGTGTGTGTGTGTGTGTGTGTGTTTAACTTCCTCCATGAGGAGGACTTTGAAGCAGGCATAGGGACTGAGGATCTTCAAATCATGTTTCTGCTCTTTTTTAGCCAGAAGACTTCACTTTAATATGGTTCATTAATATAATCAAAGGGGGAGGGAGATTTTCTGGTTGATGTATCTATTTGATTCCTGCATAAGTATATGTTCACTTGAGGGAAGTGTTCCCTAGTGTTGAGAGAAACATGTTTGAATTCTGCTGAACAAATATTATGTTGTAGTGTAGCTGGGGAAACTTAGACCGGGGAGATAGCTCAAAGTTTGAAGGCTAACCTAGTACCATCCACTTAATCGCTTCACAGGTATTTACAGGGAGCTTTCCATGTGCATGGCACATTCTCAGTGCAAGAGTATGGCACTGAGCAAAGGAAATCCTTGTTTGTAGCTGGAGGGAAGACACGTGTCATAAACCAGGACTCACTGTGTTACACTAGGCAACACTAAATGCTTCGGGGCGGGGGGGGGGAGGATAAAATAAGAAGTGGAAAAGACTAGGATGCAGAAAGGGGTGTCATGTTCTGTACAAAATGGTCAAGAAAGCTCCTCAGATTGGTTAGGGAACATATAAAGGAGCATATATGGGCAGGATGGGAGCCATCCAGCAGAACAAGCCACCAGAAAAAGATCTTTTCTAGAACGTTCCATGGGCAACGAGAACTATGACTGATGTCAATGAGCAAGGAGGAACATCCAGAGATGTTGGGGGATGGAGGGGTCTTGTCTCCCAAGGTGGTTTTGACTATAATATGTCATTTAGACTTTATTCTGAGCAAACTTAGAGCTATTGGGGTGTTTTCAGCAGAAGGGAGATGTGATCTGACTTTGTTTCCTAAAAGATGGCTTCTGCTGCTCAGAGGAGGGCAGGCCACAGTTGGGCAATGGTGGGGATCAGGAAGAGGCTACAGCAACAGACCAGGCTAGCGATCAACAGACCAGGCTAGCAATGGTGGCAGCTCCACTTGGGGCGGTGGCAATTGGAATGGTGGACTATATCCAGGATTATGTGTTGGATATTTTCTGAAGCTTGAGGCAAAATGATTTGTGGATAACTGGAATTTGGGGTGAGAAAGAAAAATAAGACAATGACACCAAGGACTTCTGAACTGTGCCGCTGGAAGGATGCAATTGTCGAATTCTGAGATGAGACAGTACAGGAAGAATGGATTTTGAGGGTAAATAGAAGTTTTGCACTGGATGGGTGAGGGTTACTATGCATATTAGATATCTATTAGCCTTCAAACAAGAGGAAACAGTTTGATCAGTACTAAAAACATGGTTTTCCATTCCCCTGAACCTCTCAGGAAAGACAGCAAAGTGAAGCAGAGGCAAGGTG
The DNA here is from genome assembly GCF_004664715.2 of Peromyscus leucopus. NCBI lineage: Eukaryota > Metazoa > Chordata > Mammalia > Rodentia > Cricetidae > Peromyscus > Peromyscus leucopus. The sequence goes on along the minus strand of NC_051069.1, from coordinate 26,070,594 downwards.
AATTTTTTTTTTTTTTTTGCATGTCACCTTGTGGGTAGGCAGTAATTCATCCATAAATTGACTGGTCTACTAATTTTCTTTTCATTGGCTAATATATGCAAAGGGATACAATCTCATTTTAACAATAGTCTATGCAAAACAGTTGAAACTTGACCATCACAAATGCCTGCCTAAATCACACAGAAAGCTTGCTTATCAAAGTTGCAGATGGCACCCAGCTGGGTGGACAGCTAATAACTCTGGGTGATAAAAATCTAGATTCAAAAGGCAGACCAGGAGGATGGGACAGAATACACAAGACAAAATTTACCTGAGGTCCACTGAAGGTCCCACCTCTTAGATCTAAAATTAATTGTGTAAATACCGAGTGGGGAGAACTCTTCATTTTCCAGAAATTCATGTAAAACAAAAACCATAGGGGATTAGTTGACTGTAAGCTCATTATGTAATAGCATGGTACATGACTTTCAACAAAGCTAATGTAACATTAATAGAAATGTAGTGTCCTGAATAAGAGAGTTAATAATCCCAACCTATTGTGCACCCAACTGTCCATACACATCAGGATAATTGTGCTCATTTCCAGTCTCACATCTGAAATAACAATGAGCCTCAATAGCAGAGCGGTCAGAACATGTAGACGAAAAACTCACATGGCTAGTTACCACTTTTAGGTGGCAACACATGGAGAGAACAGGCTTTATGCTGTTTAAGCTAGGTCATGAGCTGCTTGTGGCTAGTCCTCAGATTTAGTTATTTCAGACTGAAGATGTTAACTAGTGCTTAGCCTGTGCTCCTGATATATTCTGAACATGGCCTAGGCCTATAATTCAAAGACAGTGGGTTCTATAGACATTGAAATAATTGTTTTGTGACAGGTTCAGATGATCTGTCCAAGGGCATAGAGAAGGAAGAGATGTGGGAAGAAGAAAAGGGAGATAGAGTATAGCTTCTTCTATGTTGGTCTCTCCCACCGCACAGGAGCATGGGAGACTGTGAATACTCTGCTTTTCCTTCGTTTACTTCTCCGCTCATCTTCCAAGCATTCCTTGTCCTCTAATCCTCCCTGGTCAGGTGTTTCTATCCTGCATGACTGTCTTAGAAGCCAGAATGAGAACATTTCTTGGCTCATTGCTGGCCCTCAAACTCTGCTGGCTCAAATACTCTCTTCTCAGTTTCTGCCATATCCACAATGTGGGGAGAAAGATAAACTCTTTATGGATATAGCTGGGAAGACACCCTACATGCTGATGCTGTCCTTGCAAAGACCTCCCGTGTCACCTTCCAATGCACGTTACTCTTCCTACATGAAGTTGACTCTTTCAACGGCAGAGCTAGCCAGAATCTGTGACGCAAGGCTGACAGGGCAAGCAGCTGCCCAGTAGTGGGCTGTGATTTCCTAGTCTCTCTTGGAGTGATGAAGGGTCATATGACTAACATTAATAATGGAATATGAGAGAAAGTGGCATGCAGTACTTCCAAATCATGGAACTTAATAATGTTCTTTCTTCCCATCTAACTGATAAATGTGAAGGCTTCCACATCCCTAGGTGAGAATACAGAGGCAACACTAAAAGATGTTGAGCCCTGTGTGCTATATAGAGGGCTACCTAGCAATGAACTGAGATGACAAGCTTCTTTTGTGTTAAGTCAGATTGGGGGGGGGGCAGTGTTTACTTGTTTCAATACCTAGTGATACCCCATTGTATCATTATTTTAGAAAGAATGACCGTGAAATCATTGTTTGCCTATTCGATCTCCATGGATGAGGAGAGTAAAGGAGAATATGGTACTCGCCCTAACTCATGGATCTCATTGAGGCCGGAGTGGAAGGAATTGTTTTCTGTCTTTGTCTGTTTTCTGTTTTCTCTCTCTCTCTCTCTCTCTCTCTCTCTCTCTCTCTCTCTCTCTCTCTCTCTCTCTGTGTGTGTGTGTGTGTGTGTGTGTGTGTGTGTGTGTGTGTGTGTGTGTGTTTGGAGATAGTGGTAAGTATTAATCTAAAGGGTTGAATTCCTCAATGGTTAGGAAGTCTCAAAAGTCCAATCTGCTTTAATGGCTGGGACATCTTTCTAAATCTCAAGCCTGTGTACCTGATGCTTGGCATCACCTTCGTCTGGCTCACTACTGCATCCTAGGAAAACACACAGTGATGAGCAAAATAATTGGAACTCCATGATCTTTGTTAAGTCATTTTCCATTATCAACTTTAAATCCCCCTTTTGTGTCTGCCAGCAAAGCAGCACTGTCTTTAGAACACTGTCTTCCAACCATGCAAGTTTCAAGCAGTCTCCAAGAGGTCCTGCTAGAAGGCTGACCCTAGGTGACATCTCACAGTTCTCCTTGGTTTTAGTATCTTACTTCTCAGCAACTGAAAAAAAAATCCCATCTATTTTTCTCTTTTAATCTAAGAATTCTATGAAATGTTCATCCCACCTTTTATAGGTTAAAGAATTGAGAGGTTAAGTTTAAATGTCTCATCTAAAGTCAGCTTGCCATTTAGTGGTGGTATTAGAATGAGATGTTCGATCTCCTGAGTCCCATCACAGAGTTCTCTGCTCATTCCTAATTCTGGGAAAGGAGCAGAGAGAGAATGGGGGGCACACTTTTTTACTGAACGTGTACAGAACTAAGTACCAATAATCACATCCACTCTGTGAAATTGGTACTGTGGTCAATCAATTTTAAAGCAAGAATTAGAGACTTACAGGTGTAAGGTCACGTGGCCCCAAAGCCGTAGGTCTTACAAGCCCATTTTCTCCTCTAAGCCAATACAGCCTTCAGCTCAATGGCTTTATTCCACTACCCAGCAGAAAAAAGCAACATGGGCCTGGAAGTTCAGAAAAGACTTTTCCAGGGAGCGAGGACTCAAGCTAGGGTTGGTGGTCTGGGGCCTACTGGTGTCCTCTCAAAGGTATGCCACAAAGTATTTCTAAGGAGTGACCTTCATATCTATTTTCTTATCATTCAACAATGCTGATGAAACCCAAGGAATTGATTAAGGGAACAAGGGTAGGCTGTGAAGGGGGTGGATAATACATCTACCCATGTCTTTCTGGCAGTCTTCGTGAGTAAGAGACGCTATAAAGGGAAAGCAATCACAATGAGACATAGAAGTTGGCAGTTTGAAAGAGAGCCAGGGCTTTCTTTGATGGTTTTGAGGGAAAGTTTCCTGAACTTTGAAGACTGCAGAGTAGACCCTTAAGGTGGCAAAACTAGACCAACTGTGTGGGCAGCTAGCCTCAGAAAAAGTTCCCACTCCGGTTTTCAGCACCCTCCCCATGGCCATGCTTCTCGCTGTCCCTAACCCCAATGCTCTTTCTCCCACAGAATTCTTATTTTCATTGCAGCCCTTTCTAGTTTTCTGTGAACAATGATTTAATCTCCCATCAGATTCTTCCCTAGGCATTTTAATCTTGAACATTTTACCAAAAGGAAAAAAACGATCGTACTGAGTAGGGATGACCTGTCTTCGGCCGTAACCTGTGCCCCTGTCCGCTGCTTCCCTAGACCAGCCTACCATTGCTGTAACTTATTTTCCTCTCCATCAGACTTAGGGCTCTTCTCTCAAATACTGCATACCATCCATTCTGGTTAAGCGACACTAACTACATTGTAAGTAATAGCCCGCCCGCAGCAATGTCGCCAATGGGTTTGTCGGTGCCTGGGTTATGAATGGGCCCGTCCTCAGCTGCAGTCACACCGCTCTGGGCTGGGAGCTCATCCCATCTTGCAAGGTCAGACCTCATCGAGTTTTGGACAGGGTGGAAATCTTGTAGGAAAACCTGGGATGTGGCCGTGTGTGCGCTCCATAGCTGACTCACTCTCCCAGAAGCCACTGTGGTTTTCTTACCCATTTGGAGTCAGGAGTTGGTCCGGCAGAAAGAGCTCATTTCTAGAACCCTTGAGGAGCACTTAGAATAAACCCTGATTGCCACTTCCTGACCTCAGACAGTATGTACAGGGCAACACTTCAAGGTGTCTTTACCCACAAGCACCTGAAAGCGCAGCTCAATTCTTCATGTCCACCTAGTTTAGTAAGGTACAGGAGACATCACTGGTGGCTTGAAAGTAATTGTTAACTATTACCACAGTTAATTGATCTGTTCTACTGAATGTCAGTGACTAAGTCCTAAGTACCACCTCAGAAGAGTTTATTTTATGTAAGCTCCTAGTAAACTTATACATTAGGTATTCCATCCTATATGCAAGAACCCTGCAATTTCTTCATCTTAAACTCTCAGAGATACTAAGAGGTGAAATGCCAAGTCCAGACAGTTTCACTAGAAAACCCAGTCCTCTGAAGCACTTCAGTGCAGGACTTCTGCATTTTGAAGCTGCGGGCACTTTCCCACTTGATCCTAAAGTCTGGTGCAGGCCTCATTGTGTGTACCTGCCTGCGAGCAAACATACACACCCCAGTGAGGAGGACGGCTTCCAAGTGGCTGAGTGGGTTTGAAGTATGAAATAACGGTCCCTGGCCCCACTTAATTAACCCTGACTCAACCATGCACTATAAGGTAGAGGGACCTCTGAGGCCCAGATCTCCATCCCTGTCACAATGTCCCATCTTCATGCCTTCCTTTACCCGCTACCTCCTTGTAGGCTAGTCACCTACAACCTTTGTCAATTTAATTTCAAACTGAGCTTTCTCCTCATAGGTATGACAGCTGAATGAGGCCTCCCATACACACACACACACACACACACACACACACACACACACACACACACACAGAGACAGAGAGAGACAGAGATAGATAGATGATAGAGATATAGATAGATAGAAAGATAGAGATATAAATAGATAGATAGATAGATAGATAGATAGATAGATAGATATAGCTGGATAGATTGATAGATAGAGAATGATATGATAGATAGATAGATAGATAGATAGATAGATAGATAGATAATTTACTTTTTTTTCTTTTTTCTGAGACAGGTTTCTCTGTGTAGCTTTGCACCTTTCCTGGAACTCACTTTGTAGACCAGGCTGGCCTCAAACTCACAGAGATCTGCCTGCCTCTGCCTCCAGAGTGCTGGGATTAAAGGCATGCGCCACTGCCGCCCGGCTGATAATTTACTCTTACTATTCCTTAAGGACTACTTCATCAAAGTTCGTCCTTCCTGTTAGATCCAGATCTATCCCTTCCTCCAGCTTTACTCGGGGCCCATATGGCCCCTTTGTGCATTGATTTGGGCTAGGAAATATGCATCAAGTGCCTGTTCTATTTCTCTGCTCAGTCGTAAGAACACATTCATGTTTCCAAGGTAGAAACAGCTCTTACATTATTCTATGAAAGGGACAGATAAATCAGTAAATAGGCACAAATGATACATGGACAGAGAAGAAATCACTCATGCTGAAGGTAACAGCAGAACTCCTGGAACCAGAGAGCTGTATTCTCCTCATCAGCACATCTCAGCAGGCTCTGTGTGCTGAACAGATACATCAGGGCTGGGCCTGCCCTGCCAGGAGTGGTGGTAAGCCAAGGAGTTGCTCTGAATTACAGAGATGAGCTTTTAGTCCAATTAAGTGGCAGCAGAAGGAAGAGTCAAGAAAAGTGGAAAGGGTGAAAAGAGAAAAGTAAATTATTGGGGAAAAGAGAGAGAATCTATTGCCACTACGAAGAGGCAAAACTCAGAGAAGGTGATGGTGGCGGGGACTTGCAAAGGACTTCTACGTACAAGCTGCTGCTCACCGTAAGTTCTCTGTCATATGCCCCTCCTCTGCCATGCAAAACATCGCAGGAACCAGCCTTTGTCAGTGGTTTTGTGTAAGCCACTGGACAGAGCAACAAAGAGAAACATCACGCTTGCATACCACTTCTCTGTTGAGGCCAGAGTGACAGCAGAATGTGTCACAGAAAGGTGATCCTGCAGTTGCAGGGACGGGGTGGGGTGGTGGGGTGGGAGGTTGTCCACAAGAACAAGCAGCCTGCAGATAGCTGAGGGAAAGAGGGAGGTAGGAACAGTCCCCCAACACACACACATACATACACACACACACACATTTACACACTCACACACACACTCACACACATTCACACGCACACACAAAAACACACATTTACACACTCACACACACGCACACACAAACACATTTACACACACACACACAAATGTTGCACGAATCCTAATTGGTCTTATGGTAAAAACCCAGAGCCAGATATTAGGGTAATTGCTGAAAGATCAGAGGAAACAGCCACAGCCACTTCCCCCCTTGTTTTTAAAAGAGGGTCTGGAGAGATGGCTAGATAATTAAGAATATTTGTTCTTTTTTTTTTTTTTTCTTTTTCTTGTTTTCAAAACAAGGTTTTTCTGTGAAACAGTCCTGGCTGTCCTGTAACTTATTCTATAGACCAGGGTGACTTTGAATTCACAGTCACAGAGATCCACCTGCCTCTGCCTCTGCCTCCTGAGTGCTGAGATTAGGAGTCAGGGGCGTTCAATCTAAGGATTCATGGAGACAGGATTTTCCTCTTCTGGCTGAGGAATTGGCATGGGGAGCAGTGGCTGTGGCTGTTTCCTCTGATCTTTCCGCATTTATCCCAATATCTGGCTCCAGGTATTTATTATAAGACCAATTAGGATTCCTGCAACACACAACACACAACACACACACACACACACACACACACACACACACACACACACACACTTCTATGCACATACACATTCATGCACACTCATGCACACACAAACACACACCTCTACTGTAGGAGTCTGCGGGAGTCCAGTTCTGACTATTCCCACCGATTGAAGGGTTCTCTGGTGGAGGAGAGAGGAATGAGGAAATATTAGGTAGAAAGATAGAAAGAGATGATAAGAAAAACAAAGACACAGGATAGATTTGGGAGGGTCCTGGGTCAATACCCAGCCACCTAGAGCTTTATTCAAAAGGGCTTTTTATAATATGCCAAGAGGAGAGGCAAGAGACCTCCCCCTTGCAAGATCAAAGCACACTGTACAGCCAAGTATAGACCCTTCAAAACACCTGGTAAACACACCCATGGCCAAATCATCTCCTTATGCAGCCCTGCTGGGTAAAGTAAGCCCATATTCTTTGAGCCTTAGTAAGTTCTCACTAGGAAACCTCTGTGGGCCACCACATTGAAATAGATACAAAAAATACATATATAAAAGAAGGACATGAAGTTGGGAGGGAGAGAAGATGGGAAGGGTCTTGGAAGAACTGGAAGGGAGGAGTGAAGAGTGGATATAATCAAGATACATTGTATACGTGTATGGAAATTTCAAAGAATTAAAATTTAAAATGACTTTTATTAAATAAAGATTAAAGATTTTTCCAATTTAATAAGAGACATCTAAAAATTCTATACTTAACATCATATTGGACTTTTAGAGACTTTTTTTTAAGATAATATTTTTCTCATCAAATCATAAAAAAGGATACTTCCTATTCCTTCCTTTATTAAGGCAAGACTAAGGACTGATCTTAGGGACTCATACATGTGTGGTGAGTGCTCTTCCACTGAGCTACAGTCTCAGTTCTAGAAAGAGACGATAAGAAAGACAGAGACACAGGATAAATTTGAGAGGGCCCTGGGTCAATACCCAGTCACCCAGAGCTTTATTCAAAAGGGCTTTTTATGATATGCCAAAGGGAGAGGCAAAAGACCTTCCCCTTGCAAGATCAAAGCACATTTTACAGCCAAATGTAGACCCTTCCAAACACCTGGTAACCATGCCCATGGCCAAATCATCTCCTTATTCAGCCCTGCTGGTTAAAGTAAGTTCAGATTCTCAGACTCTGAGTAAGGTCTCACCAGAGAGCCTCTGTGGACACCCACACCCCACCCACAGTGACTGGGCTTCACTTCAGCCCTGAATTCTTATCAGAATCACCCAGTGGCTTTGAGAATATCTGTGCTCATAATGAGGGCCATACAGATGTAAAAATAATGTAGAAGCAATGGAAAGACAAACAGAAAGATAAGTAAAGACCAGAGATGGGTCATGGTAGGTGAAGTGACAGCTAAGCAGAGTGACAGACTAGGAATTAACCAGGCAAAAGGAGAGGAGAAATGAGGCCATGTCCCTGAAAAAAGGTAGCCACAGAAGCCAGAGCAATAATTCACACTCGACAGGGACTTAGTAAGGATATAACTTGCTATGTATATATCTGGGGAGGGAACAAAGAGATAAGCCCAGATTACAGAGAAGCCTAGATGAATCCTAACATCCTTGAGGTCTAGCATGCAATATCTCTTTCCACTACCCCTTTTTTTCTGTGTCTCATTTAATTACTGCCACACAGCGAACTATCCCAAACCCAGTAACTTAAAAAAAACTGTAATTACTCACAAGGCTGCTAGGAGGTTCTTCAGATGTGGGTCAAGGCTGGCCAGTCTTGGCTGGGTTCCCACGTGAGACTGCAGTCATCCAGTGGGTGGGCTACAGGTTAACTGTTTCAGGACACCTCACTCCCACACCTAGTGATCGGCTATGGCAATTCTGTAGCAACAGAACGGTGAGGCCAAATATCTCCCATCATCCAGCAGGTGGGCTTTCCATGTAACAACACCTTCTTCTGGAGAGAGAGCAGAGCACACAAGCTCTTAACTTCTAGACTTGGAACAGATTCACAATGGGTTTTGTTGCATTTCAATGGCTAAAATGCATTTTAAAGTATCTGTTCAGATTTAAGGTCTTGAGAAACAGATTCCTCTTCAAGTTGGGAGAAAGAAAGAAGTCACAGGGCAAGAGGCATGAACACAAGGAAGCAAAAAATACGTAGTCATTTTGTGGGCGTGTGTGTGTGTGTGTGTGTGTGTGTGTGTGTGTGTGTGTGTGTAGTCATCTAACCAATCCTACTTTGATAGCCTTAATGTCCTCCATGCATTAGCCTCATGGTCTGGAAATGGCAGGAGGCTCAGGAACTTCCAGGAGAAGAAACAATCCTGGCCATAATTCCTCCTAAGCAACCAGCCATGGGCAAGATCCAGTCCCTTGGTCCTAATTGCTTTGCCCAGCCTTCACGTGCCATTGATTTCCTATTTTCCATCCTCTGACTCACCAATGTTGTTTTCCTTCACACCACAAACCGCCGGTTGCTTTGTGTATCCCTTAGGCCTCTGTGGGCATTTCCTTTTACATGAGCACATGAAGAAGCTACAGTACTTCCCAGAACAGCCAAGGCGATTGTCGAGGCAGAGTCAGTGATCTCGGGCCCTGTAAGGGACAGGAAGTAGGGATTTCTGAAGAGCTGGCATACACTATTTCTTCTGGAAGACAGAATGCTGTCTCTGTGGCCTCCCCCAGGCCTCATGCCTTGTTCACAGGCCTTGTGATAAAGCTTGTCAGCACCTGGCCGAAGGACCTCTTGGGCTCACATAACCACAACACTCTTCAAAACAGACATGGATAATATGTGCGGCTGGTGTCCCTTCAGACACTATGTCCTGTCTGAGCTCTGGGCTTGAAAAATAATGGAAGAAAAAGCAAAGAACAGCATGAACGGGAAATGGTGCCTTGGAGGACAGAAAAAGAAAAGGACATACGTTTAGGAAACAAAGAGCAAGGCTAGAGAGATTTTAGACACTGGCTTCATGTTTTTGAAGGATCGGTATTGGTTGGAAGGGAACCTCCTTGTCAATCTTTTTTGAGGAAAGAGAAAGCAGAAGGGAGTCAGGTTAGCTGGGATGGAGAACTTCCTGTATACAAAAGACACAGTAAACAGGATATTATGCTGGGCTGGGCCCAACTCTCCCTGAGGGGATGTGATGGTTAATCTCTACTGTCAACTTGTCTGGACTAAGGTCCCCAAGGAACACACCTCTGGATGTTGTTATGATGGTGTTTTCACAGAGTTTTAACTGAGAATGAAGGTCCACCCTAAATGTGGGCAGCATCAGCCTATGGACTGGGATTCTGGAATGAATAAAGAGAAGGAAGCAGGTGGATTACAAGCACTCATCTCTCCCTGCTTCCTGACTGGATGCAGTGTGGCAGCTGCTGTATGTCTTCTGGGCCCCTTCTCCAACTAGGAATCAAAATAAACCCTCATTTCCTGTGATCTTTGGCTTAATTGTCACCTAGACACAACCAGGCGTCACCTGGGGAGAGTCCTGATGGGGGCTTGTCCCTGTCAGTTTGGCCTGTGGGCATATCTGTGGAGCATTATCTTGACTGTATTAATTAATGTAAGACAAGTCATCCTAAACATGGTGGCACCTTCTTGTAGCAACGCACATAAAAAGACAAGAGAGAAGGAAGCTTTCCTTTCTGGCCGCCTTGACTTTCACTCACCACTGAGTTCATCTAGTCTGTTGCCGCTGCAGCTGATTCTTTTGCTGATATTAGAACCGGCTTCAGGCTTCCAGTGTTGACTTAAGATCAGCAGATCCCCAGGAACCTTCCAATTCTTTGGGCCCAGATTGGAACTGCTGGGCCCCAGGCTCATGGACTATGAGTTACTGGGTTAGTTACTGGGTCAGTTACTGGGTCCGTTACTGGGTCCTATGCTTCTTTGGTATGAGATATTGTTGAACCACTCTGACCATATTGTGCAAGCTAATCTAATAAGTATACCCTCTTTTAACATATATGCGGTCTATCCATTCTGTTCCTCTAGAGAATCCGGACCAATACAATGGGTTAACTTGCTTTTATTGGCTATTTTGACCCAGCAAGGAGAAAGGATACTAATGCAAGGAATGTCCAATATTAGGAGAGTCAAAAATGAAGTGCATAAGCAACTAAAGATTGACAATACAGCCTTTCTTTACGACTCCAATTGCTACAAACTCTTAAACAAAGAAAAGCAGCTGGGTGAATCTTGGCAAAAGTGTTAGGACTTGAGCTAAGAAGGACTTGTATAAACAGAAGGAAATTAAACCAGGAGGTGTAGAGTCAAAGGAAATAGGATGACCAACCCATTCCATCCTTATTGTGGAATCTCCTCAGCTGTGAGTTCACTGGTGTGGCTGACCCATGTAAAAGAGAAAGAATGACTACTGTATGACTTTTTCTGAGGAAAAGGCAATGAATGGCTAGTCAACCTAGACCAAAAAGAGAGGAAGGAAGCCCAATTCTGGCTGAGTTTACCTTGGTGATGGAGTACAGGGAAAGGGTAACTCAGGTGACAGTGGATACTCAGCTACCAGCTGTGTTGCCCTGCTGGGGTGGGCTTGCCTACAGCTCCACCAAAGAGTTTTATGAGCCTCCTTCCTCCCTCTAGTAGGGAATACTTTGATTCAGAGGAAAGAGCTATACAACAGTCACGAGTCAGTGTCATTTGTGGGACCATTAAAGAGATTACCTTTGGCTAAGATTTAGGAGCAGACTCACCTACAGAGAGGTAGGGAACAACAGAGACTTGGTGGCCTATGAGGCTTCTTCAACTTGCTAATTCTGTCACTTCTATCTTCCGGTGACTTTTAAAGTGTCTTGGCTTTGCTCACAATGTCCCACTAAGCACGTGTTAGTCATAAAACTCCACATCCTGATTCTGTGAGGTGACTCAGCAGCAGTGTCTTACCTTGGAGTAGAAAATTGTCCTTCATGTGACATGTTGACTGGAAGACTTTACATTTCAGGATCTTACATGTTCTTTGAACTCAATGACTGGATGGATGGATGGAAACTGACATAATGGAAGGATGAATGGATAATGGAAGAAAAGATGGATTGAGAGAGCAAATGATAAAGTGGAGTAATAGCTTGTTAATTAGAGTGATGGGTGAGTGAATGGATAGATACATGAATTATAGATGGAATACCATGATGAACATAACATGTGAAAGAGGAAGTCATAAAATGCAGATAGCAAAAGTATTTGTGCAGTAGGGTTATATTTTGGATGTGATATTTTAATCTTTAATATAATATTCTTTGAGAGTTTCTTATAAAATACAATATATTTTAATCGTATTTACCTCCTATTCCTCCCCTAACTCCTCCCAGGTCCATCCCACCCCCACTCCATCCCAATTTTATCTCATGTATAGATACATATGTGTGTTTGTATGTATGTATCCCACTTAGTACAATTTGTGCTGCCCATATACTCATGGATATGGGGCCATCCGCTGGATTTTGTCCCAACTCCCAGGGACCACATCCCTAAAGAGAACAGACTATCCCGCCCCTAGCAGCCATCGGTAGTTAAAAGCTCCTCAGCTGGAGGAAAGTTTCTGAGCCCCTTCTCTCTCCATGATAAAATGCTTGCTGGCTTGATCTTGTACAGGTCTTCTGCAAACAACTATATCTGCTGTGAATTCATGAATGCGGCAATCTTTTCATGTCTAGAAGACATCGTTTCATGCTGGTCATTCCCAACCTCTGGCTCTTACATCCTTTTCATCTCCAACACTCGCATATTCCCTGAGTCTGGGTTTGGGAGTGATATAGATGTCCCACTTACGGGTGAGCACCCCGTTGACATGTATTCTCCGCAATTTGACCAGTTCTGAGTCTCTGCATTAACCACCGTTCACTGCATAAGAAGCTTCTCTGATGACTACTGGGAGCTGTACCAACCTAGGGTACAGAGATATGTATTTAGAGGGCAGTTTGATACTATTTAGCAAAATAATAGTAGTAGATTCACCCCTGGGGACTATGAACTCACAAGTTCCGGTTGGTAACCAAGAGCAACAGTAATAACTTGTATTCTTCGGGCAATCTCTGGAACACCCTGCCCAACTATTCATAGGGAGGTGTCCTCCGCCTGGCACTTTTGAGTCTGCACTTCCAATGTTGTCTTGCTATAGACCCATCATATGATTATAGAATATCTCCCTAACACACCCACCAATCTACCAACCCTCCCCTCTCTCTCTCTGAGTTCCTGGACTCTTTCTCCCACTCAAAGATAGTTTGGAGATGAGACTTGAGTTTTAATTCTATCACTCCCACTAATGCCACATGGCCTTGGTCATGTCTCTTCAGTCTTTATAAGCTTAGTAACTGTGTAAAAGAGAGGTGGATGCCTCAGAGAACCCCTAGAGGCCTCCATGATGTCATGTTCGTCACCCTTATTATTGAAAACAACTAAAGAAATGCAAAGGAGCACAAGAATGATGTCCTGTGGGTATCCAACATTTTCAGATCTGACACCGAGGTACTAATCATAGGACAGCATTCTCTTTTCCCCATGTAAGAGGAAGACAAGCTAGAAGGAGGTCTAGGAACCCTGCCCACCTCTTGTCACCAGCCTCTGGGCTTGAGTTCGGCCTTCCCTGGGCTGGAGAAAGAGGATGTTTCTCTGCCATTGCTTTCAGTCTGTTTCCATGTGGCTGGTGTGAATTTGTACATTTTGCAGCTGAAGACAGTGGGCTCCCCAGGATAATAGCAGCTGTTCAAGTGCATATTAACGCTCGAGATACTTGGTAAGAGGGACTGGAGTACCACCCGGCTTCTTTATTTTTTATTTTTTTGCCTGGCTGAATCAATAATTAAGTGTATTCTAATAGTGCAGTTTTGCTCGGGATTCTCATTTGGCTCAGACATTAGGCCTAAATGAAATATTTAGTTGACAGGATACAGTTAGGAAGGAAAACCACATTTCTGTCTGTATACTTTAATTTTTCTAATGATGAGAAACCACAGTCTGTCTTCCGACCATGGCTGCTGTGGCTTGCCTGTCACCCCCTCTTCCAGAGACAAGATAAAAAATCCTTCTTCCCTCAACAGGAAAAATGATTGTGTCAGACCCTGGTGACCACCATCAGATGGGCCTGGAGCCATGAGAAAATCCTATTTCTAACTCATTTCATCCTAATATGAACAGACTCATTGGAAAGGTATGCTGGAGTCTTTGCTTTAGGCAATGGGAAAAGAGACTGTAGTCAGAATTGGGAGCACCAGGTGATGATGTAGGAGAAGTTCACAGCTTAGGGCACAGGGAATGTGTGCACATAGTGTGGTATCAGACTTGTATATGCACAGTCATGTCAGCCATGTTGACATGCCAAGGGGAGGTTGGGTAGCTCCTGACCTAGGAATTCATCTGCTTTGGGTGTGACCAGCCTAGGATGGAGACTCAAAGACTGAGCTGAGGAGTCTAGAAGGCCCGGGAAATGGAGTCTAAACTGGACAAGTGATGACTTGGGACGAGCTTGAAGTGCTAGCTTAGACCTTGTCTTACTGTTTCAACCATTGATGAAATATCCTAATCTCAAAGGAACTATGGAACACTAGATTCTAATTCCAGCAGGTAGAGCTATTGAATGACTTCTTCAATCATATTCCTGTCCCCGGCCAGTCTTTCCTTCATTCGCAGTGCCCCCCTCCCACCTCCAGTCTCCATCACTCCATTCTGCCTTCTCCCTTTTCTCTCCAGGAGACAATTCCATGGACTACTGTCTTCCCTTTCTTTCAAGTTCTGACGGGACACACTATGCAAAGGTATATTGTGTCTAGTCTAAGTGCACTCACAGATGCCCAACTGCTGCTTGAGAGACTGCACCTTCTGGTGTTCTTAGTCTCCAACACCTTGTCCACCCTTTTCTGCTCATTGCTAGCAGGAAGGATACAAGAGCTGTGCATATCACCAACATTGATCCAGAGAAGCATGACACAGCTCCCCTATGTGTGTCTGGGGCACAACCCAAGTTGCACATAACCTGGGGTCCAGGTGACAGAAGAAGAGAGATCAAAGTCACCCACATCAGGCATACAAGGGCTATCGTTCATTCACTATAAGGAATGAACGATACCTGAGTACCTCCAGTTTAGATAATTATTTTGTATACATCTCTGAAAATCAGAAGGAGAGAGAGCAATGGAAAGGAAAGAAGGTGTGTGATGTTGATCTTGAATCCAGACTGGCTGGTTTATGCTTGCAGTGTTTGAAAAGTCAAACCATTCATATCCAGCAAAAGGGGCAACGCAGAGAAGTAATAGTTGTCTAATATTTGCTCAGCCTATTGTCTGAATGTGTATTCCCAGATGCCCTGGCTTCTGTGGAAAGTTATATCACTATGTCTTAAGACTTCTTTGTGTGGGCCATTTCTGAGTTGTTTCTCCCTCTCCCTCTCCCTCTCCCTCTCCCTCCCCCCCCTCTCTCTTCTCTCTCTCTGTGGTTATACCTGAGCAAGTTGTGGCCTATTTTCAAAATCAAGGTATCAGGGGAACTGAGGTTAGGTAGGGGTAGAAAACAGAGATGGGAAGGCTTGTGGTCTTGGAAGGTTCTGTCCTGAACATCTCTGTGGGTCAGAGACAAGGAGAGAGAGGTATCTATGGAAGGTCCTTCAGGGGAGATGCTCCCCAAGATGAATAGTTACCATATTAGGCATCACTAGAATTCCCTCTGAAGCATTTAGTGCAAGAGATTTTATTTCGTACAGTGCTGCATTTTGATCCCCATAGAGACCCTAGAAAGTGAATAAAGCAGTTGGATCTATGCCTAACTCAGACACACCAGCTGGGGCCCAAGACGATTAATGTATTGCTGGGGATGGTGCAGTGACATCTTTAGGCTATAAGATTCCTTTCTACTCGCTGTAAAAGCTAGGCATGACTCCCTGTAGAGTTTTCCAATGCTTATGCAATAGTAAATCTCTATGGTCAATTTGAGTAGATTGGTACCACCTAAGAGACACACCTTTGCTCACATCTTAAAGGATGTTTACAGAGAAGTTTAACTGAGGAGAGAAGATCCAGTTTGAATGTGCTTACTACCACCCCATGGATCTTGGGGCCATTTAATAATTAAAAAAAAAAGTAAAACAATGGAATCCAGATAAATACCAGCATTCATTTCTGCATGCTTCCCAACCATGGATAGAATGTGATCTCATTCCGTCTGCCATGCTGTCCTTGCCTTGATAGATTGAATTCCTCTCAACCATGGGCCAAAGTAAAACTTCCCTTTCTTCAGTTGGTTTTTGTGAGGCATTTGGTCATAGCAATAAGCAAATTAACAATACAGAAAGTTGATAGCAGGAGTAGCATCCTTGTTGTGGCTCCCTGGCCATAGAGTTTGTAGGCATTCGGAACTCATTTGAGGGAGGAATTTGGAAGTACTAGGGCTTGCAGGCTACAGAAACCCTAGGATAACACCATCAAAGCTTGATGGGGGTTCAACAGATCAGAATGCCAAGATAAATGTGGACAGTGGAGACCTGGCTTCATAACATATCAAAAGAGAACAAGGATTCTATAGGGACCTGGCCTAGAAGCCTTCCATGTTACATTCTGGAAAATGACCTGACTCTACTCCGCCCATGTCTTAACATATTTGTGGGAGGCTGAATAAAAAATAATAAGTTGAGAAAATTTCAAGACAGCATCACATTCAGTCTTTGGCAAGGTTATTGCTCACTACATTCATGGTGGTTTATAATGATAATTTAAATCAGGAAGATATGATAAATGTGCAACTTGTCATGAAAGAGCTTGAACAAGGTTAAAGTTGTAGACAAGAAGGGCACAGAGACCTTGCACTTTCACCTGGAGGAATATGGAAGGTACCTCAAGGGCTATGTCCAACTGCCAAGGACCCCCAACTTCTAAAAATCCCAACTCATTTTGAAAAGTGAGAAACGGAACTGCGTGCCATGGTAAGGGTTTCCCACCTAAACACAACTACTTGGGGAAGTATTTTCCAAGTGCAGCCACCAACACACACAGCAGCCAGCACAGCTGTGATAGAAGAGGACAAGACTACATCTTAATCCAACAGCAGAGCTTGGCAGGGTCATCCCCAAAGTGGTGGTTTTGCAGGCATACAAAATACAAGGATTATGGGGCCATGGAGGTTCACACCAAGGTTCCAGAAAGCTACTGAAAATGGAGAATGAGTGGCATATTTAGATTCCCTGGAAGGAAGCTGTAAAGGAAAATTGTGTGAAGTTGTTTTGAAGGTGAGACCTAAGTTTCAGTAGAGACCTCGGGATTTTGGAAATCTACCATGAAAGCTTTTGAATGGATTGGAGCTAGCTGGTGAGATAGTATACATTACTGCAAGCGGAAGAACTGGAGGAGCAGGGCTAGCTAAGTCTGCTGAAGAAGAGATGATTCCATCACAAGCCTGGGATGTAGGATACAGAGCTGCAAAGACAGGTGTTTCTCTGCTGGCATTCAGTTTTGCCTTGTTCTGGCTTCTCCTTGCTATCCTCCATACTCTCCCTTTTGGAGTAGAAATAACTACTCAGTACCATTGTATGTTAGAACTATGTAACTTGTAGTTTGACTTTTACAGAGGCTAAAGATTAAGAGATTATGTTGAGTCTCAGAAGAGACTTGATATTTTTTGATAGTATGAGGACTCTTAAGATGTCATCAGATATTCTTGGAGATGCTCTAAGTGCACCCTGTACTTATTATGAAATAAACATGAGACCAGGGGCAGTAGAGGAAATGGTAAACTTAAAAATGACATATTTGGAAGTCTATTGAACTAAGGGTGAAGCTGTGATAGTTGATCTTCACTACAAACTTGACTAGATTTGGAACAGAGGGTATACACCTTTGGGCTTGTTTCCAAAAGTGTTTTTGGAGAGGTTCAACTGAGAGAAGGAGAGAAGACACACCCTGAATGTGATCAGTACCATCTTATGGACTGGGATCTGAGCTGGATAAGAGAAAAATGGAGAAAGCCAGATGAGTATCAGCATTCATGTCTATTTCCTTCCAAACTCCAGATTCAATGTGATCAGCTGCCTCATGTTCCTGTTGCCTTCCCTGACAATGAGGGACTGCAATCCTCTGAACTGTGGGCCAAAATAAGCCCTTCCTCCTAAAGGTGCTTTTTGTCAGGTATTTGGTTACAGCAATGAGAAAATAATTAATACACTTTATTAACATGTATTCCAGGAGATGAGCAATGTAAAAACATAACAACATGGTTTTTCATATCTAGTCTCAATGACTATCTCCTGAGGACTCCACAGCTGTCACCCCACCCCTTAAAGCATCCTTTATGCAAGATTTTGCTTTTGACCTAAAGGAAACATAGTCCCCAGTCCTGAAACTTCCTTCTACAGGGAGTGTTTATTCTTAACACATCTGGACCATCTCTATTCTTACCTACTCTTTCCCATAAAGGAGTAATGCTATCTCAGCCTGGTGATGTTAGGGATCGAACAGACACTAGGAAGCACAGCTTCACTCTCTAACTTCTTGTTTGTGAGTAGGTTTATCTACAGGAGCCAAGGCTCCCTCTGGGACACCAGCCCTCATATAAGCTAAGCAGAAAGAAGCTCAGCCCTGCCATCAAACGGAAGTTGTTGTGATCTACCAAGACTCAGAAGCAAATCTCTCAGACTTCAGTTCATGAACTGTAAGTCACAACACAGTTTTACATCATGTCCTCAAACTCACTCATCAATCAAGGTGACAGTGTTGGCCTCTGTCTTCTCTGCCAGAAGGGATGGAGATGAAGAGAGAAGGAGAAAGGAAAGAAATGAAAAAGGGAAGGGAGGAAAGAAGGAAGTATGGGAATCAGGCCTGTATGGACTCTTGTCTCTGTCCACTGTCCGTAACCCACAGCCTAGCTGAGGCCCATTAATCAGCAGCTCTGCCAATTCTAGTTGTTAGTGGTTATGTTTCTTCTGACAGCACGCCTTCCCACTGACTTGAGATATATGTCATAGTTAAATCCACTAGGATGAATAGTCTGATGTAGAAACATCTCCTCTATTCTATTTGGCACTTAGTGAGAATGCCCCACTAGGTCTGTGTTTCAAAGCTCCAGTATAAGGAATCACTGGGTTTAGGCCAGGACCAGACAGAAAGAGGACAGAGCCCTTGTTCGGCACAGGGAATGGAGCACTTACAGATTATCAAAAATGTGTCTGCAAATTCAAACTTCCACCTTATAGCTACTCAAATGCCATGAAAGTGAAAATATGACCCCCAACCCACCTACCTCCTCAGCCCCTCCCATGGTATATCCCCAGCAAAGCAATGGTGTGTCTGCCTTTCCCAGGGCTCTGGGGTCACAGAAACGGATTCAACTCCCAGCCCCATTTTTTTTTTCACCAACTGTGAATTGGGTAATAGAACAAAAGCTCCCCATAGACCCAGTTTCCTCCCGAGTAACAAGGAAAATGACAACAATTATTTACACATTAAGATTTTTTGTTCGTTTTCATTTTCTTAGAAATTCATTTTTGTGTCACAAATTTTCTGTTTATTGTGCTTAAAATATGTTGAGCAACATAGTTTTAACTTCTAAAAGATTTTTCTTGTTTTCTCTTTATTCTTTTACAGGGAAACATACCGTGTCATTCTTACATATTGAATGCAAATCTCTCCTCATTTCTCCAGAGACTTTCCAAAGGTTTCCTCTCTCCTCCGTCTGCTCCTCATGTCACTTTTCTTTCCTCTGATTTTTCCTGTTAGTTTGGACACTGCATTTTTGCTTTTTTAAACCTCCAGAAGCAGGCATCAAGACTCACCTGGAAGCTTCATGTGAGCTCTTACTAGCTGATGGCCTCTGTAGGCCTGGAGGACAGTGCTCAGCTATGAGCATCCTCAAATGTCAGCCAGCATAGGCCTTGTCTTTGTGATGTTCTTCTCCAGAGAGCAATCCCCTGACCTCCTGCTGGGGGATAGAAGCTGGGCTGGTAGGTTGAGGGAACCACAGCAATGGGAAGTGTCAGAATGGAGATGGTCAACTCATATCTTTTTCCTAATGGACTGCTTGATCCCACCTTTCATCCCAGTGATGCCACCTTCTGCCCAACGATCCCATCCTTCATCCCATCCTTCCACCCAGTGATCCCACTCTTCAACCCAGTGATCCCATCCATCATCCCAGTGATCTCATCCTTCCACCCAGTGATCCCACTCTTCAACCCAGTGATCCCATCCATCATCCCAGTGATCCCATCCATCTACCCAGTGATCCCACCCTTCATTCCAGTGACCCCACCCTTCATCCCAGTGATCCCACCCAGTAATCTGCACCTTCACCATGCCCAACTCTGATCTCCCAGAATATAGATAGCTCCAGAGAAACAAACCTTCCTGCCAGGTTAGGACAGGTGTAACTGTTTGACCATTCAGGATGGCAAAGAACATATGGGTCAATAGACTTCCTACCAGCCTTTGCAGTGTAGCCTCAGTTTGCAGCCCTGGCTGGCCTGGAATTCGATATTGTAAGCCAAGCTGGTCTTCGACTTAGAGAACTGCCTGCCTTAGTTTCTCCAGTGCTAAGATTAAAGGTGTGTACTACTGAGCTTAACTACTGAGCTTAACTCCATCGGCCACTGAAGATCTGGGATTCTCAGTGCCTGAAGCCTTCCAGGGTCTGCTCTTCTCTCCTCCTATAGTACTCTCACTTCCACCATTTTTAATCCATTGCATCATGAGCACCCTGATTTTTCCATTCTCCAAATAACTTACTCATAGTTCCTATTCTTTGCTAAGTACAGCTCCACTGCCTGGGATCTCACAGGTTTACCCCCTTGGAGTGTGACAGAAAGAGGGTCAGAAAGCAGCAGATAGGATGCCCCATTAACCTGAGTATCACAGGCCCAGAGTCCACCACGACACCTGGTACATCACGAGCACTAGAGCGTGTTAGTCTCTTTTTGCCTTCACACCTTCCTTCCTCCTAAGCTGCGTTGCTCTCTGCATCTGTGGCTACACATGGGTTATTTGAGAGATGCAGTATTCCACTGAGACCCAAAGTACCCCTTATGATGGATGGGTTCCAGAATTCCCAACCAAAAATGTCGTTTCAGACAGTGATACCAAAATGCAGACAGGATTTAGTCCAGAAGATTGAGTGGTTGCCTTGAGTCTCCCTCCTCTGTGTTTAGATAACATGTGTTATGTTTTCCCTTGTAGTTTTGATATTGAAGAAGGGTTTTGATACTGCACTTGGGCACCTCAGGTCACCCCTTGGAAAGGCTAACCCAGACTTCTCTTTGCCAATAGTCTGATGCCCAGAAAGATTCATCTTCTTTGATGATACTATTTTTTAATCTCTCAAATTTTATTTTCCATGCCCTCCATTAAAAATAAAGCTAGATGTGTCTGTCTTATGGATTCCTGATATGGTAGCAATTGAAATAATATCTGGTAGTTAATATATAGTCCACATATATTATCTGAATGACTCAATAAATGATTAAAATCAATAATGGAAAGACAACTTGTGCCCATGCTGTATGAACCTGAGTAGCAAAATGAGGATTCTGGACTGTACTTGGCACCAAAGCAACCTGAAGCTGCCAAAGTCATTTGGGATGATGGTAGGATCATTGACTTGGAGGGTGGAGTCATTGGGATGAAGAGTGGGGAGATTGGGATGAAGGATGGGACCACTGGGATGAAGGATGGGGTCATTGGGATAAAGGGTGGGATAACTGAGATGAAGGATGGGGTCATTGGGATGAAGGGTGGGATCACTGAGATGAAGGGTGGGGTCATTGGGATGAAGGGTGGGGTCATTAGGATGAAGGATGGGATCACTGGGATGAAGGATGGATCACTGGGATGAAGGGTGGGGTCATTGGGATGAAGGGTGGGATCACTGAGATGAAGGGTGGGGTCATTGGGATGAAGGGTGGGGTCATTAGGATGAAGGATGGGATCACTGGGATGAAGGATGGATCACTGGGATGAAGGGTGGGTGTAGATATAACCAACCTTCTTATTAAATAAGAAACACAGAACCAATGCAAAGAAGAAAGCCAAGAGGTCAGAGCTAAGAGCTAAAACCTTACCTTTCCTCCTGTGGTGGCCCTACCTCTCCGAAAAAGAGCTACTTCCTGTGTTAAAGTCTTTATAAAGACTTTTGGTTCTGCCTTCTCATTGGTTGTAAACCTAACCACATGACCGCCTTGTCACTGCCTGTCTGTACAGACCTCCAGGTCTTCTATGGTTGGTATTGAGATTAAAGGCATGTGTCTCCAATGCTGGCTGTATCCCTGAACACACAGAGATCTACGTAGCTCTGCCTACCAAGTGCTGGGATTAAAGGCATGCACCACCAGTGCCCAGCTTTCCTATGTCTTGCTAATAGCTCTGACCCCTGGGGCAACTTTATTTATTAACATACAAATAACATTTTAGTACAAAATAAAATATCACCATATTTCCCCTTTTCTATTTTAATAAAAAGGAAAAAGCTTATAACTAACATAAGAAAAACTATATACAAAATTACAATAACTATGTACAATATATACAAGTAATAAATACCTAAACAATGTCTAGTCCATTTGTATTTGACAAATTCAGAGAAAATAATTCCATTATCTGTCCTATTTTGGTAAGTCCAAAATGTATCTAATTCACTTTCTATCCTAATTAATCTTCAACTATAACTAACTAATCTTCAACTCCCTCAGAGACCCAAGAAGGAAATAATATTAGCTAACAAAATAAAAACAGGAAGTACATGCAAGCAACTTCCAAAAAATTGTGAGTTGACAGAAACAGCCAGCTGCCTGGACAGTCATCTGAGGTTTCTCCACAGTGTTGGGGCTTCATCTTCAGCCTATAGGCTTAGCATATCTGACAGACTCATTTTTGAAGTAGGATGTACACAAGGTCAACAGTTCAACTTCACATTGGGTGAGAGCAGTCTATATACCAGAAACACCTGAATTCCACTAGTATCATGTCATGATTTGGGATTTTAAATTCTGGAAATTGTTGACAGTTTTTGAATTCAGCTGTCCATTCTTCTTGGCTGTGTATATATGGCTTCATCTCAGCATCCCATTCTTCTCCACATCCCTCTATTAAATGCCATTCTACTATTGAGAGGCGTGAGCTTAGTTATTCTTCAAGAATAACTGTTTCAGCTGCTGTTCCATTGCACATAAGAAGCCATCGGCCCACTGCCTGTTCAGCTGCCTTGGAAGAAAAGGGCACTGTACCTTTTCTGGATTGCGAAGGCCACTTCAGGGATGGTGCCATATTGTCCTTTCCTCAGAAGATGCCTTTTGATAAAGCCATAACCACACTAGTTTTGGCAAGAACCAGTAGTCCTTTGTTTCGTGTCCTGTTTGTCAGCAGTTGATTCAAGGATACTTTGTTGTCCAGTGGCTAACTTTTTTTTTTTTTTTTTTTTTTTTTTTTTTTTTTTTTTTTGGTTTTTTGAGACAGGGTTTCTCTGTGTAGCTTTGCGCCTTTCCTGGAACTCACTTGGTAGTCCAGGCTGGCCTCAAACTCACAGAGATCCTCCTGCCTCTGCCTCCCGAGTGCTGGGATTAAAGGCATGTGCCACCACCGCCCGGCCCCAGTGGCTAACTTTTGCCACAATGAAAGTTAACTCCAATTGCAGTTTTTTTCAATGCCCATATTTTCTCTGAAGTAGATTGGTACTGCCAGGAGCCGACATGTCTCATAGTCATAACAAAAAAGAAAAAATTTCTAAGTTATTAAAACATTTTAAATGCCATATTCTGTAGCTCTCTGAAGGGTTTGAAGATGACCTGTCTATCTAAAATATATCTGCTCAATCTTGAAAACATACCTAATATGACTACAAGTTCTATTATAATGTCTAACTACTAACTTTCATTTCTTTATATCCTAATAGTAATAATAACATTCAAGGATCAGAAAATTGCATTACATTGTTAAATGAATGGTATAAGTACAATTAGAAATATACATATAGCATTTTCTAACAATATCAACATTTCAATATATATAATTTGTATACAATATAAAACAATCCAATCCAATGTATTTACATTTTTCTTTTCTTTTTTTCTTCTTCTTCTTTTTTAAACAAGAACCTTAAATCTAATCTCCTTTGCTTAGCCCTTTTCCTAACCCTTGACAACAACTTGTAACCAACCCCCATAATCAATGAAAATTATCCCAGACCCAAAACCCATTAAAAGACCAAAATAAAATATCACCATAGGTGGAGTCACTGGGATGAACAATGAAATTACTGGAACCAAGGGTGGAGTCACTGGGATGAAGGGTGGGGTCACTGGGGTGAAGGGTGGGGTCACTGGGATGAAGGGTGGGGTCACTGGGGTGAAGGGTGGGGTCACTGGAATGAAGGGTGGGGTCACTGGAGTGAAGGGTAGGATCACTGGGATAAAGGGTAGGATCACTGGGGTGAAGGGTGGGGTCACTGGGGTGAAGCGTGGGGTCACTGGGATGAAGGGTGGAGTCACTGGGATAAAGGGTGGGGTCACTGGGATAAAGGGTGGGGTCACTGGGATAAAGGGTAGGGTCACTGGGATGAAAGCTAGGCTCAAGAAGGCTGTCTTTCAGGAAAAGTAGCACAGCAGGTCTGAGCATGGTGGGAACTGAATGAGAGGTGCTGAGAGCAGTACTGTGGGAATGGCCCCCACTGAGAGATGAGCAGTAAAGTCTCCCAATCTGCTTGGCATGTTTAGGTTCAGGATAAGAACCTCCTATAAGCCCCAGACCCCCTTTGCCTCTTCCTGCTTCTAGCACTCGCTGTTGCCTGCAGGTCTTGGGGACTGGGCTGGAGCTGGCAGCTGCCCTCAGTAAGTGCTCTCTTCCCTGGCTGCTGCCTCCACTTGGTTTCTGCTCACAAAGGGCACTCAGCCATCAGGCTAGTGGCTTCTGTCTTCCTTGATTGTTTCTAAACTTTTGGTTTTTGAATACTAGCCACCAAAGTTGCTTCCGACTTCCTAAGGGGAATGAAGAGCCAGCAGTTGAGTTAAGGCAGGCAGAGGGGAGCCGCTGTGCAGATTTCCCCGTCATTAGCAAGTTTTCCTGACAGCAGAAGGAAGTGTTTCCAGTCAATTCTTTGTAGTCAATTCTTGATCACTGTCCTCCCGTTGTTAATATTGTTGTTAAACTCCCGATGCCTCACTGAGTGGAAAGCTAATTATAATAATTAACAGAGAACTCCTGAACTTGTCAAACTGGTAATTATAAACCGCAGGGACTTTTATCATTAATAGATGCCATGGAAAGTAAAGGCACAGGGGTGCTGGCAGGGACGGGCATACAGGAGATGTTCCGGTCCAGAGCCAAATCTGAGCACCACCAGGACAGGACAACATGGCTTTCCTTTGGCTCTGGGCCCAACAATCCTGCCTCTGCCTTCCAGAAAACTAGCCTTGAGTTTCCTGACACACAAGCCTTCCTACTGCCCCCCCCCCCACACACACTTTTCCACTTCACTCACAATATTTCACTGGACATCCACTAAGTGCGAGAACTTCCTTTAGAAACCAGAGATAAAATTGTAAATATGGCCGGGCAGTGGTGGCGCATGCCTTTAATCCCAGCACTGGGGGGGGGGGGGGGGGCAGAGGCAGGCAGATCTCTGTGAGTTCGAGGCCAGCCTGGTCTACCAAGTGAGTCCCAGGAAAGGCACAAAGCTACAGAGAAACCCTGTCTCGAAAAACCAAAAAAAAAAAAAAAAAAAAAAAAAAAAAATGTGAATATGGTACCCTATTTTGGCGATGTGGAAGTTTTGATGCTCTAATCGCATTTTTTATTTTCACTTTCTGCCTATGTTTTTGTGATCATATTCAAGAAACCAACCCAGACCAGTGTCGTGGAATGTTCATTGTCTCCTAGTAGTTCTAGAGTTTGGGGTCTTGTGTTTAGGTCTGTACTCTATGTCGACTATGGTGGTGGAAAGTAAGGGTTTGTTTTCACTTGTCTGTGCATGAAATTCAAGCCTTCCTCAATTAAGTATTATTTACATTAGGGAAGATATGGAAACAACTTGTGTTCATCAACACATGAATGGGTTAAAACACGTGGTACACAGACACAATGGGATATTTTTTGACCTTAAAAAAAAGAAAATTTCATTATTGGTAACAATATGGATGGACCTAGAAGACAGTGTTAAGTGAAGTAAGCCAGGCATGAAAAGATAAATACTATATAATGACCTCCTTCATGGGTGGAATCTAAAATTGTTGAACCCAGGAATAGAGGATTGAAAGATGGCTACCATGAAGGTGAGGGTAAGAGAGAAAGCAGATATTCATCACTGGATACAGAGCTACAGTTAGACGTGTTAGTTCTGATATTCCACTAAGAGACTTCAGCTAACAATACATTATATATTTACACAGTGAAATGAAGGGATTTCAAGTGTTACCACAAAGAAATAACTATTTGAAGTGACAAGTATGTTAATTACTGTGATTTGATCATTCCACAATGTATACATCTATTAAACATCACACTGTACTCCACAAGTATAAAATTATTATATGTCGACTAAAATGTAACTTCTAAAAATGGTACAATATCAGTCCGCAAAGAGACTATAGGGCCAGCAAGATGGCTAAGTATGGAAAGGCACTTGCTATGAAGCCTGAAGCTCTGAGTTCAATCCTGGGGACCCACATGGTCAAAGGCAAGAACTGATCACACCTATATCCATATACATTCAAACAAATAAAATATAACAAACTTTCAAAGAGATTATAAACTACTAACTAAAGAGTCCTTTAGAGCATGATAGAATTGCATGCTTGCTGCATCATTTATGGTATACATGACGACAGAATGAATTTGCTAGAATGAGGAATGACCTTGGCATCAGAAGTTCAGAACGATGCGCTAGTTGATGGCTCTAGGCAGTTAAGAGCACTTAACACTCTTGCAGAAGACCCAGGTTCCGTTCTCAGCATCCACATAGTAGCTCACAAGCACTTGTAACTCCAGTTTCAGGGCATCTGATGCCTTCTAATTTCTGCTGTCACTGCATGCACACAGTGCACGTACACACACTCTCACACACACATACATACTAAATGATTAATGAGTAATTAGATAGCTTTTTAAGGTTTCAGAATCAGAACCTGAGGTTACACCTTTTAAATGTGACATTTTGATAGTCCTTTAAGAGCTGGATAAAAGTCATGGTCTTTCAATCTGGGAGCAAGCTCACTATACATGTGCACACTTGTTCCTGGAATTTCTGGTCTCTAGAGAACTCAAAGTCCATTCTACTCCATAGCCATCTGCAGAAGTCTATACTGATGAGTTCCTGCATTGTAAGACACAGAGTCCTTTGCCAGGCATGTAGTAGCTATTCAACAAGAGGTGGTTTTTAATAATGTTGTCAGAGCTGAGAATGGTAACCTAAGAGTCTCAGAAGATGATGCAGGAGGATTGCTAAGGGTGTCATGCCAGCTTGGGGTATATAAGAAGACTCAGTCTCAGAGCCCTCCACCAACACACAGGCACACGTGCACACAACACACCCATATACACATCTATACTCATATGTACATATATTCAATATTTTATCTCTTGTTGAGAAGACTGTCTCATATACAGAATCACTTGGTTAGTTCAAAGAATAAGATGCATGGTATTATCAAGATAATATTATTATCAGTAATGTTATAAGATAATATTATTATGTGTAATGTTGTAAGACAATCTTATTATGGGTAATGTTATGAGATAATACTATTATCCTTAACAAACACTGACTAATGTGGCCTGGGCATCGTCTTGGTTACACATGCACAGCTGTCATCCCTATAATGGCTTCTGTAATCACCAATGAAAGACAGAGCTTGGGTTCTTTTCTAAGAAATTACTCCATTTCCTTCTCCTAGGCTAGCCTAGGAAGTCAACAGCCACCTCCACTAGAGCAGCCTGAGTCCCTCCCCAAGGAAGCCTTGAGAAGAGCCTGTTTCTCTCTGCAGACTGTGGGTGGAATGAACTTTGCCCTGCTTTGGGGTGTGGTCCTTCCGCGCTGCCCCTGATGTTTGTAGAAACAACTGCAGAGGGGTGGTTTGGAAAGACTCCAGTGGCCCAGCCCAAGCTCGCACTCTTTCCCCCTCCAGACCACCTCAGTTCGGCCTACATTCTAAATAAAACTTTCTAAAGGCACTGTCCCCTGGACCCCAGAGCAACCATAATACATCCTAAATGTAAATTTGAGGGCTGCCCAAAAAAGCAACTCTCTGCATAGTCAGCTTAACTTGGACCCCAGCACAGATCCCAGGGAATAAACGGGGGTGTAGGGGACTGTCTGAGGGACATGTGGTAACTTGACTGTAGGGACAGCAGCTGGCTGGCAACCCGCTCCAGTCCAGCCAGGCACTTTTTGAAATTTGAGGGCTTTTGCTGGCAGGGTGAGAAGGGCTAAACCATGCAAGCAAGGGCTAGGCTTGGGCCCACTTCAAAGTTACTGGTTAGTTTTTATTTTTAGTTCAAGTTCAAAATTGTCACACACACACACACACACACACACACACACACACACACACACACAGAAAAAAAATTCTCAGAGGCCTGCAGGCCAACAGCAGCTTTTGGTCTGGGCTGAAACAAGAAAGGAGCATACCACAGGCTCCAGAGAGAGGACTCAGAGGCAGGTCGCCAGGACGTCCTGAAGTCTCTGAAGTAGCATGGTGGCCTCTGTGGGAAGTCCAGGGGGAAGAGAGATCAGATAGGAGCTTAGGACCTATGATCAAACTTCCCCCACTTGTAGATAAGTTCCACGTCTCCTTTGCAATGAGGGGAGAGGGTCAGGCTAGGCTAGCTTTATCGGGCTTCCTTCTTGCCAGAACCACAAAAGACCAATTTCATCCGTGAGAGCTTTTGTCTTCAGAAGGGTTGCAGCTCATCCCGGGAGAGGGCATTGTTCTTCAGAGGGTTTTTAGATCAGCTGTGGGCTCCTGGCGCCCTTCTCCTCTCTTTGTGCCTGCTGCTCCCCTGGACATAAACAACAAATGGTCCCTTTCACCCTGGAGATAAGATTGTGCTTCTCCCAAAGTCACCGCTGTCCTCTTGCAGTTTCTGGAACTGTTTGAATAATGAGGCTCCTTCATGGAGACTGGAGATTCCCTAGGCAGGCCAGGCCAGCTGGACAGTGCCTATAGGGGCTTATCTGGGGCTCACAGTGGGCAAGAGCCCAACAGAGCCTTTTGTGTGACAGTGGTCTGTCCTACTTGGTGGTTTTTTTTTTTTTTTTTTTTTAATGTTTGTATATACTGGACTCTTTCCTTCTGCCTTTTCTATTTTTTTTTTTTCCTGATAAGGGAAACGATATTCTTGAGCACAGAATTCCCTACCTTCCAGGCACAGTGGAAATCTTCAGCCTCTCATTGTTTTTCCACCTCCTGGAAGCTGTCATGGTGCCTGTGGACCCGCAGGGGGAACGGAGGTGATTCTTGTCAGAGTAGTCAGCAACACTGAGCCAGCATATGACCTGGAAGCCCTTCTTCCTTTGGGATGCCGTCCTCCCCACCATGACCTGCTGGACTTCAGGGTAGAAGACCTGGATTTTGGTCCCAGCTGTGCTTCCGCCTAAGATTGTGACCTTAGGCAAGGTTCTTTAATCCTTAAGCTTCTCTTGCTTAATCAGTTAGAGTTGGTGGATAATTCCACCAACTGTATATCTGGAGAATAATGATCAATGGGAAACTAGACTGTATGTTATAGACCAATGCCAAGAGCTATGACCACAATCAATCAAACGGCTGCCATCCTTAGCATTATTATAATAACCTGGGGGTCGTCTGCTTAATGCTCAATGGCCAGGTCTTTTTCCCGCCTGATGTAGCTGTGTGAGCTTAAGCTAATCATTAAGCTTCTGTGCCTTAATTTCCTTATTGGCAAACACAGGAACAGTGAAGACCATCGGCAGGTTTAAGGGAGACGGCACAGGTAAAATGCCCGTCACACAGAAAGTCCTTAAAGAGTGTCGCTTCCCTTTGCTTTCCACCGTGTATTAATTCCTCTAGGCATCCCTGCAATGTTATGAAACTCCTATTACATGGCAGTGCTTATGCCAAGCACTCAGAATGCAAGCACTGAAGACTTGAGAAACCTATTGTATGGCTAAGGTGATCAAGAAAAGACAGTGGTTCTGCATGTGGGAGATAAGGCTGGAGGACACAGGGGACTGATGAGGAGCCGCCCCCATGCGCACACTGAAACTCTACTGTCAAAGGGTCAGACCTAATTTGAGAGCCTTCGGAAGCCTCTCAGATGATATATCAAGGAAAGGGGGTGGTTAGATGTGCATTGTGGAAAGGCCATTGTGGTGTGAGGATGGATGAGACTGGAGTGGGAGGAATGCTGTGGGTAGGAATAGAGGCAGGGAAGCCGAAACGAGAGGTATGGAAATAGTTCAGAAGGCAAATGGGGGCTGTGGTAGACAGTGGGGGAGGAAAAGGTTCTTAACTTGGTGGAAGTTCAGGTGTGTAAAATCAGGACGAGATGTTGACCTAGGTATCTGGGTCAGGAATGCGGGAGGGTATTGATGTCACTGACCTGGAGAGGGAACACATTGGCACAAATGACCTATTTTGAGCGGGACTGTCTTCACAACACAGAGAAATCAAGAATAGGGTCAGTATTATGAGCCACATGACCAGGAAAGATAAAGAAGCCAATGTCCTTTCCATGTAGAAGAAAAAAGGAATTTTCTTTGTTTGTGTGTTTTGGAGTCCCATAAATAAAACAAGGACCCACGTGATCCAATATAGCTACTGCACTACTTTGTAACTCCTTATAACTCTAACAACTATGTAAAAGATACAAAGTGGCCCCTGTAGAAAGGTTCATTATTTGCCAGGCGGTGGTGGCGCACGCCTTTAATCCCAGCACTTGGGAGGCAGAGGCAGGCGGATCTCTGTGAGTTCGAGGCCAGCCTGGGCTACCAAGTGAGTCCCAGGAAAGGCGCAAAGCTACACAGAGAAACCCTGTCTCGAAAAACCAAAAAAAAAAAAAAAAAAAAAAAAAAAAGAAAGGTTCATTATTCATAGATCCATAGGTAATTTTAATTTTGTTTTTGTGTTTTTTTAAATCTTCCATCATGAAAACACATTGTTTTATAATGACAAAAATGCATTTTAGCTCAGTGGAATAAAACAAGAAAAAGATTTGAATAAACACAGAAGAGTCTGTCCAAGAAACCACTAAACATGGAGAAAATGCTCTGTAAAATCACAATGTGAGGCCACTACATAAGCAGCCAAATAGAAAATGGAAAATATCTGATGGATTTATTGGCTATAATATACAGGGAACCCAAAAAGCTAAACAATAAGAAAACAAGCTGCTGTCAGTTAATAGGATAATGAGAATAACAGTTCAGAAAAGACTAAATAAATATAAATGGAAAATAAATATAGAAGAAAATGTTCAATCTTATTTATCCTCAGAAAAGCACAAATCTAAACTGAGATTCCCTTTACTCCACTTGAAATGGCACCCATTTAAAGGCAAATTGAGTTCAATGGGTTATTTAAAAAGACAAAAGTTGGGAGGGGTTGAGGGAGGGGGAGGAACTGGGGGAAGGATAGGGGTGAATATGATCAAATTACATTGTATGAAATTCTCAGATTTTATATTTCTAAAGAGAAGGCATCCTTTGATTATGATACTTAATTTGAAATGTAATAAATACATTTTAAAAACAAACATTAGCATGGATGTAGAAAAGAATGAACACTTACACATTGCTGCTGAAATGTAAACTAATCCAGCCTCTGGAGATGAGCAGAGAATCTCAACAATTAGAAATGCATCCACAATGTGACCCAGCTATCCCACTCTTGAACTTTCACCCACTGGACTCTAAGTCAAACCTCACAGCCACACTTATGGATCAAGCTTTACTGAGCAGTTTGCATAATAGCTAAGTTACAGAGCCATCCTAGCTGTCCAACAATAGAGGAATGGATAAAAAAAAAATGGGACACATGCACAGTGGAACCTTAAAGAAGAATGGCGCTATACTGTTTGTGGGCAAAATTAATACAACTGGAGGTAAAGGTTTTAAGTGAATATAGTTACTAGATTTCTCCATACTGAATTTGTGGTTCCTATATGTTATATACTCATAAAATCATGTATGGGACTGGGGGAGATATGCTCAACATATATGGTATATATGAAGAAAAGTCAATCCATGCCATGTGAAGTCTAGATGGGGGTTGCCCTCATGGGAGTTATAACTAGAAGGGAGCATGAGGAGGCCTTCTAGAGTTCTACCAATGCCTCATTTTTTAATGTTTATGTTTGCTATACAGGTAGCCCTTTCTGATGATGCATTGAGTTCTATGATGTATAATATACCACAATAAAAAGTCACTATTGATAAATATTAGTCTAAAAACCAACTAACATGGTGTTACAGAAATAAGAGATTGGTGATTATGACAGTAATTTTGATTTTTTTTCAACTTCCTAGGACTGAGAAGCATCTAGGATTCAAAGATCTGGGTTTGTTTTCACAAAGGTTGAAAGGGGTGGGAACCACCCTGAATATGGGCATTAACGTTGCATGGGTTCCCAGTTGAATAAACATGAGAAAGCGTGAGCACCAGCATTCATTAGTCTCGGTTTCCTGACCGTGGACATGATGCGACCAACCACCACATGCTCCTGCCACCCTGTCTTTCCTCTCAAGACGCACTGTGAGCTAAAACTACCACTCCCCTCCCCACAGTGCGTTGGTCGGTCATGTTGCCATAGGAACAAGAAAATAACTGACACTTACATAAGACCTCTCCATCCTTTCTACCTGGGAAGATGAGGAACAGTAGCACAGATACAAGGCAAGAAATAAAGACATGCTTTTTATAGCCATTAAACCCCAGAATCTGATGCAGAAAAAGTACTTGGGATGATACATAAGAACAAGTATGCGGTACCAGGAATAAAAAGATGTCATCACTACAGACCCTACAGAATTCAAAAGACTACAAAGCTGTTACAATCTACTTCATACCAGTACCTCTGAAACTAAAGACATAATGAGCATGTTTCTGAGATAAACAGACATAGGAAGAAAGAAAGAAATCTGAACAGTCCTATCTAATGGAGAAGTCAAAATAGTTAATATTTCTCTGCCTTTCTCTCTCCCTTTCCCTCCCTCTCCCTCTCCAGGTATCGATGGCTTCTGTAGTAATATCTGCCAAAGTTAGAGATAGGCCAATCTAGATGAGGTGGCTCAGTAGGTACAAGCCTACTGGCAACTTGAGCTCAACCTCCAGGTCCCACAAGATGAAATGAAAGAACTGACTCCTGAAAGTTGTCCTCTGATTTTGACATGTGACATAACATATTCATGCATACATGGGCACAGACATACAAATACACACACACACACACACACACACACACACACACACACACGCACACAAAGTAATGATTAAAAAATTTAATGTAGTTAGAGATAGCAATGATTTTGTGAATCTTCCCAGAAACTTTTAAAAGGAGTAACAGTCCTCAATTCACACAAGAGTTTAAGAAATCCTGACATCAAAATCTGATAGGAATGTCATAAGAAAATGTGTAAATCAACTTTACTCACAAACCTACATGCAGAAACCTTAAATGTGGTACACACACACAGACACACACATACCAAGACTAAAATATTTATTACGAAAATTCTAACCAGACTTAGTATTTAAAACTGTAACCTGTTACACTCACAGCATAAAGATGCTAACTGATACTAGCCTCCTTATAATAAAAGGAAAATCAGCTCTTAAAAACCAATATTGATTTGCAGGGTTTTTTTTTTTTTTTTTTTTTTTGAGCTTTAAGCAAAGCAGAAGCAAAAGCTGGGTACAACAGAACACAACTGTAATCCCAACACTTGGGAAGCTGGGGCAGAGGGATTTCAAATTCAATGCCAAACTGTGATGCACAGTGGGACCCCACCTCAATTAATTAATTGTACAAGATTACTTGATGAGAAAAGGTATTTTTAAAAAGCAAAAAAATCAGTGCTGCAAAGAAGGCTCAGCAGTTAAAAGCATGTATTGCCCTTACCAAAGGCCTGAGTTTGATTCCCAGCACCCATATTGGGCAGCTCACAATTGCCTGTAACTCCAGCGTGAAGGGATCTAATGTCCTCTTCTGGTCACTTCAAACACTGCACACACACACACACACACACACACACACACACACATACACATAAACAATAAAATAAATATTTTTTTAAAATAAAGCAAGATTTGTACTTAATGAGAAATACTAAAATAGTCCCCAGCAATCCTTTGAAGAAGAAAATAAGCCAAGAATAGACTTCTGTTCAAATGCAGGAGAGATAAGGCACCAAGAAAAGGGGATGGGAAAGCATAATAAAGAGCTAGCTAAAACTGTCAGTGTTTGAATATGCTATTATCTTGTTGACAGAAATTCTAGAAGAATATTTAAGATGATCAGAATTTTTTAAATTATTTAGCAAGGTTGCTGGATAGAAGGGTAATATACGACAGTCAAGTGCATGTTTGTATAATGTTGACGGAGTTCAAATGTGAATTATTTTTAGGTTATGGTAACACTCAACAGTGTCAGCAAATATAAATTATTCCCAAGTATTTTATGTCTGTTGACATTCCTGTGAATAATCTATGCTCGATCTATTCACTTCAGTCTCCATCTGTCCGTGCATTTTCTTTGCTTATTTTTCTTTGTAAAATTGAAAACATTGTTGTAAAGATTTATTATAGATGTGCAGTGGGTCAAGAAAGTAAAATATTATTAAAGAACAGCAAAAGATGGAAGAATGTGTCATTAAACTACAAGACAATACATGTGAGAACAGCTCAGCCATCCAATCAAGCAAGGACACTGAATAACAGAGGGAACAGAAAGCTTTCTCTGTAAGTGGAACTGGAACATTTGACTATGGCTAGCAAGCTTGGGGGGTGATACATCTTTTATTTGTCTGTCTCTGTGGCACAGCAACCTGTAGTAAAACTCATTTTAGGTGTCTTTCATTTCTGAAAAGGACAAGTGGCTCCATAAAGCCTCCATTTGGCAGCATGATAGTCTGGTTCTATAGCCTTAGGGCAAAAAAAAAAGAATTCTTTAAAAGGACACAAAATTACTGACCATGAAGAAACAAAGGCTGATAAATTAGGCTACCCAAAAGATTAAGAACTTCTACTGATCAAAGATGTAACTATGAAGGAAAAGGCAAAGCAGAACCAAAGAGTTAATCAGATTCTGCAGAGTAGCAGAGGGCTCTGTTCAAATGTTGAAATAGCTCTTACATGCCTGTAAAAAATGAATGGCCCAATTTAATACAAATTAATGAGAAAGGTACTTGGAAAAGGGGAAATTTTCAATGGCCAGTACATATGAAAATGATCAGCCTTATTGGTTATGATAGTTAGCTTTGTCAACTTAACACAACATAGACTAGACTCACTTGAGAAGAAAGTCTCATTAAGGGATGTCTGTATGTCTGTATGGGATTGGTTATGTCTGTGGAGGACAGTCTTTTATTTATTTATTTATTTGTTTGTTTGTTTGTTTGTTTTTTCGAGACAGGGTTTCTCTGTGTTGTTTTGGTGCCTGTCCTGGATCTCGCTCTATAAACCAGGCTGGCTTCAAACTCACAGAGATCCACCTGGCTCTGCCTCCTGAGTGCTGGGATTAAAGGTGTGCACCACCACCACCCCGCGGAGGACGGTCTTAGTTTAGTTAATTGACATGGGATTAGCCCACTGTGGGTGGCACCATTCCCAAGGCAAGGATTCTTGAACTGGTAAGAGTGAAGATAGCTGGAAGAAAAGAAACAGACATCACAGGTGCATTATTTTCCTCTCAGCTTGTAGCTATGGATGTAGTGTGCCCAGCTGCTTCAAGTTGTTGACTTGACTTCCCCTCATTAATGGACCTTGACCTGGAATTGTAAACAGAATAAATCCCTTTCTCCCCGAATTGCTTTTGGACAGAGTGTTTTACCACAGCAATGGAAATTAAACTAAAACAATTACATAATATAAGACCATTATATAAAAGTAAAAAAAATAGATAAAATTAATCTAGAACCTCCAATGTCACAATAGGGATAACCTCCAGATAGATAGGCTTCAAGAAGTGTGTGTGTGTGTGTGTGTGTGTGTGTGTGTGTGTGTGTGTGTGTGATGACACAATGACCAGACCAGATGGGTGCCAGGGATATTTGATTTCCCTGTCTGGGTGACCATTTCATGGGTATTTGCTTTATGCTAATTTATGAAACTATATATAGTGTCATATTTTGTACATATTTCTGTATGAATGCTGGACTTCAGGAAAAATGTTTCTAAGGAAAAATAAAGCGTAAATGTCCACAGTCCATTAGAAACAGTTTAAGCCCTGGACAATCCAAGTAGATTGAGAAGAAAAGGTCAGTGAGACTTTGTGAGCAGAGGAAAATTAACAAAAATATGAGAGTTGTTCAAATAGCAAATTCACAGAAAATGAAACTCCCTTTTTTTCCCTCCCACAAAGTCAACACTCAACTTCCTTTCTTCCCCTCTCTTTCTGTTTCAAGTCTTTTTAAATCTGAGAGGCAGGCCGCCTGCTCTGCCAGTTTCTGCACTGAAATGACTCCACACAGTTGGTATCCCTTCCCGACTGCAAGGTAAACAAGTTTCAGCTGAGGGAAAGCGTGTGCCAGTTCACAGGCTACTACACCCCCGTCTCCTGTTTTTCAGTGTGACCACTGTGTAGTTTAATACTCGTCTAAGCCAATACAAATTAAAGATGTGTGGCTTAGCATCACAGGTCCTGGGAATGGTTACTTGGCATTTCTGGGCCTCAACTTCCCCTTAGACACAACAGGGTTAACACAAATGCCTGGTTCCTGGAGTATGCTGTGCAGTAAGGAGCAAAAAATACGCACATAAGCATGCGCGCGCGCGCGCGCGCGCACACACACACACACACACACACACACACACACACACACGAAATCTCAAGGTACTAGGTACCAAGGAGAGACTGTACCCTTCTTTGTTCCCATCTCCTAGGAAACTCCCATTCCAGGTGTCAATATCCACCCAATCTCTTAACCCTCCTCCCCCATCACACCAGGAAAGAATCTGATATCAGTAATTTATATTCCAAGGATTGATTGATTATTCTCCAACTGGAGCTCAGCCAAGCGTTTGCATTTTATGCCTTTTATCCCTAATTGTGGCATGAAAGACTTTTTCCCTTGTTAAAAGAATTTGAGACATCAGCAAGAAGGTGGAAGGCTCTGGGGGAGGGAGAGGGGAAGCCTGAAATCACATTAACCAGATTCTGCTGGTTCTGAAGGTGAATTTGAGTTTGCCCTTTTCAAGTTCCTTTTATTTTGCTGGAGATGGAGTGTAGGGAGAGAGATGGCGCCGACTCATGGATCCTGAGTCCTGGATAGAGACAAGGAGAAGGCAGGTATCTATGGAGGCTGGTAAAATTCAAACTACAGAAATGTTGAAAGAAAGATACCACATTCAGTTATTTTGGGGACCCAAAGAAGCCAACTTGACAAGGAGGTCCATTCCACTGGCACCCACTCCACTCTGAACTCTGCCCTGCAGTCTCCTCCAGCTCTAACCTTCACCAGATCCCTGCCACCCTTTCTCCTTACCCACACATCAGGAGATCTTTCAGATTGGCTTCATTCTGCTTTTAAAACGTGTTCATTCCTTAATCCTCCTTGCCTGGCACCCTAGCAATTATCTCTAGACCTCACTTGTTAGCTCTATCTCTGTCTATACTGTTTCCAAAAAATCAAAATACGCTTTTGTAATGTTGTTTAACACAGGCGTGGCAGAATTGAAATGTTTGAAGAAAAGGGAAGTGGA
Organism: Peromyscus leucopus; assembly: GCF_004664715.2. Lineage (NCBI taxonomy): Eukaryota > Metazoa > Chordata > Mammalia > Rodentia > Cricetidae > Peromyscus > Peromyscus leucopus. The sequence goes on along the minus strand of NC_051069.1, from coordinate 26,033,143 downwards.
GAGACATGTAAGAAACAGAAGAGGAGCCTGGAGAACAAACTGATACAAATTATTAAATACATGACAGCTCAAAGAGCCAATTGAGTAGAAAAACCAACAGGGACGAGGAGAGCGGAACTCCCCAGATCTTGTCTAGCCAGATCCCGCCTGCCTGGAGGCATAATTTTGATAAACAGGCTCTGAGCTGCAACCAAGAGAAGCAGACTCTCTGAGATGGGAATCCAATGGCTGCAGAGGGAGCGGCTGGGCATAGCGTTGGGGCAGAACTCCTACAGCCAACCAGAACCAAACCCAGGCAACCAGACCCAGGCAACAGAACGGTTAGGTTCCAGGTGCACAACAGGGCAGCCAAACCTATTGAGTGCTTGGCTTCTCAGAAGCCTGAGCGACAGGCAGTCGTTTGTAATAGAAGTGGCTGGTTCAGCACGGCCAGGCCGCGGAGGTCTGGAGTCTCTCCTGGGGGGCCTGGGGACAGAAGATAAGAAAAGCAGGAGCCTCTGGGAGTGGGTGGAAACTGGGCTTGGAATGTGGACAGGTGTGTGCGTTGTTAGGGGCAGTGACTGTTCCTTGTGTAACTGGAAGGTAGACTAGTACCACTCGCCCCAGCAATGTCCCTGGAAGTTCACGTTTTCTCTGTGACACCCCCATTCTCGCTCCCTTCTCTTTCCCCTCTCCGAATATACGCCTGACACACGGACCCAAATTCTCACTCAGGACAGAGAATGAAAGGCTCTGTTCCCAAGTCATCATGCTGGAAGCAAATGGCCTCTTGCACATTCATATTAAAATTTGAATATGGGGAAGAAAAAGAGCGGAGAGGGAAGCAGCTAAATTAGCAATGCTCACTCAGCGTGGTTTTGCTTTAATCCAGGCCTGTGACTTGACAGGGCTCAGAATAAACGAAAGCAGATGTGTCCATCACGCCAGCAGATATATTGCTACTAATCCCAGACAAGTCGGCAAAAACACATCACGCCTGGGCCCCACACTGTGTCGGTCTTAATCCGCCTCTAATTGCGCTGGGCACACTGTCTGCACACCTCTGTCCTCCGAGTTCCATGGTTTCCGCTCCCGCGTGGAGGTGACCTCAGCCACAGCAGCAGCTTCTTCTGCTGGAGCAGAGTTAGAGCTGAGTTGGAACAGCCCTTGGCAGGGGGCAAAGAGGGGGTTGTAGCCAGTGTGGCAGGAAGGCGACTCAGCCTAGTGTCAGGAGTGATGCTGGTGTTGCCTCCCCGCCGTCAAAACTGGTTAGATGAGGAAGTTTGTGTGTGGATGTCTAATACGAATCCTCACATAGGAAAACTTCCCAATGCCATTTTCTCCCAGAAGTTGTTTTCATTTATACACAGCCTATTCTGTCACACATATTTCTCAGTCGATAAACAAAAAAGCTAAGTATTGTTGGCGGGAGTGGCTGTTTCTTCTGAATGGGTCAGAGTCACTCATCCCAGAATTGTCCCTGCAGGTCATCATGTTCTCTATGACACCCCAGTCCTCTTTCCTTTCCCTTTTCCTGACCCCCTGAATGTATAGCAGAGCCACTGGCCCAAATTCTCACTCAGGAGAGAGGAATCAGAGGTACTATTCCATGTCATCCTAGAAGAAAGAAATATATAATAAAAAAAGAAGAGTCACAAAGCCAGACTTATAATCCCAGATACTTAAAGATGCTGAGGCAGGAGGATCACAACTTCAAGGTCAGACTGAGCAACAAAACAGAGTGAGTTCAAGGCCAGCCTGGACAGTTTAGTGAGATGCTCTCTCAAAAAATGAAAAAAAAAAAAAAGAATATTTCCCTATCTGTGTGCTTTTAGCAGAAATGTATTACATACCATAATACTAACATAGATTCTATATAATCAGTTAATTGTGTGTGTACATGTGTTTAGCTCTGTGTATAAATATACATTGTAAATACATCTATGTCTATTTGTATGCAAATGCATGTGTGCTTCAAGATCATTGATATCATGTCATAAACACCACTTTGCAACACCTCCAAAGCTTGATGTCCCTCTGGACATGATGGCCGACCTCCATAATCCTCACTGGGAAGCTGAGGAAGGAGGACTGTAAAACAGAAACAAGTGTGGGTACACAGCTTGTCATAAAAATACTTTCTGCTGTTGTCTTAGGGTTTCTATTGCTGTGAAGAGACACCATGACCACAGAAACTCTTACAAATAAAAAACATTGAATGGCTTACATTTTCATTGATTTAGTCCTTTATCATTATGGTGTGAAATGGTGGTGGGAAGGCAGACATGGTGCTGGGGAAGGATCTGAGAGTTCTACATCTTGACCATCAGGCAACAGGAGGTGGTCTGAGTGTCACACTGAGCGAAGCTTGAGCAAAGGAAACCTCAGAGACCACCCCAACATTAATACCTCCTCCAACAAGGCCATACTACTCTAACAAAGCCACACCTTCTAATAATGCCCCTCCCTAAGAGCTTATGGGGGCCAATTACATTCAGACTAGTACAGTTGTGAACATTTTTCTGGAATAGCACCCATATATCTATTTCAATCTGTCAACTACCATATATTATTCTGTTGAATCAATTTAGCATTATCTTTTATTTGTAATTGTGGTCCAAATTTCACAGCCATGGACAAGATGATGCAAAATAAATAGTGACTCTTTTCCAACTCATTAACCTATACTTCAAATCTCCATTTGGTTTGATAACAGAAAACATAATCTTGTCAAGTGCTAGCAAACTTACTTCAGGTTATTGGTTCAGTGAGTTGGAGTTTCTTGCTTTGGAGACCATCTCTCAGAGTGTCACCTATACTCTGGGGGTCCCATAGCATCACTATTATTATGGAACCTTCATCTGTAGCTGGCCCTGATTCTACACCCTATGGGCTGAGCCTCATTTCCCTGGGTGTGATCACACATCCTTCCCACTTAGGGAAGACCAGTTTTCCACCCTTTGGTGGTCTCACAGCTTTCCTCTGACATGTTGCAAGCTACCTTCATCTTGAGTCACCCAGAGCTTCCTGGTGAATACTTACTGCCAATCAGCTGCCTGGGATCTCTTGTTCTCATCAGATAAAAATCAGGACTAGGCCAAAAGTGGTGTCTGGGGTGCCAGCAGGCAGTTCAGTGCCCTGCAGTGCTAAGGGGAAGTGGATGAGGCTGAAATTCAGAGGTTGAGAGTTCTGGATCTGAGTTTGTCCTACAGTACCAGTACTAAAGGGCAGAAACAAGCAACAAGGGAGCTCAGTTCTGAGGTTCAGTGCTCAGGGCCTTCACTGTCAGTGACTCTGCTCTGAGTGACTGGTGATCCATGTGATGGGAAACAGCAGCAGTTGATGGCCAATGTTACTGCTCTCAAGTCCTCCCAGGACCTTTATTTCATACCAGGAGATTCTTGGTCCATGCATGTCAGGATCCTTGGGCCTTGGGGCTTAGCAGCTTCCCAGAATTCTTCCAGGGGTCTGGGCCTATAACCTCTCATCTACAACTCTTTACAGCACTCCACAGTTTTGGCTTTCCACCTTCTCTCCCCCTCTCCCTCTGACCTTCATGGTTTCTGGTCTTTGGAATATTACTCTTGGTCACTCTCTGGATTCTCTGATGCCTTCTTGCTGTTATGACTGCTGCTGATGTGGTAACTGCTATTTCCTCTTGTGTTACCAGCTTAGCCTGCTCCACCCGCAGTAAGATCACAACCACGTGAGAAAAGCCCATTCAGGAAAGCCTCTCAGTGGACCTAGTGCCACAGCACAGGTTGAGTGACTCAGAACACAAGCTGAGGAGCCACATAGAAGCTCAGTGGATAGAAGCACCCTACAGGGGCTGACAACTTGAGTTCAATCCCAGGGACCTCCAGATACATTCATCATTCAAATAAAATATATATAAAATAAATATAATTTTTAAGGTGAGCTAAGTGGACTAATTATGTATCCAGAAAAGGGCATGGCATGCTTTTGACATGCAAGTGAGAAACTATAATTTTTAACAATTGCATCACAGCTTCTAGGTCCACCAATCACTAGGAAAAATCATAATCTCACAGGTATGCCAATTACAAGCCTTCTGCTGGTTCATCAAAGAAAACATTCTCCCCTTAGCCTAAGAGAATAGCTGTAGATGAACAGGATCAGTGAGGGCTCATGGGGCCTAGATGTCTTCCCAGAAAGGGACAGCTTATCTGGAGTAGTCATACCTAAAGCAAGGCCTCCAGAATTAGAGCAATGATGTGGTGGTCCCCTGAAGCTGCTGGGGTGTTTGTAGAGCCATCAAGAGGTGTCCAAAGCAACCAGGCTGACAAAGAAGGAGCTGAATGCTTGGGTGTTGGTCCCTAGCTGATGCCTATCAGGAATAAGGGGAAGATGTATCAGCTGCCCGTGAAGGGATCAAATGGCCCACTCCCAAGACAAAGAAAAGAAGTACTGAGGCCTTCTATGGTGAAAATTAATCTTTAATGTTAACATGCTTAAGATAGGAAACATGGTACAGTGAGATGGCTCTCTTTTGATAAGGATGAGTCTTAATTTTCATAAAGTCTGACATGTCAATCTTCGTTTTATGTTTAGTATTTTACTGCCTTATTCAAAAAGTCTTTGGCCCAAGGGACTGTTCAGAAAGTCAGGACCAATGAAATAGATAGAACTCTAATGTCACTGTCAGCAAAAGCTGTGACTTGAATATGTTTCTCTGATTCCTTGCCTCAGGGAAAAGTAGTCAATCTACTATCATTTCAGTGTGGTGGGAACTGTAGGGCTTTTTATAAACCCTCTTAATTTAAGGAATTTCCCTCCTTTTGCTAGTTTGTTGAGAAGTTTGTCTATGCAACCATAGGCAAATACTGAATTCCATTAATTTTTTTCTTTGGTATTGACAGAATCACATGAACTCTTTTCATGATATAAGGTTAACTACACTTATTAATTTAAAATGTTGAACCAACCTTGCATTCCTGAAATACAGTTTATTTATTCAGGATCTATTTTCACTTTATCTAGTTGTGGTTTGTCTTTGCTATTTCTTTTTTGGGTGATGTCTCTTGCTTTTCACAGATATTCATCTATTCTTGATCATCCTCACAGTGATCCTGTTGAGTTTTTATATAAAGATCACACATAAAATGAGTTGGAAACTGTTCATTCTTTGTTTCTGGAAAAATGTGAAAGTTTAGTCAATTTCTTTCATAACTACTGATAAAATTCACCATGAAGGCAATATGACCTGAAAGTTACCAATTTTCCAATTTCCATGTGATTCTTCTTTGAGCTAAGTGGGATTTAAAGTGTATTGCTCAAGCTGGGTGGTGGTGGCTCACGCCTTCAATCTCAGCACTCGGGAGGCAGAGGCAGGCAGATCTCTGTGAGTTCGAGGCCAGCCTGGTCTACAGAGCGAGACCCAGAACAGGCACCAAAATTACACAGAGAAGCCCTGTCTCAGAAAACAAATACATGTATGCAGCATCATTGGTATTCTTTCAAGACGGTATGTGTTTTTTTTTCCCAAACGTCTTATGATATTTCCCTTGTCCTTGATTTTTAATGTTGTGCTATATTTTAAGATGTGGTTTTGAAAGTTTTATTCTAACTGAATATTTTTATGTTGTTCTGGAATATTCTTTATTTAACCAAATCTGTAGCTTTAAAATTCAATTTATGGTTTAAATTTTTAGTTTCCTTTTTTTTTTTTTTTTTTTTTTTTGTTAGTTGCCGTTCTGTGCTATGGAAACACTTTAATCTCAACTCACCACTAGTGTAATGCATATTTCTTGCTGAATTTATTTTTTTTTTAATTTGTAAGGTGATGTTTCTTATTAGGTTTAGAGAAGTTTTCCCTTATGATTTTTTTTTAGACTTGGCGCTTGTTCCATTATGCCCTCCTTCTGGAACATCAAGGTGGGACACACAGTTTTTAAAAATGCCCATGTCTCACACTCCACTTAGCTCAGACTTTTATCAGGAGGAAACTTCCAGACATGTGTGCCAAGAAAAGAAACTCGAACAGATAAAAATGTCTTTGCAGAGTTGGGACGACACAAACTGGGTTTCCAGGAGGCTAACAGAGCAGATTTCTAGGTCATGATGCTAGAGAGGAGAGAGCTATGCAGAAGAGACTCAAACATCTACTTAGGGGTGTTCTTTATTCTTAACTGAATACTAATTGCACACGTATCACATGAAATTCAATGAGACTGGAAAATGACAAGTAGGTTAATGCAAGCTTTAAAACCGTGTGAGAGATCGCAGAGGGCTGGGAGACACTCACACTGCTCCCAGGTGGAATGGAGGGTGGTTGTGAACACTCAATGTTGAGTAAAGACTCCAAAGGAGCTAGGTAATGTATTAAAGTCTGTGGCAGACCTGCACATGCAAAATCTTTTAAAGACTTTTAAAAGGACCAAGCAGATCAACAAGTCATTTAGCTGCTACTCTTCAAGAACAATAATAAAATTCAGCAGCATGACAATCACAGTGCTAGCATCCAATCAAAAACTAACACCTAGAATCCTGATAATACAACCACAATCAGAAGATGAATCTAGTTAACAAGTTAACTCAGAAATAACAAAAATGATGGGACTGGCAGACAATTCAAAACATGCCTTGAAACTCGTGAATTTAAAGGAAACCATAGATGTCACTTTTGTTGGAATGACTATTAATTTGGATAAAAATTATTCTCAGTATTTATAACGTACACAAATACTTAGTAAAGTGTTGAAACAAGGCTGTGCCCTGCTCTAAGTGAGTCTATATTGCACTTGACAGTGGCTTTCAGGCTGTGCCTGGGGTGACTTTATTTAATAAGCACCACTTGGCTCCATTTTGAGATCAGATGTACAGACAGGACCACTCTGAATCTCACGATGCACATAAACAACACCACTTACCCAGAGTCTGTCCAGCACCACCCGTGTGGCACATACTAATAAATTATTTGTTCCTGAAAAAAAAAAAAAAAAAAAAAACCAGAAGGAACCACCTGCATAGTTATTAGATTGGCAATATATTAACCAATGGATATATTAAAACCATATCTGAAAAACCGGGCCTGAGGACTTACCAAACACTATACTGAGGAAGGGTGCCACACCCTCACCTAGACCCCATAGAGAAATACACCTAACGCTGATACCAGTGACCTCCGTCCAGCTTATCATCCATCCAACTAGTGTGTGCACCAAGGGACCGACAGGCAGAGAAATTCTACCTGTTTCTAAGCTTCAGCTCAGCTCTACCCCACCGACTTTGAAAGTATACAAGCTCCTGGGGACTCTTCTCTCTCTGCCTCTCCCTTTGGCATAGGGGCACTGGGCTTATAGACACATACTACCTACCACACCTGACTTTTGTAGGTTCTGGGTGCTTGAACTTAGACAGACCTATTTGCACAGCAAGTACTTTCCCCACTTAACCATTTCCCTCCCTGTCCCACTTTATAATTTTTTTCTCTAGTTCTTGTAGTTGTTTATGGCAGGCATGTAAGCCAGCCTCTTTGTCCCGATTGAATGGAGGTGTGGGTTTTTTAAATATTTTCTGCTCTTATTTAGGGAAGAAACAGAACTGACTACAGATGGAACATAGATTAGGAAACAGAAGAACAAAAATAAGTCATAACAGAGAAATGAATAGATAAAAGAGAAGTCGGTTGGGGTAGGGCATGCCTGTAACTGCAGCATTCAGGAGGCTGAAGTCTGGAGGCAAGAGGTTTATCAATTCAAGGCTGCCAAGACTACATAGAGAGACCCTGTCTCAGAAATAAATACAAATAAAAAAGAAAAGAAGCGACCCGAGTTCCTGCTGCCTAGCTTTCATGGCCAGAAGGTGCTATGCAGACTTCTGGAGGATTAAAAAGTCATCAATGGTCTTACCCAGCATTGGATGCTGAATGTTAGAATACGAACCTGCCAGGCAAGATGCACCCACTGGTACAATAGTGCCATGGCTGGTAATAGAGTAGCCAACCACTTTCTGATTGGTTTTGAGACCTGCTTCACAGGATAAAATTTATGCCTGGTGCTGTAAACATGATCAAAAACCCACAGGTGAGGAGGCACTAGGCCCTAGGAGGGAAACTATCATTGTTTTGCTAAATGGTAATGTTGTTAAGCTGCCTTCTAAATATTTATGTTTATGCCCAGCTGTGTGCCACTCTTAAACTTGGTCAGAGAAGCTTCTTTCTGCAGTGAGCAGAGGTTAATGCAGAGACTCAAAACTGGTCAAGATGCTGAGAACAGGTAACTGTGAGTGCTCAGCCCTAAATGGGATATTGGTATCAACCCCACTATCCACCTAAGCTCAATGGTCATCACAAAGGAGGGAATGGAAAGAGCTGGAAGATAGGGAAGAGTGCTATGAAAGGTCATCTTCTGGACATGGCATGGCCATTGCACTCATGAACTCATGGCATATGTGCTTATCTGTACAAGACCAAGCCAGTAAAAATTCCAACACAAGCTTCCACACTTGGCACAATCGTTTTCTTCTGGAAATAGGGCCACTTGTAGGTTGTCAGTGCACCAGTGGATAACCCTACACACAGGCACTTATAGACAGCACAAAGTGGAGTGGATCTGTATCTATATGAATGCATGCCACATGTGAGTGAAATGCCCATGGAGGCTAAAAGAGGGAATTAGATTCCCTGGGCTGCAGTAACAGGAAGTTCTGAGCCACCTGACTTGAGTGTCAGGTGCTGAGAATAGGGCTTAGTTTCTCTGGAAACACAGCAAATGCTTGTAACCACTAAAGCATCTCCCCAGGACCCGACTGCATTTGTGTTTATAGGTCTGATCTACTCACTGTGTCATCTCCATTTCATCTGTGGTCAACTCTGCTAGTTCACTTGACCCCTTCACTTCTTATTGCATGTTTTCCTTCCTTAAACTCTGATCAAGTTTAAGAGTAGCACACAGCTGGGCATAAACATACATATTTAGAAGGCAGCTTAACAACATTACCATTTAGGAAAACAATGATAGTTTCCCTCCTAGGGCCTAGGACCTCCTCACCTGTGGATTTTTGATCAAGTTTATAGTACCAGGCATAAATTCACGTGCTCGATTACTGTTCATCAATCATCACCAATGAAAAGTCTTTCCAAAATTCAATATACTAAACTAGTCCAGATATCATTAACCCAGTCTTCATACCTCCAATTGGTCAGTGAAACCAGTCAACTAGATGTGCATCAGGACTCCTTACAGAGTATGTGAACAAAGAAGAGGCAAGTGGGTATGCTGGAGAAAATGAAGCTTTCCAGGAAATGGGAGGAAGGAAGGGCTAGGGGGTGAGAGAAGAGTGAGAGATGGTGTTTGGAGGGGTCTGCTCTAGAGACTGCACCAGTGAAGCTACTTTTCTTTCTTTTGACACCATGACTTACTCTGGTTTATATTCAAGTTTACATGTCATCACCAGAAATTAGAAGCAAAAGTTCAAAGTTTGAGTCTACACCTGTCTCAGCTTCTTACAGGTGAAGTTCTGTAATCTTCTGAGGACTACTGACCCAGAACTGTGTGCATCCACAGGGGTGAGAGTTGTTTAAAGCAATGGTGGAAAAACACGTGCAGAGCCTCCTGGGCTGCTTTCTTATTTTATGTCTTTCAGGCTCACTTGACTCTGTCTTAATGTTCCCTTTTATAGTAACTCACAGGGTGATGGGAAGAGAGTCCATGGATTATAGCCACTTGGCCTACTTTGACCTTTTGGGCAGCTCAGAGTCACTTAAGAGCCTGTTACTGACTGTGACACAGCAGAGTTTATCTAAAAGCTATGGGCTGAGTTTAGTGGTCTTTGCCAAGACTGCTGTGACTGTGGGTAGCCAAGACCACAAAAGGGTGTGAGAAATGATTACATGCTTAGAATAGTATAGGGTGTGTCCCGAGTTTACAAGCATTACTGGGCTTGTAGCTTAACCAGATAGACAGCCTAGAATTTGCATGTACTATGTTATCAGGGAGGAGACAAGATCGTGGTGTTGGGGGAGCTGTGGGGGGGGGGACTAGGTTATATTTATTTTTAACTTCCTTCCTAATGGACCCAAAGGAGATTATAGGGCTGCAGTTCTTTTCTGTTTTTATAGGTTGTTGTGAGCTTCCCTCATTGTATTTAGAAGTTACCCCTCTCCGAGTAGTGAAACACAATGTGCTTGGTCCTCCCTCTGTCTTCCCTGGCAGCCCCTCTACAGGCAAGAGAATGGGCTCAGCCAATCAGAGGCTCCCTCCTTACTGGCAGCTTGATGTTTGAGTGGCAGTGTGAAGATGGAGTGGTAAGAAATTTGCCATAGAATTATCAGTGAGGGCAGCTGGGGTGATGGGATGGCTGTCCTGGACACAGTTTCCCCTACACAAAGTTCATTGCACTTCTTCCTTCTTGGCCCACTATGGGGACCTCAGTTCCTGTCTGTTACGTGAGGCTGCTCTTCTCGTCTTCTTCTAACTCTGGCAGCTTCTAATAGAACACTTATTTTATTAAAGAGAGCAACAAACAGAAACACATCAACTGATTGGGATTAGCTTTCAAATCGGGAGGCTGTAGATCACAGTGGTTGAAAACATGGGCTCAGGAGCCAGATTGCCAGGGCTCAAATCTCCAGCTTTGCCACTTAAAGAAGTATGAGCTAGCTTCTGTGTACATCAATTCCTTATTTTCAAGTGTGGAAGATAATGGTTTCATTCTCATGGGGTCATTTAACTATAGAGATGGGGTGGGGAGAGAGAGAGACAAGAGAAACAGGAAGAAGAATGAGAAGAGGAGAGGAGAGAAGAGGAGAGGAGAGGAGAGGGGAGGAGAGGGAGATATTTGCCATTCATTGACATTCATGGCATACAGTAAGTACAAGAAATGAAAAGAATTCTGGTGAATTATGGGAAACCTGACATTAGCTAGCTTTGACAAGGTAGAATTCAGTGAATACCCCATTTTTAGTCTAAGGTAGATTTATATTTTATAGAAAGCAGTAATGAATTGGTTGACCAAATTGTTACCTCTGTCCATTGGGATAAAGTGTCCATTTAGACAAAGCTTGGAGATTTGATGCTGGTACCTCCAGATGGACAGGTTAAGGCAGCTTAGCTTAGAATGGAGGGTTTTTGAAAGAAAACTGATAAATTGAAAATTTTAATTCTCGCATTTTCTATGAACTCTATGAAATAATCACTCATCTTTAGGGTTGAAATAAGTGAGAGCAAAATTTACCAGATTCTTTTCTCCTGAAGATTGCCAAATCATGACATCTGTCAAAATAATCAATGTGTGATGTCTTTTCAGTGGGCTTCCATTCAGGAATGAAAGGAACATGAAAGTCTGGATTAGCCACAGAGCAGGAGTTCCAGGCACCTTGGTGGCTAGAATCTCTGCCCTTCATTGGCCCACTTCCACTCTTAGAAATAACCTTCCTGCCTCAGGGTCTAAGGGGACACCATCTAACAAGTCAATTTCCTGGCCAATCTACCCTCTTCACTGATGTTCCAGTCCCTTCTTTTCCCTAAACCTGTGATTAAATTAGATCCCATTATACTCCAAGGAATAGACAAGAAGTCAAACCAAGAGAGAGGGTACTTTGTCTCAAAATATTTGCAAGACTTGTAACTATATATAATATACTAAGTCCCTGGAATATGTATGAGGAATAACTTAGAAGAGCCCGTACCAGTTGGACAAAACATAACTGTAGTTTGGACTGAATTTATCAGTGTGGGCAAAATTGCCAGAGGTCCCAGTTTGGGAGTTCTTATTGCTACAGAAGCTTCTACACATACTTAATGTGTGTTTGTGTTCAATGCTGGCCATCACTAAATAAAACTATAATATCAGAAACATTTCAGTATAATGCAGATACAGGAATTTTAATTGCAGATGGTGTGTCTGTGCGCATGTGTGCGTGTGCGTGTACTTTGATCTTATCTTTCCCGTCCCTATCTGGCCAAACTCCTTATCCTTCACACACATCCCTGTCTTATGTCTTATTTTCACATTTTTTTTTTTTTGGTGGCACACTGCATTTAAGTAGGCTTGCTTGCACAGCATGGATGGGGGGGGGGTTGCTTACTCAAGCAAGAACAAATTATCAGTGACTATACCACTCAAGAATACATGACACCTGTTCCCTCAGTGACTATCAACCAAGAGGAGGATGGGTTATGAGTCCCTCCTTCATTTTCATTCAAAATGGAATGTCAATGGACCCAATCTCATTCAGATAGTCACCGCTGCTGTTCCTGAGCTCATGGGTGCACTGGCCATGTCACAGCCAGAAAACAGATTTTTCATTTCTTCCCATCCTCCAGCTCTGACATGCTCTCTGTGTCCTCTTCCATGATGTTCTCTGAGCCTTGAAGGGAGTGATGTAAATATCCTGCGAGGGCTTAGCACTCAACAGTCTTGTTTTCAGCATGTGGAGCAGCTGTGAGTCTCTGTGTTAACTGTTAGCCAACACAAAGGAGCTTTTCTGACCAAGACCAAGAGCAACACAAATCTATGGATATAAACACAAATATTTAGAAGGCAGTTTGACATCGTGTTCATTCAGCAAAGTGACATTAGTAGGCCACTCTCTCCTGATGACCTATGGTGGTAACTTAGATTCTAAGTGGGTACTTGAGTAGTTGGTGTGGACTTTCTTCCAGGGTATGTATCTTCTCTTCATTAAGTTTCTGGTTTTTGAACTTGGGTCCAGAAATTGAGTGAGGTGCTATGACCACTAGAACATGGTGGCATGGCAGTCAGATCTCTGCTCATTTGCTTATGTATGTCAAGTGAGACATTCCAGGCATTGCAGGAAAAGTTGTGTTTACAAGCGTCCCCCTTGATCCACGATTTTCTTGGCCCCCCTATAATCAAATGGTGCCAGATGACTATCTCTGCTCATTGAGATATGGGAAGAAATAATGTGTCATTTCTGGAATGAAGCCTCTATCTCCAAGTCACCATATCATCAATGCCCCTGGAGAGTCTTACTCAATCTAGGACAATGTGAATGACAAATAAACTTTTAAGTGAGAAGTCTCTGAGATGGGAATCATTTTATTAGCACAATATAAAGCAGGCTATCCTGACTAACTCAGTGAATAACACATCCTTATAAGCAAGGAAACCAAGGAGCCATTAACCACCACCAATGATGTCATGGATTAGACCATTTTTCTGCCACCATCAGACCTTTTTCCATAATGTAGCCAAGTTTGACCTGCTTCTTGTTTACTCATCCTAGAATCCTTCTAACCTGTGACATCATTGTTCATAGTTGATGGTTCCTTGGGTCCCTTGACTGTAAAGAGGGATTATTCACTGAATTAATCAGGATGGGCTAGCTTATGTTGTGCTAATAAAATGACTCTCAAGTCTCAGAGCCTTTTCACTTAAAGGGGGCTTGCTCATACTTTTTAAAGTGGCAAACTCTAGCTGCAGTACATTATAGCTGCTACCAGTCTAGACCACACTGAGCATTCATCAAAGTATTTTTCCAAGATTCTTCCACCTCCTACACCAACCACTGTCTGTTTAAAGGGTTTCCTGAAAGAATATTTTTATGGCCTTCCTTTAGGGTCTTATGGAGTAAGTTTATATATATATATAAACTTACATATAACATTAGTATATGGGTTTATGTGTGTGTGTGTGTGTGTGTGTGTGTGTGTGTGTGTGTGCGTATGTATATTAGAAAAGCTTTTTTGTGAGCGGAGCAGTGGTGGCGCACACCTTTAATCCCAGCACACGGGAGGCAGAGGCAGGCGGATCTCTGTGAGTTTGAGGCCAGCCTGGTCTACCAAGTGAGTTCCAGGAAAGGCGCAAAGCTACACAGAGAAACCCTGTCTCAAAAAACCAAAAAAAAAAAAAGAAAGAAAGAAAAGAAAAGCTTGTTTGTACTGGATGACAGTTAATGCAGAGACTCACAGCTGCTCCACATGCTGAAAACAAGACTGTTGAGTGCTAAGCCCTCACAGGATATTTACATCACTCCCTTCAAGGCTCAGAGAACATCATGGAAGAGGACACAGAGAGCATGTCAGAGCTGGAGGATGGGAAGAAATGAAAAATCTGTTTTCTGGCTGTGACATGGCCAGTGCACCCATGAGCTCAGGAACAGCAGCGGTGACTATCTGAATGAGATTGGGTCCATTGACATCCATTTTGAATGAAAATGAAGGAGGGACTCATAACCCATCCTCCTCTTGGTTGATAGTCACTGAGGGAACAGGTGTCATGTATTCTTGAGTGGTATAGTCACTGATAATTTGTTCTTGCTTGAGTAAGCAACCCCCCCATTCATGCTGTGCAAGCAAGCCTACTTAAATGCAGTGGGCCACCAAAAAAAATGTGAAAATAAGACATAAGACAGGGATGTGTGTGAAGGATAAGGGGTTTGGCCAGATGAGGATGGGAGAAATAAGATCAAAGTACACTACATGTATGTATGAAATTGTGGAAGAACTTTTTTTCTTCAAAAAAGAGTCTAAGATACTGCTGGTATTTAGCCTCTGACAGAAGCCAATGACTGAATAAAAAATACACAATCGACATCAGGTCTAAAGTGATACTAATGCTGGGATACCCAGACCACCAGAGTGATAGAATACTTGAACGGAGGTTGATACCTGGAATGGGATGAACAGAGTTTTCACTTATATCACTTAATGGCTCTAGACCAGTGTCTTAACTAATGGAATAAATATTCCCATGAAATCCTTCAACAGAAGTGGGAAGAGCATGGTGGGGAAAAACGACAGGAAGACATTATGCATCATGATTCCATTATAATAATAAAATAGCAACTATGGAGTAGGAGAATCATGGAACTTGATGCTACCTTCAAACACCTGGGGGAATGCAAGGGTGGCAATGCCCAATCTAGGGCTGTTTTGTTCTTTGCTTTAACCACTGCCACAGAGGGATGAGGTCTGAAAGACAGCAGTGGATGGTAAGACCTGAGTATGACTCCATTGCCGGGTGTTTCCTTCTCTAGCCTCCTCATTAGAACAAATCATTAGAGCCTTGCTGTTGAGGATGGAGTTCTTAACCTGCCAGATGCTCCCCCCACCCCACCCCCACTCCTTTCAATTTCAAACAGCTAGAGAAATACTAGAAACAGTTTTCTTTCACTCACTTGATAGAACACCTTTATGGCTTTCTGAGAGATGTCTTAACTCTCCTTTAAGCAGCATCTCTCTCTCTCCCCCCTGTGCTAGAAAACATGACGAACTGAGTTAAAAATCTGTGCTAACGGTTGAGCCAAATGGTCAGGGAGTTAGAAGGAGCAGATTCTGAAGTCTGTGTGAGTGAACCTTTCCTACTTCAGAGAATCTGAAGGTATGAATCAGTCTTCTCCAATGTTCACAGGGCTCACTGGTGACAAGCAGAATAACAAGTTTCCAGAGGTGTACCCAGTGCAGTGAGCTGGCCAGTGACTGGTGAACTGCAAACAGGAATCCAGACACACTGCACTGCAGGCCACCACCAGGTAGACAAAGTACCATTCCTGCCACTAAGTGTGTCCAGAATTGTATTTTTTGTTCACTAACCAGGGGCCAACCTGCTTTACTGAGTGCAATTCCTCCTCCTCACAAGTAGATGGCAGCCTGCCAAGATCAATTGGACGTCATGAAGGACTCTGCTTACCATTGAGAAACCAGGAAACACTGTATCACTCTCTTTGCCTTGAGTGTACCCACCAACCCACAGCCTTGTTATGTCCATGCTTATCTCAATACTTAATCCCAATGCTAATCCTAGACCTGTGAATGTTACCTTACTTGTCAAAAGCTACTTTATACATGCTATGAAGTAGATGGCTCTTGAGACAAGAAGATTACCCTGACAAGCCTAACATGAACACACAATTCCTGAAAAGTGAACACTCTTACTTGGCATGGGGTGGGGTTGAGCATTAGGATTCCAAAGGTAAGAACAATGCAGCCTGCAGCTGCTGGTTTTGAAAATAGAGGAGGGGACCTTGAGCCACCAGAGGACACCTAGTACAGAAGCTAAGACCTCCCTCCATACAACCACCTTCAAAGACCCAATTTCTGTCAACACCTTGATAAAACAAAACAACAACAACAACAAAAAGCAACAAAACAAAACAAAAATGTACTGCCAGAGCCTTTTTCCAGAGGAAAGAAACTCAGCCATGTCAGATAGTACCTTGGTCAAGTTTCTACTGTTCAGAAATGTGAGATAATCAATTTGTGTTCTTTTAAGACACCAAATTTGTGTGTGTGTATGTGTGTGTAAGCAATTAAAAACCATAACATTACTCAAAGTTCCCATGAACAAAGCTAAGTTGGTAGTGGGATCCTGTTCTTTGGAGTATAGTGTCTGTTGTAAGTGAAAAAGTATTAGTAGCTTAGAAGTGGAACACAGGAGTCAAGTAACGGAGAATAAGTCTCCCGCTCATCAAGCTGTAGAGATGGTGGCTAACAACCCTATTCTCTGATACAGTTCTGCTTTCACCGAGATCTCCTGGCCTCTGGTGGAAGGCTGATTACATGGGACCCTTCTACACAGGAGCGATGGTGCCCCTCCTACTCTCTAACCACTGGACAAAACCGTATTCTGGATTAGGATTTTTCTCCTTCTCTAACATCATTTTGTCACATGTCATCCATGGTCTAAACAGAAGCCTTTGGCACTGTCCTGAAAACACACACACTATCTCCTGTTAAGTAACTCATTTTGCAGAAAATAAGACAATGCATGGACCAATACCCACAGGATTCACGGGTCCCATCATGTACCCATCATTCTTAATGAACTTACAGAATGAGGATATGACCTTTGTAAAAGTTGTGCTGTTGTGGGATAAATCTTGTGAGATTAGAGTGTATTTTGTAGGGAGTAGTGTATGTTTTGAGTATGCAATAAATAAAGGGTGTTGTTTCTTCCACTGACATAGTTCTCAGGCTCAGAAATTGAGGCATGAAAGTGGTATGTGGGAGTGTGTGCACACATGTGGAGTAGTGGGGGCCATTCAAGGCCCACAGCTATAATTGGTGAATCTGCTGATCATGTTTTTTCTTCTGTTCTTGTCACTGCATTCTGATTATTTATCCCTTGGTTTTAACAGCTAATATTTAACAAGCACTTGGGTGTATGATGTGGTACATGTTTCACATGTAATAATTCATTTAGTTACCATAACAGCAAATACAGTTTTAAAAAAAAAGAGCACATCATTGACTACATTTTATTAAGCTTGGAGAAGTGGTAATTCCCACCAATCAGTTCAAGCTCAGTGCTCATGCCCATAACCACTGTTCTCTCCTACCTGTCAGCAGAGGTTCATCTTTATGAGGAAACACAATCATTCCACTGAATTGGAAGTATGGCCTCCTGGATGTCTGGAGCTTCTCATACCACTGGAAGAAGATGCCCAAAAGTGACTTTGTAGTATATTAGATGGGGCATAGGATTGCTGCTATGGAAGGAGAGAAGGGAATAAATTCAAAGAATCTCCAAAGAACTTACTCATTACATCCTTCACAGAGGTTAATGTTCATGAATACTTAGGCAGAATCATCAACAGCCCAGTTCCCTTCTCCCTTAGATATGACACTGGGGCAGTGGGCACCCTGACCTAGGAAAGAACCCCAACTAGTTGATATGCTACATAAAATGAAAAGAAACATAAAACAAGCAACAACATAAGAAGTTATAAAAGTCAACCACAGTGCCGTGTCAATGTGCTATGGTCTCTCTGTATTTCTCTCCTAGCGGAGTCATGAATTTCTCTTCTGTCTTCTTTTCATTTTTGTTATGATTTTATATGATGCACTTGGGTGCTACCTAACTTCCAACGTAGATTGTGTGTAACAGTAAAACACCGTTGCCAGAAGTCCTCAGGGGAAGTTAAGAATAGCAAGATCTCAGGCTGTCTCTCTCTGGGGACAGAGTGGGTGCAGTTATGGGTCTGTGAATGACAGCTGCATTGGCTAAAACCTCCTATCCTTCCCTTTTCTCATTCCTTCCTTCTTTTCTTCCTTCCTTTCTAGTTTTTAAGATTTGTACTTAAGAGATTAGACCTGGATTTGGGCCAAGCAAAAGGATCCATTGCAATGAAACTCTGCCTTTCCCTTACCCCTTTACAACACCGAATTTCTCTTTCAATTATTGCAGAAGTGCCCATTATATCATGTGTTCCTGGTATTACCTGCTGCGCTACCAGTGCCAAAATGCTACTTCCATCTTGTTTCCAAGTGAACAACTCACAGGAACAGCCTTAGACTTGGCTGACTTATCTCTCTTCAGACCTTAAGGGTTGAATGAGTAATGCAAGATGAAGGATGGTTAGAGCTCATTTGCATCGTTGATGCCACTGTCCAGAAAGGGTCCTGCACATTGCAACCTGAAGACCCCCCCCCAGAACTAGAATGATATTTATTTCTCTAGGAATAGGGCAATGGGTGGAGAGAAGCTGTGTTTTGTCCAATTTAGAGATCTCAGGAAGAGTAAGGCACAGTCAAAAATGTCAGTGTAGTGAGGGTGCTGGCTGGTTGTTAGAGGGGACCTATTCTGACATTAAGATTGTAACAACATTCTTTTTCCTAACAAAACTAGGGATAACTTCTAAGTCATAGAGAGTTTTTATTTACTCATAAGATTTTTTTTGTGTGTATATATGTGATATGTATGGTATGTGTATATGTAACAGGTGTGTGCAAGGGTATGTGTGCATGTGTGTGTGCACATATGTGCATAAGCCCACCCATACACCAGAGCATATCAAGGCCAGTTGATTTTCTCAACTCTAATTCCTCGGGCACTACCAATCTTGTTATACCAATCAAGATCCCTCACTGGCCTAAAACTCCCCCTTCCACTAGGCTGGCCAAGGAGCTCAGGGGTCTTCCTGTCTCTCCAGACTGTTGAGATTACAAGTGTGTACCATCACAGCAGGCTTTTTATGTGGGTTCTTGGGACCAAGCTCAGTTCTTCATACTTGAAAGGCAAGCCCTCTACCCAATGAGCCATCTCCCTAGTCCTGTTCATATGGTTTTTACACATAAGACAGTGACAAAAATTGAAAGGTTTTGTTTTGCCCTCAACTCCCACTTTATGAAACTTTGCAACTGGTGAGACAGAACCAAGGCTGCATGAAAAACGACGAAAGTAGAAGCCCTGGGATCTTAGTAAATACCCAAATATGGAAGCACAAATCACGAACTGTATGGGAATGAAGGTCACCAAGAATATGGGAGCCCCCAAAATGCCAATAGGAATATAGAAGCCCAATATAAGAATGGGAAGGGATTCAAATGTAAGGTGTGAGGAGATAGGAACTAAAGGCTTTTCAGCAGAAGCATCCCTTTCAGCGAGGGGCTTTTTCAGTCTGAGGAGTCCTAGAGTTAAGATGTGGTAGTGACTTGTTTATTTGTCTCTCTGATACTTCAGCATTTACCCCAATATCTGGCTCCAGATTTTTTATTAAAAGACCATTTAACAATCTGTGTTACATCTGGCATCCAACTTGTGGGGTACGAATTCATAAAAAAGCCACTTCTTGTCTGTGGCCTTGCAGTCCCTGGCTCAGGTCCAAGCTGCATGTGGCCGGAATCTCCACATACTCCCTACCCTACAGGCTAGGTTTTGTTGCAGCCTCTCTGCAGCAGACTCCCCAGGCTCAGGCTCCAAACACACTGGAATTAGTCACTTTTCACATTCCCCTGTGCAGACAGCTGGCTCTTTAGTTTTTTCCTTTTGACTTTCCTTGGGCCCCCTCCTCAAGCTGCTGCCACACCGTCATCTGAATCGTCACTGTCAGCAGATTTGGTGAGTCAACTGGGATTTTTTAAAGGGAGGAATTATTTCAAAGACAATTTTTTCCCACATTAAAAAATAGGAAACATTTTTACAATGGTGGGAGTTTGGTCTCTGTTTGATAATACAATAATGATTGACAGTTTGAAAATGGAACAATTAAATGAGAGAATAATTAATGTTGATGGGATTTACATAATGCCAATTATAAATATTATTTGTTTGATCATTTCTGTTTTATCATTAAAAAAACTTGGTTAATAATGAGTGCCAAGATAAAAGTTTTAGAAAAACCTGTTAAAACAGATCATAGAGATATTCAGACCCAGAAAGAAGAATTTAAAGGTTAACCAATCTCAGTGTTGCATTATAAGGTTACAGAGAAATAGCCTAAGGCTTTCAAACAGCCAACCTTAATCTACCCAGTAACCTTACAGGAACTACCCAATGACAGATGTCCTCAAGGCTATGTAAGAGCTGACTGGACTCCTGTACAAATGCTGGATTTGAGGAGATTCAAAGAAGCAATAGTCTCATATGGCATCCCCTCATCTTTCATGTAGCAAATGTTAAACTCATAGTCAACTTGTAATAAAATTATCCCTCAAGACTGGAGAGATTTGGTTATAGTAGTCTTAGAGGCTAGTCCCCAATTAGAGTGGAGGACCTGATAGAAAGATGAGGCTAAGACCACTGAACAATGAAGTAGAGCTAGAGGTATAGAAATTTCCCAAGATTAATTTCTTGGAGAAGGCAATTATGCTGATATACAAAGACAATCTTTAAACAATGACCACACTCTAGCTTTATGCTGCATGACAGCCTTGAATGCTTGAGACAGAATTGAAGAAGTAGGAAAGAAAATTGAGTCATTTACTAAAGTTATGCAGGGTCCCAGAGAAACCTTCACTGATTTCTTACAAAGATTGACTTCAGCAGTAAATAGAATGATGCCAAATTCAGAAGCTAGACAGATAATAATTGAACCTCTAGCATTTGAAAATGCTAATGCACAATGCAAAAGGATAATTTGGCCATTAAAAGCAAAACCGGAGGAATAGATCTGAGATACAATTAATATTGAATCTCATGACTATAATGATGCTTGAATAGTAGAGGTGATTTCCAGAGATTGGAAGAAAAACAGTAATGTCAAGTGTTTTAATTGTAGTAAACAAGATCATCTAAAAAGGGGCTGTAAAAAGGACTTTCCTATGAATAATGTTTTCTCAAGGAATAATCCCAACAAAATGCCCCTCTCTTCTGGATTATACAGAAGGTTTGGCAAAGGCAGACATTGAACTAATGAATGTAAATCAACAAGAGACAGACAAGGTAATCTTTTGTCTTTGCCACTGGAAAACTCCCTGAGAGGCCTCTTGCAGGCCCCCATGTCAAATTCAGTTCAGTCCTTTCCTGTCATCATGGAAGAAACTCCTTTCCAAAGCAGTTAAGGAACCTAATCCTATTATAAAAAACCGTTCTGGCTCAGGGTGGTAGAACACCTATAGAAGAGAGAACAAAATATTCAAAAGAAACCATAAAGCAAATTTTTGGCAGACTTCTATAAATGAACAAAGACCAAAATTAAAAATACAAATAAATGACATCTCGTTAAAGGTCTTGTAGATACAGGTGCAGATGTAACAATAATTGCACTAGAATCTTAGCATCAAAATTGGCCTCTTCAGAAGGCAAATGTTCAGCTTTTGGGGACTGTAACATTATCTCAAGTAAAACAAAGTGTAAGATGGGTCAAATGTATAGGGCCAGAAGGACAGAGAGGAAAATTAAAGGCATATGTGGCTAATATAGCTATGAACTTATGGGGACATAATTTATCACAGCAATGGAATACCCAGATTAACATTCCTCCAATCTCAGAAACAAACTATAAACTAACATATGTTTCTGAGAAAAACATTAAAAGGTATTACAAAGAACAATCACTGACCATCCAGATTGTACAAGAACAGAGCACAACAGCTGCTGATCTTTCAAAGACACCAACAGCCCTACCTTTAAAATGGTTAACAGACAAGCTTGTATGGATTCAGCAATGGTCTTTAACAACAGAGAAGCTACAGGCCTTCTATAAGGTTTAAAAAAGGATTTTCTATAACCTGGCAACAAGCCAAGAAAATGTCCTACTTGTTCTTTAAACAATCAAACTCCAGTACCAGCAGGATGTAACCCAAAGGGTACTCAGAGGAATAAAATCTGGCAGATAGATGTGTTTCATTTTGTAGAATTTGGAAAACTGAAATACGTACATCACAACCATTGATACTTATTCAGGATTTCAATGGGCAACTGCTCTGAGTTCTGAAAAGGCTGATTCTATAATCACATATTTGCTAGAAGTTATGGCTATCATGGGTATACCTGTACAAATTAAGACTGACAATGTTCCAGCACGTATCTGGCAAAATAAAACCATTTTTGCTTATTACAATATAAAGTATATTGCAGGTATATCACATAATCCTACAGGTCAAGCAGTCATAGAAAGATCAATCGAATTCTAAAAGATATGGTAAATAAACAGAAAGAGGTAACAAAACCCCCAGAAATAGATTACATAGTGCTTTATTAACTTGGAAATTTCTCGATGCTAATGAGAAAGGAGCAACAGCAGCGGATGGACATCAGATAATAGAAAAAACTACAGAATCAAATCAGCCTGTATACTTTAAAGATGTGCTGACCTCAGAATGAAAACCAGGATATATGTTACATTGGGGATGAGGTTTTACTTTTGTTTCCACAGGAGAAGAAAAGATATGGATAGCAACATAATTGATAAAGGTTTAATCTGAACAAGAGAGATCTCTTAATTAGAAGAGATGATTGTTCATTGATCACTATGACCATTCAATTTAAACTAACTTATACCATTAACAAATGATTTTCATTTGATCAGATATGACTTGCCAAAAGGGGACCTCCTCAAAGTTAGAGTTGGAGAAGGGTTTTGCTTTTGTCTTTCAGGAGAATGAAGGCTAAGAAATCTGAAGAACACTGGACAAATGAGAAATCTGGAGAAAATGGACAAATCATCCAGAAAAAAATGTTCCAAGATAAAGAGTAAATTGGCCTATTGATATATCACATATCTAACAGGATAAAATTTCATAAGCCTTCCTAAATACTTGTTTCTGCTGTTCTCTACAGATAAATAATACAAATGGTCTTTATGTAGTCCCATTTCAATTAAAAATTAAAGCTGGCTTTGGAGGTGGAGTGTGGCTCTCTCCTTCTCTAAACCCAAGCATGCTTGCTAGAAGAAAGTGGAAAATGTCTGTATCATGTTAGAGGAACAAGCTGATATGGGACAGAAGAAAAATCAAAATTAAGGGACTATTCTATTGCTATTAATCTCATAATCCTTTGGTTTTATTTTGACTCTTTAAAACTTTTCTTAAGATATGAATTTTATATCAAAACATATTTTAAACTTTTGTCATGATATTAATGGTCATATAGAGTACTAACTAATTCTAGAAAAAAAGAGCTTCATCTAGTTTCCTGTACATGAATTTGGGTTTGAATCTCTATCAGTTTTCTGCAGTTAACCATGACTAACACTGACTTTGAAGTCTCCAAAAAGATGATGGGACCCCACAACGACAATTCCATCAGGACGATGATAACATCATTAAGCTGACAAATACCACCAAAAGATCATATTTGGACTACAAACTGCTCAGGATAATATCGAGATGGCTAGCTGAGATGATACAGCCTCACAGACTACTCCAGTCAGGGTTTGACCATAATAAATAAATTTTCTTTGTATCCCCAAAAGACTACCAGCATTCCCAATCAGCAGGAAGTAGCCTAGAAAACTATGCCCACATTCCCAAAAAATGGATTATGGATATTTGTCTTTGTTTGGTGGTTGTTATTGATCATGGTCAATCTCTTTCTAAATGAAAAAAAGAGAATATAGATAAGAGGTAGATTATTAAATCTACTCTAAAAAAAAGATATAGAAATGATAGAATAAAGGTTAGATTATTGAATCTACTCTGAAAAGAAAAAAAGGAGAATATAGATAAGATAAAATAAAAAGGTAGATTATTGAATTATTAAAAAAAAACTACATTTTAAATATTTTATATTGGATTGGATTTTTGTATATTGTATACAAATTTTACATATTGATACAAATTTAAGATTAATTTTGTTGGAACATTTTGTGCATATATTTCTACTCTTGTTCAAGATATACAGTTCATTTAACAATGTAATGAAAATTGCAAGTCATTGAAAATTATTATTACCAACTAATTAGGACATAAAGAAATGAAAGTGAGTAGTTAGTTATTACAATCAAACTTTTAGTCATATTGGGTATGTTTTCAAGGTCAAACTGATATATTTTAGATAGACAGACCAACTTCAAACACTTCAGAGATCTACAGAATATGGCATATAAGATGTTTTAATAACATAGATTCTTACTTTTTTTTTTAATGACAATGAGACATGTCTGCTCCTGGCAGCACCAATCTACATTAGAGAAGACATGGGTGTTGAAGAAACTCCATGTGGAGTTTTCTTTCTTTGTGGTAAAAGTTAGCCACTGGGCAAGAAAGTACCCTTGTCTTGACTTCTGACAGTATGCTGTCCAAATGGTTGTCGACAAGCAAGACACAAAAGAAAGGACTGCAGAAATTTGCCAAGATAAAGTAGGACAGCCCTTCAGAAAATCCTGCTTCACAGATAAATCTGTCAGATATGCTAGACCTATAGGCCAAAGATGAATGACCCAACATTTTAGAGGAACCTTAGGTGACCATCCAGGCAGCCAGCTGTTTCTGTCATTTCTCACAAATTTTTTAAGTCACTTGCTTGCACTTCCTGCTTACTTAGGTAATATTATTTCCTTCCTGGGTCTCTGAAGGAGTTGAATACTGCATAGTTATAGTTATAGTTTTCCTTGTTAACAAATTAAGAAAAGAAACTGACTGAAAAGGTCTAAATTGTATAAGTTTGAAAGACATCAAAAGATAGTATTCAATTGGTAATACAAATTAGGATAGAAAGTGAATTAGGTACATTTTGGACTCACCAAAATAGGATAGATAATGGAATATTTTCTCTGAATTTGTCAAATGTTTATGAATTGGACATTGTTCATTTGATTCTTGACTATGTATATTGTATATACTTATTGTATATAGTTTTTCTTATATTAGTTATAACCCTCTTTATTATTTTAGACAAAAGGAGGGAAATGTGGAGATATATTGTGTACCCTAATAAAATTTTCCTGAAGGTCAGGGAACAGAATAAGTCACTAGATTAAACATAGAGGCCAGGCAATGTTGGCACACACCTTTAATTCTAGCACTTGGGAGGCAGAGATTCATCTGGATCTCTGAATGCAAAACCACCCTGAATTATATGAAATTGACTCAGTCCAGGAGAGAAAACAGCCAGGCAGTGGTGGCACATGCCTTTAATCCTAGTACTGGGAAGCACACATGCCTTTAATCCCAGGAAGTGATGGCTGGGCAGAGAAGATATATATATGGTGCAAGGAGACAGGAACTAAAGGCTTTTCAGCAGAAGCATCCCTTTCAGCTAGAGGCTTTTTCAGGCTGAGGAGTTGGTGAGGTAAGAGGTTGTAACTGTGGCTTGTTCTTTTGTCTCTCTGATCTTTCAGCTTTTACCCCAATATCTGGTACCAGGCTGTTTGTTTGTTTGTTTGTTTGTTTGTTTGTTTGTTTTTAATAAGACCTTTAGAATTTTGAGCAACAAAATAAGAAGGGATTCAGTAGGGTTCAGTTTGTGGCTGAGTCCAAGGGGATAGTGAGGCAGTAATAGAAAATTCTGAATCAATTTGGACCCTAAAACCTTTTGAAATGTGTCAACTAAATCTTATTTCTAAGATAAAGCATCACCCCAAGGAGAAGCCACCAACATTTGGTAGGGCAGAGACAAGAGAAGCCCCAAAAGGGAAGCTTCAGATAAAAGCAAACGGATGGTCCAAACCCAGGGCATTCACTGGCAGAAAGCCAAAGATTTAACTCTGTTATAAAACAGATGAGGGACCTGCAATGCTGACAAGTGAGAAAAATAATGCTGCCCCCCAAAAGAAGCTGCTTCAAGTGTCCACACACCTATGCCATGCTTGCACAGGAGGGAGCCTTGCATGCCATGCCACAGGCTTAGAGACCCCTGCAGCAGGTGATGAAGAGGTTGTCGATGGGTCTCCAGGGTACTAGGAGGGATGAACTCACAATTCTGAGATACAACAAGATGTGATAGGTGCCATAGACATGGTAGAGGGTGCTCACTCACACAAGAGCTTCTTAGGAACGTGAGAAAACCCTGCTTTTCTCAAGCTCTTTGGGAAATGTGTTAAGATTTAGGTTTAGATAGTCATGGCCACTTGTGCAAGATTTAGGAGAGAACCAGGGTGTCCTTTCAGGCATCTGCTGTGTTCAACTGGCAGACATGACCTTGAGCCAGGAGGGTGTGCAGTGTTCTCTGGGGTCTACTTGCTGGCTTCTTGCATGCTAAGATGCACAAGATGTCCATGTTTTCCCTCAACTGTGATCCAGCAGAAGTGAGGTGGTCCTGGAGGAAAAGCAGGATACTGGGAGTAGACTTTGCCTAAAATAGCATATCCCTAAAAGTATCCTAAGTATTTTTTTCTTCTCAATTCATCATTCTTCTGATTCTTCTGCCTCCCATAAATTAATTTATGAGGTTTTACAAATCTTTTTAGAAAGGCAGCCTAGAGCAAGCTCCATAAGACTCTCCATTTCTACTCAATTCTCTACATTTCATCTGACTTGGGTTTGTTTGTTTGTTTGTTTGTCCAATGGAAGTGATATGATTCTTTTCATGTGAGACTAGTCCAGGTTTGTAGAAAATCAAGAATTGGTTAGTCTTAAGGAGAAATGTCAAAGAAACCAGGAAGGACTCAGCAGCCTAGAAAAGACCTGCACAATCTCTTAAAAGTAGGGTAAAGACCAAAGAGGGGGTGAGGAGTGTGTGGTTTGAATTGGAGTGTCAGATGTAAGCAAATGTTCAGAGACAGAAGTTACCACCATTTCCACATGGGGCAAGGAAGCACTACTGACCTGGAAGAAGGAAGTGCTCTGGGCACCGTGGATTTAACATGGGCGTGAGGCTGTGGACAAAGAAATCAGAGGGTTATACTACGTGGAACGGCAACTAGAAGGCAACAGAGCTCTGAGAGAAGTCCCCAGGAAAGAGAGGCAAGCTCCTCAGGTGGGAGCTGAGCAAGATGGCTGGGCTTGGAAATTTTGAATGGTTGCTGAATAACCTGATAAAGCTCACTCTCTCGCTTCTACAGAAGAGGCAGGCATTAGCAGGCCCCTGACTCCCCCACCAATCCCACCTCTGTGGTAGACAGCTCTGCCAGACATGACCCTTTTTGTCTCCGAAGCCATCGTCAGCCACAGAATGCTTCTGCCACAGCTCCAGGCAGTCATTAACAATCAATAGCACTTGGCAGTAAAATTCTACCAGTGTGGTACCCAATGTGATGAATGCTGTCCTAACAACTCCTAACACTTACGATAAAATATTAATGGTCTTTATTTATTTATTCACAATTTTATTGTAAACACAATTAACAATCTCATTCTTCTCAGACACAACAATAATGATTTCAGCAATTGAACTCTTAAAGGAGCAACATCTACTTGTCCGTGACGAATACAGGTTTCAGAAGGCATAGGCAGATTGTGTCAATAGTCTATCTCCGTGACTGAGTCTGAAGTGTTCTAATTCTTATAAACATTTCCATGTGCTGGATTAAGTTCAAAATAAGTGACATGTGTTTAGCATTCCATGTTGTAGAAACTCTAAGATTAATTTCAAACAAATCGAATAAACGGAGATGCGTGCAATTCTTACAAACATTTCATTCTCGTCACCTGTCACTGTCAACATTAATAAATGAACCAGCCAGAGGCTCACAAATTCACTGGCTGTTCTGATCCCAGAAAACCCAGCCCCACTGGAAGTTGAGAAAAACACACATCACCATTTTGCAACGTGACAGACCTGTCTTTCTAGATGGGGCTTTCAGTTCTGAGGATAATAAATGATAAAAAAAAAATATTTTGTGTTTGGTTTTGTGCATGCTTGTATGTGTGAAGCTTCGTGTGTGTGGGAGTGTGGGTGTGCACAAATGTGTTCAGGGTGGAGTGTGGAGGTCAGAGGACAACTTCAGCTGCTACTCCTCGGGTGCCACCCACCTTGCTTTCTTTTTCTTTTTCTTTTTCTTTTAAAGATAGGCTTATCTTTAAAAGTAGGTTAGGCTTGCCTGGCCAATAAGTCCCAGAGAACCGCCTGTTTCTGCCTCCCTGACACCGGGATTACAGTTGCACACCACCCATACCCACCTTTTTTATGTGGGTTCTGGCAATCAAAACCAGATCCTAATGCCTGTAAGGCATACACTTTGCTGACTGAACTATCTTCCCAGCCAAATATAATATTTTTAAGTGGCCTTTGGAGATAAGTGTACCTGGCCCTGGGTATGAGAGACTGATGGGTCAAGAAGTAATGGAGTCCAGAAATGGACATTTTAAACTTCTTCGGTAACTCAGCAGGTGGGTACCCAAGTAAGTGCACATTCTCATTAGGTAAAGGTGTCCCGTGATATTTCCCTATGGAATATCATGGAATAAGCTGAATAGAGGGGATTGCCAGGGTGGCTTTTCCATTGCCGTGATAAGACATCATGACCAAGATGTGTGGTCTTTCTTGAGCATGGCCTATCTACCAAGAGAACACGCCTTTAAAGAAAATTAACTCCCTCTCCCAGAAGCTGTCAACTGCTCCTCAGTAGGTCTCACTGTGCAGCTCTGGTTGGCCAAGAGGTAGAGCTTTCCTCCATGAAAGGAAAGATGCTTTCAGATGGTCCCTGTATCATTTAAAGCAGTATGTTGCAAGCTTAGTGGGTCCAAGTCACCTGGAGGCAGGGCCTGGCAGCTTGCACTTCCTTACCCCTTCCAGGCATGCAGCTGCTGAGAGCCAGCAATCCACACTTTGAGACCATTGGTGTGTAACAGCGGATCTCAAGGCTTTATGAACCATGGAGGCCTCGCCCCATGGCCACCCTTGCCCCTTTTCTATTACTAACCCCTCTGCTTAATTTCAGTCGCATTGGCTGCTTGCCTGTCTCTGAACAGGCCAAGCAGATACCTACCATGTTGTCTACCTCGTGTTTGTCTCTTTTCTGAATGCTGCTCCCCCAGAGGGTCTCAGGAGGTACTCCTGACTTCCTTCAATCCTTTGCTCAGATTTGTCGTGACTCCCCTCACCACTTTTTTTAAAACTGTGCACTCCACCCCTCCCCAACATCCTTCTGTTCCTTTTATGACTTTTCCCTTACCTTTTACCATCAGCTATCCTGCTATTTGTTACATATTTACTCATTTTAAAAAACCTTCTCCCCGATAATGGACCTTAAATTACTACCATACCCCACACCTCAGAGCTCTGGTCTTATGAACAGGTTCTCAGTAGTATTTCTTTACTTAATAAACACTGAAATAAGAGAGGAGTGAAGGGAGGGAGATAAAATACATTTACGTGCTAGAGAAGCCATGCGAGAATTTCAAAATGAGGGTTCAGGATAAATCACAAGTCTTATAGGAAGTTTGAGTAGAACTAGAAAAGGAAGGAATGTCCTCTAGCATTTTTCTTTATCTCATTAAATCTTTTTCCTACCTTCAGGTCAGAATAGTATACTTCATTGTCTAAAAGCAATACTTTAAAAATACTTCAAACTTAAGATGATGTTAGAATTAGAGATGTTGTAGAAATGTACAAGGAAGGGCTGGGAATATGGCTCAGTTGTTAAAGTGCTTGTCTAGCATGCAGGAAGCCCCAGGTTCAATCCCTGCTACTACAGAAAGCAGGTATGGTGGCACATGCTTGTAATTCTAGCAGGAGGCAGAGGCAGGAGGAGCAGAAGTTCAAGGACATCCTCAACTACAAGTTGGAGGTCAGCCTGGGCTACATGAGATCCTATCTCAAAAAGGAAATGTACACAGAAGTACCCTTCTATCCTTTACCCAGGGTACCCCACTGAAAACACTATGTTTAACTTGGTACAATATTGTATCAGAAATTGACAGTGCAGCAACCCACAGAACACTCTCAAATTTCACCAGCTACATGTGTTCTCATACATGTGCATTGGCACATATCCACGTGTGCCTTTAATCAACCTTATGCAATTTTGTCACGTATAAAACTTCACCAAGCTACCACTGCCAATACACTTGCAACAGCATCCCAGGACCCCTTCATGCTGCCCATTAAAGCTGCCCCCTCCTCCAAAGCTTTATCTGTAGACAATTGCTAATTTGTTCTCTCTCTCCATAATTACTATTATTTCATCAAGGCTGCATGAATGGAAGGAAGTATGCGGCCCGCATTCTCCCAGCAGTGACTTTCAGCGATGTATAACTTCCTCATTGCTGCCCTTCCTCCTTTTTATTGCTAAGTAGTAAACCTTGCTCTGAATGGACAACAGTTTATTTAATCTTCCACCCCTTGGAGGACATTGGAGTCATTTCTACTTTGAAGCTGTTGGAAATAAAACTGCTATGGATATTCTTACATAAACTTAAGTATCAAAAAGAGTTCGTTCCTCTAAGAGGAGTATATAAGCACATACTTGTTGGTTCAGGCGAGGAAGTCTATTGTACTTTTTTTTTTAACATAAGAAATTTGAAGATACTTTCCAGAGTGGCTGTAGAATTTATAGTCCCACCAGCAATACATAAATTGCCTATCCTTCCCCATCCTTGCCAGCATTTGGTGTTATTGCTTTTTTTTTTTTTTAAGCCATTCTGATAACCATTGAGCTAGCTAGTTTTCTGTCAACTCGACACAGCCAAGGTCAGAGGGATCCTCAATTGAGAAGATGTATCTTTCAGATTGGTCTGTCAGCAAGTTTGTGGGGGGGCATTTGCTTCATTGATACTTGATGTGTGAGGGCAGGTGGTCTGGGTTGTCCAAGGAAGCAGGCTGAGCAAGCAATGGGAGCAAGCCAGTCAGCAGTCCATGGCCTCTGCCTCAGTGCCTGACTCCAGCTTCCTTCCTTGACCTCCCTCAGTGGACTGTGACTCAGGATTTATAAGTCACAATAAACTCTTTCTTCTTCAAGTTGTTTTTGGCAATGGTGTTTATCACAGCAATGGAAATCTAAGGAAGTTAGCTGTCCGGTGTTACATCATTGTACTTTCCATTTGTAGCTCTGTGATGGCTAAGGACGCTAAGCATCAATGCCTTTTTATTACCTTCATATGACCTACAGTGAAATCTCTGCTGATTTCTTTTATCCATTTTCTAATAAGGAGACTTATTTTTATTTTTCCCCCACCTTCCCAAACTCCTCTAATCCATTTTGTTTTCCCTACCCACCCAGCTTTGTTTCCTTTTTGTTTTGTTTGTAAATCTGTCAATTTGCAATGCCCATATATTCTAAGATACGTGGTCTTGCACTGGAGCATGGTCAACTTGCCAGGGGGATACATTTTTTTAATGTTTTAATTTTATTTATTTATTTTATATCCTGACTGCAGTTTCCCCTCCATCCTCTCCTTCAAGTCCCTGCCCCTGACCTCTCCTCTGCTCCCCCTAATCCTCTCCTCCATTTCTATTCACAAAAGGGCAGGCCTCCCCTAGGCATCAACAAAGTGCGGCATGTCAAGGTCAACGACAGCCCCTGCTCCCATTGTTAGGAGTCTCACAGGAGGACCAAGCTATACAACTGTCACATATATGCAGAGAGCCTAGGTCAGTCCCATGCAGACTCCATGGTTGTTGGTTCAGTCTCTGTGAAACCAGGTTAGTTGACTCTGTGGGTTTACTTGTGATGTCCTTGACCTTATGGCTCCTACAATCCTTCTCAGGATTCCCTGAGCTCAGCCTAATGTTTGTCTGGATGAAGCCTCTCTGACAACAATTGGGCTAGGCACCAATCTATGAGTATAGCAGAATATTGTTAGGCATCATTCCATTGACATTTTTTCTCCAGTTGTATTTGGGTCTATCCTAGACCTCTGGGTCATCCAGCCTGTGGGTCCTGGTGCTCCAGGCAGTATCAGTGGTGGTCACTCTCATGGTGTGAGTCTGAGGATAGACCAGTCATTGGTTGGTCACTCACACAATCTCTGCACCACCCTTACCCCCAGCACATTCTATAGGCAGGACAGATTGTAGGTCAAAGGTTGGTGTCCCAATCACTCCACTGGAAGTCTTGCCTGGTCACATGAAATGGCCAATTCAGGCTACCTGGCCCCTAGTGCTGGGAGTCTTTGCTGGAGCCCTTCTAGTAGAATCCTGGGAGTTTCTCTTCCACTGGGTTCTGCCTCACTCTGAAATGCCCCCTCTCATTTTCAGTTGTCTTTTTCAGTATTCTCCCCCTCCATCCCTCCCAAACCTCTCTCTTATGTTCCCATCCTTACCTACCTCCAGTCCACCCATGAAATATCTTTTATTTACCTTTTCCAGAGAGATCCAACTGTTCTCCTGTGAGCCCTCCTTGTTACCTAGCCTCTCTGGGTCTGTGGATCATAGCATGGGTATTCTTTACTTTATAGCTAATATCCACCAATGGTGCAGGCACTAAGATCAACAATAAATGAGACATCATGAAAAGTTTCTATAAGGCAAAGGATACCATCAATAAGACAAAACAGCAGCCTATAGATGGGAAAAGATCTTCACCAACCCCACATCTGACAGAGGGCTGATTTCCAAAATATATAAAGAACTCAAGAAACTAAACATCAAAAAACAAATAATCCAATTAAAAAATGGGGTAAAGATCTAAACAGAGAAGTCTCAGCATAAGACTCTCAAATGGCAGAGAAACACTTAAAGAAGTGTTCAACATCCTTAGCCATCAGGGAAATGCAAATCAAAACAAATGAGATTTCATCTTACACCTGTCAGAATGGCTAAGATAAAAAACACAAGTGAGAGCCGGGCGTTGGTGGCGCACGCCTTTAATCCCAGCACTCGGGAGGCAGAGCCAGGCGGATCTCTGTGAGTTCGAGGCCAGCCTGGGCTACCAAGTGAGCTCCAGGAAAGGCGCAAAGCTACACAGAGGAACCCTGTCTCGAAAAACCAAAAAAAAAAAAAAAAAAAAAAGTGAGAGCTCATGCTGGAGAAGATGTGGAACAAGTGAAACACTCTAATAAAGAGCTGAATGGCCAATAGCAAGGCAGGAGAAAGAACAGGCACAGCTGGCAGGCAGAGAGAATAAATAGAAGGAGAAATCTGGGAGGAAAAGAAGAGCAAGCGAACAAGGAGAGGAGAATGCTAGGGGACAGCCATACAGCCAGCCATGGAGTAAGAGTGAAAGTAAGATATACAGAAGTAAGAAAAGGAAAAAGTCCAGAGGCAAAAGGTAGATGGGATAATTTAAAGTTAAGAAAAACTGGCAAGAAACAAGCCAAGCTAAGGCCAGACATTTATAATTAAGAATAAGCCTCCATGTGTGACTTATTTGGGAGCTGGTTGGCAGGCCCCACAAAGAGTAAAACAACAACAACAACAATTCTGTTCAGTAGATAAAAAAGATAGGAAAGAAACTCTTGAAATCCATGTGCCTAACAAAGGACTTGTATCTAGAACTTATGGAGAACTGCAGAAGTTCAACATTGGAAAGAAGTTCAGAGCTGGCATGGTGGTGCATGACAAAGGCAACCTAAAGTAAAAGGTTACTTTAGCTCACAGTTCCAAGTCACAGTATATCTTGACAGAAATCAGGAGTTTGAAGCAGCTAGTTGGCCTCATTACATCTGTAGTTGGAAGAAAAAGTCAATGAATGCATGCATGCTAGTGCTGAACACTCTCTCTCTCTCTCTCTCTCTCTCTCTCTCTCTCTCTCTCTCTCTCTCTTGCTGTGGGATGTTCTGTATGTCCTGTGGGAGCCTGTTCTCGGGTTCCTCATGACTTTACCCAGCAGGTCCACATAGAGGATGATTAGGACCATGGGCCTGAGTGCAGGTGTCTGAGATGGTCTGCACTTGGCTGTACTGTGGGATGGTCTGTATGTCAAGTTGCTCTGATTGGTCAATAAATGAAACACTGATTGGCCCATGGCTAGTCAGGAAGTATAGGTGGAACTAACAGAGAGGAGAAATAAAAGAACAGGAAGGCAGAAGGAGTCACTGCCAGTCACCGCCAGGACAAGCAGCATGTAAAGATGCCGGTAAGCCACGAGCCATGTGGCAAGGTATAGATTTGTAGAAGTGGATTAATTTAAGCTATAAGAACAGTTAGCAAGAAGCCTGCCATGGCCATACAGTTTGTAAGCAATATAAGTCTCTGGGTTTACTTGGTTGGGTCTGAGCGGCCATGGGACTGGCAGGTGACAAGACTTGTCCTGACTGTGGGCAAGACAGGAAAACTCTAGCTACACACACACTCTCTCTCTCTCTCCCTACGCCATTCCTCCTCCTCCCCACTCTCTCCACTCTCATACATTCCAGGATCCTCTGCCTAGGGAATAGTGCCACCCACAGTGGAAGGTTCTCCCCACCTCAGCTAGCATAAGATAATATCCTATAGGCATGCTCAGAGGCGTATCTCCAAGGTAATTCTAGACTTTGTCATTTTGACAGTTAACATCAGCCATCAAACCACTTAACGCTGAAGAGTGATCATTTTCTACTTCATTCTAGTTTTCTTCAAAATTACTTTTACTAAAAAAATCTTTCTCTTTCCATGAATAATTTTAAGTAATCTTATCTATGTTTATATCTTCTTGCTTAGATTTTAACAGGAATTATATTAAACTTGTAGATGAGTTTAGGAAAGCTGCTGCTGTTACCATGTGGAATCATTTAGTTCATGAACATGGTATGTCTTTTGAAGTACTTACATCTTTAAGATTTTTTTCCATCAACATTTTGTCTTTTTTATCTTTCAGATTGTGTACAAATTCTGTGG
The DNA here is from genome assembly GCF_004664715.2 of Peromyscus leucopus. Classification (NCBI taxonomy): domain Eukaryota; kingdom Metazoa; phylum Chordata; class Mammalia; order Rodentia; family Cricetidae; genus Peromyscus; species Peromyscus leucopus. The sequence goes on along the minus strand of NC_051069.1, from coordinate 25,998,442 downwards.
GAATTGGATCTAGTTATCTCACTTGCTTTGGAGCTATTGTGGATGCTTTTAATTTTGGGGTTGTACTTTCTGCTTGTTAATTGCCAGCAGGAAGAAATGAAGTTATTTTGGTTGAGCTTATATCCTATGACATTGAAAAACACCCACTAGTTTTGGAATTTTATGAGAGTTTTCATTTTTCTTTCTAATTAGTGTTGTTAGGTTGCCTGGGAGTTTTCATACATATACAAGCATGGCTTCTTTTTTAACCTGAATTCATTTCAGCTCTTTTCTGTCTCACAGCTAGAACTTTCAGGATGTTGTTAACTAACAAGGAAAGAGTAGAAGTTTTTCCTTGTTTTGAGACAAGAAATAGATTCAGTCTTTTGGCTGATCATGGCTACAAGGTTGAGTGTAGATTTTTTGTAGATGTTCTCTATGTCACTGAGGATGGTACCTTCATAGATGTTCTCTATGTCACTGAGGATGGTGCCCTTCATAGATGTTCCCCATCACTGAGGATGGTACCCTTCATAGATGTTCCCTATGTCACTGAGGATGGTGCCCTTCATAGATGTTCCCTATATCACTGAGGATGGTGCCTTCATAGATGTTCCTCGTCACTGAGGATGGTGCCCTTCATAGATGTTCCCCATCACTGAGGATGGTGCCCTTCATAGATGTTCCCCATCACTGAGGATGGTGCCCTTCATAGATGCTCCCTGTCACTGAGGACATGACATTTTATTCTGAGTATACTGAGAAGTATTGTTAATGACTGTTGAATTTTGCAGAAGAAAATTTTACATCAATTGATACACTTATATGCTTTTTCTTCCTTGCCTGTTGATAGTGAGGTTACATTGATTTTCAAGTGTCAAGTAGGGTTCCCTACCTAAAATAAGTGTGTTTTTTATATGTTGTCAGATTTGATTTGTTAGAATTTCATGGGCAGTTTTTGTTCAAGAGTGTTTAGAGGAACTATCACAAAATGTATACTTTTTTGAGCTATCTTTGTGTGGCTTTGGTGTCAGAGTAATACTACGTTCAAAAAATAGAGTTAAAAATGGTTCTTTTTCTTTTAGTTTTGGGAAGATACTATGAAACATTGGTATTAATCTTTTTTAATATTCATAAAATCATCCAATAAAACCATCTGGGCCTAGAAATTTCTTTTTAAGCAGTATTTAAATTACTAGTTCAATTTTTTTTTTCTTATTTCCTATTCAGGTTAGTAGTTTTTCTGTTGGTTTTTTTTTTTTAACTTGGCAGAGTTTTGATAATTTTTGACTTTTGAGAAATCAGTCTATTTCTTCCAAGTTGTTAACTTTCTGAGTGTCAAGCTACTTGAAATATTCATTTACTTCCTGTGTGTGGTTTATGTACAATGCATGAACACATGAGTGTGTGAGTGTGCACATCTGTGTGTGGTCATGAGCATGTGGAGGCCGGGGTGGATGCTGCATGTCTTCTTCAATCAATTTGACCTTATGTTTTGAGACAAGTTCTCTCATTGACCCTGAAGCTAATTTGTCTAGGCTGGTTGACTAATGGGCTCTGTCTCTGCCCTACCCCATGCTGGGGTCTAAACATGCATACCACATGCTTACTGTTGCACACAGCTTTTATGTGGGTGCTGAGTATCCAAACCCAGATCCTTATGCAATGAATGAACCATCTCCCTAGGCCTGCCCCTTCGATATTTGAATGGATATGGGATCTTGAGTATATTCACTGTCAAACCATAACACTGGTGAGTTTTTTAAAGATATATTTATTATTTTTCTTTTTGTGTATGTGCCTGAGTGGGTTTCACTGCACTGCCACCACTCATAAATGTATCAGTGGAGGCCGGAGAACATGGGATCCCATGGAACTGGAGTTACAGGTGGCTGTGAGCAGCCTCGTGGAGGTGCTAGGAACTGAACCCAGAGCCTCTATAAGAGCAGTACATGCTCTTAACCACTGAGCCATCATTTCAGCCCTGATACTGGTGGTTTTGATCTTATCTTGGTCAATTCTGCTAGAGTTTCAATGGTGTTTATTGTTTTGAGGAATTAGCTTTTTTTTCTACATTGTTTTTTTCTCCATCATTATTTTATTTGTAATCTTATTTATTTATGTTCTCATGTTTGTTTAGATAATGTGCAATTTTGCCATTTTAACCATTTTGCCTGTCTGATTCTGTGGAGCACAGGCACACACACACATACACTGCTATGGGCCCATCAGTAAAATGGTTCCGTCTTCCCATCCCTCCCCCCATCCCCATCCCAGCTTCCAGCCCCCGGAAATAACCATTCTGCTCTATGTCACCATGGATTTGAAGGCTCTGGGTGCTTCACACACATGGACTCATAGGGTAGTTCTCTGAATACACTGTAGTTTCTTCCATGTTATAGCATGCATATGAATACTATTTTAGCCACAAAAGCATGTGTATAGGTCACGTTGTGTTTATCCATTCTTCCATCAAAGCACACTTGAGTGTTTTGCTTCGGGCTATTGGGAATGATGCTGCAGTGGCCACACCTGTGTTAATTGTCTCTCTCCTACTAGCTTGGCTTTATTTCACTTGTCTCTTCTAGTTTCTGAGGTGTTTTTAATTTCCTCTTGTAAGGATTTAATGCTTAATTTCCCCTATTAACACTTGGTAAATGCTACCCCCATGCTGATTATGTGCCATTTTTCTTCTTCATCCTACCCAGTGCATTTATGGTTTTTTCTTGAGACTTCTTCTTTGACCTGTGGATTATTTAAAAGTGCATTGTTTAATTTCCTAGTGCTTGAATATTTTGCTGTCGTCTTTCTGTTGTTGGTTTCTACTTTGACTCCCTTGCTTCTGGAGAACACACTGTGCTGCTTCAGTAACCTCCGTTTCTTTTGCTTTCAACTTGCCAATGTTGGCATCTCAAAGCAGATTTGTATGGACAGCATTTAGTTAAGCTGTGGGTCTTTTTTTTTTTTTTTTAAGCTCATGTGTTCTCAAACTCATATTAACATGGTGCATAGTTCATGCTACCAATGTTTGTTTTTCAATTGGCATATTTAGAACATTTACATTTATTTAAAACAAATATTAGGGCAGAGTTAGGGAGATGGGTCAGCAGGTTTAAAAAAAAAAAAAAAGCACTTGCCACCCAAGCTTGATGACTTGAGTTCAGTCCTGGGAACCCACAGTGGAAGGAGAGAACCAACTCCTGACTGTTATCCTCTGACCTCCACACACACTCTGTGGCACACACACGCGCGCACACACACACACACAAACACACGCACACACGCATGCACGCGCATGCCGTACACATGCACAGTAATATTAAATTAAATTTAAAAATTGAAGGCAGGGCTGGCAACTAAAGGTACCTGAAGCCAAACCTGATGAACCTGAATTTCATCCCTGAAACCTGCAGAGAGAGTATAAGGAAAAAACTGACCATTGCAAGCTGTACTCTGATGGTATGCATGCGCCTACGCCTGCATGCACACACATAGAGAAACACAGAAAAGAAGGAAGGAAGGAAGGGGAGAGGAAGGAAGACTTTTAAGTCAAAACAAAACAAACACAATTATTGATACTTTGAGGGTTTGTTTTCTGTCTGTTCCCTCTGTTTCTACCTCTCCTCTCTTTCTCCTCCTCTTTCTTGGTGTGAGTTAGTTGAACATTTTAAGTGGTTTAGGAGCAGTGCTCTGTGGGTAATTTATAATGGTTGCTGTAGGTATTATATAGAGATGGGTGAGCGGATGGCTTGGATAGACAAATAACAGACAGACAGATAAGTAGATATCAGGCTCTCCTGGTGCCTACTTCACCAGGAGAAGAGAAATCTCAATTCTATGTGAACCCCTTGCCCTCCTCAGCTTTCAAAGTACGATCTACTTGCTCCCTATGTCCCCCGGGTACCACAGGAGGTGATGCTAACTTCCGTGATTGATTCAACTGTAAAATATCATGGGTGATGTCTGGTGTACTGTATTCATTTTCACCAATCAGATTCATTTTTCCTGAAGACCCAAGCCATCTGTTATTATTTTCTTATGTCTCAGGCATCTCCTTTCTTCCTTACAGATAGGTCATCCACCAGCAAACTCTTGGTCTTCCTTCATATGTGACAGTTGCTTTATTCTCCCTTAATATCTAAAGGAATTCTTTTTAATTTCCATGTCTTTCAATATTCAGAGCTGACACTTGTATTCTTTTCAGAACTGGGGGAAAATGTTTTTCATTTTAGGCATGTGGTTTCAGATAAAAAAATCATCTGTCACTCAATTTTTTTAAATAGAGAATATTTTATTTCTCTCTGGCTGTTTTTAAGGGTTTTTTTCCCCTCTTTTACATTAGTTTTCAGACATTTAATTATGTCTCTTGGTGTGGGTTTCTTTGGGTTTATCCTATTTGTGGTTCATTGGTTTTTAGATCTATAGATCTGTCTTTCACTAATTTATAAAGTTTTCCACTGTTCTCCATTCCGGGCCTCCAGTGTGAATGCCAGATATTTGTTCTATAAATTCGGGAACCATTCATTTTTGCAGCCCATTTTCCTTCTGTTGTTCAGAATGAATACATTCCATTGATTTCTCTTCAACTTCATGGATTCTCGGCAATGCCATCCCCGCTCTACTGTTAATTTCATCCAGCAAGTTTATTTTTTTTATTTAAGTTATTGTATTTTTGAGCTCTATAATTTCTGCTTGGTTCTTTTTTTATAACTTCTATCTCTTCTCTGAGGCTTTCTATCTTTTCATTATTTCAAGAGAATTTGTAATTGATTATTGGAGCATTTCATAAGAGATACTTTGAAATTCTAGTGGGATTATTTCCAGCATCTGGTCTCTCTCAGCATCAGCATCTTTTTCTCTTCCCAGTTTCGAATGTCTAGGTCTGAGTAGGGAGGAGGGTGCTTTTCACTGTAGCCTGGACATTTTGGTTACAGGGAGAGTTCGTGGTCCTACCTAAATCTACTTAAGTAGGAAGATGCCCTTTGCAGGTTGCCATGTCAGTTTCACTCTGCCTCTGTGGCTCTAATTCTAATGCAGCTCGAATGTTCTGAGCCTCACAGTGTTCTTTGACCTATTCTGGACTTCAGTGCCAGGAGGCAGTTTGTGCGATGGCCACTGGAGCCCTCAGCAGTGTGTTACTTCTGCAGCGGCTGCTTTCTCTTCTGGTAGAGCTTTGGTGAAGGGTGGAGGAGAAACACTTGGCCTGGTGTAGAGTGTAAGAAGGCTCATTGTTTCTGCCGTGGCTGTGTGGAATGGGCCGCCAGTGCAACAGCATGGTTGGGGCTTGGATGACCAAGGGCTTCGTGGCCCAAGGGTAACCATCTGAGTCTGGTTGATGAAGCAGGGACTGGGAGGCAGGGTCTAGAGTTTTCTTTTCTTTTTTTAAATTTTGCTGCGCTTTCTTTGGAGTTTGACAATTTTTTAAAGTTCTTATGTAAGCGGACATTGTATCTTCAACCCCATTCTCCCATCCCTTCTCTTCCTCTTCGTCCCCTTTGTTCCCCTAGGTAGCTCTGCTTCTACTTCCAGTCATATATACATGACTTCATAAATCTATAAAATATAAAAAGCACAAATGAAAAGGTAATGATATTTGTCTTTCTGAAACTTACTTTACTTCATATGATTGTCTCCAGTTCCACCCATTTTCACACAAATGCCATAACTTCTTCTTTATGGATGAGGAAATCCATAGTGTATATGAACCATGTTTTCTTTATCCAGTTCTCTACTGTTGGACATCTAGGGTGGTTCCAAATCTTGCTGTTGTGAGCAGTACTGTAGAAACATTAATGTTCCAGTGTTTCTGTGATACATTGACTTGGAGCCCTGTTGACAGATACCCAGGAGCTAACCTACAGAGCTGGGAAGTATTCACTTTTCCCTAGTGCTTTCTTGCTGCTGCTGCTGCTGCTGCTGCTGATGATGATGATGATGGTGATGGTGATGATGATGATGATATGATGATGGTGATGATGATGATAATGATATGATGATGGCAATGATGATTATGAGGAAGAATAAGAAATATGATGATGATGATGATGATGGTGATGATGATGATAGCAACAGCATCACTAGCAGATCATCTTTTTCAATCAAAAGGCCATAGAGCAGGGGTTGACATGACTGGATCTTTACTATCATTACCTCTAATGACAGCAGGTGATATTACTACCAGGGTCCCCGGGCACAGCAAAGGTCTGAGTTGTTGGTCTCTTTCCCCCAATCTGTTGGCTAGAAAGAAGGCTCCCCTTTTTCTCTTGTTGTTATCTGTGTGTGTGCTTGTTCCTGATAAGGCTCTCCAGTGCCCTGTGCAATAGTATATGAGATAAAAGAAGAACCGGTCCATTCTCATATCATCATTTCTCAAATCCTGAGGTCTGTATCTAGTTTGTCTTTTTTCCCAGCTTTCACAGTCCTCTCATCATATCTCTTTAACAGCTACTGAGTATTTAGTTATATTTAAGAGAGCAGGAGCAGGGGAAACTGAATCTCCACCAGCGTGCTCTGGAACTGAAATTCCAGAAAGCAATATAATTTTGACTTCACAATCAGGTCTTTAATCCATCTGAAATTGATTCTGCCGTATGATGTGAGACAGAAATCTAATTTCTTTTTTCCCATATGGATATCAAATTGTCTTGGCACAGTTTTTGAAAAGTCTGTCTTTTCTGCAATGCTCTGTGGGGCTCACCTCTGTATTGTATCAAGAGTCTATTGCTTGGCTTACTATTCTATTACAGTTGCTCTATGATATTATCACTGCACCAATATAATACTGATTTATCACAGTTTTATAGTAAATGTTTATATGATGATACAAATATTCACACTTTTTATATTTGTTTTTTATCCAGCAAACCTGTTTAAAATCTCTTATTAAGTTTAAAAATGTATCTGTGGAATCATTTTGAATTTTCCATACATACAGATATATCACTTTTAAGTTATCGCTTTTTCCCCATTTTTAATAATTTTTTGAAGGAGAAGGAAGAGTCCTTTCTGTTCCGGCCAAATCTCCAGGATGACATTGACATGACAGACATGAGAGTATTAACTCTGTGTCCTATTTTCCCATTAAAAAGGAAGCTTTGGGGCAGACACAATGGTGCATCCCTGGAATTGCTTCCCATTAAAAAGGAAGCTTTGGGGCAGACATAATGGTGCATCCTTAGAATTCCAGCACTCAGGAGGCAGAGGCAGAAGAACCAGGAGTTCAGGGTCATCCTTGCCTACAGAGTGAGTTTGAGTCCAGCCTGGGACAAGAACAAAACACAAAACAACAGAAACACAAAGAGCTGGGGTGTGACAATGGGAAAGTGCTCACCTAGCACACATGAGCTCTGGACTTGATTCCCAGCATCATAAAAAAGAAAAGGAAAGGAAAGCTCTAAGAGTTTCGCCATGGAATACGACATTTGCTCTAGGTTTGTGTAAATACACTTTATAATGCTAAAGAAGTTCTTTCTAGTCCTGCTTTTCTTAACATTTTCTATCATGAATGAATAGCAATTTTTACTTAAAAAAATAAAGAGACATAGTGTGCCAAAACTAGTCAAAAGAAAATTAAAGTGCTTGTGTCAGCATCAGACAACACAGAATCACACCAAAGACTAGCTATTGCTGTGGTTAAAGACCTTTATGTCATGATTAAGGGGTCAGTTTATCAATAGGACATAACAACACTAAATATTAAGCATCCAATAAGAGAATATTAAAATACATGAGACAAAGATGGATATAACTGAGATGAAAAATAATCATATCCACAAGAATACTTGTAGATTCCAATGGCCTTCTCTTAACACTTGATAAAACAAATAGCAGAAAATCGGCAATGATACAGAAGACTGCAATAAGAGCATCCAACAATTTGACCTGATATAAAGAGGATAGTCCATAGTCCACCCAACAAGAGAAGAATACATATTTTTCCCCCAAATGTACATAACATATTTGTCAGGATAAATCATGTTCCAAACCATGGGTCTGGGGGGTTTTAAAGATTTCAAGTTATACAATGTATGCTCTTTGAAAAAAATTGGAAGTAAATTAGAAATCAACAAAAAAATTAAGAAATTCTCAAATATTAAGAAACTAGATAACATACTTCTCAACAGCCTGTGATTCAAAGAAGAAACAAAAGAGAAAACCAAAGCATTCTGAACTAAATTAAAACAAAATATATCAAAATTGAGATATAAGACAGCAGCACTACTTACAGGAAAATTCGTTCTAGTAAATGCCTGAGTCAGAAAAGAAGGGGGTACTCAATTCTATGATCTCAGTATCTGTTTTAAGAAACTTTTATAAAGGCAGAAGAAAAGAAAAAAAAATCAAGATTGTCAAAATCAATCAACTATAAATAATTTTAAAACAATGAAACATTTATGTAACATGTGGTAAATCGTTCTTATTAATTTAATGTGTAACCGGTAGTAACAATTAAACTGATAAGATCAGGCTTACCATAGAAGACACAAGTCACCAACTTGCAAATAAAAACTTCATGTCCCATGAGCTTTGAAAAAGTGACATTACTACAGAGTCTATAGACATTAAAGGACAACAGAGGACTATTGGTAACAGCTTTATGTTAATAAATTTGATGGTAAAAAAACATAAGATCCTTCAAAATTTACAGACTCTCAAACTTTATCCAAGAAATAACCCGAACAACCCTTTATCTGTTAAAATAAATTGAATTTGTAAATAACATTCTTCCAACAAAGTAAACTCCATCCCAAATGTCTGCATGTATGTTCCAACAAACGGTGAAAGAGACAGAAGTGAATTCTATCCAAACTTTCAGAAAAATAAAAAGGAAGGCATACTTCCTAACTCATCCTAAAAAGCTCAATAGCATGATATGAAAACAAGGCAAAAATACAAGAAATGAAAATCACAGAATGATTTCTCTCATAAACACAGAAGTCATAGTTATCAACAACATTGTAGCAGTCAAATCAATAATTTACCCCAGCCAAATAAGATTTATCTCATAAGCACAGTTAATTTAATATTTTTAAAGGAGTCAAGATAACTCATTGTATCAACAAACTAAAACCATCTGTTAAAAATGTAATTAAAAAACTTTTTAATGGTGGCAAGATGCCTCAGCTGGTGAGGGTACTTGCTGCCAAGTCTGATAACCTGAGTTCAATTCTCAGCACCCACATGGAGGAGAGAACTGACTCCTACAGGCTGAACTCCGACCTCTATATGCTTGCGGACACACACCATACTAAATAAATAAATGTAATAAAAGGGAAAACCATCTGCTTATTTATATAGGTACATAAAAAGAATTTTATTAATGTAACATTCACTTCTACTTTACAAAATTCTTAGAAAACAGCTAGTTAAAAGATAAATTCTTCAAGTGGCTGAAGGGCATCTTTAAAATTCTTCCATAATAAAGACAAGCTTCTCCAATAAGACTGAATGTTCGCATTTTGTTCTTCCATCAAAAGATTTCTAGCCTGTCTGATAAAGCAAGAAAAAGGAAAGGAAATAAAAAGAAGCATCCAGATTGCTACAGAAGTATTAGAACAGTCTTTGTTTACACACAGTATGCTTACCCATGCAGATAGCTGGGTAGAATCTATGAAAATGTAATTAATCAGTGTGGTTTTTGAATGCTGCAATATCCAAGATCAATGTTTAAAATTATATTCAAGTAGATTCAACATATTCCTTGTTTTAAAACCCCAAAGTCCTGTTGTTGTAGGTACAAAGAAGCTGACCATAAATAGCACATGGAAATATGTATAGACAGTAGATTGTCTAGACCATTGAAACATAGTAAGGACTCTAAAGTCACTCACTCACTGGCACTCACACACACACAGTGTCAGGGAGACTTTCATAAGGTTCAAAGACAATTCATGGAAGAAAGGACAAATGGAGAGCAGTCATGTCAACGAATGGTGATAAAAAATGATATATTTATGACAAAAATTAATTTTTAACTTATATGCAAAAATTAACTCAAGATATATTGTAGTCCTGACTGGGAAACTGTAAGCCGCAAAAAAAGGAAGGAAGAAGACAGAACAAAACAACAGCAACAAAAAAACCTAAAAGAAAAAAACAGTAAATCTACCTTATTAGATAATATAGTTTTTATTCTTTTCAAGCTGGATCATATTTATTGATAGATGTCAGGGTTATTTATTTACTTATTTATTTATTTGTTGTTTTTTCATGACAGGGCTTCTCTGTGTTGCCCTGGCTATTTTTTCTTTAATATTCTATTATTTTGTGTGTATGGGTGTTTGTCTGCATGTATGTTTGTACATCATGTGTGTGCAGTGCCCCCAGAGGCCAAAGGGGTTGGTGGACCCTTTGGAACTGGAGATTTTAGGCCTCCTTGTGGGTGCTGGGACTCACACCTGGGTCTTCTGGGAGACAGCCAGTGTGCTCTTAACCACTGAGCCAAATGTGAGTGACCGTGGAATAAAAGCATTTGTTCTGAGTCAAATGTGAGTGACCATGGCCTGAGTATACACGTTCAGGCTGGATCTGAAGGACGTGTTCCACAGTGCAAATGGTTATATGAACTAATGTAGCCACAGAACCAATGTCAGTCATCAAACAATGCACCCACTGTATGCGTTGCTGGGGACAACAAGTAGGCAGGTGACAGTAAAGCAGGGCATCTCTGCTGGAAGTCTCAGATGCCATTTGATGACATTCTTAGCTTTAAGTTGGTGAAAGAATGTCACATCAGATACAGTAGTGGGCAATAAATGGCTGTTTAAAGAGGACTAGAGACATCTCAGGGTAATCCTGGCTCTGGATCTCTATCATTCCAACTCTCCAAAACTGCCAAATTCTAATCATTGAGTCAAACACAGTCCTCCCTTCCACTGAGAAACTGAGTTTATAAAAGTTTTATGCAGAGCCCAGGCTCACAAGGGAACTCCAGCCAACACCCCTGCCTCACACTATGTGGCTGGGGCAGGCAAACTCAACAGATCCTAGCCCAGGCTCATGAGAGGATTCCAGCAACACATCCACACCAACCAGCCCTCTGGGTGGTTGGGTGCTATTATGATCTCTTTGTGTTGAGGAAACATGGTTCTGCCCAGGGCCGTGATAGTCTAAGTCGGACAAGGAGACCCACATGTGGGCCTGGGTCACTTCATCCCAGGATCCCAGAAGAAAACACTAGCCTGCCCAGCACCTTGCAGTGCCAGACAGATGAGCATTACTATGGTGAAGGGATATGGGAGGGAGAGGGGGGGGAGAGGAAGAGAGGGAGAGAGAGAGAGAGAATGGTTCATGTCCTGCACATAGAGGCCTATCTGAAGAGGCAAAAGAGATGAGGAGCGGGCTGAAGTGGATGACTTCATTGCCACCCATGGCCATGGTGATGTCTGGGCCTGGGCTTCTGCTGGTCCATGTCTGGGTTCAGGCTCTGATGCAGCCACGGTCTGTTTGATAGCCCTGGCTCCTGATCCCACCAAAGGCAGAAAAGGTAGGACTGTACAGAGTGAAATAAATGCCTGCAGGTCTGCTTGCTTGCTCTCAGACAGCTTTCTTCTCTCTTTACTCTTCAGAACCCCCCTGCCTAGGGAATGATGCCTCCCACAACAGCTTGTGCCTTCATCACTTAACATTTGAAATAATTCCTTACAGACGTACTCACAGGCCAACCTTGAAGTAGGCAATTCCTCCTGAAGACTCTCTTCCCAGGTGATGCTAGGTTGTGTCAAGTTGATAGTTAAAACTAACCAGCACACTTTATCAACCTTTATCTTTATTCAATCTCCAAAACTTCTACAATGTTCAACCTAAGTCCAAAGCTCGCTGTGCCCTTGTTCCAATCTCTATTCCATACTTTTCCCTAACCTGTGCATACACCACAGACATAGCCAACCAGACAGCCTCCCTGACACACCCCTCTCCAGCAGCTGGACTCTGGGATTCCCTGCTTGGAACACTTGCAGGAATTTACATATGAAGAACTTCTAGACATTCTCCCATCCTCTCTCCTAGGTTTGCTTTGTCTTTCTTCACCTTGCTGCTTCTTCTGGTCTCAGAGTATCTTAAGCCTTTCCAACAACCTTGGCTTATCACCCTCTATTTCCCATGTAGTGTGGGTCTTTGGTTTCTTGTCCTAACCTGTTAGGTGTATGAAGCTTGGGCAGGGCACACTTTATCTCTGTAGCTAACGTGGTTTGCTAGATACTCAATAAGTGTCCCATCCCTCATGAAGGGGAAAGCATTGTTCCTTGGAGTTATTGTTCCTTCAGCTTGTGGTAGGAGAGAGGATTCGGATTCCACAAGATGACTACAGGTATTCCAGCCTGTGTGCATTCCTCCCCAGAGTCCCAGAATATTGTTTCAAGGCTCCATACTGAATCACAGAAGATAGACTTGGGAGCTGCGAACTGGCCTTGGAATCTAGGATGTGAAGCTTGGGACAGGGTGTCCCTGGTTTACGTTATCCAACCATAGCAAAATTGGCCAGGCTAAGCCTAGTTGAGCATTTAAAATACATTAAAGGCCTGTTCCCTTTGAAGTTAGAAACTATCTCTATTTAATCAGAGAGAAACAACTTTTCAAAAGATTTTTTTTCCCTCTTTTTTACCTTCAGCTTGCTGGCTTCTCCTGTGGTTAGTAGCATGAATAAAACATGCATCTCCCAATTAAATCTTGATTTAATTTCACTTCTTTGCAAAGCTGATGAACTCGAGAGCTTTCATAAAGACACTGAGCATTAGCATTCTTTTGTTATGCACAAGGGGCTAAAAATAATCAGCTGCCTCTCTCCTGGACTTGCCAAGCCCTCAGTGAGTGAGGGAGAGAGGAACACACACACACACACACACACACACACACACACACACACACCTTCAAGCACCTCAATCCTCCCTATGGAGAACCCCTGGCTGTTGTAGGGGATGAGAGCAGAACTATTGACCATGAGTGACATCTTAGATCTGGAAGACAAACAGCCAATGCAAAGGACGCCTTCTTGGGCGATTCTTGGGCGCCTCACCTGCAAGAGCTGGGAGCCTGTGGCAGTTTGACAGCTCCTCCTGTCTCCTGTTCCCAGAGAGCCTCCAGCAAGAGAAAGAGGTTCTGGACAGAGCTGTGGCTTCCCAGGGACACACTGAGCCTATTACCAGTTACTTCTAAGTTTGAAGAGTACAAATTTCCCATTGGAAAATAGGTTGGCTGTCATGAGAAAAATAAATACTTATTGATGACAGTAAGGGAACACACATATGTATCTATCAGTTGTTACTCTTAGATAATGGGCTTATGGGTGATGTTTATGTTAACTCTCCTACTTCACAGCAGTTTCCCGTTCTCCTTAGTATATATAAATAAGTTATATAATCATAAAAGTCATTATTTTTAGAGATTCATGTTTGTGCTCCTTTATTATACTAAAAAAGGAAAATTAAGATATGTTTCCTAACTGTATAGCATAACTGATAGTAGACATTAAGTTAGCAGAGATTTTAATCTCCATAGAAAATAAGGTAACAGCCAGGCAGTAGTGGCACATGCCTTTAATCCCAGCACTCCAGAGGCAGAGACAGGCAGATCTCTGAGTTTGAGGCCAACCTGATCTACATAGAGAGTTCCAAGACAGCCAGGGCTACACAGAGACACCCTGTCTCCAACAAACAAACAAGAAAATGGAATAAGATAATATTGAAGACTAAATATAAAGGTCCCGATTTCAATCTTCTTGGAGAAATCAGCATCTGTGAGGGAAGAGGTGGAAAGAAGATGTGAGGCCATCAGGTCCATCCTGTACCCGAGATTGAGGCTCATCATAGGCCACTGCATGACCTGTTCACTGAACTCAGCAGATCTCTGATCAGGCCCTTAGTACTTTCCAATATTTGAGATTCTTTTATTCCTTGTAGATTCCTGCTATAGTGAGCTTACCTGCTGGCTGTGGGTTGCTTCTCTAGGGTCACATACATACAATCTTCCCACATGGCAGTGTTTCATGTTTAAAGTCAGCATTAGCATCTTTCTTCTGTCTTGTCTTTCTTTTCAGATTAGGCAACTATAATTTCTTCTACCCTACTTCAGATGTCATTACTTCTAACCAAAAAGGGCTTGGAAATAAATGGATAAAACTTATACAAGTTGGAAGAAATCATCCATACATGCTCAGTGAGGAAAATGATGTTACATAGGAGATTGATTTTGAAAGTGACTGGAGTTACTAAAGTCAATAAAGAAATCAATCAGTCCAGCAATACCTGACTTCCAATTATACCACAGAGCCACAGTGACAAAAACAACATATACTGTCACAAAAAAACAGACATACAGACCAATAGAAAATAATTGAGGATCAGAAATAAGCCCACATAGTGACTGCCACCTGAATATTGGCAAAGGAATCAACAATATATATTGGAGAAAAGAGGCAGCCCCTTCAAAAAAATTGTGATGGGAAAACTACATATCTACAGATAGAATAATTAAACTAGATCCATATCTCTCACCCTGCATTAAAATCAATTCAAAATAAATCGAAGATCTTAATGCAAAACCTGAACCTCTTAGCCCTCTAGAGGATGACATGGGAGAAACATTTCAAGACATGGGCATAAACAAGGACTTTCTAAAATGCCTCTAAAAGCTCAAGAAATGATAGCAAGAGCTGAAAGGAAACTGAGAGTGGGCAAAAAAAAATCCAGAACTTCTGCAGAGCAAAGGAAACAACTGACAGAGTGAGGAGACAGCCTATAGAATGGGGGCAAAACCCTTATCTGCTACACATTGAGGTTCGCAACTAAAATATAAAAATAGCTCCAAGAAAAAAAAATCACCAAAATAATCCAACCAGTAAATTGGCAAATAATATGAACAGACAGTTCTCAAAAATAAAGTACTAACAGCCAGTAGGTGCATGAAAAACTTGTTCAACATCGCTAATTATCTAGGAAATGTAAATCAAAACTATATTGAGGGCACATTTTGTCCTGTTGAAAGGCTACCATCAAGGAATTGAATTACAAAGATGAGCATGACACAGGAGGTGGAAGAGGGGCTTTAGTCACTGTTGGTGACATACGAACTAGCACAGCCACCATTGGAATCAATGTGGAAGATGCTTCAACACGACGGAAAACAGAACTACTGTGTGACCCAGGTAGCCCACTCCTGAGAACATTCACATAGGAATCCAAATCAGCACACCACAGAGACCTGCACATCTACATTTATTGCTGCATCATTCACAATTGCCTAACTGTGCAACCAGCCTACATGACTCTCAACAGATAAATGGATGAAGAAAGTGCAGTATGTGGACACTAGGGAGTTTATTCAGCCACACAGAAGAATGACATTATGTCATGTGCAGGAAAATGGATGGATCTGGAGATCTTCTTACTTGGCAAAATAAGTCAGACTCAGAAACACAAATATTTCATTTCTATCATACGTGGAACCTACACACACACACATACACACACACACACTAAGGAGGTAGAAGGGGAACATGAAGGGACAGAAATGAGTAATATGTGGCGAATATGTTCAAAGTCCATGCTACACTTCAACAAAAATGATCACCTTACAGAATGAATATATGCTAATAATTGTTCTTGCAGAACCTAGTCTAGCTGAGGCAGAGTCTACCTGAAGAATTAGAGAGAGACACGAGTTAGAAGGAAGGATGTGGTCACCTGAGATGAACCTGACTGCAGGTCCATAAGACGTGCTGAAGCAATCTCTTTCTTCCTGGTGTGAGGTTAAGGAGCTCCCTGTGGCCAGGTTCTAGTATTGCGTGAGCGCTCAGGTTCTGGGCACCATAAAGGGGACAGTGAAAGAGAAGTTCAGTGGGAAAGGGTGGGTCCAGTTCCTGCAGAATGTGTCCCCTCTGCTGCTACTCTTCCTGTGATCTGAGTGGCAGATCCTGTGTGCCAGCTTGTGAAGAAAGATTCCAAGAAGTCTCTCTTCCCTGGGACTCACTGTCAGATTGGGAAAATTGGAGGTATCAGGATAGGGGCCAACTCTGAAGAGCTCTGTCCTAAATACAAGTTAACTTCTCCCTAGTTTGTGAAAGGAAGACTGTGAGAATGATGAGGAGCTAGCCTGTTCTCACAAGATAGGCTAAAGCAAGCTGGCAAGGGCCTCTGGTCCTCAGCACAACCTGCAAATTCTCCTACATCCTCAGACTCTTCCAATTGTGTATAGTTGTATCACAGCAACTGTGCAGAGGACACATAGTAAAGACATAAACCGTGACTACTGGACCTGTGACCCTGCAGCAAGGATATAGGGGTGGCTACCAGACAGGGGTCCACCACCTCTCTTCTCACATTTGATGCCATCATGCCTGAGAAGAAGCCCTGTATGGGTGCATGGAATATGCCATATCACATGTCTAAGCTCCATTCATTCATCCTACTTTCAAATTAGTACCCTTTGTCTAGCCTTCAAATCTAGGACTGGGAAATGATAGACCATACGGAAATGATAGATCCTGAAAGTGATACAGGATCATTTAAGGAGGAAATATGGGAGGTCAAATGACTGGGAATTCAGTCTTGAAAGAAGTGTGTGAGACCCAATTTGTCATGTTCCGTGGGTACTCAAAATATGAGGAAGGACAGGACAGAAATGTAAGTTCTGGGATCCTAGAGCAAGAGCCTTGCCAGGGTAGGGCTGAGAGTAGTACTAAGAGCAAATCCAGTGCTCCTAACACAGTGACGTAGAAGAAGCACAGAATCTGGAACCACAGGCCCTAGGATTAAATCCTATGTTGAACACTTCCTCTATTACTGACCTCTTGGAGCCTGAGGATCACCAGCAAAACTCTGAGAACTATATCCATACCTACCTGTTGGATGGTTGGTGAGATTTGTGCACCTCACCATAGAGAGGACTTCCTATAACCAGCGGTGTCCTTGTCTTTAAGAGAATGGTCCCTATTGAGGTATGTCAAGCCCAGAGGTTGACAGGGCAAGCCCAGTAGAGGGAGATCCAGTCAAGCACAGTAGGGAGAAGAGATCTGTTTTTCCCCAGGCTTGAAGACCCTTTTGGACAACTTTGGTAAGTTAGAATCTGTCCCCCCTGACAAACCACAGCTTGCACGTCTTGAAGATCACTGTGTGTTATTTCATTTAAGTCAATTCCTGCCTGCTACTTAAAGAAAACATCTGCTGTTATTAAAACACAAAACAACTCTTCCAGGCTGCCCACCACTTTCCACTTGGCATAAATCTAGATCACACTGGAGCTCTCTCTCACACAAGCTACTCACACCAATAAACAGAGCCTCAAGACCCTGGAGGCACACACTGTGGGGAAATTTACACACTCATAAAGAGAACACGCCTGCTAATATGTTTACAGGTCGGGGGTCTTTCTGGTGAATGCAGACGAGATATTGCTGCAGTAAAAGGGGAAATTACTCAGGCCTATCTTTCAGGCACGGAGGAGGGATCCCCAAGACTTGGCTGACAAACCTCATAAATCTCCTGCATTTCTGTTTGTCCCAACTTCCATCATTTCAAGCAACATGTGGGATTGTCGCATTTTAAGAAAATAAATCAAATGAAATTATAGATTCGCCTTTGTGATCCTGATGTGCAGATTACATGTTTTACGTTATGGGTCTCATACCCTTCAATGCATTTGCACTACGGTATGATTATTGGATTTTGATGTATTGCCAACATCAAACCTTAATAAATATTTTTCTCCACTAAGCGATGCTGGGAAGAAGGCACTCTTAAACATAGTGCCTGCTTAGGTGGATCGGTAAGAAATGAAAGGAAACCAATGTGAAAAGAAATAAACATGTCAAATCCAGACTTCCATGCCAGATCTTACATGTCTAGTCTTCAGGAGCCTTGAGAAACAGAAACAGGAAGGAAGGCTGGAGACTGACAAGGAGGAAGGCTAGAATCTACTAGGAAGAAATCCAGAAACCCTACAGGAAGGAAGGCTAGAACAAGAGAGGAAGGAAATCTGGATTCTTACAGGAGAGAAGCCTGGAGCCTGACAGGAAGGAAGCCAGGAGCCTGACAGGAAGAAAGCTTGGAGCCTGACAGGAAGGAAGCCTGGAGCCTGATAGGAAGTAAGCTTGAGCCTGACAGGAAGAAGGCCTGGAGCCTGACAGGAAGGAAGCCTGGAACCTGACAGAAAGAAATTCTGGAGCCTGACAGTAAGGAAACCAGGAGCCTGACAGGAAGGAAGCTTAGAGTCTGACAGGAAGGAAGCCTGGAGCCTGACAGGAAGGAAGCTTGGCGTTTGACAGGAAGGAAGCCTGGAGCCTGATAGAAAGAAGGCTTGGAGCTGACAGGAAGGAAGCCAGGAGTCTGACAGGAAGAAGGCTTGGAGCCTGACAGAGAGAAAGCTTGGAGCTGACAGGAAGAAGGCTTAGAGCTGACAGGAAGGAAGCTTAGAGCCTGTGTTCATGCTCAGTGTGACTGCTTCATTCACTCAGCAGTATTCAACACCCATCCTCCGCAAACACTGTTGGAGTCCAGGACTAAGTAGTATCAAAAATTATCAAACCCTGCTCTTACAGAGCTTGAAGTCCAGTAGAAGGCACTTTACCGTTAACTGATAAAGTACATAGTATGTCAACAGGTGAAAACTGTCTCTGAGAAAAATACTTTACAGTCTCGAGAAAATACTTTACGTCTGGAGTAGGAAGCATGTCACCAGTTTCAATGGGAGGCTGGGAGGGGCGTCACAACGATAACGACAATGGATATAAAACTGGTCATCAAATCCTGGAGCCGGTTAGGGGAAGACACCCGAGCAGATGGAGCAGCGGTGCAGAGCTCTTGAGACAGGGGTGGGCCTTGGGAACAGAAGACTGGAGGAGAGGAAGGAGGTGAGACCAGGGAGGACGGTGCAGGAGAAAAAGGGAAGAGGTCTGTGGGCACTGCAGCAACCCTCAATCACACTAGGGCTGTTGCACACCCTGGGACAAAACAAGCCTCTCGCCGCATCTTCAGTGTGTAAGATGACTGTTAATACAGGGATGTAGAGAGTGAACTGATCGAGTGAGCTTTCCTTGCCCTCTGGGAGGTGCTGATATGAGGAGAGATGTGAGCTAGCTAGATCCACCTTGCCTCCAGAAAGCTCTCAGAGGCTTTGGTCCTGCCATCTCACTGCTAGTAGCTACTGGGAATGGCAACTAGAAACACAAGAAGATGGACCCTCAAGGCAGAGGTCGAAGCTGAAGAAGGAAAACATTGTGGTGGGGTGACGTGTGGTTGAGGGATGGGCTTCATTAGGAAAAATCGAATGTTAAAGACAGAACGAGACAGTTTGTAGTTCCTGTGGGTGAAAACACCCTGGCTCAGCCCATGGATTATGTTCCATAAGGGACGTACTTAAAATGAAGCCGAAAAGCCTGGAACAGGAACTCAGCAGCAGCAGCAGAGCCCAGGTGCTGTGGAGCCCGAGTGTGACCCCAACTGTACAGGCTGTGACCTGATAGTGCCACCCATTAGCACTGGAGACCTTGCAAACAAGTAGACGTGGTCTGCTGGAAGAAGGGGGCCATGGAGCCCGAGTTAGATGCCCATTTTTCTACTAAGGAAAAGTATTGTCCCTCAAATTCCTGAACAACCTGCGTTTCTGTCCAGTTGGGATGAAGACAGACACTAATGGGGAACTACAAGGTCAACCATAGTAGAAAGAAGACCAGACAGCTTCATGACAGGGGACAATCGGGAAAGCCCAAGAATAACACATTGGCCCAGAAGTCAGTCCAGTGTAGAACTAATTGAAGGACCTTGAGAAAATTCACTTCACTTTCTGGCCATCAACCTCTTTGGCCTCTACAGTGGGTTTTCTGGTTCCTCTTATAGAATACAGACTCCATCAAAGGCCCCCAAGGGCTGCCATAGTGTAAGTGGGGGCTTCTCCGATGGCCATGTACAAAGACATTGAATATAAGACTGTTCCCTCTGGAGAAATCTTGCTTTATATGTTGGGCTTCAGTGAAGGTTTTCTTTCAGAGAGCAAGTTATATTTTTCAGGTTGAAAAGCTACTGAGTTGAATATTTGTGTTCTAACTTTCCCCCTTGAATCCATCCCAACAGCATCAGCGCATAGCCAAACCTCATCTGTTATACCCATCCCTTAACTGAACATCTTCAAGAAAGAAATGTCTTCATTTTCCTTTGTTGCTCTGTTGATCCACATTTTAATCTAAATTTCTCATGTTACACTGGGTGGTAAATTTGTTGAAAAGCAGTCATTTCTTTTGTTCCAGAACATCTTCCTCTAATTTGTCCCTCTCATTGTTCTTGGTTAAATTATCTATTCTCTACATCTCAGAAGAAGCATCATGTTCTCCACGGAAACCTCCAGATCTGCCTTCACATTCCCCATAGATCCCTGCCCTGTGCCTCCTAACATGGCTCAAGAATCATCTTTCATGTGGGAGTATCATTGCTTGATTATGGTTTTGTTTGATTTAGCTATTTGAGACAGGGTCTCACTCTGTCTCCAAGTTGGCGTGGAACTAATTACATATCCCAGGCTGATCTTGAACTCAGAGCAATCCTTCTGCCTTGGCCTCTTAAGTGCAAAATTATGTGTGTGAGTCACCATACTTACCTCTTCTTTTTAGTAAAAAGTGAGTAGATTGTTCTAATTAGCACTGTCTTAGAGACCTAGTCCAATGAGTGTAGAGTCAGCCACAAGGCTGCCTGCCATTTGATGTCGGTTCTGTGACAAGTTCTGGGTAGCCTCACTGTATTATCACCTCAGCCTTTAAGTATAAGTGTGACTATATACTCAAAGAAACTGGACCTTAGAGACCTCAATGGGCCCATCCAAGGTCACAGATAACTGATGACGATCATCTACATGTTGATTTCAAGAGATCTTACAGAATAATATTTAATTCTCTCCCCATCCTTCTATTCCACATGGAAGAAGTTTTATGTTAGAAGTGGTCCATACCTTGATGAGAGGGCAGAGTGAAGGCTGGTTCCCTTCCTCTGATATACGAATATGGACAGGATTTTAGTTTGACAGTCAGTTCCCTGTTCTCTGGAGGATAAAGGAATAGAATAGAGAAATCCTTTAGGAGTTCAAAATGCACACATGCAACACATCAATCACCTTGAGAACATTTTCAGAGTGATATGTCAACAATCAGCCATTAGCTCACAATGGAACATGCAAAAGCACTTGGTAGAAATATTCCTAAGTTGGGTTAAATCATTCAAATATTTTTAGATATCTTTGAACACAAGAACCGCTGAGGAGATACATAATCAAATAAACATTCTCAGAGACACTACTGAATACATGGTACATTATTCCACACTGCAGGATGGGAAAGAGACAAAAGTCTACAGAATCCTCCTTCCTCAGCTCTGTGAACTCCACATGAAGACCTCAGCTCCTCATCAACCTCTAAACTGAATGTATGCCTCACTGTGCCTGTCTTCCCATGACCACTTCATCTTCATCCTTCCAGGCAGAGGCTAAATTTCATGAGCCTCCGTAGCTCCAGGACTGTGCTATGCAAAAAGCCCAAGGTGGATTCCAGCTCTTAGAGCTCCACCCCCAAGGGACTAGCAAGGGGACACAAAACACAGATCAAGTTGATAATTCTGGACAGAAAGAGATTCAGTTTTCAGAAAGCTGGAGAGCTCTCTGGAAGCTCACGTGAATGAAGCTGACCACGGGTCTGGCAGGGACACTGTCAACAACAGAAAGGGGAGCGCATCAGGCTGCCATGCCTAACAGAGAGAGTAGATAAAGCCTGAGTAGGGCACGAGCATCCTTGGGGGGACCTCACAGGGGAGAAGGTAGTAGAACCAGGGACAATCCTACGGGCCAGGACAACCAGTGGAGGGAGAAGGAGCTGCACCAGAGGCTCTTGCTGCTTCCTGAACTTTCCAGGTAGAATGGCACCTTGGGGAAAGGTACTGCTGTTTCTTCTGCTTAACTGCAATTTCTCCAACTGTCTCCAGGCTTTGCTTTCTCGCTTCCACCTGGACTTTCATCAAGCGCTGTCCTTGCTGTAGGCCATTCTAACCGTCTCCTGAAAGGTTAGTAAGAATGGAGCACAGCACAAGAGGCCAATTCAGGACACTGCTAGGAGGTAAGTAATGGGGAGGAGGGAACAAAAGCGAGTGGGAGAGGAGAAGTTAGAAGATTAAAACTGTGGACAAATCCATGAGACTAGACAGCAGCCTGAGTGGGCATGACAAGAAGAAGGAATACAGAAAGAAAAGCTTTAAGGTGGTAGATATGTCTCAGTTAGGTTTTCTACTGATGTGAGAAAACACCATGACCAAAAGCAACTTGGGGAGCAAACAGGTTATTTGATCTTATACTTCCAGGCAACAATTTAAGCAAGAATTTAAGCAAGGCAGGCACTTGGAGGCAGGAGCTGAAGCAGAGGTCACATGGGAGTGCCACTTACTGCCTTGTTCCTCCTAGCTTGCTCAGCCTGTTTTCTTTTAGCATCCAGGACCACCTGCTCAGGAATAGCACCACCCACAGTGGGCTGGCCCCTCCCACATTAGTCATTAATCAAGGAAATGGCCCCATAGGCATGCCACTCTTCTCAATGGAGGTTCCCTCTTCCAAAATGACTCTAACTTGTGTCAAATTGATATAAAACTAGCAAGAACTAACTGGAAAAATTGTGGTGTTAGACCAAAAGCAAAGAAAAAAAGGCAATTCTAAAGATACTAAGGCTTGACCATAGCCTCCTAGGAAGTCATCTCGCTGTCTCTTACCAACTCTGTCAGCTTTGTTGCTCTGGGCTTCAGGTTTTATCTGCAAGGTAGGGATAACACAGGACCTACAGTGTAGGTTTATGTGGACTTTATGTATCCTATATGCACATATGTTCTCTGTCTCTCTGTCTCTCTGTCTCTGTCTCTCTCTCTGTCTCTGTCTGTCTCTCTCTCTCTTTCTCTCTCTCTCTCATAATCCTGGCCCATCATTGTTATCAATGTGGAAATGTCCAATAAAAGGACAGAACCCATCTGCTGCTCATGACCAGAGCCATTCTTTGCAGAAGGTTTATCCTAAGATTGCTTTAAATAGAAACTCTACCAATGCTTTTAAAGTGTTTCTTTTTTTCTCCCCATTTTACCATCTTATTGCAACCTTTCAAAAACCCACTTAGCGTGTTAAGTGAGGTTTGATTTGAACCCCTGTAGCTCGAATGAAACCTCTTCAGCGCCTCAATGAAGACATTCTTTGGGACTAATCGCCTTTTGGAAAAGTAAGATTGAACTCAGAAAGCTCTGGAGGAAGGATTCCGCCCCAGGGCTGGTGGATGATGAGGATGTAGGGAGAAGCATGGAAGGTGCTACCTACGGTTATGGGCAGCCAATGGGCAGCCCACCCCAAGAGAAAAATCCCATCTTCCTGGCTGCCCATCACTCTATACTCTAAATAGGCCTTGGAATGCTCATTCCACACACAGGGGTGTGGCTCAGTTAGAATGCCTGACTGGCATGCACAAAGTATGCTGGGTTTTAAATGTCTAGCACATATGTGACCGAGGGTACTCACCCGAAAATTCAGCACATAGGAGGATCAGAACTTCAGGGTCATTACCGACAATATAGTGAGTTTAAGGCCAGCATAGGCTACATGGGATGAGTTGGGGAGGGAAAGGGAGAATGAATGCAAGCAGGGCCTACTGGTATAGGCCTATAATCCCAGCCATTCAGAAGGCTGAAGGAGGAGGACCATAAGTTCAAAGCTTTTCTGGCATACAGTAAGTTTAAGGTAAGCCAGGGCTGTGTAATGAGACCAAATCCTAAAGTAAAATATAAAAAGAGGATGGGGGTATATATAGATCAGTTGTTGAATGCTTGGGTAGAATCCACCAGGCTTTAAGTTCCATCCCAAGAACCACAAAATTAAAGAGAGGATAGAAACCTTGGGGTGGGTCAGCTGGTAAAGTACTTGCTTTACAAATGTGAACCCTGAGTTCAAATCTCCATCACTCACATAAAAAGCTGGGCGTGGAGGCACACACCTGTAATCCCAGCCTTAGGGAAACAGAGACAGGCACATCACTGGAGCTCCCTGGACAGATAGTCTAGACAAATCAATGAGCTCCAAGTTAAATTAGAGAACTTGTCTCAAAAAATCAGGTGGAGACTGAGGAAGATAACCAATGTTGAACTCTGGCCTCCAAATACATGGGTGTGCACACAAGCATGCACACCCCTCCACATGCACCCCTCAACTCACACATACTCATAAAAATAGACGTGTGTTCACCATCGTGTGGAATGAGTTAGAAGGCTTCTTGAAGAAGACGGCTAAAGGTACATAGGAAGGAAAGAAGGAAGGAAGGAAGGAAGGAAGGAAGGAAGGAAGGAAGGAAGGAAGGAAGGAAGGAAGGAAGGAAGAGGAATGTGTGGACAGCAGTAGTGGCAGGGGCTCTCTACGTTTCTTTTTGGGGTGGCTGCAGGAACCCTGGGCATGGGAAGAGAGAGCTACTCCTTAGAAAAAATGAGAGGCAGGAGCCCAGAGGGTGTGAAACTTGAGGCACCCCAAGGGTTAACAGGAAGTAGAGCATCCGGCCTCAACCCTAGCCTCAACTACTGCAACAGGTTGTGAAGATTCTGGAGCTCCCCTAGGGAGCCATATCAGAAATTGCCAATAAATGAGCCCCAGAACCCATCTCTAGTTGTATATTTTATTGACTTGAGTTATTTTTTTTTATCAGTAGACTCTCAAAGCCGATAGGCTATAAAATAAATAAATAATAGGAGTCCAAGGCTAAACGAGGAACAAATTACTCCCGAAGTTCCCTTACCTCCTCCCACATCCCCCCAACTTTCCCAATCACAAGATGAACCTTTTACTACCAGCTCACCCGCCCAGAATGTGTGAGGTCTGATGGGCCAGGCAGGATTCTCAATGTGAGATTTATAGGAAGAGGGTGACAATTTATGCCAGAGAACTTTCCATCTGAGATGAGTGTGATTTATAAGTTTGCTTTCCAAAAAACAAACATGGAGCCCCTTGTAAAGAACAGATTTATATATTAGCTTTCTGATGTGGCATCCTACCTATGAATGAGCGAACAACATTAAGTTCCCATTTAGGAAACAAGAGCCTAAGCCCATTGGATCGCAGTCCCTGATTTATCAAATTCTGCCTCTCCATAAATCAGAAGCCAGCTCCAGCCCCGGTGGCAGTGTGACTCCCCATGCCGCTCTGAGGCTCCTCTTTGTGTGGTATCTTCTCCCTTCATCTTTATTTATTTTCAAAGGAAAAAAATGTTGCAACTGATTGAACTGACTGATTGATATGTCACTCCTGAGATTTATGAGGCTGGGCCCAGCTTCCAGCTGCCTCTTTATCCTGTCTCCACTCAGTAAAGCTTGGCCCCTCACCAAAGATTTGCATATGCCATCTTCAATCCTGCTCACCCTCTAAGCTGCTCTATCCCCGGTCAAATCCTCTCTCTCTGGATCTTTACCCAGAGGACAGTCCCAGACTGTCCCTCCAAAGACGTTACCCTGTGCTATAAATGATGGCTATGAGAGGCTTAGGGACAGAGAATCAGATCTGTAAAGGAGCTTAGGGAAATTCTTGATTTTACCAAGGAGAACCACGGGCCAGAGACGTGGAGATGCTTGCTGGAAGTCACACCCGTTGTCATGGATGAAGTAAGAGGAGGAAATTGTATTTAATTTAATGATTCTGCATCCAGTGCTCTTTCCACAACAATGAGCTCCATCATGAAGCCTTTGTCTCAGAACTGAGAAGAGAATTGACCTCCACGGAAGTTTTCAAGTGGAGGCAATGGGAAGAGGTAGGAGCCAAGGCCTGAGCTACTTACTGGGAATCGCCACTGATTGGAGCAGCACCACCCTGACTAATCCCTTTGGAAGATGCTGGTAAAGGCCAACATCATTAGGATGCTCAGGACCTTCAGTGCAGCCCCACACCCATCTGTGTTAATTAAGGAGAGGCTCTTCCCCATCTCTCCACATCTCCCAATCCTATCCATCCTTCTTTATTTTATTCTAGCACCATATCTTGAGCTAGTACTACCCCGTCAATGAGGATTGCTCCGCCCCTTTTCCTTCCCGGACCTCCTCTTTACTAATCCCCTACCACACTGACCCAAACCCTTCTCTACGACCTGGCATCCCAAACTGTCACTTACAATAGCTGTCTTGCTATTAAGCACTTCCTCGTCTGTTGCCCTGTGACGTTTTCTGTCCCATCCATGTGGCAGTTGCTTTACTCATCGAACAGCCCTGTGTCAGCCAGTGCTCCCAGCCTCCTTTTGTGTAGAGACAGCATCACTACTTAGTGATAGACTAAAGTAGCCAGGGCCTGTCGCAGCTCCTCCACCTCTACCTGACCAACTGTGGTGTCCCCAGAGACCACAGGGACCAGATGAGATAGCCACGGAATGAGGTAAGGTCACCTCATCTGTGCCCAACTTTGCATAAACAGCGAGTTATATTTATTGTCATGATACTGAGATTTGGTGACATATTAACATAACCATCACGTAGCCCAAGCCCTTACCTATTCTTGTCAATAAAATTAGCTACTGCTGTGAATCTCAGGCCTGCTACTAATTGGTAGTCATTTTTCCACTTCTGGACCTCTGTGTCCTCATTTTCAAAAATGCAGACATTGGATAATATGAAAAAAACATATATTTTACAAACCCTGTATTCCAGGCAATGTGCTAAGTGCCTTATACACATATATACACATTGAATCTGACAACTATTCTGTGAGTCTGATTCCCCTAAGAATGAGAAAGCTGAGTTGGGATGGGGAAGGCTGGAGGTAGTACAGCAATCGTTCCCAGGTCACGTAGCTACTAAGTGGTTGTCTGGTGTTTGGACACCAGCAATCTGACCCCAGAGCCATGAATAATGACCACCACATTTCATGATCACTCAAAATCCCTCAGGCACAACTCTTCTGGAGCATTCATATTGATCCTGAACTTTCCACATGCATGCTTATCTTCCAAATCAAATCATATTTATTTGGGAACAGAAGTGATGGTCTGCAGCTACTCATAGCAACCCCTTCTCACAGGCCCCTGAGCCTAGAACAGAGCTGACATTGTGTACATGTCTCATAAATCCTTCTTGAATTGAATTGGACATAAATGTACCTCTTGGTTAGTGATTCCAATTCAACTGGTAAGGTTGTGTTAAAGACTTGGGTGAGGACAACCCAGAGCCATTCAGCCTGGTGATTCAACTTGTGTCCCTCATTCACGCCATCAACATGTGGTCCACATGCACCTGCTGTATAAGAAGTCCTATGTAGTGGGAGAAGTCAGGCCACAGCCTCTGGTTTTTGAGGAATCACAGGCTTGTCAATGAGTGTGCTTTGCTTAAAGACACTTAAACAAAGCGCCCAAAGGATCAGGGTCACCTGGGGTCTGTGACGGACCATCGCTGTGCACAACCAGCTCCTGGCCAGTTAATGTTGAACAAATGACATCTGATCTCACTGAAGGGACTGTCTTCATGCTGTGACAAAGGAAGAAAGGCCGTATTTTGGTTAATAGTTCAGTTTTAGGGTACAGTCATCATGATATGGATGTCATCAAGGAGGGGACTTGAGGCAGTTGGTCACCTTGGACCCACAGTTAGAAGGCGGGGAGGGATGGATTCTTGATCTCAGTTCGCTTTTTTCGTTGTATTCAGTCCAGACCCTCAGCCTGTGGAATGATGTCACCCACATTCTGGGTGGGACTTCTTCCATTAATATACTCTAGATAAGCGCTCACAGGTGTGCCGGGAACTTTGTCTCCTAGGAAACTCTAAATCCTGTCAAGCTGACAGTCAATATTAACCATCGAAGGTAGGGGGCATTGTTGATTGTGTTTGCCTATTGCTGTGGTGTAAATATCCACACCAAAAGCCCACTGTAAGATAGCAATGTGATGTCACTGAGCCTACTACCATCAGAAGGCAGATCCACAGCTAGCTCTGAAAAGCCCCTAGGAGAGGGCCCCTCCATCAGGCTGTACACAAAGCATGGTGGGCTCCTCCCTCCACCATCCCCAAAATACAATTAAAGAATCAATAGTAGTCGGAGGACTACGATTGAGCTCTACTGAGAACTGTGTCCAGACTGGAGAATAGTAGACATTGAGGGTATGTGAAATGTCCTCTGTGGGCAAAAGTTTCTGAGGTTCCAGAGAAAACAGACTCTCATCTGTCCAGGCTGGTTAGTGTCCAGTCCTGCCTGCAGACCAGTGAATGAACCAGGTAACCTTTAAACGGCATCCTCAGCCTCAGGGTTCTGTGTTGCAAATAGAATTTGCTCCTGGCTTTCTCTTGCCACTAGACACTGTCAGATTTTCTGTGGGACAGAGACAACCGTACCAGAACAGCTGGTACCAAGTTGTCTGTACCGAACATGGGTAGCCAGGGTTGCTGACAACATCGGTTCATTGTGGCTAGTGGGAATGATTAGAAACCGTGAGAATGTACCACTCTTCAATCCACACCTTGGGAGAATTCAGACCACAGATGGAGGCTCCTAACTCCCAAGGGCAGGAAACAGGCCTGCCTATGCCAGGCCTTCACCAAGGTTGCTCAGAAGCAACCATCCCTGCCAGGTCTTGGTACTGTCTGCCCGGTGTAGCTGGCCCAGCCCATTCAAGCACACCAGTACTGCAGTTCCCTACCTGGCACAGCATCTCTTGGTGCATAGTCATCATCTTTAGGGCTCCAAACTATGGTCCAAAGCTTCCCCTGGGAGTTGGCAAATAATATCACAGCTCCTTGGAACCTCACTAGGAGGGCAGGGATCAGCCTGCCAAGGATCCAGGAGGGTGTGGATAGAAGTTTTTCATTTCCCACACACAGGAAGCTGTGGAGAGACAGCAGACAAACTGTCTGTGAGGAAAAGCATCTCCCACCAGGAAAGACAAACTGCCAAGGAGGAGTGGAGGCCACGCCTGCATCCAATGACCTAATCACATTCCCAGAGACAATCACAAAGAAAGGGGGATGCTCCTGAGTTCGAAGAGGTGAAACTTCAGCATTTGGGACTAATCAAACCGAGTTAACCAAGGAGCAAAGACCTGGGTTCATTTTCCTCCCGCAGAAGCTCAGCCAGGAGCTAAAAAAGAGATTCTGCAAACTGCCGGGCTAAGCACGCTTATTGCAGGGGCACGATAGATTACCAGACACATTCATGAGCAAGTTGCTTGTGAAGGCAGAATTAAGCATCAGACCCCTGACTCTTGGTTTACTGCTTACACAGGCCCAGCAAATAACACAAATGATGATCCATGGGAAGCATAGCTTTTCACAGCAAAGCCAACGGACTAATTCACTGGCACACACAGAAAAGCCAGCCTCAGCACTCGGACGGCATTTGTTTTGATTCTCGCCCTGCATATCAGGGTTAGCACGCCACAGTGTCGGCCCTGCTTTTGTGTCTCTTGTGCATGCCTGACCCTGTCTCTCACAAAACCTGGCTTCTCACAGATACCCCAGTTCTATCGTTTATTCATCTGCCCGGTATCTGTCCACTGTCCTATCCATCCTCCATTCATCCATGAATCCAGTAATTCACTTTCGAAGAGCTCACCATGTTCCAGCCCCTCTTCTAGTAACGGGGATGTTTTAGATCTGGCCTTGGTTAAGAACACACACTTTGGAATCAGACTAAGAGAAGGACAAGCAGAGGCTCTTGCTGCTTTCTGGCTGTGTGGCCTTGAACCCATTGCAGACTTCATTAAACCCCAGTTTCCCAGTCTGTAAGATGGCCATAATGGTACTCCCCACTTGGAATTGTGCTGAGAAGTCAGTAAGATAATTCACCTATCACATGGTGTGGTGGGTGGAGACCAGTGGTACAGCACAGACTTTCTTCATCCTCTTCCCACCTGCAGCCTTCCTGACATGATTCTCAGAAGCATTTCTTCCAGTCCACTGTTCACACCCTCCTTGGTACCCACTTCTTCCTGTTTAGTTTTCTGTCTGTGTCTGGCTGTCTTAGTTTGTTTCATGCTACTGTAACAGAACACCTGAGACTGAGTCATTCACAAAGAACAGATGTTTATTTCTTTATGGGTATAGAAACCAAAAATGTCCAAGGTACCAGCAAGGGTGAGGAATTTCTTGCAAGAGTGGGTTCCTTATAAAAATGACAAGCTCCTGCCCATTCCTCTGGGTCTTGCTCTCTCTTCCACAGAATGCTTTCTGCCATGCCGTGAAGTCAAGAAATTCCTCACCCTTGCTGGTACCTTGGACATTTTTGGTTTCTATACCCATAAAGAAATAAACATCTGTTCTTTGTGAATGACTCAGTCTCAGGTGTTCTGTTACAGTAGCATGAAACAAACTAAGACAGCCAGACACAGACAGAAAACTAAACAGGAAGAAGTGGGTACCAAGGATGATAATGGAGTTGATCCATTCAACTATCTCAGTGCCTGGTTATGCCAACACCTTCCCAGAGACCCCACCTCCTAACAGGGCTCTAGTGGGGATCAAATTCCCACACACGGGATTTGGGGAACACGTTAAAACCTGAGCAGCAGCTTGTCCCCCTTCCTGAAGGTCTCTATCTTTATCGTTCCTTTACCCTTGTACCCTTGTACCAAATTAATCCTCCCACCCCGCTGAACTATCTGTGCACCAACAGTGAAGCATGTTTTCTCACCCTACACTTGCTTTCTCTCTATAAAGTAGGATTCGGTTTTCACCTCAACTGCCGCCTCCTACGGCAATGTGTTTGGAACCCTCCCTAGTTGGCCCCTGAACTTCCGGCCCTGCTGGGGGGGTGTCCTTACCTCAATATCTCTGCTCACCTACATCCTTGTCTCCTCTCTCACTGCCCTGCGCATGTTCATAATCTCTTTGACAGCCTACACCGCTCCGTTCCCTTATGATGCCCAGCAGTCACTTGTACATAAATACCTGTTAATTCAACCAAGCCGCTTCCCCGACCAACCTTATTCCCACTCAATCTCACTTCATCTGTCAAGGTTGTTGATTTTATTACCAGGAAATCATCTGCATAGTCCTACCTGCTTTTGCTCCCCGTGCTTGAGATCTCAGATTTAAAGGTAAGTTAGACTGCAGACTGGCTTTTAAATATCCCCAGCTGATTCTGTACAACTGCAGCCGAGGCCTGTAACATTTATTTATAACTTTGCAAAATTGGCCAGTGGTTAAGATATATAAACCCGAGGGGGCTCATGCATTTCCAATACATTAAGGTATATTTAAAACATGCTGTGTCTTATCAGCGGCTTTAAAATACACATTACCGCAGGAACCAGGAGGATGGGAGCAAGGTAATTGACTAATGAGAATTCTGAACGGTGACTGGAAATATGGCAGAACTGCCCTTGGAGAACTGTGCTCGCACCTATTAATGAACTTTATCTGCGGCTCTAAAACACAGGCCTGTGTTTCAAACACAAGCCCAGGAGGCTGTGCAGCTCGAATGCCGTTGCGTTAATTCACACCTAGTTACGGTGACTGGCACCAGCCTTCAACACTGGTCAGAAGAAAGCTGCCGCACTGCTCGGGAATAATTACGGAGGCTCGGTTTATTTTATAACAGGTGCCAGGTGTTAATATGGAAGGATACATTTTGTTTTAACTCAAAGTATGTGCAGGGGTGGGGGGGGAGGGCCTGTGTATGTGTGTATGTGTGTATGTCCATAAACATGTGACTACATACATGCCCAAATTCTGTCACTTAGGAAGGACTGTGGTACAGTAGAAAAGGGAACAGTAGAGGGAATCAAGCAATGTTCAAACCAAGGTAGGAGTCTACATTCCAAATAGGAACCTCCATGATTCATGGCCCCGTAGTGTATATTCAGATCAAGAATGCCCAAGTCTTAGCCAGTGAAGACGGTGAAGCTGACCTCGTGTCCCAAACAAGAGCCATTCCCTTCATAACGGGAGGAAGAAGGTAACTTCCTTCTTGTGGATCCAACTCCCAGTGGATCTTCTAAGTGATGCCAACCCGAAGCAGTGGCCTCAGTGACCAAGCTCTGCCTGCCTCCTTAGGGTTGCAATGGCTTTTTCTTCTTCTGTTTGGGGTTGGGGAGGGGGTTCCAGACAGGGTTTCTCTCTGTAACATCCCTGGCTGTCCTGGAACTCTCTCTGTAGACCAGGCTGGCCTCAAACTCACAGAGATCTGTGATGATATTTTTTGTGTGCTCTAACAAATAAAGCTTACCTGGAGATCAGAGTGCAGAGCAAGCCACTAGAGGCTGGGCAGTGGTGTCACACACCTTTAATCCCAGCACTTGGGAGGAGGAAACAGGATTTGACAAGATCGGGTGGGGACAGGAGATGGGGCCCCTTTCAGTCTGAGGATTCCTAGAGGTAGGAAGTCTTTTCTAGTTGCTGGCTGCTCCGTGTCTCTGATCTTTCAGCTTCCACCTTGATATCTGACTCCCGGGTTTTATTATTAAGACCAATTAGAATTAGAGCTATAGAGATCCACCCTCCTCTCCCTCCGAGTGCTGGGATTAAAGGCATGAACCACCACCGCCCAGCTTATAATGGCTTCTTTAGACTCCTCCTGCTGTCTCTTTGGGTGGGTTCCCAACAGTGATATCTGCAGATCTTCCTAGCACTTTGATCACACCTCACTAGAATGAGGTGGACACCTACGTGGATTTGCTCCACTAATTTCCCCTGTGGTAATTTCCACCTCTTAGTAATGATCCCCAAATCCTATCTTATGCCCATCTTTCTCCCTGTGGGTTAAGATTTTCTATCTAGTTGTCCACTGGGCAGAGCTGCCCGTGTGCTCAGTTCATACAACAAACCCAAAGGTAACTTGTCCTTGCCTTTTACCTACTTAATCTGAACACCTTGTTCTGCTGGATACCTCCCAAGTGCCTTTCACTTCATTCCCTCCTTCCTCAACCCATGGCTCATGGTAGGCTCGTGGCTCAGACGGGCTCCCAGCCAGTTCCCTTGCCTGTCTCTCATATGGCTTGAGCATCACCTAACCTAAAATGCAGGGGCTGGCAAGATAGCTTAGTTGGTCAAGTGCTTGGTGCCCCAGTTCCAATGAGAGCCTTTAGCTCAGAAAATTAACGTGGAGTATGAAGAAGACACCCGATGCCACCTCTCGGCTCAGGCACAAATCTAAACAGCACATGCATCCCCATCGCACACATGCACAATGAACCAGATCACTGCTGTGTGCAGTGCATGTGCTGGTCACACGGAGCTGCTTCCTTGCTGTGTCCGTGTGTGGGGAGCCATGTGGGGAGCCATGTGGGGAGGTGGCAATGGGACGGCTCTCACTCAGGGACAGATGACACAGCGTCGATCGCCAATTCTGCCACACACCCTTCGGGCAGTTGGAAGTGAAGTCATCCGGAAGTGAGGGGTGAGTTGATGGGAAAGAAACACCTGAATGGGTGAAAAAATATTTAGCAAACAGCGGGCGTTAGGTCTTCATGTTTGTGTTTGTGATGACATGTCCAAGAGAACCAGTTAAGGGAGGAATCGCTTGCATTATTGCAGGGCTTTCAAGGTTTCCATCCATCCTGAGAGGGAAGAAAAAGACAGAAGAGAGACAGGAAGGAACCACAGGCAAGATACCTAACAAATATACATATATAAAACAAAATAAAAATTAAAAAGCCCTGTCTAAGAATCTACTTCTTCCAACTAGATCACCCTCCTAAAGTGTTCAGATCCCAGTATTCAGATCTCAGCCCATGAACACAAGATCACTATGGTCTCTGAGACACCAAAGCCTAAAAGTCATGAGCTGGCCCTTTAACCAGCTGTTGTACCCTTATATAAGGATTTGTTGACATCTGCACGATGGACATTTTAGGGGAGACAATTCTGGGGCGGGGTGGGGGGGGGGCTGGACTGGGTATTGTAAGAGGCTCAGCACCACCCCAGGCCTCCACTCACTGGTTATCAGTAGCATCTATCCTCTTCCCAGTTCTAACTAGATGAATGTCTCCAGATGTGGCCAGATGTCCCCTGGGGGCAAAATTGTCTCATGTTGAGACTCCACGTTAGAGGGAGGTCCCATCAGTAAAAGAGGGAGAATGGCATGTTTTTCTGACTGACACTCCAGTGCAGTATTTGAATGAGGTATGATAATGGATGTGGTATTGTTTTGAACTGTCTATGCGCTGTTCAAATTTGGGTAACTGTTTTGACAGACTTCACCTACTCAATTGCTTCACGTAGAAGCCTGTACATCACCCAGGTGCTACCACCCTTCTCCAACTGCCCCAAATCCTCTGAGGCACTCGGGCTCTGGGAACGGTCCTGCTCCAAAGGCTAATGAGACCCTAGAGTTGGAAATCACTCAACCCAGCATCACTATTGCTATTGGCTCTCCAGTGGGTTACCACTGAAGACCAGGCTCGCACAGTCCCAAGGACTTGAGACTGCAATGGTATGCAAAATGTAACACTCTAACTTTCCCTAAAACTTTGACAGATGGACTTAAAGGCCAAAGACCTCTTGCAGCTTTGCATATCCAATGTCACTATTTTTACAGTTGATGTCTGTGAGCTGGCCAAAACAAAAGTAAAGCTGTTGTTTTAATTTCAACGTTACAGGGGCTGCAGACAACCGAAACTTCCGAGAGAGAACCAAGAACCTGCTACATTTTGTGCTATTTACCGCAAAGGCATTAGAGACCTCTGGCCAGCCATCCTCGAGCCTGGTATGCGGTGAGGTGGCACTAAATGTTTGGCACAAAGTATGTAAACAGTATTTGCTCATGATCCGCTGTTTTCATAACACTTACCGACAAGGGGACATTAAAAGACAGAAACATCTAGACATGTATATCTGGGTAGTTATCATCATGTTGTGATCCGTTTCTAGAAGGGCTCCCATCCTAACAGTCAATGCTTGTAGTTTAGCCTTAGATTTTTGGGTCCTCATTCCCAGGCAAGGATAATACCTGGACTGTTCAGGAACCCAGGAGCTGAGGTCCCTGGTTCCTGCTGCCTCCTTCCCTGGTCATTCCCTGCTTTGGCTTTCTGTAGCTAGAGTTTTCCTGCCTGGCCCACGGTCAGGACAAATCTCTCTCACCCGCCAGTCCCACAGCTGCTCAGACCCAACCAAGTAAACACACAGAGACTTATATTACTTATAAACTGTATGGCCATGACAAGCTTCTTGCTAACTATTGTTATATCTTAAATCAACCCATTTCCATTAATCTATAAGTTGCCACGTGGCTCATGGCTTATCAGTATCTTTACATCCTCTCATGGCAGTGGCTGGCAGCATCTTGCTTGCTCAGCCTTCCTGTTCCCAGAATTCTCTCCTCTGCTTGTCCTGCCTATGCTTCCTGCCTGGCTACTGGCCAATCAGCATTTTATTTATACAAAGTGATATCCACAGCAGCTTTCAGCAGCTTTTTTTTTTTTTTCAGGTGGAATTTGCAAGGGTCATTCCACACACCTGGAGACAATCCTCACCTTGACTCCAAGCTCAGAACATACCTGTCACCCTCCCCCTCCCCTAAGGACACTAGGCTTCTATAAAAAATATGGCAGATTACTCTGAGTATATAGAATGCCTATAAAATATATAAGTTCATCCCCTCCCCAGAGATCTGTGTACAGAGTCTAAAAATACTCAGTTTTATCAAGCCATGAACACGGAAAAAATATGTTTTACATTCCTAGAACAAGTTTTGTAGAATATTTGCAGAATGAAGAGGACCCTGCAACAATTCCAGCCACGGTAAACAGAGTCCCCTATGACTTCATTGATGAATAGATTTGGAAGTGGTGCCTATACTCCTCCACCTCCACAATAAAATAAGTGATATTTTATTTGTGCTAAAATAAGTGATATTTTATTTGTGCATTAATAAATAAAGTTTGCCTGGAGATCAGAGGAAATAGCAAGCCATTTTAAGTAAACAAAGAAGTCAGGCAGCAGTAGCACACGCCCTTAATCCCATCACTTAGCAGGCAGGGTCTCTGTATGTTCAAGGCCACACTAGGGAACAGAGCCAAGCATGGTGACACATTCCTTTAATCCCATTACCAACCATAGAGACCTGGAGGTCTGTACAGACAGATAGAAAGTGACAGAGCTGTGTAGGAAGAAGAAGTGAGGTAGATAGGCTAAGAGAGTCAATGAGAGGGCAGAACAGCAAGGCAATAAAGGCGTGGGTAGACAGGAAGTAACTCGAATTTGGAAGCTGCAGAGTTGGTGAGGTAAGGTTGGCTGGTGGCTTTCCCTACTTCCCTGATCTAAGGCTTTCACCCCTATATTTGGCTCCATGTTTTTCATTAAATAAGACCATTTAGATATTCGTCTCCACATCTCCCTCTATTAAGGTAGCCATATAATTAATTTGGTATGTCAAGTTTCACATACAGAGATGGCATCAGCTTTCTGCCAGGCAGACATCACTATGGGCCTCGGTTTCCCTCCCTGTAAAGAATAAACAAGCCCATGGCTGCTGTTAGCAGGGAGAACAGAAGGAAGATAGCTCTATTAAGTCCAGCCAGGAAAAGGTCTACAATAAACCGAGGCCAGCTCAGCTCTAAAGGCGTTTTGGCGGGCCTCCGGACGCAGATACAAAGATGGAAAAATGCAAGACAGGGAATCGGGAGCAAAATGCTTTGGTAACTCAGCTTTTTAACTATATAAACCTGTGGCCAGCACAGAGGCACTTCCATCCCCCAAGCCAAAGGCCTGCAAGGCACTAACTCAGGCTCAGATGGCTTCAGCTGGTAGTTACCAGGTACAGTAAGGCCTCCCTGCTCTGTGTGGCATCGTCCATTAGAAAACAAAAAAGGTACAGTAAGTGCCATGGAGCTCCTCCATTAATTGCTAAGTAAGGGGAAAAAAGAGAAGAATAAAGTGCTTTTACCTGCTCGGCTGGATAATTAAAAGCTGCCTGAAGCACAGCTAACCTTTTTCATTATGGCAGTGTTCATTATAAAGCCAGAAAGAATTAACTACACTGCATTATCAGATATCGAAAAATATTAATAGCAAAAGTGAGAAAGGGAAAGGAGGAATTTTGGGCGAGTTAATTAAACCACACGTCCTCAATGACTTATTAACTGACTGGTCGAGCCTCCTGGAGCTCCCTGAGTCCTGGGGAGCAGGGCCATGGGAACCCGCTCCTCAGGAAATGAGTTCTCGGCCCAGAGAACTGTTTTTTCCTTCCCTCTCTTGCAATTTCTTTTTCTTTCTTTTCAAATATGACCAACTGAGTCAAATCCCGGGTTCAGGCCTCCTTGGAGCCAGTATTAACAGAAGCTCACTGGAGCTGGGAAAGGTTGCCACCAAGGGACTCTCGGGGACCCAGCTCTTGCTACTGGTCATCCAACCTTTTTCTGTGCTTCTGGTGCCCAAGGGGTAAGAACAACTCTCTCTCTCTCTCTCTCTCTCTCTCTCTCTCTCTCTCTCTCTCTCTCTCTCTCTTCTCTCTCTCTTTCCTCTCTCTTCTCTCTCTTCTCTCTCCTCTCCTCTTCTCTCTCTCTCTCTTCTCTCTCTCTCTCTCTGTAGAAATATGTGTAGAAGCAGATATCAGTGTATGTCCTCAATCATTCTCCACCTTATTTTTTGAAACAGGGTCTCTTCCTGAACTTGGAGCTCACTGACTCAGCTAGATTAGCTGACCAGGAAACCCAGGGATCCTCCTGTCTCTGCCTCCCCACCTCAGGGATTATAAACCCCCGTTATCACGCCCAGCTTTTTGACATGGGTTCTAAGGGAGGGAAATCCAGTTCTCAAGCTTGTGCGGCAAGCTTTGTTGCCGGAGCCGTCTCCACGGTCCTGCAGTAAGAACAGTTTAGTATGAGGTCTCTTTGCTGCCTCTGTAGCCAGACACCCAGAGTGAGCTTACACAGCCCCACCTGTTGTATCACGTACCCGTGCATGAGGCTTGCAGCTCCAGGCTGGCACAGTGCTTGGAGTTGGGGTACACTATTGGGGCTCTGGGGCTGTTGGACTAAGCCGTTCACACCCGGAGCAGCCAATGGTAGCACAGAGCGTGGTTAGGGCCCTGCCACTGTAGCAGGGAGGCCTGCCGGGGGACGCTTGTAGTTATTGCAGACATATCACTGAGGTGTCCTCCTCAGCAGTGCTTTGAAAGGCTTCCCTCCAGGAAGCTCTCTGCATGAGTTCACCTGTCACCACAGGATGGGGGGGTCAGGATAGGAAGGTGGGAGGAGTAACCTCCCACGGCGGAGGGAACAAGGAAGGGAATATAAGCATTTTCATTTAGCAAGAAGCAAAAATGGATGTCAAAGAAAATGTACTATTGATTTCTTTTTTCTTCCTGCTGGCACTGGACCTTTAAATGAAGTCATAGACCAATTGAGATTCCAGCTTTGATTGGTTATGTTCCAGCCTAATCTCATTCTGAGAGTCTCGTTTGCATGATTGGTGGTGACATGCAGAGTAGGTGATCAATTTTCCAACATGCCATCATGACAACCAGGCATTGTTCCGGAGAGTTCCCATTCTGCACTTGTCGCTGGGCTTCTTCCCCAGGCCATATCCTGACCCTGGTAACAGCTTTGCTCAGAAACTCAAGCAACTGAGCCACTTGCCTAGGGAGGAGCTTCCAGAAAGCAGGCGTGAGGGATGCTTCATTAAGCCTCAGCCCACAAGGTAGGAGATGTCAGGAGAACCCAGCTAGTGTGGGGAAGAATGTTCAGATGGCTGCAGGGAGGTGATCAGGGAGGATGAAGTAATTTAAAATGGTTCAGTGGTCCAGTCTCATCCTGACCACCATAAAAATCTGTGTTTCTACACAGTGGCTCTCAGCATTTCCCCAGCCCACTACCCCCACACAATCGTCAATGGGGTTCAATATCACCACAACTGGGCCATTTCCTTGTTAACTGAGTTATACATTTAAAGTAAAGCATTTAGAATGGTACCTGGCATTTAGTAGGCACTCAATAAATGCTATCGATCCTTCAGCATCTTGCATCTTTATCGGGAACTTTCCATGAGTTCTCAATACCTTAAGATGTGTTGAAAGGGGAATCTAGAGATAACAGAGGAAACAGGAGCATTGCATGCTGGTAGTTTTGTGGAGGTAAAATGGTTCATTGACTGACAACAGCATTCATTTATATTTAGCAATTTTTAGCTTTCTGTCTTTTTAATCTACATTTTGGGGGACTGGAGAGAGATAAGTATTTTACCCACTTTCTAGATGTAAGACTAGGTAGGGCTCAGGTGGGGCACAAATCATTTACAGGAGTTAGGCTTCTTTATGGGGCAGTGACAACTTCCTCTCTTTCTTAGTTATGGGCACAAAGGGTAGAAATCTTTGCACCAAGATTAGGAGCAGTGTCTCAGGTTAGGACCGAGTAAGAATATCCTTGGGCCAAAGAGATAACTCAGTAGATAAGGGCACTTGTCACCAAGCTGATGGAGCTGAGTTTGATCCCCATAACCAACATGGTGGAAGGAAAGGACCAACTCCTGCCAGTCATAGCCCGAATTGCACACATGTGTGTCGGCATGCAGGCACACACATTAAAGTAAAATAATAAAACTTAAAACAAAGAAAACCCTGGTAAGGTGAAGAATGATGAAAGAAGGCTCCCCATGTCAATCTCAGCCCTCAACATGCATTCATACATGCACACATACATATGCACTTATATGCACATGCAAACACACATATACGCATAATCCAACACAAAAAGAATAAGACAGATAAATACATCAACATAAAGTTCCTTGGGGTCACAGTAACTGGGGGTGGGAAAGAAGTAGAAAGTAACTGACTCTTAGCTCAGTTCCACCTGTCAGTTATCCCTTCTCCTGCTCCTCTAGCATCTTCTGAAGGCCAGGGCAAGGTCTACAACCCCAAGATGTCTTCTGTGAGTTAAGGCCAGCCCTTTGGAGACTTGCTTCTCTTAACGGCAATAGTGTAGTGTTAGCTGAACGTCCTATATTGACCACCCTGGATTGTCCAGTTTGTTTCTTTAGCCCAGAGAGTTTGACAGCATTTTGATGTTTATCTCTTCCTGTTCTGGTAGCCTCTGGAGAGGTC
Source organism: Peromyscus leucopus (assembly GCF_004664715.2). Classification (NCBI taxonomy): domain Eukaryota; kingdom Metazoa; phylum Chordata; class Mammalia; order Rodentia; family Cricetidae; genus Peromyscus; species Peromyscus leucopus. Next base: position 25,958,485 of record NC_051069.1, on the reverse strand, counting down.
AAAAGGTGACTTTAAGAGTTGTGGAGATGGAGCAGAGGACTTGAGCTTGCGCTTGCAGCAGGTGCAATGTACACATAATCCCAATGCTGGGAGGCAAACAAGGGAGGGTCCTTGGATTTTGCTGACAAGCTGGTTTCATATCGATGAGCTCAATATGGGACCCCCATCTTTAAATAGGTGGACAGTGTTCCTCAGGATGGACACCCAAGGTTGCCTCTGGTCTCCATATGTGTACATGTGCACACACAGGTGGAAATGCACACATATGCAAAAGAAGTGCTCCTCTGATTATATCCATTGACCTTTGGCCTTTCCTTCATGTGCATATTAACATACAGTGTGTCCGTGAGTTGTTCGTGTTGTTGCCTGTGCAGCATATAACAAAATGCCTGGTACAATTAACTTGTAGATAGAAGGGGTTTGTTTTGACCCATGGTTTGGAGGGTTGAAGGCCCTGATGGACTGAGACTCTCACTTTGGGCCTGAGATAAGGAAACATGGTGGCCGGAGCGTATGGTGAGAATAACCGTGTATCTTGTGATCAGGAAGGAAAAAACAAAGAAGGAGGAGCTGTAGTCCCATGATGTCATCCATGGGCATCATCAAGGGCATGCCCACAACAATCTTAAGATCTCTAGCACGTCCCACCTTCTAAAAGTTCCACCACCGTACCGTAGCACCCCTGTGGAGACCACCCCTTTAACACTCAACATCCAGATCGTCTGTGAGCCACTTGGAGGGAAAGCAGCATTTACGGATCTTTATATGTTCATCACACCAGGAGCATGCACACAATTTATGTGTGTTAGGTCAAGTTGGGTGGAGGTGGAGTGTAATCATTTCCTGCCTCCCACAGGACCTAACTTTGGACTGGGCAAGGCCTGAACACTCACCAAACATCTACAGGAGAGTCTGAATTAACTCCACAGACTTTACCCTCACTTAGCTCCTTCACATGAAGCTTACATTTCTTGACTTCGGAATGAAGAAATGTATGAGTTTTCTGAATTTGATCACTCTAAATCTATAAGCAATTCTAAAAGACCAATATTTACTCCATTCTTTCTGTAACTTAATTTACTTTTATCTTCCAAAAAAAAAGGACAAAAAGAAAAGGGGGGAAACAGGTGACTATATAGAAAGAAATGAAAGATACACTTGCAAATACTAAGCAAAGATATCTTTGGTTCAAATGCCTTTTAACCCATGTGAAACATGCAAATATTCTATTTCAATTCTCCTTCTAAATACTAGGTGCTGTGTACATGCTGCCTACATACTTCATGAATTCAGGTAGTGTGTTAAAACCTCTGGGCTATACAGGCTTTTCTATGGGGCTAATTCAAGTCATTTCTAAGTTTCCTCCTATTCTAACAACTATGTGCTTTTTGTAGATGTTCCTGCTTTCTTCTTGCTATTGATAATGGAAAAACAAACAAACAAAAGGAAGACACTTACTCCACACAAGAAGAGTATCCATATGACAAGTTCTAAACAGCTGTTGTAATTCTTCTCAGGGGCTTCTAGGTAATAATTGCCTTCTACAATAAAATGGAGTACAGCTCATGATGCACTCGAATGTAGTACAGTGGGATGCATGAGGTCAAAAGTCCATACCCAAAGGATAGCAGCATGCCTGACTCCTTGGTCATGACAGAGACTGTGGGGCCACCCCAGTCAAGGCCTCATGAGCATCTTTGTGGATTGAAGCTGCCATCAGGCAGGAATTCTAGTCACTGCAGTTGACAGAACCTCTGACCACGGCTTGGCAATTTGTGGTCAAGTGTTCATTAGAAAGTTTGTATTGTTCCATGAATCCTTCCCTGAGCCTGACCCCAGCTGACCAAACTCACAGGAGCACACATGCACACTTGGCACACACACACACACACACACACACACTGAGAGAGAGAGAGAGAGAGAGAGAGAGAGAGAGAGAGAGAGAGAGAGAGAGAGGAGGGGGGACTTCAGAGTGCTTTATATTGGGTAAGTTTCTAAGTACAATTATCCCACTTTCTGCTTTCATGGACTCTGGGATGTATCAACTACAAACCATCCTGTTTCAGACATGAGAGATGGCGGTCAAAGCTGTGTACACCACATCTTCAACAAAAGACTCCTGTCTCTTTCTCTCCCCATCCTGGGGCAAGAGAGTGGGCCACAGACTCTTGAGAGGAGTTCCCAGGTCCAGAAACTCCTCTAGGAGGCCGATGTCAGAGAAGTGGCTTCTCATGTCCTCCCAGAGCTCAGTGACCTTCAGTGGGGAGGAAGTGAAAACTATCCTCGTGGCAGAGCTCAGCACGCAGGTAATTAACAGGTAACCACAGAACTGGACAAATGCAGAGTGACAGTGGGCTTACCTTTCCTATAGTCTGTGCCTCAGCTAACATTAACTGTACAGCAAGTCCGGGTCTTGTTGACATGTTGTTCCTTTTCATTAATAAATAACTGCCCGAAACAATTACACTTCAGGAAACTAACCTTATTTTTCTCTTTCCTCTGAAAGGCACCAAAAATTAAAAGCAAAGATCCTTAAATCAACTGGACTACTTCTGGGCAGATGCTCTAAAACCATCTCTCTAATGGGAAAGAGCTTTGTGGAGGAGCAGTCAGCATCCTCCACACTTCAACGGAGCCAGAAGGCTCTCGGTGGGGGATGATCACATGACCTCTGAGAACTTGGCCCTCCACACCTCTCAGAACTCTGCCAGGCAGCAAGCATGCATCTCTATTGGAGCTCCAGGTACATGCCAGTCTTGTGTGTGTGTGTGTGTGTGTGTGTGTGTGTGTGTGTGTGTGTGTGTGTTGCACACATATGAGCAAGAAGAGCAAAATGGATGTCTTCCTCTATCATTCCCTTCCTTATCTTCGTAAGACAGAGTATCTCACTGAGCCAGAAGCTCAGAGGTTCAGCAGGCTGGCCAGCAAGCTCCTGGGATCCACCTGCCCCCATACTGTGGTTACAGGCACTCACAACCATGCCTGGCTTTTATGCTGGGGATTCGAACTTGAGTCCTCATGCTGTAGAGCAAGCCCTCTTTCCCACTGAGCGATCACTCCAGTTCTTATGGTATTTTGTTGTGTGTTTTGAATTATTATTGTAAATATCATGATACTTTAAAATCAAGCAGTCCTAATTTTGAATCCGGGTGGCCATATATTAGCTAATTTGTACAATATATCTAGCCATTCTGGGTTATTCATCTATTGTTGAACAGCAAAATACAATAAAACATGGTATTGTCGAACAGCATTTATGTTCCATTTTATAACCCCATGTGAGGCATGGATCCAGGTGGGTCTTAGCTGGACCTTCTCAGGGTGTCACAGGTGGCAAGTGGGGTGACAGTTTGAACTGCAGTCTCACTCAAGGCTCACCTGGGGTCTGTCCTGGGGCTGGTGTCATCATCCAGGTCAGCCCAAGCTGCTGTCTGGATGCCTTCCTCAGTCCTTGCCATCGAGACCTTTCTGCCAGGCAGCTCACATCATGGCTTCCATAAGCATGAAGCAGTAAAGAGAAGGATGAAAAGAGCAGACATTTAAAACCTAATCCTGGATGTGACATCCCGTCACTTGCTATATTCTGCACATTAGAAGCCAGTCACAGCACCCTGCCCACCCTCCAAAGAGGGCAATTATGCAAGGCCACAAACACGGAGAAGCACGGATCTCTGAGAATCATTTCGGAGCTGCTTGCCACAATCTCTGAACTTCGAATTCTTCATTCATATGTGAACATTACAATAACAACCTCAAGAGTTAAGGAAAAACACTCATGAAGAGAGTGTGTCCAGGGCATGGTACAGAGTAAGTGACACACAGGAGCTGAGTAATGGCCCTCCTCCTGTCCTGGCACATGGCTAAACTGGGAGGTTTATACACAAAACGAGGCTATGGAGCTATTTTTCGCTGCAAACCAAGAGGCAAGGAAACAAGTCAGGGACCCAAAATGATGACAGTGGGGAGCTTGTTTTCTCTGGCCATCAAAGGTTATACTGCCCTGGGCCTGTAGGTTAGGTGTGTCTAATTAAGAAGGGCCAGAGAGACAGCTCATTGGGCAAAGCGATTGGCACACAATCATGAGAGTCTCAGTTTTGATCCCCAGCACCATGTACAAAGGCTGGGTCAGCAAGTACCCATCATCCCGGTGCTCAGATATCAGAGGGTCCCTAGAGTTCACTGGGCAGACAGCCCAGCCTTATCAGTGAGTTCCAAGTCCTGTGAGAGATCCTGCCTCAAAAAGGTGAATAGTAATAGAGCATGACACCTGATGTCCACCTCTGGCTTTCACATGCATGCTCACGTAGGTGCAAACACACAAGCAGGTACACGCAGGCAAACATGCACACAAAGGGTGGAGCCTCAAAGCTAACTTGAATGCCATGAGAATAAAAGCAAGGCCTGAGCTAAGATGAAGCAGCCTCATCCTGCTGTAAGCAAGGCTCCTAGGCTCCCCCTTCCAGGCCAATCCGCCACCCTCCTCCATGGCTTCAGACAGCCCCCTGAACATTCCCAGAGGGGTGTTATAAATAATAGCATCTCTGTCCCCCCAAGGTCAGTGGACTGTGGAGCCAGCTCTGAGCATTGATCACTCTTACTTTACCTCTCTAATTCTTACCAGTTCATTAAAGCTTGACCTTCTGGGCTTCCACGGCAACTCTGGATGTCCAGCCAGAGAAACCATTATATTTTAAAGGCTGTTAAACTGTCCAATGATATTTTAGCTTCTTTTTTTTAATATTTGATAGCAAATCATCAATCATTTTTGTAAACTTCCATGTAAAAAGTGGGAGAAAAAGATGGAGAATTATATGAAATTATAGTGGGATGAAGCAGTTAAATTTTTCTCTATCAGCCGAGGCGAGGTGAGGTGAGGCGAGATGATGGTCAATTATCTTTTTCCACTCACTGATAAATCGCCAGCACCATTGAGGCTGTCAGCGCCTGACTCATGACAAGCAGAGAGGGGTGTCAGCACGACAGGAGGACTGGGAACGAGGGCCAGCCCTGCAGATGGACCTGGGGTGACTCCAAGCCAAGCCTTAACTCTCTGGCGGAGAGCATCTGCACGGGTCTTGACCCTGTCCCAGGATACCCTCTTTTTCTCTGGTCACTGCTCCTGCACCATCCTTCCTCCCTGTTAATAGCTTCAGGAAAAGCTGCCTCCATCCCCAGCAACCTTACGTTCTCCGGCGCATCCCAAGCCATGCTCCTTGTTTTCTCCCCACGCCTGGGCTGAGTTAACAGTGCCGCCAGTCCCCCAAGTCCTTTAACTAGAGACCTCATCATTAGAGCCCCAAGCGCCTCCCCGTCTTTGCCGCCCCCAACGACCAATTTGCCTTTGAGACTGTTCCATTGTCCAGCACAATTATTTGTCACATCTGTTGCCCCTTCTCCATCTTCCTCTGCTGTTGCCTAGGTCCAGCCCTTGTCGCTTTCCTCTAATTGGTTAGACAAGGCTCTTAACTATTTTTCTACAGCTTTAGTATTCACACACACACACACACACACACACACACACACACTCATATACCTACACACATTTATATATTCACACTCAAACCCCCACCTGCACCTACTCACATGTACACACTCACACCCACACATATGCTTATACACACATATTCATTCACTCATTATTCATTCATTCATTCTCTCTCTTTGTCTCTCTCTGTCTCTGTCTCTGTCTCTCTCTCATACACACACACACACACACACACACACACACACACACACATATACACACAGGCACACAACACAAAGTCTTTCACAATTTTCTTTATACCTCTGCCAGCTTGTATATTAGGGAATATTCACCATCACTTCCCTCTCCTCCTCAGATGCCAGCATGGATGAAACAATACCTCACTTATGTCACCAGCTCGCCAATCTCCAGAGTCGCCCTTACCAACCCTCTCTCCACCTCCATGCAGAGGAGTTTGCTGTTCTCATTCCCATGGCTTTTTTCCAGTGTGTCCAAATGTCGGAATTCTCTTTCTCTTCCAGTCTAAATAGCCAACTCATGCCCATCCTTCAAGCCGCAGACCGTAAGTCACCTCCCCCATAAGGTTTCCTCTAGAGTGACCCAGTCCTGTCCCCAAGCTCTCCTGGAGCCAGGCTCTTCCTCCACTGCACTCTGAGTTTTTGAAAAGCATTTCCCTCTCACTAGACTACAAGGGCCTTGAGAAAAGGCCATGGCTTCTTCACTAGAAGTCACTACCATTCTGGGTGCAAGAGCACATGCCTGTTTGGTGGGTAATAATGTGAAGGACCCTGAAGAAAGATAAACATGGAATGAAAGCATTCGTCTCCCATTGGTTCTGTGGCCTCATCGAGAGTTCTGTATCTCTGAGCCTCATTCCTCAGCTATAAAGTGGTAATTACTCTTATAAGCCTACAAGAACGATTTGGCAATGACCACACTTAGAACATGATGAGCCATTGGAAGAATGAGGGAAGAGGAGACGCTAGAGATGAAGGTTTCTGGTAGTCACTGGAATATACACACACTATAAACCAAGAAAGGGGTGTCAGCTGAGGCTCAGCACGAAAGGAAACCCAACATGTAAGAGGCTTTTATAGAAGCCTGGCAACTAGTGAATGGTGTGTGTGTGGGGGGTGTGCAGGCAATAGTAAGCAGGTTCCGTGTGCTCGTCACCTTTTTCCTTCCAGAAGCTTTTCTCTTTGAATGCCTGGGATTGATGCTGAGGCATGTGGATGGAGGTGAGCACCACTCTATTTGATACCAGTGTCCTGGCAGACCTAAGTCAAACACACAAAGGGATCTATCATCCCTCAGTGGCTGCTAACTAGCTTGTCTGGCACCACATAGTATGTGTGGGCAAATACAGCTGACTCTGGGTGGGAACATGTACCACTGTAAGCCAACCTGTACTTAGACACAAGTGAACCCTGATGTGTCAGGAGACTTATAAGACAACTCCCCTGGGGAGCAGGTGGCAGAGGGACAGCAGCTGAATCTCGGACCCCCTGGTCTCTAGTTATAACCCAGATGGCCTTGTTCCCAGGTAGGAAGTGGCTTCATGATAAAGAGCAAGCAGCACCAGCTAGGGAATCAGAGCAGGCAGGGGAGAGGTTTGTATTACAGATGAATGGCTCAGTGAGCCCTGAAGAGTCATCACAGAACTTCAGGAAGCAAAGAGAAGCGAAGAGGAACACAACCCATCAACCAGAGCCTACAGACAAGAAGACCAGACAACCGGTGGAGAGAACCCAAACGCAACATGAAGCATGTGGCAAAGAAACCATCCAAATACAGAAGTGACTTGGGTAGAAATGGCATGTGGGATCCGTGCCTAGTGTCCACGTTAGCACCAAGCTGCTACATCTCCCACAGGAGCCTCTCTGTCTGAAGAGTGATTACTCAGAGGCACTGGACTAAAAAGGAGAAAAGGTGGCATTTCTACCCGACAGGGAGGTCCCATCCTTCACAGATACTGCAGTGGAAGCTTACTTAAAATCACAACCTGACCTCAGTTTGGCTGAGAGGGGATTAGGAGACACTAAATCTATGGTTAAGAAGGAGAGACCATTAGAACAACAAATATCCTCCTCCCAGGAGCCAGTTTTAGGGTTATCAGTGGTAACTTTCAGGTAAAATGTTTGGATCAGATGAGCCATGTCTCTGCAGGATCATTAACAATGGGAACAGGAAGATCAGAGGAACAGAGACCGGGTCAGTGTGACGGGGCTAACTTGGAGGTAATTAGGCTGGTGGGGAAATGCATCATATAAAATATTTAAGTTATAAAGATGAGCAATCAGTTCTGGGTAGCTTATTAAAGTTGTTTTATCAAGCGGGAGTGATGGTTAGCCATCTCACGCAACAGAAGGGAGAACTGAAAAATGAAAACCCAGGAAAGTCAGGCTTCTCCGCCACGGAGATGATGAAACCTCCCTCGGAGGTGCAGACGCTAATGTGGCAGACCTCTGATTTCCAATCAGCTCTCTTTCTCTCCCTTTCAAAAATCCAATCAGAAAAAGAAATAATAGGAACGGCCCGAGGCCACTGTGCTAAGGACAGAGAGGTCAGCAGAGACCCATGCCTGTGTGTGACGGGAGGGTGACATTCTCCCTCTTCCCACGTACCTCGATCACACAACCACAGCTACTTCATGCGCAGGGTCACCCGTTTCTCCACTGCTCATTCCTTTCCCCCTTCCCTGTCTCAGGAGCCATTTTCTTCGTCTCTTCTTGAATATCTAAATACCAGAAACTGAGCCATTGAAAAATGCGTTTGTTACCTGACAACTTCCTACAGGCCAAGAGTCAACACACATCCTGGGTCCTCTGGTTGTCTCATTGAGGGCCATAGCCGAGGCGTTGGCTGCAAACATCCTCATGTGGATGCTCACCAGGAGGAGAATCTGTTTGCACACTCACCCGGTTGTTGGCGAAGTTCATGTCTTCACGGTCGTATGATGTCATGGATCATGGAACTTGGAAGTGGCTGCAGTACCACATGGGCTTTCTCAATTTGGTCTCCATCAAGCTAGCAGGAGCCCCGCTCTCAGGAGATGTTCCATCTCTCTTTGGGGAGGCCTCCTCCACTAGACTGAACACAGCCGAGGATAATATCCCTCTTGATCATCTCCGAATCAACCACTTATTATCTCTGCTGCATCCCTGCACAGATGTCATAGTCTGTCAACTAGAAGCAACTCACACCCCTGCTTGTGCTCAAAGGGAATGTATCACTTAAGGGGGTGTGAGACGGGATGGGAGCCACAGGAGTCCTTGGAATGTCTGCCATGGGGACTTAAAACCTCTGAGCTGTCAGGCCAGGGAGGTTAGTCTCCCCTGGATGCTCTTCTTTCTCATCTGCCTACATCCAGGCCTCAGTAGTCTGGGCACCTCCACTTAGAAAGCTCACCAAGGCAGGCCAGCAGTCACCCCATTTCTCTGACAGGTGCAAATGGGAAGTTTCAGATCAGCACATAAGCAAGAACTGTCCACATTGGCAAGTCTTCTTCTTAAAAGTCTGCACGTTCACGACTCGGTGCACAGGTGTGCTGGCTTCTTCCTGATTCCTTCCTTCAGAATGATGAGGGAAGAGTTGTGAGTAACCAAAGCCTCACACCCTCTGTGGGTTTCGAGTGTCTGAGGTACCGCTGGACTGAGGCCATCTCAGTTGGTCACCAGGGCAGGAATCTCCAGGCTCTAACAATTTGCATGTGAATGGAAATTGGAAGCCACTCCATGAGACCTCCTGGTGAGTGTAAGAGGAGATGCACAGGGCAGCAGCAGGGTAGTTTCCTTGAGAGCTAAGGAAGGCTTTCTCAGTCTTGCCTTGGTCTTGAAAAGGAATCTCATCTGTAGATAGCATGTCCTCTAACCGAAGAAGTCTGTTCTCTACATCCTGACACCAGGAACACGCCAAGTTCTTCCTACGAGGGGTAAAACTGGGGTACATGGGGTGTGGGTGTGCTCTGCCACCTGCCAGCCCCTCAGCCTCTTCATTTTTGCTATCACTCTCTGTGCAGCACTTTCTGGGGAGGCAAATACCAATCTATCACCCTGTCCCACGCACAAAAAAGAATCGCTGTTTCATAGCAAGTCATTGTTTCAACATTCCTCAGAACATGACTTCACCAGGAGGAGGCCAAGTCACCAGATCCATGATATATATATATCCAACAGGAAACTGAGAGACAGAGAGGTAAGGAATTGACTCAGAAATTGGCTCAGAACACACAGGAGTCAGATGGACACTTAGACTCTTTATCCAAGCCCCTGGATGCATGGCTGCCAATTATAGATCTGAGGTGAATCTCGAAGGTTCCTAGGACTTGGGCTGTTCTTATAGGTAAGCCAGGAAATGAGGAGCCCACCAGGTCAGCCTGTGGGAGCACCTCAGATAAGCTGGTTAATAACCACAGCAACATGACTTATTACTTAGCAATTGAGGAGAGTGGGCCACCACAGTGGGCGCCTCTGCCCCAGCCTGGTTTGGTCACGTTACTAACAACTCATTGCAGTCAGACCCACGTGACAGAAAGGGAAGACAGTTACTTCAGGGAGAACACCCAAGACTCTTCCTTCAGAGTCAGGAAGAAGCCAGTGACCAGAAACTACACACACACACACACACCTCACACCACACACAACCACATACTCACCACACATACACACCACGCACGCACATACACTATACACACACACATGCATACACCACACACATACACCACATACACACACTACACACACCAAACACAACCACACACATATGTATCACATACACACACACCACACATACCACATACATACATACCACACATACACACTATACATGCACATACACTATACACACACATGCACACACACCACACACACACACACCAGAGGTCCCCATTTTTTTTAATGGCCAAGTACAATTCTATAAAGCACTATCAACAAATTCCTGCAAGTCTTAGAAGCTGTGAATCTTTGATATGTGACCAGTGCTTTTTGCTGATGTTGTCTCCTTCCCCCAACCGCAGTCTATCAGTCTATCAGGAGAAAGACAGCTGACAAATCACACTGGAGGGTCATTCCACGGCTCGCTTGACCTATGTTCCTCGAAACTGAAAAGGTCATCAAAGCAAGAACTGGAGAATCAATGGGTCAGAGGGACCTAACATTTAAGTGTGACCTAGTCCTGCACGGAACACTAGAAAGAAGAAGGATCCCAGCTGAGAATAAGGAAACCTTTCTGGTTAGTGTTTTTATGGGGTTCCTGAGTGTGCGTGTGCGAACTAGTGGGTCTCTGATTCTTGGGCTTTTTTCCTTCTGGTTTCTGGGTTTGTTTGTTTGTTTGTTGTTTTGATATATTAGTTTTGTTTTATCCTATTCTATTGTGTTTTATTTTATTATTATCTATTAGAGGCCTCTTTGTTTTCTAATGAGACAGAAAAGGAGGGGATTCAAACAGGAGGGAAAGTGGGGAGGAACTGGGAGGAGAAGGTGAGGGGAAACCCTAATCAGGATATATTATGTGAGAAAAAAATCTATTTTTAATAAAAGGAAAAAAGGATAAGGAAACTTAAATAAATAAAGGATGGTCTTCGTACTAACAATTTATCAATATTGGCTCATTAATTGTAATAAATGTAGCGTGCTAATGTAAGACGTTAATAATAGAGGGAGCTGACTACCCTCCATATGAGAACTCTCAGAACTGTCTTCTCAATTTTCCTGTAAACTCAATCCTTTTATAAAATAGCTTAATTTTTCTTTGAAAACAAAAGTCTTTTTCCATGAGTAGAGCATGTTCCCACTAACGCCATGCTATTACACAAACTGTAAGGGCGGACGTTTGATGGAGAACACATACCATCATTATGCCCTTGAATGCATGAAATAACCAAGGTTCCAAGAAGGTGATTAGTCCAAGTCACACAGCAGCCGCTGAGAGCAGGAGTCGAGGACTCAGACTCCAGTCTCCTGGCTCAGAGGCCAGATGTGTGTCCCTAAAGCCAGCCTTGGAGAATAAGGAGGACTGTGAGGCTCTGAACAATGGCCGGGGCACTTGTGGTGATGGACGCTGAAGGGGACTAGCTAAGATCTTGGCCAAGGTCAGTCTCATATGACCTTGAGCCTTAGCATGAGATAAATAAATGTTCCCTATTCTCTTGATGGGTTTCCAAATCTCCCCTACTTCCTAAATGTGAGAAGCAGACCCAGAATCCATTTGCAATATATTTGCCTGCCCAGAAAAGTAAATCTGACCTCAAAATGTGACCCCATGGAATGTCAACCTCTACTCAGCCTGGAAGAAGGAAGCCCAGCCCCACACAAGATGAGCTGGTGGATGAAGATGAGAATACGTCTGCCTCTCACGCCTCCGTCAGACCCCCCATGCTTTCAGATCCATCTAGACCCAAATAAGGACTAAGAGAGAAAATTTCCCATAATGCATCCAGGAAGTCTAGGAGGAGGCATAGTGTCTGTGGGAGAGGTAGGTGGCCAGGCACTGCCGTTGCCCATAGGACAACATGGAAAAAGAAGAGAAAGGAAGTCCCTGTGCCTTAGCAAAGTGCGCTGAGCTAGTTGCTCCTGGTTTTGACCCAGTGTTGCTCCTGGGGTAGGTTATTTCAGTCTCCCCGGGACTTCATTCAGCTTCTTTTCCTGGATGAAGTAATCTCTAAGCTCCCTTTCCCTCTGAACTTGGGCGTGCCATGATCTCCTTTGTGATCCATGATAATGGAAAGCTCAGTCTGGGGGTTCTCCCCGAGTGGAAGAGAAACAAATGGGGCAGAAGCTACAGGGCAATTTAAACGCTGAATCAGATACCCAAGCCATGCCCAGAGAAGTCCCTGGTCACTTCCTCACAAGGACAGAGACAATCAAACCAACATGGAATTCACCAAAGGCAACCCAGCAGCTGCCCACTGAATATTTGTCATACCATGCTACAGAATAGCTTGGTGACAACAGGAATACTGGGGGTGTCACAAATGTGGAATCGATTCTTTATGAACTTACAAGCTACCACTCCATCCCATACAGTCTAGTCCAATAATTCAGCACGTGTCAATATATATGCTGTGTCATACAAATAAATATTTATTCCAAACTGAAGGCATATTCTGTTAGCACATGTTTAAATGGGCTTTAGAATGTGTGTGTGTGTGTGTGTGTGTGTGTGTGTGTGTGTGTGTGTACGTGTGTGTGTACGTGTGTGTGTGTACATGTGTGTACAGGGGATGGGGTCAGGTTCTGAGTGCCTTCACCTGCCCTGATCCACTTGGTGTCTCTATTTGTCTTATCCAGAAAAATCTTCTAGATAAGATGAGGCCTGGGGTGGGAATACAGCCCTGGGATGTTGGAAACCCAGCGGGGCAGTGAAGCAGCAGATCTGAGTCTCTGATGGGTCGGTCCTCTTCTAGCCTCAGCCTCAGGAGGAGGAGGCTATGCTTCTGGGTCAGCCAGGAGATTCATGGCCAAGCCCCTGATTTTCTCAGAGCCTTCCCATGCACTATGCCTTCCCCTCTCCTTCCTGACTGCTACATACACACATATGAGCATGCACACACGTCAAAACACACACACACACACACACACACACACACACACACACACACACACACACAGACAATGTGCTGCCTTGCCCTAGCCTCTCCTAAAGGCAGCAAATTACTCCTATCATTTTTTAAAAATGCAATCAACTGTATTTGATCTAGCAGGGGCTTTTGTCAGGACAGGTTTTAAAAAAAAAACAGCTTGAAAAAGTGGATAAAATATAAATTAAAAAAGAAGAATGGGTCTGGTTACAATCAATAACCCCAGAATTATTGACTCCTCTGCCCATTACACCCTGATGCTGCTGTAATCTTGCTGGCAGATTCTATAAAGAACGCATCTGGGCAAGATGAGATGTCCATTGTCAAAAGTTATAATTCTCCTCGGCAGAGCTCCCAGAACAACAGCCAGACAGTTTCTGCAAGAGCAATCTGGTGTCTGAGAACCATATGACATCACTCTCAAAAACCCATTTTGTGCCTCTGCCCTGGGGCCATCTCTGTCCTGAGCTAGTTGGCAGAAAGGAAGCTGAACCGGAAGCCGGTGTTCAGGCATGGCAAACTGTCCTTCACTCTTCCAAAGCCCTTCTCAGCTGCACCCAGAGCAAAGGCCTAGTACCAACAAGCGGGTTGTTTCCTGGAGTTCTCCGTCTCTGTGTACGAACTGTCCATCTGGCATGGCTGTCTCCAGGATGTTTGGCTTGGCGGAGGAGTTGAGTTGCTCTCTAGGGATTCTCTCCTAGGAAAGGTCAGGGCAGGTCATTTGTTTGCTTCCGCTGGGGAGAGCAACTTGTCTGGACAGACTTTAGGAAGCAAGACCTGGTGTCAAAGAGAACCCAAACCTATGGAAAGTTCGGGAAGGCGGCAGCAGACAGCCACCAGCCTAAAGCCAGTTCAGAGACTCCTTCTGAACTCCTGGCTCAATGGCAAGAAGGTGTGAAAGGCATCAGCTTTGGCACTTGATAACCTTGACAAAGGCCTCCTGTCTCTGAGCCTCCGGACCTTCATTTGCATTGCGAGGTGGTTGGGATGGGTAGAGTCAAAGTATTCTCAATTATCTGACAAGTGATCAGATAGATCTCTCTAGCCTTGGGCTGCAGGGTAGGAGCTGTAACCCCCAGCATGTTGAGGCTTCCCAGGCCTAGCTGTCTGATGCCCCTATCACCATCCCAGAAAGATCACCCCCTTTTCCCAAGCCAAAAGGTGTTTGAGGGTCTCCCTGCCACAGCAGGCTATCCAGAAAATCTGCATCGGGGGCATGCAGGTCCAAATCAGAAGCGAAGCCCTACTGTGTTTGATGAAGATTTGCAGCCAGGAGTGAGTTTCCTTGGCGATACTGTCTGCCACTTTTATGGGCAGCAATTACATGGCATTTGGTACCTGGGAAGGTAACAGGAGAGAGCTGACATGTGGAAACGCTCTATCACTCTGAGGAGCACAACGCCTTCGGTAATAAATATTGACGTTCATTAAGACAAAGCCAGAATTCAATCTATGCTGGGGAATTCTGTGCTTCCGGCCTCCAGAATGGCCCTTATTTACAGATGTCCCTAAGGGAATGAGACAGGCTGGCTTACCTTGCTCCCCAAGATATATTTTATTCAACAAACTTGTCCTGGGCAAGCGTGTGTCTGACAAGCCAATTTGAAAATGAATTTGGTACATTTTTTTTTTTTAGTTGATTATTTATTCTGAGAATGAATGCCTGTTCTGGTCAGGCTGACAGATCCAGGGATGAGGATGAGAAGGCCTTGTGCTCACTGCTCCCCATCTCTCCTCCTCCCCCAATGCAAGCAAAGTGCATGGAGAATTTCCAGGCCTTGGGGCTGGATGAGCCTCTTGGATCCCATTCATCCACACCCCACCCAGCATGGATGGATCATCGTGTTGACAAAAAGCCTACATGGCAAGCCTGCCCTGTTGAGAAGTGGGGTGCTATAGAAGTTTGTGGGGGCTCGGTCTGCTCTACCCTCTTGTGGGGTTCAACCTGGCTATCCAAGAGCTATCATGAGATTCTGGGACAGAGCTTTGGGGAAGGTTGCAGGATCGGGAGAAGGCTTCTTGCCATGTAACTTCCAATTTCCCTGTTCCCTGTTTTCCTGAATCTTATTCTTCTGCCCACCTCATCTAGATACAGTAGCGTGTTGCACAGGAAGGTAACACAGTGGAGGAGCATGCTCTGGAAATGCACTCTGTACTCCTCTACTCTCCAGCAGGACTTCCTGCTTGCCACCCGGGGAAACCCTGGCTTTCAGGCAAAATCCTGGAAGGCTTTGTGCAAGCGGAGGCCTCAGGAGGATTGTGAAGGCCAGAGGAATTTTGGAAGGGGAGGGAAAAGAAAGAATCACTTTCCTCAGAGAAGTAAGTCCATGAGCTAAGAGATGGGGACGTGGGGACCATGTGTTAGTGATCCAGAGTGACCTCCAATCAAAACCACATGGAAAACAATGGGTCCTGGAAGACCTTAACTGTGATGATAAGAAGGCTGAATGCTGGGCCTGGAGAGATGGATGCTCAGCAGTGAAGGGCATCTGCTGCTCCTACAGAGAACTGAAGTTTTATTTCCAGAACATAGGTGATGGCTCACAACTCTAACTCCAGTTCAGGGAATCTCTCGCCCTCTTCTGGCCCCAGTGGGAATTACATGCATGTGGTGCACATACGTACATACATACATACATGCAAGCAAAATACACATAAAATACAAATAAAAAGTTGTATTTTTTGTATTTAATAATTTAATAATGTTGTAAATAAAAAAAAGTAAATAAATCAAATTCAAGAGGGAGGTGGAGGAGGAGGAGGAGGGGGAGGAAGAGGTAAAGACTGGACAGTCCACATTTACCCAGGGAATTAGATTGATTGTTTTGGGTGGTTTTAGGCCACCAGACCTAGACTCCCAATGTGCAAAGCTTATCAAAAATTAAGCCACTCTAACTACATCCAGGTGAAGAACCCAGTGTCCCATCTTCTTGGGTTACCTGAACTCCACGAGCTGTGGGTTGCAAACCCAGCTTCTCACTCAGCCTACCTACCCATTCACCCTTCTACATTTGTTTTCAGCCACTCGCTCTTGGTGATTGGTAAAGTGCTCTAGGTCGGTAACCGGGGTCTGGAGCTTGGTGGGTATAGTGTGAAGCTGTGGGCTTCCCCTTGGTCCACCTGCCTTGCTGGTCCCCTGACATGCAGTCTGCTTGCTGCACGTGTGCACTGCATGGTAACTTCTCATATTAAACCTGGGAAGAAGAAGCTAGGTGGGATGTGAGTTTTAAAAAACCCACCAACTGGGGCAAGAGAGATGGCTCAGTAGTTAAGAGTTCATACGGCTCTCATGGAGGACCCACGTTCAGTTCTCAGTACTCATGTCTGGCAACTCACATATGCTTCTAACTCCAGCACCAGAGGATCTGGTGCCCCCTTCTGGACTCTTCAGGCATCTTCACTCATGTGCACCGACAGACAGACAACACACAAATGTTTAAACTTGCCAACTTTAAAACTCCTGTCTATAGCCAATGTGACATCATAACTCCAGCTGTAGAGCCGGTGTTTGTCAGCCTCTGGGAAACTACATACCCGAGACTCTCGACTGTCAGTGCGCAAAGAGTCATCCGTTTTCCAGCCCAGCTGTAAGAGCGGCACGGTTCTGGGGCTAAAAAATCACAAATTCCAAATCAAGATCTAGAGAGTCCTGCTTCCTACCCAGAGGGCTTTGGGGCTCAGGCCAGAGCCTCCTGGGATACCTGGTGGACTGGGAGCCATCTACATAGCACCAGGTCTCAAATTAGCATCTCCCGGTGGAAGGCACAGCTTCAGTTAGCTCAGTCCTGTCATTATCCCTGCTTGCCAGATGAGAAAGGGAAGGGAAGAGGCCCTGGGCAATTAAGTGTGTAGCCTAGGGTCGCAGAGCCAGTCAACGCAGGCCCACAGAAAGCACCAAGTCCTCCTGCCACACTCGGGCATCAAGTGGGCAACCTGCCCTCGGGCTCCTGCCTCAGTGCACCTTTATCTCACATGGCTCAGCAGCCTGGCTGGCTCTGCCTCTCCCCCCACACACCTCAGCCAACACATCGCTGCCACCCCAGCCTGGGGCCTCTGGAGATCAGGAGCCACCTGCACGAGGGAGTGATGGCTGTCACAAAGTCAAGCCAGAGAGGAGGAGAGGGAAGCCTCCGAGCTCAGCTTCCACTTCATCTGCCAGCCCACTAATTTGGAGAAGAAAGTATGAGTGACAGCTACACATAACGTCTCACTGGGCTGACAAAGAGAAGGTCTGCCGTGCCAAAGGAGTGGGGTTACGTAGCTACAGTTCTGAATTGGCCCCCACCACTACCACCAAGACTGTCATTCTTTTCTTTGAAGTATTGATTCTCTGTCATGCCAATCACATGATTCTAATGATATGCTAATCATCCCCAGCAGCAGCAGAGAGCATGTGGCAGCCAGGTCCAGCCTGTAGTTGCTCCTCAGGCCCCTGGCCATAGCAATAGGTCCAAGGATGGTCGTGGGAGCATGTCTAAATGATGAGAGTTCCTTGCGGGGAAGTGTCTTGTCTGAAGGTAGTAGGGGAAGCAATAGACGTAAACCTGCCCTCTGGAGAAAGTCTCTACACAGAAGGGCCTGATTTCCCCAGCAGAAACCTACAGGCTGTGCACACGGGGAAAAAGGATCTTGATGGTCAGCTGAATCATGGCCCAGTGGGTAAAGCACTTACTGCTCAAGTCAGGTGACTAAGTCCGGGTTCCCATAACTCATGTGAAAAGCTGAATGCCTGAATGCGGTAGCCCAAGAGTCCACAGTACCAGGGCTCCCTGGAGGATGGGGGCAGTGGAGAAAAAGGCTTCACCCCGCACTCATGGGCCATAGCCTGGGTGCACTGAAAGGAACAGATGGTCCTCTATCAAAACAAGGTGGAAGGTGAGGAACCCACATGCAGGACTGTCCTCTGACCTGCGTGTACCCACTATGGCACACATCTGCACACGCATACAGGCACAGGCAAATGCACACATGTATGCACATACTCACATACACATGCTCACAGTTACACACACTCTGTCTCACAAACTCAAACACAATCTCCTACAAACTCACACATGTGTATAGACACTCATGTACTCACACACATTGTCAAACACTAATACACATTCATACACACACACACAAACACTAATACCACTAAAAATTCTTACACAGACATTCTCAGATATACTCCCACACAAAAACATACACTCGCACACCCACTCTCACACACATATACAAGCATTCACACACACACACACACACACACACACACACACACACACACACACACAGAGTCCCTAATGCAACAGATATGTGATTTCCCTGTAATATCTGCTGACACATGCCCTATTTTGCAAAACATAGCTCAAATTGAGTTTCTGTTACTTACAACTAGATAGCCCGGGTAAACGTCAAGGGATAGCTGTAGCAACAACTCTCAGACAAAAAAAAAAAAAAAAAAAAAAAGAGCTGTTTAAACTGGCACTAGACTCAGGGCACAGACATAGAGGGAATCAGGCCAGAAGGACAGCAGGCAGCTGCCCTCGAGGAAGCAAATTCTGGGCTGCATGCTTCCCTTAGTTGGGTGATGGAATGTCATGGTCTTTGATGGTTAACCAAAGGCCAATTAGTTCTTAAATGTCCTTTGCTGCCCCAGGGAAGAGGGAGAGTACATAGGCAGGTCTAGCCTGGGAGCCAGCGATGGAGGAAAGAGGCAGAGTTAAGACAGGGAGGAAGAAGAAGAAGGAGGAGGAGGAGGAGGAGGAGGAGGAGGAGGAGGAGGAGAAGAAGAAGAAGAAGAAGAAGAAGAAGAAAGAAAGAAAGAAAGAAGAACACCACCACCACCACTACCACCACCACCTACCCCCCGCCAAAGTATGCAAACGGATTGTTTTCTGTTTGGTTTGTGCCAGCTTGACACAGGCTAGGGCAATACAGGAAGAGGAATCTCAGTTAAGAAAATGCCTTTATAAGATTGTTCTGTGGGCAAGTGTGCAGGACATTTTCTTGATTAATGATTGACATGGGAGGACCCAGTCCACTGGGCATGGTGCCTCACCTGGGTGGCTCTGAGTCATATAAAAAAAACAGGCTGAACAAGCCAGGAGCAGCAAGCCTGTAAGCAGCACCCCTCCATGGGCTCCGCATCAGTTCTTGCCTCCAGGTTCCTGCCTTGAGTTGATGTTCTGATTTCTCTCCATGATGGACTGTGACCTGAAGTGTGAGCCAAATAAATCCTTTCTTCCCTGAGATGCTTTTGGTCGTGATGCTTATCACAGCAAAGAGAAAGCAAACTAGGAAATAGATTGAGGACTCCTAGTCTAATATGCAGCCTGGTATGAGGAACTGAAACAACATTCACATTGCTTGTTGCATTAGTTCAGGTTTCCATTACTGTAACAAAATACCTGGGACAACTGACTTATAAAAAGGAAAGGTTTATTTTGCCTCATAATTTTGGAGGTTCTAGTCCAATGTTGGGTGACCCACTGTTTTGAACCTCTAGCAAACAGTACACCATGGCATGAGTATGTGGTAGAACCACTTGTCTCAGGAGCCAGGAAGTGCAAACAAGACAGGAAGAGACAGGAGTCCCACAACTCCCTCCAAGGTATTCCTCCAGTGACCTAGGGCCCTCCAAGTAGGTGCCACATCCACCTTCTAGCATCATCACCTTAGGGACCAAGCTTAAGCACGTAGGCCCTCGGAGGACATTTCTCCAAATCACAGCTCTCATCTTAAGAATTCTCTCCATGCTCTGGAGAATGGCTCAGTGGATAGAAGCTCCTGCTGTACAAGCATGAGGATCTAAGTTCAAATCCCAGCGCCACACAAATAAGTCAGAAAACGGCTATGTGCACCTGTAACCAAAGCACTGTGGGAAGCAGAGCTCCGAGGAGCAGTGGGACTTGATGGTTGCCAGACCAGTATCAGGTTCAATGGGAAACCTTGCCTGGGGGGGGGGGGGGGGGGGGGGGTGGTAAAGCCAAGAAGGACAGGGCAGGGGCTTCAAAAGCCTCCTATAACCTCCACATGTGCATGGGCATGGGCACATACAAGCACCACACGTACACACCACCTGCTCACACATAACACACACACACACACACACACACACACACACACACACACACACACACACCTCCAAATCAGCTGTGAGGAAATAACCACATGTTCTTCTGTGTGTTCTGAGCCCTGGTGATCTGCCTGTCTATAGTTAAGAGTGCAGTTCTCAGAACCCTCCTGACCCAGCTCCTCCTCCATCCACTCCAGACCCTGTCCTAGCTCAGTCTGCACACTGATCTGATCGGCTCCTCTCCTCCTATGGGTCTCCAGATCACTCTTCTCCCAACACTTACATGTAGACACCGCTGGAAATACCCTACAAAGCATCCCACAGCCCATTCCAGCCTGCACTCCTGCAGAGCCCCAACTTTCCCAAACAGCCCCATCCCTTGGCGATCTCAGAAAAGCACTATCAATGAGCTAGGATCCCATGACCATCGTCAGACCAATAGCTATGACCAGGGGCTGAACTCTGCTGCTACGAGAGATGACTGACAGCTTCTTAGAATCACACAATTGACATGACAGAGAAGCAGTTCTCCAAAGAAAGAAAGGATGGGGTAGGTGATACGGTGGGGGTCAAGTCAAAACTATCAATGTCCAACCATACTCCATGCACTTGGCAAACCACCTCATGAGTGTTGACCATGCCTTTGACCTCCTCTGACCCCCTTCTCATAGGAAAGGGTCCACAACTTCCCTCTAGCTCAGGCTTCACTTCAGAGCAGACAATGGCTCTGTCTGTTTCATCTGCACAGCAGGTCCTCTGCTGGAGTGTTCTCTGCTGGTCACAGCATTCATCTCCTACTCTTTGTTCCTCCTTGCCACTGCCTTAAGACCTTTGTCCTCTGGTGAGTAGACTCTTGCAATGGCCTCTCCTTTACTCTGTTCAAACATTTTATTCAACAAGCATTTATAAGGTGTCCTTTATGTACTGAACTCTGCCATGTTCCTATTCTCTAATCCATTCTACACACTGCAACCACATTAATCCTCCTCAAGTACTCCTTTGATCGCATCATTCTGGGGTTCTAAAGTCTTCAACGGCTCCCCATTGCCTACTAAACATAGCTCACTCTCATCAGTCTGATATTCAAAGCCCTCCATAATTTGTCCCCAACCTACCTTTCTGGCCTTATCTCCTACTATTTCCTTGACACAGACTATGCTCCAAACAATCTGATCTATTTGCTTTTTCTTGAACAAGAACTGCTTTTTCACACCTGAAAAAGTCTATTTCCTCTGAATGAAAATGCCCCTGGCTTTTCCTGAGTCCATCCTTACTCAGCTCAAACACTCCCACCACCTTCTCTTGATATTCCTGCCAGAAGTGATTGCCATCGCTGTAGATCCCTGTAATCCTTTGTTTGGGGCATTTGTGAGACACTCAGCAATGATGCTTTGCTCTGCGGATCGATGGTCCACACTAAGATTCTATCACACTTCCTCCCTGAAATGTTTGCATCCATGCTCTAAGGATGTTGTTGAAGAGGCAGGGAGGGGCAGGGCACTTTCAGCCTGTGTGCATGTATTCTGAGATAGATATAGTTTTGGATATATTTACCCAAAGATAGCCTTTGGATTCTGAGCTGAGAGCAGTCACCTGTGAGAGGAGGAAGTTCCATGAGTTTGAGGACCACCTTTCACAAGGCTTCGTGACCACACCCAGAAAAGCAAGTTTGAGAGGAAACTCCAGAGTCATTACATTCACGCTTGAACATTCTCTCACCATCCCCAAGAGGCTAGAATTTGCTCCCGTTTTCTAAATAGGAAGATGTGTAAAAAGACCCATCAGGATTGAATCTACATTCAAGGGTCATAGCAGAAACTTTTCTTTATTCTTGGTACTAAAAGTTGCCATTTTCATGAGGGGTTTAGATTTGTTTTTGTCACTGGTCTTTGTAGCAGACATCATTTGCCTTTGGTGTTGACTGTGAATGACTCATAATGAAGCCCACGGCCACCACTAACAGGAAGCTAGTTCTCCATGACATCCTGGTACTTTTTAATTCACCCAGGATGCTACCAACACCTCTTAGCTCTGATGGTCTATTGCTTCTACTTTTTTTTTTTCATTTATTTTTGGTTGAATCTCTTTTGCTATATGGTTTACCTCTTTGCAAATGGTTTAAAATCTTTGTCGTTTTAAGGCAGACAGCTATCAATAAATAAAATAAATAAATCTGCCACTCAATAGATGAGAAAGTGTCTCATTTTATTCTGAGGAGAGAGATCAGCACTGAAAATAAGTCTTTGGATCAGCGGTTCTGAGTCAGAGCAGAGTCAGAAAGAGCAGATGGAGCAGGCGACGCTTTGAGGTCAGAGCTGTAAGAAAAATTAGGACTTGTGGAGAAGACCGAGACTCGGGAAGGATGATGAAGGTTTAGAACCGGAAGAGATGAGAATGGTTTGGAGAAGGAGGAAAGATGAGAAAACTTCAGACAAATCACAACAAGGCTGCTTCGGGGAGCTAATCCCACCGTCTTCACAGCCAGGGAAGAGAGGGTCTCACTGGAGCTCTGAGGCCTCTATGCAAAGGTCCCAAGGGGGCTCAGGTGGAGGAATGAACTTAGGGGGTAGAGAGGAAGAGCTCTGCCTTCCTATGGTGAAGCAGAGCAAAGTCAAGGTAGACTTAGAGTTGAAAGCAAGAGCGCTGAGCTGAGATGGGACGCCCTGAAGAAGCATCTCCGCCAAAAGACTTGAGTGATCCGAGCCTGCAGCCCTGCATCTTCCCTAAGTGCTCATCTTTGGTACCTCTAGGCCTTCTCTATGTAGCAATAAAGTGCAATGTAAGTATCGGAGGAGCAATGGAGACAGACAGGGCAAAGCTGCTGAAGAAGGACGTCTTGGCTTCTGAGAGGGAGGCAGCGGCAGACACTCACCTAAATGGAATAGAAAATGGTTGGGTCAATGGACTGTGTTCACACTGACCCCTGAACACCTTCAGGATGGCATGACTGTAGATGTCAGGGCTTCAGAGTACCCAGGACTGGACAGGAGTGAACTTTCACAACAGGATCCAGGGTCCTACAATATCATCGAACGTAAGAAATGAGAAAGGTGTTTATTGGTGGCTCATCACTTGCTCATTCACCACTTATTGAATATTTAATGATTTCTGAGCACTGTACTGGGGAATGGAGACAAAAAAGAATACTAACACACTTATTGTCCTTAAGGAGCTCCAAGCCCAGGGAGGAAATCGATACATGAATAAAGCATCACAGTACGTGGCATGAGCATCACCACAGTTGGGGCCGGTGCAAAATGCTGCAGTCAAAACGGGCTAACAGGATGGAACAATGAACTTTGCCTAATGGACCAGGATGTTGAAGGATGATTAGGAGTTTTCCAGGCAGAAGAATATCACAGGCCTTAAACAACACAGTATTCCTTTGCAACCCTGAGAAGTTTGGGGGTGGTTAAAAGAGAGGTAATAGGAAGAGATGCAGCCAAACGTTTGGAGGGAGGCTAGGGAGACTCCCAATAGGCCATCTTTGGCCCTTTGGGCAGAGCTATAACTTCAAAAGAAGTTCAAGAAACCTAGCCCTGGGGCTGGGGAACTGGTTTAGAAAATGAGGATACTTGCTGTGCAAACACAAGGACCTGAGTTCGAATCCCAAGTACCCACATAAAAATCCAGGTGTGGTTATGCTCACATGTAGCCCCGGCACTCTTAGGGACAGAGACAGGAGAATGGCAGAGGCTTGCTCCAGGTCAGTGAGAGACCCAGTCACGAGGTAATGAGATGGAGAGTGACAGAGCGGGGACACCTGATGTCCTCTCGTGTCCTGGACACAAACACATGCACATGAAAAGAGAGAGGGAAGGAAAAGTAGCCTTTGAACTTCCTGGTAATTAATACCAAGCTCTGGGAAATTCCTAGGATCTGCTGAGGCTCCACCTTCAAATTACCATCAGAGGGGCCAGCTTCTGCTGCCTCAGTTCCCAGGAGAGAGGAAAGGTTTGGACACGGCAGGATAGCTGAAAGGTTGACCCTGGGCACAGGAGAGATGCTGGGGTGGGCAGCAGACACCCAGTTTTGCCTGGATTTCATTCTGCATTTCTGAAGACCCCCATCCTTCACACACTTCACACGACAGCAAGAGTGAATTTGCATGCCAGGAAAAACTGAAAGGCCGTACTTCTTCCTTCGAATCAAGTTGTTATTGTTCAAATACATTATTAACGATCGGGGCCGCCGTCGTTTATAACGTGGTCATCACAAAGCAGCTGTTGCCGTTTACGCGCGGCTCTCTGCGCGTTGGTTATTAAGGTAATATTTTACCATGCATGCGACTTGCTCAGGGGCTGTATGCCTAATGCTTGGCTTGAACAGATCCCCCCGCTCCCTTCTTAGAAGTAATCACTCCTGCTCTTTCTTTACAGGGTTGCCAGATGCCGGAGAAAGGGAAGCAGGAGCAGGAGATGAAAACACGGAGTCATGAAAAATGGAAGCAAGAAGAGAAGCTATATTTCCTCCCACCCTTTTTTTCCTCCTTTGCCACCCCCCACCACCCCGGCCATTGAATGAAAAATAAAAATGCAGAAAATCTCAGGGGCCCCATAACTTTCCAGTTTTTATTTAAAAATAAACCTGCTGCCGTGGTCGTCACCGCTTCCAGTCAGGGAACACGCGCTCCGATCCCACTGCCCAATATTTATGTACGAGAAGCTAAGTGCTCTAAAGAGAAAAAATAAATCAGGTTAGACCTTACGGAAGGTGTAGGGGATTCACTATAAAAGAGAACTTGGCAGCCAGCATCGTCCTTTGAGGAACCCGCGAGCCAGCAGATGCAGGGTGGGGAGGCAGAGGGACATAAGACGTTTATGTGGCCTATTGTGGTGGCGGTTTCTGAGCTTCGCATCTGCCTAATGGGGAGGCAAGGGGAAGAGACACCAAGGCATTCCCCACATTATGGACTCTCCGTGGTAATTTAGAGAATGCAGGGGGGGCGAAATAACGCCACAGCAGCAGGGATCAGACCTCTTTCTTCCTTTCCCACACTAGGCCCCCACCATCTGAGCTTTGCTCTTACCAATCAGATGAGCCCGGAAATCTGCACTGAGGACTTCAGGGATATTTTCGGGGACCATCTGTAGCATGCCAATTGAATGAAGAAGGAACCCAAGGAAGCCGAGACGATGGTGCAGGCAACCCTGGCATAGGGGCAACAAAGGGGCATCGCTCTGAGCACCTGCAGAAAGAAAGCCGGCTGTGTGTCCCAGGATGCTCCCCTGATCCAGTGCTCACGGCAAATGGGGGCAAAGAAGCAAGGCAGCTTGCAGCTTGGAGGATGAGCTGAAGGTTTACCTGGTGAAGGGGACGGGAAGAACAGGGCCACAGCACCAGAAGCTTGAGCAAAAGTCCTGAGGCAACTGGGAGTGTGGCTTCAGGAGCCAAGGGAGGGCCATATGTGGGAGCTCAGAAAACAAGGGGAGGGTAATGTAGGGAGAGGCCAAAGAAAGTCAGGGGTGGGAGCATGCACTTATAATCCCAGCATTCAGAAGTCTGGGAGTTTGAGGCCAGCCTGGGGTGTGTGTGTGTGTGTGTGTGTGTGTGTGTGTGTGTGTGTATTAGGATCAAGGAAATAGCAGATGACAGCGAGCCTTGATAGCTTAGAAGTCATTGAAAACCTGTCCACTTTCAGAAAGACATTATGACCAGATGTGTTTCTTTCTTCTTCAGCAAAGAGAACAACTTGAGGGGCCACCATATGCACAGTAAGCTAAGGATGTCATGTCACCAAAAGTCCATGACACTCTAACTATGATGGTGGCAGAGATTGGAGGCCAAGGAAGAGAGCCAAGAAATGAGCAGGAATCAGGCAGTGGTGGTGCATGCCTTTATTCCCAGTACTCGGGAGGCAGAGGCAGGTGGATCTCGGTGAGTTCAAGGCCAGCCTGGTCTACAAAATGAGTTTCAGAAAAGCCAGTGCTTCACAGAGAAACCCTGTCTCAAAAAAAAAAGAAAAGAAAATTAAAATGAAAGAAAGAAAGAAAGGAAGAGAGAGAGAGAGAGAGAGAGAGAGAGAGAGAGAGAAAGAAAGAAAGAAAGAAAGAAGGAAAGAAAGAAAGAAAGAAAGAAAGAAAGAAAGAAAGAAAGAAAGAAAGAAAGAAAGAAATCACTAGGAAGCAAAATTAACAGGGACTTGACTGGTTAGAATAAAGGGAAAGGAGAGAAGGCAACTCTGGGCTTCCAGCTTTGGCATCTAGAAGACCAGCCTTTCTGGACTTGGAGAAAAGAAACAGAGGAGAACAGCAGATTCAAGTTTGCAAATGGTGTTCTGGAGGCAGCCTCTGGACCTCAAAGCAGAGGTTTCTTGTGCACTGTTGTGAATTGGCCCTGGACTCCAGCAACACATCTGGACTAGACAAATGAAAAAGCCATTAGTATATGAACACTATTTCAGGGCCAGTCACGTGGGAGAGGCTACCTCTGGAGGAATGTTAGAATAAGCAAAAGATGAGTGATGAGTCCCAGGAACCCCAAATACAGAGGTCGAACTGCAGAGGAAGAACTCAAACGGAGCCTGAAATGTCTCCAGGCAGAAGGGAGGAATCCAGAGCGTGTCACAGCAGAAAAAAGGAAGGTATTTCAGCAGGAATAATGGTCAATGAGGTGAAATATTACTGAGAAGTCAAGAATGTAAGGTGTTCATTAGCTACATCAACACCAAGGTCACCACTGATCCAAGCTATTCCAGTGTGAAAGACAAGACCCAGAAGAAAAGTCCTCTCCGAACAAATGTTGTCAAGTGTTAAATTTTTCCTTTAAAGTCTGCTAGCAGGATGCAGAGGCAGGAGGATCAGGAATTCAAAGTCATCCTCAGCTACACAGCCAGCTGGAAGTCAGCCAAGGCTACGTAAGCCCTTGTCTCAAAAAAAAAAGTGTGTGTGTGTGTATGTGTGTGTGTGTAGTCAGAAATGTGGGTTAATGTTTTAACAAGAGAGATTAAGATTAAATCCAGAGAATTTTCCAGAAAGAAGCCTACAGAATGTCCATGAAGAGCGAAAGGCAGATAAAAGCAGGATCAGGACACATCCTTGTGTGCCCAGGGCAGGTCTGCTGCTGCCCTTCCTAGGGACAGAGGACCACCCCAATAATGAGAGTGGAGCATTTCTGCTCAGGCTGGCCCCATCCTGCCTGCCCTGCCTCAATGGGAGAACAGCCTCCTCATTTCAATAAGCCAGGCAGCCTAAGTTAACATGAACCTAGCCATCTAGCACAAAGCACCCACAGGACAAGCACAGAAATATATGCTCACAGGGCCAGCCGGGTGGCCAGGATGACAATGTAATGCCCAGCCTCAGGTCAGTAATGGGGAGGTATTAGTCATCCCTTCAGACCTCGGCTCCATTATTTTTGCCGGAAATGTGAGAACAGCTCTCACTAATAACGTGTGGAATCACTTCCAACTATTTGCCTTTCAAGTCAGCCTCCTCAGGTCGGGTGACATATCTCGTTTAACAGGGGTGCCATTAGAGGGAAGATTTAACGTACGGCTAAAAGCATTTGTAGCGGGAGCTGTGGGTGGGTTCCTTTTTAAGCTTTCTGTGGCTGGTAACTTGTGTCTCTTCCCTCCATGCCATTGGGTTCTGTTATTGAAGCCTTTTTCTTTTCTGGAGGAGGTTGGTCATTAACTCTCCCATGCCCAGAGCATCCTCTGGCATGAGTAGGGCAAGTCCACAGCTGAACCAAAAATCTCTGTGTCGACCAGAGACAGTATAAGGCTCAGGAGCCTGGGCCCTATATTGACTACAAACATCTCACCATCTCACACATTGCCCCTTGCCCTGCTGGGGTGACCTGCTGTCTTCTTACAACAGTGTCTCACAGAAATATCTAGTGTAGTGGTTTGAGTGAGATGTCCCCCCATAGTCTCTGGCCTTTGGATACTTGGTACCCAGTTGGTGGTACTATTTGGGGAGGCTTAGGAGGTGTGGCCTTGCTGGAGGACGTGTGTCACTTGGGGGAGATTTTGAGAGGTTAAAGACTTGTGCCATTTCAAGGTCACTCTCTGTAGTTCCCGCTCTCGGTTAAGATGGGAGCTCTCTGTTTGCTGTTCCAGTCGCCATGCCTACTGGCTGCCATGCTTCTTCACTATGATGGATTTCTATCCCTTGAGAACCATAAGCCCGACTAAACTGTTTCTTCTAGAAGTTGCTTTGGTCATGGTGTTTTATGATAGCAATAGAAATGTAACTAATACACCTGCAGTATAACCACAAATTAACCAGCCCATGAATTTACGTATCTACTAACAATAAAATCCTGCCTTTTTCCTTGTTTTGAGAAGATAGGCGAGGAAAGAAGAGAGCTAAGATCACAGAAAAGGAGTTTATTGTTTTATTTAAAACTTGTTGATTTGACCGATACTTTAAATTTCTTGTTCCCCTTGAAGGCTGAGACCCTTTAAGGTCCTGCTTGAGCTTCCTAAATCTTTGTCCCAAGATCAGCATCCTATGGTCTCAACATCTCTGCCTATCAAAATACAAGGCTTCATTTGCACCTATTAAACCTGGAGCTTTGCATATGGGAGGAGTACTGCAAGCTCAGATCTTTCCGGGTCACAAGTTACAAATGATGACATCTCAACCAAAGAGTCAAAGGACAGGGAATTCACTACACTGTACGATCAACAAACAGTACAGTAGGCTTGACTATAGATACCTGGAGGTGACACATAAAACTGTCCTCAGAACCAAGTTCTTCTTTCAGTGTTCCTTGGCTGCGTTCCTTAAGTCCTGATTCTGTGTCATACAAGACCTGGTCACAAGCTTCTGAAGCTCCATCAGGATAACTTCCTTTAGAGTCCAATAGAGGAAGAACTTATCTTGTCTGCCCTGACTCACCCAGGTCCTAAGTCATACATCGATTGGACAAGTTGGGTTATATACTCAACCCTGAACCAATCTCCATGTCTAGAACCTGGAATATGATACTGCTTTACTCTTGAGTCTTAAAATCCATCTAGACGAGACTGAAGAAAACAGAAAAGAGAAGTGTCATGAAAGACATTTCTCCAAAAGAAATATACATCTATACTGAGAGGAGAGAGAGAGAGAGAGAGAGAGAGAGAGAGAGAGAGAGAGAGAGAGAGAGAGAGAGCTGTCAACAGGGAATGTAGATACCCAAGCATAGAAAGAGCCATTGCAAATAATAATTTCCTATCCTACCCCATGTGCAACACAAATTACTATTTGAAAGTAACGTGTACTAAAGATACATAACCAAGGGAAGCCCCATGATGTCTCCACCAAAACTTTTCAGCCAAGTATTCTCTTCCCCATATTTAATAATATATTGATTGGACCACATCATAGCACTTTTCTCCATCCATCTCTTATTAGAGATATTACTATACAACTTGGCCACTTCCATCAGTAACAGACTAGGTGTTATTCATGCCCATATGCTGCAAAGCCACCAGCACACCGTGAGGATCTAGACCTTTCCCAGCCTGCACTCTCTCTTCATGTCCACCTCCGATCTGTTCTTTACTGTTGTCTCCTGTCAGTTTCACTTGCTTAGAAGTAAGGCTGAGAGACCAGTGGACTCGAGAAAGATTAAAGATGCTCAGGGAGGCTCTGTCTTATGCTGCCTCTGTTACAGATCCTCTCATGTTGTATTTCTTTACCAGCTTCCCACCTCAAAGACAATCTCTGGGAGCCATCTTTGTTCTTGGTGCCTTGAATGTACTCAGGGGAAGCTGCCAGTTAAGTGGCGTGGCAGCTCTTGATCTCATTCATCATCATTGCCAGATTTCTAGAGAAGAGCCCCATCCATTGGCGCTAGAGGAAGGAAAGGTCCCAGCCCTTGTAAGGCATTAGAAATTCAGAGAACCATGAACACAGCATCCAAATGGAAGGGACAGTGAAGCTTGCTGTTCTTTCTTCCCTGTAAGCTAGCACATACACAGAGATGGTGTAGGAATAGGAAGATGGGCAGGCTACGGAAGGTGGACTGAGCCAGCGGAGGGGGTGAGTGTGATCCAGGATGTAGTTCATGGAGGTAATGTTAGCGGAAGCAGTCAACAGAGACCCTCAAAGGCAGACTGACAACATTGGGCAAAGCTCTGGACAATAGTCCACAGCAGAATGTGGCTTCCGTTGCTTCAGCAAACTAAGAGAATGGGCTCAGGAAACTAAATGGAGTGAGGGAAAGACCATGGAAGAAGCCAGCTCGACAATCAGTTCTGGAATCAAGAGGTCACTAAAGAACCCAAGACAGAGGCCCAGTAGTTTGAATGAGACCAAGGCCAGTTCAGGACAGATTAAAGGAAGGGATTTCCTGCAGACTGTCCCCAGGGTCTCCAGACAGACACCCAAGTGCGGCATTCTGCCTGCATGGGAGGAGAAGCCAGTGCCCGCGATGCCCACTTAAGGCAGCCTCAGTAACACATGAGGCTAGCGGGGGAAGGCAAGACTGACAGGCTGGGCCCCATGAGCACCGTTTTCTGGCATATTTCCAGGCTCCGTATATGTATCCAAGGCCAGAGGCTGAAGCACTGCCAGCCCCACATGACCTCACGGGTCTCCCTAGCCAACCAGCAGCAAGAGCAAGGGGCTCCAGAGGCTCCCTCAGCTTCAGAGAGAATTCTGCAAACAAAACTCAGTTTTTAAGGGTTAATCCACAGCCCCATGAGGAGGCTTCAAGCCTCCTCTGAAGGGCAGCTCCGGCAAGTGGGCCGAGACCAAAGGAAAGGCACGAGGCTGCCGGCCTGAGATCAGCTTGGCAGCAACTCCAAAGAGCAGCCCTTCAATCGGCTCAATTGTCTGAGTTCTCAAAAGCCATGGCTGGCTCCCATCAGCCTAGCTAATGGGGCTGAGCTGCCAGGACCACAGCCTCTGTCTACCAGGCCAATGGTCTGCTGCTCACTTAAGCAGGGGACCAACGATGGGTCCTAGCTAGGTGCATATAGCACCTACCAGATGCATGGCATCCCTCTCCCCTCTCATCTCCTGCTGCCCCCACCAGCATGCTCAGCCAGCCTTTCACTGGTTAATAATGACTTAGGTTGCAGTATCTATGCATGATGGGGGCTGAGGAACAGGGTAGCCAGCACATGATTGGCAAGAGGGGAGGAAAAAAAAAAGTGAGAGACGGGTCATGATCTGGCCTTCTGAATCCCTAAGTCCTGAGCTCCCGGCCAAGAGAAAGGTGAACATATGATCTGAGTCTGGCCTCCACTTGCCAGATCCTGTCCCCTCCTCCCCCAGGCCCCCTCAAACTCCCAGGGAGGAAACTGAGGCTGAAGTGCCGCTTTTGCTAAAGCACAGTGTTGGGCTCTGAGTTTCTAGAAAGAGAAGTGGCATGGCAGCATTTCTCACCTCTTCCCCTTTAGACGTCTCCAACCCCACCCTTCCTTCTTCTCTTGCAAGGACCCAAGTAAACTGTCTGTTAGACCATCCAAGCCCAGGAAGCATGTTGTGGGTGTGGTGTGGCAGCTGAGGTGACTAGCCTGGGTTTAACATTGCAATTGGAGGCCCCTGTAGGCAAGGACTCAGAGAGCGAAGAATTGCTACACGTGTAGAAAACGTTTGCTACACGTGTAGAAAACGAGCAAGAAGGTAGCAGATGGTCTGTTCCTCCACACCTGTGGGTTGCTGGGGAGGTCCACTCACCATTGGCCTCCTCGACAGCCTGCTCCTGCCTGGTACCTGTCAGCCTTATCCTGATGACCCTCAAACTGGGGCGTCAGTTAGCAACCATAATGAAAGCTCCCTGGCTGGAGCCTCACTGGAGAAAGGAGAGCCAAGGAGAGGCTCCTTCCCACTCTGTCTGCCCTGCCCTGCTCTAGCTGCCCTTCTCCCTAGGGTGTACACATCCCAGCAGCCATCTCTCCCTTCTTCATCTGTCTGCTTGGACTTTCCTGGGGAGACCTCAGACACTCCTGCTGGGTTGGCACCTCTCTCCTACTCCAAACCCACTTAGGTAAGAGGCCTGGAGGGGTCTGCAGCAACATAAGAGCTGGACAGGCAGGTGGGAGACAGTGGTAGAAGAGGGAAACCCATGGCATGCTTAACCCACAGGAGCCAAGCCCTGGCCCTCCAACAGGTGTCCCCATGAACCACAAGTCACCACCTGTCCTTGGTCACTAAACAGACCGTCAAGAACCTCAAAGTGGAAGGCCCTGCTCCTCTCCCCCTGGCCATCATGGACCCCCCCTGCCCAGTTGAACCCCCAAGCCACAGGTAACCCTGACCCAGCCCTACTTCTTTTGGCATTGGGCACTTTTATTGCTTTATTTGGCGAGCCTGTTTGCTCTGTGCTCCCATGGGCACTGGGACAGGGGTGCTTAGTGACAGGCCTTGAACAAATGTTCTCCCAATGTTGCATAGGGCACAGCTTCTGAGCCATGGAATTATCCTTGCTGTCCAGAACTCTCCAGAGGACATAAAGGTCACAGCAATGGCCACAGGCCAGGTCTCCCTGCTCTTCTAGATAAAACCTGGACACTCCACCCTTAATGCTACTGTCTCATGCTTAAGATCAGTATACCCCCGCCCCCCCAGCAATCTATCCCCAGTCCATCCCTCTGGAATTACCTGATCACTCCAGCCCACACTGACACTCCTCTCTACGGAAACTGTGCACTTAAAATCCGCTGCCCACAGTTCCACACTTGCTGGGGCCTGACTTTGTCTGACCAGCAGTTGTTCCAAATGTGTATGTCTGATTCTCCCCGTGAGGATAAGGCCATCACAAACAGTAAGTACTGCTTTGCTTGTTTTGATTCCCACTGAGCTGAGCATAGATTGATGTGGGGTAAGTGCTCAATAAATGCTCATGGACTTGGTTAATGGATGGACAACCTTGCAGGGGGGCTCTGCCTCATCAGGAAAGGCAGGTAACCTTAGTCTCCTCTGACTCACCTGGAGGGACCCAAGGTGCTATATTCTGGAGGTAGACTCAGGCTGGCTAGGCCTGGCTCTTTCCCATCAGCCCCCTTGGCCTTCTGAATCCCTCTGGGTTTGAAGAGGCTGGTGCTGGTGGCTCTTACCAACATCAATTTACAGTCACCAGGATGTAGCTTCACCCTATGCTGCGTTTATAAATTAATCTCCTGGGATTAGATTCTGTGTTTTAGTAACACTCCTGAGGCATTGTATTTACACATTAATAATAAAAGGGAAAAAAGTGAGACAAGTTCTGACAACTTTCAATAACATTCGGAAATAAAGTGTGAGGCACAGAAGTGTCCAAAGTTAATTAAGACCATTTGGTGCTGACGAGGGTGGGGGGCACTGCCTGCCGTTCTCCGACAGGTGCTATTTCTGAAACCCAATTTCCTTGTCTGTAATGTACCTGGTGCCTGCAGAAACGGAGCCATCAAAATAAACCGGGCTAGCAGCACGACGCTGAACTTCTGTTTTGTATTATAGAAGCATGGACACTTTGCCAAATAAGTGGGAGGCCCAGGAAGAGGAAGGCCTGCAGGGAGCCTGCGCATCTGCTCTTCCCAAGTAGGGTCTTGGGGGAATTTGGCCGTGCCCTGTTCCCTGGAGCTCTCCACTAGCAGCTGCAATGAACTATCGGACACTTACCTGAAGAACTCTGCAAGCTGTCACACCAGAAACAAAATGGAGAGACCCCAAGAAGAGACATGGACTGACCCTAGGCATCCCTGTCCGGTAATTGGCATTGTTTATTGCACTAAGAGCTGCAGTTTGTCTGCACTTCCGAGTTTTCATTTCCATTTTTACTTTCTTCGGTTTTAGAGTAGTTATTTTAATGATGCAAAGCCTTCCTCTGGGGAGTGAGAAGGAAGAAGGACTCCTCTTTGTGTCTTTCTGTGGTTTGCTGAGTGTGAGGCGTGACAGGAATACAGGGAGATCTTGGAGGGCACGTTTTTTTTTGGGTGCCTCAGGCACGGCCCCTGGTGAGAACATCATCTCAGCAGAACACTCATGTCCACAGTCCCCAGAGCACTTCCTGCTTTGTTTACTTAAGGGACGATGAATCCCTTCCTGGCCCAAGGGATTCCCCCTGGTTGTCCCCTCCCACACCCCCAGCCCCTGGAGTAAAGAGGTGAAGTCAACAGCACCACACACCTCAGCTGTATTGCAGATTCTATCAACTCTGAGGACAACTCTTTCAACCTTTGATTGAGTCTGTCCATACAAAGAGAAAAGATACCACGTAAAACAGAAATGGAGTTTGGAAGGACAATAGCCTTCCATGTTCCCTGCACAACCCCGTATTCCTAGCCTAAGATGTTCACTAGGTGACCCTAGACCCTGTCTTCTTCCATGGGATTCTCATCCTTGGTTCTAACAGATGACTCCCAGGTAGCTAGGCAGATTTTATCTCTCTTTTGATGCATTTTATTAGGTGGCTAAGGTGGGTGTAGTCAGAAGTTTTCATTTTTCCACTCAACACAATCTTTATTTTGAATTTATTCCAAATTCAAAATAAAAAGAAGTATCACCTGGGCAAAGCCCTCTTGGTAGTGGATCCAGCCCCACAACAGGGACTCATGAGAACTGATCTCCTGCTCAAGTCCTGTGCTTGTCACAACCGTGGGACTCTTTGTTCTAGATTGAAGAAATAAAATCTGAGGTCTTCAGGTGAAGACACGACTTAGAGATGATGTTGTCTGTGAGCAACTTGAGAGAGAAAATATGAGTTCAGAAAATGTCAGGCTGGGCTGCATGGAAGGAAACATCACCTAAGCAATGCCAGCACCCTGTATGATCAACCCACTAGCCTGAAGGAGCACACCTGATCAGAAATATTTCAGTTTCTTTCCAGACACAAGTGGGTAAAATGATCACCCCATTTGCCTGGTAGAACTGAGAAGATAGTGCTTTGTGTTAAGCTAGAAGCAATCCTATGTTGTACCTACACTCTAGAACTCTAAACTGACTGATATTCGACATTATACCAAGTCGTTGATTCATTCTTTCTTAATAGCTCATGTCTGAATCCCCTATGGAAAGAGATTTCTGGAAAGAACAGAGGCAGAGCAATGGGTCCCAGGCTATCATTTAAATACAAGGCAAAGAAAACCAAAGCACATCATTTTTACCTCTGGAGTGATTTGGGGGGACTAGGGAGGATCACAGTGAGGAATCCATTTTAGAAGCCATCATATGCCCCAAGACTTCCTGTGAGATGTGGCCTGAAGGACTGTATGATGGTCAGGCCATTCTCCTCTACATGGCTAGGCCCCAGCCCCTCAGAGGCTCACTTCTTCAACATCACGACAGATATCTCTGCCACATTTTGCATCTTCAGTTATCCTTCACAGGGCCTGCAAATTTTCCTAGAGAGAAAGAGAGAGAGAGAGAGAGAGAGAGAGAGAGAGAGAGAGAGAGAGAGAGAGAGAGAGAGAGAGAAAGAAAGAAAGAAAGAAAGAAAGAAAGAAAGAAAGAAAGAAAGAAAGGAAGAAGAAAGAGAGAGAAGGGGAAGGAAGGAAGAAAGGAAGGAAGGAAGGGAAGGAAGGAAGGAAGGAAGAAAGAAAGAAGGAAGGAAAGAAAGAGAAAGAAAGAAAGAAAGAAAGAAAGAAAGAAAGAAAGAAAGAAAGAAAGAAAGAAAGAAAGAAAGAAAGAAAAGAAAGAGATCCAAGTCTTCTGAATTTCAGGATCTAGATAAGTCAACCCTTGAGAACTCAAAGGTTTCTCATTGTTTTTTTAGTATGATAAGACATTTAGCATGAGAGTCTAGGGTAGACTGGATTTGACTCTTGTTTGCTTAGGTAAGTTATGTTATCTCTCAGCTGTGTATCCGTTTCTTTCTCTACATAGTGTGGTTATTAACAACTGACTCCCAGAGGTACTGCAATGTTATTGTGATGATTAAATTCGCTGATTCATTTTCAGATGTGTAGAAGAGGGTCCCACATTATTACCAACATCAACAAGCTTGGTTTAAGCCCTGGTTGACAAGAAGAAGTTGGACCAAGTACATTAAGACTCATCCACTTCTTGGCATTTCCTTCTCAATATTATGTGACCTCTAATTTTTTCTTACTAATGTCAAATGTAAGGAAAAGAGAGAAAAAGAGAGGGGAAGGGAGGAAGGGAAGGAGGGAGTGAAAAGGATGAAGGGATGTATGAAGAAAGGAATGAAGGAAGAAAGAAAGGACGGGAGGGAGAAAGCGAGGGAGAAGTCTCCCCTTTTCTCCTTCATACAGAGCTGTGGCACAATTAAAACACCAGGTAACTGACCTGAGAGGTTTTATAGTGTTCATTCTAATGAATGACTTTATAGTCAACAAAGCTCCAGGTTTTATTGCTGTGAACCTCTCCTGTCTCCAGGAGTATCAAAGCCTGTCAGCCCTCAGACTCAAACCCATGTACTTCCCAATGGTGTCCCTATCAAAAGTCCAAACCCACATGTCATTGAGGCACCACAAATGGTTTTGTTCTTTAAGCTGAGCAGCTAGCAGGCCCAAGGCTAAGTAAAGCCCACATTCTCTCAAAAGTCCACTGGATCAATCATGCTCCTATGTCTTCTAGAGGCTCTACCAGTCTTAGACTTGTCCTCAAGTGTTGTTGGTTGTTTTTTACTCTTTTTTTTTTGGGGGGGGGGTCTCCAACCAGCTCCCTAATAAATAGCACACAAAGGCTTATTCTTAATTATAAATGCCCAGTCTTAGCTTGACTTGTTTCTAGCTAGCTTTTCTCAACTAATTATCCCAGCTACCTTTTGCCTTTGGGCTTTTTCCTTTTCTTACTTCTGTATATCTTACTTTCACTCTTACTCTGTGGCTGGCTGTGTGGCTGGCCCCTAGCATCCTCTTCCTTCCTCTCTCGTTCCTTCTTCCTCTCCTCCCAGATTTCTCCTTCTATTTATTCTCTCTACCTGCCAGCCCTGCCCATCCTTTCTCCTGCCTTGCTACTGGCTGTTCAGCTCTTTATTAGATCATCAGATGTTCTAGACAGGCACAGTAGCACAGCTTCACAGAGTTAAGCAAATGCAACATAAACAAAAGTAACATACCTTAAAATAATATTCTACAACACTCAAGTCTTCTTCTGCATTGTCGGTCTGCCTGAAACCCTGCTCATTTTAGGACCTCCCACTTATCTACCATATCTAGTCTCATCCACATAAATTGAACACTATAGTCATTTTCACGTGTGCCTTGGTTCCTGGCTAGGATCATTTCCAAATGTCTGAAGCTCTACAACCACTTGCATCAGGAGAAGCAATATGTTACCACAGTCTTCTGAGACTGTGGCCTTTGTCACAGGTGTTTTCCCACACTGAATTTTTAAGTTTCCCACACCGCCAGCTTTTTCTGGTTTTCTGGACACTGATTTAGCCACAGGACACTGTCACTTGAGAGCCAGCCTTGGCACATGAGTGGACTCCATTTACATCCTTCTATTTCCGTATCCACCTATTGGTTGAAATCACTATATATCCTGGGGCCAGTGACTGGAGCTTTCAACCAAACACCAACTACTGGGCTGGAGAGAGATGGCTCCGTCAGCAAAGTGCTTGCCAGGTAAGCAAGAGGGTCTGAGTCTAGATCCCCAACCCATGTAAAAGGTCAGATGCAGAAGCATGAACCCATAACCTCAGCAACTGGGGAAGCAGAAACAGGAGAATTCCTTGGGCATGCTGACCAGTCAGTCTAGCCAAATCAGTGTGCTCCATGTTCAGTGAGAGACCTTGCCTCAAAAAATAGGGGGTGAGTGATTGAGAACAGCACCCACTGCCAATTTCTGGCCTGCACATTCACAGGCATATATGTGCACATACATCCACACACATAGACATACACATAAACATGTGCGCATACACATAAAACCACCTGTTACCACCAGCTTATCTAAGCCTACTTGACATTCTATTAGGAATCTATCAGACTCAACAGCCCAAAAACAAACTCAGTCTTTACCCCTAAACTGTGTCTGCTTCTACCCAAATGCCCCAAGAATCAATTCCGCACACTGCAACCAGAGCAATCTTTTCTCAAAATGTAAATCTGCTCATCATCCACAAAGGCAGTAAGAGCCCTTCATTAGCTTCTCGTTGTTCTTGGGATAAAGGCCTGAGCCATTAGCACTGGCTCCCAGTTTCAAGTGTCTGGCCCTGGAAACTCTGCAGTCTGGCCAGCCCTTGTGTACCCTCTGCTTGCCATCCTCCAGCCCCAATATCATATGAACACTTAGGGTACTCTAAAAGGACATGGTAGAGCTTTCCCTCTGGACAGCTCAGCCGGGGAAAGGTGAGCTTTCCTCTATGCTGCTGCAGTGTCTTGTGGGCTCCGGATGAAAAAGGGGAATGGGGCTGGATTTCAGTTCCCACGCGTACTTCCCCTACCCAACCTCCGGAGAGATCAGTGTCACGAGGTAAGTCACCTGCCGTCTCCAAAGTTGTCCACATCCGTGTCACTTCCTCCTACCTTTGCTTCACAGAGATTGCTCAGCCCTGTAGCCCTCTCCTCTCCAACAGTCTCCTACCCAGCCCTTAGCTCTAAATGCCATCATCATCCCCTCAGGAATGCCTGCCTTCCTTTCTCTTCCTGGGTTTCTAACCAGCTTAGGTTCCTTCATCATACACTCACATCAGAAAATGCTCTCATGTCTCCCGGTGTCCCTTGAAAGCCTACACCCAGTTCTGTAACAAATGTCTGCTTCCCTTATTATATTATAAGCTCCATTAGAGCACAGCTCCTCTCCCCCTCCTTCCCCTCCTTTCCTTCCTCTCCCCTCCCCCTTACACCTTCCCCCAACTTCACTGAAATTCCAGAATGTAACACAGGGGCAAATGCATAACTGTTAATCAATGGACATCTATCAAGCACCTACTGGGTACCACACAGTAGAGGGTAGGTCTGGCCTTTATTCATCCAAACAACTTTAGCCTCCCAGAGGCATGATTAAGCACGTCAAAGAGGAAAATATTCTGTTCCACTTAATTATGCATTTTTATTTAAAAATAGAAGTCTTTATTAAAACAACAAAGCATAAATATTAAAGAATGTATTTAAATAACTTGTGTAATTTACTGCAAGCTTTAAAGGTGCATAAACACTGCAATGTAATACCATGCCTTTTACATCACTTTGCCCTCATTATCTGAGCTTTATCTACTGTGGTCTCCTAACCCAAGTGGAAGAAGTAATTCACTCTAACTTTCTGAATTTTGTCTCCACACCTGCCGTGGCTTGTCCATAACGCCCATACTCCCGACATCCCATGCTTCAGAGCACATTGTAGTCAAAGCCTTTGTATGTAATTTGCGTCTTAGCCCCACCAAGGGGGGTGTCCCACGGCATTACAGAAAAGGTCCTTTTCAGAAGAGTGAGTGATTGGAATGCTTATCGCCCTTGTTCACTGCTCCTCATCCTGGCAAAGTGGGAAAAGAGGGAGACGCCTGTGTTGTACAAGAGCTCAGTGTCCAAAGAAAGCTGGGCCCTGGCCATTCACCACTGTTTCCCGTTAGCTGGCCTTGGCATCTGAGCTTCTCTGTTGTCAGATCTTCGGGTCAACAGCTCAATCTAGACACCAGCTAGTCACTTTCCTAACAACTATGGCTCCTCAGGACCTACTGTTGCAAACAATGAGCTGAGCTTTCGGAGTGAAAAGGGGGCTTATGGAGAGATCCTGTTCCTCCGCCCCCAGTCCACTGGAGGTAGATGGCTCGTCCCACCTAGGTGGATGTGCTGAGCTTACACTCCCCTCCAATCTTTTCCCATGGCTGTGTGTTTACAGTTGCACAGAGAGGAAGCCTCCATGGCGGTGAGAACAGGAAAATAAGAAACTCATCCTTCACAGAGTGGCAGAGAGGCCATTAATGCTAAGCTTCAACAGTGGAACACAGAAAACGGCATTAAAGGATTTACTTTTCATGACCATAATTCACAGTTAATGTACATTTGATGTTTAATGTATGAACCAGAGGTGACTTCAAACTTGTGGGCCTTTTCTAAATAGTGTTTTAATCTAAGTTTAAAAAAAAAAAAAAAAAAAAAAAAAAAGGAAAAGAGGTTCATACACTTGGTCTGTCAGACAAGAGGGAGGAAAGGCAAAGCTGGGTGTGAGAATCCGATGGGGGAGCAGGCTTTTGTTCAGTCCTTTATTGAGGTTTTACCTCTAATCTCTGCCTTTTTGATGCAATTTAAGATTAAGGAAATGAAAGGCAAGGCTGACTGTGAAGGGCTTTACAAACAGGACAGCCAAGGAGCCCTCAGAAGACAGTTTTGTTAGAGGCTTTGACTCCGGTCCCCAGACAGGAGGGAAGTACAAAGTTGGGCAGTGCCTGTGTGCACAGGTGTGGGGGAGCAGAGGTGTGTGGGGGGGGGCAGAGAAGCTGATCTGTCTGCAGGGAGGCTGATCATCGGAGTCCACAGAAGGGGTCACCTCGGCTCACCCACAGTCAGGTTAGAGGGGCCATGGCCACAGGAGTGCGAGTACAGCATCTTCATCGTCATGAGTGGACAGGGCCCGGGGTTAGACACCGTGGAGTCCGCTCTGTGATCGTGTAAGTCCTTTCAGTTCCGAGTCTCCTGTGCTAGATGATGAGGTTCTGGGGATAAACCAGCAGTTCCCAGTGCCTCTTCAACCTCAGGCACTGTGGGAGACATGATGACCAGGTAAAGGCCACGGGCCTCAGCACTTACTCTCCAGGAACAGCTGTAAGAATTCTCTATAAGC
Organism: Peromyscus leucopus; assembly: GCF_004664715.2. Lineage (NCBI taxonomy): Eukaryota > Metazoa > Chordata > Mammalia > Rodentia > Cricetidae > Peromyscus > Peromyscus leucopus. Next base: position 25,917,758 of record NC_051069.1, on the reverse strand, counting down.
ACAGACAAAGGGAGGTCCTCACCCAAGATGAGAACCCAAAAAGGGCAGCTGACACCTAAGGGCCATTCCAAGCCCAGAAGAGAAGATGGGCAGAAAAGTCTCCTGAATGAACACTCTCAAGGAGACAGCTAAAATGAGCAATAGCAATATGTACACCCAGGGGGCGCACCACATGTGGGCCAGGGGTTATGGTACAAGCCTCAGAGGGTGGGTAGAGTTCAAGGTCCAGCTGGGCTACAAAGTAAAACTCAGTTTTGAAAAAAGGAAAGAGTAAGTAGGGGATGAAGAAGGGGGGAAGAAGGAGGGAGAGAGGGGGAAGGAGGGAGTAAGAAAGGAAGGATTGAAGGAAGAAAGGGAGGAAGGAGGGAGGGAGGGAGAGAGGGAGGGAGGGAGGGAAGGAAGGAAGGAAGGAAGGAAGGAAGGAAGGAAGGAAGGAAGGAAGGAAGGAAGGAAGGAAGGGGAGAGGGAGGAAGGCTGTCTTTAGAGACCAGTGCTGGGTGGGCCCTGAACTTCAGTTTCTCTGCTTCAAGAGGAGATGGTTTTCCCACCTACACTGAGCTTTTCCAGATGGAGACAGCAGAGAGATGGAAAGGGGGATGAAGGAAGTTGCTCTGTAGACCCAAGATGGTGGAAAGAAATGAGAAAAGAAGGTGGGAAGAATATTCAGTGGAGTAGAGAGGAAGAAAGTCCTTTTGCTCAGAAAACCAAGGATGGTCTCCCAAGTCTCTTCAGTCCTCACCACCTTACAGCCTCCAGCTCTTTTCTCTCTCTCTAGACACGGTTGGCAAAGGAAGGTTTGGGACTGGGATTAGGAAAGCCAGTTGCCGCTCGACAGGTGTATAACAGAGGCTTCCAAAGAGAAGGACAGATGGAACCTGTCAACAGAAGTCCAGAACAAGCACTGCTGAGACATTGTTGATTTGTGTGTGTGTGTGTGTGTGTGTGTGTGTGTGTGTGTGTGTGTGTGTGTGTTTGTTTGTTGAGTTCCTACATAATGCTAGGTACTGTGATTCAAGTTCATTCCACAGACAGGGAGCAGCATCCTTGTAGCCTCCTGAGAAAAGGAGATGAGGAATTGGCTGCATGCTTGATTCATGTTACAAAGTGTAGATCAAGACCATTCTGGGGTGTAACCCAGGGACACTTAGTGTGAGGACACAGGCCCTTCTCCCCCTGGCAACCATCATGGTTTGAGATCAGCATGATCGGTTTCAAAGGTCTGCTCCAACTCGTGTCATTATGTCACCCTCTAACCCAGAGCAAATCTCCTCTCATCCCAACCCACCCTAACTCTGATCTCACTGCTCATCCAGGAGGAATGAGAGGCTCCAAAGAGTGGCCTTTGCCCTGCCTACTCACTCCCAGGAGAGCCTCCCCAGTCATGAAGGATACATTTTTCATTAGATCTCTCCTGTCAGACTTCTGGTCTCCTGCCAACTCCATGCTCTGCCAAATAAATAAATAAATAAATAAATAAATAAATAAATAAATAACAAGAATAATAATTTCCTTTCTGAGGCTGCACTGGTCAAACAATACAGACTGGAAGAGAGAAGAGGTTGGGCCAGAACAAGTCTTTGGTCATCAAGCCAGACTTGAGTATTATTGGGTATAATTCTCTCTTCAGCATCTAGAAAACAACTTATTCAGAGAAGGTAGACTGAGGGGAGAAGTCAAAGGGCCTGAGTGGACAGCCCCCAAAATACTCATGAGCAATCAGAATATTCCACCAGAAGACCCAGGGTGGCTGTGACAACTCTGTGACAAGTCCCAGGGACTGTTCTAAGAATGAGGAGAGATACAAATTCATGCCGAGAACAGCAAAAGACAACCAATAGGCAAGACTTAAGGGACTGTGTGCACATTAGTTGGTTGATAAATATGTATAATAACTAACATAATAATTAACATACTAGCTAATTTGTTTTTCACTGTGTCTATTCATTGTACATAGTTCCCTGTTATGCAAGGACATCTTCATACACATATATGTTACATATTGAATATATTTCTCCATGCTCCCAAACCTTCCCCTTTCTTCCTTCCAGCTCCAGGGGAATACTACACCTCTGGCCTCCTTGGGCACCTGCTTTCACACACATGTACACACACACACACACACACACACACACACACACACACTTTACAAATAATATTAATAAAAATAAATCTTTAAAAATGTAGAAGTCAGCCAGGCGGTGGTGGCACACGTCTTTAATCCCAGCACTTGGGAGGCAGAGCCAGGCAGAGCCAGGTAGATCTCTGTGAGTTCGAGGCCACCCTGGGCTACCAAGTGAGCTCCAGAAAAGTTGCAAAGCTACACAGAGAAACCCTGTCTTGAAAAACCAAAAAAAAAAAAAAAAAATGTAGCAGTCAGTCAAGCAATGTTAGTGCATGCCTTTGGTCCCAGCACTCAAGTGGCAGAGGCAGGTATATCTCTGTGAGTTCAAGGCCAGACTGGTCTACAGAGTGAATTTTGGCACAGCTGAGGCTACACAGAGAAAACCCATCTTGAAAAACAAAAAACAAACAAAATAAAAACAAACACACACAAAAAAATCTAGAAGTGACAAGTAAGAGAAAACCTGACCTTAGTATGATCATGTCTACTTGAATGTGTTTTCTGGAAATGACACAATTTCACTCTCTATGGCTAGAGAAGTTCCATTGTACACATATACTACATTTTCTTTTATTCCCTGCTGTGGAATAATCCTTCTGTACACTGTGTGAATATATGTCACTATGATTGGTTTAATAAACAAGCAAACTAGTCAATAGATGAACAGGATAAAGTTAGGCGAGAAAGCCAAACTGAGAATGATGGGAAAGAAAGGCAGAGTCATAGAAAACTCCAGCCAGCCACTGAGGAAGCAGGATATGTAAAAAATGAGGTAACAAGTCTTGAGCCACATGGCAAAGCATAGACAAGAAATAAAAATAATTTAAATGCAAGAGTTAGGTAGTAACAAGCCTGAGCTATCAGCCAAGCATTTATAATTTATATTGTCACCAAATCAGTTATTTGGGAAGTGGCTGCTAGTTACTTGGGAGCAGGAGATCCAGACAGGAAATCTCTGCCTATGATACCTCTGTTCTTGGACACCTAGATTGGTTCCATAACCTGGCTATTGTGAAACCATGTTGGCATTCAAGTTTCTGTGTAATTTGTTGACTTGGAGTCTTGGGTAACTACACAGTTATTTGTATCTTATTTTAAAAATCTATTCTATAAGACTAGATAGAAATGGAGTGGAAGCTTACAAGATGAGGTGAAGGGTTAGGGGAGTGTCCAGAAGAGTCATGTAAGAAGAGGCACAATGACCATTGACCAGTGGTATTTTTAAAGTATACACAAACAGGTTAAAGAGTTAGCTTGCAGTTCTTAAGAAACTGCCTGCCCTTGACAGTATGGGGTTTTCTGTGTAAGTCAAATCAAGTTACCTTTCCTTCTAAGTCCTGAATCCTATCATTCCACTCTCCCAGATCCTCAAGACCAAGGAGTAGTGGGGCCTCCCCAGGAACTGTTGAAGAGCTTCCCTGAGCTAGATGGCACAGTCCCCTCCACCTCTATAATTCCTGCATTCTTCCTGGTGAGGCCTGCAGTGCTCCCCCATGTACCTAGGTCTTACATTCTTCTACTTTGTTACACTTAGGAAGGAAGGAAGGAAGGAAGGAAGGAAGGAAGGAAGGGAGGGAGGGAGGAAGGAAGGAAGGAAGGAAGGAAGGAAGGAAGGAAAGAAGGAAGGAAGGAAGAAAGGAAGGAAGGAAGAAAGGAAGGAAGGAAGGGAAGGAGGGAGGGAGGAAGGAGGAGAGGGAAGGAGGGAGGGAAGAAGAAAGGGAGGGAAAGAAGGAGGAAAGGAAGGAGGGAGGGAAAGAAAAAAAAACAGAATGGAAGCCAGCCTAAATTCCTCTCTACCTCCTCTGTGTAATTTCCATGGGAATCTGCTGGTTTCTCTCTAACTTAGGGAGGATCTGGGAGAATTTGGAAGAGTGGAAAGAATGTGATCAAAATATATTTTATGCAAAATTAATATAATAATAAAAATGTTTTGCCTCAGTGGGGTGTGATAGCACAGTCCTGCAATCCAGCACTCTGAGTTTCAAGCAGAAAAATTTCAGGTTGCAGGTCAATTTGGGGTACATAGTAGGGTCCTACATAAATAAAAGAGTAAGTAAATAAAGGAAACATTTGGAGAATGACTATTTTCGGGCTAGCTTGGTCTAGATTATCTACTAAGATCCAGTTTCAAAAAATCAAAAACAAAAACAAAAGTTGGGTCTCCAGCTACTCCCAAACTGCCTGGCCAGCATCACCTCTGGACCCCCAGAAGCCGATTATAGACACCAAAGGGAAAGGGGGGGTTCCATCCTTGACATGGTTTCTACTGGTCCTCACTGCAGCCAGCTCACATGGTGAATCCAGCAGTACCTTCCAACAGAAAGCCTGTCACAAGCCAATACAAAACAACAAAGGCGGAAAGCAACATGGATTCCATCCAGAACTAACCCCAAAATACCAAAGTCTGCTGCATGGGGCGGGGAGAGGATAAACAGATGCCTCTCATCTCGAAAAATGAAAGGTCACCCTCAGACAGTGCAGAGTAATTATTAAATAACTTCCTCCATTTGTTCAGGATCAGTTGCGACCTCATTACCTGGATCCGAAGACAATATCTCTAAGTCCTGGGCATAAATCCAAAAAGGTCATTAATAACAGAAGAGTCCCCAAATTTGCAGGAAAAGGAAAACCAGCTCTAATTGAGGAAGCAAAGTGTTCCACCCAGACCTTTGCCTCCTCAGTTGCCTTGGCAATGACAGTCTGCTTTCCTAGGCACTCCTGGCTGTTGGACAAACAGCCGCTAATACTGTTGATTCATCTCAACCCCCATGAGTCTCAGGATGTCACAGGCAGAGTATTAAGCTGACTTGAGGGTGGTTTACTTCTCACTATTTCTCATGAATTCAGGTCAAATATAAGGGACTGGGAGCAGAGATTCACATCACTGGCCCTTTGCCCTGATCACTCATTAGGAAGAGCCAGGTGAGGAGCCTAGGTGTAGCTGAAGTTTTCCTGTGTCCCACCCAATCTGCAGCTTCTCAGACCCAAGTAAACACACAGAGGCTTATATTAATTAAAACTGCTTGACCATTAGCTCGGGCCTACCACTGACTAGCTCTTACATTTAAACTCAGCCCTTTTCTGTTAATCTATATGTTGCCATGTGTTCTGTGGCTTTACCTGCATCCCATAACATGTTGCTCCTTGGGCGGCTGGCTGGCATCTCCTCCCACCTTCTTCCTGTCTCTTTGAATTTTCTACCTGCCTCTAAGCTTCCTTGCCATAGGTCAAATGGCTTTATTTATCAACCAATCAGAGCAACACATATTCACAGCATACAGAAAGACATTCCCCCATCACCTAGGTACCCTGTGACAGCTGAGTCCCTGATCCCTGATCTTGGTTTTCCAGATCCAGCGTGATCATAAACCAGCTTGTCCTAGGGGGTTGGGCATTAAGACAGTGGTCCCGCTCCTTAAGCTATCTTGAATTAATCCATTCATCAATTAACAGGCAGTCTTGAACTGCTCCTTTCCAGTTGAGCCCTGTTGATTAGGAGGCAATCAACTCCTAGAGAAAGACTAGACTTTTGCTAACTGCCAGAGGAGAGCCAAAGCCATAGCAACATCACTTCCCATCTTCTGTCTTCTCTATCCCTCCAGCCCTGCAGTACAATAGCACAGACTTGAAGGTTAGGCTCTGGAGCCAAGCCAAGCACAACCTGCCACTCAGCCACTGGAGGGCTTGGGCAAAACTCCAAGCCTCCATCCCACTACTGTGAAATGTGTCGCCATCTTTGGCCTGCTTTCCCGACAGTGCCAAAGGATGCAGGGTGGCCGAGATGAATGGGCTGTGGGACTCTTCCATATCATTGACCCTACCCCATCTTCTTTCAGGATCCTTAATCATCTTCACTCCAAACTCAGTGGTGATGGCGGACTGTGAGCTCCTGGGATTCTGGAGATAGCCACTGTATATCAACACGCCATGCCATACAAGCAAAACTATATGAGGGCACGAAACATCCTAGGGAAAAAGTCTCTCACAGCAAGCCTGGAGGATCACGACACTGTTCCTCTCAGGTTACTACCATGAATGCATCTGAGGGATCTAATTAAGCTCTGAACATCCCATTACCACTCTCAGCCCCAAGCACTAAGGGCACCAGCCTAGACCCGGGGTGGCCCCCAAATGTATCTGATAATTAAAGCAATTTCTGCCCTGGCTGATCCCCCACACACACCATCAATCTCTCCCATTACTGGAGAGGCAAACAATAAATAATTTAATAACTCGGGTTGAGTAGAATCTGGTTCCAAAACAGAGCATTTTAATTCTCCAGTGTGCTTGCTTTCAGCATTACTGTAATTCCATTTCCCTTCACTTGACTGGGCCTTTTGCTGCTTTTTAGGCTTCTCGTATTTCTCCCCAAGTTTTCCCCACGGGGCCCTGACAGCTGCATTATAGCAAGGCCTGGCAGCCAGCATGACATCACTCCCTGTTCAAATCAGCAGTGGCTGGACTCATTAGCCTAGCAAGCTGCCTTCTGCCTTGAAGGCCATGGAGACCCATCCATGCGGCTGCAGGCAGGACAGCTGTGCTGGACATTAGGACCCTCTCTCTTTCCATCATCCTCTCCTGCCATTTCCTGAGACCTTCCGATCTCTGGCAGCCCCGGTTATGAAGAAAGGCCTGGGAAAGGAGACAAATACCAGAGGGTATGACGGGTGACTAGCCCTTGCCCTCTTGCCTTTCAGGGTCATTTCTGATTCCTCATCGTGCTCCCTCTTGGCTCTGAGGCATGGAGACAAGTCTAGAAGACACACAGAGTCTAAGAGACATCCCTAAACTCTAAAGAGAGATTAGCTTTTGCGACCTTGCAAAGGATAGCCGGGACTATGACATGCACATGCCAAGCAAAGTCTCCCTGCCTGGTCCTCCCAGCCCTGCCCCCCACCCACCATCCTCCATTTTTCTTCCTTCCCAGCAACCAGAGTGGAATATGCTGATTCGAGAGTCTGGTGCCCTTGCCTGAAGCCAGGGGGCCAAGGAGCAGCAGCTGCTGGGGAGGAGCAGGGGTAAAAGGAAACGCACCAATGGAGCTTTCGTTTAAATAAAGAGCAGGGAAGCATTGTGCTCCATTGATTACAATTTTTTTTTCTGAATGTTGTGACATTTGCAGGAAGGCTAATTTATTCAAGCATGGAAATCTTTAAAAACTTAATTAAGTTATTTCTGTGATTTTCCATGCCTTATTGTTTCGAGTTCACATTTACTTTCATCCTTGTTAATAAAAAAATAAAAAAGTGGGCAGGGAGTGGAGAGGGAGGAAAGAGAAGAAATGATCCCTTCCAGCACCTCCTGGACTGTGCTTGATGCTCTATTCTCCAGCATGAGGCCTCAGAGTGGCAGGGGCTTACGAAGTAAGAATGTTTCCTTCCGCATCAGGCCCCAGGGCCCACCCCTTTGGAGATAGGTGTCGGATTAATGGAGAACCCAGCCTCATCCTGCAGATGTTGGCATAGGCCGAGCTAAGTATAAACTGTGGTGTGGATCTTGCAAGGGACAGTGCTGACACCCTGCCATTGGATGGCTGTCCTACAAAGCAAACTTGGTGCTGGACTCTTGAGAATATCATGGGATGGAATGGCTTGGGTAGCATGATAAAAGACAAGAACAGAATTCAGGCAGCAGGGCCCCCATCCTCCAAGAACCAGACATCATTCTGGGCAGCCATGCTCCTTAGAAATACAGATATGACCAAAGAGAATTGCTTTCCTCTCTAGGCTGGACCCAGAGTCCCTAGGGCCTTTGTCTATCTCTGTCTCCTGCAGGTAGTGCTGGAGATACCCATGGACCCTCACTCAATGACAGATTCAAAGTTGATCCTCCCTGAGTTGCCTGAGTCAGTGGGGTATCTCAGATGTTGAGGTAGGTATGGGACAGGACCCAAAAGAGACCTAGCAGAGAAACAGTCAAGATTCCTACCAGAAAAATAAAGTCTCTGCTGACAGAGAGAATTAGTAGGGCTAGCCTGTGCTAAACGTTCTTTTACACAAAGGCGCACATGACAGGGGTCACAGTGGTTCCAGGGGGTGAAGTGTGATGGTGTGCGTGGGAAGGAAGGCCACTATAGACTGATGCTGGCACAAGGTCTGCTTAGCACAGGTTATGAGGAGGCGATGACTCTGAGCTGCCAATGCAGAAAGACAGAGGAGGGACATCTAAGCACAGGGCAATTGGGGGAGTCTGGGCTGTGCTCACTACGACCTCTGTAGGTTTGCCTAGTGAAACCCTTCATGAAGGTGACTAACCCAGAGCAGACAAGAATCAAAACTCTCTGCTGGGGGAGGGGTCTCCTTGAATATTCTTTCTTGATGTCCTTGATCTCAAGCCCTGCCTCACTTCTCTAGAGTCCCCACTTTTGAGAAAACAGAAAATATCGCTATTACATACATGGACCTATCCATTCTGCCCCAGTCCCTAGATTAATTCCCTAAGTCATAAGCTCGACCTCCCCTGCTGGGACCAGAACCCAGGTCATCTGTATGCCAATGACATTTGCATGTATTATTTTTAAGTCATTAGTCTCTGCCTGATATTCCGAGTCAAGAAGTTTAATAGGAGAAATTTATGGCTTGTCTCCTCCAATCAACACAATAATTCATGGTTGTGTTGCGTGTGCTACACTAATGGAGATTGCTTTCAACTGGGTGTTGGGTGTTTCAACCCCCTTTAATTCATTAGCCAGTTCCTCCTGAAGTATTTAGAGAAATGGCAGCCATTTCCCTCCACCCAGGCTGCCTGCTAGCACAGTGGGTCTCCAAGTGGGGTCCCTAAGAGGCCTGCAGGTGGTCTGCCTGCTAAGCCAAATGGAAAGTTACACAAAGTGCTTTTTCTCCAAGCAGATCTCCAGAGCAGATTTGAATCTACACTAAAAAGGCCCAAATTGAACATTTGCAAAACTATAAGCACCTTAATGGTTATTTTACATCTGCAAAAGTTTCCCAAGATTATTTTGAGGTATTTGTGCTGGCAAGAGATAGGTGAGCGATACCTGGAGCTCGGGCCTTCTGTTATGGATGAGAGTGGGGTGTTTGGAGAGTCTGCCTGTATAGGTTATCTGGGCACTAATTAGCCCCTTAAGTAAAGCAACTGAAGAGCCATTGGTTCAGCTGTCAATCCGCCCATCTCTTTTCAGGGACAGCTGTAAACAAAGAAGGGCCTCATCCCCAGAAGACTCCACCTACTTTCATGGGTAGCAAGTACCGTACCGTATTTAAGGTGTATTACTCCAAACCTGGACATTCTGCATGGCATCCAAGCTTACCTCCTAAGAGCTTGCCAACTAAGGGAGAGTGCCCCCAAGCCTCCGTACGTACGTGAGGGAAGAGAATATAGCAGCAACCAAACAGAAGATGCTCTGAGCATGTTAGCCTGGCTTGAATTTGTACTGAGACAGGGGGAATGGGAGTAGGGATCTCTAAGCCCGCTGGATCCCAGCTCTCTGCCATGCCCAGCTCTCTTCCGTGCATTCACAGAAACACTGTCAAAGGCATGGGTAAGTCGGTTAGTACTCCTACATCATCACCACCTTTCACAGGCCCCGGATGTTTAGTTCCTGGACTGGCTCACTGGCCCCCTGGGAAACTATTGGTGCTTTCCGCATGCCCTGCCTTGTTCCAGCCAGATTGAAGGCAGCTCCACATCATCTGATGGGCCTCCAGACTTTTCATATGTTCTGTCCCCTTCACACTGGAACAAGATCCAAGTCCTTTGTCTTTTTTTTTTTTTTTTCCTCCTCAGACATTACAACCTAGACTCTGGAATTCTCCTCCATCTTGATCTTACCTCCTCCTTCTCCCCGTTCCTCTATTTTGGCATAGATTTGATTCTTTAACTATGGCACACACTCAAACCATCTAAGGGCTTGCATTGGACTGGGCCCAGTGCAGCTGACTCAGTGGGTCTTGGGTAGGACCTAAGACTATGTTTTCCTAACATGGTTCCCTGGGATCCGGGAATTCAGTTCCTGGCCTGAATCGTGTCTCCTCCTCCAGGCAGCTTTTGAGCAAGTTTTGGAGCCTTCTGTGTTAGGCACCCTGGGATGCTCAGGTGGCCATGATCTCCTTACCCCCGGGGACAGACCCAGTCAGAAGGTCACCCCAGTCCCTCGGAATGCCAGAGCCTGTCAGGCTCGGCCACCCCCAAGCTTCTTTCCTCCAAGCTTGTTGTCTCTCCTGTTCGCCCGCTTCCTGTGTCCTTCTCATCCATCTCTGTCTGCCAGATTCTCCCATCCAGGCTTCCTCTGGCACCTCTCCACAGTCCTCTTCCGTCTAGCTGTGTGGGTATTTACATTTCTAAAGCCCGGTGTGTTTTCGTGCTTCTTCCTCCTTCAGCCAAACAAGGATTTTCCTCTCAAATCTATTCACACAGGCTGGGGGCTGGGGTTGAGTTGTCCTGACTCCGAGGAACCTCCGGAGGCTGCTTATTATTTGAGAACAAGGAGTGATCCCGGAAGGGAGAGGTAGCAGGCAAGTCCAGGCTGTACCTTTCTTTGACCACAGATCTCTTCGGCCTGCTCCTACTCAGGGACAGGCTAGAAAATAAACAGGTCATTCGGTCGGGTCCTATTGATCCTTTTTAATCATACTGGCCTGGCTTGGAAACACTCCCAGAGGCTCTGTCATCAACCCTTATTTGCAATCCTTAACAAAAGGATATATATTATCATATATTATCATATATATGCCTCCCTAGAGCATGCCATACACCCTTTAGATTTTTCATTTTATTTTATTTTATTAGCTGAGGCAGGGTCTCATATAGCCCAAGCTACCCCAAACTCAATACATAGCAAAGGATGACCTTGAATGTCTCTGAACCACTTCCTGCCTCTACTTCCTGAGCATGCCTCCATGCCCCAAGTATGCTGTCCTGGGGGTGGAACCCAGGGCATTGCACATGGTAGGCAAGCACTATGCCAGCTGAGCTACATCCCCAGCAAGCATATACCTTTTGTCCCTGATAAGTGACAAGATGGGCAGTAGAGATGAAGAACATGGACCCTGGTCAGGACTGAATCCCAGCTCTGACCCTTGTGAAATGTGTAGTCACACATAAGTACCACATCTCATTAAACTTCAGTGTCCCCACCCATAAAATGGGCATGGTATTCCAATGTCCAGAGAGCTAAATGGAATGACCACCCAGCACTTAATCACACTCCTGTCTCCCTTATAAATGGACTCAGTAAAAGCTGCATCATCACCCTCCATGCATGCCACGCCCTTGGAGCCTCAGAGTCTGGGGACAGATTGAAATGAATCACTTTCTAGTCCCCAGACTAGAGAACCTGGAGTTTCTTAGGTAGACAACAGCCATTCTCCATTTTGCCCCCAGCAGTCAATCCCTTGCACTTAAGTTAAAAGCCTTGTGCCTTCGGTTTTTGTCTTGTTTTGTTTTTTAAATAGAAAAAAAAATCCTTTTCTTGTCTGTCCGGTGTTTTTTCAGCAAAACAGCAAGTCAGCAGTAAGATTCTCCTTGGTCAGCAAAATGCCTGTTTCTGTGGGAGAAAGTTGGGGACTCAAGGAGCCGCTAACAACAAGGCAAGTGAGGGTTGGGCTGGGTGCTGCCGATTTTCTAGGTCGCCCAGAGACTCCGGATGAATTTATTCCCTTCTGTGTCCCTTCTTCTCCACCTCTTCTGCTCACCCCCACCCCTGGAAGCTTCCAAAAAGCCAAGCCAAAGGTCTGACGAAGTCAGAAATGACACACATGTAGGCAGAGGTCTTTATGAAATCCATTACTTTGTATACTAACCTGAAGAAATTAATTAAAAAAGTAGTCCGAAATGAAAAAAGGTGGGGCCAGGGAGATGGCTCTATTGGGAACGTTCTTGCTATGCAAGGATGGGGGCCTCAGTGCAGCCCCTGGCCTCTGAGTTAAGGCAGAGCTGGAACAGTGCTATGAGGCTGTGACCCTAGCCCTGGGAGGCGGGGTTATCCCTAAGGCTTGCTGGGGAATCTGCCCAGCCTGATCAGTGAGTGAACCCCAGATCCTCATCAGAGTCTCTGACTCACAAACACACAAAACAAAACAACAAAAACCAAAGCCAAACAAACGAAAACCAAGATAGATGGCTCCTAAAGAATGACACCCACCCCACCCGAGGCTTATCTGCATATGGGCAGAGAGAGAGAGAGAGAGAGAGAGAGAGAGAGAGAGAGAGAGAGAGAGAGAGAGAATGAATCATTTCTTCCAGCCGTAGCTCGGAGTTTCATGGACGCTGTGATGGAAGCTGGGCCACATCTTTAAGGACTTACCTCCAATAGCTTCATTATCTGGCTTCCACAGCAGATCAAATAGGGATTACAACACCATCCACCTACCACCACCAAGATGATTTCTGGGAATGTCCTATCCAAATGGATTTAGATCACCAGCCACAAGGAAGTGCATACCAAGCCCTGATGGCCATTTTCCCCCCTGAGCCAGCCTCTCTAGCATCCTGGCTGTGACCATGGAAACATATAGTGAATGCTGTAAGAAGCCCGGCACAGTATATCAGCCACAGTGGCCAGTCTTCAACGTGGCTAGCGGGCCTAGTGGTTCTCAGCCTCCAAAAATCTGGACATCAGGCCCCACACAGATATTGGTGTGAAGAAAACAGCAGGTACTGGACCAGACAGGACTGATGTAAGAACTACGTCTCCCACACTGAACAAGCGGGCACTTTATTAAATCTCACAGCACATCCGTTATCTCATCTAGGAGATGGATGGCCATCACAGTGCTCACTTCATTGCATGGTTAGCAGACATTCCACCCCACAGAGGCCTTGCCCAATGCAGTGTGGCTCTTACGACTATTTTAAATAGCTGGGGTGTAAGTAAGCCCACATCATGTCCACTCCCAGGCAAGGTCATACCCAGTGTCCCGAGCACCTTCAGCCAAAACTGGCACCAGCCTGTGGAAAGCCAGCCCCAAATGTCTGATAGCATGCGCCTGTTCCTTCTGGCTGATCCCCAACTATATTTGTATTCCTCCCCTGTCGGCAAGCCGGTGCATATGGAATACATTTTCTTTGGGTGTCTCACCATTAAGGTTTTCATTTCTGCTTAGCGTCAGGGACTTTGCACATCACTGGCCTTCCAATGCACTAAGCCCGCCTTTGTGTGGCCTCGCTTTGTTCTCTCATTTCCTGATCAGCCAGGAAGCATTCCCAAGCAAGAGTTCTGGGAGGAGCGCTTTTGCCTGGCAGCTCACTATGCTGGGTTTTGGAGGATGATGAAATAAATACCTCCTACCACATAGGTCTCTCTCTCTCTCTCTAGTATTGATGGCTACCTGATCAAATTCAGCTTTCTTTGTCCAGGCTCTGGCTCTCCCTATGGGTGAATATACTAAGCTCTTCCAATAAACACAAATAAATTAGCCTCAGTGTTTGAAGCTTATGCTGTCAGAAAGCCGACCCTGAATCTGGAAAGGCAGCCTTCCCCTTGAAAGACTGTTGGTAAAAGCGTGGGACGGGTAAAGTCACCGATGAACAGTGGTGTACTTAGTCTAGCATTCTGACAGCGGAGTGAATGAAGGACGGAAGGAAGGAGGGCAGTTGACCAGCGTGTAGCAAGAACCTTCGAAGTCATGATTCTACGTCTAAGAAAGTGCCCTGATATGTCAAGGGTGGGGGTGCAGCCTCATAATCTCAACACTCAGGGGGCTGAGACAGAAGAACTGAATTCCAGGCTAGCCTGGGACACTTAGCAAGACCCTTTCTCCAAGAAATTGGAAGAAAGAGAAAGAATGAAGTAAAGAGAAGAAAAAAAATGCCTTAAGAAAATAATTAATGCTGTCTTCGGAGATTATTGTTAAACAAAGATCTTGGATGCAGTGAGGACTACAATGGTTCACATTGACAGCTGATCAAAATGCGCAATAGAGGATTAACTCAATGTGGACAGGCACTCAGAACTGAAGATGATGAGACGCCTGTTAAAAGATGTTGTAGAGCTGGGCGGTGGTGACAGCGTGACTTTAGTCCCAGCACTAGGAAGACGGAGGCAGATAGAGCTCTGTGAGTTCGAGGCCAGCCTGGTCTACAGAGCTAGTTCCAGAACAGCCCAAGGCTACATAGAGAAACCCTGTCTCAAAAATTAAAAACAAACAAACAAACAAAAAAGATGCTGTAGAAATATATCAAAGGATAGAAGTAGGCCTGTGCTATAATCTTAGGTTAAAAAAAAAAGACTGTCACATGTAAAGTATAACAAAACTTGGATTTTATTTTAGGTTGTACGCACAGAGAGGAAATGGTCTGGTGGGAGTCCCATTGGCTACTAGCAATGGTTCTCCTCAGTGCCATTGTTATGAATGAGACCCTACAGTTCTGTGTAGGTTTCTTACCTGTCTTATCGGACACACTTTAAGAATGACGACCTGTGCAAACAAATGTGCTTCTCTCCTCTCCAGGGCCTTGGACCACAGTTAGGATAAGTAGGCTTGCTCCAGGGGACATCTTCAACCTTAACCTCACAGGGCCTTGAAGTTGCAGGGGAGAGGCTGCCTGATGCCAACTCACCTTACCCTGGGGCACTCCTTGACAGCACCTGCTCATTCCTGATGAAATCTGGCTGTGCAGGTAGGCGGAGCTTCTTGGCCCTGATCCGCGGCAGCCCTGCACATCCAGGAGCCTTTTGTAGGCCTCCATCAGCCGGCTGTCCTCCTGTCTATTAGGTCACCACAGATTGATTCATCTCACTTCACTCTGCTTGCAATTTGCTCTTCCTGACCCTTGCAGTCCCCCCTGGTGCTGGAGCCATGTCCCTATAATACCACCAACCAATGGCAGCAAGCAGTGTTCCAGCCTCAATCCTTACATCTTCCTGGCCTCCCCAGCAGGCTGCTTGCCCTCTTGCTTCCTTTCTGTCCTCAACTGGCATCCCCAGAGACAAGGATGCTACTTTAAGGAGCTCTGTGTCCTACCCAAGACAGATGAGAATAAGGATGGCATGTCTGATTCTTGGCCAATGTGAATTCAATTCTGTGCACCAAAAGTCTGGTCAAAAAGAGACATCTTCAAGATCTACTGAGTTTGGGACTTTATATGGTCTTTCAATGTAGAGTAAGCTCAGAGTTCCTGCCCCGGGTCACCACACTGGGTGAACAACAGGGGTTAGATGCCTGGGAGATTATATAAAGTGGAGGGTGTGTGTGTGTGTGTGTGTGTGTGTGTGTGTGTGTGTGTGTGTGTGTGTGTGTGTGCCACAGCTCAAGGGTGGAGGTCTGAGGACAACTTTTCAGTAATTAACTTTGTCCTTCTACCATATGGTCCCCAAGACAGACCTCAGGTCATCAGTTTTGCCAGCAGGTTCCTTTTTTGGTTGAACCATCTTGTCAACCCCAGATAAATCCTTCCTTCAAATAATCTCAGCAGATATCCAGGTATTATCAGACAATCTCTCTTACATCCTCTTATTGCCAATCATAAACTCCCACATTTTATCTATTCAACTCCCAAGTCTTTTGCTCAGCTGGTCCCCCAAACTTTCCCTATCATCTTGCTTCTCTTCAACATGGATCCTTGTCCATGAAATCAGCTGCCCCTGTTATTTCCAGCCTACAGTTTTTCTCAGTTGCCTCTTTCTGGCCCCTTATGATGTAACTATAAAAGCAACTGAATAGAGATGGAGAAAATGACCCTCATCTGGGATCTTCCATTCCCTGGCAAGAAACTTAGGTCAGACATTAACCACCACCACCCCAGTCCCAAATTCCTGACCTAAAAAACAAACAAACAAACAAAAACCCTAGAGGTTGCACCAAACACGAAAATAATTCTGAGTTGTCCCACTCAGCAGCACATTTATCCGAAACGCACCAGACCTCCTTCTTGAGAGAACCCACCCCCGGGTTGGAGGGCCAAAGGTACTTTTATAGCTGAGTTCACCCAAGCTGCTTCTAACCTTTCTGCATCAGTTGCTCCAGGCTGGTGTCTGGCGGTTTGTTTATTTGTTTTGTCCCAAGCAGATGCAAAATGCCTTTGGAACGGTGGCTCCTTTTCTTCCCTACCTCCTCACATCATGTTCTAAGCACAGGAAGTAGGCAGGAAAGGTCTTTAGTTTTCTAACTAATGCCTACCCCTTGGGCGGACTGGAGAAGGGACTCAATTTAGATTTGGTTTCCCTGCCAGAATTGTCAGGCCTCGGTGGCCTTGGGAAATCACCCAGGAGGAAAGTGGCCATTTATTCTAAAACCTCTGCAATATGCACGGCCTGCCACGGTCTTCAAACCTCTGCCTGGCCCTCACGTGATGGCGGGAACTGCCTGCTGTAGTCTTTCTCGGGGTTGTGGTCTCTACCAGAGGAGAGGAGATTTCTCATCTGAGATGAGCCATCTGGGGATTTAATCCCAGAGCCCATAGTCCCCACCACTGCCAAGCTGGACAGGCAATGGCCTGCACGTCGGCCACAGTTGTGAGCTGCATGGCATTCTGAGAGGCGCAATTCTTTTCTGTGTGATCCTAAAGAATCCACTTGACATCTCTAAGTCTCAGGCTACATTTCTCTCAGAAAGAGCTCAAATCTTTATCTTGTAGGGTTACTTTGATACCCTTGCATCTTGAATAGGAAGTATCTTCCATGAAGCTCATATACTGAAGGTTCTGTCTGCTATCCAAGCAGTGTTCAGAGGTGAGACTTGGAGGAAGCAACCGGATTGAGTGAGCTCTGCCTTCAGAGTAGCCTAATCCATTGATGGATTCGAAATTTGGTGGAGTCACTGGGAACTGACAGAAGTTGGGAGATGGGTCCTTGTGGGAGGAATTAGGTCTTGGAGGAACGCCTTTGAAGCACAGATCTTATCCCCGTCCCTTCCTCCCTTTAGCTTCTCTGCTTCCAGGCTGTCATGAGTTAAGCAATGCCTTTGCTATGCTCTACCACATGCCCACAACAATGGAGCAAGAAGACCCTGGCTTAAAACCTCTGAAACCAGCTGGCCTTTAATCCCAGCATGAGGGAGGCAGGGGCAGGTGGATTTCTGAGTTCAAGGCTAGCCTGGTCTACAGAACTAGTTTCAGGACAGCCAGGGCTGTGACACAGTGAAAGCCTGTCTTGAAAAACCAAAAATGAAATAAAATACAACAAAATAATAAAAAATAAAAACTCTGAAACCATGATCAAAACCAAATCATTTATCCCTTCAAGTTTTTCTTACAAATATTTTTCATAGCAATGAAAGCTCAAGAGATACAGATGGAATCAAGTAGGTGAGCCTACTTTTATATTTTTAAAAATAATTTCCTCTCTTTACATATTGCTTTGCAGCTATTCAGAAATATCTGACCCCTTATTGCCCTGTTCTCTCTCATAGAACATTGTTTTCCACACGCCACTGTCAGAGGAATTATGTGAATGAGGGGGAAGCTATGGTCCCAATACACAGTTGACACAATGTATTTTCTCACCCAAATAATGTCATAGGTAGCACTTGGGTGTCAGAGACTAAAATAATTGTATTCATTCAGTTAGTGACATGTGCATTGACTAGACTTGAGTTCCTGGGAAATTCCCAGCTACATCAATGCTTCTGCTGGGTAGAAAACATTCCCCATTCATAAAAGCAACGTACGAACAAATACTTGGAAAGCTGCCCGTCTCTAAGTAGGATCCTACCTGTGCTAAATCACCTTTGGATGCAGCTGTTCTGTGCCAGCCTGGTGGGCTAATGGCATATTTGCAGATCTCAGCATGCCTGGGATATCACAAACACAGGTGTGGTCTCCTGCCTTCTCCTGCACAGAGCAGGGAAGGAATAGGAGGGAAGAAAAGCAGCAACTTCCTGGGCCCTGGCTCCTGGCACTATGAGCTTTGTGCCAGGCCTCAGTGGTAGGCCCCTTTCCTGTAAAAGAATCTCTACAGAGGACAAATGCATTGGAGCAATCTCAGATGAAAGAAAATTCTAGACTAGACACTTGCTCCCAGACCAGAGACACAGAAGCAAAGTCTCAATCTTAAAGATAGCTGCAGGAGGCAGGATGAAATGTCTGGGAACCTGAAGGCCAGTAGTGCCTTCCCTGGGGGCTCAGGAGCAAGCCACAACTCCTTGGAGAGAATCCTGCAGATCTTAGAGGAGGGAGCATTCTCTCAGCAAGCTCCTCACCAAGCCATCTGCCCAACAGCCATGCAACTCATCCTCTTTTCTTCTCCAGGAACTAAGACCAAAGCGAGACTTACCCAGCCATGTGTTTATAAGCCAAATGATGCCCCTCCCCTACACACACACACACACACACACACACACACACACACACACACACCCCAAATTCAATTTACATGTTGAAGTCCTACTTCTCCGTACCCTAGAATATGAGTATATTTGGAGAAAGAGTCTTTACAGGGGAGGAGGGTAATTTAGATAAAATGAGGTCATGAGGGTGGGGCCTTTATCTAGTTAGACTGGCATTGTTACAGGAGATTAGGGCAAAGGCAAAAAATACTCTAGGAAGACCGTGTAAGGACAAGGAGAAGAGGTAGCCATCTCCAAGCTAAGCCGCAGAGACCTCAGAAGCAGCCTGACAGGCACCTTCACCTTGGACCTCTAGAACTGTGAGATGGTTAATTCGTACTGCTTAAGCCAGGCCGTCAGTGAGCCTGTGATGATGGGACTAGAAAACTCACACAGTGCAGAACACCAGAGGGAAATCAGGAAGAAAGTGAATCGGGGACTCCAGGGCTCCCAGTCAACATACTAGCTAGACGTGGGTAGATGTGGGCAAACATATCGAGCTCAGAAATCCCCACTGGGCTGCAGTGTTAACCCCCAGCTTCACCCTCCCACACAGACCGAGGCTCCTTTTTCTCATCCACCCCAGCTAGCCTGCTCCGTCCTCGTCTTCTTGAGGTACGGGGTGCACGATCCACCTTTCCCGCTATTCTGAGGACTACCCTCTGCTCACAGGGAGAGCTATATACCCACCAGAGGAGTGTGGAAGGGGACAAAAGATTGGATGGTTTAAAGCGAATGCTTCTGGATGCCCCACTCGCTCACTGACTTCTTGGGTAGCCACTGTGAGTGTCGATTGTGTGGAGTGTGTGTGTGTGATTTCACGTGGGCGTGCATGTGTCGTGGCACAGATGTGCCGGTCAAAGGAGGACCTCAGATGTCGGTCCTTGTTTGAGACAGGGTCTCTCGCCGCTGGCTACCTGACCTGCTAGCTTCTGAATTCTCTTTTCTCTGCCTGTCAGCTTCCTGTAGAAACATGGGGATTACAGATCCATGCCCTACTGGATCTGGCTTGGGCTTTTTGGGTTTTGGGAATCTGAACCAAGGGTCTCACAATCAAGTACTTTATCCATAGCACCATCTCCCCAGCCCCATTCAATGACTCTTGCTTAGCCAGCACAGCTTGCTTGCTGATTCTCTCTCTCTCTCTCTCTCTCTCTCTCTCTCTCTCTCTCTCTCTCTCTCTCTCTCTCTCTCTCTCTCCCTCTCTCCCTCCCTCCCTCCCTCCCTCTCTCTCTCTCTCTCTCTCTCTCTCTCTCTCTCTCTCTCTCTCTCTCTCTCCCTGTCTCTCCATCTCTCTCTGTGTCTGTGTCTGTGTGTGTGTGTGTGTGTGTGTGTGTGTGTGTGTGTGTGATATTTTCTTCCTGCATATCATGCACATATGTGTGTGGAGGCCAGAAGTCCACATCAACCCTCTTGTTCCACCAGTTTCCCTTACTGGGAAAATTCACCTGCTTGGCTCTACTAGCTGGCCAGGGAGCCCCAGGGATGTTCACATCTCTGCCTCCCCAGTGCTAGATTGCAGTCACACACCGGTATGCCCCTCTTTCTGTGTAGGTGATGGGAATCCAAACTCAGGTTCCACGCTTGTGTGGCAAACACTTTCCCAAGTGAGCCATTACCCTAGCGTCCGACTCTGGTCCTTAAGGTCATGAAGCTGAACACACAAGGGTAAGGATTTGTTTCCAATCCAGTTTCTTATCAGTGGTAGAAGACCAGGGCCCTTTGCCTCGCCTTCACTGTGTCCTTCTCCCCATGCTATGCCCAGCTGTGCTGATCTTTCCATCAGATGCCTCTCCCAGCAGCTGCAACACCCTTTCTTAGACAGTCCGACAGGGTCACAAGTGTGCAGACCAATAGGATCTATTTCTTCATGCACACTATGTGTCCAAACTGTGCTGGCCGCTTGACTCATGTCATTTTTAATGCTCAGAATCACCCATGTCATGGTGACCATTTCCACTTAGGGATGAAGGAGCTACAGCTCAGCTGGAAGTGACTCACATCAGGCAGCTTGGACAAGGCAGAGTGAGGACAGAGCACTCCCTCCACCTGACATCCTGGCCTTGTCCTTTCCACTCTGCCCCTCTGAGAAGTAAATCCCTCTGTGACTGCTCACACGCACCGGGAAATGCTATTGAAAAGCATCACTCGAAAAGCATCACTCTCCCCACCCCTGCCCCAATTCTTATTATTAATAACTAGAAGACATGGAAAAAAAAGAGTGAGATAACCCTTTGACAAATACACAGATCTCTTGACTTCCTGAGCTGAGATCTGATCTCCAACTTGAAAACTTGAGTCTTCATTTTGCCTGATGAGAAGGCTAAACTCCTTTGGAGCCTGGGGCCTCTCCCCAGTGAGTGCTTTGCTGGCTCTTGCTGCTGCTTCTTCATAGCACCCAGACAACCTGAACTTAGATGATTTGTGCTTGTTTGATGAATGGTCTTTTTCTGCATCAGACTGAGGCTTCACAAGTAGCTCAACTGTTTAACGTATTGTATAAATAGGAACACATTTTATGTAGCTCAGACTGGCCTTTCACTCCTTAGGTAGTCAAAGGTGATCTTGAAATTCTGATCCTCCTGCCTCTACCTCCTGAGTGCTGGGATGTTCATTTCTGATGCTGTGCTGGGGATGGTAACCAGGGCTTTGTGCATACTAGGCAAGCATTCCATGAACTAAGATACATCTCCATCCCAGGAATATAGTTCCGAATAAAGGCAGAAGCTATCAATAATTATACCAAGAAAATAGGGGAACTGGAGCAAGGGTCAACTTATGCAGCAAGCAGACACCAACTCTGGGTTGTTCATCATTAATCTTAGTGCCAAATTCCATACCCACCACATAGCAGAAACTCACTAAGTGTGAGCTGTGGCTGCTGCAGGGGTTCTGAGACACTCCATTTTCCCTTGGCGAGGCTAATCATGATCTTCAATGCCTTTTAAAGGCTTCTCATTGTCTGTGCTGCCATATCTTTTAGGCTTAGCCTGCTGCATCTCCTCACAGACACCATTCTAGGCATATGGAGGGAGCTCTATTTAGCCACCCTTGAACAACCAAGCGGTCATGAACTTGTTATCTCTGTTCACAGTGTTCTTCTCTTGCCCCCACCTACCCGTAACTTCCCTCCCATAAGCACCTCTGTAACAACACAGCTCCACTGTGTCACAGCTACACACGAACCTTGGCCCTGACTACACTGAAACCCTGTCCAGGTTGGATCACCGGTTCTGGTGTCCTATACACAGTAAGCATAGGATAAATGATAAACATAAAGAGGTTGGAAGTTCTTTGGATGTCAACAGTCAAATATTAGGTAGGAGTAAGCCTTTGAGCTCTGAAATGATGAGATCTATGTATCTAGAGTAGATATTCCTCACCTGTTTACATCACACAGGACCGGGGCCTGTGATAAATACACCATCAACCACTGTTATTATTATTATTAATCATCCACGTTATCAGTTGTTTATTTCGATGTGTCCTTTCATCGTGTCCCCGTCTTTGGCAACACTAATGCCAATTCTCTGCTATTTATTCAGCCTCAGTGCCCCACGAGTGTTTCCTTCTATTGGACCCAACCGTCTCCCCCGCCTTCTGTCAGCCTGGATGGACTTGGGAAGTCCTTCCTTGACAGACAAGACTTCCTGGCGTGTCTCATCGTGTCCCTCACAGTGCCTCTGATACTCCAGCTGCTATGGGACTTCTTGGATCCTCCATCTACCCCTTGGCCAGAACGTTCATATTCTTTAAAGACCTTTCACATAATATCTGTGCTAATATTTACATCTCCGCTTAACTAGCTGGCCTCAGCTGCCCTGGGCATTTCTTCCACTCAAGCAGGAGGGAGCTGTAATCTTTCCAAGCTACTCAGTTGCTATGTCTCCAAAGCACGCTAAGAACTAGAAGTTGCTTATTGTACAGCCTGCCTGAGGGTTGGGATACATCCAGTGAAAGATGTGCTGGCTTTAGACAACTTGTATAGGACAAATTGGCTTTGTAAACTGTAGGGGGTCAGGACCCTATGTAGAACCATGGGGAAGGTGCCATGAAATTTGGGGGTTGTGAAAATTTTGGCAACAGTAAAAGAACGTCAGAACGTACAACAGCTAAAAACATACTCAGAAATCAAAGTCAAAATGGATCCAAGGTGCTTCTGGCAAAGTTCACCCATGTGGCATCGAGTGACTTCACTGCAGCCTGGGTTCTGAACACACAACATGTGCAGTCTCCACCATGCAGGCTGTCACGCCACACAATGCCAAAGAATGCTACCTGAAAGCCCATGGCTCAGATGCCAGATTACCGTATGCTACGCTTTCAGTTTGTGTGATACATACAGGCTTTTCTGCTCTTATAGCAACATAAGGTTTAATTACAGAAAACAAAGACTTTGAATGTTTTCCCTGCCACCATTCTTCAGCATGCATCAAATTAATGTATCCTTGGATCGGATTGCATTAGACAAACAAGAGTATCTGTCTTATTAGTATGCAATCTGTCTTTGTTATTAATAAAGGGTAAAAGTATATGTATGCCAAAGAATAGTTTTAAAATAAATTTCTTTATGGTTTATCATCAGTAAATGCTTGACTTTTATGCCTATATACCGAAGATTGTTTAAATTTTTCTCAGTCAAAACAGGTCGCAAATGGAAATGTTTGAGATGCCCTGGTACAGACAATGGGCTTTGAGGAAGTCCCTACACTTATAGCAACACGCAGCCACTGAGCAGCTGTGTGGCCAGGACATGATTTAATCTCTCCAGAGACTCCGTTTCCACATATATAAGAAGAACATAGTGAGGATAGAGAGATGTCTGAGTGGATAAGAGCACTGGCTGCTTTTTCAGGGTAGTGGGGTTCCATTCCCTGCACTCACGTGGTGGCTCACAACCATCTGTAACTCCAGTTCCAGGGAATCCAACAGCCTCAACAGGCATGTATGTGGTACACAGACACATGCAAGCATAGGACTCATGTGCATTAAAAATAGTATTTTTTAATTTTTGAAAAGGAGGGAGTAATATTTCACAGGGTTATATGAAGATTAAAGATG
Organism: Peromyscus leucopus; assembly: GCF_004664715.2. NCBI lineage: Eukaryota > Metazoa > Chordata > Mammalia > Rodentia > Cricetidae > Peromyscus > Peromyscus leucopus. Next base: position 25,894,352 of record NC_051069.1, on the reverse strand, counting down.
ATAATGTACATATAGAGAAGGGCACAGTAGTATCTATATGCTAAATAGTATCTACTATAAAAATGATTAAAAGGTACCATACACCCACTATACATGAGGTGTGTATAGTGCTAGCCTCTGGAATTAGAGGAAGCCACATTGAAAAAGGAGGAAGACAAAATGTCTGCCCTCTTCAAGTTCAAAATCAAAACTCAGAGCAAACTATAATAATAGCTAAAAGATATGTAGATAGACCTGGAGAGATGGCTCAGAAGTTATGAGCACTGGCTCTTCCAGAGGTCCTGAGTTCGATTCCCAGCAACCTACATGGTGATTCACAACCATCTATAATGAGATCTGGTGCCCTCTTCTGGTGTGCAGGAATACATGCAGGCAGAACACCGTATAATAAATAAATAAATAAATAAATAAATAAATAAATAAATAAATAAAATTTAAAAAGATATGTAGATAACTGGGGTGGGGTAGGGTGGGGCAGGGTGGGGTGAGGGTGGGTGTTGGCACAGAAGGTGGTTCTGGAAGGGACAGACTCAAACTCCAAGTTGAGCCTGGAGTTTGAGAAGAGCCTTCTTTGGCACCTTTGAAGGGGGAAAGCTTTGAGAATACAATCATTCGTGCAGACTGTCAGCTCCAGACAGGCGCTACCGTCATTCTCATTCCGTGCCACTGAGCATCCCAGAGAGGAAGTGACCTGCTTAGGATTGCCCAGCAAACAAGACTTGAATTGGGGTTTCTGTGTCTGCAAAGGCAGAACTCTTAGTCCCACCACTCCGGGTGCCAGGTAGGCATGAGTATGGCTCTAGGGAAAGACCAGTGGGGATGGTCTAAAGCAGTACACATAGTGTGTGTGTGAGTGTGTGTGTGTGTGTGTGTGTGTGTGTGTGCGCGCGCGCGCGCGCGCGCACGCACATGGGCTCACACATACAACAGAGGGGCATAGCTCAGGGGGAAACAGAGAAGGCTTATGGAAAACTGAGGGAGAACATTCTGGAATCCAGGGGAGGGCTGTTAACTCTCCTGGGGGCCAGTTCTCCTCACTTCGGACTAACTCCACCAGGCCCGGGGGGGGGGGGGGCGGGTATTAATAGTAGCAACGATCAGGCTAATAATGATCCCAGCAAAGCCGGGAGGGAAGGCGGAGAGCCAGGGTGTGCACTGCGCTCCCTGTAGGAGGAAAGAGCCTCTCCACGTCTTCCTTTTTAGCAGGCTTCAGAGGCAGACCTGAGCCTCCAAATTGACTCCGACTTCACAGGAGAGCTCAGCAAATCCCGCAAAAAAAGAAAATACCTGGAGGAATATGTCTCCTTCTCTGGAGTTTTGGCAAACTTATTATCCCAATCAATATCTGAGTAATTACAATGCCTTGTGAGCAAGGGGGGAGGTGTGTTTCCCTTTCTCTGGCCTCTTTACAGGCCTTTCTTATCTGGCAAAAGATTTCTTAATCTACTTTCCCTAAATGCCCTGCAGGTCTGTGTGCCAGGGCAGCCGCCGCCGCAGCCCCAGCACTCCCGCTCACCTGTATTCCTTTACCCACCCTGCCTGACCCAGCTCAACGGCAGCTCTTATGGGGACCAATGGTTTAGCTCAGGGTCCCCCACTGAGTCCCCAGGGGAAAGAGCTAAGGAGCAGGGACCCGGGCCTTCGAGAATCCAGGGGAATAGAGGAAGCCCGCTTTCCTCTTCATGAGAGCAAGCAGGGAGGGAGGCTTGGAGGGCGCCGTGAGCCTGCGGTCATATCATGTCATGCACACCCCCAGCCTCTGCACCTCTCTCAAGTCCCCAGTACTGACAGAAGGCTAGAGAAGGGGCAGGTGAGGAGGTAGACAGAAGTGAGTAAGAGAAGGAACCCCAAGAAGAGGATGTTTGCTCCATCGTCCCATTCGCCCATCATCCTCAAACTCCGCCCCCAGCCTCAGACAAAAGTTAACTACTTCTTTAACTTGGAAGACCTTACCTCCAGACCTGAACATCTGCTTCCTCAATGAGCCTCCCTGTGCCTTCTTCCCAAGTAGCAGCTATTTGTGGGTTGTTTCTCCTCCTCCTCCTCCTCCCTCCTTCTCTTCTTCCTCCTTTTTCCTCTCCCTCTCCTCTACCTCTTCTTCTTCTCCCCCTCCTCCCCCTCCTCCTTCTTTTTCCTCACCCTCTTTTTCTTCTTCTTCCTGTTCTTGCTCTTCAGGACACAACCTCATATAGCCCAGGCCGGCCTCAAACCCCTTATGTAGTCAAGGATGACCTTGAACCTCTGACCCTCCTTCCTCTATCTCCCCAGTGCTAGGACTACAGATGTGTGCTGCCACGCCCTGGTTCATGCAGTGTTAGGGACTGAAGCCGGGGCTTTCTGTGTGCTAGATAAGGAATCTACCAACTGAGTCACACACACCTGGTAGGCCAATGTTTTCATGGGAGTCAGGGTGCGTCTACCATCCCTCCATGGAAGCTGGGATGTCAGATGAGAGCATGAAGAAGGGCTGCCCTGCCTGTGCTAACAGCTTCTGCCTAGGGGATAGGTGGGGCAGAGGAGGGAGCCTAGGGGCTCAGCCCGGCTGATGTATGATTTAGAGACCTGGTCCTTTCTGATGCTCAGTGATTTAAGAGGTTTCCGCACTCCAGAAACCTAATTACTCCAAAGATTTCCGTTTGGTCTTCTCGGCTTTGCTCTGAAGAGGCCCTTCCAAGAACACCACAGGGTTGGAGTCATTACTTTGCCGACCGCTTGCAGGGCTGTTTATTGTATTTTTATGAGAATAATGCTGTGCTGCGGAATACATTTCCCAGGAAAGCCTCTATAAGGGGCTCCCAGTGTCACAGCTGCCGCTGGGGAGGGGAAAGTCAGGGCTGAGGCATGTCCTCACACATGTCAGTACAGGCATGTCTGCACATGAGGCGGGCTGTGCGCATCCACAGGAGCACACAACAGCCAAGTCGGGCTCACACACCAAACAGACGGGTAAGTGGGCTCTACACAGACCACCTGGTACATCCCAAAGAGCATTCTAGACCATCCTGTCCAGCCCCCTGCCTCCAGGCAGATGGGTTCCAATTTACTGTAGCCAGCATGGGTCTCTGCATCTTCACAACAGACAATTTCACCGTGCTACTGGAAGGCTTTTCTAGTGTTTAATAGCCCTCCTCCCATGGAGCATTTTCCTTCTGGGATTAGTGATGTTGAGCTGGAAGGAAACTTGGAAATCCCATAGACAAAAGCCTCGCACTTCAGGAATGGCAGGATCCAAGAGTCTCCACTGGATGTAAAAGAACAGCCACTCTGCCTATAAGACAGACACTCATGGGCTGGCAGGAGCCAAACATCCTGCAAAGTCCTCCAGCTCCACTGAGCCCAGCGACGGGGGACACTCCTGATCCAGCCCAGCCCCTGTGAGGTCTGCCAGTTTTCACAGAATGACAGTCCTACCTGAGGGTGGACAGATCTCAACAATGCATGTTCCTAAGGCATATGGGTCTGTATTTAATTGGCAACTCAAGGGTGTCACTTCAGGTATTTGGCAGGGAATGTGGTCCAGAAGTCTGTGCCACACAGTGTCCATCAAAAACCCAGCCGAGAAAAACAAAACAGATGAAAGACTGCCCAAAGGGCACTCGGTCCATCCATCCCTCTAGGAAGATTAACGCCTGCCCTGGGCCTAAGCCAGGTCAGCAGAGAGCTGTCCGCTGGAGCGCGTCCCTGTGGTCCCCTGTGCAGCTGTTTCTCTGAGATGGATTTGGACAGGGTTGAGGGGTGAAGCGGCGGCGGGGAGCAGCTGCATCCACAGCAAGGTCTGTCTTTAGGAGGTTCCCAGGAAAGACACTTCCCGGCCCAGCTGCAGAGGAGCTGGACGAAGCTGCAGCAGCCCCAGGACTCTCTCTTCCATCCTCTTTTTGTATTCGCTTCCTTCTCTCCTTCCTTCTTTCTTCTACCACCCCTCCCTTAATTCCCTCCCCCGCCCTTCTCTTCCTACTTGTACTGTGAGCTTTGAAACTGACTGAGCCATATTTTCTAGGATTGGCTACCAGAATTTTAAATTCTAAATTTTGGTCCTGTTTCAAGCCCTAAATCTTGGGTGTAGCTTGCTTGCTTTCTTTCTTTCTTTCTTTCTTTCTTTCTTTCTTTCTTTCTTTCTTTCTTTCTTTCTTTCTTTCTTTCTCTCTCTCTCTCTCTCTCTCTCTCTCTCTCTCTTTTTCTTTCTCTTTCTTTCTTCCTTTCTTTCTTTCTTTTTTCTTTTTTGTTTTGTTTTTTCAAGACAGGGTTTCTCTGAGTAGCTCTGGCTGTCCTGGCACTCACTCTGTAGCCCAGGCTGGCCTCAGACTCACAAAGATCCACATGCTTCTGCCTCCGGAGGCATGTGCCACCACCGCTCAGTGAGCAGCCCTATTTCTATGAAGTTCCTGTGGCTCTCCTGTTCTCATCTCACATTTGCTTATAATATAACACATGTTACTGCTTTGTTTTATACACATCTGGATAAGCTAGCACAAATGGCAGTTTGGTGCAAGGCAGCTGAGTGCATTAAAGAATTAATTACCACCACTCAAACTGCTACACAGGGAGATCGCGTTTACCAAGGAGGGCATCGCCCAAGCCAGAGTCAGAAGGCCTCCCACCTTGAGTGGAGGATCACTGAGAGTTGAAGACACTGGAAGGAGAGTGAAGTTGTCCAAAATCTCATCCCTTGCACTGGAACAGCCTCATCTTTTCATTCTCTCCACATCTGTGAAGCCTGTCATAGCTCCCCCCACCCCACCTTCAAAAATCTCTTCCTGGAGACCCAGAACAAGAAAATAAGAATCACAAAATTATAGGATATACATACTTACCTGGATCAATCTGCAAAATCATCTTATCAAATCTTCTATTTTAATAATTTTTTTTACAAAGTGAAGGCCTAGACAATGGAAATCTAGATGCTGGACCAGTTAGGACAATTGCTGGATTGAGAGCCCAGTGTCTCTAGTTGCCTGCAGTCTGGGCTGGTCCCTGTGTTCCATGAAGGTAAACGGCAGTAGTGCCTGTGCTCTGGGCTTACATTAGCATCTATGACCTAAAAAACAGAGGAAGGGGCCTTGAGTAGTAGCTCACACCAGTTATCCTATCACTCACTAGAGCACTAGTTCTCAACCTGTGGGTTGACACCCTTTTGGGGAGTCAATCCCTTCACAAGGGTCACTTAATACCTTCAGAAAGCACAGACACAATTCATGACAGTAGTAAAATTATAGTTTCGAAGTAGCAGAGTGGTATGGTTGGGCTCACCCAACATGAGGCACTCTATTAAAGAGTTGTAGCACTAGGAAGGGTTAGAATCACTGCACTAGAGAGATTGAGGTAGAAGGATTGTCATGATTTCAAGACCATCATGGGCTATATAGTGAGTTTCAGGCTATCCTGAAATACAGAATAAGACCTTATCTCACAAGTAATGAATGAATAGATTCAAGCGGAGGAAGGGAAGGTGGGACTTCTTCCTGTGTTAATTAATCCATTCAGGAAGATGCTCGTAGGTAGGCAAGATTGGGTGCATTCCTGAAATGTATTGAGTCTTCACTTCTTCACCTGGAAAATGAAGATGCTAACAAGGTGTTCTGGGTTTTGAGTGAGAAAATGTGTATGAAGACAAGGCAAGCATTAAATGTTCCGAAACATCATTGGTAATGGTGGTTGCTATAGCTCCCGCTTCATAGATGAGAAACAGTAGCCCAGAGAAACATAATAATCTGGCCAAGAAAATGCAGCACACTCTAATCTGTGTGTTGAAAAGTCGGTGCCTTCAGCCCTTGAAATCACTGGAGGGTAAAGTTCCTTAGATAAACTTAACTTTTCCACTCACCCCATCCCCGGTTCCCAGTCTTTAGTCTCCTGCTGATTCTGCCCTCAAACTGCTTCTGCTCACCAAACACCTATCGCTTTGCTTCATAGATACTATATGTTCCAATACTTTGACCAGTACCAAAATGGAGTTGGAAACTTGGGTTGATAGCCAAGGAAAGCTGAGCCATCGTTTTGGGGCTCCTCTTCCTGAATGTCTTACATGAGATATTATTAGAGGCAAAGAGGTGGATCTGGTTTGTTGACCTGGCCTAACTCCTGCAAGTCCTTGGAGCTACAAGACTGTAGTTCCCATTAAAAAAAAAATCTCCACTGAACTATTCAGTGAAGTCTCTAATGATTGTAGTTCCTCGTGCCCAAGAGTAGGCATCTAGATTTTGTTCTGATACAACGTTAAGTCCGTTCTTCAGTATCTTGGTGCTTTTCTTTAAACACCAGAATAAGCCCTCCTTTTTCTTCTAACTCCCCACCAATTCCCTGGCCCTTTGGTGCTTAGAGGACAACATGTGAGGTTGGTGGAGAGAACAATGCCTCAGACATCTCCCAGAGTCTATAAGAACAGTGTTGGTCTTTATAGTTGGAGAAGGGGAACATGAAAACAGGTTATTGACCAGGGACCCTGGAGTTCGCTTGCACCAACCCCCATTTGCTCCCGTTCTATCCGTATCACCTCTCAGAACCACTGTATGAGATCAGCAGCTCTCTTCAAATGGCCACACCCTAGCGCCGGGAAAGCACTATCCTGCCTCAGGCCAGTATTTACTGTGTGGTTTCAAAACTTCAGTCATCCATCTTATACAGCGAGGTTAAACCCAGCCAGCACATGTTTCTTTAGACACATCCCAACCAATGCCCCCGGATGTAACTTCTTAGGAAGCAACTTCACATGCTTTGCTTTGGCACTCAGAGTGGGAATGAGAAGCCTGAAAGATTGAGACTCCATCCTGTTTGAGTTGAAGAAATGCCCAGGGCAGCAGAGGCCAGCCTAGCTAAACAGGGATGTAAATATTAACCCAGACATTCTGTGAAAGGTCTTCAGTGGACATGGACAGCTGGCCCAGGGCAAGGTAGGAGACCCAGAAGCTCAGCAGTACTATGCCATCAGAGGCCTCCACCCTCCTTCATCCCACATACATCCTGAGATGCCAACACTGTAGGAGAAAATAGAAATGAAAACTGCGACCTGAGTTACAGATTGCTTAGACATCACACCAAAATCAAAATCCCTAAAATAAAACAAATGACAAAATGGATTTTATCAACACCTGTGAATGTCTCTTAATGAAACATGATTGGAAGATCTACCAGTCAAGTTGGGGGGGGGGGGCTGTTTCCTAAACTGGCATGTAACAACTTGAATCCTAAACACAAGAATAACCCCTAAAGCACTCATAAAGCAATCGGGCTTTTTAAAAAACATGAACAGTAAATATTTTACCAAAGAAACCACACACAGAGCGAACACCGAAGCTACTCAGCACTGTCATCAGCTGAACAACTGTGAATTCAGACTACAGTGAGCGATGGTGCATAAGTGTTAGTGCAGTGAAAACTGAAAATAAGGGGCAGACCAGAGGCTCAGCAGTGAAGTGTTTGCTGTGCTTGCAGAAGACCCAAGTTCAGTTCCCAACACTCACGTCACGTGGCTCACACCCACCTATAGTTCCCAACACTCATGTCACATGGCTCACCCCCCCCACTAACTGTAACTCTGAGGAATCTGATGCCCTCTTCTGACTTCTGCAGGCTCCTACACCCATGTGCATATACTCACACACAGACACACATAATTAAACATAAATCTTTCAAATTAGTGAACAGATAAATATTAAGAAATAAATAAGTCAACAGCTAACTGTAACAAGCACTGTGTAGAATATGAGGCAACTGGAAGCTTTTTGCACAGCAGAGAGAGTGAAAAATGATGGACCTTTTGGGGAAATAGCGTGGAAGTTCCTTACAAAGTTAAATTCTTACTTGTCCTATGACCTAACAGTTTCTGCCTACATGTTTATCACTTGAAATGAACTTATGCTCACATAAAACCTGCATGCCTATAGAAACTGTATTTATAATCACATGTAACTGAAAACAACTCCACTGTCCTTCATCTAGTGAACAGTTAGACAAACCATGTATATCATCCAGTAGGCTCCTACCCAGAAATAAAAGGAAAATGAAATCCTGACATGAAAAAATTTCACATTGATTATGCTAAGTGAAAAGAGCCACACTTGGGAGACTACATATGTATTACATTTATAAGATATTCTGGGGAAGGCAAACTATAGAATTAAAAAAAAAAAACAAGTATGCGGATGCCAGGGTCTGTGGTCACCAGGGTCTGAGGAGGGGAGAGTCATAAAAGACAGAGGAACAAGTGGTAATGTGGCAGATTGATGGAATGACTCTAAATCTTCATTGTAAGCATGGGTCACGTGACTCTGAGCAGCCAGACTCATAAAACTAGACTTGATTTTACTGATTACAAATATTACCTCCATTTTTAAAACTGTGAATGTCCTTTGGTCTTGGGATAATAACCTATGTTATATAATAATATAATTCCCATTTTATGCAATAAGATATGTTCTAAAAGTACTATCCATATTTTGCAGATGGAGCCATAGAGAACTAAACAGATCTGTAAACTGGTTGATGGTCAGGGAGAAACAAAGTTGTGAATTGGCCTGGTACCCCAGAGCTCATGATTTGGGACATCACACTGAACTCCTTTGCCTCTCATGTTTAGAATTCTTCTTCATTCTGGGCAGATTTTGGGTCATCCATTGGATCTAAACCAAATGGAAGGTCTTGTCCAAATCATAAGCATCAGTTTTGTGTGCAAATATAGAAGTGATACCAGAACATACTGTGTCCTTAAAGCTACTCAAACAATAGGGAAGAGCAAAAGCCCCCTTCTCCCCTGCTCCCATGCACTCCTCCACTCTAAGAAAAATCTCCTGCCCATGGGGTGTGTGTGTGTGTGTGTGTGTGTGTGTGTGTGTGTGGTGTGTGTGTGGTGCCAAGGATGAAACCTAACCCGACACATGCTAAGCAAGCATTCTATCACTGAACTACACCTCATGCCCCCAAGGTATCTGCTGACACTTGCTAGTTCACTTCCACTCTGTCTGCCCTGCAGGTATATCGTCACACACGCACGTGACTTGCCTTTCCAAATGCCAGTTTGGTGCCTGAGGTTCTGGTCGTGGAGAGTACTTCATGTGGAATCCAAAGCCATAGGTTGTTACCCTTACTTTATTGTAGACTAACTGCATGACCTAAGGGAATTGAAGTCCCCACTATGTGCCATTTTTTTTTCCAGGATACAAATAATGATGCTCTGTTTTATCAAGGACAGACCCTAAACATATAATAATGCTATTTAGTCCAAATGTGTGGGTAATTGAGTTGCAGCCTGGACTGTGACTGCCAAGCCTCTTTCCCATCCAGTCAATCCCACTGCATGAAGGTAAGTCAAACTGAGCTCTGTCTGGATACAGCAACCCCCCCTCCCCAATTACAAAAATTGCAATTACACAATACTAACAAGTGACTTGGAACCTATGTCACTCAAAGCGTGACTCTAGGAATTGAAAGGACAGGAAATACTTAGCCTGGAGAAGCCAAGGCTCTTTGGGGATGTGAGCATTGGTTTCAAATATTTGAAGAGCTGTCATATGGGAAAGGGAGGTAGATTTGTTCTCGGTTGCTTCAGGGCAGAGCTGGAATTAAGCCAGATGCAGATTTTTTTCTTTATGGACTAAAATTGCCCCACAACTTCTTTTAGTCAGAAGAGTAAGAGTTACCCATGAGGCATAGCTTCCACCTCTTCCCAGAACTCCAACTTGAACTCCACAACCATTTGTCAAGAAGACATAGACAAGGCCCAGCAAGCAGGTCTTGGGTTCCCACGTTTCTTGGTAGAGAGGTATACATGTTCAGAATGTATGGAGGTATATGGGGATGTCAAAAGAAGCCAGTGTGTCCCACTTTCATCCTTCTTACCAGTGAAAGGTGAGAGGTGATCGCAGGGGTGAGCAGAGTCAGATGAACCAAAGCAATATGTGATAGATGATCTTATCTACTGGTTCTGCATTTAGGAGGAGGAGGAAAGGAGAGAATGTCCTGCCCTCCAAAAATGCAGACCTATTTGGATCCTCTGAGGTCCCTTGGCAGCTGACATACATGCCCATCTGCCATGTTGGCACAGTGCCCCAGCAAGGGGAGCTCTCTTCCTGCTGGTAGGCATAGGTACCAGGTGGTTGCATATGTCTGCAGAGGGGACATTTGTCCCAAGCATCAGAGGGCACTCACAGGTCCCTTGCCCATCCCCTGCCATGTTCATCAACCCCACTCCCACCAGAGAGTGTGGAGGTGCCCTGGAGCTGCAGAGAGTGGAATCAGAGAAGGCAGGCACTGGAGAACTGGCATTGCCAGATGAACAGGCTCTGCCACATTGAGCCTGCGATGGAGCCAAGACCACCCAAGGCACAGCCAAATGGACTTCTGGAAAGAAAGTCTGGGACACAAATAATATCAACGCAAAGGGCATTACAAGGGGTCTGGGCCCTTGAGAGTGCAATGGGACTGTCCACAATGCCTTTTCTCTGTCATTCTCCAACAATGAGGATGAGCAGCTGGGAAGAAAAGACACTTGTCTCTGGCCTCACTGTCTCTGGCCTCTGTGAAGCACTCCTCTGTTGCACGAGTCTGTGGTCCTCTGTTGAGTGGCATGGAGAGGTCTCCTCCCCCACCTGTGAACGACTGTGTCTGTGTGTCCGTGTGCATGTCCAGGTCCATGGGAGGGACGCAGCAACTGCACATTGCTGATACTGCAAAAGTGCATCGAGGCCGACCAGCTAATCCAATCATTCATGCTTCCCTCGTTCCCACTCTTGGATCTGATAGATAAAAACACCCAGGCAAATGACCAGTTTCATGGACTGTTTCCTCTTTTGTCAATACAAGGAATTGTGAGCTGTCATCTTGTCCCTCCTCTCCAGAGAGAGAACTCAAATATTTATGACCAGCTTTTACAACAGTAATTGTATTTCTAATTGTTTTTTCCCTTTCAGCCACACTGCTTTGCTCACCCCAGCGACGATGGGCAGTTCTGGGCTTTATGAAGAGTACTTTGTCACAAATGAAATCCAGGAGAGGCTTTGTACCAGCCAGCCACGTTTTCTGCTTATCAGTCCTCTGTTCTGAAGCAGGAGTTCTGGCTGGAGGCCAGAGTCCCACGTGTTCAACAGCTCTGGCAAAGAAGATGGGATTGGCTGTAACATCTCCTCCCCAGAGATCTGGACGTCAGGGCCGCAATCAAGGACGGCTCCTCAGGCTGGGTATCCTTCAACGGCAGTGCACAGCAGGTTTCTCTGCCTCAGTTTCTCCACCCAGGAATGTCTTTCCTCCCAAACTTGCTTCTTGTGATTCTGCTCAGCAAAAGCCCATCAGTCTATTTTTTTTAAAGATCTGAAAACTGATTTTAGGTTTGCAGGATCAATGAACACACAGGAAACAGGATGGTGCATTGGGAAGCAGGTTTGACGGGAAACAGAAAGCTTGGTTCCTGCTGTCATTGAATTACGCATTCACCCATTTCAACATTTCTAGAGCCTCCTAGGTGCACAGACTAATCTACCTCCTAGAAAGGGAGGGACCCTCAAATCTTCTCACCTTCAAGCCAGAACTAGTTCTTCCATAAAATTGAGGTAGACCTGGAGAACACCAAGACTCCCAACAGCCCATGCTAAAGATCCTTTGGCTACTGAGGAAGTGAGTAGCCCAAATATTCTAAGATGTACTGTTACAATATTCCAATTCACACTGAGGAAGGGCTCTGCTTTCGGGAACAAAAGATCTGCACCCACAGAGCCCAGGCTTGCCACCTCCTGCAGATCTTGGTCTTTTCCTTTGCAGTTCGTGGCCCAAAACTCTCAGGTCCATTTTCTTCAATAGGAAGACAGAAGTAAAAGTGGCCTGCTTCATGTTGATTCTGAGGAGCTGGTGAGATGCTTTGAGTCCAAGCTGTCTGTTAACTCTGTGTGAGGTGGTCTTAAGAAGTTACTGTTAATGATAACCAGAAAATTCTAGAACTTTCAGTCTGACTCATGCAGGGTATAAAGCAGGATTTTAGGAAATGAAGTTGAGGAAGAAGCGATCTAGATTGAATGGCCCCTTTTCAAAGCAAAGAGAGAAGTCTCCGACAAGTAAATTTTAGGAGAACTATTCCTTTAAGACTCGGATCAAACTCGCCACCCTTGCACAGGGAGAGGCTGAGTCTCAGTCTTGACTAGTCATATCCCACAGTATTTAACTGCTTAGAAGATAGCTTGTGGATACTGGTGAAGTGGGTTACCCCAACTCAAGCAGCTTAGAAGGGCAACATAGGTCCTGTTAAGGAGATCTGCAGGTGATCTCTGTAGATGGTCCCTCCAGAGTGGTTAAAGGGATGGCCACTCTTGAATTGTTGTCCCCCCAAGCAAATGCTGACAGAGTTTCCATGGTCATAGTGTCTCTTCACAGCAACTGAACACTGGCTAAGATACCATCATTGCATTTTCTTTTAAAATGTAGAAAAAACACCAACACCACAAATCCCTCCCTCAACAGTAATGAAACTATGACCAAGCAAGGGTATTGGCTCTCAGGGCTTGGAATAACACATATGACCATAGACTAGTCTCTTAACTTCTCTGAAGCTCAGAATCTACCTGTCTAATTGGTAAAACTGCAGTAATAAGATTAACTACTTCATGGTGTTAGATAGATGATATTGACTGTCTATAAATCCTTAAAAATGTGGCCTAAATCGAAACATGTGGGATGTAGGGTCAGAGGACAGAGATTTAAGACATTGTTGTTCTAGCTGCTATGCGGTCTTGGTTCACTCATTTCAACTCTTCGTCTCCCTGATCTGAGAACAAGAAATGATGATAAAGATGATGATTTTCAAGTGAAGTCATGAAAACCCTTGATAGACCATGAATGAATCTCCATGTGGATGATGCCACTTTCAAGACAGGATCAAGGAAGGCCCTCTGACTTGTTCACAGCCCACAAGTACAGTGGACCCTGAGCCAGCCTTGGCATCTAGGGTAGGGAGAAATGTCTCTGAAGTAGTCCCCTGTCCACAGGAGTCCTCCAAGGAGGAGCCTGATTTCCACTCTAGGACCTCTGGCAGCCACCCTCACCCTGTGTAGTAGGGGGAATTTTGCATCGATTTGAATTCTGCTGTTTATAATTGCCTTCTCTCGAGAGTTAACTAGAGTCCTTCTAGCATTGATCAGCTCTCTCTAGTTTCCTAATGGAGTAAACACAGAGACCCTTGGATATTGACTGGGATTTAACAAATACACCCCTTCCGATAGCAAAACGGACCGCGGGACGGTCGTTTACACTCCCCACGTCTGCCTGAACTCCCAGATGAAAGCCTTCATGATTCCCTCTGGGCAGCAGCAGCTGCTGCTGCCACTGCTGCGTCTTGGAGCCTCCCTCATGAATCAGGGTACTGTTTGCAGTCTCCCCTTTTTAATTTTGAAGCAGAAGTGATGAATCAGAGCCCCACTGAAGCAAGGGACAAATAGCATGTTGATCATGGCAAGTCATCTGAGGGTTGAGCTTCTGCCAGCAGCAGGTCCAAATCACCAAGACGATTGCAGAACTGGTCTGGACTCAAATGAGCCCTTCCATCCCCATCCCTATGCATGGAACCCTTCCATAGATCGGGCGGCTCCCCTTACAGACAAGTGCCCCCTAAACGGAACTGGACCCTTCTTTCTACCCTCTACTTGGAGTCCAGCTTCCCCTTCTTACAAGGCAGCCTGGATCTTTACTCCTCATCATCCTCCCTGTCTCCTCACTCCAGCCTTGGACTGCTCTGGGTCCCATCAAACTTCTTCCAGCACAGACGGGGCCTGCCTTTCAGCTGCTTGTTCCTGGAGGTAGCCACCTAACTTAGCTCTAAGAAGATTGGAGTTGGGTTGAGGAGGGCTGAAGGCCAGGGATCAGTCAGGTGAACTGGGGTGGTCCCTGCCCTGGGTCTTGATTGCTTTTAATTTGCCTGAAGAAAATGTTTAGGTTAGACAGTGGACCTCGTGAACGCTGACCTCCCCAGCAGTCCGAAACCCAGTCTTCTTTTGTTACATTTTTTAGTTGCTTGTGTGTGTGTGTGTGTGTGTGTGTGTGTGTGTGTGTGTGTGTGTGTGTTTCTATCCCTGAGTAGAAATAAAATAATCCAAAGGAGAGAACATAAAATAAAACAGCAGCAGAATATTGGGGAAAAAAAATTCTGCCTTGACTCATTAACAAAATATAGCTGGCCCAGGAGAGCTGCCCTCTTTTAAGGAGCAGAATCCTGTACCCACACTTTGCAAGCTAAGTCCTTCCTTCCCAGGGCCCTCCTGTCCCACTTTGCTGCAAGATGAAAGACCAGGGTCAAGCTCTTGAGGGGACACAGGCATCCAGCCTCCCTCTGAAAAGAGGCACAGTCTAGAGGAAAAGGGGGAAGCAGGGGTACGTGCTGCTACACTTCTCTGCCCATGCCTGCCCCATGGGGGTCCCTAGCCCACCTGGGTTCCTTATCTCCAGGTTCCTAAGCAATCATCCTCCTTCGTGGCTTCCTGAGGAGAAGCACAATAGCTTTATTGAACGGACTATATATTTCACCAAGGCTAACCCCGGGAGTAGGCAATTACCTGGAAGGAGGCTCCCTCCGGACTGCCTGTCTGCCCTCCTCCATCACAAGGGGGGTCTTTCATAATTGCTGAGTTTCTGGGCCATGGGTTTGGGGCTCTGAATGTACCCCTGTCCACTTCGTCTCTCTGTCCCTCACTCCATTCCCAACCCCCAGCATTAAGGGACAGGCGACTGTCCCAAGAAGAAACACTTGAGCTGGGAAGGAGAATATTCCACGGCTGCTTCTTTGTTTCCTCCAAGTTTTGGCCTCTGCCCAAAATTGAGTTAAGGGAAGAATGGAGAAGAATAAATAACAGTATCTTGCAGGCTTTTTTAGAGTTACAACACACTAGGAGGGGTGGAGGGGGAGGGGAGAAGAGGGGAGGGGAGGAGGGAGAGGGGAGAAGAGGGGAGGGGAGGAAGGAGAGACCTTTTCTCATTTAGGGGAAATGCTACATTTTCTAATAACAAGTCACTAGAAAACAGCTGACCCTTAAAACTTCAGACTTCAATCAAAGTCACTCTCGGAGAAGAGCCGGTGGCATGTGAAGTCTAGGCAATTTAAAAGGAAACAAACAAACAAACAATTGGTCTGTAATTAATCGAGATATTAATATTGGAAGAAGTAAAAAGGAGATAGGCTATACCCAGGTTGAATTCAGAATCCTGATCCAGGATCTTTTCTCAAGGGATAAAAGGTTCATGACCCTGAACCAGCACAGATCAGAACAGTGTAGAAAGCACCCCCTCCCCCTCAACCTCCCAGGCCAAGAAACCAGATGACCTGGCTCACTCCTGCCCATCTCTCCTCTCCACAAGGGCAGGTCAACAGTGTGGGCGGGGACACCTGGGCAGCCTTGACTGACAGCTCCAATCTCCAGAAGGACTTGTTTGGAGGGAAATAGAGACTTGGACTCTTGTGGCAGACCGTTCCTCAAGCTCTCAGTTCATTTAAACCCAAACCCAAGTACATGTATTCCCATGTAGGCCTGCTCCTACCAACGCATTACACAACCCTCCACACAGCAGGTCAACATGCCAACTCACTACACAACCCTACACACAGCAGATCAACATGCCAACCCACTATACAACCCTACACACAGCAGAACAACATGCCAACCCACTATACAACCCTACACACGACATGCCAACTCACTATATAACCCTCCACACAGCAGATCAACATGCCAATTCACTATACAACCCTATATACAGCAGATCAACGTGTACAATTTAGGCACACAGCAATGAAGACTTCTGTGACGGGAGTGGGACACAGGGCCTGGCTTCTGCTCACTACCCACCTTCCCAGCCCCTCTCCTCTCTCCTAAAGCTCTTCCTTTCCTCCCACTGGTTCCAAAGCATGGACCACTGAGCCTACTCAAGGAAAAGGGTCTTTTAGCTGTGGGCACAGAAAGCTGGCCTTCCCAAGTCAATCCCGGTGAAGGGAGTGACTGTTAGCTAGTTTCTCATGGACCTCACGTTCAGGAAGTAGCTATGACCGTATGCTCACAGAAAACACCATCTGTGTCCTGCCCTGAAGGGCACACCTAAAGCACCAGTGTCCTGCATCCCTTTTTCTACCCTAAGGAGCTAACAGTTCCTCAGCAGACACACTGAAACTTGGGGAGAGGTGACCCAATGTTGAACAAATACAAATGCTATTTACCTTCTAGCCACTTTCCTGACTATACTTGGAGGACTACAGAAAGTTGATCTCAGTTCTGGTGTGAAAAGAGACTGTGGAACCCTCTCCCTTGCAGCTCTTGCAGCCTTTGGGAACCCCCCCCCCCCCCGACACACACACACTTCCACCTTTTCCTATCAAGGACAAAATGGACTCAACTTTGTTAAAATCACCAACCTAGAATTAATTTGCATAAGGTCCCCTGTAAATTCCCTCGATTCCAGAGCAAGGCATTATGACTCCCTTCACACACACCCTGGGGCTGAACATCGCCCTTTTTCTCACCAAAGTTGCCCTTGATGTTTGTTTTCACTTGATTCTCCTAGAAGAGTGGCACCCAGTAGGGGAGCATGGCAAATTCTGCTCTGTTCTTCAGCTCCCTGCTCGGGAGGGCATATGTGGCTGGTCTGTTTGAAATGGAGAAAAGGCACACTGCATTTGCTGATTATGAGGCTCTAGGTCACAAGAGTTATGCGCACTATCGGTCTCTCTACCCTTGTCACCCTCGCTGCTCCCACTAAAATCCCCTGAATTATACGTAAAAAGAAGAAGAACCAGATAGAAGAGTGAGTCACACGAGATCAGAGGGCGTGGATGACGGTGGAACAAGGACTCAAAGCAAGATTTCTGACCTCCAAAGTTAGAGCTCTTGCCTCAAAAGCAACAAAATGTGGAGAGAAGATGAGTGCTGGGTCTGTCCGAATCCATGTTAGCACATGCAGATGGGGCCTCAGACAAGGATGCTCTGCATATCAGCTTTCTCGGCTGTAGTGGAACATCTAGGACCTGTGTGGTAGGGTGCTTGGGAGGATGGTGGATATCTAGCAAAGTGACAGAGCTGCAATAAGAATAAATAGACGTTACCTCTGTTTCTCCTCACTTTTCTGTGTGTGTGTGTTTGCAGGTGTATCCTCCTGCATGCTCACATGTGAAGGCCAGAAGAATATTTCCAGTGTGCTGGTCCATCACTCTGCATCTTTTTCCTTTGATGCAGGGTCTCTCACTGATTCTGGAGATGGGCTGGTGGCCAGTAAGGCCCAAGGATCCTGCTCCACACCCCACAGCTCTGGGATTATAGGCATATGTGTCTGGACATGCCCATTTCATACATGGATGCCGGAGATTTGAACTCAGGTCCTCATATTTACACAGGAAGTGCTCCTACCCACTAAGCCATTTCTGCAGCCTCTCTGCTTATTTTCTATGTTTTGTAGGAAGGGGGAAAAAAATCAAGGTAGATGTGAAGAAAATTTGATAGAAATGTACCACTCAGCAAATGTCACCATCAGTGCTCATCCATGGGCCCAGAAACAATACTCAACCAGGCCCTCCAGTGGTCACCTCCTGTTCCTCTCCTGCCTTGATGTTCCTCCATGGGTAACCTCTGTCCTCACTGTAGATTGGCAGTGCCTGCTTCTGACTCTTCTGTAAGTGAGACATATACTATGCTCCCATTTGTAGCTGGGTTCTTTGCTCAGTTTTGTGCTGGGGAGACTCAGCCATGTAGCTGAATTGGCTATAATTCACCCATTCTCTATAGTGTCCCCTTTGTGACTGATCCCAACTTATCCATGCTGTTATTCATGAACACGGGTGTCGGGGGTGGGCCTTCCAGTATTTACTCCATACTAAAATATTGTTCTGAACATTCTTCTTGTGTGTGTGTGTGTGTGTGTGTGTGTCTTGTTCTGTCTGTCTGTCTGTGTCTGTGTATATCTGTGTGTTAATAAGTATGTGTATACTTTTTCTCTGTTGATCATAAAAATATATAAAGTCTATGTGCAAATACTGTCAAATAATTTTTCCAAGTGCCTGTTCCAACTTACATTTCTACCTTGTGTTTGGGAACTCTGGTTTTCCTCTCTTCTCAGTATTTGCTGTTGTTTCTTTCACTTTAGTCATTTTGATGAAAATGTGATATCTCACTGGGGTTTAATGCACAAACCTATGATGACCAAGAACTTTGAGCATTTTTTGATTACTTGGAAATCATCCATTAAGAAGAGCCAATTTGCCGGGCGGTGGTGGCACACGCCTTTAATCCCAGCACTCTGGAGGCAGAAGCAGGCGGATCTCTGTGAGTTCGAGGCCAGCCTGGTCTCCAAAGTGAGTTCCAGGAAAGGCGCAAAGCTACACAGAGAAACCCTGTCTCGAAAAACCAAAAAAAAAAAAAAAGAAGAAGAAGGGCCAATTCAAGTCTTTTGGCACATTTTTCTACCAAGTTATCTCACCTTTCTTTATTGATTTACAAGATTCTTTAAATGTTCTGGGTGTGAATCTTTTGATAGAAGTTTTGCAGGTAGATTTATCTAATGTTTTGCTCTTTTAGGCTTTTTAATAATTTAAGTTCTTAATTTTAATGCAATGAACTTAATTCACTTTTCCATTGTTGTCTTTTGGAGCCTGTAGGAGAAACCTTTATCTACATTTAGTCATGAAAATGTCCTATTGGCCAGGTGTGGAGGCCCACCTTTAATCCCAGCACTTCTTGTGAGACAGAGGCAGGAGGATCTCTATGAGTTCAAGGCCAGTCTGATCTACAGAGTAAGTTCCAGGACAGCCAGGGTTACACAGAAAAATCCTGTCTTGAAAAACAAAACAAAAACAGCAATAGCAACAAAAACTTACTGCTTTTTCCAAATGATTTTTATTATATTTCATCTCTTATTTAGGACCACAATTTATTTTGGTGTGAGGCAGGGATAAAACTCCTTTGCCTCCACCTGGGACAATTGATGTCCTATTAACCACCCATGGTATCTCCAGTCTGTGATGCCAGCACTTGGGAAGCTAAGGCAGAAGGATTGCCACAAGTATGAATGCCCCTCTGCTGGGACTACATAGTGAATTCCAGGCCAACCTGGGCTACAGAGCAAGATCTTGTCTCAAAAATAAATCAATAGAATAACTTCCTGTCGGACTAGCATCAATTATTGAAAACTTCATCCTTCTCCCACTGTTTAGAGTTACCTTTACCATAGATGAGATGAGCAGATATGTTTCTAAACTGGACTTTGCTCACTTGATCCAGTTGTATCTTACCTCTTCGTGATGGTCTGTCTTTTTTGTAGTTTTTCTAAGTCTTGAGGGTTTTTAAACATAATATAAGTATCTTCTAAGTCCAGAAAGTGAGGAAATGCTCCCTTTTATATTAGTCAGTATTTTTATGTGGCTAACAATATCTGATTAAAAAAAAAAAACTATCTAAGAGGAAGTTTATTTAGGTGATGGATTTGTAAGTCCAAAGTCGAAACACTGTTTTGGTTTGAGAGTGAAACCAACCCCACAGACTTACGTAATTGAACACTGTCTCCAGATGGTGGTGCTGTTAGGGGAAGTTGTGGGACCTTTAAGAGGTGGAAGTTAGCTGGAAGAAGTAGATGTCTGAGGGGAAGGCCTTGAGGTTATAGCCAACCCTTATTTCCTCTTCTGTCTCTGCTTTCTCTTAGAGGTGATATGTTTAGTTACAATGATGAGAAAAGGTGACTAGCATACAGGATCTGTGGCAAGGGTTGACATTGTCTCTGATACCTCATAGTGGATGGCAATGGTGGTAGTGTTTCACAAACAATCATACCTCAAGCGGAAAACAGAACTGGATAGGGTTGAGCTTGCTCATTTTACAACATCTCCCTCCTGAGAAGGCAAGGGATTGGATGAGAACACAGAACGGGCAAGAACACAGAAACATACCCCCAAAGGCCTAAAGACTTCCCTCTACACCCCACCTCATAACTGTTTCGTCATCTCCCAAGATCATGACTTTGTTGATTAAGCTTTTAACCACATGAACCTATATGGTGGCGTAACTAAATCCGACCCAAACTTTAGCACCTTCCTTGCTCCAGAGTAACCAAATCATCTGGCCAACTATTGGTAAGAAGAAGGGGTGAGAGGGGAGAACCAGGGTGAGAAGGGGTCCATCTTTAGATCAAGTGAGATTGCAAGCTGCTATGCATTGTTCACAACAGGAAGAGACCTAAGACAGGCATGTGAGTGCCTGGATTAGTGTGAGAGCTTGGGCCTAGAGTCAGAACTCTTGAAGTTCAAGCTCAGCCATGCACTAGCTGTGTGTGGTAGCTGAATGACTCGGACAGCCTAATTCCTCTTTCTATACCTCTTCTTGTATAAAGAGAAGAGCTAGAACTACATGCCTGCCCTGGTCCCTTCTGTCTCGGAGAATCTATAATTGTGACTTTCAGCCGAGAAAAAGGCGCGGGAGTTTAGGGAATGGCCCTCTGTTAGCATAGAGGCATTTTACACTACTGGCATGTCTTAGCTACTTTTCTGTTACTGTGATAAAACATTATGACTAAGGCAACTTATCAAAGAAGGCCTTTAATTTGAGGTGCAGGGTTCCAGAGGGCTAGCAACCATGACCATCATGATGAGGGGCTTGGCTACTGGCAGGCAGGCACAGAGCTGTAGCTGTAGCTGAGAGCTTAATCTTGGACCACAAGCAAGGAGGCAGAGGGAGCTAACTGGAAATGCCATGGCTTCTTTATCTCAAAGCCTATCCCCAGCCACACACCTCCTCTAAGGAGACCTCACCTCCTAATCTTTCTTGAACAGTTCACCTAACAGGGAACCAAGCATTCAAATATAGGAGCCTAGGGGGGGCATTTTCATTCAAACCACCACACAACAATAGGGGCCATTATTATTATTTGCCCCAGCATAGGAAGGAATGCATTCTGCTGAATTGGATGTCCCCTTCCTGACCAGAATGGAATTGCTAATGCCTGCCTCTGAGCTGGGGATTAGCCTCGAGTTAGAGAACGTGTAGTTCAGGTGCCAGATAAGCAAGGGTTCAAATCCCATTTCTCTCGCTCTGATGCTGACGCTCTTTGTAACTTTGGGAAAGTTGTTCCACCTCTCTCAGCTTTGGTTGCCTCTCATACAGAGTGAATCTAAGACACTGCAGCCCACAATGTTCTAGGACAACTTACGGCTTGCTACATGGTGTTGTTTCAATGCTGGTGTCCCCTTGCCGTTCACCTACTCAGTTTACTGTTTGTTTGTTTTGTTTTTTCCCATGCCCACCTGCTATGAGCCAGTGTCTTAGTGACAGTGACCATTGCTGTGATGAAACACCATGACTAAGGCAACTTGGGGAGGAAAGGGTCTAATTCAGCTTACACTTTCACATCACAGTTCATCAAAAAAGAAGTCAGGAAACTCAAGCAGGGCAGGATCCAGAAGGAAGGAGCTGATGCAGAGGCCATGGAGAAGCGCTGCTCACTAGCTTGCTCCTCATGGCTTGCTCAGTCTGCTTTCTTATTGAACCCAGGACCATTAGCCCTGGGATGGCACCACTCACAATGGGCTGCCTTTCCTCCCCCCCCCCCCACATCAATCACTAATTAAGAAAATGCCCTGCAGTATTGCCTATAGCCAGATCTTATTGAGACTTTCTTTTTTCAATTGAGGCCTCCTCCTCTCTGATGACTCTCACTTGTATCAAGTTGACATGAAATGAGCTAGCAACAGCCAGCCAATAAAGTCATCAGCAAATTAATAATTCACTCAGAATTGACCTTAAGTAACACAGAGCTACTGTGAAATGCCTTGGGTTTATTTTGGGTAAGAGTTGCGAGAGTCTTTGATCCTGGGGACTGTGTTTATGAGTAAGAGTGAGGCCAGAAGAGGGGTGCACAGAGCAGGAGAAAGGGCTGAAGCCTAGAGTCAGAGTTCCCAAAGCTGGGATCAGCCATGCACTAGCTATATGTGAGAGCTAAGTGATCTGGAACAGCCCGATGCCTCTTTCTAGACCTCTTCTTCCCGTGCGAAAGGAGAGGTTTGAACTACATGTCCTTCGAGGTCCCCTCTGTCTCTGAGAGTCTATACTTGTGACTCTCAGCCAAGGTAAAGGGCAACTGCATTGCTACACCGAGGACTGCTGGGGCATTGAATGTGATCCATGCTTTCTTAATCAAGAATACAGACATGAATATTATACCTTCTGCTCGGAAAAAGTGGCACCTCATCTTTTCCGTGGTTAGATAACTGTAGGATACCAGCCCGACACCAACTTTGTGCCTACATGTATGTGTAAATGTGCACTTGTGCGTGGGAAGAGGGGCTGGGACCACATGTGTGTTCGAGTGCTCATGCACACATGTTCAAGTGCGCACAGAGGCCAGAGGTCAGGCTTGGGTGTTGTTCCTCAAGAGGTTACTCACCTTGGTTTTTGAAACAAGATCTCTTACTTTCACCCAGGACTTGCCAATTAGGCTAGGCTGGCTGGCTAACAGACCTCAAGGTGTTTCTCCCCGCTGCTGGGATGACAAGAAGGAGCCAGCATGCCTGCCTGGCTCTTTTTACATGGGTTCTGGGGATTGAACTCAGGTCCTTGCACAGCAAGCACTTTACCAACTGATCCGTCTCCCCAACTCCAGCCGAGGGGCTTTTGATGTAAACAAAACCATGTCGGGTTCATCTTTTGGCTGGAGGAGAAGAAAAATACTGGTGAGAGGCACCTTCTCATTTGCTCAGTGATTCTAGGGGGTCCTCCCCTCCCCTGGAACAAAGAGGGCTCTCCGCACCTATCCTGCTAAAGGCTCCTGTGGGGACAGAGCAAGCCTCTGGCCATAAGCCCCTTAGCCTCCACGGGGTCAAAGAATGGACTGCTTGTTCTCTCTTGCTTAATCACCGTGTCCTACAGAGGTGACAGCCTGCCACTCCATGATGTCTGTGTACTGGAACTGTTCCCCAAACCCAGGCCAGCTGTAGCCCTCTCTGATGTCCCCCTCCTGTGTGGCTGGAGGGGAGCAAGCTGGGCCCTCAGTGGGAAGTAACAGCAGATCTGTGTCTGGCATGCGGTTCCTAGCACATTTGTTTGATCCGTGTCCAGGTCTCTTAGCCATTTGCTTCTAAGCCGAGAGCGGAACATAAACGTAGTCCCAAGTGGCCGTTTTCAGGTCTTCAACAGACCTGGTTAGCCACAGTTGGGAAATCTTCCCATGCCCCTCTGAGAATGATCACGTTACTGAGTGGAGCTTTGGGGTGGTCAGGCCATAGCTGCTCCTCCTCTGAGAATCCATCTCTCCAGGAGTGGGTTATTAGGATGTTCTTTGCCTGGGAGTGTACAGCCATCTCCAGCTTGGTGTCCTCCCAAAGGGACATGCGAGAAAAGGCTTCTGGAGCTATAGACTGGGAATCGAGGAATCCTGGGTCCCATCACCAGCCCACCTCCACTCACCATTACCTGCTCCCTGTAGCTGCCCTCACATCTATCCAGGCCATGCTAGGGAATAGTTTTATTTCTAACAGAACCTACGAAGCTTCTGTTCAGGGACAAACCGTCATCTTGTCCCCTACAACTAGTTCCTCCTGTGCCCTCAGCCTCTGGGCCAAGGGGAGGATTAGATTGCACATGAATAAGCAATATTCACTTGGCTCTCAAAGCCTGGAGTAAATCCCTGAGCTGTGGTACACAGCAATGCGGTATTTCCCATCTCTTTCTCTTCATCACCTCCCTCCCTGGCCCCAGCAGCTCCTACTTCATGCGAGGACCTTTCTCTGGGACATACTTGCCAGGAGGTGCCTGCATTAGAATACTACTTCCAAAGCATGGAACTCGGAGTGGAAAAGCAGATCTCCAAAAGCAGTGGCTCAAATGGACAAAGAAGAGAGAAGGGTGTCCGCTCCCCCCCACACACACACACACATCCCCGCCTCCTGCTGCTCCATCTATGGGTTGAGGGAGAGGAGAGGGAGTCAGTCTCTTTGTCTCCCACAAGCTCTTCAGTTCCATTGATGCACTGATCCCACCAAGTCACCATTCCCTCCTGCAGAAGGAAAGCCTCTAGAGCTGTGGTTCTCAACTTTCCTGACGCTGCGACCCTTTAATACAGTTCCTCATGCCGTGGTGACCCCCAACCTTAAGATCATCTTCGCTGCTACTTCATAACCATCATTTCACCACTGTTGTGAATCGTATTGTAAATATCTGTGTTTTCCAATGGTCTTGGGTGACCCCTGCAAAAGGTTGTTCCAACCCCAAGGGATCATGACCTACAGGTTGAAAACCACGGCTTTAGACTATCTTGAGAGCTGTCCACTCTGGGAAGAGCCTGCCCTTCAAGGAGGTCTGGAGAGGTAAGGTACCCTCATGATAGGGAAGGTCAGGGCCATGCTTTAGCTAGCCAGGTCGGGTGCGCCTGAGCAAACCAAACCCTCCTCCTCCATTTGTGTAACTGACAAGTTGCTCTATTGTTCTAAGCCTCACTTTCCTTGCTATGAGATGGAAGTCTCTAGTGTTCTAAACCATGCTGCCAACAGATGTGAACTGTATTAACCCTTGTTCCCTCCAGATGCCTGGACTCCCTCAGTCAAGCCAAATTCCTACAGGAATTCCAGAAACAGCAAGAAGATGTGTGTCTTTAATGAAGAAGGTCTCATGACTGCTCCTTGGTGCTTCCCTGGGCCTGGAAAACACCCATTAACTTATAGGTCTCTGGTGCATGACAGGTACTCCATTCATATAATTTTCCTCAAGAGGGGTAGGAAAAGGAGGGTGTGGAGGAGGAGGAGGAACTGGAGTTAGAAATCAGGGGCCAGTGGAAGGCCAAGGGAGAGCTCACCCTGAACCCAGTCCCTGCAAAATGGCCCTCTTTCATGTGCCCCCATCTCCAGCGCCTTCATGCTTCCCACCTGGGCATTAGTGTTTTCTGTTGTTCTAGGTTCCTCAGCCCTCTCCTCTAGCTTGTTCCCTTCCGCACGTCCTCCGCCGACTCACGGACATGCTCATTACGCCCTGCACTTAGGTCCTTTCCTTCACTCTCAGTCCTCACTGTAATTCAGAGCTTTGTCTGCTCTTGCCCAGGAGTCCTTTCCCTGCCACCCATTCTTTCTGATAATCCAGGCGGCACTCCTTAGGGGCCACCCTCCCTGTATGAGTCACCATCCCTCTTGTCCACGGTCCCCTCCACTCTGCCGTCTCCACATCTTCTCTCCACAGACCCTCCTTTCTAGCCCAGCCCGTGCCATCTCCTCACCGGATTCGTAAAACCAGTTCCCACCATGAAGACTCTTCTCACTTCGGGATACTGCAGCTGTCAATCACAGGCGGATGGATACTGGGCATATCAAGTGTGGACAAAGCCACTGAGGATCCAAATATTATTTTATTTTATTCAAATTTGAAAACAAAGCAGTATGTGACATCTCCTTGCATTAGACACTTCATTGCTTAGCTAGTTAGTGCTGCATTTTACTTTAACTACGGGAGCACATAAGATATTACTGTTGTGTGCTGATACGTGTGTCAGGAGGAAGTGTCATTTCTAATATTAAAAACAGATCAAAAGTCACTGACCCTATTGGTGTCAGTGGATTGACTTGGAGTAATTTTGTTCTAAGCACCAATGTACTAGTGTGATGTCATTCTTTAAATATTTTATGAGGATAGCCTTGTTACAATACCTGTTTCCTTTTATTTTTAATGTGTCTACTAGAATATGTACAATATAAATGTAGCTTGCATTACATTTCCATGGGCTCAGCCTGTATTAACTCTGGATGATGACAGATTGGGGCTCATTAACACAGGGGCCTTCCTACGAGATGGTCACCTCCAAGACTGAGCTGGGGAGCTGGCTCAGTCAGTAAAGAGCTTGCTGTGTAAGCATGAGCACCTGACTTCGGCCCCCAGCACTCAACATGAAGAACCAGGCACATACTTGTAACCCAGCACTGGGGGATGGAGACAGTCAGATCCCCGGAGTCTGCAGCCAGCCAATCTTGTCGGATTGTTGAGCCCTGAGTTCCAGTGAGAGACTCTGAGTCAAAACACAAGGTGGGTGGCTCCTGAGGAATGATACCTGGGGTTGATCTCTGACCTCCAGACCCCCCCCCCCATACACACACACACCAAGCAAACAAGCAAAACCTGTGCACATACACGGACATGCACATAAACACATACATGCGTGCACAAATATGTACATACACAAATACTCTCTCTCACACACACACACACAAACTGAGCTGGTCTGAAGTGGCATCCAGCAGCATGTGGCTCCAGGCTCCTGTGGACTCCAACAATGCACAGAAGGTCATAGATTGTGGGGATAAGAAGCTGGGCTTAGTGTTCAATCCAAAACTGAGTTTGTATCTCAGCTCTGTCAACTTGACAGGTGACCTGGGCCTTAGTTTTTCCATCCATTAAAGTGGAATAAAAACAAACTCAGAGGGTGTTTGGGAGGGTTTTGCAGATAATACTCTTCAAATGGTGCTTGCAGATAATGAGCGCTCAATAATTGTTAGCTATTAATCAATTGGATTTAATGGAATCGAGGCAAGAGGTATATAAAATTACCTCTGGAGGCCCATTGATTCTGCTTTTCTCTCATTCCCAGCCACATGACGGCTGCAGAAGATGACCTTCTGACTTGGAGAGATGAGGTTCATTGTAGCAATAAAATTAGCTCATAGGGAAGTATTTTTGCCCATAGACTCAGCATGAAATGCTTCTCAAATGTCCGTCAACTAACCACAATGACCTGCCCTTGTATGTTTTCCGTGATCAGCCCTGACTTCCTTCAGCCTCCCTGGGCTGGTGTGTGGGGGTTGAATCTGTTTCTAGATAGTTACTAGATGTTGGACTGAATTTGTATGTTTTGCTCAAAATCTGTCAGTTGAAACCCTTAACCCCTAGGGCAATATATTCAGAGGTGGGGTCTCTGGGAGATGATTAGGTCATGAGATCAAAACCCTCACAAATGGTTTTAGTGTCTTTATAAAGGAAGCCCCAGGGCTCTCCCTCACCCTTCCCTCCATGTACAGACACAATGAGAAGAGAAGCAATCCTCTCCAATCACTGAATTAGACTTCAACTTCTCAGCCCGCAGAATTATAAGAAATACATTTCTGTCATTTGAAAGTCACTCTATCTGTGGAGATGCTGAATTTACCATTTCTCATCATCAACACCATCATCATCATCATAATCATCATCAAAATGCCTGCCTCTCCTCCCCAGACACTCAAGGTCAACTGAATCCCCAGACTTGATGACATCAGTTTAGATGACTCCAGTAGGAATCCAAACAACTTTGCCCCCCATTATTCCCTCCTTGTTCCCTGGAAAACTGAGAGTGTTTGGCTCCTTGGCACTACCTAGACAGACAGTCTGTTGACCTGGAGACCTTTGCTGAGGGCCCATCGGGCTGGAGAGGAGAAAGCAGTTTTACAGTTGGACTCTGAAGCTCAGGACCTCTCCCAGCACTTCAGAGCAAAGGGCAGAAAAGACAATGATTTCAGACAGTACTGCAAGAAGCAAGGAGGTAAAATAAGCCCCAGCACTATGAGGTGCTCCAGACCCAGGGACAGAGCCAGGGAGCCTTTGGTGTAGGAGCTGAAGAAACAGCAGTTAATGCAGATCAAAGGGCAAGATGGCAACCTGCTATGAGGTTCTGCAAGTGAACTTATATAGAAGGTCATACTCTGTGTAAAGTCTCCAGTTAGCCCACAGATCTGGTAGGGTACCTCTTTATCTGGTCCTAATGCTGTTCTGTGAGTGAACTGAGGATGCTGGAAAAGATGGCAGAAAGCCAAGATTTCCCAAGCCCAGCATGACAGAAAGCTCTCAAAGGGTCCAAGGAAGAGCAGGACAACTGTTGGTTGTTTTGTTTTTCTTTCTTCCTTCCTTTCTCTCTCTCTCTCTTTTTTTTTTACAAACAGAATTCCTATTATTTTCTACAGTCAAGCAAGAAATGCAAGGGTTCCATAAGATACCAGCACCTTCCCTGTAAACGACTTAGGACACATCCTAGGCAATGTATTACTAGTCAATATATCTTGTATTTGTTCTTTTATCCTAAAGACAGTATTGTTGTATTCAGTACAATGGTTCTCAACTCAAAGACTACATTCCCCAGCTTTCTTTGCAGTGAGGCATAGTCACCTGACCAAGCTCTGGCCAATGAGATATAAACACACTTAGCTAAAACAGAACGAACCTGTCCCTTTCCTTCCTTTTGTGCTTCTAGCTGCCTAATATCCCCACCCCACCCCCCAACCCCCCCCAAAAAAAAAAACGTGAAAGAAATCTTAGTACGAGAAATAACTGAAGGTGGGACTGCGCACTGTGGATGGAGAAGGAACGATTTAGGAGCCTGACCCCATGGCCTGCTGCCCAGTCCCACAGAGCAATCTCTATACCTTTATTGAATACATACATATTCTATTTTGTGTTCTGCTATTCATAAGCTACAGTTTTCTGTTTAAGTGTTTAGGTACTGATTCAGGGACAAAGACAGGAGAATCAAAGGCAGCAAAATCTAGGAATTTCTCAAGATCTTACTCTAGGCATGTAAGTCCAACTTGAGGTGGTTGCTCACATCCTGGAATAGCAATGGATGACGAGGGTGAAAATGCCATCATAATTATCCCAAAGTTGGACAGCCCTGTTCCATAGCATCCGTAACCATAGAGGAATCCATGTGAGTGTCTTAGTTCTGGCTTTTTAAATTCTGGAGGAATTCTTAGATATATACAGCTTGCATGAAATACATATTAAAGGGTCTGTGATTCAGGAGTGTGTGATGGAAAAACCCAGGAGCAAAGGGGAACAAGATGGTTCTCACACAGTGAGACTCTAGGAGAATTGATGCCAAGAAGGTAAGTTGGCCAAAGTCTTGCCCTGAAGGACCATAGCTGAACTCAAGACAAGATGGAGACTCTACACACCAGCCAGCGCCCAGGTGAGGATGCTGATGAGGTGACCCTCACATGCACTTCCCTGGCTCCCATCTCTACCCTGCAAAAGAGATCCAGCTCTGTATTTAGGAAGCCAAGAATACAGGGCGAGAGAGACAAAACCCACAGCAGAACGATGTACAATTACGAATCATGAAAGGCAGTATAAATTTAATGACCCTCCAGGAGGCATGGACGCTCTGAAGTCAGGACTGGTCAGAGGGGATGCAGACATTCAGGGAAATCTTCCATGATGCTGGCCTTGGCCCAGAAAAATCTCTGTTCCTGGCAGTGGAGTCAGGAAAACAACAGTATCTTTACTAGGACCTTTTAAAGGCAGAGCTTTTGATTAGCCTAAAACATTAGTGTGACTTATCTTCTCATCTCTGGTAAATATTTAATTATAAAAAATAATGGTGTCCTTTTTTTTTTTTTTTTTTTTTTTTTTACCTTTGTGAATCCAAATCACAGCAAGAATTTATTAAAGCTCTCTTGGCAGTGAATGGCATCCCAGTGTGGCATCTTCTAACTGACATCCTATAATTAGAAGGAATTGTCTTTTCATACCACAAATCTGAACTGGCTAATTGCTCAATGAATATTTAGCTTTTTGCATAGGCAAATAGTATGTGAAGAGAGGAATTTCATTGAGTAAGTATTCAACCCAGAGAACTTCCTAGGCACCAGCTGTGGCCTGTCTCTTTGAAGTCTTCTCTAGCATCCCTTGCCCCCAACTGCCATCCCCATCCCTACCACACACACACACACACACACACACACACACACACACCACATTATGATCCTTCTAGGAAATGCAGAAGAACCCTTAATTGTCATTTGGTGTTTTATAATTTTATTTCTTATCAAGTATTCCAATCATTCAAAAAAATTTAAGGAATATGGCAAATATCCTTGTATCTACCACGTAGCATGAGAAATAAACCATTACATATAAAGTCTGATGCCCAGGATTGCACAACCTCCCCCTCTCAGCCCCACCTCTGGCCTACTCTTCTCATCTTTCTGAATTTGACCATCTTGAATTTGGTGTTTATATCCCTGTGTACTAGCCATAAATACTCTGTTTGTTTGTTTGTTTGTTTGTTTATGGCGCACGGTTTTTCAGAAATACTCTGAAACACTCGAAATTTATATTGTGTGTGCTTGTACATGTGTGTACCTACTATGCATGATGTGTGTGTCGGGTTCAGATAACAACACGCAGGGGTCAGTGCTCTCCTTGTGCTGCGGAGGTTCCAAGGACTGCCCTCAAGTCCTCAGGCCTGGAGGCGAACACTTTCAGCCACTGGGCCATCTCCCAGCCCAAGTGCAGTTTTTATGAGTGGGCATATATTACTCTTCTGCAACTTGCTTTCCAGATCCCTGTCGCACTTGTCAGACTCACACAGGTTGGCATCTGTAGGTATGCTCTATAGCTCTACTCCATTTATCTTTATTACTATCAAGGATTCCATTGAGGGGCTGCAGAGATGTCTCAGAGGTTAAGAGCACTTACTGCTCTTTCAGAGGACACAGGTTCAATTCCCAGCATCCACGTTGGGGTGAGAAACATCTGTAACTCTAGTTCCAGGCCATCTGGCATCCTCTTCTAGCCTTCCTAGCTCCCTAGTACATATGGGGTGGGTAAACATACGTGCAGGCAAACACTCATACACAGAAAATAAAATAAATATTTAAAAAAAGAATTCCATTTAATAAAAATGATGTATTTTTCCTATGGGTGGGAATTCAGGTTGTTTATTGTTGCCTTTACAAACCACGCTACTGATTCCATATCACCCTGTGTATCTAAATCTATAGGAGAGTCTGCTAGACCTGAGTATGTGCCTAAGAGTGGAGTATAATGGTTCCAGGAAATTGACTCTTTGGTTTTACTAAGTATTGTCAATCATTTGTTAGTTCAGAAAGAAGGGATAAATCTCCACAAAAGGAGTTGACCTTTTTACTATACCTGGTGGGTTTGGAGCTATGTTAGCTGAATTCCTTTCAACTTTCTCCCAAGACACCAGTGAATTTCCAGGAGCTTCCTACGTGTTCCCAAAGGATGCTGGGTTCAGGGAGTGCCCAAAGCCCTAAGTCACACCCATGAGGAAGAGACTGAGTTCACTCACTTCTCTGATGGCCTGCCTACACTGGCTCCCTCTCTCCTGAACTCTCAGAGAGTGGCAGTCCTGGCCATCGTCCTCTCCACCATGACTACTGAGGAGCAGGGACTCAGCTGAGGATTCTCCATGTGCCGGGCAGTATTTTTATCAACTTGACACAAACTAAAGACACCCACGAGAGGGGTCCAAAACTGAGGGATTGCCTCCATCAAATTGCTCTGTGGTAGTTTGGGAGACACTTTCTTGATTGTTAATTGTCGAAGGGCCTGGTCCACCATGAGAAGTGCTGTCCCTAGGCAGGTGGTTCTGAGTTATAAAAAAAGCAAGCTCAGAGAGCCACAGAAGCGCAGTCCTCTGCGCTCTCCACCCCGGCTCCTGCCCTGTCTTCCCTCAGTGACAGACTGTAACCCATGAGCGGTAAGATGAAATAATCCCTTTTCTTCCCCAGGTTGTTCTTGGTCAGAGTTTTATCACAGTGACAAAATGAACTAGAACATCACAGGACCACACGGGGAGCACAGTGCCTCAGGAAACTCAAGACATCCTTCAGGTGAAAACAGATCCCTTCGCTGAGCCTAGGTAAGGCTCAGAACCAAGGTAATTATTCTGGCTTGAGCCACATAGAAGGATCTCAGAGAGAGAGAGAGAGAGAGAGAGAGAGAGAGAGAGAGAGAGAGAGAGAGAGAGACTGGGAATCCAGATTCTTTTTTTTTTTTTTTTAAGTAAGATAACCACGCACTGAGGAAGCAGAAATAATGGAAATTATTTAGGGAGTAGATATCAGGCTGGTTCCCTAGGAATCACCTTCTATCAAACACCACTGAGTTAAACTTCTCTTGGACTCCACGGTATGGGAAGGGACTCCTATGTAAGGGCAGGAGGGTCAACAGTATCGTGGCAGCAGTACCCGTGCAGGGGCCCAGGAATCCCAGCTGGCCAGACCGTGCTGGGAAGTGTGGTCCCCTCTATCATGACCAGGCACCAGACCACCAGGTAACCCAGGCCTCTACCCTCATCTTCTAAGGACATTGGGGGTTATGATAACCACGAGGAAGCCTACAGCAGCACCCTGGTCCAGGAGGAAAATGCCGACTCCAGAGCATCTTCAATTCACAACACAGTCCTGAGGTCGCTCTTCCTGTCCACCCACCCTTGTGTCAACGCCCACTTCCTGGACACCCGATCGGATGCCATCGGATGTCGCTACATGACCTCTTTCTAGGTAGACCTGACAACTTCATGCAGCTGCCTCTTTATAACCTTGTGTGGCAGATGTGCAGCCCTTGGAAACTGGACATTCGTCGTCGTCGTCGTCCCCCCCACCCCCCCCACCCCACCCCCCCCCCCCCCCCCCCCGGCTTTCTTCATCCCAGAAACAGGGCCTGCTCTTTCCAAGGGCTGATGGAGGTTTGAAGAGATTCCAGTTCCCATGCCACATGACCCATAACAGGGCTCTGCCATCTATAGCGTGAGCAAGGTCTCCCAATGCAAGGAGCCACAGGGATCTCGGGGAGCTACAAGGACCTCTGCCTGCCCCCTAACGGTGCACCTCCCCCCCCCCCCCCCCCCCCCACTGAGCTCCAGCTACAAAGCTGGAGCTGATTTCATTCAATTCTGCTTTAAAATAGAAAACCCAGGAAATAATTACTTCAGTCAGACATTATTTACTTAAGTAATTCTTTACTCAAACGTCTTTAGGCTTTATTTTACTAATACTACATAATTACGTAATTGTGTAATTAGGAAGAAATTAAATGACAAATGTTTGCTGAGAACAAATGAGAAAAAAATAGATCCTTTATTTCCCTGCACGCCTCCATTCTGTACACTGCACCTTCCCCCTCTCTTCTTGAGGTCCTCCCTCCTCCCCTCCCCACCTTCCCCCTCACCCCTCCACCCTCTCTCCCCTCCATTCCTGCCTGGGATCTAGGGGACAAAGTACCCAGACAGGTAGCTGCAGTTCTGGGCTCCTTAGTCCCAAAGGCCTGTTAAAGTAAACTGGTGTCTCCCCTCACAGCCGGGCCTGCCTTCCCCATTGGGCACAGAAGTCAACTCTCCTCAGGCTTGCTCATTCTGTCTCTGAGGTCCGTCAAGCGTCAACTCACAACAGGCCTAGAATATGGACAACAGGTTCCCGTAGTGCCTGCCTGAAGAATCTACCCAATGCGCAGATATGGCATGCACCTCGGGACTGAGCTACCCATGGCCGTGGTGATAGTGGTGGTGTTATCAACTCACACATACCATCACCCCTCCTTCCTTTCTCCAGCCTCAGAGGCTGTGGAAGCCAGCAGAGCTTCCTGCAGCCAAAAAGAAATCAATCAATCAACCACCCATCCAACACCCATGGAGCATGTCCTTTGTTTGGGTGCTAAGAGAACACAAAGCAGGCAGGCCCCTGGTATGCTGATTATTCCATCAGCTGTTTGGAGCCCGGAGTGTAGAACTATGCTATTCACAGCTGAAACTTTCCTAGGCCAGCTTGACAAGAAATAATTAATATAAATGAAAGCAAAACACACACACTCACTTCTAAATGTCCCCCATTTCCAGTAGTGACAGGTAAGAGTATTGGCCCCGAAGTTGTGGAGGCTCGTGTCTCACCTCCGGAACTTACAAGCCACAGCACCCACTGCCTTCCTCCATCTTTCTCTGCCTCCATTTTCCTAGCTGAATGGGAGGACTCACACCTATGGGATCGCTGTGAGAACTGAATGGCTCAGTGCACTCAGGCACACAGAACAGCAATGAGCAAGCAATCGTCACGACTGTGTTCAATGTGTCACTTCAGACCCCGTCTGTGTGGACAAGAGACCTTTCTAGACTCCTCATTTGGGGTCAGTTGTAGAAGAAACAACATTATGAAAGACTTGGAACGGCTTTCTGAATCTCTCTCTCTCTCTCTCTCTCTCTCTCTCTCTCTCTCTCTCTCTCCCCCTCTCTGTCTCAGGAGAAGCAAATAAGACTTCCTCTGATATCTCTTTTTATAATGAAACTGGTGGGTCTTTGGTTATCACCTTACGGTGGACTCATGGGCTAGAGTAATGGTTCTCAACCTTCCTAACACTGTGACCCTTTAGTACAGTTCTTGGTGTAGTGGTGACCTCCAGTCATAAAATTAGTTCATTGCTACTTCATAACTATACTTTTGCTACTATTATGAATCATAATGTAAATATCTGATACGCAGGATATCTGATATGTGACCCCTGTGAAAGGGTCATGACACCAAGGGGTCACGCCTCATAGGCTGAGAACCCCTGGGCTAGAGGAAGGGCTTAGGGAATGATGAACCCAGGCTGGACTTTTTGGGAAGCAGGAGAAAGGAGAGGCTTGGCTATTTGACTGTCCCAGCTCCCCTCACTATTTGTAGGAAGGAATGGCCAGAGTCCCGACACCACTCCCCAAGCAACTGGACATCTAAGTGACCTTGGACAAATGGTACTGTCACTCTGAGCCTCAGTTTCCTCCCTTAAAATCGGGTCTTAAAAAAAAAAAAACTGTTAAACCATCCTCCATGAGATGGTTAAATGGACTGCACAAGGCTATTGCTTAACTTGGGGTCCTTCCTGGCTCATGCTAGGAATGCAATAAATGGTAATTCATTATTCTATCAGGTGTTAGGCTCGGGAGCTTAGGGAAGGGGTAGGGTTCCTGGCATTGCAGACAGCAAGTGGGGGCAGGGGTGTGGAGGGAGAGATGAAGGGAAATTCTAAGCAGCTGCAGAACTGAGGTAGATCAGAGCCAGTATATGGCCCATGGCCAATCACCCAGGATTGCTGTCCCCCTGCCCTGCCCAAACATAATGGACATTTAGGCTGAGTGTAGCCTAGATTCTCTGTGTAAGACACTTCTACTGTTAGGAAGGAAATTCTAAACGCTTTTCCAGCCTTCCCCGCCTTCCCCGCCTTCACCCGCCTAGCTTCTTATTTCCAGGGCTCCTGTGATGTCTTTAAGGTATAATCCACTGGACAAATTTGCTCCTAGTCCACGAGAGGTAAACTCAGAGAGCTGAGGGTTCGAGATTTGCCTGCATTGATGGTAGCTTGTGTGCCCAGCCATGATCTTCCTGGCCTGTCCACTGGGTTCTTGTTCCTGGTGGAGCTTGGTCTGGCTGTGTTTTGTGTAGTGTTAACCAGGGTGCCTGCTCCGGCATCTACCCAAAGCTTTCTCTCTCACTTCAGTGGCCCCTGCAAGCTCTCCCCAGCCTCTCCCACAGATTCTGTGTTTGCTTAGGTAGGTTCCCTTCAGACTCACCTCTGTGACCCCCAACTTTCTAGGCAGGTACAAGACCAAGCATCAGAGGGGCTAAGACAGCCATAGTGAGAACAGCCATGTTCCCTCTCTCTAATTTCCAGTTAGTCCGATGTGAAGAGTATTTGTGGTGTCCAGCTTAGGGAGTGGGGCTCAGAACCAAGTATACAAGTGTGTGCACATGTTTTTGTGTCTTTATGGGGGAGTTCTATGATGAGATAACTATAAAGGTTTTCTGTCTTGTTTTGTTTTTGTTTTTGTTGTCTTGGTTTTTTTTTTGCTCATTTCATATATTTTCAAAGACAAATTCAGGACTGCCTTGAATATTCTCCAGACCACATTGTAGGCAATCAATACCAATCGATGAATAAGCTGGGTTTCTTAAGTTCTAGGGTTTTCTCGCAAGTTGAGTCCCAAGGTCCAGAGGCAACATCAGGCCCTCAGCCCCTCCAGTCTCTTGGCTGATCTTTGGCACTGCCTCCTACTGCTGGTGAGCTGGGTGATCCCTGGCCTATAGAAACATTGACAATTAGCAAGGGCCCCTCCCCCTCCCTCCCCTTAACCAGGGCAGGCACAGCCAAGCCAACGCCTCCACAAGTCTCCTTCTCTGCTGTTTGTTAACCTCACAGATTATTATGAGAGACATTGAGAAGCTCATCACCTCCCCGGTGGACAGCAACCTTCCCCTGGCTCCTGCTCCTACATCATCTGCACTTGACCTGGCTTCCCAAAAGCTCCCAGGCTGCCTACTGGCTGCTCCAGGGAGGAGCAGAGGTGTGCCCACATCAGCAGGATCTGGGGAGCCATCTACCACGAGCCCCCAAGGGCAAACACTGGAGAGGGAGGGGGAAGGAGGGAGCCTGGGGGAGGGGTAGAAAGAGGAACTTTGAAGAAGCATCGTAAGCTAAGGCTACCCTGGAGTTTATTGGACCCTGGTTAAGCCCTTGTTAGCACACCCAGGAGGAAGTACGCGGGAGAGGAAGGAAGCCCAACCACTGCTCGGCTCCAAATCAATGACAGGTAATGGAGGATGGTAATTAGCATCTCTCCTTCCCAGAAGACTACAGAAGAGAAAGCAAACTTCAGCTGCAGCCGAGGGACTGCTCATAGCTCAGAGGAAAGAGTTCCTCTGAGCGAAGGGGCTGTGCTCCCTTGGAAAATCCCCATGGAGGGTCCAGCGTCTTCCATCTTCCGATGACTTGTTCAAACCCTAAGGCCCCCATTGGATGGGGACCCAGGTCCTGTCAGTCAAGGCTTTCCCTCCTAATTCAAGGCATTCCTCTTGGCTTGCTTGATGAGCTAACTCAAGCAGTGTCAGCTACAGGGGCCCCTCCTTGCTCTGACTTGGCATTTACCTGCCCCCCCCCCAGACTTTGCCTGTGCAGTGCCAATGTGTTGCATGCCCAAGTTTCCGCACCCTAGGCATACAGTCTACCATAAAAATCATGCTCAGTAGACACCCCAAGTAAGTGTTGGTGTTCTTGCCATTTGTGGGATTATATCAAAAGCATGGATTAATGAGAAAAGCAAACAAGAAAGTCTTTTTTTTTTTAAGATTTATTATGTATACAGTGTTCTGCCTACATACCAGAAGAAGGCACCAGATCTCATTTTATAAATGATTGTGAGCCACCATGGGGTTGCTAGGAATTGAACTCAGGACCTCTGAAAGAGCAGTCAGTGCTCTTAACATCTGAGCCATCTCTCCAGCCCCAAACAAGAAAGTTTTAAGGCCAATTGACTCGTGTCTTCCTTCAGACCAACTTTTTAGCTGAACATTATAAATCCTTTTTTTTAAAAAAAAAAAATAATAATGTTTGCAAACAGGCTTAGAGATATTAGTTCCTTTTCTGATTGCTTGGACAACAGACAGCTACCTCACCTTGCCGGATCCTCAGCTGGTCTTGTTTCCTCAGACCGGAAGCTTCTGTGTTCTCATTCCAATGGCTCTCAGCTGAACTGCTGCCCGAAAGCCTGAAGCTTAACCATAAAAGCTTCTAGTTTCTGGTCCTCATGCCTTATAAACCTTTCTGCTTTCTACCACCACTCCCTGGGATTAAAGGCTCACTTTCTGGGATTAAAGTACCTGACAAGCAAGTTCATCCAGGAAGAGTTTATTTGGTTTAGATTCAGTGGTTCTCCACCTTCCTAATGCTGGGACCCTTTAATACAGTTCCTCATGTTGTGGTGACTCCCAACCATAAAATTATTTCATTGCTACTTCATAACTGTAATTTTGCTACTGTTACGAATTATAACAGAAATAATTCTGAAGATAGAGGTTTGCCAACAGGGTCGAGACCCACAGGTTGAGAACCACTGGTTTAGAGCGTGAGGAATACAGTCCATGATGGCAAAGGAGACACAGACACAGTGACATGAAACAGCGGGGTGCACTATCTATTACCAGACAGCAGCAACAGGGCAGGAAGTGGAATGCCATCATCGGCCTCCAGGCCCACCTCAAAGTGACCCACTTTCGGGGGGCAGGGGAGGGGGTTCCACAACCTTCCAAAGTAAGGCCAGCACTTGGGGACTACGTGTTCAACCACATGAGCCTAGGGAGAACATTTTCCCTTCAAGCCACAACAGAGGTCGTTTCACAGAGCCACATCAGCCAGTAACAGGCAAAGCTGTGGGATACAAAGGAAGCTCTCTTTCCAAAACCTCAATTTCCTTGCCTGGAGCACTTGCCCTTGGCCAGACACCCACTCCCACTGTGAGGCCAATCTGACTTCGGTTAATATTAACAGAATACTGTCACAGAATCGGGGGAAATGGCAAGTGGGAAGATGCCACACATCACTAAACAGCAAGAAAATACAAAGCCAACCCTCAATGGCCTACCACCCCATTGCCACTAGGATGGCCCAAAAGAAAAAGGGGGCAGGAACAGAGAGAGCAGGGATGCTGAGGAAGTGGAGCCTTTGCCCCTGCCCCTCTAGAAGGGATGAAGAATAGTCTTGCTGCTGTAGGAAACGACACAGCCGTCCTCAAAAGACTAAGAATAGAATCAGCATAGGATTCAGCAATTCTGCTTCTGGGGAGGCGTTCAGGAGAGTTCGAAATGGATCTTGAAGAAAAATTGCAACCCCGTGTGTGTTCATAGCCCCATTATTCACGGCTGACAAGAGGTGGGAGCAATTGTCTATCAGCAAACGAACGGCTAAGGAAAATGGAGGCTATTCCTGCGGTGGACTACTACGAGGCCTAAAAAGTGAAATTCCTGGACTCAGTGGCAACATGTTACCCTGCACAAGACCTTGGGCTCTATGGTCAACGTTGAGAAAAAGCAAGCAAGGGACCACAGAGGAAAAAAGGAAGGAAAGAGGGAAGGGAGGGAGGGAGGGAGGGAGGGAGGGAGGGAGGGAGGGAGAATCAAGAGCTAAATAAGCCAGTCACGCCACACCCTTGTATGGGGTACCTCAGTCATCAAACTAACAGAGGCAGAAAGTGAGACAGTGGTTACCTGGAGCCAGGGAGTGGGGAAGGATGGGAAGTTGTTCAATGGGCACCAACTCTCAAGTTTTTTTTTTTCAAAATAAAAAGTTCTGGAAAGTGTTTACACAACAATGTGAGTAGATTTTACTCGACTGTCCCATAAATTAGAAGCAGCTAAGATTTGGTAAAGTTTACCTGATCTGGGTTTTGCCACAGTTGATGAATCCCTACCCTCCTTGAGTCTACAGTCTTGCACTCTGAAAGGCCGCTAGTTTACATCCCTGTTGGGGCTCTGTCCCCTTCCCAAGAGTGAAGCAGGAGAGGATGGACAACCACCGGCCTGTCCTCTGCAGCCCAGCACCCATGCCCGTCCTTACACTCAGCCTCGCACTGGGAAGCAGGGCAGGGCAGCCCTGAGCTTTGCAGCTAGCTTTAGTCTCCCTGGTGCCTCCTGAAGAGCAGTCAGAGTAAAAATTAACCCAGTCCTCATAGAAACACCAGGGGTCCTCGGCTCTCTCCTCTCCCCTCCCCTCCCTTCCCCTCCCCTCCCCTCCTCACCTCTCCTTTCCTGGGCAAGGAGCTGTTGGTTTTTCACAGATTAGGGGCGAGTCATGTATGTGTGTATACATAGACACATGTGTGCAGGGGCATGGTCAGGAACGTGAAGAGAGCGCTACGCTTCCAATAGAACCGCTGCACGCAGCCCGCTCTCTACAGGCCACCTCACGGCCTGGCCTCTCCCCAGACAGCTGCCTGGTGCTAATTGTTTGCTGTCCGGCTGCAAATTTGGCCTTTCCACCATAGTCCAGATGTTGTCACCGGCCAGCCCCAGACAGCTGGGCTGGCCTAGGGTCTGGCTCTCGCCTGTCAGTCCTGACATCTTCAGTGGATAATGGAACGCAAGGATGTGAGAGGCAGAGCAGGTGCATGCTAATGAGGAGATCAATTTTAATTATGATTTTAATTAAACACCCGATCCAGTAGGAAATATGACAAGAACTAGGCTGGGGCTGTGCAACCTGGAAGGAGGGAGGGGAGCCAAGAGGGGCAAGGTGGGGGCCTTCCAGGCCTCCACAGGCTTTAAAGGAAGTAAAGAGCAGTGCTGCCGGGCGACAGAAAATCCTGTGTCACCCGCAATCTGCATCTGGAACCTTCTGCCTCTGAGGTGCTCTCCGACATCCAGCCTCCAAGAGGAAATCCTAGCAAGGAGGAGAGCCTGGGACTCAGCACGCCCCACCCTTCATTTCCTGTGGAGAAACTGAGGGTCGAAGGGGGCTGTGCCTGACCTTGACCTTCCCACCCAACCTTGGCATCCCTCTACTGAGGCACTTACCACTCTGTACAACCACGGATGCCTCCCGGCCTCTCTGGTTATGTCAAGGGTTTCTAAGGTGTGAGAGCTGTTTGTTCAACCCCAGCCCCACCTGACAGGGCATGTGGCTGACACTCGAGGAGACAAGTGCTGCCGGCCAAGCCAATCTGATGCTTTCTCCACTGCCAGAGATGGACATGAAATGCAGAACCCTTCACACCCCCCTCCCACCCTGACCAATGCCCCATATGCAGCAGACACTCAGGAAACGCGGGCGTCACGAGAAAGTTCACTCAGCTTAAAGTCCCTCCTAACATTTATTGAGAAGGGAGGTACAGTGCCCATTAATCACTCAGGTGTCTTTCTCACATCAGCTTCTCTTTTTTGCGTGTGTACATGTGTGAATAGGCATGTTTGTATATGTATGTCTAGGCAGAGGCCCAAGGTTGATGATAGCTCTCTTCCTGGATTTGTCTCCACCTTATATATTAAGGCAGGGTCTCTCACTTGAACCCAAATCTTACTAATCCAGCTCGCCCGTCTTCTCTGGGGATCCTCTAGCTCTGCTTCCTGTGTGCTGAGATTATAGGTGGGCCACTACGCCAACCCAGTATTTTGTGTGAGTACTGAGGAACCAAACTGTGTTTTTGTATTTGTGTGGCAAATGCTTTACTCACTGAGCATCTCCTGGGCTCTCATTCTAGCTTTTTTTAAAAAAAGCATAATTAACAAAAAGAATGTGTATATTTAAGGTATTTTGGTGGATGTTTCTTTAAAGTGTAATTTGAGTTGATGATGAATTATTATTAATTGTAATTTCCTTTCTGAACATTAACTCTCTAGAACTTACTCTTTTATGGAAGGGGGTGTATGTGTGAGGTGCTGGGGATGGAGCACAGGGCCTCATGTATGCAAGGTACTATGTCACCTGAATATAGCCCCAACATTGAAATCTTAGAACTGGAAGTTTGCACCTCTGCCCAGCCTCTCAATCCTCCCCCCACCCCCCAACCTCCCAACCCCTCCCCCCACCCCACCACCTCTGTTAACCACTTTCTACTCTGCTCCAGTAAATTTGACTTTCTGAGATTTCACACACACAGGTGAGATCATGGCACAGATAAGATTTCTCTGCCTATGCCAGGATTAACTCACTTGGCATGATGACCTCCAGGTTCACCCACATGCTTACAAATGGCAGGATTGCTTTCTTGACAAAAGATGAAAGGATCAGTTGTGTATCTGGGCTGTATTTTGTTTGTTTCTCCATCTGTGGATGGACACTTATCTGGTTTTCATACCTTGGCTACTATGAGTAAGCTGAAAAAAAAAATCATGAGAATGAAGCTGCCTCTTCTTGCACATTTCTTATGATTTCTCAACACTGCCCTGGTGGAAGACATCAGTCTGCATGTGATTGTATACATCGTGCGTGTGTGTGTGTGTGTGTGTGTGTGTGTGTGTGTGTGTGTGTGTGCATGTGTGTGTGTGCCTGTGTGTGTGGGGGGGGTGTTGGCAGATGCTAGAAGATGGTACAAAGAAGGACTTCACAGACTACAGAACCAACCCCATAAGACTCAACAGAGAACAGTGATGGAATCACACGAAGGCAGGACTGGAAGTGATGTCACCAATGAACCCTGCCCAACATAACTTGTAGGCAACAGAAGAGTTTTATATCTTCTCTGTGTGACCTGGTAGCCCGTGGACACATGCAGCTCTGGAGCATTTGAAATACCATAGTTAGACTGGGGAGCAAGCACTTTTGAAGACTTTTTTAATTGTGAACATCTACAAGTCACTGATAGCCACCATGGTGGACAAGGCAGTTGTAGATCCCTAATCAAATTCTTTCTTTGTCCAGCAGATATGTAGCCTTTAGTCATCACTCAAGCTCATCCATGGGCTCCTGGAGGTGGCATCTCAAGCCTCACTAGTTCTGCAATGGCTGTTTGATACATGCAAAGGAGTTCCAGTTAGGGAAGTTAGCAGAGTCCCTAAGCCGTAAGGACAGAGACCCCAAAGACCAACCCCAGTTCTCAGATAAACTGAGAAAGGGAGAGCTGGAAACAAGGGCCAAAGCTTGGGAGCCAGAGGCAGCAGCAGCTGCTGCCTCTTTTCCACGTTACTGCCCTGGCGGGGTGAGCCCACCTGATCCCTTCACATAAGCAACGTGAGGTATTCCCAGCCTGGTCCCCTGTAACTACGGTCTTGTCACTGGCAGTAACAGAGAAGCTGAATTGGAGATGGTGACAGAAGTTAATTGGGATTAGATGTGCATGTTCCATGGCTAACAGAAGCACAGGTGCTTCAGAGTCTCGGCTCCAGCCAGGCCATCCTCTGCACTCCCTCCCTCCCTCTGCTTCCTTTCCACCTGACCCAGCCATCCACCGCCTCCAGGGGCCCCCAAGAGGTAGCAATTGGGCTCTTTCTTCCTCCCTCACGTTATGAGTCAATATCAGTTGAACCTTTTCCGTAATGAACGAGGTCATTTGTGGGAGGCATAGAACAAAGGGGCTCCTGGCCTCACTTGAACACACTCATCTCGCCTCCTCTCACTTCCTCTCCTGTTCCGTTCTTTGGGCGGGCAGGGGAAGAGATGAAATCAGGGTGACCACAAATTACAGTTATAGTCTGAACACAAAGGATGCCTGTGTCCGAGCACAGTTTGGGGTCCCAGATCAGTGAGGAATGGAGATGCCCAGGGAATTTTCCCAGCATGCACTACAGCCTCTTACTGTTGAACAACTGAATTCCAAGCTTCAGAGAGACCAACATTCTCAGGTTCTGAGAGCTTGTTCACCAGGAGCATCTTTCTAGCAAGTGAGGGACCAGGAAGGACAGACACTTAGGCAACCTTCTCCATCTGTGATTCTGAAAACAAGCGCCTTCTATCCCAAACCTAAACAGGTTCTGTGTCAGGTGCATCCTAAAGCACAATCACATTCTCCCAACCTCACCTCAGATTCATATACACAGGACCCTCACTGTGGGCACAGCCATCTTCCAGGGAAGGTAAGGACCCTGCTGAACCATGATTGCCTGCCTGTCTGAGACCTGTTAGCTGAAACAGACAAAAATGGAAGAGACAGCCTGCTGACCTCCTGGAGCAAAAGGGAAGTGGAGCACATGCAGAGTTAGAAGGGAGCCACTCAGGGAGGCAGATTGCAAAGCCATCAGCAAGGGAATGGGCCAGGAACAGATTGGGCAGGCCATCTACCAAATTAGCCCTTCTCATTCTATATAGCGTCTTGGAGGATGAAATTCTTTAAAATAACTGACAGTGTGTGTGTGTGTGTGTGTGTGTGTGTGTGTGTGTGTGTGTGTGTATCAAAGGACAACCTCGGGTACCCTTCACTATTTGTTTTTCAAACAGGGTCTCTCATGGGCCTGGAACTTGCCAAGTAGGCTAGGCTGGGTGGCTAGCAAGCCCCCAGAGATCCACTCTCTGCCTCCTCAGCACTGGGATTCCAAGTGTGTACCACCACATCTGGATTTTCTTACATGGGTTCTGGGGAGTCAAACTCATGACCTTATACTTGAAGGCAAGCATTTTATGAACTGAGCTCTCATCCACATCCCCACCCCCAACCTTGTCCCCAACACAGTGATTATTACTTCTCTTTTCCTTCCAGAAGGCAGCCTGTATACAAAAAGCTTCAACTAGCAGGGCTCTGTGGTTGGCACACCTCGTG
Source organism: Peromyscus leucopus (assembly GCF_004664715.2). Lineage (NCBI taxonomy): Eukaryota > Metazoa > Chordata > Mammalia > Rodentia > Cricetidae > Peromyscus > Peromyscus leucopus. The sequence continues at coordinate 25,850,630 of NC_051069.1, read as the reverse complement.
CCTTCTTCACTGAATTTCAGCAATTATTGAGCACCTACTGTGTTCTCCTTTCTCTGTATCATGGACCCTTACTAGAGCAATGTCTATTACCCTGAAGAATGGTGGTTCGGGATAGTGAAGGAAAGGGAATAGGGGACACTGAGGAGAGCAGAAAGCCACCGAGTGACCTGATGGGTGCCACATTAGTGAAGATTGACATTTGGATTCTTGCCTGTCCTGGTTTGGGCTTCAACGTTGCTGAGCTCCTGAAGACTACACACATAGTAACTTGTTGTTGTTGTTGTTGTTGCTTTGTTCTGCTTTTTGAGACAGGTTTCTCTGTGCAGCTCTGGTTGTCCTAAAAATCACTCTGTAGCCCAGGCTGGCCTCAGACTCAGAGATCCACCTGCCTCTGCCTCTTGAGTGCTGGGATGAAAGGCGTGCGCCACCACACCCAGCAGCACAGTAACTTTTGGGGTCCTGGGAGGTGAGAGTTGAGCCGAGGTAGAGTTCAATCGATTCTCCCCAGGAAACTTGCCCATCCTAAGTCAACTGGACATGGTTCCAGGCCCCACACAGGCACCTGATGAGCACACCCACTACATTACAGCTGAAGAACCCCAGGAAGCTGCTCTTTCAAACATCATGCCCTCACCAGCTCTCCTGAGCATGTTCATAATGAGAGAGCCTCACAGCCAAGGGGACCCACATCTTGCCCCTCAGTTCTGTGCAAACATGTTTTTCCTGCTGCCTGCCTGCCTGCCTGAGGCCAGCAATGCCATCATTCTTTCTGGTGAATTGACAAGCCCTGGCCAAGGTACAAAGACTTTATTAGCACTGACAACATTCCCCACCATCCAAAGGTCACCATGGATCCCACAGACAAGAATCCCTTTCTGGCTCATTCTCTTTAGTGGGCAGGGGGGCAGGGCAGGTTGTGTATACAGTCCTTTGTCTCACAATTGGAAAATGTTGCAAGGCAGGCAAAGAGTTTAAGGAATAGTCTGACAGAAAACAAATCCAGTCCGAGCCTTGACGTTGTACTCTTTGAGCTTCTTCATACATACAAGCAATCGAGAAACTATCAGCCACCATTTAGTGAGCACTTACTACAAGTGAGGCATTTCAGAAGTCTCAAAGACATGTAAGGTGAACTCTTGGACCTCACTTGAAGGAATTCACATCATTTTAAGGTAGTGCACCCAGGGCACGCCAGTAGCTACTCAGACGTGAGCTACTGCACAAGCACAGGGAGAGCATGCCTGTGGCACACAGCACAGTCCTGGAGGTAACGGCCCATGAGCATGTCATTGTCAACAGAGGGAAGTAGAGGCCAAGTGTTAGGAACAGAGAAGCGTGGGCCACTGTACGAAGACCAACGGAGAACTTTATTGAACATAAGCATAGAAGAACAATTTAGATTAGTTGGAAAGACAAGGGTGCAGGAGACATTCTAGATAATAAAATGACACTGAAGAGTTGAGCAAGATGGAGACACCGGATCTAGATCTCATGAGGCAGAGAGTCAAGATGGAAAGATCCAGATAAAGCTCACTAGTTAGAGAACAATCTAGTTGAAAGGATAGAAGCTCTAAATGACCTCTGTCCTACTAGAGAACTATAGTCTAGATCAATCCAAACCTATGTCGGGCAGCATTAAATGGATGCCCTCCCAGTATGACTAGTGGACCTGGCCCACTTCTCAAATCGCCACATGCATCGTCAAATACTGAGGAATTAGGTTTTCCATCTAAAAGTTCTTCCTCATCTCCCTGCCTCCAGACTTCATCTTCATCTGTACCCATCTTCTCTTTTTCCTTCCCTCCCTCCAAGGCCAGTGGAGTGAGAGGCAATCTCCTGTCCTCTAGATGTTTCCTGCCTGAAAACACTACTTGGGGGACTTCCCACATTCACTGTGCCCTTTTGCTCTCTAACTTCAACTTTCCCTCTGAGTTAGTTTTCTCATCATTGAGATCAAATACCCGAAGAGAAGTAACTTCAGGTACAGTCCATCCCGATGAGGAGAGCACCATGGTGGGTGTGGCTCACCCACCTGGGAGAGCAGATGCATGAGGCTACTTTACATTTGGATGGACCTGGAAGCAGGGGTGGAGTCTAACCCTCAAGGACTGCCCCTTAGAGACTCACTTCCTCCAGCTAGATCCCACCTCCCTGGTCTCTCCCCAAACAGCACCACATTCTGAGGACCAAGTGTTCAAACACATGAGGTCCTGGGAGATATTCCACACTCAACGTCTCCCAGCTTAAATTCTAATCACTGTTTTATACTCTAGACCATCCCATCTTAAAGTCAAAGCCTTGCTTGCCCTGTCTCTACCTCGAACAACCACCCAGTTTCTGCAACTTCTACAGCTGCCCTCTCCGACACCACCCACCCACCATCCAAACCACCCTTGCTCGGAGCACCAGGGAGCTGTGGAGCCCCATGGTGGACCCAGTGGTGGACCCTCGCTGGTGTCTCCATCTTGCTCAACTCCTCAGTGTCATTTGACTGGTCAACTCCTCCTTCCTGAAGTTCACCAGTTTCTGTCTATGTATCGTTTCCTCCTAACTTCAAAAAGCTCCTATGACATACATTTCATTATCTTCCCAGATGAGAAAACGAAGATGTGCAGAGACATTTTGTCTAGCATACTTATCGAACAACTACAAAAGATGAGATTTGGACAGAGTTTGAGTCCTGAGTCTATGCTATTAAACACAATATTATGTAGGGGTATTTTGTTGTTGTTGCTGTTGTCTGTTTTTAAACCAGCATTAGGAGAGGTTAGGACAGGATAGGGTAGGGTAGGGTAGGATAGGGTAGAGTAGGGTAGGGTAGGGTAGGGTAGGGTAGGGTAGTTGTGTGAGGTAAGGTAAGGTAGGGTAGGACAGGACATGTCAGGACAGGACAGGGGCAATAGCATTCAATGTCAGCCTTAGCAGCTTACTATAATGGGGGTTATTTCCACCTCTCACAGCTGTCCGGAACATACCTTCAGGGAATGTTCAACACAGTCACTCAGGAACTTAAGCAACAGAGGCCCCGAAACATGCTGCAGCAGGAAGGGGCAGGACTGAAAAGTCATAGATAGGCAGTTCAGTGTCCTTCCTGCTCACATTTCTTTAACTAGATCTAGTCTCATGGCCGTACCTCACTACTAGTAGGAAGGGAAATGTTTGGAAGCAGGTGGAATCTTTGCTGATATGTTGTATGCTTAGAATTACACTATAAATGCCAGAGTTTCTTAGTGTCAGCTCCAGGACCTTGTCTTTTCCCATAGTTTTAGTGTCCACATAACACTTCTCAAATTTATATCGTCAGCCCAGTCCTCAAGCTCATTTCAGGGTACCAGTCCTGTCTATAAAACTACTGAACTTGACATTTCAAAGGAGGATCTAAAAGGTTCTTAAATTTAATATACACAAAATGCTTGGAGTTCTCCCCTATCACAATGGCCCACCTCACCCATCTCATTTTAATAAATAATAGCTTGATCCATTTAGTCATTTTTATCAGCTATCTTGGGGTCACGTTATTTCCACCTCCCTTTACTTCCTATATTCAACCTATTATCAACCCTAAGTTAGTTTATCTTCAAAATAATGTAAGTTTATTCAGTCATTGTCTATGCTGTTATTCTTATCTAAGCTACCTTCATCTCTTGCCTAGATATTACAACATTCTCCTCCCTGTTCCCCAGGATTAGTCTCTATACCCTTCTAGAACATTCTGTAAACTGTGCCAGCCTGATATTTATAAAGTATATATCAGATTAGACCACTTCTACACACACATACACCCCAGCCACTGCCTGCCATATTGCTCGGGGTTAAGGTGTTCCACAAAGACCCACACTATGGTCCAGGCTTACCTGTCCAGCAAAGTCTTGTGCTGTTAGCAAGCTCTTGCCCATGAATACCAGCTCCAGCCCTTCAGGCTTTCTTTGAGTTCCTTGAATATGCTATACTCTCACCAGAGGCAGCCTTTACTAGGATTCACTTTTTGCTTTTTTCACACACTACTGCACAGAGTCCACCTCCTACATGGGTGCTGTGCTAAATATCTTTCCCCAAGAAAGACCTTCTGTGAAAGTGTCAGTGTAAAGGGGACCCACTTCAGACTTCTGAACTCCAGAACTAGAGGAATTTTTGTTGTGCTAGCTCCTTAAGTGTATGGTATTGAGGGGTGAAGGTCCTAGTGTGCTCTCTCAGCACACCCCCTCTCTTGCTCCATGGCACAAACTGCAATTTGTAATCATGTACCTATTAATACTTTTGTGACTCATTTAATATCTTGCTGTCATGGAGCCTTAAGCTCCATGGCAACTATAATGGGGCACACATTGATCTACCATTGTATTGTCTGTCCACAATATTGGGGATATAGTAGCTCAACAGTCAATAACTGTCAATAAAAGGGCCAATGGAAAGTTGGCCTCTTCCTTTCAAAGACCAGCCAATACTCCCTTCCTGCAGAGCTGGCTCTCTGTCACTCCTGACCAAGGACTCTTTGTGGATATGCTTATGATCAAACAAGGGTGAGTTCTTACTTCCTAGTACTTCAAAGAATGCATGGATCTGGGTAGCTTAAAATGGAGTGACTGAACCTAAGGCCATTCCGACCACATCTCTCAAGAGTAAATTGCTCTGGACTATCAATTCACTATCTCTTTGCTCACTTTTTCAAATTAATCAGTAGAGAACTTGTCAATCTACTGTGAAAGGTTTTTCACAAGATGACTCCTCCTGCTCTAAACTTACAGGGCTAACATAACACAAGCATTATATTTTGGCTCTGGGGCTCAGACGTCTGAGGTAGCTCTCACTAGGCTAAAATGCACATTTTCCTGGGTTCAGGGAGGATCTGGCTCCTTGCCACTTCCAGCCTGTAGAGGCCACCTGCATTCTGGAACTTTGGGTCCTTTCGCTTGTCATCGAAGCCAGATGCCAGACTGAGTCCATTTTGTACCACCCTCTCTCTGCATCTCTCTACTTCTTTCTTCCCCTCAAGAGAAGCTGGTATTTCATTCATCCCATCCAGAGAAAACAAAACTACCCCCCTATGTCAAGATCAACTGCCTAACAACCTGAATTCTGTCTGCAACCTTTTGCCTGGTAACTCCACATAAGCACACGTTCTGGGGATGAAGATGCGGACATCATTGCAGAGACCATTGCTGTGTCTGCTACAGGTTCCACTTCCATCCATTTCTCACCCACAAGAACTTGAGGCTTAAGCTGGGCGGTGGTGGCGCACGCCTTTAATCCCAGCACTCGGGAGGCAGAGCCAGGCGGATCTCTGTGAGTTCGAGGCCAGCCTGGGCTACCAAGTGAGTTCCAGGAAAGGCGCAAAGCTACACAGAGAAACCCTGTCTCGAAAAACCAAAAAAAAAAAAAAAAAAAAAAAAAAAAAAAAAAAAAAAGAACTTGAGGCTTAAAACCATTTTTCCTCTCAACTAGGGTGGTAAGAATGGGGGCTTCGGGGGAGCTCTTCTCAGCATGGCTCTTCATAGCACAGACCACCCTCTAGGACTGCCAACTGTCCTTCCTGAAAATGAGCTAAGGATACCTGTTCTCTGGGTCACTGTGTTGATTACATAAGCTAACATTTGCACAGCAATCTGGAAGATGAGCTTATAGGTGGGAAAGTGCTTGTGTCTTAGCTTCAGAAGTCTGAGTTTAAATCTCGATTGCTCAACACTTAATAATGGTGTGACTGTAGCAGATATATATCATCCTCATAAATTCCCGCAAAGCCATCATTTCCTCGACTGCAAAATGGGGGTGTTAGAAATAACCCCACATAGAAGGTCACAATGGGGATCAAATGGAGCAGGTTCAATAGGGCATTTGCCATGCAGTAATCACTTCATGCACTTTGGGGTTGTGATCACCACACTCGAGTCCCCCATAGATTGCAGCTCCCCTTGATTGACACCAGAGTCCCGGATAAATGGTAGTGGCCCTTGCTTGTTGTTCTGTGCCTCAATCCTTTATCTGGAAAATTCTCAAGTTGCAGCTTAAGCATTGTGTCTTCAGGAAAACCTTTGCCTTCTTTCCCAGGCAGAGGCTATTAGTTTTTCCCCACTGTGTTCATGTAACACCCAGCATGCATTTCTATTACAGCATTACAATATAATGCATTAGTGTTTTATATACTAACACCAACACACACATAGTTCCTCAAAGGCAGGTAACATGTTCTTTCTATGCTCAATACTTGGTTCAAGACCTAGGTGATGTAATGTTTAAGAAATGTTTGTTGATTGAATAGACAGAACTCTATATAACTACTTACAATCTTCTGTAATATTGAATATCTACCCATTGATTTGTCAAAACATGTATCACCTTACTCTATTCTCAGTGTTTCCCATTTGTGCCCTGAAAGTAACATTCTTTGAGGTCCAAGGAAGGCTGGGAGAACTACAGCTGGAGAGGATCTCCCCGTACCCATTCCCATTCTGGGAAGAGTCCTACATCGTGGTCCGCAGACCACCATCCATCCGCATCAGCTTAGGATCTTTCCTTCCGTGGTTCAGCAACTAGACCCCACCGAAAAACTCCACTCCAAGCAGAACAGGGCTGAAATCATATTTTCACGGGATGTCAAACCTCCTCTCCTACCTTAAATGAAAGGTATTATTTCTGAGAGGAGAATGTCACACTCCACCACCAAAATTCTGCTTCCTCGGCAGAAAACCCTGGCAGTTTCTCTGCATGGCTGGCAGCTCTCCACCCAAGGCCAATGCTGGGAAATGCACTGGGCTCCACACAAATCTTGAGAGCGCAGGCCCTTTGTGATTAAGACAAGGAAAGCGGAGTCCGCAAACAGTTGCTGTGCAGAAATGGGCTCTGGAAAGGAAATAGCGTCTAGGCACCGCCCCGGGACCCACCACAGATCCATGCTCCTCCAGAGAAATTCACCTATCACCTTACCAAATTTACTAAATTCTCCCCAGCTCAGCAACATTGGGGCCCTTTCCATGTAATGGATGGTTTCCCTGCCTCTTCTTCTTCGGTATATATAAAAATGTATTCTTCCTGGCTGCCAAAAAGCTGTCTATCCCTTGACTCTGTCTTCTTGCTAGAGACTGTGACCTGCTTCTGATTCACTCACATGGCAGCTGCCCTGGGATAAAAAGCTTTGCACGGAGCTGGGCAGGGTGGGAAAGGAGTCAGGCAGTCATTGCATTCATATAAATGGGAGACTGTCTCTACTTTTTAATGAGTCGGAGTGTAGTACTGGGGAGACCAGGTCAGAAAGTGACTTTCCGTCCCTTGGGCTTTCTGTTGTGTCAACTTGGTGTGTGTGGCCTGCGGGCTGATCACACCAAGTTCCCCAGAGTCTCTAGTGCACTCACTGCTTACCAAGCTGGTAGCTCTCAGTCAGGGCACTTGGGCCAGATCTCCCCAGCTCCGGAGCACCAGAGTTCTGCTTTTCCTCCCTCCCCACCAATCTCAAAGCGCCTGCTTCCTGACAGAGATGTGAGCCTGCTCTGGGCATAACCCAGATGATTAGCTCGGGTGTTCTGTGTCTTCTAAGTGCCCTGTGGCTGGGCTCAGGTGCCAGCGTGTTCCAGCCTACTGATTTCTGTGTTACAGACCCAACTACTCTCAGTCTAGGCTGCCAGCAGCTTTGGCAACATGATTTGAGTGTTGACTTCTATGTGGCCTGCACATTCTCCTAAGAATGCATCCTTACTTCCTTGATGTCCCCCCACACACACACCAGTCCCCAAGCCAACAGGCTCGGCTGTACCCTCATGTGACACTGGCTGGGTTTCCTAGGGAACCCACCTCCTCTAGAAAACTCACATTGACCCTGTCCTCCTTATGGAAGACTCTCCATTCAGGAATCTCCAGCCTGCTCCTCCATCACCTCTCTCTGTTGCATGCCCAGGGGCTGTATGCAAACATTTGCTTTGATTTGTAAAATGATCCATATAATTAGGGAAAAGAGTTAAATAAAGGGACTGATTTCAGAGAGCAGGCCCTTAATGACACTAATACCTGACAAAAGGGGTCATTATGATGGGCTAATGGGCCTTGCCTGGCATTCAGCTCTCTCAGGACACAATCCAACACACTCAATTATCTGCTAATCAGGGCCATTTTGTCAGAGGTTATTGCCCTGAAGTATCAATTATAGGAACATTATTAATACTTGATGGAGACACCACTTCCATGAAAGTGTTAAAACTCCTGGGGCGCGCCCCTCCCCACTTGTACCTACAGTGTGCAGTCTCTTTCTGCCCTAATTGAGCTACCGACCTGGGGCTTCCCATGACCTATTGGGTCTACTGGGAAGGAGCCAAGGCTGTGATGATGTTCCCGAATTTGTCACCTGTGACCGGAGCTGGCAATCCCAACTCTTAATGCCACCAGCTGGCAACAGTGACTTAGCCCAAAGCCAAGGCATTACTGACTCAAGATGTGGGAGGGGAGCTATGAGCTACAGGAACAAGAAGTGTGTGTGTGTGTGTGTGTGTGTGTGTGTGTGTGTGTGTGCGTGTGCGCGTGCGCGCGCACGCGCGCGCGCATGAGCACCTGTGTATATGTTTCTGTCTTCCTTCTGTCTGTCTGTCGTCTCTCCCCTTCTCTCTTCCCTCCCTTCCTTTCCTCCTCTTTCCTTGGTGTGTGCTTGCTCTCACACTCTCCACTCTCAGGTCTCCTCCCCCCCCTCTCTCCCTGCCCACTTTTCTCCCCCTTCTTTACATTCCCTTTCCTCCTTTTCACCAATGGAGCTCAAACAAGACAATAAGAAGCCAAGGGACCGTGATCTCCCACCTCAGAACACATATGTCCAGGACACAATCTATGCCGCAACCTAGAACACACTTCCCGCTAGCGGATCTGTCACCTGTGAGGAGGTGGTGGTGGCAGACACAGAAACTGGAGGGACACCTCTGAAAGGCAGGGCAGGTTAGGAGACAAATCACAAAAGGGGATTTGGAATCAAATCAAGCCCGGCTGCAATTCCTGTGCCAATGCTCACTGGCAGCAAGATCTCAAGGAAGTCACTTAACCTCTCTAACCCTCTGTGGAGACAGGATCTGGGGCAGGGGTGGGCTTTAGGACGACAGCTGTGCTACTTACTAGTAAAAACTGGAATGGGTTATTCAGCCTCCTTGAAATCCAGTTTTTCCCATGCAGGCTACAGCTAGTCTTATCCATAAGCTAGAGCCGCAAGGCAGGCCAAACAAAAACCTGCATGGAGACGTGACGGCTAGGTGCCATTCCCAGGATGAATACTAACTTTGAGGTAGGCTCTGAGGTAGAAAGAGTAAGTAACAACCCCAGATGCTCAGAGAATGCAGACTCTCTCTGTCCCTCAGACACCTGTGTAGCTAGAGTTTTCCTGCCTTGTCCACAGTCAGGACAAATCTCGTGTAGCCCAGAAACCTCTTTTTTTGTTTTGTACTAGCAAAGGCTAAACCCACCATGCAGCTTAATGTGCCACTTGCAGAGGCCTCATTCCCACCATACTGCAGACCGAGCCCGCACACTAGGAACCCACCAGTAGCTCAAACCAGCAGGCTGCCGCTCACTTGAGAGAGACAATTAGGAAGCAGTTTTTAGCTCCGTTTTAGAATCTTTTCTCAGGTTTTAGGTAGAAACTCTTGCCAACATGTTGGGCGCCATTTGTAGCTAGAGTTTTCCTGCCTTGTCCACAGTCAGGACAAATCTCTGTCACCCGCCAGTCCCACAGCCGCTCAGACCCAACCAAGTAAACACAGAGACTTATATTGCTTACAAACTATATGGCTGTGGCAGGCTTCTTGCTAACTGTTCTTATAGCTTAAATTAATCCATTTCCATAAATCTGTACCTTGCCACGTGGCTGGTGGCTTACCGGCATCTTCACATGCTGCTGGTCATGGCGGCGGCTGGCAGTGTCTCTCTGCCTCAGCCTTCTGCTTCCCAGAATTCTCTTCTCTCCTTGTCCCACCTACTTCCTGCCTGGCCACTGGCCAATCAGTGTTTTATTTATTGACCAATCACAGCAATTTGACATACAGACCATCCCACAGCACACCTGCTAACATTTGCTCTTGGTAAAGAAGGTGGCAGTGGACTCCTGAGCCCTCCAGTGTCTGGCATCACGGGAAGGTGATGGTTTGAGAGAAGCCGCTTCTTGGAGACGGATACGACTCTCATACTTCCATGGCCCAGCAGGCCTGGACTTTCCCATTTCCACCAGGGCAACAAGCAAAAAGAAGATTCACCCATGTGGGAATCTCCAGGAGTCTGGTTTATAGGCAGAGTTCAGTCTTGGGAGGAAAGAGTTAAGCAGAAGAGACGGAGGCATTCTCTCTGCTCTGGTTTAAGAAACAGAGATTTAAAGCATGACCCCCTCATGCATTTGTCAACAGGTGTTGCACACATCCTAAGATCTGAGTGCCAGGACCACCTACTGTGTAAAGGGAAGCCAGCTCTGGACAGCTCAGTTCTGCTGCAGTTTGGTCCCTGTGATAATCTGGTATCTACTGACACACAACTCGAGCTTTCTGGGTATGTGCACTGCTCAGTCGGGGGGGGGGGGGAGAGGGGGAGCCCAAGGAAAGACAGAGCATAAAGACAAGTGTCCGAAGACGCTACCCAGAGGAGGCAACCTTCTCAGCCCAGCAGAGTCAGAGAGCAAAGAAGTGGATTTCAGCAAAACTATGAAGTTCCAGCCAGGAGTCTTACCCTAAAAGTAGCTGAAAATGAAGAAATAGAAACCACAAACTCTTCCCTGGACATCGGAAAACAGCAAATTGGAGGTATTTCTTTGACTTTAGTAGAATCCAGTCCACTGAAGGATGACAGGTGCGCCCCATCCTGTAGTTCACCCAGGATGGCCAAAGAGGAACTGTCACTTACAAGCAGAGTGACCTGACATCTGTTTGGCCCAGGCCTTGGTGGTAGGAAGGGCTGGTTGAAGGAAGGGCGGAAGATACTTCAGGTCCACCCTATGACCCTCGATTGTGGCTTATGAATGTGCTGTTTGGTGAACCTAGGTAATTAGTGTTTGTGTTAAGCAGTTACAGGGTTAAGTGCTACCAGGGGTTTGATCTGGGCTGACAGAGCCTGAGCTGCAGAGTGGGGTGGTTGCCTAGCAACAACACCTGTAGCACATTAAGCAGCCAGTCAGCTTTGTCAACTTCTAGCAAAGGCTTTGTAGAGCAGAAATGGGGGGGGGGGGGGCAGGGAGGCCACGGAGGTTGATAGGGCATAGAGGTGGAAAGCTGGGCAGAGGGTCTCAGGATAGAGGGGGTCATGGGTGGTGGGGGTATCAAGCAATTCCTGGGTCCTTCCGGGATGGCTTTGTGTCATTTGCCTCAAGCAAGGGAAAGGAAAACATGGTCAGGTAGGTGCCCTCACCCAAGTAAGTGTCCTCAGTACTGTTCTCATTGCTTCCTAAAACCTCCAAAGCACCCAGCCGTCACCCCAAGCCCTCTCCCACACAAGCTGCCTCCAAATTGGATCCCTGGGGAGGGGGCCTGAGGGAGAAGTGCTCTTGTTTTGTTTGCAGATTTGAGGGGATCAGGAACGAAGAGAACAAAAGCAGACACCCCAAGAGAGGAAAACCCTGCCCTCTTCCTGTTACGCTTTCCCACGTGACTTTATGGACATCATCCCATGTATACCGAGACATGGCTAAAAAGAAAGGAAAAAAAAATAGATTTGGGAAAGGATGGGGACTCAACAATACCATTGCTAATTAGGGAATTCATGGTCTAGTGAGCACCTGACTTTTGCCAGCATTCCCAAACTGCCTCAGAGTAGAGTGATACATTTAAAAAAAAAAAAAAAAAAAGCCATCTGAATGTTGCCTGAACAATCAGAAGGCTTGGATCAACTCAACTTCCACCCCTCATAAGCCATGAAGCCCTTGGCTATACCTACCCTGAGACACAATGCCCAGTAGGGCATAATTACAAACTGACCCGCTTCCCTGATGAGGGGCAAAGGAAGTTATTTAAGTAAAAGCCTGTTACAAATGCTATAAATCCTGCTATGCGGTGGAGGGACCCGTATCACAAAGACGGTACGAATAAATCTGCTCTTTTGGAATCAGCTGAGCTGTTTGTTATTTGGCTCCGCACGCCAGGGAGAGAAGCAGCCACGTGTTGTGTTGCTGGGTAACTCGGTGGGGCGGGTAGCACTGAGCAGGGGCCTATTCATTGATTCTAGGCTAGGTTCACTGGTTCAAATCCAGCCCCGGGGCCAACAATTACTGTAATCACTGGGTTTGGAATTCAGAGAGACTGACTTTCAGGAGACCTTTCGCTCATCTACGACCCACTGAGTTTACGGCATAAACTTAGGCGTGTGGTTACAAAAGAAGCAGAGAGGCTGCAGAACCCGGTTCACAGGCCACACATCTGTGCCTACCTCCTTTGCACAGGTCAAAGCTTACTCCTTCTAGACCATCTTTAAAAGCATTCTAGGGGCTGAGGGGTGATGCTCTATGCTCTCCGAGCTGGGAAATAACTATCAACGTGCCTGGCCATATCTGACACTGTGTGCCCGTACCCCAGCCTCCCTTTCGTAGCTGAGAAAGTAAGCAAATCTCCCTTTTCCACACCACAGCTAAGATAGTTCCTTTTCCCACCCTAAAGTCAAACCACATCTGATTAGCACAAAAGGTATATATAGAAGCCGGCAGGCTTAAGGACCTGCCAAGCCAGAAAAGCATCTCCCCACCCCAGAACACACCAAGACTTCTGTGTGTAATTTTGCGGGTTTTCTATGTGGCTGTGGGGTCCGAGGGTGCCCTGCCACACCCAGGGTGGCACACACTTTGTGCGCGTGTGTACACCAGTGTGTCTGCCAGTCGCTCACTCCATGGCTCCCCTGCTCTCTGTGTTGTACTGTTATTTTCATGCTCGGGGTTATATTTAACTCAAGTCATAATATTTGGGGGGTTGGAAGCCTGCTGTTTCACCAAGAAAGGCATTTGAATATTCTCAGTTCCAGAGAATTCCAAGGGCTCCGGGAAGAGAGTGAGGCGCTTGCCCCAGATTTGTCTGACACCTCGTGGTCACGTGGACTCCATTAGTGGATGACTGAGGCGTTGAGCAGGCAGCCTAAAGGAATGCTGTAGAAACGCTGAAGAGGAGCCCCTGAGTGATGTCAGCAGGAGGCTGATGCCTCTGGGTGTCTCGGGGCACTCACCCCACACATCCCCACAGGGAGGGGAGCTCTAATTGGCAATATCACCTGCCCTGTCACCACCCTACATCTTACACATCATGCCAGTCTGAGGGGGGACACAGAACTAGAGTCCCGTGTGGCAGGAAGAGAGGCGTATCTCAACTCATCCTGCCTCTGTCAAGCAGGCAAAGCGTGCAAATTGAGCCCTACCCTGTCCCAAGGAGCAACCATTTTCCCCTCAAGATGTCTTGGCAAAGTTAGCATGAGGCAAAGCATGGGTTGTCCAGCAAGAGCAGAAATGAGGACAATATTATTTTTATCCCTACATGGTCATTCTTGATGACAGGTGGGTCCACCTGTGAGCGGATGCTATAGGTTCCCCGTACACTCCTGGGTTCTAAGCCTTTCCACTATCTGAACAGTCTTTCTGGGGTAAGTTTGGAGTAGACCACATGGGGTGGGGCGGGGCGGGGGCAGTTGGGGGACAATTCCAGAGTATGCTATGGTGGGACTGACTGACAGGTAGATGAAGAGTGAGGACAGACAGGGCTGCTCCGTCTCTTTATTTGTTTGAGATTGGGCCTCAATCTGTAGGCCAAGCTAGCCTGAAACTGGTTCAGGTTCCTGCCTCAGTCTCCAAAATGATGAAATTACAAGTGTGTGCCACCACATCGGTCTCAACCATATCTTTCTGTGTTAGAGGCGAGAAGGGAAAGTGCCGTATCCTGGGGTAGCCAGCACCATATGAGCCCTTCACCAGCAAGGAGGACAGCAGAGACTTGAAGGCTCATCCCAAAGAACAGGGCCTACTGATGACAGGAAGCCTCTGCCAGGCGGAGGGGCCTGGGAGCAGGAGAGAAGGGGGAGTCAGTCCAGTCCCAAGTCCTCATGGGACATCTCCAGCCAAGCTTAAGTACTAAAACCAGTATTGGCTTCACATTCATGGGAACTGACATATGGTATAATTTTTTTTTAAAAAAATCTTCCAAGTTCCCTAGGCAGCTTTGACGTGAATATTAATACTAACATAATTTCATGATGATTAGAGAACACAATTAGGGGCTATTAATAATGACACAAATAATGACATTTAAGGCCTCATTTTAATTTGAGTAATATTCTGTCTGGTGGTATTTAAACAGCTCTGTCTAGCACAATTAGTGCAGGGCTAGGGTGCATTCACTGCTCATGGAATCTACCAGTCCCACCTCACCAATTCACCTCCATGACAAGAGAGAAATATGGGGGTCAGTGACACGATTCTGAGAAGCATCCAGAGAACGCCCTCTGTCCTAGATGCAGTCTGACCCCTGGAAACAGTTCTCCTGGACAGAGACTTGGGTCCAGGTTCTTAAGAGTCCACAGTGGCAAAGACTGCTGGTGGCTAGAGCCCACTAGACAGTAGACGGTTCCATCTTTCCATCCGCATCTTCCCAGGAGGGGTGTAATGGCTCTTCTTGACTGCCAACTCGGTTGGATTGAAAGACACCTAGGAGATGGGAAAAACACACTTCCTAGAGTGTTCTGAGAAGTGTTGCCAGAGATGACTGACATGTGGAGCAACCTGTGGGCAACACTTGCCCTGAAATGGACAGTACCATATAACACACTGGGGGTTCAGTGTACTGAAGCAGAAGAGATAAGCCCACCATCAGAAGTTCACTCCCCATAGCCCCTGCTTTCTGTACACAATGAGGTGAGTGTCCTCGGCCACATACAGCTACCACCATAGTCTTCTTCCTCACCATTCATGCATGGGCCCCAGAAACTATGGAGCTAAGTGACTCTGCACTGACACCTCTGAAACCGTGAGAGGAAATAGGTGGTTTTTCCTGTAAGTTGTTTTGCTCATGCATTTTTACAAACAGGAAAAACAATTGAACCCATGGTACGAGGGGAAAGTGGGTTCCGTATTTCCAGTTCTCAGTGAAGTCCTATTGGACATACAACCTCCCCAGTGACTCCCAGAAGCCCCTTAGTGACTTTATTATGTGTCTGTCAGAGCACATCACATATCATCCTACAATAATGACCCACTAACATTCCCACCTCCCTCTCAGGTGGAGGGGTGGAGCCACGTCTTTTCTGCCTTTAAATCCTCAGGCTCCAGGTATACTGTTGGCTCCCAATAAATGCTCACTAAGTACCCTAATGGCTGAACAACCATGGTGGTTGCCCTCCACCCCTAGAGCACTGCTGAAGTTGATATTCCATTACAGTAATACACCTGCTGCAAGACTCTGAGATGTGTACAAGCCAACACTCCACCTCAACTTCTGGATGTTTGCAGCCAACAATAAACGTCTTAGAAATGACTAAGGTAGTTGAGGTGCGCAAAGAGGATGTGTCTGGGAAATGTGGGAAATGCGGTGTTTAAACAGAAGTCTGTGCCTTTTAGTACCTAAAGGAACCCAAGGTTCCTAACCTATGAATTAACTAGTGGGGGAAACAAACCCTAATTCCTTGGTGTAGTCTGCAAATTCTAGAATAAACTTGGCAAGGAATAGTAAGTATGGCTGGACTAGATGCTACATTTTTCTCCCATTCCTGTATCTAAAGGGCAGAAACCGCAAATGTCCTGATAAAGACAGACCGAATAAAGGAGGAAGCCAGAGGATGAAAGGAAGCGAAGAGGGAAAGGGAAAGCCTGTCTACTGAGCGCTGATCATGTGCCAGGCACGCGCGATGCTGAACGCCCACCATCCTCTTTGATCTTCACCATAATTCTTCGAGCTCTGCACTGTTATTATCCTCATTTCACTATTAGTGAAACTCAAGTACAAAGAGGCTAAAGTCATACGCTTGGTCACACAGCACTATGTGGCTGGGCCAGGCTAAAATCCCAAGTCTGTCTGACTCCAAAACCCAAGACTGTCACCACACGTTGCCCCGTGGGCAGGTGACTGGGAAGGACGAGGAGCATGTAAGCGTGTTTGTGCAACAAGGAGGAGGTTGGCCACCTGCCAAGGAACATCATAGAAGAGGCAACCTGTTGGTGCCCCTCCTACCCAAGGATCCTGCCGTTGGGCCTGCAGGGGAGAAATGGAAAGCCACTGGCCAAGGGCCAGCACCGGGAGCTCTAGAGCTGATGAGGGCTGGAGGCTGGCCCCCTGGAACGGGTGGCATTGGACATGCCCAAAGACACGGTTGGCAGGCAGCCAACTGCAGCACAGACTGACGGGCTTTGGCAGAGGCCAGTGAGGCTGTGGAGGCCAGGGCAGGGCCTGAGAGCTTCAGGGGACGTTAAGTGGAACCCTTTCTGGGTAATTGACTCTGTCTTCCCCTAGGACCCCCGCCAAGCCCAGGCAAGCCCCAGCCCTGACACGCTACAACCTGTCTGGAGTCTGCAGAGACAGAGCGCCTGGTTGACAGCAGGCTGGTGATTTTCTTCTAAGACTCACCCCTTAGGAGGCAAGGCTCCTTTTGTCTGAATCCCTAATGAGTGTGTAACAAATGGAACCATGAGTCCTCACCACCCACAGCTGCAGCGAGGGAGCCAGCAAACAGAGCAGCAGTGAATGGAGGACAGACTACACCCTCTTCACACTCCCAACACCAAGCACGGGGTCTCACGTGGGGCAGGGAGTCCCAAGGGCACTGGGTCGCCGATCCAAAGACTCTCATGGTAATAGGACTTTTCAAGACACTTCGTATTCTCTGATCACAACACGACTCGGTTTTCCAAAACACACCACTGTCCTTCAAATCTTTCCTTTTCCTCTGCCTACCCATCCCTCCCACCCAGCTCACCTCAAGGCAACAACAGGAAACATTGCCCGCTGTGATGGGGACCCGAGGTTCTAATCCCCTGACCCCTTGGGAAGTATCTATGAAAGGCACACGGGGGACTCGTGAACGCTACATGGAGATGGGGCTTCCTGGGAAGGAGAAGACAAGCCAAGAAGCAAGTCCACTGTGGGACAGCAGTGCCTGTCCTCTCTGGTGTCTGTGCTGCTTTTCATACCAGGAACTTCAACCAAGCTTCTCACCGCCCCGCTTAGCAGCAGGGCCAAAGCTGTGAGACATTGCTGTCCTTACCCACAGTTATCTGAGGTAACATATCTGAGGAATCTCCCTCTATCACCAGTCAGAAGTAGAGTACTTCGGATGCCATCTCTGAATGTTCCTTGGACACCTCACCCCCAAGTAGACCACAGTTATGACAGTTTTTTTTCTTCTCTTTGACCATCATAGCTATTTCCTCCAGGCTGGGCATGTCTATCACCCTCTTAATTCAGGGCAGCCATGACCACCTTGAACAGTTCTCATGACGTGAGGTCTATTAAAATTTCTTCAACGTGCCAGGAATGGTGGCTTGTGCCTGTAAATCCCAGCACTCGGAAAGACTAAGGCAGGAAGATCATCTACTCTGAAGGCAGCCGGAAGTCCAGAGTGAATTCTAGGCCAGCTTGGGCTACAGAGTAAGACCCTATCATTGAAGTTTTCCCTCATGGGAAAAACTCACACCATTCCCCCTGAAGCCCCTCCTATCCCCAAGATTCCAATCACCACTGTGAAAGACGTGAACAGTAGACAGGGTGGCCCTTCTTGGTGATGTAGCTGTTGCCAAAGGAACTCTTCGCTGGTGCAGCTTTTCATGAGCAGTCCACACTACTGTAGGACTCTTCTGTGCTACAAATGTCTATAAATTGCCCAGAGGACCTCCAGGCTCCTGCAAGTGACTCCAATAAACTTACTGACTCCCCAAGCTAGACTCGAATGGAATCATTTCACTGATTGGTTGGTGCCCCTTCTCTGTCTTGGGGAACAGACATTTCATCTTCCCAGGAAAGGCCATGCCACGGTCCCTCTTGTCTAAACTATTACAACAGACGCCTGATCAACATCTGGGACTCCTGTCTCTCCTGTCTCTATGCACCATTAGGATTTAGGTTCCTGACAGGGAACAACTATACTCAACATTCATGAAGAGCCGACTATGTTCTTCACATGTGTTAATTATGTAAACTGTATGTCGCCAACAGTAAACAGACCTATCATTCTCAGGGGAGAAAATGTCTGACTCTTAGTTCAAGGGCACAGTCCACCACGGCAAGGAAGTAAGGAGGTAGGAGCTTGGCTCACACTGCTGTTAACACGGCTCCCTTTCTCCATCTGTACAGCCCAGGATCCCAGCCAGGGAATGGTGCCACCCACAGCAGGTAGGTCTTCCTACAGCAATTAACAAGACAGTCGTCTACAGACATGCCTGGAGGTCCCTCTCCCAGGCTATTCTAGATTCTGTCCTGTTGACAATCAACACTGACCATGTCACATAGCAGGGAAATGAAGGAACCCAAATCCCAAGTTATCATTCTTACTCTCAAGACTCACAATGATATCATACTTGCTCTCTCCTACACACTTGGAGTGTCCTCTCAACTCTATCCCACCATAACTCCAAACTCCTTAGTATGCTGTGCCTTCACCGGCCCGTCCCGACCCGGCCTCTTCTCCAGCACCCCCTCCTTCACCTTACAGCCCAGCCCATGGGGGTGAGGGTGGGGCGCATTTTCTCTCTCAAGAGCCACCAGCATTAGCACTTTTGTTCTCTGGGTTTTCCCCCTGGGGCCATCAAAAGCCCGTCTTTGTCCTTTTGAACCTCCCCCAGGAAAGCACCGCTGGTAAAATCCAGGACACACCAAGTCACTATGTTTACTCTTCCCCCAGGTTCCTTAAGTGACCTCAAGTGGCTGCGTCCCTAGTGAAGGCAAACTCACCCCTCCAAGCATCAATGTCACCACCTGTGAAGGACAGTACTTACTTGCAAGAGCTGTTAGGTTTAGGAGGTCACGGGGTGGGGGTGGGGGGTTGGCTCCTAATGACTCTGAATTGAATCTGACGTCCTTTTCCCAGCTCCTCCTACACAGCACACATTACTGTCTGTAATCAGTTTGGCTGCTGTAATTCCCCACCCCCTAAGAAACCATATGTTACTCAAGTGATAGTGACTATGTCCTGGTCCCGTCAGCCTCTACGTTCCCTAGACACTTTACTGTGTGCCAACCATGGAACTCAAAAAATGCATGTTGTATGTGTGACTTCATCTAGGAACCTGATGAGCATCATGGTAAAGAGGTAAACCCAGGTGATTTCTAAGTGCCTTTCAACTCTTGAGAGTCTAGAACTCGTACCATCAGATCCCCAGAAGTCAGTGCGCACAACTGAACTCCGCTTGCCTTGCCCTTTTTGTTACCGGCAATATCAGCTGGAGGTCACACTGACTCTTCAAACCCACCCCTAGCCCCTTACATTTTTTTCCTCCCAATTATTTTTCCAGGGGTCTGGCATTTCTAGTCCACGCCAGGAAGCTGAAGTTCTCTGGCAGCCCCAAACCACGGCTGCCACTGGTAGGGAAGTCAAACTGGCAAATAGAAATGTCACTCAATCATTTCCCGGCGCTTTCCTCTCGCTGCCCTTCCCCACCGCATATAATGAGAAATTCTTTTTGCCCAAATATTGTTTGAATTTCAAATACACAATTTCCCTGGGGGTGACCAGATGAAAAGGGAAATCTGGTTTGCAACATAAGACCTCTATGCGGAAGTTGCATTGAGCGAACACCGAAACTAAATTTTTATTGAGCTCCTTGAAATGACGGGCACATCAAGGAAGCCAAGCTCCTTCCCCACTGCGGTATGCTTAAATTATTTTAAGTGAACACCCAGGAAGCACCCCTCAAGGGGTGAGAAAAGAAGAGAAGAATTTGAAACGCAGTGGGCAAAATGATAAATCTGCTTCGGCACTGAACTTCCAGATTCTGCCCCGACACTAGTCTCCTACGCAGGCTGTCTGTCCACAGCTGGGGTGATTAATGAGAAGGGGTGCCTAGGAGTCCCCCAGGACAATGACTTCCTACTGCACTCAAATCACAGAGGGTATTTTAACAGAAATACACTAACACCTGCGCCTACCCTGGACAAGGCGCTTTGTGTGTGTAAGGCTCAGGCTTCAGAGTTGCATTTAAAAGCTTTCAGAGAGTTCAAACATGCTTCTGGTGTCGGGTCTGTCCATAGAGTCAGAGTGTGTCGGGGTCTCCTCTGACCTGGAAGGTAATTTACTTTATTCTCAAGAATGGGTGTGGTTTGCCGATGCACAAGCACTCCTTCCAGGTAGGGCCTTGGGTAGCTTAGGGACGTTCTATCTAGCCATGGATGACCCTGAACTGCTGATGCCTCTGCTTCCATCTCCCAGGTGATGAAAATGGAACCATGGCCTCCGGTATGCTAGCATGCACTCCACCACCCGAGCTACATCATTGGGTCAGGCAATTCTCTAAATAACCTGCGCCCTAAAGTGAGTAGACCTCCCTCTAGCTAAAAACAGTCCACTCCTACGATTGAGGTATTAAGGGTTAGTTGTTAAAGGGCAAACAAAAACCAGGACTTTGGGGGCCTAGAAAGTTCCTTGTGGATCTGTGTGCCAGGTGGTAAGAATTTGTCGAGAGGAAAATGGGCGTGGGGGGGGGGGAACTATAGACTCTGAGAGTGGTTAAGAGATCCACTAAAATCCAAGGTGAGGCAGTAAGTAGCTGGGGGGAAAGTGGGTACGTGCACTGTTTGTTCTTCCAGGAGCCTTGCCCGGGACACGGCTGAGAGCTGTGCCCTGATTGGCTCCTGAATCCAGACAAGAGGAGACAAGTCCATGGAAAGCAGCACTTGCCCACAGTGGCTCATCCTGGGAGCCCCCATCTTCGTGGCTGATCAATGCACCTGAGAACTACCTCGCAAGAAGGTGCTAGGGAGACTGGAGAAAGGCGGGTGGGAAGAGGACTGATCCAGAGAAGGGTCTACGTTCCTGAAGGGGGTCCTGAAGACCCGAGAGCTCCCTTCAGAACCTGTAGGCACTGTCAGGGGCTTATGCCCGTGCAAACGGGGCTGAAAAGAAAAAGGAGGTGTGGCAGGGAGGGAACATGATCCATTCACTGCCTCCAGGCACTGGGGGCCATTGTGTTGGGAGTATCATGGGCCCGCTGACTGACATACTTCCTCCTGGCCCCCAGTAGCCTGGCTGCAGCCAAGTTTGAGTTAAACAGCAAACAGACAGGCCTGCTTGTAGTACTGCCCTTGCCAAAAGGCAAGAGGGCCACCCTTGGGCTTCCTAGCCCCAGGTCAGCTGCCTAAGTGCTCTGTCCTGCTTATGAAAGGGTCCCCTCTTTCTCTCTTTTTCAGCCCTGTGCTCTAATTTATCCTTCCCTTTGATAGCCAACTCCAAACACATTCCGCAGAGGCCGGGCCATCAGTGCACAAAGGCCTGTGCTCTCGGAGCTGAATGCAGCGCTTCACTCTTGGGGGGATTTCTATAGAAGGCAGAATCCACCAAACAAGCTCTTACACTTAAATCAGACAATGCCCGAGGTGGCAGCGAGGAGACCAGCGTTAATGACTCAGCGAGCAGTGCACTTCTCTGTTTAGAAGCTCTACCTCAGCATGAGAGAGCAACCTACTGCCCTTCCCAGCCTCCGCCAGATCCCTCCCCTCCTACCTAGAAAGCCAGCCGGTTGGCTCTCTGAATCCTGAGCATGGATCCCCCAGGCTCACTTCACTGAGTCCTCATTCCCTTCTCTGCCTGAGGAAAAAAAAAAAAAAAAAGAACAGAGGCATTAAGTCCTATGGGCTCCCTGTTCTCCTCTTCATTCTGAAGACAACGAAACCATGGCAACCATTCAAAGTCACAGTCAGCTGGTGATAGCCGGGACTAGAACCCTGCTCTCTCAACTCACTCCATCCCCTTCCATTCACAGGAGAACTAACACAAATAAAATGATTTGCATAAAGTACTCTAGATAATCCCTAGCACATAAATGCCTCCCAATAAATGCCGGGTGTTGTTATTTATTATAGTAACCATGGCATTGTTTTCATACAGTCCATTCATGTATCCATGGAGTGCCTGTTGTGAGGCAGGCAGTCTGCAGGTGCCTGGCCTTACTCCGTGAACATGAATATGAACATGGCACAGCTCTGTCCCCTGAAGCCTTCATGGTAGATGGGACCGTGGTGAGGCAGTAGCTGAGGGGAAGGAGAGGGTTTAGTGGAGACCATGGGTGGGATATCTGCTCCTGATGTCAGGATGCAATAAAGAGAAATTGGGATCTGAAGATGAGCCAAAGTCAACATGGGGTAGGGGAGTGGGCGTGAGGAGAAAGGAAGGATGCAGAGAGTGTCCTAGGTAAAGAGAATGCTCAAAAACACAACTGTGAATAAAGGCAAGATGGGGTGGCATCTGGGAAGGTTACCAGACATGGATTAGAACAGGGACACTCACCTCATCAATGCCACACAAAGGAAGCTGTACTTGGTCCTGAGGAGTAGAGGATAACGCAAAGACCTACTGGCTGTCCCAGGACCCCTGGTGGGAACGGGATTATAAGGGGGCACAGCAATGGCGGGGTCGGGTACCCGTTCCAGCATTTGTTCCATTCTGCCACATTCTTTGTGGTGATATTGTGTTCCCCAAAATATCGTGCACCTAATAAACCCTAATAAACGAATCTGGGGTCAGAGAACAGAACAGCCACTAGATACAGAGGCCAGAAAATGGTGGCACACACACACACACACACACCTTTAATCCTAGCATTCCAAAGGCAGAGATCCATCCAGCTCTCTGTGAGTTCAAAGTCACACTGGAAATGGCCAGGCATGGTGACACACGCCTTTAATCCTAGGAAGTGATGGCAGAAAGCAGAAAGGTATGTAAGGCATGAGGACCAGGAACTAGAGCCTGGTTAAGCTTTTAGGCTTTTGAGCAGCAGTTCAACTGAGATCCATCTGGATGAGGACTCAGAGGCTTCCAGTTTGAGGAAACAAGATTAGCTGAGGAACTGGCAAGGTGAGGTTAGATGTGGCTGGTTCTGCCTCTTTGATCTTTTAGCATTCACCCCAATACCTGGCTCTGGGTTTGTTTTTATTAATAAGACCTTCTAACAATTCATGCTACAATTCTTAGCTTCTCATCTTGAGTCACCAGATAAGACCTGCATTAACAGAACTCATGAAGGAGAAAAGAAGATGAAAGAAGGGAGCTACAGCCAATCAGAGCAGAGGAACTGAACAATGGTTTTCCCTGGTCGCTTGGATCATTACCCAAAAAGCTTGCAGCACCACGTAGTGAGATGAAGATCTTAACCACTGACCAGATATGTGACCCTGGGCAACCTCCATTTTCCCATCTGTGGAACAAGGACATTTACTAAGAAATAGGCAAGCTGCCTTGCGGTGTTCCCGTTCATGCTTCCATTACTTGAAATACATATCCTCCATGATGCTTTTGCTGTGCCCCTTAATGTTTATTAAAGCAGGAGGGATTGTTCTATTCTTCCGGCGGAGCAAACACAACTCACCAAAACCAGGTACCCTGCACCATGAAAAAAGATGCCTCCCTTCGGAGTTCTTGTCAGTCAACCCAAGAAGGAGCTGGCTCCGATACCAGCCGGAGACACCTGGTAAACTGGCAGCATATGGCTGACTCTTATCTTCAGGAACTTCAGGAACCCTTCCACAGGCTCTCTGCCCTCGGGCCTGCAGAACTCTCTCACTGGAGACCCACAGCACAGCACGTAGTCTGTATCCAATAGCTCTAGGGGCTGACTAAGGGGCAGGAGGAAGTTCCAAGGGTTTGGGGCAGGTGAACAAAAAAATAAATAAAACAAGCTAGGGTGGGAGCAGAGCAAACCTTAAGTCTGAGCTGGTTTTGGCTGGAAAATGCTCTCCCATCCATGGCTTTAGGAAACAGGCCACACGACATCCAGAGGCGCACAGCTGCACGGAACAATTCAAAAATTGCCTTGTTGGATCGCAACGTGCCAATTTTTCAAATCCAGAGCCATTTTTACTATTACAGTGTGTGCAGCCTAAGCCTGGAGAATTTTCTTCTGGGAGGGAAAATTGATGCCGGGGTTGCCATTAACCCCGATTATCACAGCACTACCCATTCCAAAACTATTCTTGGGAATCAAAGGGCCTAGAAGAAGCTATAGAGGCCCATGGTGAGGTTGGTGCCCAACATCACAGGTGCTAACGGCCAAAGTCCATTAGCCCCAAGTCTCAGAAGAGTAGGAGAGTGAGTGAGATGGAGGGGGAGAAAGAGAAGCAACATGCACAGGATCTGGGCATGTGTTTCCCCAGGAATTCCTAGGCTCTGCTTGTCGGCCTGCACACTGGACTTCACCAGGTAGTGTGGGCACTTGCAGGAACCGAACAGCAGAATGAATGTTCTGTTGAATGTTTTCATTCACATTGCTCTGTCCAACAGGAGCCACAGCCTGATAAAGGAGTGCCCTACAGGACCCAGCCTAGAGGCTACCTAGCTCATCCCCAGCCCTGTATCCAGCTGAACGGGGCCTGTGTCTCTCCCTCATCTTGAAGAACAGCAGTTGGCTCTGTCTACCCAGGAAATGTCATAAAGAAAGTAACCCAAACCAACTATGAACTCACGAGGGCCAGATAACAGCAGGTGCTGTACCTCCATCTCCCAAGCCCACCAGCCCAGCCAGAAGGCAGCAATAGCACTGGCTTCTGCAAAAGCCAAGGAACAACAGCAGCAGCTATATGGTTAAAGTCGGGGAGTGAGAGACCGAAGACAGACGCTGTGGTGACTTCTGTCAGATGCCTCAAAGTCTCAGACATTTGAACACTTGGTCCTCCGTTGGTGGCACTGTTTAGGGAGGCTTAGAAGGTGGAGCCTTGTTGGAAGAGGTGTGGCACTAAGGGTAGGCTGTGAGCATTTAATTAAACTTCCTGTCGTTTCCAGTTTCATCTCTACTTCCTTCCTGCCTGTGATTCAAAACGGAAGCTTTTGGCTTCCCGCTCCTGCTGCCTGGTTTTTGCTCTAGCATCATGGACTCTAACCTCCTGGAACCATAAGTCCAAATAAACTCCTTTTTTCCATAAGTTGCCTTGGCTGTGGTGTTCTGTCACAGCAGTGGGAAACCAATACAGCCACCCATCCGCTGATCGCATGAGCAAGACTTTCCTGTTTTCTGAGGGCATTAGCAGTAGGCGCTGGTCCTGAATCAGAAAACCCAAGGCTGACTTCTGGCTCTGCTACTTGAACCTTGGACTTGAGGCTGTCTATGAGCTTCAGTTTCTTTTCCTATTGCCTGGAAGCAAAAGCAAACATCCCACACGGTTGTTTGCGTTTGTCCACGTTGAATGAGGCGATGTAGGGAAGTGATACATAGTGCTCAGCACATTATACATACCTGTATATGGTATTGTCCCTGCCATCAAAATGGCACAGCCAGCTGTGCCCTCATATACAAAGATATTTAATAAAAAGAATTGACGAGAGGAATTTGATAGTAACCACATATGTTAAAGATACACACACACATTCTAAAATGTCTACTGTTTGTGGAATGATCCAGCCTCCTTCTGTTTAGCATAAGACCTTCCTTCAGTTTGGGTATTGTAGCTGCATTATTGGCCAGCTCTGAATGCGTTTTTAGTTTATAACAGTATCCTATAGCCCCAGATGGCCTTGAACTACAGATCTCCCTGCCTCCACCTCCAAAGTGCTGGGGTTACAGGCCTGAGCCACCCTCAGCATCAGCCTGCACTTTGTTGTTGTTTGTTTTTTGAGACAGGGTTTCTCCGTGTAGCCCTGGTTGTCTTGGAACTCACCCTGGAGACTAGGCTGGCCTTGAACTCAGAGGTCTGCCTGCTTCTGCCTACCGAGTGCTGGGATTCATATGTGCCACTAATGGCCTGGCTATCGCCTGCACTTTTTAAAAAGTTCTGCTCTCCCAACCTCCACGTCAGTTCCTTCTCCGGTATCAGGAGCATGCCACCATCTGCTACAAGGACCACATTTTCTTGTATAGTTGACTTCTAGAAGGCCTCGGTATTACTGAAGCTCTGGGCGGGCACATACTCAGGAAAGCAGTTGTCTTAGGTCTACCCTGGGGTAAAGGTGAATCAATCAGATCTTCCTGAGCCCTGCCCTCTAGGGACTGCCATGAAAGTGGAGGTAAAAGAAGTCCTAGTGATGAAGGACAGGCGCCCTGGAAGGCAGCGGGACAGATGGGGGTCACTCGGAGGAGGCCCAAGAGGGACACCCCGCGGAGTCGAACAGTAGGTGCTCCAGTGCCCACACACACTGCAAAGTTGACCTGTTTTAGTCACCTAGTGTTTAGTGCCGGAGGGGAGGGGAGGAGAACGCAGGGCTAAGTGCTGACGGGACGTCCCTGTCAACACAATGTTCCGCCTGGCCGGGCCTTCATATATAAATATATTTAATGAATTAGTTAATTAATGAGAGGAGTTTGATTGATAGATCATATGGTGCTCGCAGCAGGGTGAGTCTGACCCTGCTATCGCCGCCTAGGCTGTAATCCGTCCCCCTCATTGGTCGGGAGAGTACGGTGGCTCCAGCAATTTGCATGCATTTAATGTAGCTCTTTAATAGGATGTAATGTTAGCGAAAGCCAAAAGCGCAGCAGCTGTAACTTAAAAGACAGCCCCATTACTGCAAGCCTTATAATTAGGGTAAGAGGGAGACTCGGGCTGCCATATGTTAAACTCTTTTGAGGTTAATAGCTCTGTAAGATTTTTGCAATTTAAAAAAATTACACTTGAAGGATGATGACAAGGCTCATCAATGAGGCGACGTTGCACCGGAGGGAAGGGACAGGAAGATCCCATGGCCCCCAAGGCCCCCGTCCCCTGGGCAGGGCAAGGTGGCCCCTTTTCCCTACACAAATCACCCAGGCTCCCCTCCTTCTGCCTTCTCTGAGCTTTCTCCACCCCGGCTCCATTAGCGCAAAGCAGCGCTCTGACTTCTGGGAGTCGGATCTCTCTCTCCACCTGGCTTCCAGCGCACCCTGCTTCCGCGAGTCCTCTGCACCCGGCCCTGGGGAGAAGTTGGAGGGGAGGGGGTAAAGGCGCGCGCGCACCGAGCCGAGAGGAACGCTGCGCGTGCTTACCTCGCAAAGGCCCTGGCAACCCCAGAGCAATTACGGGTCCCTGCAGGTTACCTGGCGTTGATTGCACAGCCGGGGCCGAATCAGAGAACACGCAGCAGGCATTGCCCGGGGGTGGGGGTGGGGTACAGAGAATTTGCTTGGTAATTACCTGGCATAAGGCCTTGAGGGTGTTTGTCCCCTCGGTGCCACAGCCCTCATGGCGAAAGGGGTCGGAATTAGGGCTGGATCCAGGACCAGGGGAACTGAGCAATGCACTTAGGTCCCGGAACGTGGCTCCCTGCTCCCCAGCTATGACAGGTGACAGTAGAGGACTCTTGACTACTAGGTCCCCCAAAGAAGTCAGAGGACGTACCCTCCCAAGCCTCTGGTGCCTTCCCCAAGACTCCCTATCCAGCTGCCCAGGGGACAGGAGGTGGGGCGCCTGGGGAGCGGATCTCTCCAGGCTACAGCAGCGTGCTCCCGCACATTCCCCTCCCACTGCGAGTGCTCCTTCGCGGAGGAGCCCGGCAGAGCTGTCCGCTTAGTAAATCCTCTTCCCCCAGGAGTTCGCTCTCCAGCATCCTTCCCTTCCCCTCTCGCCACCGCGAGCGCGTGGGTGTCCGACCCAAATTTCTTGTGACTCTCCAGACAAAACAACAACAACGTGGAAGAAAAGAAATCCCTCTTACTTTTTTTTTTTTTTTTTTAAAGGGGGCCGTTGTTGGAAAATTGCAGGAGGGATAAAATTACTGCTAATTGCACAATTATCTGATTATCTCTGGTACCAAAAATAAATGAGATCTTTTCCCCCTCCCAGCCACTTACAGAAGTCTCAGGGCTGCTCTTAGAGAAGAGACAGGTCTTTCTTGTCAAAACCTGAAGGGACAAGAGATGAGGAACAGAGCTGGGAAGCAAGCGCAGAGGGCGTTGCAAAGTGAAGGGCCAAGGATACAAAGCAGGTCTCCAGAGAAGCAAGGGTTGAGGGCGGGATGAGACAGACAAGGGTAGTGAGAGTGAGGTGGCGGATAAGAGTTCTAGGGAATTCTGTAACCCAGCACTAAAACTGAGTGATCCATTAATTCAAGCACTAGTCTGGGGTTTACCGTCTGAGATCTTAGAGGCAGGACAGATATAGGTCTGTGACAAGAAGGCACATTGGGTGCCTGGACCAATCTCCATCCTTTCTAAACTCTTCCCTTGTGGGCAGAGATTGCTTCTGTTGCTAAGCTTTAAAAACTAAGTTTGAAAAAAAAAATTATTATTTTGATTTGAAGTACTACTAACTGATAGCTGCAGAAATCTGGCCCAACGGCATCAGCTAATTTCTGTGAGTGCCCCGGAATTTAAAATAATTCCCACCTGTTTTCTCTCATCAATCTCTTTCCTATCCTGTCTCTATCTCGTCCAATGACCTCAACCAAGATCCAGAAAATGAAGAGTTAAAGTCTCAGGATTCCTCCCAGGAACACCTACTGTCCCAGAAGCATGGCAATGCTTTAAGACTTTCTAGGGGAGAAGAGCCAGGGCTTGAGGGATGTCCCTACACAGGGCCAGAGACACAGCGATGGCAGAGCTGACGCTGGGTTACACGCTTTTCTTTATCTGCAGGGTTTGGGTAGGTCACTAGCCCAGCCAGGCTTTCTTTCCGCTTGGACGTAGCTCAGTCATCTGGAGCTATTTTCCCACGGGAAGGCACTTCACTTGGTGCCCCACACTGAAATGTCACTTTGAGGTCAGCAGTAACACCTCAATTCATTAACGGAAACGCCACCAGAAGGCCTTGGAAGCAGGGTCCACAGCACTTCCTGTTCTGCCTCATCACCCAGTCAGGATTCAGAAAGACTGTGGTCCTGTCTCCTCATCCTCAGGCTCCCACAGCTAGGAGAGGCAAAGATTTGGAAGTCCCACCTCCATGAACCCCCGAGAGCACCCTGCAAGGTTGAGGACCTGGGCAGCTTCCCAGACACTGGTTGGCAGTCTAAGCCACTGCTCCGCTCCACAATCGCCCTGTCCCCATCATGTGCCCTCCTGCAGAGCAGCGATGGCTGCTTCAGAATTAACATCCACAGATCAATCTCTGGGCGATTACTGGCCTTGTGCAGCCAGCAGAGCTCATTCCTGAGGCATGTGGAGACGCATGCAAGGACATAGGTTCCCTTCATTATAACAGCTAGGCCCTAGGTGGGAGCAACCCAGGGCCAGAGACTCTCGGGACTGGGAGCCGGAGACATTTGTGAACACAGGGCTCTGAACTGAGGTTGTGTGCGGAAGACGAAAGCCAATCGTCCAAGAGTGGTGCTCAAAAGAGGAGAGGCTTGGCCAGGCCTCTTTACCCGTCTAACCAGCTCCCACCCACCTCCCTCCTACACTGGAGGAAGCCCACTGGAGACAAGTGAAGGAAAAGTAAACAAACTGACTTTTTCCCACCAGATTCTCCTTAATGGGAAGTCCCTTGGGCAGAAGAGGTCAGTGCCCAGTCAAGCAGGATGTGTGGGACCAGAGTATAGCTTAGGGCTATCTCCTGACAGACGCTTCCTTAATGAGGCCTTAGACTGGGAGGAAACTCCTTAAGGCTCACGCCCTCACTTCCCCCGATGCTGGAAACCCAAAGACACACTCAGTCTTTGAGGAGCATATCGCCTTGTAGAAATGACATGTAAGTGCCCACGCCCACTAGATTTGATGGCGATTAGACATCTTGAAGTTCAGCGCTCCAGGACCAGAGAGGGATGTGACTTGAGCCAGATCACCCAGCGTGCTAGCGGCAGAGGACCAAGTTATTGTCTAACCAGGTGTCCTGACTCTCAGCCCCACCCCGACATGAATGCAGTATGTGCCACCCTGTCAGCAGGCCTGGGCAGGGTACCTGGCAGTCCTGACCTTCGACCCCTTCCTCGTCTGCGTCTTTCATGTGTTTCTAGTGCCTTACGATCAG
This sequence comes from Peromyscus leucopus, assembly GCF_004664715.2. NCBI lineage: Eukaryota > Metazoa > Chordata > Mammalia > Rodentia > Cricetidae > Peromyscus > Peromyscus leucopus. The sequence continues at coordinate 25,820,664 of NC_051069.1, read as the reverse complement.
TAACTACCCTGTCATCTTTCCTGCCAAAACTAAGTTTTGAGGAGAAACTGATCCCACTGAAGTTATTCACCTGAAAGAGAAACTTCCTGCCCCGCTGCACCGTCTGTTGTCCTAGAAGAGAGCTGTGGGATGGATGGATGGATGGAGATGAGCTAGGGACAGGGAGAGAGAGGGGCAAGTCAGGACAGAGGGTGTATTAGTGACTTCTCCGCTGCTGTGACAAAATACTCTAACAGAAGCAACTCAGGGAGAAACAGGTTCACCAGGGCTTACTGTTCCAGAGAGATCAGAGTTCACCACGGCAGGAAAGCCATGGGGAAGCAGGGTACCAGGAACAGGAAGTCAGCTGGTCTTATTTTCCAACCCCCTTGCTCTACTCCTCATCCTGCACAGCACATGGTCACATGTTGAGTATGCAGCTGAGTTATTCATCATGGTGGTGGTGGTGGTGGTGGTGGTGGTGATGGTGGTGGTGTGTGTGTGTGTCACCACTATTGTACTTTCTAGAAAGCAAGTACATCCTGTGAGGGGTTTGTGTATCCTCCTCGGTACCTAGAATACCGGTAGCACACAGCAGATGCTCAACAAATATTAGATAGGTGCCTTAGTCATTTTTTTTTATTGCTGTGGTGAAAAATCATGGCCAAGGCAAAGTCATAAAAGGAAACATTTAGCCAAGCATGGTGGCACATGCCTTAAAGTCCAGCCCTCGGGAGGCAGAAGCAGGCAGAGAGTCCTAGGACAGTCAGAACTACATAGAGAGATCCTATCTAAAAAAAGAAAAAAAGAGAAAGAAAATAAAAGAAAATGTTTAATTTGAGGGCTCACTGTTCCAGAGGGCTAGCATCTATGAATAACATGATGGGCACACAGGCAGGCATGGCTCTGGAGCAGTAACTGAAAGCTTACACCTGATCCACAAGCACCAGACAGACAGACACACACAGAGCTAATGGGGAGTTCTGTGTGCTACTTTTGAAACCTCAAAGCCCTCCCCCAGTGACACACCCTTTCCAACAAGGCCACACCTCTTAATCCTTCCAAGGCAGTTCTACCAACTGGGGATCAAGCACTCAAATATACTAACCTATGGGGGCCAGTCTCATTCAAACCATCACAGGAGGTAAAGGCATGAATTAAGCAGTGAATTGAGAAAGCAGAGAGAGAGAGACCATGAGTATAAACTGACTTAGAACCATCACTTTGCAATGAGGAAAACGGAGGCAAGAAAACACAAGACCGGTCTTGTGGGAGTGGCATTCGAGCTAGGATTTTCTTCCCTTCTCTCTATACTTTTCTTAAACATGCTCATATTATACAGTTATTCACTTATTTATTCAGAAAATATATATTGAGCACTCATTACCAGTCACCATACAAAAATACATTTAAAATTACTATCAGGGTTTAAATTATCAGAAGAATCATGATGGAGAGAATAACTAGATTTTTTTGTTTTTGTTTTTGTTATTTGTTTTGTTCTGATGTCTGATGAGACAAGGTTTTGCTATGTGGCTCAGGCGGGCCTGGAACTCAAAAGCATCCATCCTCAGCCTCCCAAACGCTGGGATTAGGGCCAGCCGCTAGCACATTCAGCCGCCGTTATCACTCGCTATGATAATACTGAGCACTGAGCTCCAGGTACGTCATGAAGCCCTTTACGCCCTGGCCTCTTCTCAGCAGCTAAGCATAGTTCTTCCTTTACACCCATTTTACAGACATGAGGTTAGAGCTCACGTTGGGTTAAGCAGCTGCCTTAGTTACAACCGTGGAGAATGGCGGGGGCCAGAGGCATTCCTTTGGCCTCGACTTTTGTGCTAAGTTTCTTTATCTCATTTCCCGCCCCCTCCCCCACTCCTTGTGTTTCATTCCCATCTCTGGAACCAAACAAAAGGCCCAACCAAGGCGGCAGAGGAGACAGTCAAGGTCACCGGGCACCAAGCCCTTTCGAGTCTGCATGCTCCTGCTGCTCCACAGACCCCCTTGCGGCTCCAGCTCCTCAAGCCATCCATCCGTTCCTCTAATCCGAGCCCCACACCCTGAGCACTGTGCACCACGGCTGGTGTGATTCACTGCACCAAGATGGGTCCCTAGGAAAGAGGGCTCGTAAAACCTTACGGCAGTTTTATAATGTATTTTTAGCTTTTACAGGCGTGCCGGGCAGCTGAGGCTGCAAACAGCCAACTGCCTTTGGGTGGAGGGGTAGGTGGCTCCCGGACTCAGACTTGGTGGGGGCCACTGTGGGAAGGACATGATCATGTAGCTGCCTTCATGGAGAACTCAAAACAGGAAGTGACTGTTTCTTCAGCCCTTCATGGTTTAAAAAGCCCCATTGCCCTTTCCTGATTAACAGATGAATTGATCTCAGACGTGTCTCGGCCTCAGACAGTGCAGTTTCCACAGAGAGTGAGGACCAAGCCAGGACTCAGATTTGTATGCTCCTTCCTTGAATGAAACTGAGGACATGACTGCTCGTAGAAATGCTTGAGGAGAAGGTTTTTAGTGTAGATACGAGGGAGAGAATAGCTCAAGGCGTCTGGGAGAGCCCAGACTGAACAGGGACACGAGAGGAGAGGGGTAGATAGAGGAAAAGAAGAAAGAGAGAAAGGAAGAGAGAGAGAGACAGATAGAGAGAGACAGAGAGAGAAAGAAGGAGGAGAAGGAGAAGGAAGAGGAGGAGGAAACAAGTGAACAGGGAGGACCAGGGACCAAGCGGCCAAGAGCGCACATGTATATAGAGATCTGGAGCTGGAGGCGGGGGAGTGGAGCTCAGCCCCTGGGCTGGAAAGGTTTAGTGTAAAGGGCAGGGTGAGAGTCCTAGGAGGAGCCACAGGTGCTGGATGAGTCTTGTCCCACATTCCTTTGGGACCTGACATCCCTGAACCCAGGTTTGGAGCTTTGCTCCCAGGAGCCGCCTGCCTTGTACCAGCTCTTAGTGCCCTCAACTGCACCTGTCACGGAGATAGCTCTCAGGTGTGAGAAAGGCACACAAGGACTTTGATGGCGCCCTTTGTGGAATTTCAGTTCAGGCTCCACCTACCACCAACACATCCCAGGACAATCTGGGAGCGTATGTCTGCTATTAAGAACCCCAAGGCTAAGAGAAGAGATTCCATCTCTGTCTCTCTGTCTCTGTCTCTCTCTGTCTCTCTCTGTCTCTCTCTCTCTCTCTCTCTCTCTCTCTCTCTCTCTCTCTCTCTCTGTCTCTCTCTCTCTGTCTCTCTCTGTCCCAGCTCAACTCCTTCCCTTTCCCCTTTCCCACTCCCCCCACCCTCTGACGCCCACTCTGCCTACCTCCCCTACCCATCACTTCCCACCCACAGCCCATGTCAGCACTGACCACGCTAGCCTCCTGGCTGTTATAACAGACACCCCCCCCCCTTCCTTATTGGGATGGCGCCTGCATTCCTAATCTAAAATAAGCAAAGTGGGTCTTGCCATCCTTATCTTACTGATGTAGAATGGGATCGGAGAGCTCACAGAGCTTGAGCCATTTGGGGGAGGGGGGGGGAGTGAAAAAGCTAGCCACTGACAAAACAGAATCCGGGTCAGGTGTCGTGACTCAACAACAGGCCTCTTTCCCTTCTTTTAGGGGCAGGCTGCTTCTTGCTGGTCAGTCTGACAGTGTTTCAGTGAGTTTCCCACCTTCTCCCTTCCTGAATTTCTTAGCTACCATGGCCTTAATTGACCAGAGCTCAGGACTTTTCGAGCAAGTGCGTGGGTGGCTCTCCTTAGTTATGCAGGTCTCACCATGCCACCACCTCCCCTGGGGAATACCGTCAGCATCTCTCAGATCTCACTTGGGCCCGAGCTAACACCAGGTCAATTCTCCAAGAGCCAGAAGCTCTTCTCTTTGCATCCGTCACTCGTTTCAGGAGATAGCCTAAGGTCCTCACTGGTTTTAGGTCAACTTGATACAAGCTAGAGTCAGCTGGAGGGAGGGAAATTCAATTGAGAAAATGCCTCTATAAGATCCCGCTGTAGGGCATTTTCTTAATTAGTTATTCCTTGGGAAGGGTCCAGCTCATTTTGGGTAACATTGTCCTTGGGCTGGTGGTCCTGGGTTCTACAAGAAAGCAGGCTGAGCAAGCCATGTGAGCAAGACAGTAAGCAGCACACCGCCACCCCCCCCCCATGGCCTCTGCATCAGCTCCTGCCTCGAGGCTCCTTCCTGTTGTTCCAGGTTCCTGTTTGAGTTCCTGTCCTGACTTCCTTCAATAATAAATAGTGATAGGAAAGTCTAAGTCAAAAAAACTCTTTCCTCCCCAACTTCCTTTTGGGTCATGGTGTTTCATCACAGCAATAGAAACCCTCAGACACCTGGGAATTATTTGCCTGGGACCTCGGCTGCTGAAATAGCACGTTAGCCCATGGAGGAGCACACCCAGTGTACCTTAGACTCATCTTTCCCTGGATATTTTCCCAGCGAGGCTTCCCCAGGTGTGATTTTCTCACAGCACTGGCTCTCTTGGTATAGGAATCCTATTCTAATCTGGACCTCCTGACCTTAGATCCTCCTTTTCCACTGTGGTTTGAGACTACCAGTACCCCAGTCACTACCATCTCTAGGGTACAACCCACCCTTTATCCACACAGGCTGCATCTCTGCCTGGGAGGGCATTCCTGGAACTGTTAAGCTAAGCACATGTCTCCGTATCTGTCAAGGCACAGTCCAGCTGTTACCCCTCTGCAAAGCCTTTCCCTATACACATCCATCCCTTCCACCAAAGGAACACAACACTTCTCTACATAGCCCTCTCTGACCCTAATTTACAAATTAGCCGGGGGTTGGAGATGGGGTGGGGAGATAGCTCAGAGGGTAGTATGCTTGCCATTCATGTATGAGGACCCAAGTTCAGGTGCCCAGCATCCTTGAAAAAGCCAGTAGGGGCTGTGTACTTCTGTAATTCAAGTGCCGGAGAAGTGGAGACAGGCAGGTATCTGGAGTGCACTGGCCATCCATTCTAGCTAGTCAGTGAGCTCTACGTTTGGCGAGAGACCTTTTCTCAAAAAAAAAAAAAAAATAATAAGATAGAGAAGCAACTGAAGAGAACATCTGATGTTGACCTCTGGCCTCCACCTACCTACCTGTACATTATCTCTCTCTTTCTCTTTCTCTCTCTCTCTCTCTCTCTCTCTCTCTCTCTCTCTCTCTCTCTCCATCCCTCCCTCCATCCCTCATACACATGCATGAACACATGCACACATACAAACACACAAAAATTAGCTGGATCTGAAAGTATTTTAGAAAAAAGAAGCCATTCTTTTACAAGGCCTTTCACAGGACATAGTCCACTGTGCATGCTCCATGAGCCTCACTGAATCTGTAAACACATGGACTGATGAACAACTGGCCCTGTGCACACGAAAAGAGCAGAAAGTCGCACAACCACCAGTCTTAATGGCTGGATAAGACATGGGGAGTGCACACTGTTATAGTTTGAATGTGAAATGTCCCCCATAAGCTTACAGATTTGAACACTTGGTCCTCAACTGATGTTGTCACTTTGGAAGGTCGTGGACTCTTTCAAAAGTGGAGCCTTGTTTGTGGACGGGCACCCAGGAGGGTGGGACCTCGAGGTTTTCTTGTCTGGCCCGACTTCCTGTCTTCTCTCTGCTTCCTGACTGCAGATGCATGTGACCCAGGGCCTTACATTCCCAGCCCTGCGTCTTCCCTGCTATCATGGACTGTGACCCCCTTGAACTGTGAGCCAGTTAAATCCCTCCACCCTTAAACTGCTTCCTGTCCCATCCTTGATCATAGCCACAAGAACAGTAGCCTATACAATACAAAGGAACACTATTTCGTCTTCCAAAGCAAGATGACAGCAGCTGGGATGGACCAGGAGGAGATTATGCTGAGGGAATAAGCAGGATACGGGAGAATAAACTGTGAAAGTCTACATCTATGAGGTACCTAAAGTAGCCAAATTCACAGAGACAGAGTAGAAATGTTATCTTCAGAACGGGAGACATATGTGGAAAGGCTGTGCCTAATGGGGACACAGTTTCTGTTTGAAAAGATGACAAAAGTCTGGAGATAAATGGTGGTGATGGCCATCCCACACCATAAATGTCCTGATTGCCATGGGAAAAGACCACATGAAGGGCTCAGGATGGAACACTTTATGCAGTATGCATTCTGCTACAATCTAGACATTCAAAAGTACATCCTCTCATTGGTCTTTGGAAGGTGTGAGGGTGTACCTTCCCAATACAGCCACTGAGAAGTCACATGACCTCTGTCTCACAGAACAGTGTCTGAGAGATTCACACATGCACACATTTTTTTATTCTTTAACATGCACAAAAGCACAGCTGTGTGTTGACCTGCAAGCTTTGCATTTCTGGGCTGCCCTGCCCTGTGTATGCCCATGTCCTTTCATCCATGAGGATGCTGAAAAATCAACATGACAGCAGCATTCTCGTCCAGAACCTTGAACTCTTAGCAGGACCTCCTTGCATGTATCCTTGGCAACCCTACAGTGGGAGGTGAAGGGAAGCAGGTAAGTCTCTTGCACAGCAAAAGAGGGCCACTGTGATGGGTCTCTTTGTCTGGGACAAGCTAAGCAGTGGAAAGATGTTCAGGCTGGACCATAAATGCAACTAATTATGAGGAACGTTTATCAGGTGCAGTTTCTGCCAGGTAAGCCTGACTCTTGAGAATTCCGTATATTCCTGGAGGACCCATTTAGTGAGCTGCTAGTATTTGCACTTTCTTGACTGTAGGGTGTGGGGTCCTCGGCAGTGCCTACAGCTTAGAAGGGCATCTGACAACTAACTGGGACACAGGGCAAATCAAAGTGTCAAAAGATGCATCCCAAATGCTGTAAGAGTTCAACAGGGTTAGCAAGATGCTCAAACCCTGGCACCCTCTCCAGCCAGGCAGCCCATCAGCCTGAATAGCCTGGGGATGGTACTTCCAGGAGCATTTGGAGCAGATTGAATCTGTGACAGGAACCATTATTCTTCTGAAACAGACAAGGCTGCAGCCACAGGCTGACTACTCCTGCCCAGGCAGGCAGCTGGGGTTTGGTAAAGAAAGAAGACACCGATGTCCTAGCCAGTATGGAAAACATTCACAGGCTGGACAGAAACTGTCCAGCATTAAAAAAAGGTCTGGGTCCAGGCTCAGCTCTTTTACTTCAGAACTGTGTGACTTGAAGAGAAATGTTCAGGCTCTCTGTTCAGGCCTTAGGTTCTCCATCTACAACATGAGGATGACAAGCCTCCCACCAAAAGGTTGGCATAATGACAAAACAAAGTGGTGGGGGGAAGCTGCATGCAGTGGTGCATGCCTGACCCCAGCGCTGGAATGGTTGAGGCAAGAGGGTCCATCATGAGTTCAAAGCCACCCTGGTCTACAATCCAGACCATTTCTGAAAGAATGAAAGGAAGGGGCTGGGAAGACGGTTCAGTCAATAGAGTGCTTACTGTGAAAGCCTGAGGACCTGGCTTCAGTCTTCAACACTTACAGGAAGAGTCCAGCATGACGGTGTGCTCTTAAAATCCCGGTGCTGGAGAGGCAGAGGCAGGCCAAGGGCTTGATGGGCAACCAGCTTAGCCTAACCAGTGAGCCCCAGGTCCCAGTGAGGGAGCCTGTCTCATAAAATCAAGGTAAGAGAGCACCTGAGGAGCAGCACCGGAAGTTGACCTCTGCCTCCCCTCCACCCCATCCCAGGCCTGCGCACACACAGACCGACAGACACCCAAAGACAGAAGGGAGGATAAAAGGAAGTCAGGGAAGAAAAGAAAAGAAAGACAGGGAGGGAGGGAGGGAGAGAGGGAGGGAGGGAGAGAGGGAGAAAAAGAGAGAGAGAAGACTTTGACAAAGACTTTTGGCGTAATGAGTGCTCAGCCAATGACATCTGGGTTCAGTGGTGTTACTAGGTGTTATTAGTACTGTTATTATCTCTAAGACTTGTATGGGTGTTCCACTGAATCATTGGTTGATTTATTTGGTGTCCAAGTAGATCATATGGACTTAGAAATCTCGGCATGCCTCTAGGAAATGCCCTATTTCTGAGCTTGGTACTTTGGTGAGGTCGCCTCACGATCATGGATGTCACTGGCCCTTGATCCAGGCCTGATATGAGAATTAAATGAGCATCTAACAAAGACTGGCATGGAAGAATGGGGTTGTGGAATAAAAATAAGGAACAGATTGGGAATAGTGGTACATGCCTGTCACCTCAGCACTAGGGAAGTAGAGGCAGGAGGATCAAGAATGCAGGGTCGTCCTTAGCTGTGTAGTGAGTTCAAGGACACCCTGGGCTACACAAGGCCCTATCTTAGAAGAAGAAGAGGAGGTGGAGAAAGAAGAGGAGGGGGAGGAGGAGGAGGAGGAGAAGGAGGAGGAGGAAGAGGAGGAGAGGGAGGAGGAGGAAGAGGAGGAGAGGGAGGAAGAAGGAAGGAAGGAAGGAAGGAAGGAAGGAAGGAAGGAAGGAAGGAAGGAAGGAAGGAAGGAAGGAAGGAAGGAAGGAAGGAAGGAAGGAAAAAAGGGTAAAAGAAAAGGAAATAAAGAATTAAGATTTGCCGGGCGGTGGCGGTGGCGGTGGCGGCGGCGGCGGCGGCGGCGGCGGCGGCGGCGGCGGCCGGCGGCGGCGGCGGTGCACGCCTTTAATCCCAGCACTCGGGAGGCAGAGGCAGGCGGATCTCTGTGAGTTCGAGGCCAGCCTGGGCTACAGAGTGAGTTCCAGGAAAGGCGCCAAAGCTACACAGAGAAACCCTGTCTCGAAAAACCAAAAAAAAAAAAAAAAAAAAAAAAAAAAAAAGAATTAAGATTCTGCAGGGAAACCTTGGTTGGACCCCCAGTACTAACTGCTCTTAACAGCATGACCTTGAACCACTTGTCAAAGCTCTCTGTCGGGGAGTTGTTGTAGGCTCAGGGAAGGGTGTAGACGCAGAGCACATGGGAAGCCCTCAGCAATCAGTCAGTGTTGTACTCATGCTCTCAGTCTTTGGTATGAAGTCCTGTATCAGTGTGAGCTACATAGTTGGCCCTGGACTAGAACCAGAAAATCAAAGTGGCAAGAAATAATATGAGATACTCTGCCTCAAAAACACACATAATAATAACAAATAAGACATAAAGAAAATAAATTTTAAAAGAATAACAAATGAAAGAATAAAGGTGTGCTTTAACAGTATAGTTCACCTTTAATTTGCAGAAAAAATATAAGACAAACGTATTCTTTCGTATATAGACATGGAAATTTGTTTTAGAGACTAGTTAGTGAGACCTCGCTGAGGAAATAGAATTTGAGCCTTTTTTTCACCTTAAACTCCTCTGTACTATGATTTTCTTTTTCTCAAATAAATATGGTTTCTTCTCATAACTTAAAGCCAAAGCAGTCTTTTTCTGAAATTTATTGATTCTTAGTAAATTGCCTAGAGCTTCAAGTACTATGGTTTTTTTGTTTGTTTGTTTGTTTGTTTTTTGTTTTTTGTTTTTTGTTGTTGTTGTTTTCTTGACTTTAAAGTCAAAATGTACAGGCATATGCCACTGCCCTTTTATTGACCTTGGTTTTTCCATCTGGAAAATGGGAAAATCCTTTCCTTTCACTCCCTAGCTTTACAAGGCTCTATGGCAGTGGTCCTCAACCTGTGTGTCTCAACCCCTTTGGCAAACTCTGTCTCCAAAAATATTTACATTATGATTCATAACACTAGCATAATTACAGTTCCGAAGTAGCAACAAAAATAATTTTATGGTTGTGGGGGGGGGGAGGTCACCACAACATGAGGAACTGTATTCAAGGGCTGTGGTGTTAGGAGGGTTGAGAATCACTGCTCGGGGGGACACCCATGAAGAAAAAAAAAATGAAGACAAAAAGTACTGAAACCAATATCACCTCAAACATCAAAGCAGGAGCACCCATGCCTGTCTGAGGTACACTGTGGCTCCTGAGAGTCCATTCATGGTATATTTGAACATTTGAACTGCTTGGAGACTGCATAAGCCAAGCCTCCTCTGCAACTATAAAGACTTCCGGAAGAACTGGATCCATGACACGGTAGACCTGTGTTCAAGGACTATAGACTGGGAGCCACCCTCCAAATGGCCCCTTCTTACCCTACTGACCCTACCATTGCAAGAGGAGCCAGGTTGGAACCCAGGCTTGGAAAGCACCTGGCGCCCCAGCCCTCCCCCGGCCCTCCTCCTCCCCCTCCTTAGCCCGGGCCCCTCTGGAAGGCAGTTGCTCTCTCCCAGCCTGGCTGCCCTGTCCCCTTGCTTCCCCTAGAGCAGCAGCTGCTTGGCAGTCACACCATGTCACTTCTGCCTGCCCCCATTAGGAAAAGTCTCCTTTTGACCTCTCTTTGTGCCACTCAGTTGCCTTTCTAGGAGGAGGGAGGGAGAGGGAAGGAAGAGAGAGACATCTCAGCATTTACCTAATTAGCAGTAATTAGAAGGCAGGGCCCTGGTGCGCTCCTCACAGCTGCTCGGAAGGACAGAGCCAGAAGCAAGCAGCATACACTGGCTGACAGAGCCCAGGCTACCCTCCCTCTCTCCTGCCATATCATTCCTTGGGGAAAGACGTTCATCTTTGTCCCCAACGTCATTTGCCCCAGGTGTTTCTTCTAGGTGAGTAGATTTGGGATATTGAGTCTCAGCCCCCAAAACAGTAGCCTTGAAATAAGTCAGCCAAACCTCATGGGGGCCATGGCCAGATGGGCCTGCCAAATAAAACACTGGTTCCCATGGCAACCCAAACCACACCCACAAGAGAGGGTGGTTGTCATTAATGGGTCTATCTATATGCAGCCTTCCTAGAGCCCCAAGATCCGCCCCAAGAGTTAAGCCAGCATCGAGGACAGAGCTCTGCAAAGCCAACCAATTGGAGCCTGATGGCATCCTCTCTCATTTGGGTCACAGTTCCTTTTCAGGCGTTCTGAGCCCAGACCAGAGGGTCTAGAATCACAAGATTACCTCAGATCTGCTGGCATCTCAAATGGTCAGCACATCCATACCTCCTGGGGCTCTCACCTCAGCAGGCAGAGTGGAATAGAGAGGCTGCTTTTATTAGGAGCACGGCCTGCCCTGACCCCAACATCAGGCACCAGCTGTTTGGTACTGTCCATCCTGTTGTTGCTTATTAATGATTCTGATTAACCTCTACAGAGATCCATTATCTCTAAGCCAGGGAAGATACTATTAATTCCCATCTGTGCCGGATTACTTACAGTTAGTGGTTGGTACTTTTCCATGGTCTCACAACACATCTTAATCAGATGGTGAGTGGGTTTAATTAGCCGAAGTATAGGTTTTATTTTTTTTATTCATATAACTACTTAATCTAATGGAAGCCTATTATCTGTGGCTTTTTCCCCATGCATAATTATTGCTGTTTTTAATTGATGGTGCATCAGGGGTTGAGGCTACAATATGGCAGCTGGAATGAGAAGTCGCCTTTCCCCCACAGAATGAAGGTTGAGAAAATGAGTTGTCAGGGAAGCATCAGATCTCTTGTTTTCATTGAGATGTGGGCTCCCATGTGGAAGCTGCCCAGCTCCTGCCAAAAGAAAGAAACTGTGGCACTCAGCTGGTCGACCTCTGGGTTTCGCTGCTTCGCAATGCCCTTCAGGAGCCCTGGGGTTGGAGCCAAATCAGAACGGCAGGGAGAGAGAGCTGTTTGTCAGTCCAGCCAGATCATAAGCAACCTAGGGCAGGGACTGGGTCTTTCTCTTGTTCTGATCACGCCATCCCACAAGTCGTGCCTGGATGGACTCTGGATCCTTGGGTGTGTTCCACTCTTGTGCTGTAGAGTAAACCCAGAGCCCAGACAGAGTGAGGAGGCCAGGACTCTCTCAAAGAGTTCACCTTGTCTTCAAGGTGAACATAACTCGGAGCTGGGCGGTAGTGGCGTATGCCTTTAATCCAGCACTCAGGAGGCAGAGGCAGGTGGATCTCTGTGAGTTCAAGGACAGCCTGGTTTACAGAGGGAATTCCAGAAATCCAGGGCTACAGAGAGAAATCCTATCTCAAAAAAAAAAAAAAAAAAAAACCACCAAAACCAAAAACCAAAACGAAACATCAACAACAAAAACAAACAAAAACAAAACAAAAAGACAAAAATGAAACCATTTAGAAGATAACTTGGAAACTTTCCCTGCAGAGAGCAATCCCCTTCCAAACCCAGGCAGTGACTTTCTTCTAGCCGTCCTCTACACTCTAGGCTGTCCCCACTGTTCCTTCTTACATCAAAGACCCTGATGCCCAGCGGGACAAACACCAACCCCCCAGTGACCATCTGAGACAAAGTCAGATCTCTAAGAACAAGGATCCATTTGCCGGGAATCCTAAGAGTAGGAAATGATGCTGGCCAGAAGCACAGCGTGTCAATTTTCTAATAACTTTGAAGGCCTGGAACTTTCCTACTCATCAGCAACTTTGAGCAAAGCTCCCAGACGGACAAGAATGAAAGGATTCTAGAACTTTTGGTCAAATTTCAGAGATCACTAGCCTAAGCAGGCCAGGGAGCTTTCCTCTCCTCTGGTGAAGAGAGGTCGGCGCTCGGAGAATTCCCCCTCCCCCACTGTCCCTTTTGCCTCCAGCTCCCTCCAGACCCTGAGCCCCAGTGGGAGGGAATCTGCATGACTGGGTTCAAAGGCTTACTTCCCCTCTCTGTCTTTTTCTGTTAGATAACGTGGCACAGAAAGGAGGCCACGAAGGAAAGATGCCAGGGCTTTTCTGGTTCAACTGCCTTCTCCCGGACAACCTGAGCTTCTGAAGCAAGAAGAGAGGACTACCACCTCACCCCACAGCCACGGTAGACTATTGTTGTCGACAGTGTTGGGTTTATTCCTTCTTTCCCATTTTGCAAAAATATTTGCACAGAGACTTCTGAGCCTGACCCACGGTCAGCAGCAGACAGGAGGCCCGGATTCCCCTTGCAGCATTTTACAGGGTGACGGATCAGATAATGTACACTTAGCGAGTGCACAAATAATGTGAATCAGGGTTGGCATAGTGCAGTGAGGTGTAAAAAAAGCAATTTGAATTGTTCTAGGGAAACGCTACAGCCGCTCTGACATGCTTGCTCACCAGCACGCTGCCCTGTGCCCCTCCAGACGGCTGAGCTCCCGGCTCTGGCTGGAATGGCAACCAGGCTGCCTAGTGCTGCTGGCCCCTGAAGCTGCCCCGGGGATGGAGAGATAGGAGAGGACACATGTCCCTGAATGACACCAGAGCTCTGCTTCCCACTGGAGAGGATGACTCCATCCACTGATCTGTTCAGACTCTCCAGGGAGGAGAGAGGAAAAGATGAGAAAATGAAGCCTATGTCTTTGGACATGACCACACATTAGCAGGGGCATCTGCTCTGTATGCTTATCTACTTGAGAAGTGTGCTCTGGTCTCTTTGGACTTTTGAAAGTCATCCAGTCTGTCCCCCTGCCTCCACACAGCACTCTTGTGCTGCCTCTCCCACACAACAAATGAGTTTCAGGTTTGTTTCAGACTCTCCAAGGGAAGGAGATTTCTCATCTTCTCTTGTCTCCTCTTCCAGTGTCTAGCTCACCACACCCACCCTCAGGAAGTTCTTACCACTCAGCTGAAATGCAGTGCCTCAGGCAGCCTTCAGTTCGCACATTGTGAGGAGGTGTGGAGACAATGGACAAGCTCATCCATGCACCGTGCTTTTATGTGCCTAAGTGGTGACCTAGACACAGAGTCAGGCGCCGACTCCCCAGATGAGGGGTGGTGATGTGAGCAGGTAGCCAGCCCATCTCTCAAGTCAGCGTCCCTGCCCCTAACTGGCCTCTCCACTCAGGATGAGCCATGAGCTTGCTTTGTCTGGCTCCCACCACCTGATGACATGCTGCAAAGGGACTGTGCAGGTCTCCTTATGCAGGCTCCCTCAGCCGCTGCCCTTTTGAGCTCCTCCTTTCTCAGTGTGGCTTGTATGAGGTTTCTTGTCCAGCTCAGGAGACAGGGCTGTTTATCACTGTGCTACCTGCCCAGCAGGCCTACCTTGCAAAGCCAGGACTTTCTGCAATCATCTCAGACCTGGCTCCTCCTTCTCCTGCCCCCTGTCCTCACCGGCTCTCCAAGGAACCAAAGTTACCCACACAGAAGATGGTCAATAAAATGGTTTGGACTTATTTTCCAGTAACCAGAGCAGACATGGACACTCTCCTCCATCAAGTCCCTTCATCAAATCAAGCTCCATACCCAAAGCTCAGCATCTGGGTATTTTCCAGGACCTGGTCATAGGGAAAGTGGTAGGAGATCTTTTGATTGTCTCAAATGAAAGCCGATTATGGGGAGAGAAGGAGTTTTCTGCTGGCTTGGGAAGCTGAGAGGTTCGGGATAATGGATGGCCAGCCTGCTGCCTGCCCACCTGCATTACTGACCTCATAGTGGTCAGGCAGGGAGCCCAGTGCAGATTAAGAACACAAACAAATGGGAAGACAGGACAGGCCTGGGGACAGGCAGCCTGCTGAGAGACTGGCTAAGGACTCCAGATTTTTTTTTCTTCCCCATAAAATCTGGGGACACATTTCCATGTTGTCTTTGCATAAATTTGTGTGCTGATTTGCATACATTTGCATTTTTGCCTTCAAAACACCCAAACTCCCAGAATATAAAATAAAATGCAATTAATTAATTAATTGGTATGATGGATGACAGGGGTAGCCACATGGGACTAGTAAGGGCCCTGATCAAGGGACAGATTTTCTGGGTTGTCCCCCTAAGCCATGGTGGATCTAGGGACATGGTGCAACATGTTCTGAAGTTGTCTGTCTCCTCCATTAGACAGTGGGCCCTGGAGAACAGAAGCAGACAGAGTTCTTTGATCTCCATATCCCTGGGCCCCGGCACCAGCTCCTCACGTGTGAGACTGTTAATCACTATTTGGAGAATAAGCAAGTCAATGACTTAGCAAGTTATTGGCTGTGCTCTAAACTTAGGGTCCCAGCACAGGTCAGACCCCCAGAGCCCAACAAGACAAGGTTCAGACAGTCCCACAGTGGGAAGCCCTGCTGAATGAGGGCGTGTGTCTATTCATGCCTGATGGACTGGAGACCCAGAAAGACACTGAGGGATGCCCAGCCTAAGGACGGGTGTTCTCGGACTTGGTTAAGTCTGAACTGAGAAGAGGACCAGGACCACAGCATGGCAGGAATGAGAGAGGAAAGGAGGGGCTGTGAAATCTTTTCTCCATTGGCCCAAACCAGGAGGATCAATGGCCCTCTGAGCCTGGAGAGGGCTGAAGAAACGGCCTTCATGTCCTCTTTCCATGCCTAGTACAGGGCCATGCACAGAAAGACATATCCTCAAACTTACCAAAGTACCTTATACGCAATACCCAATAAGTATTGACTAACTCTTCCCAGGTTCTGCTCCTCACTGATCAACACCACATCTCCTCCAGGAAGAAGAACACCTGTTTTCTGACGACCCCAAGAAAGCCACCAATTGGTAGCTGACATCTATTCCATTTGTATGATGGTGCAAGCCATTTATTCTTTGAAATAGGAAGCTCCATTAAACCCCACTTGTTACTTCACATCTGCCCTCACCCCAAACTCGGACCTCATCAAGAATCATTACTCTTCATCTTGCATACATCTCCCCTCTGCTAACTCATGGAGACATGGTGGAATAAAGTGAAAGGATTCTGGAGCTGTGTGTTCAGGTTGGAGTCCTCACTCCATATATGAGATATGAATGGTTGTTGTGAAGATTAACTGAAATATGTACAAAGGGTGCTTACAGCAGGTCATGGCATACAGCAATTGCTGCCCAACTAGTTAGTTAGTACTTCTTATTACAAGAAGCATTGTATCTAACAACTCCTCGCCTTGGCTCCATAGCAACAGACAAAAGTCAGGTGACCCAAAGCAATGGAGAGATGGAAGGAACATGTCACTAAAATGACACCTTGGTATACAAATGGAAAATTTAGCAGTTTTCTCTTCACTGTACAACTTCCAAATATAGACTCCAAAGTTAATGCTTAGATTGAACTGCTTGGGTACAGAAGTAAAAGGTCCATGGAAGTCACACAAGCATCTTGGGCAGGCTGGCACAGGTCTCCTAATCAGGTGTACTGATAGAGCCAGGGATTTAGTGGTGTGCCCCTGGCTTCAAGGATCAGACTGATGGGAAGCTGAGGAGAGATAGAAGAGGAATCAGGCCTGCTCCAGGATTAGAATTCCAGCATCTCCAGGCTGCATATGCTCAGGAAGAGGAAGGAGAGAAGCCTGCTGCGAGAGGAGGCTGGAATGTGCAGGAAGGAGTGCCATCATAGCTAACAATGTTCCCTTCCCTTTTCATGCTGAACATGTGACCAAGAAAGTGGAAATGAAGCCGGGTGCTGATGGCATTCAGGAGGCAGAGGCAGGGGGATCTCTGTGAGTTTGAGGCTAGCCTGGTCTACAGAGTGAGTTCCAGAACAGCCAGGGCTACACAGAGAAAAGAAAAAAAGAAAAGAAAAGAAACTAAGAGGTGCCAACTCATCCAAAGAAACCAGCAAAGAGCTCAGAGCTGCAAGGCTTTCCTGAAGTGGTGTAAGAAGCATGAAGAGAGAATAGGGCCACAAAGGGGCACATCAGGGTGGGTTCCAACTATGGGGACAGAGCTTTGGGCTGACTTTAATTTATTCTGTGACATGACTCTGAGACGTAGCTGTTGTTCCCATTTTACAGATCCTTTAAGAGGGGTAAAAGGTTTGCAAAGATAAAATTGCACAGGGCTCTCCTCGAGGAAGAAGATATATGAAAAATATGGGCTGTCTGTCTGAACTATTCCCACTTCTACTCCTTCACATCTGGAACTTCTTGCAAGGGTCAATTTGAAATCCCTGCAGCTAGGGTGCAAGTCTAATCTATATTTTGTGCTCCGTGAGGATGAAGAATCCTTGCTTTAACTTTTGCAAGGGAAGAACAGGGAACAGGAAAGAATAAGCATGTTCATATAGAGTTCAGACACTTGTAGACAAAATGTCTGCCTTTGTCTTTCTCTCATCTGCTTGGGCGCCATAGCACATGTCCAGGGCTCGGTGGTCCTAGAGACCTCCTGGTTCCCATGGGCAAGTCATGGAATCTGAGAGAAGCACTTTGTTTTCGATGTTCCCCAAAGGGGTTCTTGGTAATCATTTTGTTTTTAAAGTCAGTATCGGAGGAGCCGTTTGGAGGATGAACTGTCCACAGGAGAGGCAGGGATCATGAAAAGGCAGCATCCCATAGGCCAGAATATTCTTAGGAGTGGACACAGTGCACCCAGAGGCTGTGCACTTTGAGAGCCTTGTTCTCCTCTCCTGGGATCAGGTTCAGATTCAAGCAGCAAGTACTAACCACACGATATATGCCAACCCTTGCCATCCTCAAGACCATTATCTTTAAACCCTAACGTTACTGCTGTGTTGGGGATAGGCAGCTTTATCCTAATCTGAGGAAGGAAAAGAACTCAAAGGTCATGGTTACCTAGTACTCCTTAGTCTCTATTACTCCTAGTAATTAGCAAGTCCTACCAGGGGTCTCCTTAAGCTCCCATAAAATGGCTTTCCTCTTGTCTTCTGCTCCAGCTGCAGAAATCCCAAGCTTGCTAAGCTTCGACTACCTTCAGCAGTCCAGAGTTAGAGACGGCTGAAAACCTGCCCCTCCCACCACCACCACCACCACACATGTCCACCCTGCAGATAAAGTAGCTCCCCAGAAAAGGTGAGGACTGTCGGGAAGACCCTCTGGCAGGGTCATAGGCAGAGGGACAGTCCCTGCCCAGCTGTCTGGCTTCAGTCTAGAGTGAGTCATGAATCCAACTTCAGGCACTGTCCCTTCCTTTTGATGTCACCGTTCCTGGCATCTTTGGCAAGGAGGCAGGGGAAGCAGGTTGGACTATTAAGTGGACACTCAAAAGCTGGTGGCTGCATTAAATGCTGTATGTAGTTCTGGCTCCTGAGTGGGCTGCCGCTTGGATAAATTGCACCTTACTCCGATTCCTCAGGGACCAGGCTTCTACTGATCAAGGGCTGCACTGAGCCATGAGTGAGTCAGCAGTGCAGCCAGGGTTCTGCCCTCTGGGAGTGAGAGCTGGTGTCTACTCAAGGAAAGATAGCACCCATCAGTGGAGCCAACTCCTCAGAACGCCGCATAATTATGATGCTTCTGAGAAATCAGGGAGTGGAGCTAAGCCTGGGGCCTCATACCTGTAACCCAAGTGCTTGGGAGGAGGACATGGGAGCATTTTAATCTTGAGGCCAGGCTGGGGTTCATAGTGAGACCCTGTCAGAAAGAAAGAAGGAAGGAAGGGAAGAATGGAGGGACAGACAAGGGGTGGGGGAAGTGGGAAGGAAGGATGAGAGGGAAAGACAGAGGGAGGGGGGGAGAGAGGGAGGGATGGAGGGAGAGAGGACGGGAAGGAGGAAGGAAATAATTCATGCAATAAATTGGGTAAGGGAAAAGAATACAAAACTGCAGGGTTTGTTCCAGACTACGGGAACAAATTACTCACTCCCCTTCATAATAGTCCCACACCCTGCACCAATTCTTCTCTATATGTGAGAATCTCAGAACCTAGAGCAGAGGAGTACAAAATAGGAAATGAATATGTGTTGGATGGATGGTAAGATAAGCAGATGTTAGATGGTTGAGTAAAAAAACTAGATCAGGAGACAGTGCAGAGAAAGACTTTTCTGGTCCCTAAGCCTGCTGTCCATGCTGGGGGAAATGACCTTGTCTCACCGTCTAACTCCAGCCGTACGCCCTGTATCTTGGGAGACTGGATTCACTCAGTTCTATCTGTACAAAAGGTTCAGATGCCTCATCTGTCTTGGGACTCCACTCTTGAATCCCAGTGGGTGCTTTCTGCCAGGCCCATGGTTCTTCCTAAGATGTCTTGGACAAAGGGGCTTAGCTCCTTGGAAGCCAGGAAGCTTTGTTTGGAAGACAGCTAGTTAAGAGAGTAGACAGTATTTTTAAATGCATGAACATGCTGAATAATTAAACAAAAACTTTTGTTTTTAGTGGGGAAAACCAATTCCTCCAAATGCCGTATCAAGCAGGACACTGAATTTGCCACAGGCAGTTGATGGTGAGATGACGTGAGTGTGTTTCTTCCAGTCCAGAGAAAGAAGATCAGGCCTCCAGGCTACAGCCCTCAATGCACACAGAGGCCAGGCTCTCTGATGTGGTCCAGTCACTCTGGGCCTATCAGACAAGGCTACTCCAAAGTCCACTCTGTCTCACGCCTGCCTGTCTGTACTGTACTGAATTGCTTGCTAGATTTTCAATGCATCAAGACGTTCAGGAGCAGCCAACTCAATTCCTATTTTACACAGCAAACTATTGAGGACCAGAGAGGCCACAGCATTTGTCAAAAGCTGAACACCACACAGCAGATGACTGAGCTGGCATTCTCTACAATGTCCTTCTCTACCAACTGCAAATTCTCTAACAGTCTACTGAGGTCTTCCCTTGCTCAGATTTGGTTTGGGTGCATTATGGCGTTTTGTTTTGTTTTTGTTGGTGCTGGTTTAGTTTTGATTTTGATGCTGGACATTAAAACTAGGGCCTCACACATGCTAAGCACAGCCCTTCCTACACAGCTACTTTTCAGAGCCATAATTGCTTGCTTGTTTGTTTTTAAATCTACCAATCTATAAAGGTCTCTTTTTGGTTTTGTTGTTGGTTTGTTTGTTTAGGGGTAATTTTGTGGAATTTTTGTTGTTGTTTTTACAAAGTTCACAGCATGTATCTCAGGGTGGCTTTGAACTCACTATACAGCCCTTGCTGGTCTCAAGGTCCTCCTGCCTCTCAAGCACTGGGATTACAGGCCCACCTCACAGAACTTACAAAAGTTACTTCTTAGTATGTTTACCATCTGTATCATTCTATCACTGGCCCCAGTGAAGTTATGTTGTTATTGAAATATTGTGTGACAAAATATTCTTGGTAAAAAAAAAAAAAAAAAAAAAAAAAAAAAAAAAAACAGGGTATCAGGTCTTGAGTGGAGAGAGGCTCTGTTACAACTCTCTGCATATTCTGCAACGTCTAAAACATAAGTGATACTTGATAAGTGTGAATCTATGGACAGATGGATGAATTGGATGACTGCATGATAGTGTTTTAAAAGTTCTTAACAAATTTAAACAAAATAATAAGTTGATTATTTCAAGCATTGGAGAGTTTGCTGAAAGATGTAGCTGCAGCTTATATGTGCACACACACACACACACACACACACACACACAAACATGACAGTCCTCAGACCATTTCCCTCACAGTCATCCTATAGATGGGAAAAATCGAAGCATAGACAGAAGAAAAGAAACTACCTCTCTCTTGTCCAGGAGAATTGTCATCTGCAGTTCCAGTGGAGACACACTGAATACATGCCGTGTGTGTGTGTGTGTGTGTGTGTGTGTGTGTGTGTGTGTGTGTGTGTTTGCGCGTGCGTGCGCACACATGCCTGTGTGTAGTCCAAAGGGCAACCTCAGGCATGATTTCTCAAGTGCTGTCCACATTGATTTTTGAGACAGGCAAGGCTGACTGGCCAATGAGCCCAGGGATGGGCCTATTTCTACCTCCCCACTGCTGGATTTCAAGCCCACACCACCACCAAATGGCCCTTTTTACAGGAACAATGGGGCTCTGACTCAGGTCCCCATGCTTGTAAGGCAAGCATTTTACCAACCAAGCCATTTTTGTTCGGGGACATTTTTGTTCCTTTAAGAGATGAGCAGGAAGTCAGTCCCTGAGAATAAAAGCAAAGCTCTTCAGTGGGTGATCTCAGGCATCAGGAGATGGAGGAGGGGAAATAATTGCACCATTTAGAAAAAGCAAGTGAAAGACATCATGAGTGCTTCTTCATACTTGGAATTATAGGTGTGACTCTGGGATATTAATTACAAAGTGGCCTCCTTATTTGCTTATGGAGACATTGTGTTTTGTGATTTTTTTTAATATTGTTATTCTCTATGCACCTGCAGCAAATTTTAGCATTAAAAATCACTCCAGTCAACATTATTTACCAGCATGGAAATTCCTTCTGCGACAACTCTGGAAGTCATTTTTCCTCACCAGACCTCCGAAAGAGTAATTGGCTGCAATTAGCAATGACTTTGCCATTCCTCTCAGAGCCTGGCTTCAGCATCCATGAAACAGGCAGATCTTTTCTCTCTCCCAGCAGGGGCTTCTACAAGGGCCGGCCTCCATTTAGAGAAAGGAAAAGGAAGGTGTTCCCCTCTGGTGGAATCTGTCACCATGTCACAGAGATGGAGGAGGCTGAGGTCAGTTGGCCCCTGGTTCCTCAAAAGGTAGTATAATAGATAGTTGAAGTTAGCACACAGATGAACATTAGGAAAATGAATGGTTAAGTTCACATCAGTATGAATGAGAAGAATCATTTCCAAATCTGACCCATGTTTTGTGAATGGTATTTTCAAAGGGCAGGGTTTAAAAACAATTGGAAGGAAAATCTAACAAAACTTACTGAACAAGATGTGAATAAGTTGAAGTGGGACCAGAATTCCACTCTGGTAGTTCCCAGAACATTGCCTTGCACTGTTCTGAAGTTTCCCTTCTCCCTTGAGCAGCTTCTCTCGGGTTCACACTCGGGATTCTTTTGTATCTAGGAACACACACTGCAGGCTGTCCTCCTTTCCAAGCTCTCTCCGCTCTTCTCCTCCAAGGTCCTGATCCCCCCTGGCATCACTCATGTTCACATCAGAATCCACCGCTTGCCCTGTCCCAAGCAGCGCCAAACAGACTGTGTTGCCCTGGAGTCCCACACCTTTGCAGCTTCAAGTCTGGCTGTGACTTGTTATCCTTCTCTTTGTTAGTGGCATTTGTCCATCAGTGACACTTTTTAGGGTGGAGAGAATAGTTCTAAACGTAGCCTTGCAGGCTAAACAAAGGGACAGGAAGACCTCTTGTTGCCTTTCAGACCTCAGCTAGAGACTTCAACTAGCCGCCTAGGCTTTGAGTTCCGGTCCATTCCGTGAAGCAGTTGTTTAGTGGACATTGTTCTGCAAATATTCTCTAGACTGTGAAACCTTCCTTTTAGCCCGAACTTCCCTCTAGCCTGAACTGCACAAGGTCTTGTGCTGACTATTATTTAATAAGGCACCTGTACAAGTCACTGAGCTTCCGTAATATGAGAACTCAAAGTCATGCTGGTCCTTATAGGTAAGGCTCTTCTAGGAAGCTATGAGAAAGCACTGACTGGCCAGCCCCATGCACTGACCAAGAATAGACACTTCCTTTAGGGTCAAGGTCTCAGGGACACTTACCCTTTCATATTTTGAGGGATGCTGACTGATTTCAGAGTTTACAGCTCTAAAAGTGTGAGTCTCTAGCCGTTTATGCCCCCCCCCACTGTTTTATTGTTATTTATTATTACTATTAGAATTTTGCCTTCACTCTCTTGTCTTGATGTAGGGGGTTCCACTTCCCAGGTTCCTCAAGCAGACAACCCTGGACCCTGGTTTGACTTCTATATCTCCCTCCAGAGGATAAAGCCAAGTTCTGCAGGCACTGTGGCCAAACCAGGGACGCTCAGCTGCTGAGCCAGGCAAAGACAAAGGAGAAGGCTGGCCTTCGTCCGAGGCCTCAGCTTCCTTGACTCTAAGATGAAAGGACCCGATAGGGAGGCATTCCCGGTTCCTCATCCTCTAGCCGTGGCCTGTCTCTAGCACCATGCTCTCAAATTTTCCTCCCCCACTCCTTCCACTCCAGGCCTTACAATCTGACTCTCCACTAGTGACGAAAGAGCTTGGAGTTCAGCCCTCAACCAGCTTCACATAGCAACTCTTCAGCAACCCTCCTTGGCCTTGATCAAGCTTTTAAAGCTACAAGAATGACAGGTGTCCTTGCTCTAGGAAGCCTGGGTGTTGGAGAAGGAGGAGTATGTAGGAAAAGCCTGGGTTAACAAGTCTGGAGTCAACACAGCTTGTTGGGTCCTGGGAGCAAGGTATTCAGTCTCTGGGAGCCTCAGTTTCCCAACTGGCATGATAAGGAAGCAATGGTACCAACCAACGACACACAGGTCACAAGGCTCTCGTGAGAAATGGACGAGACCATTTGCGAGGCCGGCGGCATGTAGGAGTGCTTGGCACACAGTAGCCGTTAGATTTGAACAACTTTTGGCTGAGAACATAACCGTCCCTGTACATCAGCCTGCTCCTGCGGAACGACTTTCTCAAAGCCTTGGATTTAATTGTTTGTTACTTTGTCCTAATAATAATAATAATAATAATAATAATAATAATAATAAAAGAGATGGGTGAAAAAGTCTGGAGTGGGTTTAAACGGTAAGGAACAGAGAGAGTCCCGAAGCCTGGGTCCCTGCCTTCAAAGCTGCTAGTTAAACCTGGGATCCTCATTCCTGCAGCCCACCCCACTCCCCACTTCCATCCCCCCCCCCCCCTCCTTTCAATCAAACACTTCAAAGAGATGCTGGGAGAAGGAGCTGCGAATTCTCTGCTTGCTGGTTTTCATGAGAGGAAACCAAAGAATTTTTCTTTTTGAGACGTGCCTGCTCCTCCACCCAATTTTGCTAGCTAGGAGGACTTGTGCTCAGAGGCAGGCCAGGACTGGTCAAATTTAAATGCAAGGCTGCAGGGTCAACAGACGGATGAGGGAAGCCCTGCACAGGGGGAGGAAGGCTTGAGTAGCAGGAGGGTGTGGCAACTGAGGAAGAGAGGGACAGCCGGAAGAAAGGCAGGTTGGGAGAGAGAAATGGCTAGAAGTGAAAGAGAAGGATATTTGGGGTGGGGGTGGGGGTTGAGGGCCCAGTGAGCAAAGTGCTGGCAATAGAAGTATGAGGATCTGATTTGGGGTCTGCAGCATCCGCAGAAAAAAGCCCGATGTGGCAGAGCAGGGTCTATAACCCCAAGTTCGTGGGCAGCAGGGGGTAGGGGTGCATGGGGAGGGGAGGCCTGGAGGGCAGGGCAGAGTCAAAAGGATCTCTGGGGTCTCCTGGTCAGCCAGCCAGCCAGTCTGGCCAATCAATGAGCACCACTTCAGTAACAGACCTTGTCTCAAGAACTGCTGAAAAGTGGTAGAGGGGACACCCAATGTCAAGCTCTGCCTCTGCACATTCACCCAGAGGTACACAAACCCGGACACACCATACCACACACACACACACACACACACACACACACACACACAATTTTTTTCCCTTAATTAGGAAAAAAATGAGAAAAAACAAGTCTCAAGCAAACACTCAAACTGCTTCCGCTGACAGGAAATATTCATCAGCTGAAGGCATTATTAGGCCAGGAGATAAGGAAACCACAGAGATAGGAAGTAATTATTTTGTATCTGTCTTTATAAATGAAAATGAAGGGCATTAACTGCAATAGGATTTAGATATTCAGGGACAGAAGGGAATGAATCAGGAAGTAATTCTGATAACACAGGAAATGTTTATTAAAAGGCCTCCTGGGCCAGAGCAAACCTCTGCTGAGCTTCAGAGACCAGCGAGGGCAATTGATTGAAAGGGTCAGGAGGCTACCACGTGTTTGAGATAGCTCGGCTCAGGAACGGATCAATGGAACCCAGGACTTACTCCGTGGCCTGGCCTGGGGGTTGGCGACCTAACGCAACAGGTGGGAGCAGATGCTGAGAACAGATGAGGTTGAGTACCTGGGTGGGCCTGAGCTCGCATGATGGTCTGAGGAGACTGTGTTATCACTGTGGTTTTGATTTGCCCTCCCCCACAACACAAGGGAAAGGTGGGACTAGAGCGCCTGCGTGGGAAGGAAAAGCAAGAAGCCACATCAATGATGGTGATACTTCAACCTAGGGGCCTAGGACTAGCCACGGACTGGGATGCTTTTTCAGTGGTCTGAACCTGGGTTTTTTGAGATACAAAATGAAAATTCAGTAATCATACCCCTTTTGTAGGGCAGGTGTTGCGGGGGGATAAGTGAGATAATACAAGAAAGTTCTTAGAGCAATAAATATAGTAAATACAACTTAGTAATGATAACATAGTGACCAGAAGCGTTCTGGTTTACCTGTAAACTCAAGCTTCATCTGAGCTTAGTCTCCCCTGTGGCCCTTTGAGCGTACCCTGAGTGTGAAGAACAGCCTCTCAGTGAGTTCTTGGCAGACATGGCTCTTCCCCACACCTCTCATTCCTAACTACATCAACACCATCAACACCCCCAGAAAGGCTGAAGCGGGAAGAGCACTTTCTCCACAGCTGACGGTGGTGTAAGCCACTCCCATGAAAGGGTCTCTCAGACAGGGTCTGCGGCTCTGATCGCCAATCCCATCCCCTATGTTCCCAACACTGTGTGGTTGTACAAAGCTTGGGTAGCATCTCCAAGCCCAGCATTCCACCCGACAGTAAGCACCACCCAGGGGCACAGCTCCACGGTGCTCCTGAGTCTCCCCAGGAGATAGGAGGGGCTCTTCGGACTCTCTGAAAGCTCCATGCTGATAGGATTGGCTAATCAGCTAATACCCAACCTCGCTGTGTCCCCGAGCCAGGGACAGATGCATAACAATGTTGGCAGACTATTTTCTAAGTGCCTTAGCCAGCCTGTTTATGCCTCAGATCAAGTCTGCCCTCAGTAATTACTCCCAATTCACGCCCACAAGAAGGACTGAGCAACTGGAGTCCTGTCGCTGTAACTCTCTGGGAAGATCTCACATCGGCTCCATCAAATGGGCGCAGGCTCTGCCTTACCCTCTCTGTTTGTGCCTCCTGAAATCCTCCAGCGGGTGATTGGAGACTGTGGCGCCTTCCTGCCAAGCAGTGCTTCTCTATGTAAGTTCCAAAGGAAGCGAATCAGGACAGCACATTGACCTCGGATCCACAAAGGCCAGAGCCAGGCCAGGGATAGCAGTGAGGGTGAGGGAGTGTGTGTGTGTGTGTGTGTGTGTGTGTGTGTGTGTGTGTGTGTGTGTGTGTGTGTGTGTGTGTGTGTGTGTGTGTGTGTGTGTGTGTCATCGTTGTCCCCACCCCACTCCCCACTTCCATCCCCCTTCTCCTTTCAATCAAACACTTCAAAGAGATGCTGGGAGAAGGAGCGGTGAATTCTCTGCTTGCTGGTTCTCGTGAGAGGAAACCCCCCACTCCCTCATCCCCCGTCTAGAAACCCCAACCCCTCACAGCCTTCCTGGCAAGTTGCCCATTACTTCAGGGACATGTAGCACTCTCTTTTGCTTTTTCGTTTTTGTGTGCCATTCATTCATTCAGGTTTTTTGTTTGTTTGTCTGTTTTTGTATATTTTTCTGAGCCACGGTCTTAGCATGCTGCCATGACTAGAACTGACTACGTGGACCAAGCTCATCAAGAACTCACAGAGCTCCACCTGCCTCTGCCTCCCGAGCACCACCATGCCCACAAAGGATGTAGGACTCTTGCCAGTGGAGTAGAAGAGGTCCTAGGGTGGCCACCTGCTCCCAGCCCAGGACTGTCCCCTAGAAGCGACAATTTGAGGGACACTAGCAAACCAACACTCAGAGCTTCCCTCTCCCTGGTCAAGATGGTATCAGTGGAGTAGGAAGGAAGAGACACACCTGCTTTGGAATCCCAGCTCTTTCTCACCTCTCTGCACCTCCAAGATCTCCTCCTTAAACAGCAGCACTGACCTCACGGAGATTTCCCTAAGGATGAAATGAAAAGTGTCCAGAACATACTGCCAGTGCACGGTGAATACCCTGGCCCCAGCCTCTTTGTGGCTTTCGTTTGTTTGTTTGTTTTCTGAGACAGGGTTTCTCTGAATAACAGCCCTGGCTGTCCTGGAACTCTCACTGTAGACCAGGCTGGCCTGGACGTCACAGAGATCGGCCTGCCTTTGCCTCTACTGCCAGGCTCTCAGGTTGCTTTTTTATGAACGGACTCTTTCACAGGTTACAAAGCATTTTGGTGTGGATTAACTAACTCCTTTCTGATTGCACCCAGAACAGAAGCCATGATGAACTCTGAGTTGTAGGGATGCCACAGTAAAGCTGAGACAAATCTAATGACTTGCCCAAGGTCAATAATTCATTATTCAAAACTGTGGAAGAGAGGCAATTGCTTGCTTAGGGTTTTGAACATTTGCTTCAGGTGTCGAGGGCACACGTTCCTTGCTGCTTGCAGTGTCTGGCCAAAGGAGAGCTGTGGAGGAGTCTTGCTCACCTGACTTGCCCTGTAGTGTCCCTGAGCCAGGCCAGAACATGGCCCTGTCTGCCGTGTGCAGGGCTGAGGATCGATCCATGTCATAGTGCAGTGTTTCAAAGCCGGTTGTATTCAGGGCTCTGTTGTAGCTCAGTGGAGAGAGCAGAGAAAGGGTGACAGTGTCACCCATGAATAATGCATGGAGGGTGCCAGGCTTCGGCTTCAGCGAGATCCAAATGCCTGTTTCATCTTTGATTCCTCCTTCTGCCTGGGCCATTCCCTATAGCCACTGATCCCAGGGACTTCTGCTGGAGCGGATGGCTGCCTGCTAAATTGGCTGTTCTGGATACTGAATAGAAAGAGGAGGGGGCTGGGGGCAGAGA
Source organism: Peromyscus leucopus (assembly GCF_004664715.2). Lineage (NCBI taxonomy): Eukaryota > Metazoa > Chordata > Mammalia > Rodentia > Cricetidae > Peromyscus > Peromyscus leucopus. The sequence goes on along the minus strand of NC_051069.1, from coordinate 25,793,217 downwards.
GGGGAAAAAGATAAGTCGAGGGGAGGGGATTCGGCAAGATGAAAGAGGGACATGAGAGAAGGAAACCCTTTAACTGAACTACTCTAGCTCAGACTGCGGCGGCCCCCAGAACTTGGCTAGGTCTTGCTACAGAGGAACTTTCCTGGGTTTCTCACTGTGAGCTTGGCAGACTGAACTCTCGGGTTGCCCCAAGAAGAAGGAACGGCATAAGGCCCGCCCTGCCAGAGAGGGCACCAGATGAGCAGGCCTGGTAGCGTACAGGGGAGTGGAGAAGCACAACACTGTCTAGAGGGTACAAAGGCAGGCGCTGTCCACAGACCAGAGAAATAGTTCCACCCAAGAAGAGCTCGGTCAGCCTATGAGCTTATTGGAGTTACATTCAGGAATGTGGCTGAGGGGACTTTCCAGGAGGATGGGTGACATAGGCAGCTGCATCATCAACAGGCACACCCCAGCATGAGTGACACTCAGGAGAGCTGTGTCCCTGAAGTCCTCCTGAGGCCCTGCCTAGCAGTCTCCTCCCGACACCAGCCAATTGCTTACTGTCTTTATAACCTGGGGCTGTGGAGTGAAGAGTCCTGTACGTTTCTTAAAACTTTCTTGTCTTGTGAGTTTCTTGAGCCTCACCCCTCTTTCAAGAGGAAGTGTGTGTGTGTGTGTGTGTGTGTGTGTTGAGTCCATGTGTATATGTATGAATGTGTACATGTGTATACATGGGCAGATGTGAGTATGTGTGTGTGCACAGTGGGACTCCTTCTAGATTGATCTCTCCTTTATTTCTTTCTTTCAGCACTAAGGTTTGGACCCCGGGCCTTGTGTATACCAGACAAACATTTTATTACTAATTACATCCCCAGGAAGGCAGAGCCTCTCAGCTGAACCCAGAACTCTCCATTCCTGCTGGTCTAGATGACCAGTTTACTCTGGAGATGCATGCCCTGCCCCTGTCTTCTGACAAGCGGGACGCCACACCCACCTAGCACTTACGTGGGTGCTAAGGATCCCCACTCTGATCCTCTCACTTGTGCAGCAAAGGCTATTACCTGCTGAGCTGTCTCCCCAAGCCCCACCCTACCTCCACCTCTGTCCCAGGGAATGTTTCGACCCAGGGCAAGTAATTACAGTATACTTGATTCCCTGCAACTCAAAGCCCCACCCAGGATGCTGAGCGTTAACTATTAACAGGGAAGCAAATTGCTTTGCCCCAGCTGCAGATGTGGAAACCAAAGAGAGCTATAAAACCAAACCACCTGTTTGGTTTAGCCAAAGGGTAGATACCAAAGCCACAGATGTCGCCCTCACCACCACCCCGGGTCGGGTCGTGGAGGATCTCCTGCTAGGCTGGAGATTCACTGAGGCCTCTGTGGGGTCAGGGGCTGAAGCAACATCAATGGAGAAGGAAGGACTCAGATTGGCAAATGTCACCCACAAAGGGGAGAGGTGTCTTAAGGCAATGCTCTCAATTCAAACCCAGAGGAAGGACTTTGACAATCGCAGCTAAAGATATTTCCAGTTGTTCTCTTCTTTCAAATCAGTAGGTAGACTGGCTGACTGCAGCAGGAAAACCCGCCAAAGCTCTGTTTTCTTTGGGCAGCCAGCCGAAGCAACCACAGCTGATTTTAATGAGACGGAATAATATTCTATCAGTTCCGTGAGCTATAGACTGAGCCCACTGAGGGAACCTGCTCAACCCCCCAAATGATCAGACTTGTCAAAATAGGATCATTTTGTTCCTTATTATATATGAAAAGAAGATATGATTTAAGTGTCATCCTCTGGGTATGAGAGCCAGATTCCCATAAATCAATCATCCCAAATAAACTCTTTGGAGTGATTTCACTACAAATATGCTGCAAACAATTTCTTTAAACAAAGCATAAAAGTATTACTGCATGTCTCCCACATCAAAACGGCTTTAGACATGCATTACTGGTTTGCTGGGGTGTTCTTTACTTAAAGTATGTTATTTATGGTTTTGTGTCTGACAGATGAAGCCAGTGCTGTCTCCTGGCTGGTAACCTTCTTGCTCACAGATCAGGACTCCACCTCCCAATGGTAGAAGAGGACGGGGAAGTCTCTGACCTTCGCAGATGTGAGGGCCTGCTTTTCCAGGGTGACACCTATGTGCACTGAATGCTGGTGAGCACATACTCTCCAAGCAGAGCCCCTGTTCAAATGAGATTCCTGGGTGGATCCAACTCAAATGTGGGGAATCACATCACATCCTTTCCCTCAGTTTTCTGTTCTAAAATGGGATAATTTCGGCTTGGTGATATGTGCTTAGAATCCCAGAACTCTCAAGGTTAAGGCTGGAGGTTGTCAAGTTCAAGGCCAGCCTGGAACACATAATGAGATAGTGTCTTAAAAAGAGAAACCAGTGGCGGAAGGGAGGATGGTGAGCTCACTGGGCTGCTGGGAGGCACCAAGGATGGTGCGAAAGTGATTCAGCCCCACAGCGACAACTGAGAGGTGGCTGTTCTTTGTGCTGTTATCATCGAACAACCCAGGGAGTTTTCTGTTCCCACGGAGGCACTGTGCAGACCCTGGAGTCTGTCTTAGCCTTGATGTTGTCACTCGATTCCATCCAGAGAAGGAGACTTAGAGAGGACAGGCTGGACCCCCACACCTCGTGGCTCCGAGCTGCCTGTGCCCCTGAGCTGCTGGCACTGGCAGTCCCTGGAAGAAGACATCAGAAGTCACAGGAAGAAGTGGGTATTATGCCCAATCTTTCCACCTCTTTTCACTCACCTCAGGAGGACACTTTTTTCTTGTGACTCTTTGCAAAGTCTCAATCTGACCACATTTTAACAACCTGTACCTCTTTCGAGATGGAGTCTGCAAAGTTTAATATCATGTCAAATGAGAGAGCCAATAAAACTTGACATTATTAATATGATGTCAATGGTTTTTTCCCCCCCAACTGCTTAGGGGGAAAAGAAAAAAGAAAAACACTGTGTCCCATTAGGTCCAGCTCCTTGCTCTGAGAAATATTAAGTGACTTTCCAATGACAACCAGCTGGAACTGTTAGTTCTTCTTCATAAGCGCCGGAGCTGTGGCTGCTGAGAGGTCAGCTGAGAACCTTTTAGGAGGATGCTGGATGAGGCTGAGGGATCAGAAAGCTTTTAAGTGTCTCTGGGATCCTGCAGCAAGTGGGGCTGGGGATGGGGATGCTCACATGAATTATTAAAAAGTTGAAATACATTGGACCAAATGTGCCTGTGCCAGCGCTTCAACCACCCCCTCTATCCCCAAGTCCTCAAAGGACTGGGTAGCCTCCCACACCATTTAGTGTGTATAACAAAACAAGGCTGAGTCCCAGAAAGAGGCAACAATAGGGCTTCCTATGCCTGCCCACTGCCCCCTTCTCCGGCCCTCAGTGGCATCTCAATGGGCACACAGGCTGCTAGTGCTGCACACGCCATTGTTCTGGCCACAAGTGAAGGGTCTAAGGACTCACAGCTGCTCCTGGCTCTGTCAGGATGTTGGAGGAGGTTGTCAGCAAGCTGGAGGGAGCCTCTGTTGCTGTTGGCCTGGGTCCAGGGCTGTCTCACAGCACGTGGCTTTCCATGTCAGATTCCCTTCCCAGGAAGAGTTCGAGACTTAAAATAAGCTGGCGTAACTCATGTCTGAGTTGGGCGATGCCTCACTAAAGTGTTGGCTTTTCAGGAATGTGCAGCTGGGGCAGCTGAAAGAACGCTTTGGAGTCTTAGGCCGGGGCTTCCGGAGAGCCGGGTGGCCAGTAAAGAGCAAAGCTGCTTTCCCCTGTTCCCAACTGGAAGCCAGCATCTCCTACTAGGCTTCCACATCCCATGGGAAAAACTTGAGGAAGTGTGCTCCCCTGTCCCCCACCCCATCCTAACACCATTGACTGTGACCCCAGTGTTACAGCACCTCTCTGTCTCTCTCACTCTTGCTCTGTGTGTGTGTGTGTGTTGTGTGTGTGTGTGTGTGTGTGCATGCACATAAGCATGCATGTTCACTCACGTGTGTGTAGTTACACATGAATTTGTGTGTGTGTTCGTGGACACTAGAAGACAACCTCTGGTGTTGTTCTTCAGGCACGGCTCCATTATTATTATTTCTTTAAACTTTTTTTTTTTTTTTTTAATGATAGGACCTCTCACTGGCTTGGAGCTACACAGGCTAGGCTGGCTGCATAGGGAGTCCCTGGGATCCATCTCTCTCCACCTCTCCGGTGCTGGAATTACAGGCATGTTTCTATGCCTGGGTTTTTTGTTTTTTTGTTTTGTTTTGTTTTGTTTTGTTTTGTTTTGTTTGTTTGTTTGTTTGTACAGGTGCTGCCAATCAAACTCAGGTCCTCCTGCTTGTAAAGCAAACACTTTTACCAACTGGCTACCTCTTAGCTCTGCATATGCTTTATAGTTCCTAGCCATGACCCTTTAAAGGAACACGTCTGCATTTCCCATGTCAAGAATCCAGGTCAAAAGAGCCCTGTAGAGAGCCTGGTGCTTATTTACATAAGGCCGGGTATTTATGGGAGGATTGCATTCCTTTGAGGAGATCTAAAGAAAGAAGGGCGTGGACCACAATGGTCCTCATCTGGACTCTTGTGATGTTCCAGTTGCCATCTTGCCCCCTTGCCCTTTGCCCTTTGCCCTCAACCACCCTGCACCATCTGTGAGCTCACGACCTCTGGGGCCGGCAGATGGAAAACAGCTTGCTGTTCTTAAGTTTCATCCATCACTTAGGGACCCCTGGAGACAAGGCCCTTAAGCTGACTCTATCTGGGCACCTGGAGCCTCTCTACTCCCCAGAATCTCAAGATCGGGAGTTTAAGCCAGCAGCAAAGGAGGGTTGGCATCATACCTGTCATCTTCAGGTATCATGTAGGTGACTGTAGCAGCTCTATGCTCCCTCTACCCTCCGGACAAGAGGGCGGACAATAATTATTCAGATTGCTCAATAGACTTGCTTTCATGTGCAACCAAGGACCCCTTGGTTGCCAGGGTCGTTGCCCTGAAGATGTGAACTTTTCTCTAGTGTAGTTGTTTGCTTTACTTGGAACTGCGGCCTCACCCCAGCTCAGCTTTGACAGTATCTACCTAGCACTTTCCCTTTTCTAGAACAGGATGCAGAAGATTCATGCAGCTGACTTGGGTTCAAAGCTGTAAATCCAAATAAGCAAGAAATATTAAGCAAACCTTGGATAAGGAATCAAACATAAACAGGTCTGTCTCTACATCTAAGATACGGACAGGTGTGGGACAGACAGGACCTGGAGAAAGGACAGGAAACTGAGGACAAGAGGCTCCCCCACACTGCTCAGGAGCTATTTCCCTCTACACTCTGGGCTTTAGAGGCCTTCAGTAAAGCTGAGGAAAGGAGACTTGCCTACATCTACATTAGAATTATTGTTAAGATCAAATGAAGTAACACCGATAACATGTCAGGAGAATATATAATTCACTTTTAACTGTGGAGGAGTACTGCTCTCGTTGGGCCCCTTCCACTCAGAGGAGGTAGCGTGATGTCCTCTAGAATCATCTGGCGAGTTCTGTCCCCCCCCACCCCCCAACCCCCACCCCACCCCGTAGATTTCACCTAACAGGCTCTTGTGTGGGCAGGGCAAGGAACTAGAGTGTACGAGCTGGAGAATCCCCACACATTTAGAATTAAAACAACCATCAAAGACACACGTTATAACATGAATTTCAAAGGCATATGAGGTGAAAGAAGCTAGCCTCAAACAAGATAAACACTGAAGTCAGGAGAAACGGCATACACCTGTAATCCCAGCATTGGAGATGGATACAGAAAGATCGGAAGTTCAAGGTCATCCTTGGCTAAAAGATTGGAAGTTCAAGGTCATCTTTGGCTAAAGGCTAGCCTGGGGACCCTGTGACAACACACACAAACACACACACACACACACACACACACACACACACACACACTGTATAATTCCCCATATATGAGGTCCCTAGGGTGGTGGAATTCATACAGATGAAGACTGGATTGGTAATGGTCAGGAGGGCACTAGGGATGAGAAGCTGGGCTAAAGGGACCCAGAGTCAGCTTAAGCAGATAGAAAGCATCCTAGAGACCAGTGGTGGTGATGGTTACCCAACACTGTGGATGGACTTAATGGCACTGAAGTGTGTACTTAAAAATGGTTAAGGTGGTCATTTTAGGCTATATGTATTTACCCACAGTACAAATTTAAATCAAGCCACACTGCTATCAAGTAATACATTTCAGCACAGACAAAGACTAAAGACTAAAATAAACTTTCTTATGCCAGCATAAGATGGCTCAGTGGGGGAAGGTACCTGCACAGAAGCCTGGTTTGTTTCTCAGATCCTACATAAAAGCCAACAGAGACGACCATCTCACACAGTTGTCACCTGATCTCGAATGTGCTCCTGTGCCCACCTACCTCATAAGTCATGAACAATAATAGTTAATAATCGGGCAGTGGTGGCTCATGCCTTTAATCCTAGCACTCAGGAGGCAGAGGCAGGCAGATCAGACTGAGGGCAGCCTGTGCTACAGGGCGAGTTCCAGGATAGCCAGGGCTACGCAGAGAAACCCTGTCTCAGAAAACCAAATAAATAAATAAATAAATAAATAAATAAATAAATAAATGGAAGGAATAATAATAATAATAATAATAATAATAATAATGTTTTAAATTTTTTAAATAAAATGTACTATCTGCCTGTGAGTCAAGGAGATTTCCTATTTATTGTTGCGTTTCTGAGGGCAGCAAAATGATTGCCATCTTAGTGAAGGCCTGTCACCAATACCCCAAGATACCCAGCTTGTACAGTCTACAAAATCCCGACTTCTAAGAAAACATGATGCATGCACTGTCTCAGTCAGGATAGTCCAAAGCCACCCCGAGGTGCAGCAAGCAGAGATGCTCTCCAAAGTGCATGGAGAGGAATTTCTCCTCACCCCCTCTTGCCGCAGCTCAACCTTCCTTCACCTTCCAGCTTTAATGTCTTAATCAAGTGGCAGATGAGAGGAACTGATCCATGCAAAGGACAGAAGGTTTGACCAGATATGTAGAATCCACAACCGCTCTCATCCCCCGCCCTGGAGACACCGCTCTACCAAAGAGAAAGACAGAGGAGAGAGAAAAGGAGAGAGAGAAAGGCAAGGGAGTTTGTACCCTTAAGCCTCCACCGCCGCAGTTCAAAAGACCAATCTTTACTGAAAATAAATTTAAAGGAGAATTTTTGATGTATATTATGGTCTCTGGTGGTAGACAAGAGCGCTGCCGGCAGTATATGGAGTTATGCAAAGCCAAAGTGGGATTACTTAAAAGTGTCTGTAGTGCTTTGATTAACTGGTGTGTATTTTATTTTTTATATGACACAATCACAGGCTACACTGATAATATCTTGCCATTATTCTCCGACACTCAAATCATCCTTTTTCCTATGCCTTGGAAGGAGGCTTTTTTCAGTCTGGGGCAAAGGGCAAAAAGACAAGATGATCTCTAAAGGGTTAAAGAAGATGTGCCCCACCCTCCCAGATTCAAAGAGAGGGCACCAAGTATGAAAGCCCCAGGACCTGAAAAGTTAAGAACTGGCAGATCACACGTGGTGACTCCAGGAAGTAGCAAAGTGCCTGGGTTCTAACAGAGCAAACTGCCTTCCAGGGCTCCTTCTGTCTGTCTGGAAACGCTCCCTGCCCCCACCCCCATCGATGTATCCCCCAAGAACAAAGCCCAGTGGTGGCATTAAATGCTAAACCCACCTTCCTAGTGCTGCCTTGTCATGCTGAACACTGCCTGTTGCGTTTCTCCGTTGCCAGATGGTGGCACCTGTTTGGTCCTGCAGTGAGGGGAAACTGTGAGAGGCCAGAAAAATGGAGCAGGGATTGACTCTTTTTATTCCCTTGCTTCCTCGGGCAGTGTCGTGCTGGCCCAGAACCTCTGTTCCCCAATAGCAGTTTCTCACCTCCATCTTCCTTGATTTTCAATATCAGCCTCACCACAGCCCCCCAAAAACATCCCAGCGGCAGCCAGCAGGCGTGTCCTCCTTTTGGTCGAGGTCCCCACCACTGCAGGGTGCTCTTTGATGCTTATAGGTTCAAATACTCGCACACTCTTCCCTTCGCTTGCTCAGGCCCAAACAATAAATGTGTGTTTAAACAATGCCCTGAATGAAGTCATTCCGGTTGAAATGCCTAGGGTGATTTCTGGTGTCTTGACTATTCTGTGAGAAATACAGTTCCTTGAAGCACGGTGGTCTGAGTACTTAGGACCAGGCAGGGAGGCATCGGCGGTCTCAAAGCAAAGACTATAAGAGCTTGAAATTGGACTGACTAAACTCCTGAGATTCACAAAACCCATACATATCATCACCACAGGCCAGGGAAAGTTCTACTAGAGGTGAGGGCAACAATTTTAGTGGCTAAGAGTCTTGCAGAATCCTCTGGACCACACTGAGAAGGAAACAAGAAAACCCACTCCATCCTTTACATGGAAAGCCCTTTCTGACAAAGATACGACCGCTGGGATGTCCTCTCTTTGTCTGTATAAGGGTAGAGAAGGTGTTTTCCTGGCCGAGTGCCCACACCCCTCCCCAACAGCTCATGGAGCTCTGAGAACAATTTGAAATTCTTTCTAAATTCAAGCACCAATGCGACTGTCCCTAAACCTCAGATCTTTGTAGAGCCTATTCATGACCTCACTGACACACTGGACAACCAGGAGGTCTTGTCTGAAACCTTGGCAGAGAAGTCCGTGGTTGACCCGTCACTCTACCTGAATCTAATAACAGAAGCCAGATTATGCTTTGGAAGCATAAGCACATATTCTAGGGGCCGCAGCCCCGGCCCTACCTACCTGCTACTCTGGGATTAACCAAGGGCTAGCAAGGGTCATTTCATTTTTCTCCTAGCCAGGTTCTCTGTCTGAATTTCCTCTAAACACAACCACGGGTCTTCTACTCTTTGACCCTTCACCTTCCCCTCCGTGTGTTTCCACTCCTGCTGAAGCTCCTCGTGGTATAATGAAGTCAGAACCCTGGCTTCCTATCAGCTGTCTGACTTTCTGTAAGTCAGCTCATCTCTCCAAGTTCCACCTCTCTCGTGAGAATCTCGGTAAAGACCTGGGTTGGTTGTGAGGATCAAATACGGTCATATATATGAGAGCCTTTTGTACACAGTAGAGTCCTGTGCAAATGGAAAATATTATTGCAACTGTTGCTGCCCAAGCCACTCACTTCATTATTATTATCTAAGTCTGCCTTCTAGTACTTTAAACTCCTTTCTTCTTGCTCTGTCTGCTTGGGTAATGGCTGTAGATTTCTCCCTGGGGTTCCCACTGCACAGATGAGAGAAGGCTCGGGCGGCCATGTGTCTCCAGTCCTGATTCTAAGAATCCCTTCTAGACTTCTGTCCCACCAGACCCTCCAGCACATGGCCCCAGCTGTCCCTGGGGAGAGGGTGCATCTTTTTAGACCTGTTCGGTTCCAACTGTGGAGCCTCTTCAGATCAGGCTGGCAGCAGTCCAGCCAGCATCTGCATGAATCATTACTGCCCGTAGCCCATTATGCAGGTCAAGGAGGGGGCCAGAGCAGGCCAGGGTCTGACCTCAGAGGTCTCTGGATAATTGATTGCCTTTGGCTTCATAGGCTAATTTGGGCTTTTGCCCAGCCCTGGGGAAATGGTTTCATCCCCTTTCTTCCCCCAAGGGTGAGGTAAATTCAACACCCTTCATTTTTTTCACCTCATAGAAATAAATGATGGAAGCTGGAGAGGGAAAATGTAAGCACCCCAGTGTACACTATCCTGTAGTAAAATGTATGTATGCCTACCCCAGATGGGTGCTGTGGAGATAAATCCCTGGAATATGTAAAGAGTTTCATATGGAGTACTCATTACAGGGCTCTAAAGCCATCAACCATCACTGGAGTATGTACATGTATTAATATATGTAATTACACACACACACACACACACACACACACACACACACACACATACCACACACACACCCTCTGTGGACACAATGTGAGACCTTTCCAGTCAATAACACAGATACCAAGCAGTCAGCGGGGACCCGTGGATCGAGGAAGGATGAAGGAAGGAAAGAGTTAGTCAGGAACTACTCCTTAGAGAACATCTATCTTCCTCTCTTTTTGAAGAAGTATTTTGTTGAAAATTAGAAAATGAATAAATAAAAAGAAGAAAATAAAAATCACCTACAATCCCCAACTGAAGATAACCACTAGCTACAGCTTGATATATGTCCTTTTGGACATTTTTCGATGCATGTATTTATATTCATACAATTTTAATAAAAATCAAATTATTCTGGGTGTACTATTTTATAACCTACTTATTTCACTTAATTTCTTATGTCAATAGCTATATATCTTCATTATTGGTAATGACTACCAGGTTTCCTATTGTGTGAACATAGAAGGAAATGTGTATTTATAGATTCAGGGATTTCCACTTGGGTGCAGTGGCAGGTGTCCGGTACTCTCTCTCTCTTCATGTTGATTACTTCTTTAGGATAACCCCTGAGCACGAAACATATGAAGTCAAAGGATAGCAGGATTCTGGGCTCTTCATTATGTCCTGTCAAGACTTCTGTTAAGTTTTTCACCAAGGTACACTCATAATAATAAGAGAAAAGGAAGACTGAAATTAGGCTGTGAAAGTATGGGAAGAGGTGAATTGAAAAGCCACAGTGGAGACAGCAGTGCCCTGGAAGGAGCAGCAGCTTTAAAACATCAAGATGGGGTCTAAACAAACTACTGTTTTACCTGGTGTTTATTTAAAGCTCCCCGCTGAGCCAGGCACTGTGCTCAGCTCTAACTGGACATGGCCCCGGCATGCCTCCTGTAACTCTGCTGCACCCCTCTTTTCTCCTCTGTAAAATGGGATCAACAATGAACGCATTCTCTGATCGCTGTTATGACCACTGAACAAGTTAATGTGTGCAAAATTCAAACTTCGGGTGATACCAGGCATATCAGAAGTGTCATGGAGGTATTTCCTTTTGCCAAGAAGGAAAAAAAAAAACAAGAATGGAAATTGGAAGCAATGTGGAGTGGAGGCCAGGGATCAAGAAGAGGACTCCGGGCCTTGGAATGTAGCCCTGAGGAGAGAGTGCTTGCCTAGCATGCATGAAGCCCTGAGTTCAGTCCCCAACCGTGCAGACAGCAGGGATAGTGCATGCTTAGCATCCCTTCATTTATGGAGTACAGGCAGGAGGATCAAGGTCATCCTGTGGTGTTCCGTCACTGGGAATATATGACTGTTAACCTGAGTACATAATTTGACCTTTAGGAGCTCATTTCTTCAGCTATAGTAAGGGATTATAATCATTACTCCATCTGGAGTGGCTAAGGCTTCACCTGAAGTATCCTTCACACAGCTCAATAACCACCAACCATCATTACTTGTGGACAGGCTGTAGGGACTGGGCAAGCCTGAAGAAGTGTCACAGCCCCCACACACTTGACACAGTGACAAGTTGGCTTGTGGTCATCCCAGACCGAAACAATTTTGGGGCTCCTTTCATAAGAACTCTGAGGGTTGGTGTGGAGTGATCCAGTTGGCTCTTTGAGAAAACAGAAAGGCAGAAGGAAATATGTCTGATGGGAAAACAGGTGAGCCTGTCCCTGACACCAGCAGCCATGAGATCCTAAGGCAGTATCAGCAGCCCCCTCCCTCCTCAGTACTCCCATGTTGACCTACTGCAATGACCTTCATTCCAAGCTCACGGTGAAGGCCTCACCAGAGGCTTCCCAGGGAGTCTCATCCAACAGGTACCACTGGGCGTCTCTATGAGCCTGTGATCTATTTGTCCGGTGACTGCCTGTCAATCTTTTTCAGTGTCACTTCCAATAAACAACTCAGGACTACACCTTGATACATCAATTCCATCTGAGATTGCCTTGACAGGCTGCCCAGCTCCTGAATCATCTGTTTGATTCATGGCCCAGCAGAAGCACTGACAAGACCCTTCCTAACATGTTAGGTGGCGTCAGCCACACCTGTCAGAGCAGCCAGGCTACTGCTCCCTGCCCACTTCCTGAGGAGAAAGGAAACATACACACACACACACACACACACACACACACACACACACACACACACACATTCAGCAAACATGTCTGGGTCAAATCAAGTGCCCTAGGCTCAAGGCGGAAGGAAGAGGACTGAAGCCATGTCACGAGGTTCTGAGTTCAAGAACTGCCTTGTCACTTGCTTCAGCTCTGAAGATGTAACGTCCATTAGACAGGCTAGCTGCAACTTTTCCTGCTCCACAGGTAAGAAGAGGCATCAGACAACCGGGATGTGACCCTCAAGGGAACATGCTCAAGACCACCAGGGCTCACTACCTGTGTCTCCATCTGTTGAACAAATGTATCAAGAATCCGTGGTGTACCAAGGACTACCCTGGTGTTGGCAATATTCCAGTTGACAAACAGACCAAAAAAAGTCCTTATATTCTCAGGGGAAGTCATAGAAAGCCACCTAACCAAGTAAGTAAAATATACGGTATATGAGATGCTGATAAAGTGTTGGAAGAGAAATACTTGAGAATGAATGAGGTATAGATTTTCCTGATTTCATTTTCTATAGAACAGTTAGGTATGACCTGGCGAAGGGGGTCATACTTCAGCAGAGATCCGGGAAAGATGACAGAGAGCCATGCATCTCTCCAAGGAAGTGCATTCAGGCAGAGGAAGCCAGAGGTGAAAAGACCCAAGGTAGGAAATTGTCTGGTGTGTGCTAGGGAAAGGCTAGCACAGAGTAAAAAGGAGGCGTGTGCCAGAGGCTAGCTCACACTGGACATTGTAAGGAACCTGGAAGGTTTTGAACACACAAGAGGCATGGCTTGATTTATATTTTACCATGCTCACTCTGGTGCTGTATCCAGAAAAATAATACTCTCAGTAACAGGCAATGGCTCCATAGCACCTCCTAAGTGACAAGGACTCTAAGTCACTAAAGCATATTAAGCATAGTAACTTATTTAATCCTCACAACAAGCTCTGGAGTCTGTTACTGTCACCATGCTGTAGATGGGGACAATGCAAAGGTGTGATGACTTGCCAGGGTCCCACAGCTGAAAAACAAGAGTCAGGTTTGAGTCAAGTCAGTTTGGCTCCAAATTCTGGGATTTCTCCCACCTCGCTCTGCTGTCGTACCAGGGTCTGGGTAAAAGCAGATGGGGGCAATGGCAGTGGCTGGGACTGGGCACGTGAATATGCTTAGTGGGAGTGGAGAGTTCGGCTGTATGTACAGGTCCAGCCGATAGCTTTGGCAACCAGAACAGGTGTGGCAAGAAAGAGTCCAACTGTGTTTAACTGGAGCAGCTAGCCAACGAGAGCTACTTCACTGCGGTAGAGAAGGCCACGGGGAAGTGGGGGAGAGGGGCTGGTTTGGGACACACTGAAATGTTCCCGGGCATTTATACTGTAGGAGAGGAGGTCAAAGGAAATGCTGAGATGCTGAGGGTCACAGAGGTGGGGAAACGGGATGCCATTCTTCCATTTCGAGCAGTGCCTCTTTTGTGCACCTAAGCCCCTCCCTGGGCATTCTGTAGGCATGGGGGTAAACCTGCTGTTCCTCATCCACTTGCCACCAAAGAGGAAGACATGTGTTGGTGCCAGAGTGAGGAGCCATCTTTCTTTCTGTCTGCGCAGGGCAATGGAATGCCCACTCCAGAGTCTGCAGTGGTCTAGAAAGGATGCTGGTAACCTAGACGACTGTCTTCCCCACTCTGTGAGAGAAAGGCAGTTTTATTACTTCTCCCAGATCGCAGGAAGGGACCCCCAGACCTGTTGGAGCTTGAGGGTTGGCCGAATTCACAGCGAGATGGTCAATTGCTTAGGGTACCCAGGCAGCCTCTGCAGGGAGCTGGAGGGAGCTGCTGGTGTTTATTTGGACAGTGAGATGCTATTTAAAATCAGGCTTTGTTTCTGAAAATGAGACAGCTGGGGCTACATTTGGTGGATAAAGACATTTTGTTGAACTTTCAAAATGGGGTATTATTTTCCATTTACACTTATTTCACGGAGAATTGTAAGAAGATGGAATTGTAGACGTGTCTGAGATATGCCGTAATGAGTGATGGATCTTTGAAGGTAAAAATATCTCTAGAATATTTCTTTCTCTTTCTTTTTTTTTTTTCACTCCTCTCTCCCTCCTCTGAGCCTCAGGTTGAGTGGGTTTAGGTTTTGTTTTGTTTTGTTTTTTAATATCGAAATGGAACAGTGTCTCTACTGGGAGTATAGCCTATGCTCTGTTCAATGTTTGTCTTAATAAAGGTTAAAAGAAATGAAATCATATTAAAAAGGATCCCGAGAGACCAGAGCACCAGATGTCTCCAACTCCTTGTGTTGCTGGGGAGGAAGGCAGGAGGGTAGAACTGGGGACCTGTGGGCCACACTGAACCACAGACCCTTCCAGGCCACTCACCCTAAGGCCGGAAAACTCAGAACACAGGAGTGAGGCCTGGGGAAGCAAGAGCAGAGGGGGTTCCAAGAAGGTACCCCACCTTTCCCTCTGGGGAAGGCGGCCCAGGAGGGCGGGCATCCCAGAGGGGTCAGATGCAGCATCCTTCCACTGAAACACTCTTCCTTCTCCTAATTGCTTTGAAAGAAAACCAAGAAAAGAGATTTCAGAAGAAGAAAAACATTCCGCTTGATTTTTTTAAATAAAACTTAGGTAAGGAAGCCCGATGGAGTTTATTAAATAAATACATGAGTTAATCATTAACCTATCAGTCACTGTATCAAAGAATCAATATATGAATCAGAGGGTGAATTAGGGAGCCAGGAATTTCTTATAAACTCTCAGATGTCTTAACCCTCTGCTACAGAAGGCAGATATTGACAGCCTTTTGTGTACCTACAAAGTCAGTAACCTCTACTTAAACAAAAAAAAATCTCAAATTGTGAGTCTTGGATGACAGCTCAGTCCTTCACTGCTTGCCTGCCCAAGTGTAATGACCTTGTCTGACCCCTGCATGGAGAAATGCAGGGGACAGTGTTGTGTAGTACATATTCATGATCCCAGTGTTGAGAAGCAGGAGACAAGTGGATTCTTGGGGTTTGCAGGCTAGCCTAGCCAAACCGGTGAGCCTCAAGCCAATGAAAGACATAAACAAATAAATACATACATACCAAGATGCGTGACTCCTGAGAAACAACACCCAAAATTGACCTCTGACTTCCACATACACCCATACACACTGCACACACAGATGAGGTGCACCTGTGCACACACAAACACCTATGCATGTGTGTACACACACACACACATACACACACACACACACACACACACACACACACACACACACACACGTGTGCGACATAGACTTCACCATTACCAAGACCTCCACCCAGTTATGTGCTAATAACAACATGGAAAAATATCCCTGCTTCACAGAGTCCTTTGTGCATAAGGACTAATTAGTAGAAACTTTCTTAAAGAAAGGAATGAAACCATTTCTAATATAATGAACTCAGAGCAAACCCTGGGTTCTTGTAGTCTAACCCAGCCACAGAATTGAAATTTTGAATGATCACTTTTAAAGACCATTTTGATCGTGCTTTGAACTCTTCACAGTATTTCAGGTGCACCTGTTCTCCAACCTGCAGTTCCTGTATCGGTGTGGTGGCTGCCCTCCTACTGAACACCTCTGGGGAAAAGCCTGTTGCTGCATTTGCTGGCATCTCCCGGCATTTCTAGCTGCCTGAACCACAATAGGAACATAATGGTCATCAGTCAATGCTCCTTAAATTGAGCCCAGCGCAGTCATGTTGGGCATGCAAGCTTTTGTCCCAAAGACCATGTGTTAAGAACATATAGCAGATGTCAATCGCTGGTCAGTTGCAAATAGCAACTCTATTATTTAAGGCTCAAAACACCAGAGTCATCCTTGACCTCTCCCCGGGACATAACTCATAAATTCCACTAGCACTGGAGCCGGGGAAGCAGCCTAAAAGACACAACAGTGATTTGTCAATTAACTCTTACTAATCCCTTGAAGTAGCCGTGAACCCAGACACAGAAGACTCCATTGAGAGACAGTGCCCTGCATTCAGGGCTGAGGGCAATGAGATCATAAGGAGCAAGAAGGGAAGAAATGTTTGTCTGTGAGGGCTTAATTTATATTCTATAAATTGAGAAGAGCCACCTGCAGATGAGATACTCAAGAATGGAGGAGAGTGCCAAAATAAACTCTCTGGGCTGGAGAGAAGAAAAAAAAAAAAAACTTACATGAACAACAGAAAAGGCGCCAGACGCCCCAAACAGTGCAGAACAGAAGAGTTCGGGCCCTAACACAGTAGAGAGGGTGGAGGGCAGTCTACACCCACAGCCAATTTTGGTCGGCAGAGAGATGGACAGGGCGTTAGAGAGCAGAGAAGCTAAAGGCAGACGCCTAGGAAACGAAGAAGTAATGGGCTCTGCTGTGAGTGACATTTAGGCTGAGCTGACGCCCTAGGAGGGAGTCCTCTTCTGCCTTTCCCTCACACTGGCCCATGTGCAGGTTTAAATGGTGTTTTGCAAATAGGGAATATCAGAATGTCAGAAAGGGAGGGAGCTTGCCATTCCCCTCGCCCAGCGGCCCGGTGTTCAGTGAGGGTAGCTATACCAGCACCTACTGGACTCCTCTGGCTTACCTAGTCTCACCAGGGAAGCAGGCAGGTGGCAGAAAAGAGCCCCACCCCTGGGATCAGTTTGTTCTTTCTCTCTATTGATTTACCAAAGAAGCCTGGATTTTGGGAAGCCCACTTCCAACCCTGAAAAGGCTGAAGACTCCAAGATGGGGAGGTCACTGGGATGAGAAAGTTAGTCTCCAGCTGGGAAGGCAAGAAGAACAACAGGCCGGTGGCAGAGGTTCCCAGTTGCCTGTTCATTTAACAACACCTGGGAAGCCTGTTAAGTGACCTGCCAGCCCTGAAACCTTGGGATGTGGGAATCTCTGTTTGCCAAGCTCCTTTAGTGATCCCTAACCACGTGTGAGATCTCCGAATTAGAGACTACAGAGGGAAGTGTGACCTCTGATTTGGCCCATAGTTATCTGTATGGGTGTGTGTGTGTGTCCTTTTGTTCATTTACAAGATAGAAGGGAAAGTACTCACTCAATACTCCTACCTACGTGTGAGTGTAGATAAACAGGACCCAAGAATTAAGGAAGACACTGGGCTTTTCTGAAGCCTGCCCTGGAGTGTTAGGAGTTGAGGTTTTGGTTAGCATTTGTTCCGTCATTGAGCTCTATGGGGAAAGGTTGGTTTGGAACCATCCTTGTGATCTCCAGAGTAATTTCCATCCTACTGTCCCTCCTTTGACAGCCTAGTCAATACATAAATCTCTACAGCTCAGCCCCATGCTGGACCAGCCCTTGAGTTAGAGCCATGCAGGAAATCATTACCAGTAATTGAGGACACATCTTCTGGATGAAGATGCATTGCCACCAAGAGGGAATAAATCACCTACTCCATCCTCCCTGCCCTCACTCAAACCAGTATCCAGTTCAAATCAAACTGGACCTTCTTGGTACTGCACAGGTAGGCTCCCTTTCCCCAGCTAATCCTTGCCATAATTGGCATTCCTTCATTAGGCCTGTATTATAGCCATTTGCTCACCTTTCGGGATGTGCACGTGCACGCACGCGCAAGCGTGTGTGTGTGTGTGTGTGTGTGTGTGTGTGTGTGTGTGTGTGTGTGTGTAGGCATGCACACAGTTAGAGGACAAGCTCTGGTGTGTTGTCCTCCCTTTCCACCTTGTGTGAGACAGGGTCTCTGTTATTGACTGCTGCTGCATATGCCAGGCTAGCTGGCCTGAGTGCCTCTCAGGGATTCTCCTGTTTCTGCCTCCCATCTTGCCTGATGAGGGTTGGGCCACACACTACTATGCTTGGCTTGACATAGCTTCTGAGGATTTGAACTCAGGTTTCCATGCTTGCATGGCAAGCTCTTTACCCTCTGGGCCACCTCCTTAGATCCTTGCTTGACTTTTTAATTAAATATGATTTATTCTTTCATCCATTCAATGGCACAGGGGATTGAACCCAGGGCCTTGTACATTCTAGGAAAGAGCTCTACCATGGAACTATATCCCCAATCCTCCTCCTCTCCCTCATCACCACCACCACCATTATCATCATTATTTATTTTGAGACTGGGTCTTACGAAATTGTCCAGGCTGGCCTTGAAGTCACACAGTATCCTAGGCAGGGCTTCCATTTTGGGATCATCCTGACTCAGTTTCCTGAGTGGATGGGATCACAGGCATGGGCCGCTTTACCTGTCTCTAACAATTTTTATGTGCATTGAAGGCAGCCTAGCCCCTATCAGTGTCGCCTGACCATTTCATTTCCTAAAATCTACCATGGAACATTCCAGAAAAGATAAAGAGCAAAGCTCCCCAGTTGGTAAATATCAACCACCGCGGTTTTCGGCAGTAGCCCAGGGTTTTACATGCCCCACACTATTCTAAACTGATAACACAGATAACCCATCTGGTCATGACCTACTTTCCCTCCCAGGGTGGGCAGGGGATTAGAGCTGGGAGACTCTGAGGTTGTAAAAAGCCTTGTGCTCTGAACAGAGGGACAGTTACATAAGTCCACAGAGCTCCTGCACTCCAGGACAGCAGGCTCCAAGTGGCGTCTAATTACAGGGAAGCTGATGGTCGCTGTTGAAGATCCTGTCACAGGACCCAGGTCTCAGCCCACTGATGTCCTGCCAGCAGTTGCACTAAAACGGAAATTAAGCGCAGTGTCATGGCCATTTAGGACATTAGGAACGGAAGGCGCCTGGGAGCTGCTTCCTGGCCCCTTGCCCATGTTATTAACAAGGTGCAAACGAGGACCTAGGCTGGGAGAGAAAACAGCTGGAGAAAAGAGACCTTCCCTGCAGGTGGAGATAGAGGAGAGGAAGGGGATGCAGAGAGGCTGTGTCCCAAATCACCTTGGCTGAGAAGAAAATTGGCTTGATAAATGAAGAAAAGTCACCCACTTCTGCATGCAACCCTTTTTGGAACGTTTTGTAGGTTGCAAAGTTTCTCTAGTCCCTGAATTTCTGTGCTGGCTTCTAATATGCCACACCACCATACTACAGCACACACACACACACACACACACACACACACACACACACACACACACACACATCATGGGGGGTGGGAAGGCCTAGGGACACATGACATCCATATCCACATTCTTTGACACCCACTGCTTATCATTTGTAATTTGTTTGGAACCTTCAGGCTAGTGGTTCTCTGTAGAATGTCACCAGACTGCCAAATTCTCTAGCTCAGAATCTGGGGAAATCCTGGCCTTGGCCTGGGTCCAGCTATGACCAATGCCAGGGCTATTTGCTAAATAAAGAACACAAGCCCCAGGGCTGGAGGATGGTCTGAGAGTTCCTTGTTTTGCAGCTCATTCACCCCTGACTCTACCCATATCCAACATAGACACAGGCATACACACACACACACACACACACACACACACACACACACCCCACATATACGTGCATACATGCACACTGACTGACAAGCCTCTTCTTAGGTGACTATCCTGACGGATTTGAGATGAACAAAGAGATGAGCCACATGGGACCCTGTCCTGCTCTTCACCTGTTCCCACTGAAATGCACACACATGGGGTGCTTTTCCATCCCAGGCACAAAGATGGTGGAGCTGGAGCATCCCTGGTGTCCACACAGTCATCCAGAACATTTCACTCTCATGCGGTGCTCTGCTGTCTTGTTTCTGTAGCAGAGGTGAACTGGAACATGGGAAATGCCAGCTCCCTTGGCATGGAGGGGGCGAATTAAAAAGCCCGTTTTTCTGTCCTGTCAGGTCTATTTAAGTATTTAATGAGGTGAGATAGCACCAATAAATTTCACATGGCACAATAACTCTGATGATGTGGGCCATGGACTAATAAGCTTCCATCCCAGGGATAGAAGAGTGTTCTTGCCTTTGCTAGATCTTATCGGGTTTGATTGCTTTGTTCAGATATTAAAAAGGTTGAGCAAGGACTTTCGGGCACTGCCACAAATCTGCCTGTATCCTCCCAGGCAAGATAGATTGAAACCAGGCTGCGGAATGCAAGGCTGTTTATTTTAATTGACAATCAAGAGGAGTGGAATTGGTAGCGAGTGGAGGGTGGGTGAGGAGGCCATGGGGCCTGTGATTGGGTGGCGTCTGAGGCCACCTTCCTCTCTTCAAAGTCCACAGCAAGGCTGCTGGTCCAAGGGGCTTTCCAGTGAAGTGTCAGCTCCTGAGGCTTTGAAGAGTGTCTTCGTCTTTTCTGTGCTTGTCCTGAGCGGGGAAACAGGGCATTGACCCATGTGTCACCTGCAATTTTTGTCTGTGTTTTCCATGGAATGAGGACGGCTACAGACATTTCCCTGGCACACGAGTCCAGTCCCGGCTGCTGCCACCGCTTACACAGCCCGTGCGTTCTGTTCATTGAAGCTTTAGGGCACAGTCCCCAAAGCTCTGTGAAGCCAGGGGCCACACAATCTATAGAAACCCCTCACACCGCACATGCCGCCCAAAGCAGAGATTAGATTTTACGAAGTGTATATGGGCATATGTGGGGGTGAGTGACATAACTTCACATGCCACACAAGTAAACATGTTTTAGTTGACTTGTAGGTTTATATTAATAAACAACATACTATTAAATATAATTTATATGTCATGCATGATTTCATAAGCATTATTTCTCAGGATGAAGTCAGGTAGACCAAAGGTTCATAATGCAAGTTAAGTTCAGGTAAATTCTGATTTAAATTTATCAATAATGATAGAGAGAGTAGCCAGTAAATAAAGTTTAGGGAATGCTCTATCAGCTGACTTGCTGATTGGCTGGTCGGTTGGTAAGTTATTAGCCTTTTAATGGATGGATTTATTTTCCCGACATTTTATTGTAAAATGTTTCAAACACAGCAGAGAAGTTGAAAGAATGTACAGAGAACATCCAGAGGCCTATGCCCCAGGTTATATCGTCAACACCTTGTTGTGTTTAGGACATTCGTCTTCGCATAGCTATCCCTCACAACTTTGCTCTGTCTCACTTACACACTTAGATTCATTTCAAGAGGAAATGCGGTCATCAGTGCACTTTACCCCTAGACACACATCACTAGAGTTCCATATTTGTTCATGGTTTTTTAAAGTATAACAAAAATGCCAAAAAATGCACAAATATTACTTCTATCATTCAAAGAGCTCTAATAAATACACCCACTTGTGTAACCCCCCAAACCCTATGGATTTGTAGATTATGACCACCACCCCAGAAAACATTCACATAGTACCACCCAGTCAAACTCCACTCTTGTCAACATAGATCACTACTGTTACAATTTTTGGCAGGATAGATTTAGTTTTTTTCCTGCCATAGAAGTTCATGTAGATGGAATAATACAGTAGGTAATCTTTGTTTGGAGGAGTCACCTGTATTGATGTATGGATCACTAGTTCATTCTTTTTAAATACTGAGTAGAGTTTCTCTGTTTGCATCTGCTCTTCTGTGGGGGGACACCTGGGATGTTTCCCGATTTTGATTCTAAGCAGTAAAGCTGCTAAGAAATGTCCACAAAGCTCTTATAAGCCTATGCTTTCTCTTGGATGAGTTGCTAAGAGTTGTATTGAAGGTTCATAGGCTAGGCATGTGTTTAGTTTTCACAAACCTACCAGGCCTTTCTTCAAATATAGCGATATGCTTGAACACTGCTGCCTGCGATGTATGAAGATTACAGTAGCCATGACTGGGAAGGGCTGAGCCAATAAAGTGCCTACTGTGCAAGCCTAAGGACCTGAGGTAAGGAGCTTACACTGCAGTGGCAAAGTCAGACATGTTCCCGGCTAACTGCATCAAAAGATAGTAATGTAATAAAAATCAAACCGGAAATCTATTCAGGGTTATCAGGAAAAGCTCTGTGGAGAAGAAATCATTTAAATCAGACCAAGGAAATGGGGAGGAAGGACACTCCACTCCAAGGTATTCCAGAATGAACAACACCTCTGTAATAGAAAAGACCGAATCCCTCAAAGCTAAAGTCTAGATCGACAGCACCCATAGCAACTGCAGCATGTACTTGTAATCTCTGCATTAAAGAGCCAGAGATGGAGCTGGAGAGATGGCTCAGTGGTTAAGGGCACAGGCCACTCTTTCAGAGGTTCTGAGTTCAATTCCCAGCAACCACGTGGTGGCTCACAACCTTCTACAGTGGGATCTGATGCCCTCTTCTGGCATAAAGTCGTACATGCAGATAGAGCACTCATCTATATAAATTATAAAACAAAAAGCAAAAAAATGAGGCATCGATGGGAGCAATCTTGCTGCTTGCTGCCAGGTAGTCTTATTAAATGGGTGAGCTCCAGGTTCAGTGAGAGACCATGATTCAAAGAATAAGGTAGAGGAAGACACTCCTCAACATCACCCTCTGGCTTCCACATGCATGTGCACACAAATACATGCATACATATTCACATACATACCACACGGCCTTCTCACACATACACAAAGAATGACAATGTCCTCCTCTGCGCCATCTCCATTTGAGCCATTCCTATACACTTTAATAGTATCTCACTGTGAAGCGTTTTTTTTCATGTACTTACTGTTCGTAAACTATTCCCCAGAGAAGTATCTATTGAAATTGTTTGCTCATTTTTTTTTTATTACGTTGGCTATCTTTTCATGATTCAGCAGTATCACTTCTTTGTGTGTCCTGGATTTCAATGCTTTATCAGACATGTGTTTTGAAACATTCTCTCCTTACTTGTGACTTGTTTGCTTGTTTTCTTAATTGTGGCTCTTAGTGAGCAAAAGTGTCTTATTTTGATAAAAACCCATTCCCCCGTGTTTGTTTATTTGCTTGTTTTCTATATCTTTGTGTTGAAGGTTTTCACTCCCTAAGATGTCATTACCTACATCCAAGTCCTGAAGGCTTCCTAAGGCCTTCCTCCAGAAGAGTCTACATTTCACTTTTGGCTTTGGGTATATGATCTGTCTCAAAAGTAATTTTTTGGTATGTAGTATTTAATAAAGGCCAGAGTACATTTTTCCATATAAATATCCAGTTGTTTCACTGAAAAGTAAGAGGTTTTTCTCTTCCTCTTAATGACTTAGGCAATTTTGTCAAGAATCAAATAATAAGGTCAGTGCAGGCCTGTTTCTGGTCTCCTGTTCACCTCCATTGATGGATGAATCTTTTTTTTTTTTTTTTTTTTTTTTGATGGATTCTTACAATGTTAGCACTAAAAGCAAACTTAGAAATACTTTGATCTAAGGGTTTATAAACTTTCCTGGATGACAGCCCTTTTTAAGTATCTGATAAATATTTAGGAAAGGAATTGCAGAGAGATATAAAAGCTCGAATATCATTGAAGAGAGAGCCTGACCTTGCAAGCTTTTCTTCGACCTCATGTTTTATAGATGACAAAATGGAAGTTCAGAGAAACTGTGTGATTCCTCAAAGGCTGCAGCTTTAGCTGGTGACAGATCTAGAACCCAGGGCCTTCTGCTCTCCAGCACCATACCCTCAGAACAGAGTAAGTCCTCTTATCCATCATCCAGAAGCTTACATCGCAGTGTTTTCGTAACTAACTCCATGAGAAGATTTTAATGTAATGAAAACCAAACCAGAAGTATATTCCAGGTTATCAGGAAAGTCTCCATCGTGGAAAGAATCATTTGAATTGGACCAAAGATATGGGAAGGAAAGATGTGTTCCAGAATGAGCAACTCCTCTAGGGCAGAGAAGACCTAAAGGCTGGGTCTAAGAATGTATGAACCAAAAGGTACTGTACATGTGTGAAAATACTTGGATTATTGTAACAATATTCCTGTTCTTTCAGATGAAAAAGAACAAATAGCAGGAAGAAACTCTGTGGCTTAGTATCATTTTCCACTATTCCCCTTCCCCCCGGAAGTTATTACTCTTTTAAGTGTGAAACTATGTTTCTGGGTGCATTTAGAAAGGGGGCTGAACCACCCTCTGGTCAAGAAAAGGAAGGAAGAAGCGAGTTAGACGAAAGAATTTACAAGCTGGCATCAGTAGACCCTGAGTTGCAACCTGTCTCTAAATTTTACTAATTGTGTGATCTTGCACAAACCCAGAGACCTTTCTGACCTTTTGTTTCCTCATTTGTAAAATGGGACTAATCATAACACTGACTTGGCTGGCTGTTGTGAGGCGTCAAAGAAATAAAATATGTGGAAACACATCACCCTAGGCAAAGAGCTGTGCAAAGGGCAGAGCTGTCGTTATTTGAAAGGATCACCGTGAATCCCAGAATTTAGGACCCCACACCGCTGGTAATGGGCTATGTATTTGAAGCAGTTGATGCTGGGAGAACCAAGGGAGCTATGCTTGCAGCCAACCTGTGGGTAACACTTTCCTTCCCTAAAGGTAAAGTGTTGGGAGGCAATTCCAGCCTTATAGACATTGACAGGCATCATTTATAACATGTGCTTTCAAGACTGTCTTTCAAATGCCCTGAAATCTAGCTGTGTCATTGGGGAGTCTTAGTAGAGGAAGAGGAAAGAGACATTACATATTACTATTTCCCTGGACTACACTGACTATATAAATCAGAATAAGGTAGGTTATGTTGCAGTAACAATTTTGATCTGTATTGACAAAAGTGAACCACACAATATACTGTGCGATGGAACTGGGCATCCTCGCTCCAGCTCAAGTCAAATGGAGTTAACTACTATCTCATCATACTCCATGAGTTTCATGAGGAAAAGGGAGTCTAGAAGATACTATGTCAATAAAATGCTTGGGTACCTGGAACTTCTACTCATGCCTCATTGTCATAAAGTCATACAAACAAACCCAGACCTGATGTGTTTAGAAAGTGGAAAGCTAGAAATAGTACAAAGAACTCTTCTTTGATTTATTTTATTTTTTAATTTAGCAGGTGGTGGCGGGGTCAGAGGACTTTAAGGAGTTGACTCTTCCCCCCCCCCCCACGCCCCGTATGGAGGCAGAGCCTTTCTTGTTTCTGCTTCTGATAACTTCAGGCTAGCTGGCCCATGAAGTTCCAGCTGATTCTCCTACCACCACTTACTGTAGGAGTTCCAGGCTTACCGCTGTACATTACTGCATGTAGCTCTTTTTTTTTAGACGTTAGTTTGAGGATTGAACTTGGGTCATCAGGTTGATACATCAGGTGCTTTTCCATCCTGAACCATCTTTTTTTTTTTTTTTTTTTTTTTTGATTTTTCAAGACAGGGTTTCTCTGTGTAGCTTTGCGCCTTTCCTGGGACTCACTTGGTAGCCCAGGCTGGCCTCGAACTCACAGAGATCCGCCTGCCTCTGCCTCCCGAGTGCTGGGATTAAAGGCGTGTGCCACCACTGCCCGGCCCTGAACCATCTTGATGAAGAACTTTCGTTAAGGGTTGGGGAGATGGTTCAGTGGGGAAAGTATTTGCTATGTACCTTAGTTTCTTTCTCTGTTACTATAATAAAACCCAAGAAATGCAGCCTTTCCCCATCAATTTACATCATGACTAAAATCCCTCACAGACATTTTCAGAAGCTAATCTTCATCTAGACAATCCCTCGCAGGTGTAACCAGAGATTCACCTCCTAGGTATTAAGTCAACAATACTGGTCATCGTTCCACACAAGCTTGAGGACCTGAATTTGAATTCTCCAGAACCATATAAAAATAGGAATGGTAGTTCATATCTTTAATCCCTATGCCCCTACAGTGACAGTGGGAAGAAATAGGAGAGTCCCTGGATGCTCATGGGCCGACTAACCTGACATCCATGGTGAGGAACAATAAAGAGGGTGTCTCAAACAATGATAAAAGCAAGGACAAGTCCCCAGGATGTCCTCTGACACACATATCTGTGTGAATGCTCATACATGTGTAAACATCACACACACACACACACACACACACACACACACACTCATGCCCACATGCACACAAGAGCTCTTATTAAGACATCCCTCTTAATACTGCCTGGATCTGCCCTGCTGTTTCACATTTGGCTTTGTGTGTTTCGTTTCCTCTGTTTAGAGTGCTATTATCTCTTCCTGGAAAGTACCTATTCATCTTCTAAGACTCATTCAAATGTCTCCTCCTCTTGAAGCCACTCCAGAACCCCTTATCTTGCATAGCCCAGTACAAGGCTGAGTTTATCTGTTTATTTCCTTACTACACTGAGGACTCCTTTAGGCAACAAAATAAATGTCCATGAGATAAATGAATGAATTCTCATATTTCTTATACACGATGACCTGACCTGAGTCCCTCACCCCATCCCACCTCCTGAACTGCCTTGACTATAATGGAAGGAGGAAAAAACAAATTTTGCCACACCCTTCTCCAAAGCCAACACAGATAGTTCCAGACTGAATTTACAGCCCATGGATTCAGAACTGACTTTACCCACATGAAAGCAATATGCATTCAGTAGAAATGATATTTTGAATTGAATCCCTTGCCAGACTAGCAGTTAGACAGTCACTCACGAAGGTTGACAGACATCACAAGGATAAATGACCAGTGCTCTACAGTGCAGTGTGTTGCTAATAGTCCGAGAGCTCAGTGGGTTAGGTGTATCACCTGCATTTCACACTTAGGATGTTTCCTGTTAATAATAGGTCTATCGGGATGGAAGCTGAGGAGCATCTGTCCTTAGCACTCAGCAAGTACCTTCTAAGAGCCAGGCACAATGAAGGGTGCTCTTCATATCATCTAATCTAATCCTCACAACAGCAGCAGTAGAAACTCTGTGGTAGAGATTATAGTACTGAGGTTTAGAGAGTTTCTATGATCTGCTCAAAAACGCGAAGAAAAGGTTCCTGAATCTATGTTTGTTGGAGGCTAAGATCAGTCCTCCTGGAGCAGAGGAACTGGTTCAGTGGGTAAAGCAATTGACAAGTAAGTCAGATGACCTGAGTTCAGAGAACTAAAACCCACATAAAAACTAGAAACAGTAACACACATATCTGTGATCCCAGTAAGGCCCTACTGGGAGATGGGGATCAGATATCAGAGAATCAATGGGAACTCACAGGCCAGATAGCCTGGCAAATAGAGCAGTGAACAATAGACCCTGTCTCAAACAAAGTGGAAGGCAAGGGTAGTCTTCATAGGTGGTCCTCTGACCTCCAGATAATGCACTGTGGTAAGCACATCTTCATACACTCTTGTACACACACACACACACACACACACACACACACACACACACACACACAAATGCAACACCCAAGTCATGCTCTTTAAGTTCTCCAAAGGCTATAGAAATTGGCCACCAGCACACTGACTCAGAAGGCTCCGTTGTCTCCAAACACAAAGCTGTCAACACAGATGGGGAGTCCCTCTGTCCACAGTCCCTGAATAAGTTGTGTAGAGGTTCAAGAGCTAGAATTAGAAGTCCTTCCCCATTGCAGTTCCTTTGGGTCAAGGGCTCCAAAGCAAAACTCACTGTGCAAACCAGCCCGCTCAAACCGAGAGAGAGGAAGACAGTCAGATGCAATGGTTCTTTGGATGGGATTATTTAGGTTGAAAAACTGTGAGAGTTACTTCCGAGATGTTGGTTGATGACCAGATGTTCACTAAATCCACTGAGGATAAAAAAGACATCACTTAAAATTCAGCTTTGGGGATTTCAATTAGGCAGCAAGAAGACTTTCTTAACAGTGAGGAATATTAAATATCTTTGACTAATGAGCAGTGTTGGAGTCCTTCTTTGAGTCTAGGGTCCCTGCTCAGTTCTTTATGCCTTTGTGTATTTAGTCACTAACTCGCTCACTCCTTTCAGTAGTCATTTGCTATCCATGCACTATGGTAGGCACTAAATAGGAGTAAAATATAATCCTCTCCCCTCCAGACTCCCTTCCTAGAATCTTATTTTCAAGATGTAAATTTCCTTGAAGGATATAATAACTCATAACACTTCAATGTAAGTAATTTTCCATTTCCCAAGGAGACTCTGTACTGCATGACTTTCCCTAGGGAGACAGGACCAAATACCTGTTTTCACCAGATAGAGTACTGATAACAGACCAAAAGAATACTCCTGATCAAGTCAAAGCTTGGGAGGTTTTGAGGGTTGCTTACAGAAGCATGGGTGAAGGGGTCACTTAGAGGAGCATGGATGACTTGGGCAGCTGTATCTCCCCAAAGTGCACCCCAGCATGAGTGATAACTATAAAGCTGTATTTACTGACACTCCTTGTCCAACCTGCAGTCAGTTCCACTGAAGAGTAGCTTCTCTCCCACCAAATGTCTCTCATTCTTAGAACTGAGCAGAGGGTCCCTGAGACTCTTCTACCTCTTCTGCATTTAGGGAGTCTTGTGAATCTCCTGTGAGTTCAGAGGGGGATGTTTCAATGCAAAGGAAAGAGTTCCTCAGCATCCTGATTCCCAGGCTTGCTCTGTGTCAAGTTGAGATAACAGAAGAGAAGAGACAGGGATGGGATGTTGGAGAGCTTAGAACTTCATGGGTTTTTCTGTTGGTGCCATAACAGCATAAGTTTGTGGCTAAAGACAACACCCCCTCTCTCTTGATGCTCAGAGGGCAGAAGTGTGCAGTCTCTTTACCAGGTGGTCTTAAAGTCTCCACAAGTCTAACCAGTTCTGCATGCCCTGATGTTGACTTCCAGGACATCTTCAAGGCTTGTGACTCTTTTCCTCTTTTATCCATCTCCAAACCTCAGCTTTTCTGTTCCCTAATTTGTCACCATGTGTCCCTTTGTCTCTGATTCTGACCTCTCTTGTTTCCTTCTTATAAGGACTGCTGAGATCTCATGAGGTTCATCAAAGTGACCCAAGACTCTTTCCTACCTCAAGACCTTGAACTTAGTTACATTTAAGAGTCATATAAGGAAGCTTCACAAGCCCTGGGGACTGAGACTTGGACATACTTGGGAACCATTATCCAGCTTTCTGCAAGGTCAGAAAGATCATTACAGTAACTTTTGTTAAAGCTGTTCTCTGACATTCTATATGGCTCAGTCCATCACAGATAGAGGAAGAGTGAGATGCCAATGTCATACATGGCACAAGCCATCACAGACTGTGGGAGACTGGCACACCAATGTCATGGAGCTGGTTAAGATTGACAGAGTCCTGGGCATACTCTGTGATAGTGCCAGGCCTGGAGATAGCAGGAGAGGGAGTAGGGTGTAAGCTGTTCTTGCCAAAGGCAGGAGAATGGACAAAGCAAACCATTCTCACTCACTCCCACTGAATTAGTAAAGGCTTGGTGTGTGCCAAACATCCTGCTAAGCATATTGTATGGACTATTTTCAATTAGTCTTTGTTTCCATCAACGTAATCTAAGTATATGGCCTTAAAAACATTAAATCATAACAAAGGCTCACAGCAAACAGCCCCATGCCTCCTTACCTACCCAGACCCACAACACCGGCCTCTCTCAACTCTTAAAGATTTCTACGGTCCTTTATTTCTGATGTTTTAAATAGCATATTCATGCTGCTATTTATCAAGTTATCAATTTTAGACAGTTGGTTCTTTTGAATTTCTTATATTGCTAGTGCAGATTTTTGAGAGTGGAGGAGGCCCCTCTGATTCCAGATAAGCTTGACCCAGAGACTAAGGTGCTGGGTGACCAACGATCACTTGAGGGTCCCTGTCTTAACCTGAAACAGTGACACTGGAGTGCTTTAGCTCAGACCAAAGAAGAACAAAGATGTGGACACAGGATGAATGAAGGAAACGAATGCAGATTATATGAAGGAAAAGTGAGAGACCAGGGAAAGGCAGGAGCCACTCTGAGAGTGGGAGAGGTCCTAAGAGAGGGAAACCCCCATTTAACTGCCTGTCTGGCGGCTTTTCATAGGCCTGCAACAGGAAGTGAACAAAGATTGAAGTGAGTTTGTCAAAACTGGTCAATTCTTTGGGCCTATCACAGGCCAAGCCAAATTAAGGCCTATGCTCTCTGAGCATGTTCCCCTAGCCCGAGCATGGAAGTGACCACACACTGTTCACGCATTGCTCACCCAGTTGGGTGATGCATCGACACCCACCTCTGTCCACCTTTGACTTGTGCTTTGTAAGCTGCTGACCTTGGCTCATATGCTGGCTACTGCCAACACTGGCTGGTGTTGCCAGTCACCAACCTTGCAAGCATTGTTGGTCTTTGACCTTGGTTAGTGCCTCGCTAGCTGTTAACTAAACTGTGGCTTCTTTATTCTGCTCTTTGTGTGGCCAGCTTGTAGTTTCTGCCATGGACTGTTCCCTTTACTGTGTACAGAGCGCTAACTCCCACCCAGTTTCTCTCTGATACACTGCCACCTTCTTTCTATCTCTTTCCTTTATTTTTTTAGTGCAGTTACACCACAGTTGAGTCAATGGTCTTGCTTCTACCATCAAGGCTATAGATGTGTTACTCTCTCAGGAGACAGATAGTTTAAGTTTACTACGATTTAGTTTCACTTCTTACAGTTCATTTTTCCCGGAGTTTATAATTTCCTATGTTTTTAATTTCTGTCTTATGTAAATCAATTTCTTCCCACCACCATTATCACCGTCAAAATCTTCGACTGATCAACCATTGAGCAATAACTGTCAAAACACACTTACATCAAATAATCTATTCATTAATTTTTACCTCATAGTCTTCACCCCTGATCTAAACTCAAGTTTGGATGCGAACTATTACTCTTAGGCTTTGTTTTTCACATCTTCCTGCACTGAATGACCCAAGAATCCATGATGGCTAATTCTTAGCCCTTACCTTTGAACCCAATTTTTGTCTACATCAAAAGCTCGTATTCTTAACCACTGTATTACATGGCTTCTAGAAACTAAGCCTTGTAAAAATTCACTACAAAGTCTGGGTGAGATATAATTAGCACTTGGAGGTCATTTCTGTTACTGTTGGCATTGCATTTGAGCTGTACATTGACACACACTTTTAAAACAGACACTAGCTCTCAAAGTTGGGGATTTGTCCTTAACATCTGGAAAACAAACAATGTAAGTAGTGACACTTTTTGAACCTCACACACATTTCCATGAGTCTGCTGTCGTTTGGGGAGGGCCTGCCTACCGCAAGGCTTTGCTCAGAAACAGCCTCTCACAGCTGTGGGGCTTTTGTTTGCTGTGTTTCCATTTATCCTGTTTTATTTATTTCCTTTAATTTTTTTCTGAAGTCTGTGAAGACAACCAGTAGGCAAACAGCCTACCTGTCAACCACATGGGCAGTGCAGAATAATTTCTATGTGAACCATGTGCCCATGTACCCATCCACCCCTGAATTAGCATCTCTCTCTTCCTCCCTCCCTCCTTCCCTCCTTCCCTCCATCCCTCCCCCTCCTCCTCAGTACTCAGTCTAACCTGCTGATAAGGAAAGAATCTGGTCAGTGTGACAGAGATGAGTTTCATCAACTTGATTGGACTGGAATTATGAGGACATGGGGGTAGAAAGAGAAAGGGGGAAATAACCATTTTAAAGCTCTTCCAAACAGGGACAGCGAGATGGCTCGGTGAATAAAAACCACTTGTCACACAATTGTGAAGACCTGAGTTCAGATCCCCAGCACCCAAGTTAATGCTGGACTCAAGAGGCCTACTTGTAATCCCTTGTGTAGAAGGCAGAGGCAGAGGCTCACAAGAGCAAGCTGGCCAGCTGGCCAAGCCAAATCCACAAGCTCTGAACACAACTCAAAGAGCCTTGCTCCAAAGATAAGGTTGAAAGTGATTGAGGAAGACACCTGATTCATAAGCCCTGAACTTCTGCACATGTGTACACACATATACACACACACCTATACACAGGTGTTTCCCCATACACACGCACCACACACATGAACACACACACCAAGCATATCTTTAAAAATTAAAACAGAGGGCTGGAGGGGTGGCACAGCAGTTAAGAGCACTGGCTGCTCTTCCAGAGGTCCTGGGTTCAATTCCCAGCACCCACATGGTGGCTGCTCTTCCAGAGGTCCTGGGTTCAATTCCCAGCACCCACATGATGGCTCACAACCATCAATAATTAGTCCCATAGGATCTGGTGCCCTCTTCTGATGTGCAAATGTACACGCAGACAAAACACCCACTTATGTAAAGTACATGCATAAACTAATCTCTAAAAATAAAACAAATTCAGCTATTTTACAGATGCTTCTTTGCATCTTCTCCCATCCAATCCTCCCGACTCCTCATGAACCCAGACATATTCAGCACTTGCGATCAGATTTTAACACGCACCTAGGTGAAAGCAGGGAGTCACCCAAAGCTCTAATCTTACGCCACTAAAGAAATCCCACTGATGGAATCCAGCTCCATGCCTCTTCTACTTTCTCTTTCTTCCTTTTTTCTTCTTCCATTATTCTTCATTCTTTCTACCTTGTTTTCCTCTGATGCGTATTTAAAAAGAAAAAAAAAACAAAAAACCAACACCGCCACCCTCTTGTTTATTTGCTTGTGCTCTGTGCAGGGAGCTCAGGGACCTCCCCAGAATAGTTTATTACGGCGTTTCTGTTTGGCTCAACTGCAGTATAGCGGTGGAAATACACTGGTGTCTCAGCTCCGTATGGTCTCCGAGGCTGACAGGCAGAACAACCTCTGCTTTGTTTGTTTTTCACTCGTGGTGTTCTGAGAGCCACGTGGGGCTGCTGTGCCGGCTTCCTCCCACAGGACAGATGAGAGAAGAAGCCAGCTTTGTGCTGTCTGTCTTCACCACACACACACACACACACACACACACACACACACACACACACATACACACATAGGCACACACACAGACACACAGGCACACAAACACACACACACTACACACACATGCACACACACATACACACATATGCACACATACATACACACACAGGCACACACACACCATATACACATGCACACACACATATGCACACATACATACACACACACATACATACACACACAGGCACACACACATACACACACAGACACAGACACACACACACACACACACACACACACACACACACCTCTGAACATGATGAAGCTAAGGAGACATGATCAGTTCCAGATGACATTAAGATCATAGAGAAAAAGGCAGTGCTGTAGGAAGGACATGAGGGAGGATGGAGAACAAAGTGATATTTATAACTTGCCCACATATCTCGATATAAACATACATGTCATTCCATACAGCTCTTTGGGTTTATTGTTGCTCCATTCTTTGCTTTAGGAAGACTCAAGCCAGTATAATCAAGTTATCCTTTTCCCTAAGCAGTGGACCCAGAGCTGAATCTTCATCTGCTTGGTCCCTGAACTTATTCACTCTATTACAATGTCTGTGCTCTAATGAGGAATGAGGCATTCTTAGTACCAAAGGCAATGATAGAGGACAAACAGCCACCCTCCCGATCTTCTAGCACGGTGAGGGGAGGCTGCAGACAATCTCTTCCTCAGACACAGAAGAACGCTCATAGCCGTAGGCATGAATGAGGTTCTAAGTTCTTGAAATGTGAGAATTTGATGAGAGGGCCACCTGGAAGGAAGAATCAGAAGATTAGTGGAGATGAGGCTATGAAAGACTCACCCTCATTCCACATCCTCCCCAGCATAAAGTGTCTTCAGTGTTTTTGATCTTAGCCATTCTGACAGGCATAAGGTGGCATCTCAGAGTTGTTTTGATTTGCATTTCCCTGATGATTAGGGATGTTGAGCAATTCCTTAAATGTCTTTCAGCCATTTGAGTTTCCTCTGTTGAGAATTCTCTGTTTAGTTCTATAGCCCATTTCTTAATTGGACTGTTGGTTGTTTTGATGTCTAATTTCTTGAGTTCCTTATATATTCTGGATATCAGTCCTCTGTCAGATGTGGGGTTGGTGAAGATCTTTTCCCATTCTGTAGGCTGTAGCTTTGCCTTGTTGACCGTATCCTTTGCTCTACAAAAGCTTCTCAGTTTCAAGAGGTCCCATTGATTGATTGTTTTTCTCAGTGTCTGTGCTACTGGTGTTATATTTAGGAGGGTGATCTTTTATGCCAATGCGTTCAAGACTACTTCTTACTTTCTCTTCTAGCAGGTTCAGAGTAGCTGGATTTATGTTGAGGTCCTTGATCTACTTGGACTTAAGTTTTGTGCATGGTGACAGATATGGATCTATTTGCAGCCTTCTACATGTTGATATCCAGTTATGCCAGCACCATTTGTTGAAGATGCTTTCTTTTTTCCATTGTACACTTTTGGCTTCTTTGTCAAAAAATATATGTTCATAGGTGTGCGGGTTAATGTCAGGGTCTTCAATTTGATTCCATTGGTCCACATCTAGGGGAACTCTCCTCCACTGCTGGTGGGAATGCAAGCTTGTACAACCACTTTGGAAATCAATATGGCGCTTTCTTAGAAAATTGGGAATCAATCTCCCCCAAGATCCAGCTATACCACTCTTGGGCATATACCCAAAAAATGCTCAATCATTCCACAAGAGCACTTGCTCAGCTATGTTCATATCAGCATTGTTTGTAATAGCCAAAACCTGGAAACAACCTAGATGCCCTTCAACTGAAGAATGGATAAATAAATTGTGGCACATATACACAATGGAATACTACTCAGCAGAGAAAAAACAATGACATCGTGAGGTTTGCAGGCAAATGGATGGATCTAGAAAAAAAAATCATCCTGAGTGAGGTAACCCAGACTCAGAAAGACAAATATTGTATGTACTCACTCATAGGAGGATACTAGAGGTGGAACAAGGATGACTGGACTGCTACTCACATCACCAGGGAGGCTACCTGGAAAACAGGACCCCAAGAAAGACACGAGGATTGCCCAATGACGGAGAAATGGCTGAGATCTACATGAACAGCCTGGACATGAATGGGAGTAATGAAGGGCGAGGGTCGAGGGAAAGAGAGCGGGAGATCCCAGCTGGATCAAGAACAGAGAGGGAGAACAAGGAATAGGAGACCATGGTAAGTGAAGACCACATGAGAAAAGGAAGAAACAAATTGCTAAAGAGGCCCACAGAAATCCACAAAGATACCCCCACAAAAAACTGCTGGCAATGACTGAGAGACAGCCGGGACTGACCTACTCTGGTGATGGGATGGCCAAACACCCTAATAGTCGTGCCAGAAACCCCATCCAAGGACTGAGGAATCTGGATGCAGAGATCCACGGCTAGGCCTCGGGTGGAGCTCCGGGAGTCTAATTAGCGAGAAAGAGGAAGGTTTATATGAGCGACAATTGTTGAAACCAAGGTTGGACAAAGTCCAGGGACAAATAGCCAAACGAATGGAAACATATGAACTATGAATTAAAGGCTGAGGGGGCCCCAACTGGATCAGGCCCCTCTGAATAGGTGAGACAGTTGATTGGCTTGATCTGTTTGGGAGGCATCTAGGCAAAGGTACCAGGTCCTGTGCTCGTTGCATGAGTTAGCTGTTTGAAACCTGGGGCTTATGGAGGGATGCTTGGCTCAGTCTGGGAGGAGGGGACTGGACCTGCCTGGACTGAGTCTACCAGGTTGATCTCAGTCCTTGGGGGAGGCTTTGCCCTGGAGAAGGTGGGAATGGGGAGGGGAAGGGGAGGGGGGCAGGAGGGGGGAGAACAAGGGAATCCGTGGCTGATATGTAGAACTGAATGGTATTGTAAAATAAAATAAAAGGAAAAAAAAGAAAAGAAAAGAAAGACTTGCCCTCAAACAACACATGAGCAGTTGTGCTCTTTAAAAAAAAATAATAAAACTTGGGCCCACAAGATGACTCAGTGGGTTGTCTTGCCACATAAGTCTGGTGACCTAAGTTCAGTCTCTAGAACTCTTGTTGAAAAGAGAGAGTTGACCTCTAAATGTTCTCTGACCTCTATATAAGCACTGTGGCATGTATGAACCAGCCACATTCACATCATACATGTGGACACTCACACAATAAATAATAATAATGATGATGATGATAATAAAATCCTTTAAGAAGCTAAACAAAGCATATGGGTGGCCAAACTCAATGATCATATACATACACACCTTAGCTTTTTCTATAAAATTCCCACCCAAAATACTTTAACAAAGGAGAATTAACAACAGGTTCTAGAACTTTCAAAATCATGACATCTACTCCACAGGAAAGTCACAACAGCTGAGCTAACATGTGCTCACACACACAGATACACACACACACACACACACACACACACACACACACACACACACACTGGCTAAGTGTGATCACTCACTTTCACCTAGTTCTTGAACCAACTCATTGTTATCTGTGCCACTGTAAACAGTCTCTGGCATGCAGAGGCCACCAGTAAATATTTGTTGAATGAATCAGTACACATCCCCAGCACTAAGCTCCCGGCCCTGTGAGGTTTCGGTGTGTGCAGGGCACACACCGGGGAAGCACTGAGTGGGCATGGAGATCCAGGAACCCACCCTGACCTCTTGCTCATAGACCGTTGCCCACAGCCTGATTCGCCATTGCCTCCCTCTGCCACTTCCCACCACAGGCTCCTGACTTCCCTACCCCAAACCATGGAATTCAATGCACAATCTGAAATATATGACCTCAGGGTTGGAGAGACGGCTTAGTCAGTAATGTGTGTGCCAGACAAGCGTGAGGACCCAAATTTGGATTGACAGCAGGCACAGTGGTAACACCAGCCATGGGACGGACAGGGTGAAACACAGGAGTTTCTTAGACGTTGAAAGTCCGACGTGAAGGTTTAATTGGGGATTTCTGTGTGATTTCTGATTCATTCAACAAATATTTACTGGTGGCCTCTCACAGTGAGACTGTCTCAAAAATAAGATAAAGAGAAACTGAGGAAGGTGCCTGACATTGACCTCTGGCCTCCACAGGCACACACACACATACACACACAGATGCACATATATACACACTTATATGCACTACACTCACACACACTACACTCACACACACACATGCACATACACACATGCACACACACACACACAAGCAGCAATGTGCACATACACATACATCTTACACATGTAATGAAATATATGACCATGTTACATGTAAGACACAGTGGAGGAACAGAGGTAGAGAGGGACCCTGTGTGTATGACTTCAGAGGACACAGCAAGTGCTGGTGTGAAGGTGTGAGGCCTGCTTCTAAGGGAGAGGTGAGTGATTTCACTAAGAACACTGGCAACAATCCAGGCTGTGGGCACCCCCACTGTGGGGGCCCTGAGAGTGTCCCCTGTGGAGTCTGAGCACTGGGAAGTCATCCACGACGAATTTCTCTGCAATCAGAGGATGCCAGCCTTGCCGAGGGAATGTCACGGGGGACTGGAGAGATGGCTCGGTAGTGAAGGGCTCTTGTAGGTCTTGCAGAAGACTCAGGTTCAGCTTCCAGCACCCACACGCCAGCTTACAACCCTCCTTAACTCCAGCTGGATCTCAGCTTCAGTGCTGATGTCCTTTTCTCGCCTCTGTGAGCACTGCGCTCACACGGTGCACATACATACATGCAGGGAAACGCACATATGTAAAATAAAGAAATGTCGTGACTCCCACCAGGAAGCCACGGCCACTTGTCCCTCCCCTTCCTCTTCTTACCATGGATCTGATGACAATAGACAGCTTGGCGTGCGTGTCTAGAAGCAGCAATGGGTTTCAGCTCTGGCTGTAGTGATGGTCATAGTGGTGGCAGCATGTTGTAGTGGTGGCAGCATGTTGTAGTGGTGGCAGCATGTTGTAGTGGTGGTAGCATGTACACCCCAGCACCAACGGGCTCGTAACTTCGTATGTGTTGAGTCTTTCATTGAACTGCTTGGTTGACTATATGAACCCCGGGCTGCAGACTGAGAAAGCTAATGTTTTAGAGTCCAGGGTTATATAGTCAGCACCATTACAGGATGTGTGTGTGTATGTGTGTGTGTGTGTGTGTGTGTGTGTGTGTGTGTGTGCATTCAAATGTATGTGATATGTGGTATGAGGTGTGTATATGTGTGTGTATGTATCTGTGTACATGCAAGTAAATGTATTTATGTGTCTGTGCTTTGTCATTTAGAAGAAAAGAGATTTGCTTTTTTTAAAAATTGTGCTAAGAGCTTGAACACAGGAGAATGTAAGGAGGGAGGGCTCGTTTCTTCCCTTGGTAACAGTGAGAGTACAGGGTGGGAGCTATGGATATGAGCATCTGTATTTTTTAGTACAAGCTAATTGCACCACCTGATTCTCCTCCACCATCTGTCTCTCACACTCACTGTTGTCCTCCCCACTCCCCCAGCAGCCAGTCACTATAGCAGCCTAGAGCTCGGAATCCTCCTCAAATTCCTCCAAGCCAAGAAGTGGTTCTGAATAAAGGGTACCCGGCACCTAGCCTGACCACTCACTGGAGTGTGTGTGTGTGTGTGTGTGTGTGTGTGTGTGTGTGTGTGTTATACATCTGCATGGGTGTATACATGTGCATGCAGGTGGACCCAAAGAGGTCAGAGGTTGAAGTCAAGCATCTTCTCAATCAATCACCACCCCATTTTTCTCAGATGAGGTCTCTCACTAAACCTGGAGCTCATTCGACCAGTCAGGCTGGCCAGCCAATGAGCTCTGGGGGATCTTCTGTCTCCACTTCCCCAGCCATGGGATTACAAAAGCACACCTCCATGCCTGGCTTTTTATGTGTGAATGGATCCGAACTCAGGTCTTCATACTTGCTTGGCAAGCACTTTACCAAACTAGCCATTTCCTCATCCCTCAGTTGATCCATTCTGACTACTTTAATAACTACAGGCTACTAAGTACTTTGAAACTGTCTGAGCAAACTAGAGAACAAGGCACATGAGTGCGCGCGCGCGCGCGCGCACACACACACACACACGCACGCACGCACGCA